>NC_137773.1:17531997-18745549 GCF_963455305.1 Plecotus auritus
TATTCAGCACCAATCCTGTGTTCTGGGGCCTATTCTGGGCATAGTACATATGATGTCTGCCTTTCTTATAGAGACCTGGGCTAAAATCCCAGGTCTGCCACTATTTGATGCATAACCTTAAGATAAGCATTTACTTTACCTGGGCTTCAGTTTCCTCATCCTATCGAATAAAAGAGTAATATGCAAATTAACCATCACTCCACTACACCCACAAGCCACACCCACCAGCCAATCAGGAGTGAGTATGCAAATTAACCCAACCAAGATGGCTGCGGCCACGGAGAGAGCAGGAGGCTTGGGTTTCCCCGGCAATGGAGGAAGCCAAGCTTTCTGTACAACCTGGCCAGCCCAGGTCTCCACTCAAGGCTACAAAGTTTCAATTATAGAAGATAAGTAAATCCCAATAAAAATGGCAGCAGCCACGGAGCTGGAGAGAGCAGGAGGCTTGAGTTGCCCCCAGCAATGGAGGAAGCCAAGCTTCCTCATCCCTGGCCTGCCTTGAACTCCGCTCAAGGCTACAAAGTTTCAATTATAGAAGATGAATAAATCCCAGATACCAGGGCCTCAGGGGGGCATGGCCGGCCTGCAAACCACCACAGGCCCCTCACCCAGGCTGCCCCACACCCCAAGGGAACCCCCACCCTGATCTGGGACACCCTTCAGGGCAAACCAGCTGGCCCCCAGCCGTGCACCAGGCCTCTATCCTATCTAATCCTATATAATAAAAGAGTAATATGCAAATTAACCATCACTCCGCAGCACCCACAAGCCACGCCCACAAGCCAGGCCCACCAGCCAATCAGGAGTGAATATGCAAATAAACCCAACCAAGATGGCTATGGCAACAGAGAGCAGGAGGGAGGCTTGGGTTTCCCCAGCAATGGAGGAAGCCAAGCTTTTCGCCTGCCCTTGCCGGCCTAGGCCTCCACTCAAGGCTACAAAGTTTCAATGATAGAAGATACATATCCAAACAGAAATGGCGGCAGCCACGGAGCTGGAAAGAGCAGGAGGCTAGGGTTGCCCCCGGTGATGGAGGAAGCCAAGCTTTCTGCACACCCTGGCCAGCCCAGGCCTCCGCTTAAGGCTACAAAGTTTCAATTATAGAAGATACATGAATCCCCCAAAAAATGGCTGCCGCCATGGAGCAAGCAGAAGGCTTGGCTATGCTCCAGGCTACAATTGTAGAAGATAAATAAACCCCAGATACCAGGGTCTCCACTTGGGTTGCCAGGGGGCGTGGCCGGCCTGCAAACCACCATAGGCCCCTCGCCCAGGCCACCCCATGCCCCAAGGGAACCCCCACCCTGATCCAGGACACCCTTCAGGGCAAACCAGCTGGCCCCCACCTGTGCACCAGGCCTCTATCCTATCTAATAAAAGAATAATATGCAGATTGAACATCACTCCAACACACAAGATGGCTGCCCCCATGTGGTCAAAGATCCTGCCCCCATGTGGACACAAGATGGCCACCACAAGATGGCCAGCAAGGGAGGGCAGTTGGGAGGGACCAGGTCTGCAAGGGAGGGCAGTTGTGGGCTATCAGGCCAGCAGGGGAGGGTAGTTGGGAGGGACCAGGCCTGCAAGGGAGGGCAGTTGGGGGTGACCAAGCCGGCAGAGGAGGGCAGTTGGGAGGGACCCAGGCCAGCAGGGGAGGGCAGTTGGGAGGGACCAAGCCTGCAAGGGAGGGCAGTTGGGGGCAACCAGGCCTGCAGGGAATGGCAGTTGGGAGGGACCCAGGCCTGCAGGGAAGAGCAGGTAGGGGGGACCAGGCCTGCAGGGGAGAGCAGTTGGGGGGACCAGGCCTGCAGGGGAGGGAAGTTAGGGGCAAACAGGCTGGCAGGGGAGCAGTTAGGCATCAATCAGGCTGGCAGGGGAGTGGTTAGGGGGTGATCAGGCTGGCAGGCATAAGTGGTTAGGGGCAATCAGGAAGGCAGGCAGGCGAGCAGTTGGGAGCCAGCAGTCCTGGATTGTGAGAGGGATGTCTGATTGCCTGTTCTAAACGGGCAGTCCGACATCCCTCGAGGGGTCCCAGATTGGAGAGGGTGCAGGCTGGGCTGAAGGACAACCCCCTCCCCCATGCACGAATTTCGTGCACCGGGCCTCTAGTAAAAGAGTAATATGCAAATTGACCAATCATTCCAACACACAAGATGGCTGCCCCCATGTGGTCAAAGATGGCTGCCCCCATGTGGACACAAGATGGTCAGCAGGGGAGGGAAGTTGGAAAGGACCAGGCCTGCAAGGGAGGGCAGTTAGGGGTGACAAGGTCAGAAGAGGAGAGAAGTTGGGGGCGACCGGGCCTGCAGGGAAGGGCAGTTGGGGGGGGGTCCAGGCCTGCAGGGGAGAGCAGTTGGGGGGTACCAGGCCAGCAGGGGAGGGCAATTAGGGGCAAACAGGCTGGCAGGGGAGCAGTTAGGCATCAATCAGCCTGGCAGGGGAGTGGTTAGGGGGTGATCAGGAAGGCAGGCAGGCGAGTAGTTGGGCAGTAATCCTGGGCAGTTGGGATGTTTGGGGAGCCAGTAGTCCTGGATTGTGAGAAGGATGTCCGACTGCCCGTTTAGGCCTGATCCTACCTGGATTGGGCTTAAACGGGCAGTCGGACATCCCTCGAGGGGTCCCAGATTGGAGAGGGTGCAGGCTAGGCTGAGGCACACACACCCCCGTGCACGAATTTTGTGCACTGGGCCTCTAGTTTGTAAAATAAAGGAGTCAGAGTGGTGGTCTTCTAGATCTCTTCTAGATCCTTCCCAACTCAAAAATTCTATGATTCAAAGGACTTGTATGCATGCATATGAGCATAACCAATGGACATAGATGGGGACAAGGGGTGGTGGGGGGAAGGTGAGGGCATGTGCTGGGGGTTGGGGGTGGGCGGGCAGGGAGAGGTCAAGAGGGGAAAAGGAGAAATATGTAATACTTAAAACAATAAAGAATTTAAATTAAAAAAATTCTATGATTCTTTGTAGGTAGGCTCTAGTTGAGGGGCCTGAAATTCATATTCCTTCCTACATCATCTCACCCCCATAAAATCAATCCCTTTCCGGAATGTTCCCAACGGCTAACTTGCACAATAATGATTTCTACCCAGCCAGCTTTTTCCTGGACCCAGCTCTTTGGACCAGGGGATGGAGGTAAAACTCTGGCCATCTGTCCCTTTCTGCTACAAACTGTGTTTCTGAACGGTTGCCTGGGATAGATTTAATTAGGAAAGTAAGTCTGTTGAGGGAAATCACAAAATGCATTGCAGAAAATAAAAGGGACTTTTGAATAAGATTTGTTTTCTTCTATAATCGTGATGCTGGCAAAATGTCTGGGTTTCTCCTTCTTTTTCGCTTTATTATAATCATTGCACTGCCCAGTTGTCTTCAGCCATCAAATTGCTCCCCACACCTTAAGGTCTAGCAGACTTTTCACTTCCACGAGTTTCTCTGACCCTTCTACCCCGCAGCACCCACCTTTGGGACTGTTTTATGACACCTTTCCCCAAACATCCCTAACTTTACCTCTGTCTGTAGAAGACACTGATTTTTGCTTTCCAGTACCTATTGTGCCTTTTTTTTGGACAAAAGTAAGACCGTGTTTGCTTTGGGCACAACGTCTTCTGTGCCTATGTTTCCTGGGGCCCTAGGGGGCTCAGGACCTTGACAGTCCCAATTCTTCCATTCAGTAAGTCTCCTCTTCTTTCTTTACTTTAAAAAAATTTTTTTATTGATTTCAGAGAGAAAGGGAGAGATAGAGAGAGAGAAACATCAATGATGAGAGAGAATCATTGATCGGCTGCCTTCTGCACACCCCCACATGAGGGATCAAGCCAGCAACCCAGGCATGTGCCCTGACTGGGAATCTAACTGGTTCACAGGTCGATGCTGACTGGTTCACAGGTCGATGCTCAACCACTGAGCCACACTGACCAGGCCAGCAAGTCTCTTTTCCAGCACCAACCATTGGACAGAGACTGAGGATGTTGATCTAGAATGACAAAGCTCCTGCTTTTGGAGAACTTACATTTGTATAAGAACTTCTAGAGACTGAAGACTGTGTTTTTACATTTTTCCGTCCCTAGCAACTAGCATACTACCTGGAACACACTACATAATTCCCCTGCCCCCACATTTTTGGTTAAGGAATTAGTGAATAAAGCATGTGATGGTAAAAACAATGTGTGTGTGTGTGTGTGTGTGTGTGTGTGTGTGTGTGTGCGCACACAGATGACATTATGGAGTTATCCATCAATGCTAGGATCGCTCCGCAGTTTTCCATGCATAAATCCATTCAATACTTCAGCAATCCTCTGTGATCAACACTGTTATGATGCCGGTTTGCAGAGAAGGAAGCCAAAACAGAGAGATTAAGGGACTTGTCCAAGGTCACAGAGCAGCAGGCAGGAGAGAGAGGATTTATGCCCAGCAGTCTAGCTCCTTAGGCCACACTCAAAGCCTCGCTGCTGTGCTGTCTCATTCTCAGCCAGGGACACTAGCTGGAGGGAAGAGACAACACTGTGAAGGTGGGAAGTCCTATTTTTAGCTCTCTCTTCCCATCTGGAAGGTGATATTTTATATTTTACATTTTTGTCGCATCCTCAATTCCACTAAATATACTTCAAAATAAATTCCTATTTTGTAATCATTTTTAATTTATGGTTCTTCTTTTACCAGAAAGAAGGAAGGTCAAGATCTATACATCTGCAGTTTGGGCCAAATTCAGTGATATTGTAAAAGCACACACACAAAAAAAACAACAAACACTGGTGATCAAAACATGTTGGTGCATGAGACACACACGCTCAGACACATAACACAGTGAATTTTAGATGTTTGCCATCTCTTTTTTGAGCCCCACAAGATCTTTCTAAAATCCTCTGGATCCAAGAAGTCAAAGAAAAGGCCTAGAAACCATCAGACTTTCTAGATAACCCTGTAGGTTTGGACCTCTCCGTGGCAAAGGAAATCCATCAGTTCACAGCCCATGGAGTCCTGTTTACAGTGTGCAGGAGTGCTGGGCTATTACGAAGAACGCTAATGCTCTCAATTACACCTAAATTAAGATAAAGCAGTAACCTAGTTACTGTAAAAGTGGTTTTATTTATAGACAGCAATTTCATCCTTAATATGCAACCACCATCTGTAAAACTACTTAGCCCCATCTATCCCATTTATGTCTTTATTATACTCTTAAAAAACACACATGGAGCAGTCAGTTATGGATGCAAAATGAGTTCTCTAACACTTTTTAAGCTTAAAAATGTTGATGTAATTGCAGTGGATAGATACATTTTTTTTTTGCTCTGAATGTTCTTCATCCTTTATATACCATCATGAAATTACCCCAAATCTCTGCAGAAACGAAAAGCGATTTATGAGAGTTGAAGACGAGGACCATTTTCCTCCCCTGATAAAGAGCATTTGTTTGGGTGGCAGGGAAGCCTGGAGGTGCGAGTGGAGGAGGGAGAGGCTCCCTGCTCAGGACAACCAACCTTTTCAACTGAATCTGTCAGAAGGAAGCACACCTCCAGGTCTTGGAGCCAGCTGTGCTTCTTCAACTGGCCTTGCTGGAGGCCCAGCTTTCAAAGTGCAAACTGTCTCCTGTGTCAGACACCGGGGGAAGCCCAGCCAGCCTCTAAGCTGAGCATTTCAGCAGAAGAAGCTGGTCCCAAAGGACGGACATGTTAGTCTCTGAGCAGGGCTCCCAGGCTCTGGAGGGGCTGTACAAGGTCTGACAGTCACAGTCCTGCTTTTAATGATGACTCATTGACAGCTGGAAGGACACAAGGACAAAGACACGGACCGACACACGCGTGCGCGCGCACACACACACACACACACACACACACACTCACAGAAAACATCTTGAAAACTTGGTGAGAAGTCCAAAAATAGGCTAGAATCTGTTTTGTTCAGGCTGACCTTTAGAATGCAAACACTCTCAATGAACTGAGATTCTTATATAAGGGTGGAAGAATTGTGAAGCTAGATGAAGAACTAGAAAGATAATATAATTCAGGGTCAGCAAACACAAGGGAAGGGTGCCATGGTAGAGATCATTGACTATGGCATTCTTTGTCACTGGGCGCCAACCCAGCGTACCACACCACTGCTGGCACCTGGGAGGAATTCTCAACCCCACTGCGTGCCAAGTCAGCCCCTCGTTTTCAAGGCTGAGGAACTGAATCTCAGGGAAGTGTACTGACTCTCTCAGGGACACCCAGCAAGTTACTGCGCAAGACCGGAATGGATCCTAAGTGTCCCCTCCTCATCTTGAAGTCTTTACATGTCACAAGAGTGTCGCTTACACCCAATCAGCAGTCATTCAGGGTGTAGAAAAACATAAACTTGTGGACCAGACTGCAAGAGATGACCACGAGTGCAGCTTTTCATCAGCCCGTCCACCTTCTAACACTCAGAGTTCCAGGCAATGGTGCCGGAGGGGCTGACGAATAATTCCTGGGGTGGGACCAGGAGCCACAAACTGCTGTGGCTGACTCATGTTGGCCAAACCACTTCCAACAAGAATTTAGCCAGGCATTTTTATCAAGGGTCCATGAAATGGTTACTATTCTTTGCAGTATTAGTCTCGAATCTGGGCATATATCAAAAGCAAATAGTTTTCAAAGGTAGAAAAGAAGGCTACATGCATGAAAATACACATCCTCTCTAAAGTAGCCCCACTCCTTCTTTAGGTCCATCACAGCTGTCTGTTTCCTTCAAAAATACCAGCAGCACTCACATTTTTATTTTTTTATTTTCTTGTTTTCTATCTGTTTCCTCCATGAGAACACAAGCCCCCTGAAGAAAGAAGCATTTTCTTATTCTCTATCATATCTCCAACACTGTGCATGGTACCTTATACAAGGTCAGTGCCCAAACTGTTTATTACTTTAAGTACTGAATGAAATTCAGAACATTTTATCATAAACAAACAAAGGGCTTTTACCTAGACGAACAGCTATGGTATGAGGGTTTATTAGGCAAGATTATAAATGATAGTTACAAAGATGACTTGACAACTTAGGGAACTGCTCATACAAGTCATGGAAAGAGAAAGCAGCAGGCTGCAAAACTGCCTGTATTCTGTGTTTGGAACATACTCTTGTACCTTTGAATTTTATCCTGTGGTGTGTATTCAATGCTGCTGAAATAATGTAACAACCACCAACATAATTTTTTCACTCAAATCTTCCCATTGTAGACAATAAAACACACTGAGTTCCACAGACAAGAGAGCAGCTGAAAGGTCCGGAGGTGAGGAATGGTGAGGCTGAGGTTTAAAACGGGGTTTCCTAACTCCATTGTGATGCTTCCTGCTCTATTAGCCTGACTCCTAGGGTTAAGATTATCTTTAGAGTCCCGACTTCTTAACTCAGTCACACCTACAGAGCACACTCAACTGATCTGAATGCATTTCATTAGCTCAGAGATTAGACAAAAACAATACACAATTTCACAGCAGAATTACACTCAATCACTCCCTGCCCCCACAGAACCCCCCCAGCGCCGCCCCCCACCCCCACCTTCCCTGCTGCCACATTCAGAGCTTAATCTCTGTTTCCTCCTACTGAATCCTGTTAAATTATTCCTGCCACCCAAGAAAGTGCACCATTATTTGGGGCCACAGTGGAATGCCAGATTTAGAAGCTTCCAAACTCTCAACCACAACCTGCTACCCTCCCTCCCGGGATAAAGAGTTCATTTTACAGTTAGCAAAGTGCTCTGATGACGGTGCATATAGTCATGAGTCATTCTTTCCATTCAAATCAGCCATTTCTAACTTGAGTGATTGTAAGCAACTTACCCATTTGCAGCATGCAGGAGTGCATGACATTAACCCCCAAGGCCCAATGACGTCCTAATAATAAACTGCAGGGAGCTGGGGTAAGAGAACCACCTTGGCTGAACTCCACACATGTTCCCAGGTGAACTTTCCTTGCACTTATACAGGGGACTAATAGGCCTTTCGTTTTTAAGCCCATGGGGAAAGACACAACTGAGCTACATGGCAATGGCAAATTTTGATCGCGAATGCAAGAGGTTTATGCATGTGATCATCTTTCAATTAGTCATACTAAGACAGGAATTGTTGCATAGATAATACAGAACCACTGAATGTGGAAATGATCATTTGTACCATATGCAGTGATTAGTACAGAATGAAGTAATAATTATTACTAATATAGCTAATAATAACATTTGTTAAGCATGCACTATGTACCACATACTGGATGAAGCTATTTAGAAAATGTCCTCACGAAGGAGAATTATCATCCCCCCCTTTACAGAATAAGAAAACTAAGAGACGTTCATTGATTTGCTCAAGGATACACAGCTAGCAAGTAGTGGATTCAAATTCAGGCCTATCTGCATCTCAAGCTGTACCCTAGACCAGTGTGCTGCACTTGCTAGAGGCTCATCTCCCATGTGCCAGAGTGGCTTTATGATGTTCAGAGTAGGTGGCTGCTGTGTCAACTCGAAGATGTTGCTGCAAGGCCACTCCCACCCGAACTATGTGGTCTTGACCCATCCTTCTACAGGGCCTGAAATCACAAGATTAAAGTTGTAATACTTTAGGTTAAAGGCTTAATAATTGAAAGAAGCCCATTAAAATGCCAATGCATCTTAGATATAATACCAAAAATACAAGCAACAAACACAAAGAAATCAATGATTTGGATTCCAAAAAAATTAAAAGTTATTGTATATCAAAGTACACTATCAAGAAAGAGAAAAAGCAACTCATGGGATGGGAGAAAATATATGAAAATCATATATCTGCTAAGGGTCTAGTATCCAAAATATATAAACAACTCTTATGACAATAAAAAACATAAATAACCTGATTTTCAAAATTTTAATCCTAACCCAAGGATGTGTTTATTTATGAGGGAGAAAGAGAAAGACAAGAGAGAGAAACACTGACTGATTGGTTGCCTCCCATATGCACCTGGGATCAAACCCACAACCTTTTTGGTGTACAGGATGATGCTTCAACCAACTGAGACACCCAGATAGAGCCAAATAACCTGATTTTTTTTTAAAGGGCTGCTAGTGGTAAGGATTTGAATAGACATTTCTCCAAAGAAGATTATCAAATGGCTCAAAAGCACATGAGATGCTGTTCATCATCATTAGGTAAATGAAAATCAAAACTGCAATATCACTTCATACCTAGTAGGATGACAGTAATAAAAATGATGAATGATGAGTTTTGGTGAGGATGTGGAAAAATTCCAACTTGTTTCCATTGCTGGTGGGTTTTCAAGATGGTACAGCAACTATGGAAAAGAATTTGGCAGTTCCTCAAAATGTTAAACCTAGAATGGCCATATAATCTAGCAATTCCACTCTTTACCCAAGAGAAATGGAACCAAATGTCCACAAAAAAATTTGTAAACAAATCATTCATAACTGAATTATTTCTAATAGCCAAAAAGTGGAAACAACCCATATGTCCATCAACTGATTAACAGATGAAAGGTGGCATGAGCCACAGGAAGTAATATCATCCAGCCACAAAAAGGAATGAAGGACCCATACATGCTACAACATGGGTAAAACATCACCCTAGGTTGAAAGTCAGACACAAAAGGCTACACACTGTATGATTTCATTTTATGATGCATTTAGAAGTGGCAAATCCACAGAGACGGGTGCAGATCAGTGTTTCCAAGGGTTGGGGGATGGGGAGTGACTGCTTAACCTGCACAGGGTTTCCTTTTGGGGTGATGGGATGTGAAAATGCTTTGGAAGTAGACAGAGATGGCAGTTGTGCAACACTTTGATAATACTAAATGCCACTGAACTGTTCACTTGAAGTGGGCTAATTTTAGATTATATGAATTTTATCTTAATGAAAGAAAGCAGCTGGCCTTCTGTAACATGGATCTCCTATGCATTCCAGGCCTCAGATGATTGAGTAAAAGGCACAGAAGGTAAATCTTGCTCGTTTCCATTTTTTTTTCAGAGCCATCTGATACCTCCAGGCAAGGTATTCAATACGGGTGCAAACATAAAGGATTCCTCGCTCACTGAGTAGAGCCTCCTGCACAGGGAGCTCTTAGTTTAGTCAGCATTGTACTCTGCATGGCTTTTTCAGAGCTCATGCCAAACAGCTTAAAAATGGGGGCCTAGAAAGACTCACCCATGTATTCTCAATGGGCAATAAATATTGAGTATCACCCCCAACAGGATGAAAATTGGTTCTTCGTCACTAACATTTCTGTTTTTCATGCATAAAGCAAAGGTGTATATAGAGTCCATAAACAGATATATTGTATATCTGTGGTATTAACACTTCCTGGTGTGTGTATGTGTGTGTGTGTGTGTGTGGCGGGGGGGGGGGGGGGAGGGGAGATAATTATGAAAAATATCCCAAATAGACTCCATAGAGGAGCAATCATGAACAAAGGATTGAGAAACACTACCCTAGATAAAATCAGGAACATTAGTTTCCCTTGAGAAATAGGTAAGCTTCCCCAAGGAGGAATCCTCAAGTAAGTAATATCTGTTTACCAGCCAGGTATACATCAAGTATGTCCGAAAACAAAGTGAGGACAGTGGCTAAGAAAACAGCGCGCCCCCCCCCCTCCCCGCCGCTGCCCCGCCCAGCTGCATGCCATTAAGCAACCAATAACCGCTCTGCACCTAGGTTTCTTCAAATGCACAAGGGGTTTGGGAAGAGCACCCCGCCTCGCCTCGCTGGGTTACTGCATTAAATGGGATTATGTCTTAAGGTACTTGGAACACTGCCTGGGCAGTCTGACTTCTCAGTCAAAGTTAGCTACCATCCCTCATCTTTCACTACCCGAGGACCGACAGCCCAATGGTTAGAAGTGGGGACTGTGGACACCGATGGTCTGGGCTTGAGTATTCTCTCTGACTTTGGGCAACTTAACATTTCTTGTCTGCAATGCCTCTCAAATGGAGGGAATAAAAGGAACCCTGCAAGAGTTGTTCAAAGATTAAATAGGGAATCAATTCCTGGGAAAACGTTAACAGCGTGAGCCACCTAAAACGCATTCAATAAATGGAAGTTGTTACGACCAGGGTTATTACCATAATTACTGCTGCTGCAGCTATTATTATTATTAGCCTCTTTGGCTTTCATCATGAAACTAGTGGCTCACAAGGGCACAGAACACCTTGGACAACGTAGAAGCTGGGACACCACTTGGTTAGGGTTTTCTATGAGGAATGGGTAAAAGAAAAGAAAAGAGACGGTAGAAATGAGTAATTGCTAAACACTGCCCTGGCAATGAGAGGTACTCCCCAATTACATAAACAGGGGAGCACAGCAGCTGCTGGGGTCCCTAAAGAAAGCTTCCCGGGAGAGGTTGCCATCCAGGGAAGCGTGCCTTTCTGTCACTGAGACATAGAAACGCCTCTCTTTAGCTATGGTCCTCATGCGGCTGCACATGAAAACCATCCTTGGAAAAAATATTTCCATCTTAACTTCCCACCTGCTTCCCTCCCTGGCTGCAAATTGCCCACCTGAAAGCACATAGCAAACAGAGCCAAAGTCCACCTCGCAGAATAATAGGTCCTTAAGCAGCAGTGACGGCGAGACACTGCCAGCTCTCGGAGCAGGAGCATATGGTGAAAACTGCCGGAAAGGCAGGGTAATTTTTACAGCAGGTTATTACCACGAACCTCCTTTGAGAGGCCCATTCACAGCTTGTCCTGAACACTACATTAACTCATTAATGGTTTTCCAAAGATGCTCGGTTGCCTACTGTCCCTAAATCTGACAAATATGCTCTCTTAATTTAAAACCCCCTTAAGGAGACCCGTAAATTCCCAGTTGAGTGCTGCACCATTGTGAGGTTGCAAATCCAGGCCTTCCCAGGCATCCTCCAGCTAGCACACGTAGGTGTAAGCCTTCAATCCCTGTACGTGTCATTTCCTCCAGGCTGCCAGGATTCTCGTAGCTTCTCTGCTTCAAACCTAGAGCGTGGAGAGCTGGAAATGATTTTAGTGCTCCTTCAAATACCCCCGTAACAAGTCCAAAGTGTGGATCCCAAACTTGAACTTGCTTATAATTTCCAAAAGTTAAAAAAAGATATATGTTTCCAAAAGAGTGATATTCACCATCTCCTCTTCATTTCCCCTGGATGGGAACCTCCCTCTCTGATCCAGATTTAGACAAAAGCAGTCCAATTGAGATTCTCTTTTGCTGCTAGATAAATATAAAGCATTTCCATTTGTTGCCAGGACTGTTTTCTTAAAAAATGATATCGAATTCAGGTGCTAATGCAATACTGTTTTCATGGCTTAATCATAGTAAAGAAACCACCTTTATTATTAAAATTTTCCAGACATGCAAAGAAACTTTAATTTCTACTTTGTGCATTTTCATTTCTTAAAAATAAACAAATAACTCTGGGCATGATATTATTATAGAAGACTATCCCATGTGCCTTATGAGAGACAATATTGCAGAGGACTTAAGAAAATTCTAGGACAGTATTACCATTTTATTTCAATTAGACCATAAACACCCCCTTTGGGGTGTAATGGGAAAATCATAAACCAACTAAAATGAGGAAGTTGTAACCCACCATGATGTATGTACCACTGATTATATATAAGATGACTTACATGGTACAAGGAGGGCATTTAAAATACATATTCAAAAATAACTGGCACATCAAACTCAAGATTCCATGTGTATTCCTATTCATAATGAATCCAATATTGTTTTTAAAAGTTCATTTCAAGGAAAATATTTGGTATTCGAATATAGCAAATCTGTGGTGTCTGAATGCAGATGGATTAAAGATGAACCACAGTGGACTAAATGGCGGTGAGGGTCTTTAAAGCCATGAGGTGTTCTTATTCTACAAGGCTGGGCTTCTGGTTTGTTTGTTACACGCTGAGCTCCTCGGCACCCTGACATTTTGATAAGAGGCTCTCCGAGTCAGACTTGGCTGAGCTGCTTAGGTCTGAGGGAGGAGTCTCTAGGAGGGGTCTATGATAGCTATCTGGGAACTAGCAGAAACTGGATTCATTCTAATTGTTTATACAGTGGGAGAGAGTTTGGATCTTTCCTTAAGAGCACAGCAAGAGTGGCTTTTCTCCTTTCCTGGGTGGACTGTGGCAGGGGGAGCAGGTGAAGCAGGAATGGCAGAGGGCTCCTGTAATTCTCTCCCATCAATGTGCTCTGTGACCTAAGGCAAGTCCCTTTCCGGGGGTCATCTCAGCCACAACACTGGATTGGAGGATCTTCAAGGACCCCTTTCCCTTCCTTTTTTTTTTTTTTTTTGCTTCCAAACTTTTACAGCATCAGAGATGAGAAATGGGATCCTATTCCAGCAAAGCTATAAGTCAAAGTGATTAGGAATGTGCTTGCTGCATGATCTTAGTACTCATTTTTGTGATCAGAATTCATTTACTCATGCATTCCTTCATTCCATGCATGCACATTGAGTGTTTCTTGTGCTTATCCAATACTTCAGGGAGCTGAGAGGATAAGAGAAGTGTTTCCAGACCTTATAGCATATAAAAATTACCAGAGAAACTTGTAAAATCCACTTTGTACATCTTCCCTCTGAATAAGTCTGGGAACAGTCAACAAATTTGAATTTTTAACAAACAACCAGGTGATTCTGAAGTCAGTGGTACCTGGACCACATTTTGAGAAACTAAGGGAGAGAGGGTGGTTATCAAGAAGGCTACTGTGAATCCCAGTGACAGGGGCCAGGATAAATGTAGGATGACGGTGCTCAGATGGACACACAGATGGGGTCCCTATTTGGTGTGGGAGCCTGGGATGACTACTTAGAAGAAAGAATGTTTAAACAAGCACTGGAAGATGAGGGAAATTCTACCAGCCCACGATGAGGGTGAAAGACGCTGGGACAGAGAACAGCTCAGGCAAACGCTGGGAGTCATGTCTCCCTCCTGATACTGAGATAATTCTCCAAAGGCCTAAATTGAACAATGTTTCCCACTTCAAACTGCTCTACAGAAGTATTTGTGGGATTAAGCGGATAAATGGTGATGGAAAAAAATAAAAGAAAAAGAAAAAAGGGAAAGAATGTTAAATCAGTTAAGCAAAAAAAAAAAAAAAAAAGGAAAGAAATGGGTGGATGAAAGGATACATTAATGTATTAAGTGTTTAATAGCCCATGGATGTTAGCATACTTGGACTCTGGTGACATGGGCTCGTAACAGGATACAAAACTTGCAAAGGAATGCCTACATCTCCATGGAAAGTAATTTTAGCACTGGATGTAGCAAGAGATGATAACTAAATGCCCTCCCTTACTTCCAGCACTTTCACACGTATCATCTCATGCAAGAAATAACCAGTCAAATGGTATTTGTTCATTATATAGATTTTTCATTTTCTTCACAGTTACAAGTACAGCTAGATCATAATCTTTTCAGATAAATGTCTCTCTGTTAAAAAAAAAAGTCTGAGGATGTCCTCGGCCTAGTGACACAAGCGGGAAATACCTGTTACAATACCTCCTTCACAAGTTACACTCTGCTGACTACTCATCCAGTCGTGTGTCTAAGGCACAGATTAAAACGTGCTAAGCTGTGTGGCCTTGAGCAAGCGATATAGCCTCTCTGTGCCTCATTTTCCTTCTTGTAAATGGAAGCGTGTGCATTAGATAATCCCTGAGAACTGTTTCTACTCTGGCAGGCCATGCATCAAAGTGAAAGAACATTTCTAGAGGAATTAATTAATCCTCTGGGGATCAAATGAGATAAGCTTTTGTTTTTACTCAACATTGCTCTGCAGATGATCTCTCCTTTGCAATCATCAGATGTGGAAGGAAAAAAAGACCACGTGACATACTTAAGTGTAACTGGACTGTTTTCTAAGAGATACAGTAAATTGAGGGATGATGTTGCGAAGCCGTGATGACTTGCTTGGCAGCTACAATTTTACCTCCTCGATGACTGAGCCAATTTTCTCCTCCAGCTCTCTTACACACCTTTAATGAATACATGTTTCTTTGATTAAATTAACATTTTTGTCTAGCTAATTAGCCTGAAAAACCTACGCTGAACTGATCTGGTAGCAACTTCATTACTGCTCATCGGTGCATGCTTGCGACCAATCACTGTCAGCTCAATCGCCCAATGATTAGGGGAACATTAACTTTGGCTAATTTGGCTTTCTGTGGCGATCATCACGTTCCCAGTGACAGGCCAATCCCCACCCTGAATCGACCTCGTTTGACAGTGACAGATGTTTTAATCACAGGGCTTCATTCATTAGTGTCCATCAGCATCGCTGGCCAGGTTTGCAGCAAATACCTTGATTTGAAACCAAAACGAATTAAATGCTATCTTCATAATTACCTGATATAGTTACCCTTCCCTAATTGGGCCAGTATGACAAGCGCTGAAAAATAAAGCTCTCAGTGGGGGTGGAGAGGGAGGGAATCGCTGCATTACTGAATTGCATTCATATCTACATGGTCAATAAATGCTGTGAGTCTGTGGGGAGCTGTCCCTCTGTGCTAAATGCAATGCTCAGAAAAGTACGCCTCAGTTTCTCCTGTTACACACCAGCTGGGGGGCGGGGGGGAGGGCACATTGCTTCCTTAGAGCTATGACGTTTTAATAAGATTACTCTGTATATACAGCATTGAGAAGATGCCACTGAATTTCCATTACCCCTGTAATCACCCTGTGTTAGCCACATGGAGACCTTGGAGGCCTTTCTAAGTAGTTCTGATGGTTTTGGCTCTACTCTCAGCTACAAGGATGGCATGTGGCCTGAGCAATGCCAGTGAGCATTGGGAACCTCCTGGTAACAGTGATTGGTTTATGGCAGGTGTGTAAGCCAACTGAGGCCAATCCCAGGCCAGGAGACTGGATTCTGGGACTCTCAGTTTGAGCCATGGAAAAAGTTGCCCTTGTCTTTCCTGAGGTGTGTGACACTCAGAGACAGCAAAGTCAGTGCAGCCATTCTGTAACCACGAGGGGAGGCCCTTTTGAGAAAGGGGCTTAGAAGAAGGAAGACAGAGCCTGAAAGCTGGCTAGGGAGAAGCCCACATGTGGTGACATTGTTCCCGTCCTTTCACCCAGTTGCCCATGTAGACAGACCTTCTCCTGGAGTTTTCAGTTTTATGCTGTGATAAGACTTTTTGGCCAAAAGACACACGCAGCTAAAAGAGTAGGATCTCATACAAGCCCTACGTCACTACTGAAGTTAGTCTTACATTTGTTAACCTATATGACTCCCCACAATAACACTGTACAGTGGGCAGGGCAGGAATTATCAGTCTCATTTCAGAAACAAGAGGACTGAGGTTCAAAGTGATGGGAGCTTGCTAAGACTCACTAAGCCTGTGCTGACCTTGGCCCATCAACTTGACCCTCTGTGCTCCTGTTCACGGTGACTTGTTTCCACAACCTGGGTCACCCTTGGAATGCTGTTTTGGGGATGGTAGTAGAGCACGTGGATAAGCCATGGCTCTGGCACCTGCTTGGTTCAAATCCCTGCTCCACTATTTACTAGTTAGGTGACATTGGCAAGTTTAACATCTGTAACATTAGTGTGAATAATGCATGTAGAATACTTAGCACTTTGCAAGTAAGTTTTCTTTGTCAACCAGAGAAAACATCTGAAAAGAGATGCCATTTATTTTCTAAACTGATTTCAATGTAAGAATTGAACCAACTTGATATTTGCTGTCCTAAAAATTGTAGCTTTTGCTTCCTGTGCTTCAAATCACCCATCTGAGCATTTTAAGAAAAGATGTCCCTTGCTCAGGACCACAGCCATGGTCATACCTTCTCCTAATGTGAGTTTAATGACTCAAGGTTACTTCCAAAAACTGTTTGCAAAATAAGAAAATAACAGGTCAAGCTATTTTCAGCAAAGAAAGAGAAGATGATCAAATCTTGTGTGTCTAATTACTGGGGATAAGGCTAAATTCATGGAAGAGAATGTCAACTTTAGAAGGCACTTTAAAAAAGAGACTGCTTTCCTGGGAGCTTGGGGTACGCCCGGCTCTTTCTCCTTTGAGCTCTGTGACCTGGAGCATGCCTCAGTTTCCTCACTGTAAAGAGAGAATATTATCATCTGCCTTCCTGCCGTTGTGTGCACTGAGACAATGAAAATAAACATGCAGGAAACAGTGAACGTCGCAGGCCTGACTGCTGTCCTTTGAAAGGACAGCTTAGAAGTTTGGCCCTTTGGCTGGCATGTGGGGCCCTGGATTTGGGGAGGGTCACAATTATTCCCAGAACTCAAAAGAATGGAGCACTATTCCTTATCTGTTTATGCAAACATGATGGTTTATACTCAACATCTGCTTTCCTTCTGGAATCTTGGGACGTCCCAGGCACAGGCTGCCTGGATGACCAGTCCCAGTAAAAGCCCTGAACACTGTACCTCTAATGAGTGTCCCTGTTTGGCAACGTTAGACAGGGGTCACAGCCCAGTGCTGGAGAATGAAGTATGTTTGGTGTGACTGCACTGAGAGGACCCTGGATGCCTGCTCTGGTTTCCTCCAGACTTCACCCCACACACCTTTTCCTTTGCTGATTATGCTCAGTCTCCTTCTGCTGGAATAAAACAGCTGTGAGCGTGACTACAGCTGAGTCCAGTGAGTTCCAGAGGATTATTGAACCTGAGGGTGGTCCTGGGGATTCCACCACATAAAACATCTAGTGTAGTGTCTGGCAAATGAAACACATGCTCTGAGTAGATGTATTCATCACTGCATGCTCTTCCTATGTGGGTATTATTGCTCTGAATGAAACTGCAGGCAACAGTAATATCCATGTAGTGAGACTGAAAATCTGGAATGCTTTCCTGTGTCAACTTCTGTTTGATGGAAATGTGTGAACAGAACATGTCCCAGATAAATCCTCACATATCCTAAGCATTTGTTTATGTATGAGGATATTAATGATGGTGTTATTGTGGAGACTTGGAGGCCATTTGAGTTCTTACCACATGGAGCATGTGAAGGTGAAGTGTGGTGAGGTATGTCATCCACAATCATGTACTGCAAAACAGTATAGGAATGAGCAGTGACAGGATGAGTGAAAAAGAGTAAGAAGAAAAGTCACACACAGCACAATATCACTTACGTAGATGAAAGATAAGTGCATACAACACAATAGACATATTTTAAGAACACGTACAAAAATGAAGATACTAACTACAGTAGACTACATTAGAATGATTTCTGTAATGGAGGGAGCAGAGGTGGATGTGAGGTATTAGAAGGAAAGGAAGCAAATATATATCAACTTAAGAGTAGAACCTTGTACAAATTCATAATAAAATTGTGCCATGTCCAGAAGAGTATGATTAACTCAACTCCCTGCACTTGGGATCCATTATCACTCCACTGTAATGGCTATCATAATGATGACAGCAAAAATCATATTAACTAACATTAATTGAGCATCAGGTACCATGTACATACTTTTCATATATTAGTTTCTTTATTCCTTCCCACAATTCTATGAGGCATGTACTCTTATTGCCCCCACTTTACAGATTATGAAGCTGAGGCACAGAACAGTAAAGCAACTCACCAGGTTACGCAGCTCATAGTTATTACAGTCAAGACATGAACCAAGCTTGGAGCAGAACTGAGGAGTTAAAACAAGGATGCTGAGATTTAGCCTGTGCCTATGTGACCATTGGGTCTTGAAGCAATTTTTGAGATTTTATTTTCCTCCCCTTAACATTTTTTAAGCATATCCTAAGTGCCAGGTGCTAGTCCAGAAAGAGATAAAATCCTCCTAATACCAACTGTGACATTAAAAAAAAAAGATGTAAAACTCTAGGCACTGCTTCACATCCAAGGTGCCTGGGACTCTAATAGACCTATATTCTTTGCCAATTTAATGTTTCCTGGTTCAACAGTTTCTAAGGACCCTTGTGAAATGGACTTATGTACTTTTGTTCAGACTAATCTCACATTGTGAGTTTCCTGTCTAACTAAATCAATCGGTTTGTGAATAAATACTGCTGGACTCCCAGTCCTCACACTCACAGATTTCTTAGTCTTACCTTGCACACAATCTCCTTTAATTCTCCCAGCAACCTACAGAATGATGTATTAGCCTCACTTTACATCAACTGTTCTCAACTGGGATGAGGGGGGAGGGATTTGTCCCATAGAGACATCTGGCCATGTCCAAAGATAATTCTGGTGATCACGATTGAATAGGGACTGTGCTCCTGGCATCAAATTGGGTGGAAGCTCAGGATACTGCTAACATCCTGCAAGGCACTGAATAATCCCTACGACGAAGAATTACCTGGTCCAAAATATCAGTGATGTTGCTGTTCACATACTCTGTTTCATATATAAGAAAATGGAAGGCATTATATATGGTGGGATTCATGAATTTGGAGATCTGAGAATGTCACCAGGTTATCTTGCTCCTGAGTATCAGGGATTCAGTTGCAGGCTCATTTTTAGTGAATCCCTTTCTATGTCAAGTGCAGATTCCTTTGAAAAGCTGCTATCACCAACTCTGTGTGAATGGAAGGCAGGAAAAGAAAAAAAGAGAATCTGCCTGACAAATGCTTATTCCAAAAAAGGCTCTACTTTGATGCCCGAGGAAGAAGAACCAATGACAAAAGACAAAACAGTGACATGATTATTGTGTAACATCATTCTGACTGAATGGAAATGGATGGGTCGCATTCCACATCTGGAGGAGCAAACTGCAATATCATTTCAGACCTTTTGTTTCTGCCTTACGCAGCGTGGTTTTTATTTTGACTGAGGCTCCTGCACACTGCAAATCGTCCCCGCAAGTGAGCAGTTCTCAGCGCTGGTAAAGAAATTGGAATGGGCAAAGAGGCAGAGTGATAAGATCAGGATTTGAACTATCAACCCCGGCTCCTGCGTGATGAGTTTAACTTTTCGACCTTCATCAGAAACCACACTGGTGAAGTGCTGATGTAACACTTGGAGCTGGTGGGAGGAAGGTGTATGTTTCCAAAAGCACTTTGTGGACTCCCTGGCCCCTCACAACAGGAGGCTGCAGCTACCTCTGTAATTTCCGGAGGGCGCACGCTGTCAGTTCACATTTATCCCAAGCGCTGCGCTTGGTAAAGGCTCACTTATTGGTTATTAGGGCTTATCCTGGCATCAGAGCCTAACCAGAAAACTTTCCAAAGTCAGAAAGAAGCAAGCGAAGCAATTTCCCAGGCATCATAAATAGCATCTGAGATTCAGGCCACAACCCAGAACCTCAAGGACCATTGATGCCTCTCATTTACTGAAGGGCCACTTTAGCAATTCAAACTCTAGGGCTATTGAGATGTGACCTACCTGCTTGTGTGGCCACCCCCACTCCCTCTCAAGGGATGTCCTTTCTCCTGCCTTTATGCTCGAGAGGCTGGTGCACAAGCAGGAAGACGATGCTTCGAGACTATGAAATGACACGTGTGGCTGAGTTTCCTTTGTTGCAGGCATAGGCCTGCTGACCTGTGTTCGTAGTGTGCACTGGCTGTTGTGAGGAAAGCCGTCAGTGCTTATGGTATAAAACAAAGACAACTCAATTGTTTGGAGTGTCAGACACCAACAGCAATAAAATGAGGAGGGAATGAAATGTCACTTTAATGACAAGTATCAGAATTCCTCTAAACAAGATGGATAGCTGTACTATATGCTCGGTAGGTGCTGTGGGTTAGCAGGCAAGGCCCCAAGCACTTGTACTGAGGGAGGAAGTGGCTTAGCAACCACAGGGTCAGGCAGAGCCTGCAGGGAAACAAAGCCAGACAGAAATTCCTGGTGGGGCTACAGCCAAAGGAGTTCTCACAACAAAAACAGATATTTAAACTTTAAATAATTTGTGATGTAAGCTACGTCTGTTATCCCAAATCACACATAACAATTTGGCTCAACCCATAGCCTTGTGTTGGTGAAACCTTGGGGACTGCTAGTTTGAAATGTGTCTAGTATACAGACCAGAGACTGGGTGGGTTTATTCATGAGGAATCTATAAATTGCACTGCTACCACAAAAGCAAGAATTCAGAGCTATAAAGGGGGGAAAAAAGTAAATCTCTTTCCTCCCAATTCCTGAAGATACCAAGGGAGATGCTGAATTACTCCACAAGCGTGTAATAAGAGGGTCATGTTTATTTAACTTACATCTCAACCAGCCGTTGACCTCAACAGACACTTGGAATACAACAGTATCAACCACAGTTAAGTCTTGTTAGAACATGCGCTTACAAAGGCAAGGATGAGGCCTGATTCTTATTGTTTTGCTTTTTTTTTTTTTGCCTGAATCCCTAATGATTTATGTAGCGTCAGACACACAGTAGAGACTCAGCAAATACAGATAAAAAAACTTTCTTAATCTGACAGCAGTGGCTCCAATTTACAGATTACAAAATGTAACGTTGCCCAGCCGGCATGGCTCAGTGGTTGAGCATCGACTTAAGAACCAGGAGATCATGGTTTGACTCCTGGTTAAGGCACATGCCCAGGTTGCAGGCTCCATCCCCAGTGTGAGGCATGCAGGAGGCAGCTGATCAATGATTCTCCGTCATCATTGATGTTTCTATCTCTCACTCCCTCTCCCTTCCTTTTTGAAATCAATAAAAAAAAAAGCAACATTAATGTGAGATCAGCAATGTGGCCAAGGCCATAGAGTTTATAGACTCAGAGTCAGGGTTCCAATCCAAGCTGCTGAAGTGCCACCCTTTCTGCCAAACCACCCAGTGTCCTGCAACCTGATTATAATGATGCTTCAAGGCTCCATGGGCTGTCCCTTGAACACAGTATGCAACCCAGTCTGCATTGCTTCCCTCCTTATTAATAGCAGTTTAGAAGGCATGAGAGAAATTAGTCCATTTCCATTCTAAATTCCTCTGTGTACTTTCTTGGTGTCTTTTTATAACAGTTTTCTGTAATATGCCCCATTGGGACTGTTTGAAGTTGTTACTTTTTCTTTCTTTCTTTTTTTTTTACGCTCTGCTGAACTAAGCATTTGATTTAGGGGAAATAACAGGTTTGAAAGAAAGATGTCTGGGAACTTAAACATAACAGATGCTTGTTTACAGACACCTGATTGAGCTGAATTGAAAGCCTCAGTCTAGATTTTAAAAAGCCATAAACGTCAGTTGACTAGAACTGAATCATAGCCACTTGGAAGCATGGATCACCCAAAGATAGCCATTTCAGAATCATAACATCCAAAATGGCTCTTCATCTTGTCAACACTACTGAGGAGTAACATAACTCTTAAGTGGGAAGGAGGCTTTGGTTTCTAAGAGATAGTTACTATAGCTTGCAGCTAATTGTCTTGGCAATTACACTGTGAAGAATGTAGTTTTCAAAAGCTGTGATGGAAATACCACATTGATCTCTTGTCTCCACAAAAACCTAAACATGGGGAGAAGAGGCAGAATATGTTTCTTTGTAAGGGAGAAACTGAATTTAGAATCCGGTTTCAGCTGAAATGGATTTTTATGTAAATTTTAGAGAAGTATCAGGCAAAGAAATTCACAGGCCTGTGAAATTCACACATAATTAGTAACAACTTGAGTTATTTGGTACATTACAGAGCATTCTTCTAATATTCTCTAAGCTCCTAATGGTAAGAGCTTCGTGAAAATGCCCAAGAACAAAATTCATTTGGCAATTCCCTCATGCTTCGAATATATAATACGCGCTTCATCTTTGAAATAGCTTCCCTTGCATTTATGACATACTAAACATTTTCATATGCGAAAATCACATAGTGGGAATTAAATGGACATTTTTAATCAGACTGTATTCAAACCAGAACGATAGGTCCCTTCATATTCTGGACTCCATCTGAAATAGGATGTGAGAACACTTAGAGAAGGAAGACTTGGGTGTTGTGAAAAATAAAAGATGGCAAAGTTAAACAGTTTTGCAATGTTACCATGGGAAGAGGTTGAGAAAGCTAAAGCATGATACATCAGGGCCAATAGACTGTATTCAAGTATTTGGTAGCAGATAGACTGAGGGGGAGGACAGGAGAAAAGCCATGTCCCAAGAGTTCTACTGTCTTTTCTTTTTGTTGTTGTTGTTGTTGTTAATCCTAACCTGATATTATTTTTCTATTAATTTTTAGAGAGTGTAGAAGGAAGAGGGAGAGACAGAGAGGGAGAGAAACATTGATGTGAGAGAGACACATTGATTGGTTGCCTTCTGCCCACCCCAAACAGAGCCCGAGATGGAGCCTACAGCCAAGGTACATGCCAAGGAATCAACTAGAATTGAATCTGGACCCTCCAGTCCATGGGCCAATGCTCTATCCACTGAACCAAACTGGCTAGGGCAAGTTCTATCTTGGTAGAACTCAAGAGTTCTGCTCTCTGCTAGTATGGCATTACCCTGGGCAAGGATAAAGAAAAATAACTCATTATTCTCATTGCTTAGTGCACACTCATACAGACATACACTTGCCTTGGTAACTATCATTTACAGAAATGGAAAGATTTTTCTGCTGTGTACCCATGAAAATGGGCCTATGTCTTCTAGAAAGATGTTAAAAAATGTGTCAGTAAAAAATCAAGAACATGGATCATGACAGTCCTCTGTTTTCACTTGTCCTCTTATGAAACAAATAAATGTTGCAAATGATAGCCACCAACCCCTTACTTCTCCAGGACCAGCCAGTTGCTGACTCTCCACCATGGCACCCGCAGTGCTTGCCAGTGACTCAGGAGGAGAATTTTTATCACATTTTTAGACTTATGCACGAAGAGTAGCCAGATGCCTTTCTGCGTGGCAGTACTCCTGTTTAAAAAAAACTATATATGTGATCCTAAAAAAAGAAAGTGATGGAGGTCTGGTGTCAGGGACTAAATAAAGATCCACGTGTTTTCTCACCAACAGAGCATCAGTTCCTGAACTTCCTTTTGTGGCTATGCTCTGGGGACAGATGATGGCCATTGGCTACATAGCAAAAGGAACGAAACTACAAAATCTCTGCAGACACACAATCTGGGACTGTTTTATTGCTGTTAATAAACTCTCCTTCTTTTAGTTAAGATAAATACATCTCTTACTGTTTGACAGGCAAGTAAAGAAGACTGTTACTTCAAATCCACAAGTGCAAAAGTGAACCCAAGTGGTCAAATACTCAGAAAGGTATATCATTTCTTGGTAGTCAGACCCTCAATCACAGATATGCTTGAATTCTGTAGGTGGTTGAAAAAAAACATTCCCCCAAGAGTGCATTGAGATATGCCTCTTCATTGTAATAAGTGAATGAAGTAACATGTTAAAGTTCACAGAAACACCCAAGGTGCTACGCATCTCTGGAACCACAATGAGAACAAAAAGCCAAAATCAACATACATCAACGAAGAGAATTCAGCATGAAATTTCATTCTGAATGCAAACAGATTGGGAAAGTAAACAATAATGCTCAATGGACATGACTGTAGCAGCAGACCCAAGGGCGCCAGGGAAAGCTGAAACATGAAACAACCTCAGCACAGACCATTTTCAATGGCAGAAGCTCTTAGGTTGGAGGCTGCTGCAGATATTAGTTTTTGTTTTGTTTTGTTTTTTTGGATACCCTGCACCTAACCAGTTTCTATTTTAGAGTATACCCCACTTATAGGTAGATATAGGGCCTCTGTTCCCTTATAGAAGATGTAGGGCCATATCCTGCCTTTTCAGTCCCAGACAAGAAAGGCATAAGTGCACAGTCTACAATATGATTGGAAATAGCCTTCCTGGCACGCTGATATTTTATGAGGTCCCTAAAAGACAAAAGACTCATTTTAACCGACTCCAGGTGACCATGGTAGAGGCCATGCCTCCAGCAGCAATGATGGCGTCCTATAAATGATCCTGGGGGTGCTTCCCATGCTGAAGCTGCTGCAGTTATGTAGGACCTTGCCAGTCACCAAACCAACTCTCTGCTCTCACTGATTCTGTGAACCCCCAATAGTCTTCTGATTGGGATCAGGGTCAAATTTATGTTGCTTGCAACCACACATATCCTAACTGGTATTGACTTATTACATGAAGCTGGAACTGATTCTCCATAAAACCTTTCACTTGAAAGTGCAATCACATCCCACACTGGGCACTGAGATGGTGTCAGAAGACCTCCAGGATCATATCGATCGTTAATTACCAGAATGACTGATAGCAACACTCTTCGTCTTTTTGAATCTCAGTTTCTCCATCTGAAGACCTGTATATAAAGTTTGGTCTGGGTGGCTTCTGAGATCTATGACTCTACAATCTTGTTTGACCCTCATACCTGCCCTTTCTGTTGACAAGTCAATCAATGGACAGAAGTCACTCAACCCCTATCTTGACTTTTCCCTTCCATTCCATGCTTCTCAGTGGGAGGAAAATGAATAGTACTTCTGATGCTTGTGGGACGACTATGACAAAAAGTGAGGGCAAGAAAGCATATTGAGAAATTGACAACTGAGCTTTCAACCAGCAATAGTCCACTTTCTGAGTATACCCTATGAAATGAATTATGTCTCTCCCAAATTCATGTGCTGTAGCCCTTACCCCCATGTAATTGTATTGGAGATAGGGCATTTAAGGAGGTGATTAAGATTAAATGAGGCCATAAGCATGGAGCTCTGATCTTTTAAAACTGGTACCATTATAGGAAAGTAAAAGAAGTACCCAGAGCTCTCTGCCCCTTACCCATCATGTGAGGACAAAGTGAGAAGGCTGCCATCTGCAAGCCCGGAAGAGTCTTCACCAGAAACCGAATCCCACTGGACCTTGATCTTGGACTTCCCAGCCTCCAGAACCATGAGAAAATTTCTGTTGTTTAAGTCACCTAGTGAGTGGTATTTTGTTAGGGCAGCTCAATCAGACTGAGACAACAGCCAAGGCATTCTCTGAAAATTGCTTGCAAATATTAAGCAAACTTTAAATAATTCACTGGCTTTTCCCACTTTCCTGTGAAGTATTCTTGTCAACATTATCCCAACGTATTAATATAGTGTTTTGCATTTGAAGTGCTTACGATCATTTGTTAATGACTAGAAGAGGTATGCTACAGCCTTGTGGCTTTGAGTAATATTTCCAAAAGAGAAATATGGATGGAAGTAAACATGTGGCATGTGGAACAAGGGTGAAAACAGAGAAATTGAGGGTTTCCCTTAGGGAATGAGATGCAGTAATTCAAGTGAGACATTTCAAGTATTGCTGCATCATCAATGTGCAATGTGTTGTAGAAACAGTTTTCTCAAATAGTTTTCTTCCCTAAAATGAGTTTTTTAAAAAGCATTTTCCTCTTCTGCCCTTTCTTCTACTTCCTGCCACTACAAAATAATTTTCTTAGCAAAGAAAATCTAAGAACATGAGATGGAATTGAAACTGCATTTGACTTAGAGGCAAAACTGTACATTCTTCAAATGCACTAACACTGTAAGAAGAGAAAATAAATAACACAGCCAGGTGCCATTTTAACTCACTTATATGGCTAACATGTTAAAAGGGACCCAAAGCCCTGGCTGGTAAGATTGTGATGTCAATAGTGCACGCTGAGACTGCAGACAGCATTGCAAACTGGCTTAAACCTTTTGGAAAGCAACTTAGCAATATGGGTCCCCAGGATCTGCCTGAAGCTGAGAACTTCCTTTAAATGGTTTTCTTATGAGATGAACAGAACAAGGGACACCAGAGACACAAAGGAGTTTGCCAAAGATCACACAAGTCAGTGACTCCTATATTCCCAGCACATAGCACAGGACTTGTCATATTGTGGCACCCTTATTAATGTGTGAATAAATGAATAAACACATTTAGATGCTAAAGTATATTATTTCCCTCCTAGATATTTCTCCAGGGTAGTTAAGAGGAGGAAAAACTTATATGCCCAGTGAAGTTTATTGGAGACTTTGTTATAACTGTGAACATACAGTGGAATAATTTATAATTTCTCCAAAGTAGGAAAATGATTTAATTAATTTTTTTCTAGCAACTTGATGAACCATTAGACATTTATTCACAAAATATATATCTGGCAATCCATGATTCTCTATTTGAAAATACAAATCCTATTTTAGTTGAAAGTTTTAAAGAGACTTTTCTGTAATTAGGAGTAAATTAGAAACCATAGGTTTGCTTCACTGGTAGAGAAACTTTATGGGGGGCAAGCGGGGGGTGCAGGGGATGGCATTTGGCTTAGTATTCTAGAGTCAGGGCAGGCCTTTCAATACCTGAGTTGAGTTTCTGCTCCCAGCAACTAGTAAAAATAGTTAAACACTATTTATTTAAACTCAGACACCTCGGAGTTCGTTCAAAGTCTGATTTTTTCTCCTTCAAAATGGAAATATCTTCATTGTTTTCACTGATTATATAGGGCAATCATTGCTTATTTTAATACATCAACTGCTAGTAAAACACTCCATTATTCCATTTCTAAAATATAATCAACATTAAACAATGTGGTATACATCCTTCTAAATATTTAATTGTTGTGTAAAGAACACATTATTTTACACTCCACAGAGTTTATAACAGGGTCTGCGAATACAGCCCGTGGGACCACTGCCTGGTCTGTAAATAAACACTGTACTGGAGCACAGCCACGCTCATCTGTTTATGTACTGCCTGTGGCTGCCTTCACACTAAACAGGAGAGACAGGCGCTCTGACAGAAACCATATGGTCTGCAAAACCTGAAGTACTTATGATCTGGCCTTTTCCAGAAAAAGGATGCCGACCCCTTCATAAAACCTTTATTTCCTGTCAATGTCACTTGAAGAATATCCTTTTATGTTAACTTTATCCGATCTACCTCATTCATTTAAATCATACACATTATTGAATTTTAGTGACATTTTATAATTTAATTGATATCCTATTGATGGACATTTAAAATTATTATTTGTGTGTGTGTGTGTGTGTGTGTGTGTGTGTGTGTGTGTGTGGAGTTTATACATTTCAAGAAACAGGGAATGGTAAAGCATTTGAAAGTGGTGCCTGGTGGAAATCCACAAGAAACCTGCTTTAGGAGACTATATATACTAAAACATTTGTGGAACCATTTGATGATGGGTTTTCCTTTGAGTCTTTGCCCAGTTTAATACTGGATATTACTTTTAAGTATTGTAAATATTCTCCCAGAAAATCCTAGGAGTAGAGAAGGGGATTGTTGGGACATCACTTTATAATCTTACTAGGAAATGGGTTGCAGAGCAGGGTTTGAAATTCAGTCTTTATGGAAGCTCAGAAATCTTTCATTACCTAAATCCAAGCCAATTGGTTTTCTCTCTCACTTAGCGCCCTTTGAAGAAAAGCAATCCAAGCTGACGCCCATCTTGGAAGCCTAAGTGCTGTGTCCTCCATTTCTAAGTCCCATGTTCTTTGCTGAAGCACTTGCTTCTATGATAAAGGCTTCCTTTTCCCAATTTTGTAGCCTCAGTCTAGGGCAGTGGTCGGCAAACTGCGGCTCATGAGCCACATGCGGCTCTTTGGCCCCTTGAGTGTGGCTCTTCCACAAATACCACGGCCTGGGCAAGTCTATTTTGAAGAAGTGGCGTTAGAAGAAGTTTAAGTTTAAAAAATTTGGCTCTCAAAAGAAATTTCAATCATTGTACTGTTGATATTTGGCTCTGTTGACTAATGAGTTTGCCGGCCACTGGTCTAGGGGACTAACCTATAAGAAATCCATTTGAATGTCCCAGCCAGCTATGCCAGTTTGTTGTACATGCTGAGAAGGCTCAAGAATGAGGTAAATGCTAGTTAATGTGACAGAGCAGCTGCTGTAAAAAGTTCAAGGTTTCAACTGTGAGAAAGAACCCTGCAGCCACCCTCCCCCGCCCTCTGTCACATGCTCTATCTGCCTCTTTGGGTTTAAAGTGTGAAATGCCTCCTCAGTCTAAGGTGTGAGGTTTGGTCTCCCCTGTGCTGTGTCTCTATTCAACAGCTAAGTTGAGGTGTCACAGACGTGTCCATGTACCTGCCTCTTATCTCTTGGGTCTCTGCTTAAATGTCAACCCTTCCAAGAAGCCTTCCAAGATGATCCCATTCAAAGAGAGGCCTCCCTGGACCCTAATTCTTCAACTCAGCACCTACTGGTTTTAGTTGCAGCATTTATCACAATGTGCCATGGTTATTTCTGTCCTTGGTTGCCATCCCAGTACTGTGTTATTTTCCAATTTATAAACATGGATAGAAAAAATAGCTATTATAGTTTGTATTCATGGGGAGATCCAGTTTTTTAAAGCACTTTTTTATATTTAGACTAATTTTATACTTAAGAAATTCCTATAAGTTTGGTCAACTAAGGGTCATTCCAATCATTCTGAGTGGAAATGAGAAGGAAACTAAAGGCTCCCACACGGGTGTGTCTTACCCAGGCAGGACCTTCCCTAGTTTCATGCTACTGACCCCATCCAGCCCAACTTTTCAACATTGCATTTTCCTGAGTCACATAAAACACAAGGGTGAAATAAACACTCTATCAAGGTTTACCCTTGAATGCGTGACAAAAAATATTAGCCAAATTCCAGACTGCATTATTGAATTCTCCTCTTTAGGGAACATAAAAATTGATCAGATCTTAAAAATTCAAAGGAAAGAGAAAAAGGTAATTTTCAGACTTTTGTTCTTGGCTGTCAGGTAGGAAATAAGAAAATAGTGTATTTTATCAGGTTTCTCCTGTTAAGAAAGAAGAGCAAATAATCAACTTTTTGAAAAAAGGATTTTACAACAGGCCCGAGTGTAGATGAGATGTTATTTGCACACTGTTTGGCATATGCATCAATAATTTCTGCAGTGTCCTCTATGGAAGGTATCCAAACACCTCTGGGACAGAAGGATGATAGTAGCAGATGTCTCCTCTGTGCCAGGATCCCAGCCCAGTCATGCCTTGCCTCAAAGCACCTTGTTCTTTCCTCTGAACAGAGGTGTTCCCACTTAACTTCTCAACATGCCTTGGGGGATGGTAATCTGAACTAGGCTTTGACAACCTTGAACCTACATTCAGCTCCCTGGTGTCCCATGTGACCCCTACTTCCACTTACTCCAGAGGGGCTATCCTTCTCCATTTGTAGTTTACAAGGTAGGCGAGGAAGAAAATGACTCATGAGCACATTTCTTAAAAGCAGATGGAACCTCTTGGAGAAAAAGGTTATGTATTAGGTGCCAAGAAATAAAGACTGCGACCTAAGGATTAGAAGGGGCATAAGCTCCAAATTCCATTAAAATCAACCCAGAAAGTCATCAATAAGAGTTTATTGAGCTCTCATTGTGGAACCATCCTATCCTGTCTCAGCATTATGGAAGAAACACAGGCAGCAAAGAAAGAGCCATCAAGAAAAACAACATATGTGCATGCACACTACCATGTAAAAATAATGCCAAAGAGCCCAGCTGGTGTGGGTTAGTGGTTGAACATCAACCTGTGGACCAGGAGATCACAGTTCAATTTCTCAACAGGGCATATGCCCACGTTGTTGGCTCAATCCCCAGTGAGGGGTGTGCAGGAGGCAGCCAATCAGTTATTCTTTCTCATCATTGATGTTTCTAGCCCTTCTCTCTCTTCCTCTCTGAAACCAATAAAAATTGTAAAAAATAATGCCAAAGGCTATAAAATCATTTGCTAATGTAATGTGTTTATACACTAAATAGAGTTCCAATTACAGACTGCCATGGTAAGATCTTAGATCAGTAACAATCTTACAGTCCCTATGTATTCATTTCATGAAGTTAGATTTGATCTGTACTGGGAGAACAAGAGAGTTTGGCAAAGAGGGAGAGAGAGGAAATTGGGATTCCAGAAAGGAGGAGTTGGGAAAATAGTAGGAAAGAGGCTGAGAAAAACAGGGCCCTTTACATGGGTCAAATAGCTCATGTAGGGGAGGGGGACTGAGGAATAAGACAGAAATGACAGCTAGAAGGAGTAGATGAGCTTGACTGTCCATCAAAGCTTTTAGGGTGTTCATTCTTTGGGTTACGTAGAGCAGGGAGCTTATATATTATCAACTGTTATCCTTTACTGAGTGTGAAGTCTGTATGAGGCACTAGGCTAGGAGCTTGATATTTTTAATTCCTAATGCAGCTCTGACAATTGAAACAAAGAGGGGTTTAGAAGTCAGACCAAAGTTACCCAGCTAATAAGTAGCAGGATAAGGATTCAAGCTAAGGTCTGCCAACTCTAAAGCCTATGCTTTTGTCATAACATGTTGTTTCCTAAATCTTCAAAACAGCCCAATAGTAAACCGGATGTAATATTTGTGAATGGGGTCTAAAGCAGCAGTTGCCAACTTTTCGGACCTCACGGACCACCAGTGGTCCACAGACCACCAGTTGGAGACTGCTGGTTAGAGTATTAGGTGGAGAAAAGCTGGAGGAAGGCTTAAAACAGCATAAGCTGGTTGGGAGTGAGCAAATAAAAGTGATGGGTGACTCAAAGTTTCTGCTATGATCTGAAGCTTGGGCGATCTTAAGAAGTGTGTTATCTTTAATAAAAATAGAGAGTAGGCCCTTAATTGGACAGAACAAAAAAAGAAATGTTTCAAAAGAGAAGAATTTGACCAGTGAGTTAAAATACCAGAGAGACTCAAGGAGAAGAAAAATTAAACAAAGGGTATTGGATTTGGATATTAGGTCACTGGTTACACTCAAGAGAGTGATTTTGAAAGACAGAAGGAAGAATGGAGTTTGTAATGGGTTAAGGGGTGAATCAATAAGATGGTGAGGCAGCGGAGACAGAGAATAAAGGTTTTCTATTGCAATGTAGAGAAAGTAAGTATGGGTTTAGGGCACAGAGTGAGAGTCAAAGAGTTCATTTCTCTCTACGGGATAAAGGAACTTTAAATACATTTTAGGTATTTTTATTATAGCATTGTTTAGTGTTTGTCTTCCCACTGCCAAGAGAGTACAAGTTCCATTCATTGGGAAAATAATATGCAACTGCAGAGACTGGAGATGTAAGCAACAGAGAGGCCATTATCTCTTTTCTATAGATGTGGAAACTGAGACTTAGAGAAGCAAAGGAACTTGCCTGAAATCACCGTTTGTAAGTAGTGAACCTGACCCTAGAGCTCCCAATATTCACGCTGTGCTTCTTCCCTAGTCACAGAGATCTTGGCCCTGGAAAGGAAGGGCAAGCTTCCTTTGGAGTGGAAAAGAAGGAGATAAAGACTAAATAGAGAGGCTCTGAGGATGGAAAGAGAAGGTGATGCCAGAGGAAGAAGGGGAACCAAGAGGAAGCTGCCATAGAGCAAAGGGTGCCAAACAAATGAAAACCAATGAGGATGCCTGCCCAGGAAGCTTCCAAAGTTGCTTCTACCGTAAGTCCTTCGCATTCAAGTCTAGAGAGTTAGGGGTGGCCCTATCATTTTGTTTTTAGTGGATGCCTCTTACCTCTTATAAAATGCTTAAATTGTTGAGAAACATTCATACTTAAAGATGAAAGGGGCAGTGAGGAACTTTTATTAGGCTGTGGCATGATTTTATAACCTGACATTGCATATTCAATGGTAATATAGAGTGAGCATGTAAATATTACCTTGCACAGCTCACTTTCCATGCACTACCACTCCTGTGGTGGGCGTTTATATTCCCCAAACCAAGTATTAAATGCCATCATCCTTGGCTTCAAGAAAAAGGTCTTTCTTATCCACATGTGTTAGATATGATACCTTAAAGCAGAGTTTGTGAAATGAGCTTTGGGAATGGAACACCTTAAAACCATTCCTCTGGACAATGGTCTACAGCAGTCTTATCCATCCTTCATTAAGTAAGTGATATATCGGTGATTCAATAAAACTATATGACTGAGAAAGAAATGAACTTGCTCTCCTCTCTCCTTACTTTGTTCTCTCCCCCCCGCTCCCTCTTGCCATTCTCCTTTCCTTCCATGAATCAAAAGCTGGACTCAAGGTCCTCAGAAAGAGGCCATTACTGCCTTCACCAAAGAAGTGAACTCTGAGTAGATTAGAATTTCCCTTAGATGTTTCTTTTCTTTGATCCTTGTTTCCTTTTGCTATTTTTATTTTATTGCTCATTTATTAAGCTCAGAATTGTTGAATGTTTTATGAAGTGCTGGGGATATGCATTACGATGAAGAGAACATGGTCCTCACCTCATTGAGGTTCACAGGCCCATGAGGGAGACAGACTTTGAACAAACAGTGACAGGAAAGAATGAGGGCTCCCCAGAGCCCATGCAGAAGGAGAGGGGCCAGGCAGCAGCACGGAGGCTGAGAGAAAGGTCTCGACATTATAAGCATGGGCTTTGGATTAAAACAGTCCCAAACTCAAGTCCTGGCTTAGTAGCTATAAAAACTTCAGCAGGTAACTTAACCTCCTTAAGCCTTGGCTTCATCTGCTGTAAAAATAGGGATAACAACCCCCTCATCAGGCTGTGGGATCCCTCATACAAAGTGCTCAGCACAGGGAAAGTAGTCAATAAACGTTTGTGAAAAATTCCCATGCCTGGGGAGGTCAGGGAGGGCTGCGTGGAGGTGATACTTGAAGGATACATGTACAAATCACTGGATGAATGGGTCTGAGGAAGAGGCTGGGGGGAAGTGCACTCCAGAACAGGCAACGTCATGCACTGAATTTGGAGGAGGGAGGACCATGGGGCCCAGAGGCACACAGGTAGGTGAGTACCACTAGATCAGAGGCCCACAGGGGGCAGCAGCAGGGGTGGGGCTGGAAGGGGCTGGGGCCTGGTGTGCCACAGGATGCTGGATGCCCTGCGCTTAATGAGAAGCCACTGAAGGGCGTCTGCTCTAATGGCCCAGGAATTATAACAGGATGCCTCGAGGAAGGACATGCCACTGACACTCCTCCCTGCTGTCTGCAAGGTCTCTGCACCCAGGTTATCTCTCGCCTTGCACAGAACTCCCATCAGGCCGATCAAGGTCTGAGCACATTACGCTCCTTCAGTTCTTAATGCCATGGACCAGCTGCTGCTCAAATTATTTCTCTCTCTGAAAGAGGGATTTATGCCCAGAGGCCTGTCTTTCTTTTCTTTTTTTTTTTTAAAGCAAAGTTGGGGCTGAATACAGCAGGTGATATCTAAACAGAAGAGTGGATAAAGAATCAAAAGGTGAGTAGATCAACTTTATTTAGTAGCAAGTGCTGGTCCTTGACTTGTAAAATCAATAAATCCAAAAGTGTGTGGGAGTGCCCGCTGGGCCCGTGTGTGTGTGTGTGTGTGTGTGTGTGTGTGTGTGTGTGTGTGCAGAAGCCTGCCCCCGGGCCTCTAGGTGGGGAGACAATACAAAAAGTGAGGCACATCTAATGAGACAGGATTCAAAACCACCTTGACAACAAAATGAAAGTTATTACTCAGGCACAGGTTTTAAGAACTCACTGGTAAGAAGAAGGAGATTTCTCAGGGGCAGGAAATACCAAGAAATCCTTATGAAGAAATTGACTTGAGGGGAGGGAAGATGGGGCCGTTTCAATCTTTCATTTCTAGACGTGGCGATGTCATTGTTCACTAAGATTCCCAAACAAACCATATTTGGCAGGTGAGAGCTGGCATGGATTTATAAATTTTCTGTTGTTTTTTTTTTTCCAAAGTAAGACCATTTTATTAAAAATAGAAAAACATATCCTCTCCCTAACTGGTTTGGCTCAGTGGATAGAGCGTCAGCCTGTGGACTGAAGGGTCCCAGGTTTGATTCTGGTCAAGGGCATGTACCTTGGTTGCGGACACATCCCCAGTAGGGGGTGTGCAGGAGGCAGCTGATCGATGTTTCTCTCTCATCGATGTTTCTAACTACCTATCCCTCTCTCTTCCTCTCTGTAAAAAATCAATAAAATATATTTTTAAAAAAAGAAAAAAAAAAAAGAAAAACATATCCTCTACCAATACAGCACCATCCTTTTCAAAAAGCTGGGCTATGGTAAAATGCACAATGAAAGGAGAATAAGCCCCAAATGAAGCTTACACAGTCCTTTTCTGCTGCAAGTAATGGATTATCACAAGTTAGAGGCCTGCATCAACACCCCCTTATTATTTCATGGGCTCTGTAGGTCAGAATCGGCTCGCTGCCAGGGGGAAGTCAGCGTTTAAGCTGGTGGCATTCCTTTCTGGAATTCAGAACCATTTCCAAGCTAAAGCTGTGGGCAGAAGTCAGCTCTCTGTAACTGGAGGACTGAGGCTCCTGTCCTCTTCCTGGCTGTGGCCACTCTCAGGCCCAAGAAGCTGCCTCAGTTCTGTGCCATCTCACTCTCTCCATATCCCTCACGCTTTCAATCTCCGCTGTCCTCAGTCTCTGACCTTTATCCCCAATTCAAAGGGCTTATGTGGTTAGGTCGGGCCCACCCAGATAATCTCCCTTTTGATTAACTCAGAGCCCACTGATTAGTAAACTGAGTTACATCTGAAAAATACCTTAGGTCATACGACATAAAATGACATAATCACAGGATGATACCTCATCATATGTACAAGTTCCTCCCTGACTGAAAGGGAGAAAACGAGATAAGGCAGGCATACCAGAGGGTGAGCATCTTGGGGGGGCATCTTAGATTTGTCTATCTCTGTGTATTTCTTCCCAAGGAAAGAAGTGACTAACTTATATCAAGATATTATAAAGGATATCTTTAAAAATTCCTAAACACAGAAGAATCATTCCAGTTGTTGCATTTTTTTTACATGAGCAAAAGAAAAAAATACTGTCTGTTGGGGAGGATGCAGAGGGAAAGCCCTTTGAGCTGGGAGCTGGGATGATTGAGCTGCTCTGTGTGCGATGGGGAGAGGGGCAGTGGAGCAGTGAGATTAAAGAGATGAAATGCAGGGGGAGGAAATTAGAAACAAGATCCTGAAAGCACCAGGGAGAAGGCAGAGGAGGAGGGAAGCCCCAGGGTGATTAGGAGGGGATGAACTGACTGCGGAGGGCAGAGACAGCTGATGAAAATGTCAAGGTCTTTGCTACAGAAGATGCACCTTGCTCTGGCTTCCCTGTGAAATCATTGGTGGAATCTACATTCCCCACCAATGCTCTCTGTGTTACTGGAATTTCACTGACAAATCCAAATAAATGCTATGTTCTGCATCAAAGATGGTGTGGGACACATGAGAGAGAACACATATGAAGGCATCAACATTGTACACACACACACACACACACACACAGAGGTAATTTGGAGGGAACAGAAGCAACATCCTCGAAAATATCTGTGCTTTCCTTTTGAATTATTCAGGGAAAATAAGAGATGGAAGGCAATCTTAAACCCTTCTCTTTGAGGTGTTTTTCTATTTGCTCCCCAAAGATCTGAGAAAAAAACAACCATTCAAAGACTAGAAGTTTAGGTGTGAGGACTGTAGTGAACATCGAGGACCAGCTCAATCTCTCGGAAGCAGTAAGGAGCTCATCTGAGAGCTATGCACTGGGGACCATAATTCTAGATCTGGACACACAGACATGGAGCAAGAACGCCCAAGTCTTTTGCAGCCAAGTGAACATCTAACAAAGGGCTACGCAAACATCCCCAGGTCTGTCATTATGCATTCCTTACCACTAGCTGCGAAGGGAGGTCATTACAATCATCTCCCCAGTCAGAAAACGGGGAATTGTGGAGGTTAAAAGACCGGCCTGGGGCTGCTGCACAATGGAGCAAAGTTGAGATTAGAACTGCTCTGAGCCTATGCCCCAGGCTTTTGCTCCACCTTCACAGAGTTCAAGTTCTCTAAAACCAGCAGCTTTGCCTCTGGGCCATGGCAAAAGGATTATGGAAAATTGTACCAGGGATGGAAGAACTGAGATTTGAAGGGACACATTAGAGGCCATCCAACCCCAGGCTTAAAACCTCATCTGGATTTCTTATTCTGAAACCTGAAATATAGCACTGTGGCTTTTCTTCACTAAGGACAATGGGCAATGAACTTGGGAAGGTGGGGGAGGGGGGACAAATTTCCTCAAACAATTCAATATGGAATTACCATATTATCCAGAAATTCCTCATCGAGGGATATATGCAGAAGAATGAAAAACAGGGCTCAAACAGGTATACGTACACAAATGTTCATAGCATCCTTATGTGCAATAGCCAAAAAGGTGGAGATGATCCGAGTGCCCACTGATGGATGGATGGATAAGCAAAATGTGGTATATACACATGATGGAATAATATTCAGTCTTAAATACGAATGAAATTCTGACATGCTATGACATGGATGAACCTTGAAGACATTATGATATGTGAAATAAGCCAGACACAAAAGGGTACTAGTAAATATTGTATGATTTCACTTACATGATGTTCCAGGAGGAGTCAAATTTATAGAGACAGAAAACAGAACAGTGGTTGTCAGGGGCTGGAGGCAGGGGGAATAGGGGGCTGTTATTTAATAGGTACAGAGTTTCAGTTTGAGGCGATGGAAAAGTTTGGAAATGGGGGTGACGATGGTTGCAAAACAATGTGAATCTACTCAATGCCACTCAATTGTATAAATGGTTAAATGGTAAATGTTATGATATGTTATGTACATTGTATCACATTATTTAAAGGAGAAAAAAAGACCATGACTACTTATTCCCCCTGTGCATCTCCACTGGACTATAGGCCCCCGGAAGACAGCAGCCACATGATTTGCTTATGATCCATAGCCGCAGTGCCTGGCAGGATGCCTGACATAGAGGAAGTTCCAGGTAACTATTTATATATATAAAGAGGTAATATGCAAATTAGCCTGGATGCCATAACGTCACAACCATTCAGGAGGAGGCTGCATGCACAGGTGGGCACAGGGGACTGCATGTGCAATGAGGCAAGCCACAGATGGCACAGGCCCCCAGAGAACAGGGCCTGCCAGCCGTGTGCGCTGGCAGTCCCGCCTCTGTGCGTGAGCTGCAAAGGAAACACCTTTTCTGACTGCTCATTGGCTAAGCTCCCAGTATGCTACTCACAGTGTTCTTGGTAACTTGGGTAATAAGAATCCAAGAAGGTGATGTAGGGTTTTTTTCACCTCACTCCTGGAGGAATAAATGAAGGTCCGCTGCTGGAGGGGCTAAGAAATGTCATATCCTGCCCTAGCTGGTTTAGCTCAGTAGATAGAGCCTCGGCCTGCCTACCACAGGGTCTGGGTTCGATTCTGGTCAAGGGCATCTACCTATGTTGCAGGCTCCTCCCTGGCCAGGGCCCAGGTCAAGGCTTATGCAGGAGACAACCAATCAAAGTGTCCCTCTCACACTGATGTTTCTCTCTGTCTTTCCCTCTCTCTTCCACGCTCTCTAAAAATCAATGGAAAAATATCCTCAGGGAAGGAAGGAAGGAAGGAAGGAAGGAAGGAAGGAAGGAAGGAAGGAAGGAAGGAAGGAAAGAAAGAAAGAAAGGTAGGTTATATCCTATGAAAGAGACATCTTGAAAATGCCTAAAGAAAGTTGTCATTTTTTTGTGGTGAAGGGATTGGAGTCCATGTTGATGAAAACACCTTGGCGGCTGCGGTGGCCAGCAGTGGCAGCAGCAGCGGGGTGATGGGGGCGAAGCCTTCCCCTAATCAGCCCGGTCACCTCCTACAGAAGTAGGCTAGACTGTGGCTTAGGCTTCCTGGATTGGAGAGGGTGCAGGTCGGGCTGAGGGACCACCCCATTCCCCCCCCCCCCCCCCCCCGCCTGTGCATCCATGCACTGGGCCTCTAGTTAGTTAAATAAGTGGAGTCATCCCTGGCTCACTCTCTGAAGTAACAACCCAGAATATGTCTTCCTTTGTTGTTGGGGAGCATGAGAGACTGGGTTAGAAAGTTGTAAGGAGGACATTCTGAGAAAAGGGAAGTATGTGGAAGGCCGCCCACCCTGTTTATCAGAATTCTGACTTAGGGGAGACTTAGGGGAGTGTCGAAGGTGGTGCCCCTGATTATTCCTTGACCTTCCCAAACAAGTCTGTGCATGTGCGTTTTACTGGAATCCCTGGGTGTTTACTGGAATCCTTATGCTTAATCCCTGGATGCCCTTGCCTAGAGGACAATGTAAACACATGTGTCCTCCCAAGATTACTCACTCTACTGATTGTATCTAAAAATGCCAATAAAAGCCTAAGGAGGCAGGCAATTGAGGCTGCCTGGCTTCTTCAACTGGGCAAGCCCCTTAGTCCTCTTCTCTGCAGTGAAACTGTGTCTGAGTAATATGCTCATCCGTCGTTCAGGGGCTGCTGGTCAGCCCCGGCACTTTGTCACAGTGCCTTGCTGTTGGACAGTTTAGTCAATGTCTCAGCTCTGTCTGGAGATCACCCTCTTTACACTAAGGAGCTCTGTGGGCTAATCAGAGCCCTGCCCAGGGTTCCCACTTTTTAGACCCATCAACCAATGGAAGAACAGGATTGGACAGTACAGACTCTATACTACTGAATGAACACAGAATATGTCATCTGGACAAAGAACTTATCACAATAGTGTACAATAGAGCATCCTTTCATATTCAAGAATTTTAAAGATATCCACTGAATTCCATTTTTGCCTGGTCATCAGCTGCAACTAGGGAACTTGTTAAAAATATGCATTCGAAAGTATATGTATCACACTCTAAATATCTAATTAATTGGTCTAGGGCAGGCCCTGGGAATCTGAACTTTTGTTTGCTTTTTGGCTTAAGCTGCTGTGCAAATAAGTTTGGAAACTTCTGCTCTCATTACTTCATGAGTGTGTCTTGCTTTCCATATTATAAGCTCCATTAGGGCAAGAAATGTCTCTTCTATATTTTGTATATATGTAGTGTGTCTAGGAGATTAGTAAGTGTTGAGTGATTCAAAACCAATAAGCACAGAATAGCATTAGGTTATCCTGTTGCTACTCCAACATCTTAAACCTAAAGACCCAAATGCAGCTTTTCATTCTACTGCACCAAAATATCTAAATATAAATACATATGAATATATTTCCTTTGGAAGCAGTATCAGTGAGAGTTGATTGCATTCCTTTAGGTCCACATCTGTTCTCTCAGATACTTGGAACTTAGCAGACTTATGAATAACACATTTCAAACCACAGGAGAGTCCGAGAGGCAAAAAGCTGCATGTTGTCAGGGCCAAGCAATGTGTGTTTAAACTAGAACAGCTGAAGCTATAAAGCACCAGAGTTACTTTAAACAATAACAATGTCAGTGATTTGAGTTATAAACAGTTCTTTCCGGAGCAATATAGGTTGTGATCGACCTCGTTTTATAACTAGGAGGAGTAGGTGACTGTTTGTTTTGATACTTCACTACAAAATTTTGTCATTATTTAGGAAGGAGGTCTAAATTCTATCAGCAGCAACACATTACTTGTGCTTCAGGTAATTCTCTGCCCAGATGTCCCTTTAACAACATGGAGGCATTCACTTATAATTCATTGACACTTGAGTGTGAACCAGGTCAGCATATGTTAAAGGTAGACAGAACTCTAGCTATAAGAAAACCTTAGGTTAAATACTTTTTGGAAATGGTGAAAATGATACCTTTGCTCTGAGAGTCAACAACACACCTCCCCAGTGGTTTGCAAAGTGTGGTCACTGGACCAGTCACATCAACATCACTTACGAATTTGTTCAAAAGGTAAATTTTCAGGCCTCCAGAATCAGAAATTCTGGGGGTGGAGTCCAGTGATCTGTGTTTTAGCAGCCCTTGAAGTGCGATGCTTCCCAAGGTTTGAGAACCACTGTGTTGGCATATTTATGGTGTAAGAGTCCTGCAGTAATGAAACATGTTGATGTAAAGCAGCATTATTCAAATGTATTTGCCTCCACAACCCCTTTTCATGGAACATCTATCAACTTCCATGGAATCGGTAGAGGATAAGATAGTATACATTAGAAATCACCCTCTGTGTCCATCTTGTTTTGACCTGTGTATTAGTAAAAGTAGGCTAATTGTTAAAACAGTAAATGTCAAAATATACAAAGGCTCAGCTACAACAAAGGAGAACTATCCAAAAGATTTTTTTGTTTGAAAAATTATTTATCTACATTGTCTGACAGCCTCGATAGCCACATGTGGCTACTGAGCACTTGAAATGTGGGTAGTGTGACTGAGAAATTCAAGTTTTAATCTTAATTTAAATAGCCATATGTGGTTAGTGGCTCCTGTATTAGATAATACCCCCAAAGATGTATAAAGACCCAAGTGAATGGGCTCTACCACCCTCAATAAACAGTGTTCAGTGTTACCCTGGAAGCTCTCTATCCAGCCAGTTGGAAGAAGAAAAGAACATGGAAAAGTATGGGCAGGGTAATTTTAAGGGCCAGGCATGTAAGTAGTAGGTAGTATCTCTATATGTCATGAGAGAGAATTAGTCACATGGTCACAACCAGATGCAAGAGCGTCTGGGAAATGTAGTTCCTGGGTGGGCAGCCAGCCCCCAGCAACAACTCCACATTATGGAAGGGGAGGTACATATTATTTTAGTAAATAGCCAGCAGTCTCTACCACAATGACTATGAAGAAAGATTATTTTCTAAGATCCTCTATGACCTGCTCCTCTCCTATCGACTTTAGACTATTAGAGTTAGATACAGACTAATAGATCATTTCATTCAGTTGTCCATCAGGTGTTCAGGCAGTTCATGCTAGAACATTCCCTGTGACAGGGCTTCCTGGTTCTAAGTAGCTTCCTGAAGAAACTGCAGGGAGTTCTGCTCTCCACACCCTACTCTTCATTACAGCTTTTCTATATCTCTTTCCCTTCAAGTCAAACTTAACTGCATGTTCTCTAAGAATCTGCATGGGTGGTGGCATTCATCTGAGTAACACACCTGCATGTAAATAATCACTGGAGATTGTCAAGTCTCCAGATGGTGCAGCTGCACATACACTAAGGACTTCAGGGCCTAAGTAGAAGAAATGACCATCGGGGAACGTCAGGCAGGGCTATGGGGAGATATTTATCTATCCAGTAGGGCCAGCTCTCAAATTTCCTGGGACACTTACAAAAAAGGGGCAAAAAAGGTTTGGATGGGGACCCAAGAGCATAGGGCACAATGCTAATAAATCCTTCCACTGCCAGCCTCAGGAGAGATTCGAAACCAGTTCTCAGAAGGCAGGAGGGAAGGAGAATAACAGATCCCGTCACCCAGAAACTCATCAATGGTGCTTCTGCCTTGGTTAGGAGCTGTCCGAAATTACTTTGCATGGACTCTGGGTTTAAAATGTCATTCTCCTGCCCATCAGTGATTTATATTCTCCTTTGAGGAGGGTTCTCTATTGCTAGTTAACTTATCTTGTGTTTGAGTCTTGTCTCTCCATAAACTCCAAGCTTCTGGGAGAAGCAGGGTCTCATTTTACATATGTGAATCTCCCAAACACTGTGTCTGGTGAGCCACAACACACATGAACAACACCCGCTCAGTTTGGTCAACAGAGCCCACAGAGCTCTTTTAGACAATCTGGGTTCTCATCCTGGCTGTGTGGCCTTAGGCAAATCACTTTCCCTCTCTGAACTTTGGATTTATCTTCTAAAATAGAGTTTAGCAAACTATAGCCTGTAGGCCAAATCAAGTTTGTGGGCTGTTTTTATACAGCTTGTGAGCTAAGAATGCTTTATGTATTTCTTAAGGTTTATAGAAAAACAAAAAAGAATATGCAACTAAAATGATGTGTGGGCCTCAGAGCCTGAACATTTTATCTGGCCCTTTACAGAAAAAGTCTGCCAACTCATGCTCTAAAATGAAGACAATAAACTGGAAAATATATATTTCTTTTTTTAAACTCCATTATTTCCTCACCCTCTAATGGAACCATCTCTGTAAAGTACAGGGAGTCCAAATAGTGAATATACAACCCAAGTGCCAAGCTGCTCAGTTAATGCAGAGGTGGGCACCTGATCAGCCCCCTTTCCTGTAGGACACCCCTCTACCCCCAGCTCCTGCAGTACAGTTTGAAAGCCTCAGACAAAATGATCAGTAAAGTCTTTTTGGCCCTGACATTCTTTGTTGTGGGGAAGTAGTAGAGCTTCCCAGGTAAGGCTTGAGCTTGAGAGTCGAGAGTATTTGGGCCGAGTCCTAACTTTATCTCTTATTATCTGTAAGTATCCATAGGTTACTTAACCTCTCTGAACCTCAATTACCTCAAAATAGAAATCATGATAGTAACCTAGTCTAGGGTTGCAGCGAAGGTTAAATGAAAGCATGCATGGATAGCATTTAGCAGAAGGCCTGGCAACATACTAAAATATCAATCAATGGAAGCTATCATTATTATTGTGAGAACACACTCTTTTGCTGTCTCTCACATATGCCTGGCTTTGGAAAAGCTTCAACAATACCATCCAGAGGTCAACAAGTGCCACGTCGTAAAGTACTCCAGCGCACTCCACACTCGGGAACACTCAATACACAGTAACCAATCAATACTGTTGGCAAGGGCTCAGCATTCCACAGCTGTGAAGCCCAACAGGGACATGAAATATTTTCCCTGAGTTTCTCTCCAACTTACCTAAGCCCAAAGCCCCCCAGACACCCTCTGCACCGTAATAATAAAAATGCACACAAAACCACATATATAAATAAAATATTTTGCTGCTAATGAGAGGCAACCCAGCAGTTTTCTTATCACTCCCGTGACAAGTTTATGGGCTCTACAACTGCAGTCGAAATATTTTTGCTATTTTCACAATTTTCTTGGCTTCCTTCCCAAGGAATTAATCATTTTCTACAGCACTGGGAAGAAGCTGAGAAATCGCAGACATGACTGAACGACATGATAGAGCATTCTCTTCGCCCACGCCGGTCTCTCCCTGTGCATGAAATTAAAGCGTTCCGGGGGAAAATGGCTTGCTGTGGTGGGAAAAGTGTGGCAGCTAACTCCTCCAGGGCTCCTGCTTGATGGAAAGGGTTCAGTGGGCCAGGTAGGTTGGCCTCAGTTCTTTTGCCTTTCCCAGATCCTAGGTGAAGAAATCTGAACATACGTAAGTCCTGTGGATATGCCTAAATCTGTGGTCGGGAAACTGCAGCTCGCAAGCCACATGTGGATCTTTGGCCCCTTGAGTGTGGCTCTTCCACAAAATACCACGGCCTGGGCGAGTCTATTTTGAGAAGTGGCATTAGAAGAAGTTTAAGTTTAAGAAATTTGGCTCTCAAAAGAAATTTCAATTGTGATACTGTTGATATTTGGCTCTGTTGACTAATGAGTTTGCCGACCACTGGCCTAAATGAAACTCAAGGTGTCATTGGGTTGGATGGAGGGAAATAGTTGCTGTGGTGGATTAACTATGGTATGACTGAGAAGAGGGACTCCTGTGATCAAGTTTTGAATCTGAACATCTGACCTAGAAGAGACTCTAGAGGTTATTTTACTCTTCTAATTTTGCAAGTGAGGAACTGTAAACCCACAGGCTTTGGAGACAAACACACATGCATATGAAGCTCTGCCTCTTATTAACAAATCACCTCACCTCCCAATGACCCAGTTCCTCTCTGCGAACATTACAGTGCCTTCTTCAGAGAGTTATTAAGAGGATCAGAGATACTGTGGAACAGAGGGCTTGGTACATAATGAAAGAATAAATATACAAATGGGCAGATAATGGCCAGTCCAAATAAAAATGCAACTCTGACCCACAATCCGCAGCAACCTGCTCAGGAAACCAGGCCCTTATTTACAATAAACAAATCAGAAAGCCAGCCGGCTATGTCAGATTTGCAGCAAGTCAGAATTACTATCTCCAGTAACAATCCAGGAGGCTCCACAATAGCCTCTGTAATGATCACTCCAAATGGCCAGGGCTTATTAACTGACAGCTTCCCTAATTATGTCCCTAATTCTAACTTAGAACAAGCCAGAGAAAACCAAATATGCTCCCTAACCAATCACACGGATGCCCCAATTCTAGCTAGCCTGCCTACAATTTCCCTAAGCCAGTGGTCGGCAAACTCATTAGTCAACAGAGCCAAATATCAACAGTACAATGATAGAAATTTCTTTTGAGAGCAAAATTTTTTAAACTTAAACTTCTAACGCCAATTCCTCAAAATAGACTTGCCCAGGCCGTGGTATTTTGTGGAAGAGGCACACTCAAGGGGCCAAAGACCTGCATGTGGCTCGCAAGCCGCGGTTTGCCGACCACTGCCCTGAGCCAACAGTCTCTGTTCAGGGTTTACATGAAGCTGTCCCGTTTTCCCCACTACAAAGCTTTCCCACTCTTCTGCCTGACTTTGAGTCTCAGCCAAAACAAGTGGTGGTGGTTGCTGTCTCTTGCTATAGCAAGCTCTGTCTAAATGGCCTTTGCTCACAGTGCACACACACCTGCCCTGCACATCACCTGCACACTCACACACCTGGTGTCATACAATGAATAAAGAACAGACATACCTCTTGAAAGTGTGTTGTGATTTTTCAATCCACTCATTAAAGCCAATTAACAAGGGATGTATTCACCAGAGTATAATTACTCAAGCTTGTTCTAACCATCAGGAATTCTAAAAAGACTCTAAGTTTGCATAGTGTTTGCATAGTGATCTTCTAAGAGCTTACTCAACTGTTCCCTCATTTGCTCATCCACTCCATTAAACACAGTAGGTACAAAGCCAAGGGCCCAAGATACTCTTAGGGGCCCACAAAAATTATTTTATTTTTAAAATCAGAATAAGTAAACTCTTATATTGAAGAAAATAATTTATATATATATACTATTGACTTATTGGTTTTTATACCCACATAATTACAAAGTTCAATGTTAAATCATTTGTGTGGAGGAAGCAAAGATGCATAGAGCCTCCTAAAGTCATAGTGTGGCCCTCCTCAGAGAAAATCGTATTTGTCCTTTTGGTGGATGAATAAAATAATGGCCCCTATCAATTATCTACCAGGCTACCAGCCCAACTACAATCTCTCTTCTACATCCTGATAATTCTCAAATTGGTCTTCCAGCTGTTCTCTAGTGATCAGATCCTTTCGAGTCAACCCTTCTGCAGCTATAGAAGATAATATTTTCAAAATACAAAAGACATCATTACCCAACTTGTAAAAATATCACTTAAAAACTTGGTTGGTGCCCACTACTATTAGGATATTAATATATAATCTTGTTTCACTCACTACTGCCACCCCCAGAAGTTCCCCATCCTCAATCCAAGCAGACTATATCATACCTGCCCAGGTGCTCCTCCACCTACTGACAGCCAGTGCGTTCTGCTCAGATTCTGCTTCATATACCACATTCTCAATGAACTCCTCCCAAGTGTCCAATATGGGCTGTTCTCACATCTTATTCCTAAAGCACCACTAGATCAGAACTGATAGGAATTAGTTAGATATGTCTGTCTTCCATAGCTTCCAGGGGTGGGCAAACTTTTTGACTCGAGGGCCACAATGGGTTCTTAAACTGGTCTGGAGGGCCAGAACAAAAGCATGGATGGAGTGTTTGTGTGAACTAATATAAATTCAAAGTAAAGGAGTGGAGGGAAGAGCAAGAGAACTGGATAGAACAGCCGGATCCGGCCCACGGGCCATAGTTTGCCCACGGCTGGCTTAGACTATAGCCTCTTTGAGGGAAGGACTCAGAGCTTACCAATCTCTTTTTGGAGTGTCAAGAACAGACATTTATTAAGTGATGTGTCCAGCATGCAAAACTCACCAGCAGCGAAGTTGGTGCCGGAAGTTAACTCACCAGGCTCCTGGTTTTGCCTCTTTTTAATTCAAGGCACATGATCTCTATAACAGTCAGTAAACAAGGGGCGGGGGGGGGGGGGGGGCAAATAGATGCTTTGGATGCCATGCACTGAAGTAAAACAGTGCTGGACAAGTGGATATTTAACAACAGGATTTCCGAAAAACAAACAAACAAACAAAAACAACCCCTGATTTATAGCGTTTACCAATTGCCGTGATGTAAATTCCCCCATCATAGCCAATGTGAAGCTATCAACTATCAACATGACACAGAGGAGGGAAATGTCTCACAGGCTATGCCATGATGTATTATTTCCACCATCCAGATGCTATAGTCTAAATAACCTCAAGAACCATGAAATGTAAATAAAATAATTAAGAAGTGATGATTTTTGAGTACTCGTTTACCTTTATTTTAATTGATTTAACTGTACATTTATAAAAATTTAATTGTCATAACTGTGTTTAGTAACTGACTCAATTGGCAAAACTCCTGAAAACAGCCATTGGCTCTCGTGAGCCAGTACAAGCTGTCTTGCTGTACCACAGACAGCCTGTTTGCATATAGCTTACAGGAATGTTGTGAAAATAAACACCCATAACATTTTAGGGTTTAGATCAATAACATGGTAAAGGTACTGTTTAGATTATATGTCATTTATTCAGGCGGGTCTTCCCTGTCCTGTCCTTCTCTATGACACGTGTCCCTTTTATCATCTGTGCTCAGTGCCTACCTGTCTCACCAAACCATATGCTCTACAAGGTGAAAGACCCTGTCTATTCCTCATCACTATATTCCTGGTGTCAGGACCTCAATAAATGTTTGTTGAATGTGTAGATGGAGCAAATATGTGAGTGTCTTGCTGCTGCTCTATCACTTTTATACCGACATCATAGGGCAAGGCTGCAAGAGAGATGTCAAGTGGCAAAAAGTTTGAAACAGGAGCCATAAAAAGGCAAGTCTTTACTCAGGTGACCTACTGTAGCTGGTATGTGAGAAATCCTGGAGAATACACTTGGTATATATATGCTGAAACACCAAGGTTGCAAGTAGGGGCCAATTGCCACATATTTTTCCTAACAGTTTATGCAGAGCACTATATATATTAACTATGAATTGAAAGGCAACACAGCAAATAACTTAATAAGCCAATTACCTGTTTTTTTTTATTTTTTGCCCTGTGCAATTTCAAAAAAATGGTAATAGTAGTAAGCATATATATAGTACTATTATCTGCCAGGCACTATTAATTAATTTAGTCACACAACAACTCTCTACTGTATGGACTGCTATTATGAGGAAACTGAGGCATATGGGAATTAAATAACTTGCCCAAGGTCACAAAGTCAGAAAGTCATGGCAGTCTGGCTCCAGGGTCTCTGGCCTTAACCATTATGCTATCCTCAGGCAACAAAAACAATGTCCAGAATGTCCCTGGAGCTTTATTCTAGAATTAGTCCCAGTTGTCACAGCAAGAATTTTAATCTTTTTAGGAGATCTCTGGGCAGGCATGCAGTCTCTGGATGAGATGAGGAGCAGCCTAGTTTGAGGACATAGGAACAGCTCTCCCAATGAATGGAACAGGAGAAGGAATTTCTGCCAGCTGCTCACCCAGGAGCAAGCCCTTCAGGGCACCATTTCAGGTGGAGAGAACCTTTATAGGAGGAAGAATTTGCTGAGCCCCTCTTTGCCCAAGGAAATAAGACACAGAGAAGCTTATCTTCAAAGAGGTTTAGAGAGAGAAAACTTCAGAAATGTGTGCCTCTTCAAATATTTGAGTATTTGTGTGCATGCACTTATGGGAGGGTGGTGGGAGGGAATATACAGGTAATGTGACAGGTTTAGTCCAGGTAAGGATCTTACCTTCCAGATGAGAATCTTACCTACCATCCTCTCCCATGCCCATTATGAAGTCAACATCAGGTATGTATGTGTGATGAGAATTTTGTAGATTGTACAAATAATGGATTTTTTACAAGGCTAGCATGGGGACTTTCTGGTTTACATATTTTCTATTTCAAAACAACATTTGTATTAGGTTTTCACTTCCAAAAGTATTTGGGACGTTATTTAAAATACAAATGAATTCTCATTATTGCTTTCCAGTTGCTAAAAATTAGAGATCACTAAAATAATGGAAGGTTAGCATGAGTGGGAGTAAGGAAAATTTAGAAGTTAAACTTATTTTGTTAAGAAAAAGCAGAGCTTTTCTGAAGAAATTGGAGGAACCGATGTGCTAGTAATTAACTGATTCAAGCTCCTAACTGTATTTTAATGTAGCCCATGTATGGATTCTGGCACAATTGGGTCTTCAGGCTGCCAAATCCAAAATCAATTTGTAGGAGAAACAGCAATCAGTCATTAATTGATTTCTGATTCCATTCAGCTTTAGATTAAAGGATACCCCCAGGATCTTGCAAATAAAAAATATGACCAGTGATTAGGCATACTGGATAGCAATTTGATTGCTTCCCATATCAGACAACTGAGTTTGCAAAGACTGCCATTTACTAGGCACTTGGCCATTGAATTAATCTGTTTTCCACATTTAATCCACTATCTTTTTGTTAATGAACCAGGGTCCCTGGCACAAACAGAGGTGTTCAAGAATGTATCTGGGGGCTTATTCAAAGAGAAAACAGCTCTTGTTTTCACATCTTGAATTTCTCAATAGCCACCTCACCCTTTTATCACACGATTGTTTTTGATGGTAATTCAGAATCACAGATTGGTGGTGCTGTCAACCAAAAAAATAAATAAATAAATTTCACTCCAAAATTTCAATATGACTTCTTTGCAGACTCAAAATGGGAAGTTCAACTTGCATTGCTCTTCTGGGTAGACAATCCATCAATATCCACTGATCCTGAAAAGGTGACTTAGTGCAAGTATATACCTATTGAGTCTTAGACTTAAGAGGAAGTTAGAATGGAAAGGGCTGAGCATAAGATTTGGAGTTAAAGGAAGCTTTGCTTTCAGAGACATCAAAATTGATGTGGTCAGTTTCAGACTGCAATGTGAATGGGCAATGGGGAACGAACGTCCTCCACCATCTTGCATATTTTGCTTCATGCCAAAGACAATATTCATTTCTACTTTAGGATGTACATTCTCCTAAATAAGGAACGTTTTCTTGGGGTTGTTTGGGGGCACTTTTTTTTCCTCATTGAACATGCATTTTCTTTCCAATATATCAGAAAGTTATTTAGAGATCATATTCGGAGCCAAACAATAATTCTGCTTTTATAAAGCGATGTCGTGCTTCAACATTAATTCGTCATCTGCTAAGACAGAGCTAGCAAGGAATATTTTATCTTCAGCTGAGCCTGTTAGTCCTTCACCTCAGCTTAAAGGTACAATACATCATACCTGGAGGCCCTCTGGTATTCTATAACCTCCCATGCATAACTTGAATTAGCAAGGAAATGACATATTTATATAGCAATTAAAAATATGTTTAGCATTCCCTGAGGTGCCACCCCTCCCAATTACTTAAGCTAGAAGCACATTCATCATCTGGCAGCGTGTAGCCCAAGAGAGACAGTGGTTGTTTCCGTATCCAGTGTGTAACAAGGTGCACAGGAATAGAATCTGAATTTCCACAACCTTGACATATCCCCACCCACCGATGGTACTTCCACGGCATGCTCTTTTTTAAACACCATTTGGAGCTGTCGCATCCCCAAATGCATGAGGCTCTCATGCTTTCACGTTACCCACTGTAGTATCATGGTTAACCTTTCAGACTTCCAGATCCCATGGCTTCTTTTTACTACAATATCAGTCTTTGAACCAAGTGTCATTCATGGATGTTTATCTATTCTATAACAATCCCTAATAAAAGCGGCTGGTGGGTTTCTTCCCAACAGGAATGAGCTTGGTAGTCGCTAAGATTGCAATCAGTTATACTAAAGATAGCTATTTGCCAAGAATGAAATACCTTAGTTTTAGTTACAATGCCCTTAGCAACTAGATTACAATCTAATAGATGTGTTTTTTTTTCCTTCTAAATGTGCACTATAATCTTTGAAAGTCCATAACATTTCTTATGTGAATCACCAGTTCTAGCAACCTCAGATTAGAGGAGAGAAATGTGCTTTGTTGACATGTTTCAGTGAACAGAACTCGGAAAGTTGACAAGCTAAATGCCAGTGTCAATGTATCCTCAACTGGATTTAGAAAATGTTATACTCCTCCTATTATTACAATTCAAATGGACTGTTCTTTTTCTTTACTTTTTTATCTTAAACTCCCATTGTAGCTCTTGAAAAGCATACTTTTCATGTTTAGGTTCTGAGCAACAACCTATTGGCATTTGAGTGAAAATGAGATAAAAACACTTAGTACAATTTAGCCTTGATTTTCAAGTCAATCATGGCTCCAAAGTGACCTTTCCATTCTCTATTAAAATAGTCCTCAGCATTTTCTTCCTTCTTATGTTTGTGTATCTGGAGAGGATTTTAACATTGTTTCTGACATGGAGCACCTGGAGTGAGTGCCTGCAAGTCTCCACAGTCTGCAAGGCCATTTCGCCAGTTGCTTTTGGCAGAGGAAAGTTGAGGGCAGGGAAGGGTATGTGCCAGATGAACATCTAAGAAGCATTGATTAAATACCTGGAGATGAGCACTGTGTGGTTGAAGAGCATAGGTTTCAGAATGAGACACATCTGGATTGATTCCTGCCTCTGCTGTTATGACATATAATTTGACATTCCTGAGCCTTCTGTTTAGTGGTTGTACATATAGGTAAAAACAGTGCATACTTTACCAAGTTCTGAGAGCTAAAGGAGACATTGTAAAAACAATGCTCATGATCAAAGAATGAAATACACTGAGCACTTACTATATGTTTTACACAGATTATATTATTTAGCCTAACAAACCGAGGAGGAATGCACTATTATGATCCCCCTTTATGGATGAGAAAATTGAGGCATTAGAGGATTTAAGTCACTACTCAAGGTCAAAGTCACTTAGCCAATGGCAGAGCTGGGATCCACTCCTGAGCAGATGGACTCTAGAGCCACAATCAAAACTGCCAACTGCACTTTCTTGCCCTTTGGCACCAAACTCTTCACAGATCCCCTTCATCTCTAAAATGCTGCGATTCTATGACTTCTGTAACACAGAGTGCCTTTTAACACAGACACTGACAACTACACCATCTGTGGCATAGAGCAGTACAACATGTTAAAAATACATTGTGATCATAAATACATGTGTGCACGTTTATAAGGAGGCATAGACCTGACTGAGCATGTGCTACACCCGTATTGGAACCTAACCCTTATGGGTGAATTGAAATAATACATTTCTGCCCTGCCCCTGGGTCCAGACCCCAAACCGCTACCCCAGGGTAGAGATCAATATTTGCATTCTGTCTGCAAGCTGAAGACCTCTTTGATTTTCCTTGCCCAAAGAGTGAAAAATGATACTCCAACTTGATCAGGTGTCTAAGGTTTCCTTTACCCCTGTGGTTTGTGTGTAGGTGTTTTTCAAAGCCGCGGCTGATGAGGAATACTCAAGCGAGCTCTGCTTTGCAGCAGCACCGTCTTCTCACGCCTTAATCCTCATTGCTTCTCTGCAGAGACCCTCTGAGCTGCCAGAAAGTTGCAGGCAATTCACCAGCCTGATTACCTTGGCCTCTGCCCCGGCTTCTCTGGCTACCTCCAGCTCAGTTCTTCCTGAGATTTGTGTCTGTGACTTCTCCATTGACATTATTTTTCAGTTGAGGTCATGGGAGAGGAAGGAGAGATTGGGGAATTTTATTATTTGCTCTCACTTTATTCTGTTACCTCAGTTACTGAAAGGGTATCTGGAACTCCAGCAAAACCAACGCTGAAGCAATGACTCTAGCACAGCAGGCTGCTGAACTTCTCTTTTCTTTGTCCTTAGCTACTTCCTCAACATTTAAGATGGGAATAAAAACAACAACCTGTCTATAAACAATGACAGGCTCCATACCACACACCTTCTTCATAATAATGAATTCCTTTGGATTTCCGGAGGAGAAACCAAGACGGCGGCATAGGTAAACACCTAAACTGCTGCCTCGCACAACAATTTCAAAACTACAACTAAAAGACAGAACGGACACCATCCAGAACCACAGGAAAGCTGGCTGAGTGAAAATTCTACAACTAGAAGGAAAGAGAAAAGCTCACAGAGAATTGGAGGTACGGCAAAGGGTCTTTGTGCGTGCAGAGGGAAGGGCGGCTGAGAGCCTGGCTGACTTTCTCTGGCGGAAGGGGGAAGGAAGCCCCCGACCGCACTGAACCCCAGTTCTTACTGCACTGAACCCCAGTTCCGGGCGAGCCCCTGGGGACCCACGCTCTTACGGGGGGAGTCTGGACTCTCAGGCGGAGACTCGGGAGCCAGGAAGGCAGAGGTCTGAAGGCGCGGCGTGCCAGTGCGCACAAAGGCTGCGGAGGTTGCCACAGGCTTTCCCTAGTGGAAGGGAGTCAGAGGCTCCTGACCACACTGAGCCCCAGTTCTGACTGCACTGGACCCCAGTTCCAGGCGAGCCCCTGGGGACCCATGCTCTTGTGGGGGGAATCTGGACTCTCAGGCGGAGACTCGGGAGCCGGGGAAGGCGGAGGACTGAAGGCGCACGCGTGCCAGTGCGCACAAAGGCTGCGGAGGTTGCCACAGGCTTTCCCTAGTGGAAGGGAGTCAGAGGCTCCTTATTGCACTGAGCCCCAGTTCCAGGCGAGCCCCTGGGGACCCACGCTCTTGTGGGGGGAGTCTGGACTCTCGGGCGGAGACTCGGGAGCCAGGGAAGGCAGAGGTCTGCGCGTGCGTGCAAGGGCAAGGCTGCCGGGAAGCCAAGACTGTCTGCTCCACCCTGAGACTCCACCCCATCCAAGCCGAGCACAGAGGCTATTGCAATTTTGCAAGTCTAATCCTATAAGGCTGTCTCCAGCACCGAACTTCTCCCAGCATAGACGCAGCTGATCCTTACAGCCAACTGGCCTGGAGGTCAATTCCTCCCAGTGATACCAACAACAATCAAGACTTAACTACAACAAGGCTGTACACACAGTCCACAAAGGGGTGTACCAAGAGTGTCCACCTCAGGTTAACTGGGGAGGCCGACCCACTGGGCCATATAGGAAACCTAGCACACAAAGTTACCCTACCAACTCAGGGAAGCAATGAAAATGCGGCGTCAAAGAAACAGATCACAAATGAAAGAAATGGAGGAAAACAAACGACTGGATATAGAATTCAAAACCACGGTTATAAGGCTTTTCAAGAATATCCTAGAAAAGGCCGATAAATATAACGAGACCCTCGAAGATATGAAAAAGGACCAACTAGAAATTAAACATACACTGACTGAAATAAAAAATATTATACAGAGACCCAGAAACAGAATAGAGGAACCCAAGAATCAAGTCAAAGAATTGAAATACAAAGAAGCAAAAAACACTCAACCGAAAAAGCAAAAAGAAAAAAAAAAAATCCAAAAAGTTGAAGATAGTGTAAGAAGACTCTGGGACAACTTCAAGCGTACCAACATCAGAATTATGGGGGTGCCAGAAGAAGAGAGAGAGCAAGATACTGAAAACCTATTTGAAGAAATAATGACCGAAAACTTCCCCCACCTGGTGAAAGAAATAGACTTACAAATCCAGGAAGCACACAGAACCCCAAACAAAAGGAATCCAAAGAGGACCACACCAAGACACATCATAAATAAAATGTCAAGAGCAAAAGACAAAGAGAGAATATTAAAAGCAGCAAGAGAAAAACAGTTAGTTACCTACAAGGGAGCACCCATACGACTGTCAGCTGATTTCTCAACAGAAACTATGCAGGCCAGACGGGAGTGGCAAGAAATTTTCAATGTGATGAATAGCAAGAACCTACAACCAAGATTACTCTACCCAGCAAAGCTATCATTCAGAATTGAAGGGAAGATAAAGAGCTTCACAGATAAGAAAAAGCTAAAGGAGTTCATCACCACCAAACCAGTATTATATGAAATGCTGAAAGGTATTCTTAAAGAAGAGGAAGAAGAAAAAAGTAAAGAGAAAAATTATGAACAACAAATACATATCTATCAACAAGTGAACCTAAAAATCAAGTGAATTAAAAACCTGAGGAACAGAATAATCTGGTGAATATAATAGAATCAGGGGCATAGAAAGGGAGTGGACTGATAATTCTCAGGGGAAAGGGGTATGGGGGGTTCATGAAGAGACTGGACAAAAATCATACACCTATGGATGAGGACAGTGGGGGGGAGGTAAGGGCAGAAGGTGGGGTGGGAACTGGGTGGAGGGGAGATATGGGGGGAAAAAGGAGAAACAATTGTAATAATCTGAATAAAGATTTATTGAAATAAAAAAAAATAATGAATTCCTTTGCTTCACACAAAAATCTTGTGAGATTAGCATTACTATCACTATTTTACAGTCAAGGAAACTGAAGTTCAGAGAAGTTTAGAGATTTTGAAATATTGCATGGCTAAGAAAAAACTAAAGTGTTATTTAACCCACATCAATCTTAACCTCTAAACCAGTGGTCGGCAAACTCATTAGTCAACAGCCCAATATCAACAGTACAATGATGGAAATTTCTTTTGAGAGCCAAATTTTTTAAACTTAAACTTCTTCTAATGCCACTTCTTCAAAATAGACTCGCCCAGGCCGTGGTATTTTGTGGAAGAGCCACACTCAAGGGGCCAAAGAGCCGCATGTGGCTCACGAGCCGCGGTTTGCCGACCACTGCTCTAAACCATATTCTAAATGTCTACTCCTCGTGGTATTACCACTACTAAATGAAAATAAAAAATAAACCTTCTAGCCCAGTTGGTGTGGCTCAGTGGTTGACCGTTGACCCATAAACCAAGAGGTCACAGGATCTATTCCCAGTCAGGGCACATGCCCAGGGTGTGGGCTCCATCCCTAATAGGGGGCATGCAGGAGGTAGCCAATCTATGTTTCTCTCTCTTTGATGTTTCTATCTCTCCATCCCTCTCCCTTCCTCTCTCTCTAAAACCAATAAAAACATACTTAAAAATAAAAAAATAAACCTTCCAGCCTTATAAATCACAATGATTCATGGGCATTGTTCGGTGAGATCTTTCTCTGAAGGGATGAATGAATGACTGAAGAGCACACTCTTCCAGCTTTTGTCAGTTCTGCCTGGCCAACCCCTTCTGCTGAAGGCTGAAAGCAGAAAGGTTGTGTCACATTTTTATAAATAAATAAATTATATATATATATATATTACAAAGCATGTTCTGATCAATTTAGGGTACTCTGTAATCCAGGTAAGTAGGATAGCATTTTTGATGCCTGAGTTTGACCTGAGTGAAGTCCACGCAGTACACTGACTTCTTTTTAAAAAATATATATTTTATTGATTTTTTTACAGAGAGGAAGGGAGAGGGATAGAGAGTCAGAAACATCGATGAGAGAGAAACATTGATCAGCTGCCTCCTACACACCCGCTACTGGGGATGTGCCCGCAACCAAGGTACATGCCCTTGACCGGAATCAAACCTGGGACCTTTCAGTCCACAGGCTGACACTCTATCCACTGAGCCAAACCGGTCAGGGCACTGACTTCTTTATTACTGCAGAAATTCTCTTTGATACCCAGAGGGAACAGAGATGAGCCCATAGAACCTTGGAGAGATAGTCTAAAGCAGACGTTTGCCATGGTGATATCCACGGAAAATAGAAAATTAAAAGGTATAGTTCACAACCCAATGACTACATGGCCACCAATGTGGTGCCTGTAATGGACTCGAGACCTGGGAGAGCCCGTACTTTAGAATCCTTTCTTTTGTTCAAACATAGGAAAAAAATGTTAAACACATACATTATGTCTGAAACAAACTCTTACAATGGACCCTTTGTCATTTACACTTAGATTTTGCCTTTTTTAAAAAAACCTAAACAAATGTTCTCAAGTATTCTGAAGAAAGCTTCAAAGAAAAAAAAAATAATGGTGTCATTCTGGATTGCTTATTTTCCCCTACATAACCAGCATACTATCTGGCAGAAAATCCTGCCACTCTACCTAAAATCTCTCTCTTTCTCCCTACTCGGCCCTCAACCTGGTCCACATCACTATCATCTCACACCTGGATTATTGTAATAGCCTCCTACTTCATCCTTGTTTCTCACCTGCCCTTCTACAGTTCCATCTCATCACTGACCTCAGCCATACTTGCAAGTAAAAAATCTGGCCACTCGCTTTGGATTCCTTTCTCATTCAGAAAGCTTATTTTGGTCCCTGCGAACTCTCTGATCTTGTTCCTACTGTTCTGTGATCACACTGCTTCAACCACACAGAAGGATACTTTTGTCTGTTTCTTAAATATGCTATCCCCACTCTCCCTGAAGGCCTTTGCACATGCTGGTCCCTCTGATGCAGGTGTCCTCAAACTTTATAAACAGGGGGCTAGTTCACTGTCCCTCAGACCGTTGAAGGGCCGGACTATAGTTTAAAAAAAAACAACTATGAACAAATTCCTATGCGCACTGCGGGCCCGGGACGAGTCGGCTGCTAAGCAGGACAGGCAGCGGCACCCGGCGGGCCAGATAAATGTCCTCGGTGGGCCGCATGTGGCCCGCGGGCCGTAGTTTGAGGACCCCTGCATATTGTTTGTCCAGAAGTCTGCATGTATACTTCCTTGACTTCTTACAGGTCTTCACTCAGTCACCTAAATAAGGCTTTTCTTAGATCATCTGAACTTTTAACTCCATTCCTCCAATGACTGTTTCTAACCTCCATTTATGATTTACTTTTCCTTCTTAGCATTTACCAATATCTAAAATACTGTGCATTTGTTTTTATCTTGCTTAATGTCAGATTCTACATTAGAATGCAAACTAGTTATCTAGGGCAGATTTTTGGGGGATTTGGAGGTCATTTTTGGTTTTGCATCTTCAGAACCTACAATAGCGCCTGGCACATTATAGGTACTCTTCATAATTAAGCACTAAAAAAAAAAAAAAAAACAAACAAAAAAAAACAACTAAAAAAATAATTAATGCATAGCTCTGCAGGCAGAGAAGTGAATGGAATAGAAGTAGATGCAAATACTTAGCACAAAGTAGACATTCAGTGACTTTATGGATAAAAAAATGAATGAATCAAAAAAGAGTGGTGGCATTACAGGTGATCTCATTTTATTCTTTAGGCTTATCTATATTTTATCATGTTCATAAATGATAAAAACTTTAAAGTTATTTTATCACCTGTATAGAACTTTAGTTTATAACATTTTTCCACATTCCACATCTTATTTTATCCTCTGGGTGGTGCACTGAATAGCATTATATTCCTTTTATAAGAGAGGAACTAATAATGTGAGGAGAAAATAAATTGATTATCCAAGAGCTCACAGGTAGCAAGTGACAAAGATGGAAAAATAAGAAGGGACTGAGTCTTCTGTATATGCAAAGTGATGAAAAAATAAAAAGAAAAGCCTTTTTTAAAAAAACAAAAACAAAGGTAGGCTTCTATCAGAATTTTTACATACTAGGAGCTTACCAATGGTAATAAAGTTAGAAAGCTCTGGACATAAGGTTCATTTTATATAATGCTGGACAGAACACTGAAAAAAACTTAAAATATGATAAAATACACATAACATGAAATTTATCATCTTAACCTTTCTAAGTGTACAGTTCAGTAGTATTAAGTTCATTCACATTGTACAGTCTTCATCATCTCTGGAATTCTTTTCATCCCACAAAACTGAAACTCTGTCCCCATTAAACATTAACTCCCTATTCCCTCTACCCCCAGCCACAACTATTCTGCTTTCCTTCTTAATTTGATCATTGAAGCATATTTGTCTTTCTGCAACTGGCTTATTTCATTTACTATGTAATGTCTTCAAGGTTCATCCATGTTACGGCATGTGTCAGAATTTCCTTCCTTCTTACGATTGAGTAATTCTCCACTGTGTGTGTGTATACAGGTATAGAGCATTTTGTTAATCTGTTTATCTGTGGATGGACACTGGGGCTGCTTCCACCTTTGGGCTATTTTGAATAACGCTACCATGAACGCTGGTATACAACTATCTGTTTGAGTCCCTGCTTGCACTTCTTTGGGGTATATACCCAGAGGTAATTAAAAATTAAAAATATTTTTTTATAACAAATGGGGGTACCTAAAAGATATCATCAGTAGAGAACAGGTGCTTAAGCCTGAACTTACTTGGCTTGAATGCAAGAACACAACAATACACACCATTCCCATGCCACGGTGTACTGCTGACTTTATTTTCAGTGAGAATAATCAGTCATGTGTCCCACTGTCTCCTGAATGCCCGCCATGACTCTGGGAATTCAGCAGTGATCAAGACAGAAACAATCCTTACTTTCATGGAGCTCGCCATCATTTAGAGAAGACTGACAGACACTGCATAAATCAGGGGTCCTCAAACTTTTTAAACAGGGGGCCAGTTCACTGTCCCTCAGACCGTTGGAGGGCCGGACTATAGTTTTTAAAAAAAAGAAAACTATGAACAAATTCCTATGTGCACTGCGGGCCCGGGACGAGTCGGCTGCTAAGCAGGACAGGCAGTGGCACCTGGCGGGCCGGATAAATGTCCTCGGCGGGCCGCATGTGGCCTGCGGGCCGTACTTTGAGGACCCCTGGATAAGTCCTAACAAATCATCACTTTATAACTGTGATACATGCTCTAAGGAGAAAGCCCAGGGCACTGTGAGGACACTGAACAGGCTAGCCTCCAGGACAAGGCAGAGGAGGGCTCTGCAAGACTCAGGAGGTTTCAGAATGTAAACAGGAATTAGGCACCCATCAAAATTTCAAATTTACTTCACGGTGTAAACAACCAATGTTGAGCCTCATTAGATTACTCTCTCCAAATTTCAGAACCATTCTCCAAAGATTCAGAATAATGTTGGCAATATTTAGAAGCTCATTAGATGAATTAATTAGAGCAACTAATTAAAGTTTAATTAAATAGTAGTCAAGTTCATTATCCCTACAACGCTGATTTATTTTTTTAAAGTGGTAGTTTGGGATGTTACATATAATTATTTCCTCCTACCATGATTTATTTCCTATCTCAGTGGTTTAAAGATAGTATCTTATAAGAAATTGTTGGAGAGGTGAGCTCTACCTTTTTATCTTTCTACTAGTGGCCCTGTACACAAAATTCGTGCATGGAGGGGGCGGTTCCCTCAGCCCAACCTGCACCCTCTCCAATTGGACATCCCTCTCACAATCTGGGACCGCTGGCTCCTAACCGCTCACCTGCTTGATTGCCCCTAACTGCCTCTGCCTGCCTGATCACCCCTAACTGCCCTCCCTTGCCAGCCTGATCTCACCCCCAATGGCCCTCCCCTGCCAACCTGATCTTGGCCCCAATGGCCGTCCCCTGCTGGTCTGATCTCGCCCCCAACTTCCCTCCCCTTGCTGGCCTGGTTGCCCCCAACTGCCCTCCCCTGCTGGCCTGATCTCGTCCCTAACTGCCCTCCTCTGCTGGCCAATTTGGTTTTAATTGGTCAGTTTCTATGCCAGTCAGTGTCAAAAGCTCCACCTCCTAGGCAGCTATTGGCTCCTTACAGTTGACCCAGATTTGGTTCTAACTGGTCAGTTTCTATGCCAGTCAGCGTCAAAAGCTCTGTCTCCTAGCCAGCAACTACCCCCTCACAGTTAACCCAAATTTGGTTCTGATTGGCCAGTTTCTATCGTCTATGGGCCTATCAACAGGGCCTGATCAGAAAGGCAGGGCTGATGAACCACCCCAGTGGAGGCTGGAAGAGAAATGGAGGCAGGGCTGCTGGCCAGGCTCAGAGGGAAAGAGAGAGGCAAGTGCTGGTCAAAAGCTGCCACAGACGCTACAGATCAGCCCCTGCTTCTCTTTAGGTCTCTTTCCAAGCCTGATTCACAGCCCCCTCAGCAGTCACTGCTGGGTCACCGGGCCTGCAGCCACAATAGTCAGTGCTGGGTCCCCATGGCAACCCAGCACTGACTGCAGGACTGACTTCCATATTGGTGTTCTGACTGGCCAGTTTCTATGGCCAGTCAGCATCTCTGGGCCTATTAATGGGTCCTGATCAGAAAGGCGGGGCTGATCAGCAGCCCCGGTGGAGGCCTGGAGAGAAATGGATGTGGGGCTGCTGGCCAGGTTTGGAGGGAAAGAGAGAGGCAAGTGTTGGTCAAAAGCTGCCTCAGAAGCTACAGATCACCCCTGCTTCTCTCTTCAGGTCTCTTTCCGGGCCTGATTCAAAGCCCCCTCAGGAGTCACTGCTGGGTCACCGGGCCTGCAGCCACAGTAGTCAGTGCTGGGTTGCCATGGCAACCTAGCGCTGACTTCCGGATTGTCAGCCTTTGGTCGTGATCAGTCGTTATACCCTGGCTCTTTATTATAGAGATCATTAGTTTTCAAAGGTGGTCAGTTTTGATTCTCATCTGTCCCCCAGACAACATGTGACCAAATGGAAACTGGAGACTTGAAGGCCACAGATATCCTGCTTTCACCACTGTCTGTGCCAAATGGAAATTATTTAAACATTAAAAAAATAAACTTCTATTTTTATTAAACTATTTCAACCAAGAGCACCTTGGGGTACCATTGATGATAATCCCTCAGTAAATCAGAGAATATAGCAAGTTTAATAAGCCCCTTTTCTAACAGTACTAGAGGCCCAATGCATGAAGATTCGTGCAAGAATGGGCATTCCTTCCCTTGGCTGCCTGCACCACCTTCGCTCCGGCCAGAGCCTCCTTTTCGCTCTGGCCCGGAGCCACTTTTCCACCTTCCCATGCTGCCCAGAGGCTCGGAGTGGCTGGGGTGGTGCGGAATGCCTGCGTCGTCACCATGGTGATGATGCAAGCATCCCACCCTGCCCCCTGCAGCTCTGTGCCTGCATATGCAAATTAACCCACCATCTTTGTTGGGTTAATTTGCATACTCACTCCTGATTGGCTGGTGGGCGTAATGAAGGTACGGTCAATTTGCATCTTACTCTTTTATTAGTGTAGATTACTTTTTCCTAAAAAGTGTAATTTGGGATAAAAATACAAAAAAAAATACAAAAATATCTGATTAGAAACTCCAAAAAACCACAAATCTGACAGAAACCATTTAATTCTACTCCAGTCACTTAAGTTGGGATCAGTTCCTTCATCTTAAAAATAGGGCATGCCTGGCATGGTGACTTCAACAGTGCCCATGCAGGAATAAAATAAGGTAACTACAATGAACTCAAAATGACAAAATCAAACATGTGCGTTATCTATACACAAATACAGATTTCTATAAACAGCTGGCTGGTCACCAAAGATTTATGATCGCCTTTCATATTTTGCACATAATACTTAGAACAGCTGCCCAGCCATACACAGCACTCCTCCACCCGTTTCCACCAGCCGTGGTCCTGATGCTGAATCCTAGTCAATGGGATGTGTGTGTCAATGATAGGGGCCAGTCCCATAAAAATGTCCCCACAATTGTCTGTCCTCGCTTGCTCTCTTTTGCTGGCTAGATGATGATACCCAAGGCAATTTGGGGAGCCACTGTGGTAAAAATGGCAAAACCTCCCATAGCCTGGGTTCTTGAATGACTTCAAGGAAGAGAGGCAAAAGGTATGATATCTCCAACTTACCCTCAAACTGTATTTTTAACACAAGCATCTATGGGGAGGAGATGGAGAGAAACACAGGGAGAAGAAAAGTAAGAGACAGAATGAGGGATAAATTAAAAGGATGAGAGAAGAGAGGGGAAGAAAAGAGTGAAGGATAAGCAAATAAGGTAAAATGTAAATAACTGGTTAATTTTGCTTCAACATCTCTATGAAGTCCCTCCCTATTCTTAGAATTTTTCTGTAAGTTTGGTATTTTACAGATACATGCATTCACACACATTACCAACAAAAGACTGTGAAGAGGTATATCCTGTAGTGAGTTCTATATGCATATTGGTCATGTTTCCTTTCAAACATGTCACAGGTGTTTATTGAAAATCACCCTTCTCAGGCCTGAAGGGCACCAGCAAGAGAATCTGTGAGCTTTAACTTAAAATGGCCCTAAGCATCAGTTTCAGTGCTGGTATGCTGTCACTGTCATTTGGGGAAAAGAAGACATTTTTTTCTTGTTTTGTTTTTGCTTTGTTTTGGGCAAAAATCAGAAAAGTCTTTGTTTTATTTTTTCCATCAAAGAATAGGCCAATTGCTGAAAAAATGAGGATTGGAATAAATGTGCTAGGTTTCTGTGGCTTTTGGAGGAGAACGAGTGAAAACTCAATAGCTGCTGAGTAGGACAAAGGTTGCTATTTGCCACGAAGCCCAGCTAACTGGCAGTGATTACTCCACCACTTATTTTTGTGTTGTGCTCTCATTGGCCATTTGTTACTTTCTCCACAACTCTGAAGATCCCCACATGCCAGGTACTGCGATCAAGGCAGGCAGAGATGGATTCATTAAACAGACATCTGCGATGCAGTTTCTGGTTAAGGAACCCCCTTTGAGTCAAAAATACATTTTAGGCTACGTTGTTAAATCAATAATCTGAACACTGAGGATACTGATTGTACTTTTGCACAACTTTCTTCCCTTGTCGGTATTCGTTCCTATTTTCTCTCGCCTTCTCTTTCCATATGGTCATAGTTACTGCCTATTTTCATCGTAGTTCCTTCCTATCTCAAATAAAAATAAAATACCCATTAATGCCAAACCTCCTCCTTCAGCTTCTATTCAATTTCTCTAGTCCACTTCTGAGCAAAATATCTTTTTTAAAAAATATATATTTTTATGATTTCAGAGAGGAAGGAGAGGGAGAGAAACGTCATATATGAGAGAGAATCATTGATTGGCTGCCTTCTGCACACCCCATATTGGGGATCAAGCCCACAACCCAGGCATGTGCCTTTGACCACAATTGAACCTGGGACCCTTCAGTCTACAGGCCAACACTCTATCCACTGAGCCAAACTAGCTAGGACTAAGCAAAACATCTTGAAAAAGACATCTAAGGTCTTAGTTCTACTTCCTCACCAATGCAACACAGGCTGACTGGTCTTCCCACACCCACCTCTCTGATGGACATTGGGTGACATGCTATTCCTGAAAGCCACAAACCCAGTACAAACCCAAATACCCACAAAAGGATGACATCTTTAGGCTAAGTTAACAATAACACCCCCCTTTCTGTGCCTCATTTAAGCTATCAGAAGGAGGTAGTATTCCAATTACAACTGCCATCCATCCCATTTCATTCAGTACTGAAATTCTGTGGAAATTAAACATTATTATTATAGTAGAGTCATGGTGATTTCTGGAAATTTAAGTTTTGCTCACTGTGGTATTCTCTAAAATTGGGCCTAATTTTTTCTGGATAATAAATGCCTTTACAGAGATGGAAAGAATCCTGGTGAATTTCCAAAGTAAAATGTGTAATAGGCTCTTGTTAAATTAATTCTTAAATGGAGTGAATTTTCCAAATATAGGCTAGCCTTGGGTAGTCTTAATGCAGTACTTAGTTTTAAGTGATTGAAGGTAATTCTTAGCAAATCAATAGAAAAACAGATACTAAAATTAGCATTAACTAAGAATACACACACACACACACACACACACACACACACACATATATATATATATATATATATATATATATATATATATCCTATCTAATAAAAGAGTAATATAAAAATTGACCATCACTCCAACACACAAGATGGCTGCCCCCATGTGAACACAAGATGGCTAGCAGAGGAGGGCAGTTGGGAGGGACCAGGCCTACAAGGGAGGGCAGTTGGGGGTGATCAAGCCTGCAGGAGAGGGCAGTTAGGGGTGACCTGGCCAGCAGAGGATGAAAGTTGGCAGTGACTGGGCCTGCAGGAAAGGGCAGTTGCGGGGGGGGGGGGCAGGCCTGCAGGGGAGAGCAGTTGGGGGGAACCAGGCCTGCAGGGGAGGGCAGTTAGGGGTGACCCGGCTGGCAGGGGAGCAGTTAGACATCAATCAGGCTGGCAGGGGAGTGGTTAGGGGGTGATCAGGCTGGCAGGCAGAAGCGGTTAGGGGCAATCAGGAAGGCAGGCAGGCGAGCAGTTGGGAGCCAGCAGTCCTGGGTTGTGAGAGGGATGTCCGACTGCCTGTTTAGGCCCGATTCTGGTAGAATCGGGCCTAAACGGGCAGTTGGACATCCCTCCATCCCTCGAGGGGTCCCAGATTGGAGAGGGTGCAGGCTGGGCTGAGGGACACACCCCCCCGTGCACGAATTTCATATATATATAGATATAGATATATATATATATATATATATATATATATATATATATATATATATATATATAAAGAGAGAGAGAGAGAGAGAGAGATGTTTTCTGTAAAAGTTCAGCAAAATTATGGAATGTTAAAGAAAAAGAAATGAAAAACTGGAAATGTAATTGCATTGGCAAGTGTCTACCCTTACAGATATCTTTTAGAGGAAATTATACTCTTCTCTAATAAATTACCTAAAAGACATGAGTGCTAACACCAACATAAATGAAACCTACTCTAACATCTGGACAACTAAATTATGACTCTTTACTGTGTGTTTAAACACTAAATATTAACTCTAATGATCAAGAATCTCCATTCCATCCCTCTGGGATGGCACAAAAGAAGATGCAAATCACTACATTATATAAAATGTCACCTTTATTAAGACAGCTCAGGCAAAAGAAATGATTGAAATCTAGAAAGAAAATAAAATAGAGAAATGCAGAACTCACATTCAAAGCTCTTTAAGTTTGAAAGAGATGCATTGAGAATGAACAAAGTAAATTTTAATATTCAATGCGTAGTAAACTGAAGGTATTTGGTACCCTGACAAAATGCTGAACACTGTTTTAAAAGCTTTACAATATTTAATTCATAGGAGGGAAAGTTAAGTGCCACAGTTCTGAGGTTACTAGCTAAAATAGTTAAAAAACATACATTTTTTCAAAGTAAATTGTTACTCCTGCCTTCAAGGAATCATATATTGGTTGATGTGTATGCATTGTTGCCAAGAAATATATATAAAATAGTCTACAGATGAAGATTAACTGTAATGACCTAAACTTACATAATTTCTGAGCTGCCCAAAGGGAGAGGGTGGTGAAATCTAAAAGCAATTAAATAGTATTCCATTGTATATATGTACCACATCTTCTAGTATGACATGATCTCGCTCATCTGTGGAATCTAACGAACAAAATAAACTGATGAACAAAAATAGATCCAGAAACAGAAGCGTGGAACAGAATGTAGGACCTCAGAGGGAAGGCAGGGGAGGGTGGGTGGGTGGGAAGAGATCAACCAATGAACTTGTATGTATAGATGCATAACACATGGACACAGACAGGGTGGTGAAGGCTTGGGGTGGAGGGCGGGGGTGGGTTAGAAGAGGTCAATGGAGAAAAAAGGGACACATGTAATACTTTCAACAATAAAGATTAAAATAAATAAATAAATAAATAAATAAATAAATAAATAAATAAATATCCATCAAAGAGTACCTAGGTTGTTTCTATGTTTTGGCTACTGTGAATAATACTGCAATAAACAGAGGGGTACATATACCCTTACAAATGACTGTTTTCAAATTGTGGGGTAGAAATTCAAAAGAGGGATTGCTGGGTCATATGGTAGCTCTATTTCTAATTTTTTAGGAACTTCCATACTGTTTTCCATAGTGGTTGTATAAATGTACACGCCCACCAATAAATTTAATAAAACATAAGTGTATGAATGAATGAGTGAGTGAATGAATGAATGCAATTGAAGATGACTTCTTGTTGCAGGTAAATCAAATGAGCCCTGACTGAAATAAGCTGAGAGATTATAGGTGAGAACAAAAGTAAAAGCTACTCACTGTTGATTCTATCGACCATCCCTTCTTATTGCATCACATATCTCTTTAAAAATGTGCTGAAGTAAATCATGCAATTAAAATAACAGTATAAAGATACCACAAAACATAAATCCCATTATGCCACACCTTTTGAACAGTCCTCAATGATGCATTTTCTACAGTTCACCATGTTCTTTGATTTTGCTCTTTTTTTGCATTATAATTTCACATCTAGCTTACATTCAAGAGGTTCCAAAAGTGATTACAAGTTCACCACTCTCAAACCCCTAAAGATGCTCACCTTTGCCTCACTGTCTTGAGACCTCCACTCTGCACCATTAATATTGTTTTATTTTCTCATAATTGAGAGAATTAAGGAAAACTCAGTGCATTTTTACACTGACTGCACAAAAACTTTTGATGGGAAAGTGGCAGCCACCATACAGTAGCTGGAAATGTCAATTGCTACACAAAAGTGAAAATTCAATATACCAAAAGCAGGTGAGTGTAGTCAACATGTCCTGTATTTATTCCATAAAAGTCAAAGGTGCGCTGTAAGCATTAGGCCTGACGGCATGGTGCTGGAAGGAGCACATTCATGGGACAGTAACCACATCACCCTAAGGGCCAGGGGGGTATATTCCTTGAAGAATGTCAAAAAGTCAAGTGGAAAGTTATCTGGCCAGCTTGATTAGGGGGCCTTCTAAGTGAGAGGAATTCCGTCATTATATAGGTGACAATTGGGAATGGATGCCCATATTTGAGGATGGAAATGACACATACAAAAGCATTTAAGAAGGATTGATTAGGCAGGGCCAGGCCTGCAGTAGCCAGTAGGAATTAGATGAGATAAACAGGGTAATGACAATGGAGGAGGAAGGCAAGAAGGACCAGCAGAAACATTGGAAAGGAGTAAGTTTCCCCAGTGCTTGGAGAGACAAAATGCTGAATCAGAGTCAGCAGTGCAAACCTTGGTCTCTCTCCTTGTTGCATTTTGAATCTGGGCTCTGCTCCCTACTTCTCTGATGGAACAATTCCAGCAGCCAGTAAGCCACACACCTGACACATGGGCCTCTCTTTTTACTCTCCTGTCTGTGGCTCTCATCCTGTTTGTACAAAACCTCTGAGAGGAGACCTTAACTCCTGTCATTCATGTTCTTAATTTACAACTTTTCTCCTTGTGTTCCACTCCTTGCAAGTATCATGAAAGAATTAGAAGTGTTCCCTACATCAACCCTAAAACTATTGGTCTCAGTATAAATAATCTTAATGATTATTTCATTCCTCAATCTATACTAATAAAAGGGTAGTATGCTAATTAGACCGGGTCAATGGGCCATCTTCTAGATGTCCGACTTCCTTCCAGACAAAGCCATGCAGGTGGGGGCGGAGGCAGAGAGGGCAGTTGGGGGCTAGATCAGGCCGGCAGGGGAGGGCCATTGGGGTGAGATCAGGCTGGCAGGGGAGGGTCATTGGGGGCGAGATCAGGCCGGCAGGGGAGGGCTGTTGGGGGCGAGATCAGGCCAGCAGGAGAGGGCAGTTGGGGGCAATCAGGGCGACAGGGGGAGGGCAGTTAGGGGTGATCAGGCAGGCAGAGGCAGTTGGGGGTGAGATCAGGCCGGCAGGGGGAGGGCCATTGGGGTGAGATCAGGCCTGCAGGGGAGGGCAGTTAGGGGTGATCACGCAGGCAGAGGCAGTTAGGGGCGATCAGGCAGGCAGGCAGAGGGGTTAGGGGCAATCAGGCAGGCAGGCAGAGGCAGTTAGGGGTGATCAGGCAAGCAGGCAGGTAAGCAGTTAGGAGCCAGTGGTCCCAGATTGCGAGAGAGATGTCTGACTGCTGGTTGGATCGGGCTTAAACCAGCAGTCGGACATCCCCCAAGGGGTCCCTGATTGGAAAGGGTACAGGGTGGGCTGAGGGAACCCCCCTGCCCTGCATAAATTTCGTGCACCGGGCCACTAGTTTACAATATAAACAACTATTCCTAAAAATAAACACTTTCCAGGGCAAGTAAAAGAAGTCTGGTTTTGCATGATGCTAACAGCAGGGGGCTGCCTGCTTGACTTGCTCTCAATCCTGCTTAAAATAATCTCCAGGCACAGCATGGCAGCATAGGCATTGTTCTCTGTATTCAGCAGAAAGGTAGGAAAATGAATTGAACATATTTGTAGTTGCGGGTTTCCTAAATAAGGGAAAAACATGCACAGGGACTAGGCTAGGGTAAAAATAGAAACCTAAGCTGGCAACTGCATATCATTAAAAAAATAACCATTGTGCGTGGTGTTTTTTTTTTTTCCTCCTCCAGTGCATGAATCATCTACTTGCTGGTTAGCAAGTAGGGAAAAATACAATAAATTCTCTATTGGCCTCCCACAGAATCTTAATAATTAGAGTCCCGTTATTTTTAAATGCATACTGCTTTGCTGACTACATTAATATTCCACTTTCTCATCACTCTTATTCTGTTGGTTCACAAAATCACCCTCACCCCTTTTCTTGGTTTCTAATATGTCACAAAATGATCTCTTTTAAACACCCCACCCCCCCAAAAAAGGGATCATGCATTCACATGCACCCGGTGAAATACGTATGCTTTATCCTCATCAATGGCATACTGACAGCGCCAACAGGTGACAAAAGGGTTCTCATGTCAACATGTATTTACTGGAAACTTATTTTTAGACACAATAACACCATAATAAATGAATAAAGTGCATACATCATTCATCAAGCATCGATGTACAGAGAATAGTTGCATGCCCTTCATGAAATAATGCGCTAACTTTGAAACTGCTCTTTCATAGGCAGGTTACCTCACCTCTCCAAGCCTCGGTTTCCTCATCTGTTATCCTCTGATAAGTGTTTCCTTCTTGTGATGTTGGAATGAGGTAAAGAGCATGAGACTCCTATTGCCTTTGACATATAAGGAATGTTCCACCTTCCTCCTTAGCCACATGCAGCCTTTTAGAGAGCTATCCTCCATCCCATAGACCCCACCCCTCCAAGAATGCCTGGTTTCACTAGCTTCTTTGCTCTTTCTGGTATTGCCAAGCAGGCATTGCTCTAGCGCTGTGCCTCCCAAGTCCTGGGTCTGGTTCATTATCATTCTCCCAAGGTCACTGAGCAGAAGCTGCCCTCATAATCTTGGATGCTGATTTCTGGAGAGTGACTGACCTTTGAGAAAGGTGCCCTCTGAAAGCACCTGACTCAAGCTGTGAAATGCTGAATCATGAACAATTTCAAGCAGAATAGAACTTAACCAAGTTAGACAAGCTGTAATGGCTCATGTGACTGGGGCCATTAGGACCATTCTGGTGCAGTTCAGACCAAACTAATGACTATGAAGAGAAGGCACCTGAAAACAAGCAGAATGATCCAGCTTTTCTATTTCCATTTTAAACCCCATTTGGAATTTCTCTGGTGTGTCTTCCTAGGTTGACATTTTTTTCCCACATCAATTCGTTCTAATTAGTCAAATCATTTTTAACCTCCAAAGTCTTTAAAAGAAATACCTTTTGCACGGTCCAGAGTTTGCAGAGCAGAAAAGCTAATGTTAGAAGCTGAAAATCTAATCACCCTTCCTTTTCTTAGGTGACTATTAAATGCTTATTAAGGCTAATAAGGTAAACATAAATGAGTGGCATGGCCAGAAGTTAGGCAACAGGGAGTGGTAAGGACTGTGATAAAATGTAGGGCACATGCGCCCCCTCTAAAGGCTTTCCACAGTGACAACTGCAATAAAAATTTCAACACCCTCAAGGTCCAATAACACACTCTGCTAGCCAGTTCTGGCCAACCACCAGTCCATAATCCCCTGTCAAATCCAAACCTTTCATTTCAGAAATGGAAATTTAACCCAGAGAACACCTTAGGCCACATTAGATGCAGATCTGCCAGTGGGATCTCTTGACTTCTGATCCAAAGATCCCAACTTCCTCTTTAACTCACTCCTGTATCCTTAGGTGACATGAGGAAACACAACACCATAAACCCAAATCTCTATGGAATATCAACTATGTTCACAACTCAGCTCTAAGCCCTCGGGTGGGTAAACAAATAATCAATTTACAGCACTTCTCCTGAAGAGTATAGCAATCTGTTACCTCTTCTGTTAAACCTAAACCCTCTCTCATACACACAGCCACCCACAAACACTTACAGATTTCTAAGCTGGAAGGAATCTCAGGCAGTCATCAGGTCTACCTCATTGCCTACAGGCAGATAAAGTTACTGTCATTAAAAAAAATAAAGCTAGAGAGGCCCGTAAAGAATGAGAAATGAGAAATGTACTGTGAATAACAAAGAAGCCTTTCTTCTTGCTTTTTAGGATAGAGGTTTTCTTTGGAAGAGATAGTTTGTATTTTAAGAAAATAATCATATAATTGTGTGCTAAAGCATATAGTAGACTATACACATTAAAGAGAAACCCCGCCCTAGCTGGTTTGGCTCAGTGGATAGAGCGTCGGCCTGCGGACTGAAGGGTCCCGGGTTCGATTCCGGTCAAGGGCATGTACCTTGGTTGCGGGCACATCCCCAGTGGGAGGTGTGCAGGAGGCAGCTGATCGATGTTTCTCTCTCATCGATGTTTCTGGCTCTCTTTCACTCTCCCTTCCTCTCTGTAAAAAATCAATAAAATATATTAAAAAAAAAAAAAGAGAAACCCCAATTTCTGATCTGCAAAAGCTGGAACAGGTCTTAGTGCTTCTTGGGAAGCTCCTCACTTAAGGGGAAAAAAAAAGTGAATGAAGTGCCAAAGAGCTATGAACAATGGTTTCCACATAAGGGTACAGATTCCACATCATTTCTGAAGGGCAAACAGCTCAGATAAGTCCTGGCACAATATCCTGCTGTGTCACCAAGCACAGATGGCACCACCAGAAACTATTTCGTTTACCACAGCAACCACAGCAGAGGGGAGAACATCATACACCACTGCCAGGGTAGCTCCACCACAGCCAAGCTTGCCCCACTCCCTGCTTGGCTGGGGTTAGGATCCATCACCAAGGCTGCTGCATAGCACTGTCCATTGGGGACCTTCCCTGTTTTTGAGGGAGCAGTAGGAAATAAAGATCTATGACTAAATGCTGTTCTGCATCTTCAGCTGGGCCATGAGGCTACATAATTGTTTCCATGTTAGAATTAGCAAATAATTAATTTCTTTTAAATTAATTGCAATACCCTTCTTGCTTGTCTGTTGAGTGCTTTCTGTCTGTTGCTTTTGAATTACAATTTCTTCCTCCCTACCCCCAGGATTAGAAATTTACACTTAAGTTCTTGTTGTTGTTGTTTTCAATTCCTTAGTTCACATTTCACTTACTATCAAAGTGAAGACAGAATTGTAGCTTTTAAACTGTTCCTGTAGAATACATACACTTTTTTAGCTTCATGCTTCCCTTCTTACATCCCCTATATACTCCTTTTTTGTCTTTATAGATGCAATCTGGCATCTTGGATACCAGTTTTTAGAATAGTTTATATATTACATCTTTTTTTACACGTTGATAATTGCATCTCATACTATTCAGAAAATGTTTAAATTTTTTCATATGTAAATGGTTCCAAAGCTTACCCACAAGTCATTTTATATCACAAGCCTCTCATTTGGGGGTTCTTAATTTGTATTTAGTTTCCATTTGGCTGAAGCCAACAGGGAAGGCAGAAGGAACATGTGCGGCTGAGAATACATGAGAAAGCATCTTAGTTTTTGTCTTACATGGTAAACAACTTCTCTGACTACATTCTTGGGATGCATTTTTCCCTTCAGAATTGTTGAGCTATTTTATTGCTTACTGCTCTCCTCTCAAGAAAACTCCTTTGATCAGCATGACTTTTGTTCTTTTGTAAGATTTGTTTGTTTTTACATGGAAACATGTTTTATCTAAACCTGGATGTATCTGGGTGTGGTTGTCATTTATTTTTATTTGACTCTCAAGGAAACCTTTTAATACATATGTCCAGCTCAGAAAAATCTTGATTATGTCTTTGAGGTGTTAGTCTCAGTTCTATTCTCTTCCTGAAGAATTTCTGTAGTTCTTAGAAATTTCTATAACTCAACTCATTCTCTATCTGCCATAGTAATCTTTTTTTTCTTCTGCTTTATCACTTTTCTTCCTTATTCATTCTGGAAAAGCACTTCATTTTAATTTTTTACTTCACTGATTGGCTTTTTCTCAATAGGAATTCTTTGCTGATATCAAAAGTCGGTTTAAACTGTTACTGCCTTTTCAGTTCCTTACAATGTTTCCTATGTCGTCTCCCTCAATTCTATGACCTTTTTGTCTTGGCCTGCGCTGTCCCCATGGCTTCCCATCTTCTTCCAGGGAGAAACTACAATGGCCATGCCCTCTTCTGCCTCTACCTACTCTGTACTTTTCTAAATCTTCCTTCTGGTTTGTAAATTAAAGCATTTTCAGTGGTGTGCTTTTTCCTGCACATCTTCAGGATGATGCTCCTGTTACTTATTTTTTTAAAAAATATATTTTATTGATTTTTTACAGAGAGGAAGGGAGAGGGATAGAGAGTTAGAAACATTGATGAGAAACATCGATCAGCTGCCTCCTGCACACCCCCTACTGGGGATGTGCCCGCAGCCAAGGTACATGCCCTTGACCAGAATCGAACCTGGGACCCTTCAGTCCGCGGGCCGACGCTCTATCCACTGAGCCAAACCAGTCAGGGCTCCTGTTCCTTATTTTGTAGTTGTTTTTTTTTTATAGGCTCTATATTGCCTCCATTCCCACAGGCGAAAAGACCCATGCAGATGCCATGCTGCTCTCGATGCCCTCTGTCGCCATGGGCACTGAGTGAATGGCTGTCTCACACCTGTACCTCCGTGTTTCCTTCAGGTGTCACTCTGAATAGATGTAATCCATGAAGGACAATGTTTTCCACTCTGCATGGCTACTCGTGTCTCCCTATACCTTCTCTTGCATACACAGGATCTGCATCTCCTAAGACACAAACATCTCTTAGATCTACTTGTGGCTGCTGTATTTTGGGGACTGGAGCCTCTCAGTGATTTGTGTATATATGTACATATATTTATGTGTATGTATATATATGCATGTAAATGAATGTGTGTGTGTATTTGTATTTATGTGCATGTGTCCATATATATGTATTTGTGTTTATGTGTATGTCTATAAATGTGCATATTTGTGCATATATGTGTGCATGTGTATGTATGTGTATATATGTATATATAGAGAGAGCATATGTCTGTATATATATGGATGTGTGAACTGAAGAACAGGCTGACTCAAAAACAGCACCCACGAAGAAAAAAAGTGGTAATGTTTGTCTTCCCAGTTGCTACTAATATTTGTGTTCTAAACACAAATATGGGTGCAAAGATAAAGTACCTTCCAGGGAACTTCTGCTGTGTGTGTGTGCATTGTGGGGTGGGGGATTCTTTATTTCCAATGGCATAACATACAGTAGCTTTACCTGTGTCCTTTAATGCAGTTTCACAAACCTTGAAGGGCTATGAAAATTCCCCTAAGAATTTGGTTGGAGATTGATTGTCATCCCTAGTTTTTTTTATAATAAAATAACTCCTCATCCTTTGTTTTATCTTAGATATTTTTGTAGACAGTTCAGAGAAGGTAAGTAAGATTCTATCTTAAAACCAGAAGTCCCTTTTTATATCTCCCATTCCAGATGTTTACAACTTTAAAGATAAAAGCTATCTGATATATAACTGGGTTCCTCATGCCTCTGAAACTCTCCATTTTATCAACATGAACCATGATGCCCAGAGGGGACGAGTGGTGTGCCCAAGGTCCCAGACCATAGCTCAGTGTCCTAACTTTAATAATGGTAAGACCCTACATGGTCCTGGAGAGAAAATGGTAATGATAGCTATTTAGAAAAAGCTACCAAGTCTGTGTGTACTTTTGCTTTACCAACCCCCAGGGAAAAGGAGGAGTGCCTCTCATTATTCTTGAAGCACTGGCCTGTCACTAACAATAGCCCGTTCCCATTTCTTATCCTCTGAAATGAACAAAAACCCACAAAGTAGGGAGACTGACTTCATACACATAGGGGAAAATGACCTTCCTATAGTCTGTGTACAAGACTAGAGAGGTATTGAACCTCTACAGAGTCTTTGAAAGTCACACGCATACTGAATTGCTCTTTTTATTTTTCAACTGCTTACGGCTAAAGGCAGCCTAGAGACGTACCAAAGGATTTTCAACTCATGCAATGGCCAGACACTTTTCCCTCCAAATGTAAGCCAGGAACAGCCCACAAAGCCAATTTTGCAAAGCGTCAGATTCTTTCTGAATATTCCATGGATTTCATTATGCATTTAAAAAAATGTAGCCCTGAAGCTAACAAGATAGGCACTGAAAACATGTTCCTTTTGAATTGGTTCTGTAATACTGGCTGTTAATGAAGCTTGGAGAAATACAGCCAGAAAGAGCACTTTACCGATTCCAAATTCGCCTACGCTGACTATCTTAAAGCAAAAGTCACTCTAAAGTCAAGAGGTGTCCCAGGCCTCGGCTGTTACAGTCCCAGTAAAATACAGTGCATTCAGCTCTGTGAGATGCAGCTGTGGATTATCTCCCCAACATCCCCATCCTTTCACTTAGGGTGACCCTCATTTTCATTCTGCTCCCATACCCCCCCGCACAGTCCATTGGCCTGGGGTAATAGGGTGGCACTTGTGACTCAGGCCCAAGTCAACGTTCTTAATCTCACTCCCTAGCCACACTCACTGGCCCACAGATGGACATGCAACGCCACTCAGGTCAGTGAGGCCAGTGGGGAGCTTTGCTGGGTGCTTCTGGGAAAGAAGCTTCTTTGTCTCCTGAAAGAGCATCAAAAGCAACCCCCACCCCTCCCAGACCATGAACGTGGAGGAGAGAAAAAGGGAGCATTTCACCATCCTCAGTTTCTATGCAAGACTTCTCAGGGAAATGATGAGGGAACTCATAAGAAAGTTTAATTTCCAATCAAGTGAGATGGCCTGTGTTTTAGAGAAAAATTCCTCAGGATTAAACATGGAGTTCTAGAGACCTCTGCAAAGGGAACAGCTCCTGCAGCAAGAGAATGGGGCTCAGTGTATGGTAAAGCTATCCTTCTCAGGGAGAGAAATCCAGGAAATACCAGGAGGTTTAAAAAATAATAGCTATTCTTTTTGACATTTAGCTGATCAATGTAATTTGAACTGTCATTCAAATAGACTAAAAACGTCTAGGTAACTTTATGAGAAGTAGTGGGTTTAGGAGAACATATGGAAATTGTATTTCTATTTTTTTGTTGGTTTCCATCAAAACAAAAGCAATGCTCTTCTAGTATACTTTTTCATTTCATTTTCCAAACATGAAACATGGGTTGCCAAGGTAATCAGTGATTTCCATGATAAAAGTCATAAATCAAAGGAAACAGTAATACTTTTAGAATCATGCAAGTTGATTTAGCATTACCAGGGAAGGCTAGACATGTAGATAACCTAAAATCTGATGTTTAGGGGTCATCAGAAAAAAAGTTAGTTTGCATAAAAAAGCTACTTATGCAATTAACTAAAATTAATTATGCTTTTATAAATTATATAAACACAGCACAGATATGGATTTTTGACTAATTAAGCTTTAATTTAGTTTAGAAAACTAAACCATATAAGCTTTTATGAGCAACCCCTACTCACCCATTGAAAGGAAAGAGGTAAAATCATAGCTTTTAGAACCATCTGGAGAAATAAACAATTTAGGAAGGCTGCAAAGACAGAAATTATAGTCAATTATCCAACATGTAAAGCCATATTTTGAGGTTATGCTGTCCTTCATTTTCTCAAGAGTACCCCTTAATTAAATGCAAATAATCAGAAATAGCAATTAATAGATTGCTATAATTCCCTGATTAGATAATGGGGCCCATTTACAATACTTTAAGGTTGCTTTGGACTCTGTGAAAAATCAAATGGAGTGTCTACTCATAAATTGCTCTCCAATGTATTCGTTACTGAATGCTTTCTACAATGGTGCTATCTCAGAGGCCAGCCCTGAGATTGGCAGCCATCGTGCCATCACCACTATTTCTAGGACATTTGGACATTCAACCTTCCTTGGTAAATAGGGATGCAGACTTTGCATAGACCAGCTACACAGGCACAGGGCTAACAACATATGTAAGTATCACATCATACAAATCAGGAACAAGTCATTCACGGTCAACTAGCTTCTCATAAATGGCATAGTGCCCAGCAGGGACCCAAGTATAAATGCGTTATTCCTTCATTCCCTCTTAGTGAGGGTGCACTCTCCTGCAGTGAAAACTGAATGGCAAGTCCCTCTTCTCACCAATATACAGAGACTGCCTACTCCATGCTTTCTCCCCATCAGGGCATGTGAACTTGCCTCTCCCCCCACCTGGAATCTCCCTCAGCTCATTGCTTGGTTGTCTCTCACTCATTCTTCTGGCTTCTACTAAAATTCACCTCTCCAGAGATGCCTATGCTGATCTGTGTTTAAAGCAAGCTATTGTCACATCTTTGTACTTCCTTCAGAGGACATGCCACAGTACATAACTGCATTGTTTATTTAGTAGTTTGCTTCCTTACAGACTGTCTCATTCACTAGAATGGCTATACTTAGTTTCCTCTGTTTCACACGGTTCTAAGTTGAATCAGCAATAATGTGTATCTATCAAATATCAGAGTGACTGCAATTCTAAAAGCAGGGATGATTTTTTTTCAGCCACACCCACATCATATATGCTTTTAAGACTCCATTAGTCATTCCTTTAAAAAGGAGCTTATGACTCTAGGCTGAATTTTAGTAACTGAATAATCTTCTCCCCTTTGTAAGGCAACTCTCCAAATGTTCAAGTTGACAATAATAATCACAAGCATTTACTGGGTTATCTCCAATCTTCAGGAAAGCGAATATCACAAATCCCTTTACTGCAAATGAGTAAGCAAGGCTCAAAAAAGTTAAGTTACCTTGCCAATATCACCTGGCTCCTCAGTAGAAGAGCTGAGCTTAAACTCAGCCTGTGGTCTATAAAGCACCTAAAGCACCCTGCCCCTCTATAACATCTCATTTTATCACATATCAGACTCCTTCCAAAGCATCAGTTGAACCAAGGCTGCAGAACAACTCTGGACAATGAGAGTGTGATGGCAAATGAGCCAAGAAGCTGGAAGGTCTGGACTGGGAGGATTTGTTCTAACGTAAGTAAGTCTGCTGGTTGTGAGGCCCCTTCATCTCTCTAAGTTCAATAAGGGATTCATACCATATGAGAGAGAGGTCCATTATAAAACACAAAGATAACGTCTCAATAAATGGGGTGGGGGGCACACCACCAAGTGGGAATGCGAAGTATTCATTATAATATATGGGCATTTAAAAAGTGTTGGGAATCAGTGCATCTTAGGGATCCTCCAGACCCTCAGCATTCTTCATGTGCCCTGCTATTGACTATTTGAACCATCCTAATAATGTCACAAGCATGAGGACTTGGGGCTCTGAGGAATAAAGACAGTGATGTCTCAGCCTGCGGAGTATCATGGGAGGATGATGGCATAGTTGTTAGGAGTTCTGGGTTCAGCTAGGCTTCACATCCCAGCTCTGTCACTCACTGCAACCCTGGGAAAGTGACTGGACCTCTCTTCTAAGCCTCAGTTTCCTCATCTGGAGAAAGGGGATAACTATAGGATTCATCTCCTAGGGCTGCTATAGGGATGAAATAATATAGCCGATGCTCAGTGTTTAGTAGCATGCCTGGCACAGAATAAGCTCTCAATACATGTCATCCTACTAATGACAATCATCTATTTGCAAATCCTGCAGTTAATGTACCTGAAAGTGGCCAAATACTGTTTTGTGCCAATGAAGAATGCAAAATACTTATTATAAACAAGCTTCCTTTTTCTAATGCAGCAAGTATTTGTAGTAAGTGTGGGGAATTACAATATGTATTTATCCTTATAGGTGGAGTCCCCAATCCAACCAAATGTAGCCAAATGGTCCTTAAAGAAAGTAACCATCATGACACAACCTTACTTCTTTTCTACTTAGGATTTTCTTTTTACCTTTTTTATTTTTAATTTTTTTGAATCCCACGAGTGTCACATAAGTACATTCTCCTTGCAAAATGGTTGATAGAATGTGGAAACAAGGCAAAGTCACCCTTCACTGGCCTTTCCCACTTGTCTCACCACCCTTATCCCCCAAAACATCTAACTACACCCCCAGAGGAAATTATTATCAGATTTCCTAGGGATCCACAGACAGTGTTTTCTAGATTGCCATCATCTCTTTTTCCTTTGTCTTCCTTTGTTTAGTTTCACTTTTGGTATCTGTGCAATCATTTTGTCTTGCAAGCCTCCTGCTTTGATTGTGCCAAATCACCCCTTCATACATTCCTACAGCATCCACTTACCATAGTGGCATTTTTACATTTGTTTGTTTCATCGTATGATCATTTCCTGTCTCCCCCATTATACGGCAAGCTCCACGAGGAAGGGACTGCATTTACTTCTGCTCAGTATTGTACTTCCAACACCTGGCACAGTACTTGGCTCACAGGAAGAGCTCAACAAACATTTGTTGAGTAAATGACTGTAATTCATTCATTAGGCTGTCACCAGATAGTAACTAGAGCAACAAAAGATTTGAAGAGTTGAGAATTTCATTTGGAACCATTCACCTAACTGGGACCAGAAAATTATTTTTCAAAGAAAAACGACAAAAGTCGGAAAGAAGCACAGGGCTTTACGCCAGTGAATAAACAAGGCACAGATTATCCCAGCCCTCATGAAACCCTCCTTGCCAAGAAACACAATGCAGGTTTCAGTGCAGAACATCAGAAATTTCTTATGTGAACTATAAAGCATTCATTTCTAAAACAGCAACCAATTACGTATGGCATGAAGATGGTTTAACACAGTGAGAGACTGAGGGACCCAAATGATTATTTCTCTCTATCTTTGGATTTTAGTGAAAGTATTTCCTTTTTTTAAAATCTTGGAATTAAGAAATTTATTAGAGAAAGAAAACAAGCTCGCTTAACATGGCCGATTACAGTCTTGTGCATAAATAGTTGAAACTCCCTGATATTGGCCAACCTAAATTTGATGGCCAGATAAGAAGGTGCTGCATCTTTTACCATATATTCAATAAACACTGGCTTCCTGACTTACTTGAGTCTGCAAAATGAAACTGTTGTCAAGGTCTACTGCTCTTGTTCATTCCTATTTATTCTAAAGTTGGGAGGTTGACTGTAGTACTTATTGGGCATGAAACTTTAAGCAGATCACTGAGCCTCAGCTGCTCCTTCAGTCAAAAGGGCAAAATTAAATGATCCCAGACATGTCTTTCGCATTGGGATGTTTGTAAAGAATCACAGAATGCAGTAGATGTGAACAGGTTTTCTAAGACTCAGAGAACCTTTACAAGCATAAAAATGCTACAAGGGAAGAATAGAGTTCTGTGTGTTTTTTTATTATTATTTTGTTTCTTAGAATATAGCAAGCACCTAAAAATACCTATTGTGATAAAATGATGATTATGTCGACATGGTGATAATGACTTCAAGGAACTTTTTATTGCTAGTGTTTGAGGAGAGAATTGCACATCAGTGCTCCACTGGGAGCGTCTGCTCATACTGGGTACTTGATAAGTGGGTATTAAATGACTCCATATTCTATGGTAGTATTTCCTACTGGAAAAGGCTTAAACTGACATTAGCTTCTTTCCTTACTTGTTCTTTTTCAATAATCCCTTACTTACAAAGCATCTACTATTAGAAAATCAAGTTTTAAGAGATGGTAAGTTCTCCACATAATAAAGGTGATTGATAATTGAAACCTAGCCAAAATTCAGAATTTTATCTACATGAGCATTATAGTTTCCATGAAACAGAAAGGCTGTGCTCCTACCTGGGAATTTCTTTCTGTTCATCTATCAAAGCAACAAGTAGACTATTCACCGTGGCTTGGTAAAGGCAGAAAAGTAATTAAAAAGGCAACCAAACCATGATTTTTATAACACTGGTGCCAGTTAGGTAGTTAGTATGGCTCCTTTAAGTATTCATAAGACTAAAACTGCTTGAGGGTTCACCAGTACTAAAGTAGTTTTAAAATGCACATTCCTTAGGACTCCTAGTTACACCCTGATGATCACTGCCATGGAACATTACTCAATAAATGTATGACTAATTATGACATAATTATTTCATTTTTTTTACAGTAAACATCTTCAGAGCAAGTCAAAAGCATACACATTCAAGTTAGACACATCTGGATCTGGATCCTGATTCTTACTAGCTAGAGAAGTTGGGCAGGTTAAGCAAGTTCTCTGCGCTTCAGTTTCCTCAAAGATAAAGGGGAGATAATAGTACCCACCCCCTCACAGTGTCATTGAGGAATAAGAGAGAGAACACAGGGACTTAGCATTGTGCTCAATACAAGGTGTGGTATTTGTATGGTTGATAGCAACTCTTGTTACTGCTGTGGTACATTGTACTTTCCAAAGATTACTGCAACACTACCTCTGTATTACTTCCCTGTGGCTTCCCTAACAAATTACCACAAAATTGATGGCTTAAAACAACAGAAATTTATTCTCTCAGAGTTCTGGAAGCCAGAGGTCTGAAATTAAGGTGTCAGTGGGGCCACACTTCTCGGAAGCTCTGGAGGAGAAGTTGGCATTGCTTATGAGTAAAATTCTCCAACGTCCACCTCTATGGTCACACTGCCTGCCTCTCCTCTGTGTCAAATCTCCCTCTGCCTGACTCAAAGAAACAGTTGTCATTGGACTTAGGGCCCAACTAGATAATGCAGGATGATTTCCTCACCTCAAGATCCTAAATTTAGATAAGGCATATATGGCAACATGCACAGGTTCCAGGGATTAAGAGGATTAAAGCCAAGGATTTATCTTTTAGGGGGCCACCATTTGACCCACTATAATTTCCCATCCTACATTCTTTTTTTTTTTTTTTAAAGAATTTTTATTGATTTTCAGAGAGAGAAGAAGGCAGAGGGAAAGAGAGAAACATTAATGTGTGATCAGCTGCCTCCTGCACACCCCCTACCAGGAATCAAGCCCAAAACCCTAGCATGTGCCCTGATCAGGAATCAAACTGGCAACCTTTCCATGCATGGGACAATGCCAACCAACTGAGCTACACCGGCCATTGCCCATCCTACATGCTTCTCTAGAAACTTCCACGTCCCCATGCACAGGTGAAGTTTAAGTGCCATCCTTGTGAATCCAGACAGGATTCTGTGTGTGCCTTGACCAGCAGAGTAAAATGGAAATGAGGCCACCCGACTTCTGAGTCTGGGTCATAACAGCGTGATGGATGTCCACTGCTTAAGTGCAACACATTCCGGAGCCCAGCTACCATGCAGACAGGAAGCCCAAATTGGCCCATGAAGGGGCCTGTGTAGGTGTTCTGTCTTGCTGAGGTCCCAGCTCACCGCCAGCATCAACCACCCACACATGTAAGTAAACACTCCTCGAGATGACTCCAGCTCCTGCTGCTGAGACAACCTTAGCCTTGGAGTCACCACAGCTCAAGGACTAGAGAGACCTCAGGGGGCTCAGAGAAGCCCACTGAGCTCTGCCTGAAGTGGAGATTCCTGAGCAAAGCAAATTACTGCTGTTCTATGAAGCCACTGATTTCCGGGGTGGTGTATTGTGTAGCACTAGATAATGAGATGGGTTATTCATTAAATAACTGAAGAGATAAAAATTAAAAAAGGCACCATCAGATGTATTTTCTGGCACTTAGCATCTTGGATTTTTGTCTAATTAAATATAGTGCAAGCAAACAAACATACACAAATAAACTTCTAGAGAAAAATGTGATTCAATCTTACTCCGAGTTGAAGAGTATGGAAAGATGAAACAATTAGACATAGAAACTATTTGAGCTGTTCCAAACTGCCTATGTTACATATCGGTAGAATAAGACTCAGAAATGGACCCTGACCCTCCTCCCCCTCAGTACAACTCTTCACACAACAAACTTCCACCTTGCTCCTCATGGGCAAGACGAAAAATCATTCATAGTCTCACATATGTTATTTGGACCATCTGTTCATCAGATGATAAGAAACTTTATTCTCCTCTTTCTGTTAAATTGAGTTATTTTATTTGCTTTCCTACCTTAATCCCATGGTTCCGGGTCTTAAAAACTGTCTGGAGCACAGAAAGGAAAGGCAGAAATTGCAATATGGAGAGGAATGAAAAACGTCTTTGTTCAAGAGCATAGCACGCCCTTTAAGACCTAGCTAAGAGATGGGTCAGGAGAGTCTAGACCTGCCTGATAACCGAGAACTTTGTGCAATGATGGAAATGTGTTGTGCCTGCTCAGGTAGCTGCTGAATGTGTGTGATGTGGCTGGTGTGACAGAGGCACTACATTTTTACATTATTCACTTTCAATTTCATATTGGACAGTGCAGTTCTAGACCAAGAATTTACAAAGCCAACTTGACTTAGAAATCCTAACTGATGATTCTCAGGCCACCCAACTGACCTGAAACCTCCTCTTATTTCCTGGGTTTCTTTCTACAGCCTGCATAATCCCCCAGCTGCTGTGGAAGGACTGACCCTCATGATAATGTGACCCTTGGGATTTGGAAATTCTCTCCTATGACAGCTTAATGCCTCAGAGGAAACGGATCCCCAAAACGTGGTCACAACTTCCAATTTCTGAGAGTTGTTCAGAGTTCACAGCCACAGCATGACCGATTAGACCTTAAAATTCCATGAGTGAGCGGCTATGTGTGATGTATGAAGACAGCAGTACTTCCAGGGAGATTTTCTGACATTCTTTATTTTTCTCAATTCTAGATGCATAAAAAGAATTCTGAGTGCATGAAAACTGTAATAGTGGCAAAGGTCAGGAATATGATCCAGATGACAGGCTGGGGTTGCACAGTAATTTGTTTATAATTGGATCTTCAGCTTCCCAGGGTGACCTCTCAAGAGTATAATTTGCATCCTGTTTGACTTGACCAGTGTCAGCTCCCTTCCTCCCCCCCCCCTGCCTCCTTCCTGTCTCCCCAGGGCCCTGGGCTCTCAATACTGGAACCACAGTGTCTGAGGCTCTGTGACCAAGTTTAAATCACCACTCTCAGGCTGCAATCATGGTGCCTTCTTTGCTCTAAACACCACTCACAAGGCCTATCCATCCTTTCAGACTCAACTTAAGAAGTCTTCCAGGGCCTTCTAGGTTTGGCTGATTTCTTCTTCATACTCCCTTAAAATATTTGTCATTTTTGGAACACATTAAAATTACACATGTATTTTTTCTTCCTAGCAATTATGATCTATTAAAGAATAGGATTTTCTTTATTATAATCTTTAGTGTCCACACCAAACACAGAGTACTGCACAAATAGTGTGCTTAAGAAATACTGACTGAATTGAAGCAAATTTGTCCAATAGATTGTATAAATGTGTGGCAAGCATGGTGTACAGCATTTTGCAGCAATAACAATGACCAAAATCATCCTTAATGATTTGCATTCATGCAAAGGTATAAAACACAGTGAGCTTCAAACTAAACTGGACATTGCAGAGCGCTATCCCAGGACTGCTCATGGAACAGAATCATTTTCTGTCTTTTGTTTTCCTGCAATTTTCATGATGTTTTAAAAAATACCATTGTGGTGATTTTTCAGGTTGATGAATATGAGCTAATGGATGAGAAGCAACCACAGGAGTCAAAGCTCTGAGGGATGGAACCATGATGTTCTCAATATGGGAGGCCTTGTCACGCTCCCAAGTGAAGCCAGCATCTGGGCCGAAGTGGATGCTACTCTCACACACAATATATTCATTAACTGCATTAAAGAAAAAGTACAACTAAAGCCAATAATATCATTTTCTCTCATTTGCTAAGCAAATCTGTATTAACGGAGATGATGTCTCCTGCTTCCATGCTATTTCACACTCCACTATTACCTTTCTTTTCTCATATCATTAACATGTAGCATGTAGTTGATACACAGGAGGGAGTATCTATATTAAAAATCCCTTTTCATAATCAAATTCAAGCCCTCACCTCATTTATGACCTGCCTACCCTAATAAATCCACTAATACTTCATTTTAAGAGCAATATAAAGCTCTATGAGTCCATCTTCACACATATTGATTCACATTTTTTGTCATTCATTTATTCAATAAACACTCTAAGTATCTACTGTATGCTAATAAGCAAGGTGCTTAAAGCTGTGGATTCAATCGTGACTAGTATAAAGTGACTGTCTTCTGGAACTCACAGATGCCTAGGAGAAGCTGCCAGGCAAAGAAATGCAGGACTACATATGCCCCTCGCTCCCCGCCCCACTACCACTGCATGGCACCAGGTACAGCAAAACAAAATGTCAGCTAAACTGGGGGGACTTTGGAGAATAAATGAGAACAGAAAAGCTTAAAAAGGACAATGTTTATAGAAAATCAAATGTGGACACTATTTGCGAGTGAGTCTGTGGATGCTACTTGCGAGTGACCTCTTTACTGGGAGGGAAGTCTTGGCTGGCTGCTCGAGGAGCAGGACTCTTAGAACCATATGGCGTCATCCTCCCAGGCTGCAGCTAATGGCCTCTCACTGGGTCTGTGGTCAGTCAAGCAAGCTACAATGTGATGTGGACCAATGCACCTGGGTAACAGGAGACTGGGACCACTAGAGGTGAGAACTGAAATGGAAAGGTCATTATTCAGGGAAGGTCAAAGGCAGCTAGATGTACGCTGAAGTTGAAAGGAAGAAGAAAACCTGAGTAAACACAGGGAGTTCATCGGTAGCACAGCGAGGGTATAGGCAACCTGGCCTTTAAGCAGAAAAGAATGTTCCAGGGCAAGATTAATGCCTTGTGGTCCAGGAAAGCCGGACGGTGGACATCCCCAAGGAGCCTTGGTTCCTGACTGCTCCAAATCCCAGGCTTCCATGCCCTATGCTCCCATGACAGCCCTCTCCCCTGCCTCGGCATGGGTAATCTCACTCCCCTCTACTTGAGTTAGTTTGACGGGGTCACAATACCTTGAGCCTTCCCCAAACAGACACTGGGTAACTGTCTGGAGCTATGGAACACACTGGACATTCCCTCTGGCTTTTACTGTTTTACAATGTGTCCAATTTACAAGTATTAGAATGCCTTCCTCTGACCCTCAGCGGATCTTCATCTCACTGCAGGGTAAATAAATCATGTCTTTGACACTGCACTGAACAAATCCAATTTGTCTTCATGAAAAATCACACTTGGAAAACGGGCAGCGTGGTGTTCTGATCAAGAGCCTGGGCTCTGGGGTCAAACTCCCTGTGACTGGATCCCAGTTTCATGGCTCCTGGCAGCGTGGCCTTGGGTGAGTGGCTGCACTTCTCAAAGCCTCTGCTTCCCCATCTGTAAAATGTGTGTACCTGGTGGCTTTTTATGAGGATTATATGGAAAATTATAAAATAAGTTCTGTAGAAGCTTTTCTTAAACAAGTGGACATTCACTTTTTACATAACCACAAGTTCAATGGTTTGAATTTTGTCATTTTGATGAAGGAAAGAGGAATAGAAGTTAGCAGATCTATGAAATACATGTATAGATAGCTACACTTTACTGAGGAACTACCATGTATCTGACACGGACCAGATACTTGACATCCATTATTTGATGTATGTGGTCTGCACAAAGGCAACGGACACACACACGGAAAGCCACCCGAATACCAGGCACTAGGTTGGGGCTACAAAGTGAAGAGAACACAATGCCTGCTCCTGAGAAGTTCCCAGGATGGTTGGGGTGCTGACGTTGGGTCAAGCAACCTTGATATCTATCTACTTTGCTTCAGTCCTGGGCAAAATGAGGATTTCCAATGAGGTGACTGCTCAGGTTCCTATTTCATCTACAACAAATGATTCCACACTCACTGGGCTAAAAGATCACGCCAACTATTGATAGTTCCCACGCCTTTCAAGTTTTGCTACTTATTAACCACTTGTACTAAATGATGATATGGATGATCAATACTATAGTATTTGGGGAGGTCTTTGAGGTCAAGTTCTTTGGACTGGGCTGCCAGAATGCATTGACAGAAGCAGAAGCCCTTCACAGAGTGAGCTCTCTCACTCGGTCAAGGCAGAGCCCCAAAGACTAAACCATAGTGTTCTAACAGGAAGATGCCTTACAGTATTAAAGGGCACCTAGGTCAACGCATTCATTTCTATACTGAGCCCCAGAGGAACAAGGTGATGTAGTTCATGGCTCCCTGACACTCATGCTAGGGCGTTCTGCACTGCCCACAATTTATCAAACTGGCTAAAAGACCAGGCTCCGGAATCAGACTGCTGAGATTCAAATCTCTAATGTACCATGTTAGAGCTGTGAGATCTCAAATCAAGTCGCTGAGCCTCTCTCCTGCCTTGTGAAGTTGGTATCATAACAGTGCCTATCTGCATAAGGATTAGGTTTGATAATGCTTATTAATTGCAATAGCATAGTGCCTGACACAAAATGAGCCTTCAATAACTGATGACAATGATGGTAGCAAATACTCCACAGAAAGCACCTACTATGTGCCAAGCTCCATTCTAAGCACTTTGCATTCATTACCTCAGTTACATTGTACATCCATCCTATGAATAGGTAGGTATTGCTATTACTCCCAGGAGATTGCAGCACAGAGAGGTTGAGAAACTTGCCAAAGTAGCAGAAAGCAAGTTTGTAGCTAGAACATCTGTCTCCGGAGTCTGAGCCCTTAACCACTTCGCTGTGGTGTAGGCTGGCTGGTGACTTTCTGTTGCCAACTTTTGAGTCTTCCTCTGCGTCAGAGGCTGCTATAAATGCTTATCGTGGACTAGCTGACAGTTATCCCACCAGCCTACGACCCAGATATTAATATTAAGTTTATATTAAATGTTCATGTTAATACAACAAGGTGATAAAAGAAGGTGGAGACAGTGGAAAGACAGAAATCATCAGCTACGAGGCAAGGAGCAGTGAGATAAGGACTGAACATTCAGAGCTACCAGGAAACTACTCTAGGCAGGAAATGTCCGTGGATTCCTCAGGTGGGAAAGACATTTGTGATTGGATGACACAGGTGGGCAACAAAGACAACGGATGATTTTGCCAGCTTCAGAGCTTAGGTAAGGAGCCAGATCATTGTGGCAATTAGGGGGAGGGGTGCAGTGTGGTGGGAAGGCTTGGGCTTTCAAGCCAAGCACCAGTTCTTTTACTTACTCGCTGTGTATCTTTCAGGAAGTCAACCACTGCTCTGAGCCCTGTGTTTCCTTTTACTACCATGGAGATAATAATCCCTGATCTGTAGAGTTGTTTTGACATTTAAATGAGATATTTTAAATGCCAAGCACAGTGACCAGCACAGAACAGACACGAAATAATTATTAGTTCCTCTGTACAGCACAGGCTGAGATGAACTAGGATGGGCCGACTTATGGGTGTTTACAATATAAGTAAACTGCACACTCCCCGACATGGGGGAAAACTGAGCAGAAAAGTGTAACCTTGCTCTCCTGCCTCGAAATGAACACCACAATATCCTGTTAAGAGCAGAGGAGAACAACCTCATTTTTCTTCTGACTTACATCTGGGACAAAGAAAACTTGGTTGGATGTTTGTCCAGACGGTTATAACGGAAGGACTCTTCCAGCATACATCCTTGGGGATGGCACGGAATGCAAGCCTGACGACAGAACATTCTAGATATCCAGTCTTGGGTACATTGCCAAGTCCTCACGAATACGGTCAGATGACATCATTCTATTGGTTTGTTGTTACTCAGAGGGTTTGATTATAGAGTGAGCTTTCCCAAGTCCCGAATTATTGAATACTCCAGATGTACAGAATGATCACTCTTTCCTATTGGCAATTCTTTAAAATCCCTCCCAAAAACGCTGGACGGTCATCTCATTGTTTTCCTTTGCTCTTTCACCCCCACATGCTCCAGTGTAACACTGGTTAATACCTCCTTCATTTTTAAGATCTTCACTGTCAGGAAATGATTATTTGTGGAATAGAATTATAATTCTAAAAGAATATGTTTTACACTGTGATGGATGGGAACATATGCTCTGAAGTTTCAGGGAAAGATCAATTTTCTGACAATTCAGCTCTATTTGCACAAATGCATTACTGTTATAAAGCACCAATTATGGCTAATAACGGCATCATTCTCACCCCAGTAAGTACTTGGTTTGGTAAAGCTCTAAGAACTCTCAACTTTGGCAATCAATTTCCTTAACTATGGGAAATAGCCTATTTCATACAGATTATTACTTTAATGTTGTATTACTCCCTAAGTTCACACACTCTCAGGATGAATTGTCACTCAATTTACATTTACATGGACCTCTCATTATTAGGCTGGCCAGATTAAACACACTTCAGAAGCCACATTAGTATAATATCACATTTATCAGCGTTTAAGTTCATATTCACCACACTCACTACTAAGCCTTTCAGGTTCTATAAATTAACTTCATGCCAAACTAGGTAAAAATAACAAAAATAGCCCCAAATAGGGAGTTCAGGGTGTATAGGAGTTTCAGCGCAGCTCCAGTGGGAAGGTAAGGCATTCTATCCTATTTTTTTGGGTCCCATGACCCAACCATCTCACCAGCCACAACCTGGGAGAATTCCAGAATGTCTTCCAATACCTCAGCTCCTACCTCCAACCCGTACATGGTCAGATGTGTAAATGCCATCCCTTTAAATGTCTTTTGAATCTTTATTGTCCATTCTCCTACCCAACCTTTAGGCTTCCCTTATTTAATATGGCAATTCAGAAGCTTTTCCATTTTACAAGTTTGTAAACCTCAAAATCAAAACACCACAGAACATGAACATCAACAATTGGCAATTATGGGCACAAAGACTTAAGAACAAGTGGACCCAGGATTTGGTCTTCAGAGCCCTAAACTCTGAGAAAATTTCCCCATTATATTGCATCTTCCCCCGAGCAAGCATCTAGACCACAAATCTGATCGCATCTCTCTTGTCTGCTTAAAACCCTTCTCTGAATTCTCTTTGACTATAAAGAAAGTCCAAGTTCAAAAAGTGTCTACCATGTCTGACTCAGAAACAGAAGCTAATGTGCTCCCCTAGTCCAGAGCAGATTACCTTGAACTCCTACAATCCCATGGACACTGACCCGTATCCTCTTCCAAACTTCATGTTGCAATACCAAAGACTTTATTTTTCAATAAATTGAACTATATTTTTCTCCTCAAGAAAGAAATGTGTAAAATCAAGGTAACTCTTTTTATCAGATAGTTTCCTAGCTTTAACGACCAGCATTAGAGTAAACCATTCTGATGCCTGAAGCAGTGTCTCTGACCTTGGTTTATGGGGTCCTAATTAAGTCCTAATTAAGCACCATGCAACCCTTCCATTAGTGATGAATAAAGGCACCCAGAGAAAAATGCAGCCCTTGCTCTTCTCAAAGTTCAGTCTGCCTGAGAAACACATGCAAAAATTATTATCCGGAGCGATAAGTATAATAACAGATGCAGAAAAGGAGCTGAGGGGCCCCAGGAAAGGTTTTGTGAGGCAGGGAGGACAGGAAAAGCAGCTTAAGCAGAAGTTACTGCCCAGGCCAGGGAGCGTGACCACCCATAGCATGTTAAGGATAAAAAGGACCTTGATCGATCAGAAAAGGCCAATATCCACTCTCCTATTTGGGAATGTCACATGAAAACCTGACTGTTCATTGTGTTATGGCCACTTTGCTTTATCAAACGAGATTTATTTATTTATTTATTTATTTTGCCAATCTAATTAGACTTTTGACATCACAAGCAAGGATTCTAACGGCAGCCGATTGGTGCCCTCTACGCCCTTACTAATACATTACTTATCTTGCTAGAAAGGCCAGGAAATCTCTAGGAAAAAAAACACAAAAACACACCACCTCAGAATAACTTCAGAAATAATTTTGCCAAGACTTACTTTTAATTTGAACTTCAACAAGTGAACATTCAATCAGTAGAGTGGCCCTAAGTACCGACAGCAAAATTTCCTTAAAAGCAGGATAAACATTAAATTCTTTTTTTTAAAAAAAAACATATTTTATTGATATTTTACAGAGAGAGGAAGGGAGAGGGACAGAGAGTCAGAAACATCGATGAGAGAGAAACATCGATCAGCTGCCTCCTGCACACCTCCCACTGGGGATGTGCCCGCAACCAAGGTACATGCCCTTGACTGGAATCGAACCCGGGACCCTTCGGTCCACAGGCCGACGCTCTATCCACTGAGCCAAACCGGTTTCAGCAACATTAAATTCTTAAAAAATGAAACATGGCTCTGTTCCTCTTATTTCCTCTCATCCAGTGGTGGCAAAGAGAACGCCCTCCCGAAAAATCAAGGAGACTCCTGATTAACCATAGTAATGGGCTACCAGGTACAAACTCTTAAAATTCTTAGATAATCCCCAAAGTCTAATTTCCTCCTGATGTTTCAACCCTCTACCTCACAAATCCTTTCATAATCATTACTAAAATTAGGGAAAACTTAACACTTTGAATTTATCCCATATTTCCTCCTGCATCATTTACTCAAAGTGCTTGTAAACTACAGGAAACAGAATAGTTATCAGAATGAACAAACGCATACAGGGGGCCGTAAAGAAGGCGATGCCTCTAAACTAGATAACCAGCCCCCGAGGAACTGGCAGGAGATAGAAGTCCATCCTCCCATGTCATTTGAACAGATTTTTTTTTTTTAACCAAGCCACCAGGTTGCCGAGCATTTTGAATCCTACGATCGCCGCTTTTCTATGTTCCTCCTCGCCCCACAGGTCCCTTCCCCACAAGGAGAGGTAAAGAAATTTGTGTGGTTTTACTTACGATTGTGAAGTTCATGACTTTGAGAATCCAGATGGTCATGGCCAAGTTCACCAGTATTAAAATCATCAGCAGCAGGACAAAGAAATACAGGCATCTTTTCCGCCAGCCGTAAATCCCCACTTTGTACACCTGTGGCCCCTCGGAGCTGGGCATGGTGCTCCGGTGGTGTGTGTACTGTTCCTGAGGCATCTGAAATAAACGAAGCGGGAGAGCAGCACTCACATTAAACTGCTGAGAGCGGGGGAGGGGGGGAAAGGAAAAAAAATCAACTGATGGAGAGATATGGCTGGCTGCTGTCCGTACATTTCCACCCTCTGGACACTCTAAAAGTCGGCTTCCTCTGGACAAAAGTGGCTCCTCTGGACATTTGCTTCAGCCCTCTCCGTTCACGCAGCCATCTCTCATGATGTGTGTAGACTTCCACATTCACACGTATCCTGGGAGGGAAGGGACCCCAGGAAGCCATTGCCAAAGGTCTCTTAGAATCCAACATCTTTGTGAGGGAGACACTCAAGATCTATTAAAGTCGTAGGGGTAAATTTGGAATTCGTCTGAGGAAATGAAATAACCCCAGCAGTTTACTGCAGTGCTATGATAATAACATTCAGGCAATTTATTTGGGAGATAATGACCTAAAATGCAATCATTCTTTTTTTTTAATATTTTTTATTGATTTCAGAGAGGAAGGGAGAGGGAGAGATAGAAACATCAATGATGAAAAAGAATCATCAATCAGCTGCCTCCAGCACAGCCCCTATTGAGGATTAAGTCTGAAATCCTGGCATGTGTCCTTGACTGGAATCAAACCCAGGACCCAGCCGACACTATCCACTGAGCCAGACCAGCTAGGGCTCAAATGCAATCATTCTTAATTGCCAGAAAGTCAGTGGCAAAAGTAACAATTTTGATCATCCCTCTATTCCAAAATTCAAAGGAGTATTGATGGGCACTCAGATTAAACCTCACCTGACCCAGAAGTATTTAACAATATGTAATAGTCTGTGCTTACATTCTTCCCTTGACAGAGGACTCACTACCATTAAATTTAGTCTTTATGAGTCAGACAATTCTAATCCGTATCAATCAACTCATTTATTTAATAAATACAAAGGAAGTTCAAAGTCAAATAAAGTGTAAACATGTCTTCCAGGAGCTTGCAGGCTAATGGAAGAAATGAACTAGTTAAACAGTGGTCACAGTAGAGTGAGATAAGTCAGAACAATATTTGCCAATAGTAAGTAATATGCCAACTTCCTTTAAAGTAAGAATGCTTTCCCAAATCCCTGCTGTTAACACAAATTATCTTTATACTAGCACAACTAATTAGGTACCAACACAAATCTGAGTAAAATGATCACTTCCATAAAATTATAAAACCAAACCAAAATTTAAAATTAAATCCAAACAAAGCTACCAACATGTATCATTCAAAATGGGAAAGAACTGACTAATATAAAGGAAGGTGATTTGCTAAAACTAAAGTGCATAGTGTGGTACCACGGACTTCAGCACAGCATCTGATGAGCACATCATCCCTCTTTGGCCATGAACCATGTGACAACAGGGCCTCTACTGAGTTTCTCCGTTCAAATTACCACAAACCTTTATTTGGGGATTATTACTCCATTTAGTCCTCAGGTAGGCACTCTTCATTCCCTAAGAATAAGACCCGCCTGTTTATTTTCATCTTATTCAACCACAATTAAATTAGTGGCATGTGGTACCAGAGTGACCATGGTGACAAAGTGTGGGCCCCAAAATCAAATCCTTGGTTATTAGGTCATTTTCCAGATAGTTCAGAATATGATTACTTTATGGTTTTCAGATAATCATTAAAATGGATGTGTAAAATCACCCCCCCACACCTCCGAGAACTCAAGGCCTTGAGGCATTCCACTTGAAAAACCAAGCAAATTTTTACTTAGAGTCACTAGAGGTCTCCATGACGTCTGTCTCACTTCTGAACATGACCCTAACACTGAAACCAGGCCCTATTATGAGGATATGTTTAAATACATGTGCCTGGAATGAATAAGTGAAGAAATAAATGTATAAATGATGAATGAATGAATGATTTCCCGTCCACTGTGACATCCACTGCTGTTTGGGGGTACACAAAAGTTGAAGCCAAACACCAGGGAAGTTCTTATTTGTATCTTTGCAAACTTCCACTGGAGGCTCCCAAAGCAATGGTTTCCCAACTCAGCTGTGAGGTTCATGCTGCACGAAAATCTCTATTTAGTAACTCAGCTCCTTACAATTCTCTAGGTCAGGGCTGTATTGCAACAACATAGGAACACAAAGTCATCACTTACTGGCTCTTTTACAAAGTTCAATTAGAAGAGAAAAAAAATGCCATATCAGTCTGAAGGAAATTAAGCCTTGATTTTCTATGAACTTATATTCTGTAAACTAAGGAAATGATCACAGAATCTTGGAATCATATCTGAAATGTTCTTTTGATTCCAATCAACTAATTTTATAAATAAGCTGGTTTAAGACTAGAGAAGCTGACCCACTTGTACATGGCTACAGGGTATGTGGCAGGATAAGGACAAGAATAACAGTCCCTGATTCTTGTGTGTATGATGAACAGCAAGGAATTCTTCACACATGAGTGTCCAGAAGCTAGAGGTATCCCACCACACCAGCTGTCTTTCCTCTGACACTCACCCCAACCAATGAGAGAATTACATAGCTTAGCTATAAAACAGAAATGCCATGTTCAGTAAATATCTATAAAAGACTGAGGAGAGGGATAGCACACTTTTACATTTTTTTTTTCATACACAGGTTGTTAGAACTTATCAGAATTCAGTGATTATTTCCACTATGGGTTCTCAATCCTGATGCCCATCAGAGACCTCTGAGGAGCTAATCAAAATCTCTATGCTCAGGTCAATTAAATAACAGGCACAATGGTAGGACCTAGGTGTCAGCATTTTTAAAAGTTCCTAAATGATCCTAAAGTGTAGACAAGGTTGCTTACCACTGGTGTAGAATAATGTTTTTCAATGCAGCAGGATTCAAAAGAAACTTCGAACAAATTCAAATTCTGAGCTCTATTATGGAATTAGAACTGTTAAAAAGCTTTCCAGGTCATTTCAAGCATTTGGAACAACTTTTCTAAAAATAAAAAATAAAAAAGGGCCTTCTTTTCCCCCCCACAGTACAACCATTTTGAGACAAAAATCTTGAAACAAACTCTAATCTAGCACATAAAACAGCAAGAGAGCAAGGATGAGGGATGAGCCACTCTTAAGGCACCTCTGCAGATCCCTTGGACTCCTAGAAACCACTGATGTTGCCCGACACATTTATTGACTTGCTGAGTTGCTCAAAGCCCAGAAGGGAAAGTAGCTCCCTTTCAAGTCACTTAGCGAATTATAAGCTGAGCAGAGATCAGAACGCAGGTTCTCTGATGCCTGATGCTGTGGTCTTTTCTATCTCTTGAGGGCTCCTCTTTCTCCACCGCACCCCTTGCCTACTTTCATGAGCTAAATGAAACAACAAACTCCAATCTGAAACTCTGTAATTAAGATAGATAGATCACTTGACCGATCAATAGGTTATGGAACAAGGAAGGCAGTGAGCAATTTTCTAGGAATGACTGCAACAGGGAGCCTTGTCAGCCAAACATTCTGTAATGGAAACATCTGTTGTCAATAACCCTGCTTGGAAAGGGATAATTTAGATATGCTGAGTACATTAATTTTTCTAGTAACACACACACACACACACACACACACACACACACACACACACACACACACAACATGTTGTAATGTTAAAAACATAAGAGGAAAGACAATCTCCAATCTGTATTTCTCTTTGATTCACAAGAAGTTTGCTATCCAGAGAATGAAGCTGAAGTTTCAGGTCCTCCCTTGCTCAGGCCCTTCCTTGGCCCTGGGAGGGGCAATAATAATGCATTGCCAGCATCATATTTTCAGTTTGTTTGTTTGTTTGTTTGTTTTTTGTTAATCCTCACCCAAGGATACTTTTTTCCATTAAATTTTTTTAGAGAGAATGAAAGAGAAGGAGGGGAGAGGGAGGGGGAGAGGGAGAGAAAGAGAGAAGGGGAGAAAAAGAGAGACAGAGAGAGAGAGTAACATTGACATGAGAGCCAAACTGGCTATGGTGGACCCTGCCTTCTTCAACTTCCCCTTATGTTGCCTGGCTTTGGAGGAATTACATGCATTTTGGAGGTCTAACTAACAGGAAATTAAATTAGGGGTTCATATAGTTTGGGTGCAGTGGTATATATGTATATGGTTTGCAGTCACTTTCCTGTAGAAGTACATTATTGCTAGTTCCCTGGAATAGAAATGTCTTTCAGGAATTGTTTCACCCTTGGTGCCAACTCACCAAGATGGTGTCATGAAGGTGCAGGACCAAAAGACACATTGTGGTATAAACATCTCCTATAGTGGCCAGCTCCAGAAATAGGTGGGTAGTGGAAAAGTCAAAAGCTGGTTATGTAAAATTTCAAATGCAGGAGTCAATCCTCATTGACACCTAGTCAAAACAGAAATTCTCTGTCAAGGATATACTCAATTCAGCATATCCTATATAATAAAGATGTAATATGCAAATGGTCATTACGCCATGAAGCTTTAAGGACCAACTGTGTAACAACCAGATCACGGATCAGCAGGAGGGTGGGGCAGCGAGTTACAAGCAGGCTGCGGAGAGCTACAAGAGGGGGCAGAGCAGCAAGCTATGAGGGCAGGGACGGAGGGGAGGAGGTTGGGGGGAGCTACAGGAGGGTGGGGCAGCAGGTGGAGAGCTACTGGAGGGTGGCAGCGAGCTACTGGCACACGGATTTGTGCACAGGGCTACTAGTATAATTATAAATGTACCACAACATTTTTCTTTTTTTTAATGGGACACTGAAAATAGAATTAATCAGAATTCTTGTGTTTGCAGGTTATGTGCACTGTGTCTCTGTATTTTGTATGTAAAGTTGAGTGCTTATGCATCATGACCCCCTACATTTAAAAAAGGAAGTTCTATTGAAATTACCAATTTTAATAAACAATGATCTTTTCCATTGTCTGTACAGAATGTGATAGTGCCCAAGAGCTGTCATATGAAGAGACTAAGCAACCAAAAACTGTAGAAAAAGTATGTCAGTTAATTATTAATATTATTTTTCTGGATTTTATGATATGCTATCTTCTATAATTAATAATTTAAATTTCTTTCTCATTCCAAATAAATATTCATGTGTTTAACTTAAGATTGTACTTCTAATTCTTCAGGTTTCTTTCCCCTTAAAACAGCCCCATATGTTGTTTAAGCTTCAGACCTCACAAAACCTGGATCCCCCTCTGGTCCCTCCCACAAAGGACCCCAAGCATACACTGAAACCTCAGTGTAACACCACCACTGCCCAGCACTGCTTAGCTGAGCTCGCTGGGAGATATAATTACCTATGTTCCACTGCAAGTGATTTTCAGACTTTGGAATGTATAAGCAACACTCCAGGGTATTGATGAAATGCAGACTCCCAGTCATTACACCAAAAGATTCTAATTTAGTAAGTCTGGGTGCAACTCAGAAACCTGTATTTTTAACAAGCACCAGAAGTGATCCTGATAATAATGGCCCAGACACCATGCTTCCAGAACATGAATTTAGATCCATTACAGAAAAGTACCCTGGCCCATTTTTGCCTGTACTTCTGTTATTTTTCACTGGGTGACCCATCTTCTTCCCATATATACTTGGCCATCTGTCACATTTTTGCTGCATTCCTACCCTGGAGTTTTCATTTCCATCCTCCCCCTTCAGCAATATATTGAATATTATGCTCTTTGCAGCCTTTGGTGTTTTGGCTTTTTCAATGTGAACAGATCTTTCCTGCCATTAAAATGATCTTAACTTACCTTTATTACCCTCTCTACTACTTACTTACTTTTACTCTCATTGATGCCCAGGGTTCCAGGATCCCTAGCAATCTCTAAAAATGTCATATTCTCATCCATCCACTGAAATGAACCACTCAAAAATCACTAGTGATGTCCCTGATCAGAATTCAATAAACTTTTCTTAATTCCCATTTTCCTTGGACTTTCTGAAGTTTTTAAAAATATATTTTTATTGATTTCAGAGAGGAAAGGAGATGGGGAGAAAGATAGAAACATCAATGATGAGAGAATCATTGATCGGCTGCCTCCTCCATGCCCCATACTGGGGATCGAGCCCACAACTCAGGCATGTGCCCTTGACCAGAATCAAACCCGGGACCCTTCAGTCTGAAGGCCAATGCTCTATCCACTGAGCCAAACCAGTGAGGGCCTTTCTGAAGTTTTGGACCTTGCCAACTTCTCCCTTCCATCTGGAAAGTTTGTCCTTTGGCATTGATGACAATGCAGGTCTATGGTTTTTTTTATTTCAGTGGTTACTGTCTGCCTTTCCAACCTCTCCCCTCTGTTTCTTTCTTCCAAGTTCACATGAAGAATTAGTGTTATCTCTCACCTCAGAGACAATGTTCAGGGCCATGCTTGCATTGTGTGCTTCTTTGATAACAAAACTCAACTTACCACTTGAATTCTCATTTCCATCTCAAATTGGACCTGTCTAAATGTCTTTCATCCATATACTCCCTCATCAAATAATTACTGATCATTGATCAAATTCTATTTATTGGGCAAAGGGTCTCAAGATATCACAAATAATAAGAATTACACTGCATTTATGAAGCTCATAGACTTGGCAGTGGGGGAGAATTAATAGTAAATGCATAAAGAGACCAAATGAATGCTGTGAAGTGCTTTCACTGCAATATATCCGATAAATGTTAAAGAGAACATCAGAGAATGAAAGATATTTTATAGACTCATCAACAGAGAAATCTCTGAGGATGTAACATTTAAGCTGAGACTTGAAGGATAAGAAAAAGAGATTGAGGTGAAGGCAGGGATAAAAACAAATTCCAGACAGAGGAAATAAAGCAAAGTCCCCATTGTGGACAAGGTCTGTGTGTCTGTCTGTGGTGAGTAAAGTGGAAACGGGCATGAGATGAGGCCGAAAAAGTTGGCTTGGAGCCAGATAATGCTGGACCTTTAAGACTGGAGTACAAAGACAGATACTTTTTTTTTGAAAAGTGTATGAAAATCCCTGGCAGAATTTGAAACAAGGGAGTGAAAATCTGATTTATAATAGTAGCAGCGCTTAGATAAGAATAGGTGAGGAATAAATATCTGTTGTTTGATGGCGCTCAGTAGACTTTTTCCGTCCTCTACACCAATCATACATTAAAACACTCTCAAAAGTTGAAAAATTCGGCAAAACGATTCTCAACCAGTATAACATGCCCTTGTAAGAGGCTTACTTGCATCTGTGGGGGTGTATCAGGCATGTGAATTAAAAAAAAACAAAAACGTTCTTCTACCCAAACACAGCCTTTTCTTGAGAATGATAAGACAAAGTGCTTTTCGTCAGACTTCGGGAATAATTTTACATTGTTACCCAACATATTTTACAGTCATATGTGTCATCTCTCTGAATATATCTCAAAATCTCCTAAGTATTTAGAACTTCTCTGAACACCAGAAGCACCTAAAAATGGTATGTATGAATATCTATCTATCTATCTATCTATCTATCTATCTATCTATCTATCTTAGTATATACACTTGTTCAATGAATGAATAAAAATCATGCCATTGCTGAACATCAAAGCATATACTCCAGCAATAAGTAAACAGCTGTGAGATCAGAAGCAAAGGAAAGCTTACACAACTCTCTTTCCAAAGGCATATGCCATCATACTAATGTTAAGGCTTAAATCCAAAGCATTACTCTACTCTTTCATGAGGTTATTTTCAGCGTTCACCTGTTTATCAACAAATCCAGTTGACTTAAAGATAATCTGTTTCTCACACACAAAATGCAATAGGATTATATTTTTCAAAGAAGGAATATAGTGAAACTTACTGTTGCTTTGCCATTAAGTAGGAAATAAATACCAATAGTTCAAGTCAATTTCATAATAAACTCCACCTATAACAACAGGCTAAATAAATAGTTACCAAATATAATAGATGTGGGGTTTCCAAAAAAAGTCATTCTGGATGGGTGTACTATTAAAATATGATTTTGAGAGCCATAAATTCATTCAAATGTTCAAACCTGGGATCACATACCATTATGGAATCAAGGCCTGATGCTAGCTTAATGTGAGAGCTTCAAGGAGAAGACCCATTCTGATAAACTGGACTTGTGAAGAACCTCCTCTTAGGCTGTGTGACCTTGTTTCACATCAGCCACTGCAGCCACCACCTACCCCTTAGTGACTTTCTGATGCCCATGCAAGTTTTTCCTCATCAAAGCCCAACATCAGTCATAGTAGCCACCAGAGGGATCTGCACAAATCATCACTGGAATCCTTGAATTAGGCCCAGCCTCAGTGTTCCCGGACCCTGTGGCTGTTGCTCCTCTAATGAAGGAAACTACATTATACATCTAGCTTAAGGCTCACCTACACTGAACTTCAAAATGATGAGCACCATGTCTTTGGCCAGTCTTTGAAATCCTAATCCAGAAACTGACTTGATCTTACTTAAGTCATCATATAGTTTTATACAGTGTTGACTTCCCTTCCTTAGGCTGGTTGGTACCAAATAGCTACTAGAAAACCTTGTATTGCTCCCTTTCCTACATTTCACCAGTTGATGTAAAAATGATGGAAGGTCTTTGGCAGAAACATACACGCTGTGATACTTTGTGCAGCTGAGCACATATGCTAGAATAATACTGTTAGAAGCTGTCCCTTTGTGTCTGCACTCAGTGTTTTTGTTTTTGCATCGTTCTTCTTCAGGACAATGAATGTTTTCCTCTTATTCCTCCAAAATAAGAGAGGTATCTGGAAAACAGTTCCAGTCTGTATTATCAACATTCTGTGCAAGAATGTGTTATGTTTTGAGGGATGATTAAAAAGTACTCAGTATACTTCTAAAGACACATCACGTTTCCTGATGATGTTTCTTTGGGGCCTGTAATATTGTTTGGGCCATGATCCACTCTTCTAATTGGGTAGAGCTGAAGCAAGGAAGCACTGTCAGGCATTTGACTAATGCTTGCTTGCCTCTTTTACCCATCGGGCTTCACAATCCTGTTCCATAAGGGAACTTGTGGGAGTGCCATTGAGTGTAATTCTATGTACAGTTACATAGTAACATGACAAAGCACCTGGCCTTCAAGGAAATCTCCAATATTTCAACAGAAAAAAAAATGTTTTTGACACCTACCATGTGACAGGTACCATAGTAGATCCTGGCGATATTTAAGTATTCCAATGGATGAATAGGATATTTCTACCCTTATCAAGCCTGTGTTTAATGGGAGAGATGAACAATAAATGTATAAATGGAAGAAATAATTAGAACTAAAGTGAAGTATCAGGAATGAAACAAAGAAGGTTTTGTGACAGAGAACGGAGGGCAACCCACTCTCTGAGTTGATCACAGAAGGCCATTCTGACTAAGTGACAATTCAGGTGAGGCCTTGTGGTAGAATGAGTTTTCCATCAGAGGACAGACACAGTGAGCATTTGGCCTTAAAATAATGCTCAGGTTAAGTAGGATGGCTGGAAGGGTTGGCTTTGAATGAGTCCAGAGGAAAGGATACAGGATGAGTTTGTAGAGATACTGCAGACCAATTATACCAAACCTTGTAAGTGATGGTAAGGAGTAAAGAATTAATACTGCCAGACTAATAATAACTACGTATCTTATTTAGAAATAAGACATGTGATACCAATCAAGTGAGCTAGAGTTTATTGATGATGACGATGACGTATGTTAAAATTTCCACCACATTTGAAAGCACGTATGAATTGGATCACTGTATGTGATTGAAACCAGTTCACATAAATAGCAGGCACAAGTTCCTTCACAGGGTCATTACAGTTTCTAGAGTTTGTTGTGGAGTCTGAGTCACTTTGGATTATCTTGGCATATAAACAGTTTTCCATTAGCCATGTTAATTTTGAGGTCTTTGATTTAAAACTATCTGCCTTCAAGAGTTGTTTTCATTCAGCCATCCATATAAAGCATTAGTCTTGGATTGCCGATGTTTGGCACAATTTATACAACTGTAACAAACTCATTACTTGTAGTTTTGATAGAATAATCAACATCCGTTTTGTAAAATTCATAAAGAAAAGTAAATGCTTGTTTATGGGAAATGATCCAGAAATGACATGTTCTATTTAAACAAATATTGGGATTTAAAAGTTAGCTATTTCTTATTTTATTTTGCCATAATTTTTATATGCAAGTGTTGAAGAATTTTCACTGAAAAAATTAGGCAAGTGCATGTATTTAAAAGAACCAAAGAGCATACAGTTAAGAACATTCCTTTTTCATCCACATGTTAAGCCCTCCTCCCTAAAGGCAACTATTACCAGCTTTTTTCTTATTCTTACAGAAATGCTAAGTACACACATTGGCCTTATTCAATATATACATTCAGTGCATGCACACATGTTTAAATTTTCCTTTTTTACACCAACAAGAGCATATTATATGCTCTTTATTGTTCCAAATCTAACTTGGCCCACTTAATAGCATAGTTTAATGATAGTCCCATAAAAATATACAGAAATATATCTTTAAATTAGCTTGAAATTGTATGGATACATGATATTTAACTTAACCAACTCCTTAGTGATGAATATTGATGTTGTTTACAGTAATTTTCTGTTACCAATGTTTGTTCAAAGAGATAAATATTTATCGGGTATTACCCTGTGCTGGCAATAGGTGTTCGGCAGTGAAAAGACAGATTCCTGACTCTTGGACCTTATACTCAAGTGGAGGATATGATAAACAAGCAAACAAACAGACACATAACTTTTTATACCTACTCTTGGGAGTAAGTTTTATGAAGACAAAAGTAAAGCCGGGAAAAGGGACAGACAGATGGTGGTGGTGGTGGTGTGTGTGTGTGTGGGGGGGTGATCCTGTCCACAGGACTGTCAGGGGAAGCCTCTCTGTAGTGGAGAGATTTGAGGGGGGAAACAACAACAGTACACAAAAACATGAACAAGCAAGAGAGTAAAGCATGAGGACAGGGAGATAGCACTCCAGTCAGAAGACACAGTACCAGCAGCGCAAAGGCCCTGAGGGAGGGGCTCATTGGGCATGTTTAAAGGACAGTGTGGCTAGATCAGAGTGAGCAAGGGGAAGACTATGTGAAAATGAGCTGGAAGAGCAGGCAGTAGGGTTACACCTGTTGGCTTATAAACCACAGGAAAACCCTGAGGCAGGATACTGATTGTAAGAGTAACTTTCAGAGAAGTGGGCATAGGAGTGAGATGATCAGTTTGTCACTTTGGGATCACTCCAGCTGCCTCTCTAAGGAATAGACTGCAGGGGAGGAGGATGCAAGTGGAGAAACCAGGGCCCGTGAGTACTGAGAGAGAATAGCCCAGACCAGGGTAGAGGTGAGGGAGAAGGTGTTGAATTGCCATATTTGGAAGGTAGAGCTAACAGGATTTTACTGCTGCCCCAGGACATAGAGTGCATGCAAGAAAAAGGACAGGAGTCAAGGAGAATGCCAAGGTTCTGGCTGAGCAGCTAGGTGAACGATGCTGCCATTCGTCAGGATGGGCAGCATAGGAGACTAGTAGGCTCTGGGGCAGGAGGCAAACGGAGTGTGCAGAGGGAAGATAGCTCAGTTTTGTCACGTTGATTTAGAAATGCATAGAAGAACCCATGGGGGTGGCGTCACAAAGCCACTGCAAAGTATGACTGGAATTCAGGGGGAAGACTGGGCTGAGAGAGGAAATGTTTAAGTCTCCTGCATATCAGTATTATTGAAAGCCATAGCAATCGAACATGCATCTTTCACATATGTCCAAATATACCTCTCACAGAAGCCCTGAGAAACTGAAATGCTAGATCTAAGTGTGTGTGTTAGTGCACGTGTGTGTATATCCATTGCTTTTGTGGATGTTATTATTAAAGTTATCTTCCAAAGTACAACATCCTTTACATATAAATTTAAAAGTTATCTTTGATGAATTAGAAGATATTTCTGTATAACTATAAACATTAATTCTTACTGTTCTAAAGATTTAGATGTGTGAGGTGCCAGTTGAAGTAGTTTCAGATAGAAATATAGTTTTGAAACACACATACGTATTTGTACTAGTCATTCTCAGATATATGGTCTCAGACATTTCTGGCAACATTCTAGGGGATCAATATGATTAAAATTATATCAAAACAATTTTTTTCATAAATTAAGATACTGAGGTCCTAAGGAATGAAAGAATGTTCTGAAGGACTCCAAACCAGTAAGTTGGTTAGGGTCTGGACTCAAACTCAGGCTTAATTTTCTTTCCATTTCATACAGAATGAGGCAAAGACTTGGATTTCCCTGAATAAGATACAAGGTATTTAGAATTACCATCAAGGCATGTATTTTGTGTGGAATACATGAACACGGCAACCATCTGACAGATCCATGTTTTCCTTCAGGCCCTCCCATGGCTCTATTCTAGGCATCTGGGATACATCAATGAGCAAAAATACAGACCACCCCCCTCCATCTCATGGCTGTGGTAGGAGGCAGTGATGGGAGAGGCAGATGATGAAAATGAAAACCATGTTTGAAACTTCTGTTACAGAGAATGAAAGGGAGGAAGAGAGAGTCAAGAAAAGGGGTATAAGCAGTACTGTGGGTTGGGGAGCAGAGCAGGTTCAAATGTTAAAAGCATGGAAAGGCTGTCCTCATGGAGACACTAATAATGGAGACACTAATATCTGAGCAATGACTTGAGAGTCACTGAAGATTTGGCTGTGCATAAAACTCAGGCATCATTTTAAACATAGTCCTTGATGTTGCAAGTTGAGGATCAGAAAAGAATATATAAACTGAATTCCCCTGAACAGGAAAGGTAATTTCAAACACCTGACCGCAAATTTAATGGTGTCATTTTCACAAGCAAAGGGCACTGCCTCTCCGCATCATGTCCTTGTCTATGGTCAGCTTTCTGTATAGGAGCGACAGGTCCATTTCAAATAGCCAGCTACCCTGTGTTGTCCAAGGTCCAAGCTTCTTAAATCCTCATGGGTGATTCTACCCAGAACAGATAATGACCATCCCAGTCAAGCCAGTCACCACAGCTCTTCTGTGATTTGGGGACCAAGCTGTGTAATAAAGTAATGATAAGCATGACTCAAACATGTACAACCAGAGAATGAGACACAGATCTTGAAGGGAGCATGAACAATGCGAAGGTCAAAAACTATTTAACAGCTGAGAAAGCCCGGTTCAGGGAGCTGACGTGGCTTAACAAGGTCACAGAGTAAAGTAGTGATGAGGCCAAAGAAAGCTAAACTAAAAACCAGCATGCTTCCCACAAACTCACAGTCCAGTCTTTCCCCCCTTAAACTCCTATTAGACATCACTTTAATCAAACACTATACATATGCTTTCTGAACAATATGCAAACCACAACAAAACCTTCAGCTTCCTAACACAAAGAAAGCACACAAAACTGATGATCATCACTTGGGTAATGGTACTATGTGCCAGGCACTCTTCTAAATGCTTTCCTGAACTTGTTTAATATTCACACACATATACTGAAGAGATAGGTATCATCACTACCCTCGTTTCACAGGGGAAGCAACTGAGCAGCAGAGAGGCTAAGTAACCTACCCAAACTCACTTAGCTTGTTAAGGAATTTGAACCCAGAGTTTGTTAAATAGTCTGGCTGAAAAGCTTGTTCTCTCAATTCTTGTGTTAAATGCTACCAGATACAGCTATATGTGTATATGTGGTCAGAACAGTATAATTACTTATTTAAAAATGTTTTTGTAACATTTCGAGCTAGAATTTCTCAAATTGGGTATTAATTTTAAGTTGATTCATCAAATACTTATTGAGCAACTACTGAATTTCAACCAGGGTGCATTCCACGCCCCCCCCCCCCTTTTTCAGGTAATAAACCATCTTTGATATGTCTGTAAAACCCATTAGCTTTTACAATACCATGAGAAACAGCTACAACACATTAGATACCTCCTTTTATAGTGATTCAATAGTTCTATAAAATTAGCATCGACCCAGTAGATGCTCCCTTGACAACTGTGTTTGGTAAGGATCCTTTGCAATTATCTAAGCTCTCAAAAACGTGCAGAGAAATCTGCTGTCTAAAAGGAAATGCTCTTCATCTCATTTTTAGTCATGATTATTTGTATTTTTTTACATCAAAGTATCCAGAAACAAGCATGGTGATAATAATACCTAAAAGTTACTATATAGTGTGCTAAGCACTTGGTATCCCTTTACATATATGCGTAGGTATGTTTGTACAGATGTGCATGTGTCTACTGAGGTATAATGTACTTCCAGTGAAACACACAACTATTAACCATCCAGCTCGAAATTTAGAAAACTATACATCTGTGTAAACAATGTGCAATCAAGACAGGGAATGTTCCCATCACCCTAGAGCACTGGTCGGCAAACCGTGGCTCACGAGCCACATGCGACTCTTTGGCCCCTTGAGTGTGGCTCTTCCACAAAATGCCATGGCCTGGGCAAGTCTATTTTGAAGAAGTGGCATTAGAAGAAGTTTAAGTTTAAAAAATTTGGCTCTCAAAATAAATTTCAAATCGTTGTACTGTTGATATTTGGCTCTGTTGACTAATGAGTTTGCCGACCACTGCCCTAGAGCATCCCCTCATGCCCCGTCCTAATCAACTCCTACCTCAGAGGCTCTTCTGGATTCTATCACATTTTTAAATGTTTAAGTCCTATGTACAGTAGTATGATGTGGTTATTCCAAGAAATGTTTACTGCTGACACCTGTGCTCTTGGCCACCATGCGGCCCTAGTGCACTTCCTCTCAACAGACACTTAGCCCAACTCAGCATTGTCCCCTGAGAGAATCCAGTCACCACACCCTCATTTCTCTCTCATGCATCTATAATGGCATGTATATACCACCCTTGAAATAGTTGGGGGGAAAAAGGTCACTCAGATCATTGTATACATACTGCGGTTCAGACCAGAAGGCCTATTGAGAGCTTACTAATGGAAACACCTACAGATAAGGAAGGTGGGGGTTGATGACACGGACACAGACGCTCTCAGAGGAACAGGAGCTGCCCACATACCACTAACTGCTGTGGTGAGAATCAGACCAGGGATGCTCATCTTCAGCCTTTTCTATGTAATATATATTTGTACATAATAGCTCAGTATGTTTAAATACTCTGTAACTAAGTCAATGAAAAAGCTACACCAAATTACGTCTACCAGCCAGTCCATGGGTTGATTGCCAGTTTGTGACCCATTGAAGGAGCAGGGTCTTCAATGACAGAAGGGAGACCACAAACCTTAGATGATCATGGCCAACTTTTGGAGTTAATGCCTGTCATTACGTGGTAGAAGTAATGCAGCCCAGACTCGGGTCTATGACCACCAGTCGTGACCACTGAGACAAGCAGGAGACTTTGGTAAGCGCCTACTAAGCAATAACAAAGAGAGAAACTGGCAACAGGAAGATAGAATGGAATTAATAAAAAATAGAAGGAAAGAGCTAGACAGAATATAGAACAAGAGAGATGGAAGAAAGTAAGAGTAGGAAGGAAAGGGACACAGTGAGGAGTGGCTTCTTGGCCGTATCCAGGCTTGAAGCAGTCCGCTTCATGGACTATGCCATGCCCAGACCGCACACCCAGCCCGAGTCAGGGGGATGGGGTGGTGCTGAATGATTTGCTTGGAGAAAGGAGCTAACCCTGATACTTACTTACTTGGGCTCAAGGAGAGCAGTTTCAGTGGCTGAATACTTGGACCCCTGCAAGGAACTGCAGGGTTTCCAGGAATTCAGAAATGCATTATTTGGAAGTCAGGGTGCCCACAAGAGAGTCTGATTTTATCACCCTGGCCAGGGAAAGTGGTTTGAACAAGGAAAGAGTTTCTAATCCCTGGCAATAGAGTCTTTATCAGGAAACCCTGCTTGCTATTTAATAGGTGCCACTGCATTTATCGGTTCAAAGGAAGAATAAAGCCATCCCTTCCACGTCCACCCACACACCCGGAGCTCCATTAGGACGGCCAGCAGCCAAGATTTCCAAGCAAAGCAATCTCGCAGGATTTACACACGTAGTGAACCGTGGCGACACACTCCTCCTCCTGCCCCACAGACCTGTCTGACAGGCAGGTCGGGGCCACTGCTTACATGGCCTCCTTTCTAGAAGGTGGCTCACACTTGGCAGCAGGAATTTGAAGCAATAATGAAGAGGATCACCTTTCTGTGTAGCAGCAAAGGTGAAAGAAAGGGGACAGCGGACACTGCAGAGAAATTCAGGCAACGCAGAAAGAAAAAGCAACCTGGATGAGTCAGTGCGAAATATTCTCTCCTCTGCCGATTGTCTCACTTTATCTTATCTGCCTATTTCATTCTTTGCCTCATGCCATCTCAGTCCATATTGAAGTATAGAAAGCTAAACTACTAAATTCTTCATGCTAAGTGCCTTACATGCACAATCTCACAACACACTATGGGGTGCATACTATCATGTCCATTTTCAAGATGATACAACTGTGGCACATGGAGATGAAGTGACCTGCCCAAGGTCACACAGCTAGGATCACAACCCAGGCTCAGAGCAGGGGCTCAGGTCACAGTATAACCACTCTCCTTCTGCTACTAGATTATCCCATTCTTCTTTCTTGCTGTGCTTTCTCCCTTACCATCACCCTCTTCCCCTTAGGTTAATAGATGTATGTTGTCTTCTTCTTGGAACAAGTACTGGTCAGATGACTGGAATTGAGTTCAGAGAACTACATTTTTCTTAGGAGGAGGTTAACTGGAATGTGTTCAGAGAAAAAGAAAGAGAATAGCACAGAAAAAGATGAGGGTAGATAAAATAATTTAAGATGCCCAGCCTTGGGAAAGAAAGACTAAGACATTCATAAAGAAATGGAAGAGCTTGCCTGGCTGGTGTGGCTCAGTGGTTGAGTGTTGACCTATGAACCAGGAGGCCACAGTTCAAGTCCCTGTCAGGACACATGCTTGGGTTGTGGACTCATTTCCCAGTTGAGGGGTGGGGGCAGAAGGCAGCTGATCAATGATTCCCTCTCATCATTGATGTTTCTATCTCTCTCTCTCCCTTTCCCTCTGGCTTTCTCTCTGAAATAAATATATATTTTTAAAAAAAGAAATGGAAGAGCCTTAGAATTACAAAAATCATGTATTGTGAAAAATAGAAAACACTTTAGAGGCATATGATCCCATTTCACAGATGGGAAAACTGAGATTCAGCTTTCAGTGGATTAAGGATGCATCCCACCATTCCTGACCACCTCTACCCGTATTTCCTTCTCTTCACCTCACTATGCACCAACTACCACTACACCCTCAAATGTGGCTTAAGCTACTATGACAATGGCTATGGGTTACAAAGAAAGTACAGAGATACAAATTTGTCCCAATCTGAAGAGGCTTGACTTGAGAAACAACACCCCAAGCTGCCTCCCAGTGCAGGGAGGGTCTCCGTCATCACATCTGGCTGGCATCTGTTAGCAATGCTATAAATGACACCCCTGTAGTCAATAATAGGTTAGCCATGACAGTGTTAAACAAACTCAGTTCTGTGGACCAGTGTCTGGCTGGCTTCAACAGAATCTCTCAGGGAGCTTTTAAAAATATAGGGATTCCCCTACTCTAATCTCAGAAAATCTGATTTAAGAAGTTTTGAGAAATCATGGAACCAGGTAATTCCCAGTGGCCCTTCTAACAGTAAGATACCATTGCCATGCCACTTCCTCTAGCATGGTGCCAGCTATTACTGAGCCAATACATGTAACAGGGGGCTCAATCCCCAGAGTGGCAGGAGGCAGCCGATCAATGATTCTCTCTCATCACTGATGTTTCTCTCTCTCTCTCTCTCTCTCCCTCTCCCTTCCTCTCTGAAATAAATAAATAATATTTAAAAAAGACATAAAGATGGTCAATAGACATACGGAAAAATGCTCAACGTCACTAATCATCAGAGACTTGTAAATTAAAGGCACAATGAAATATCACTGCTCACCTGTCAGAATGGCTATCATCAATAAATCAATAAACAAGTGTAGGTGAGGATGTGGAAAAAGGGAACCCTCATGCACTGCTGTTAAGAATATAGATTTGTGCAGCTACTGTGGAAAGTAGTATGGAATTACCTAAAAATAATTAAAAATGGAACTGCCTTATGACCCAGTGATTCCACTTCTGGGAATATAACCAAAGAAATCTGAAACACTGATTTGAAAGAATATATGCACCTCTATTTCATTGCAACATTATTACAATAGCCAAGATTTGGAAGCAGCCCAAGTGTCCATCAATAGATAAGTGGATAAAAAACCCTTTGCAACAGCATGGATGGACCTGAAGAGCATTATACTCAGTGAAATAAGCCAGTCAGAGAAAGACAAGTACCAATGATTTCACTTACATGTGGAATTTAATGAATAAAATAAACAAAATAGAGACTGACAGCTATCAGAGGGAAGGCAGTGGCAGGGCTGTGTGAGAAAGGTAAAACGATTAAGAAAACAAACAGAAATCTCATAGACACAGACAACAGTATGGTGATTTCCAGAGGGGAAAAGTGGGCAGGAAAGATAGAAGAGAGTAGAGTGGGGATAAATGGTGATGGAAGGAAACTTGACTTGGGGTGGTAAATGCACAATACAGTATGCAGTTGATGTATTATAGAATTTACACCTGACACCTATATAATTTTATTAACCAATGTCACCCCAATAAATTCTATGAACAAGAAAATGGTATAAACAAATCACAGTATAACAGAAATGATTGAATCAACAATGGAGGAACAGATCTTTTTTCTAGTCCTGTTAAAAGGGGTCACTATATTACTCAAACTCAAGAAATTCTGAATACAGGGTAACCAAATCCCTCCCGGATGGCAAAATCCACGATTCTAAGGACTTTCTTATATTATGAAACAAATATTAAACACTTTCACCAACAATGTGGAACATGCCATTGGAGGTGGTTTTTAAAAGAAAATAAAAAATTGAATAAATTCACTAGCATAAGACATATACAACATTTTGTATTCCCTTTCTGAAGTTTGTCTTCATACTGAAGTGTCCAGGAGCAGGGCCTGGAACCAGCTTTGCCCACTGCGATCATTCACCCAAGTCCAGCGGGTCCCTTCATGCGACACCCCCACCCCAGCAGGAATATCACTGGATGGAACAAATGTGGGTTAAAAATAAGGTCTTAAGAGCCTGGTCCCTCCCCGCTTAGGAAATCTGACCCCTCGGACGATGCCAATCTTACAAAATGTGCTTTCTGATTACTTCCAGAAGGCAGAGCAGGGCAGACGGACCAGGGGGCCTCCTATGAAGAGGGTAAAACCCTTTACCTCACTGAGGCCATGGTTTATCCATACACGTCCAGTCAAACAAATCAGTGTCTGCTGCTCTGTGCTGTTTCTAGAATGTGTTTCACTCCTTCGCACAGATCTCCTCCCTCTGTCCTCACTGCCCAGTGTGTGGTGTGGTCACTCCTCTGTCCCTGTTCCCACACCTCTGCCCTGGATTTCTTCCCTACCCTCCACTCCGGTGATCTCTCTTCAAACGTCAGGAGAGCCTCACTTATTTTCCTCCTATATTGCCAAAGAAGGGAAACTACAGAGGTTCTTCCAAGTTTTAGGCACGGCTGCTCATAATCCAGCACATGGAGTTGCCTGTTCTGCTCGGGGCGTGAGGCGCACTAAGTTTAGAAGAGTCTGACATTAGAGCTCACGGAGGCTCCTTCTGCACTGGCAGTGGGCTAGGCCATGGTTCACGTGGGTTCCTAATCTGTCTTGGCATTTTGCTCGCCCAGTAGGCACTTGAGAAAAACATAGTGTAGTCACTGTCTTTCCTGACTTCTAAAAGCATGCCTTTCTTGTTCCGTGTCCTGCAGTTCACAAGCCCTTCCCTTCCCAACCCAACCCAACCCAAAGATGAGGCTGATGAAGAAAACGGCTGTGCACCATCTTTTAGACTCAAAAATCCTGCTGCCCCATTCCCTCCTCCAAGCGCAAAACCATGGAGAAAATAAAATTGCTGGCTGAAAATCAAGTTCCACCAATAGGACACAGTGTCTGCCCACTCACCCTAGGTCATACACAGAAAGATATAAAAAAACACACTCTTCATTTACCCATTAACCTTACTCTGTACTATTAGCTACTTGTTGAGAGATTTTAGAACTGAAGTAAACACACACCTGTTTTTATAGAGGCCCACCCTAAGAGGCCTAGCTACTAATCTTCTGCTATTCAAGAAGTATCCAAGAATCCATTCATTCATCTCTTTTCCCAACCAGACTCTTGGCCAACCCCCCGTTGGAAAACACCGTTGCTGTCACAGATTGCCCTGCCAGGAATCACAACATTGTAGTGAAATTTAGTCGACCTCTTCTGAGCTGGACCAGTTTCTTAGATGCAATTGTATTATTTTGCATATTTTATAATTGCAAAGCACAGAATAAGCTATAGCTTTCCCAAGGGAGTAAACATCTATATTGCATTATAGCTAATATGTGTGTGACAAAGATTATTTAAAATATGATTTTTTAAAAAGGAACTCTTTAGTAAGGTGTAAAATAAAATCAATTGATCAATAAAATAAAATTCACACCATTATGTCTCCATCGTTTAACAATAATTTTGAGTAAATGACTGTTTTCTGTTATTCTTTAGTGATCTATATTTCAGAAAGTATAAAAGTATTTTTTGAGAGTAAAACTGCCAGTTACTTCTTCAACTCAGAAAAAGTAGAAATTATTATACAAACAAATACAAATGTTGATCCAGCATATTTCTAGGCAAATCTATCAATGTGCTCCTTCAATGACTGTTAAAACCTCAACTAATAATAAAAAGATGCCAGGAACGCATGGGCACACATCTGCTCCTGCACTCTGCAAGTGTCATTCAAAATAGAAACTTCAAACCCTACTCCCCTCCCGAAATGAGAGCCATTTTCTGCTTAAAAACACTCCTCTAAAAACTCTCATGAAGCAAAGCACACAGACAATTTCATTTAAAATGATCTTTCCTGCCAATGAACTGTCCTTCCACACAGCAAAGTTCCAGAAGGCTGGAGCCGGGTGACAATACACACATCACATACTTTTCTTTTTTCACACTGAGTTGCCAGCTAACCCCCCCGCTTTCAGAAGTGTCTCAGTGCTGCTGAAAGTCAGATCTTGAAGGGAGTTGGGGAAAGAAAAGATTACAAGTCCACGCCACATGTTTAAGTGATGGAGCTCTAACTCACACACACACACACACACACACACACACACACACACACACACACACACACTCCCCTGGGAAGTCGGAGTCCATGCAAACAAAAGGCAGGCTTAGAAAGTGAAGAGAGGCGTGGACATGCAAGCACCCAGCAGCCCCCTACCTCTCTTGTCTGCTTCCCAGGCAGCTGTGAAATGGCCCTTGGTCCGGAGTGTGCTGAGAGGCTGTGACGGAGGCGGCCGGGGCCTGCCAAGTGCGAGCAGGCCCAGCCTGTGTTCAGAAGCTGCCCCAGTCAGATTTTCCAACTGTGGAACTGCAGCCAAGGCCCTGCCCATGCCTGAAGAATTTCCTGAACAGCATTCCCGTTCTCTTTCTGCCTGCTTTGAAACTGTACTCTGTCTGCACTTCAATACGGCTTTGTCAGGCCAACGCAGAGCTACTGGGCTGTCTCCAGCTATCAATGGGAAACATGTGTCCAGCCCGGCCCGGCTCCCCTGCAGCAGCGCCCATGGCATCTGCTGTGCTCACGGTCACAACCACCAGGGGAACTGCTTCTAGAACCAGTTCGGATTTTTCAGCCATTCTCGACGCAGGCTCTGCTCGGTGGGGCTAGATGCTGGAGACACCTTCTCTTTCTTCTGCTCAACATCGCCCCTGTGGGACTTGCTCCTTCCATTCACCTTTTCTGACCCCGCCCCCCCCCCCCCCCCCCCTTGAGCCCTTGCTGGTCCTGACAACAAGCCTATTAGAGCTAAGAGGCATGAAGTCTAATGTGAACTCCTCCCTGCATTGCCTCAGTCTTCACTCACAATGCCACAGGCTGGAGGGAATAATATTTTTAGCACTTCCAGACTGGTTCAGCACGTGAGAGTTGCACCCTCATCCTCGTGTGTGTATCTATGACTGCTGCACCTAAAAATAATGCAATTGTTTTTCAGGCACTTTGGCTGCTCTCTGCTCTGTGTCTGTGCTGGTCCAAAAATGTAACTAACATTTTCCAGGCTGTTGCTGTGTGTTATGATTATAGGAAACAGAAAATAGAAAAGAATGTACCTTTAATCAGAATGTGTCCTCATTCTGTGCACCTGTGATTAGTTCTGGATGACCCTCCACCAAGATGTCCTGTGTACATTCCGCTGGACTTTGTGGTCTACCTTTGACATTTCCTTTTTCCATGAAACAAGAGGAAATCTCTAAACTTAAAGGTACGAAGAGGACAGACACCTCTCTTCTCCTTTTCCCACACTGAAAACCCAATATCTAAACAGCCGAAGGTAAGTTGTCAAGGTAACACTGTAGAATAGAGATGATGTAAAAGGAGAGCCTCATTTGTTTTGAGTTTCTTCTTTTTTCTTTCGGTATTAATATTTTACTTCCTAAAAGTACACCCCATTAGCAACTTATTTTAAAGACTGTGCTGCCCAGATTGTAAAAGTGTCGTGTGTTCCTGAGGGGCTGTTGTGGATAATAGTATTCAGTGGGGTCTTGAGTTTAGAATCCAATTGCAATGGGTACTTTTGGCAGGATTAGATTTTTGCCTTGGGACGAAGTGAGTGTGAGTGTATGTGTGTGGGGGAAGGGACCATGTGCACCTCTAAGGTCAGGATGCGATTATAGAATCAGAGAACTTGTGAGTTGGAAGGAACTCCTGAGACCATTCAACCAAAAATGTTTCTACCCTTCATGTTACAGAGGGATATGGAGGCCCAGGCAGATTAGCAGCATTTGGGGGAGTGGGGGATAAGATCATGTAACCTTCACAGGGGTGGGCTTGTAATTCATTGGTTGTCCTGGGTCTAATTTTAGCTCTGTCTGTGAATCCTACTTAGCCTGCTTAACCTTCTGGACCTCAATATCCTCATCCATAAAATGGGGAGAACAATAGGAACTAACTCATGGAATTGTTAAGATGTTGAGATAATCTATATAAAGTATTTATTACAGTACTTATAAATAAATTTCAGTTTAGTTTTCTTTTAATGAAGCAAAAACCAAACCCTTTCTCTTACCTAAAAGCTAAACTGCAACTGCACTCTTATATCTCGTTAGAGCTCCTAGAATAAACTATTCTATGGGCTACTTTTCTGCCACCTTAAAGTCACTGGGGCCTCTCACCTTGGACACAGGCAAGTGTCCTAATGCCTTCATGGAACATTAAGCCAAGTGCACAGCTACCCTTTTCATTTATTTCCTAAACATAACACTTTCCTCAAGATTAAATCACAAGGAAGGGAAAGAGTGACACCATACCTGCTGTCAGATACATGAGGCCGAACAAAGCACAGACTGTAGAGAACTGAAATCTCTCTCCAAACCTAAAGGGCTCAAGGTTACCATTCTAAAAATAGGAGGCCATTAACAACTGCGATCCCCACGTTTGGTAATTGCAACCTCCAAAATCAACAACAAATCCCATAAGCTGAGGAAGAAGTCTCACTGAGAAAATAGCTGCTACAAATTCTAAAGACTGCTATTTCTATCTGGGGTTCCAGAGCCTTGGTCTTAGAGTCAACAGTAGCGCCTGGTTAAAGAACCACTCTGTACTTATTAATCATGCTTGGTGTGTCCAGCTACTTTTGGGAGAATAAAGGAGGAGGAATAGCCCATTTTGAATGGGTAACAAATGTCTCAGTAATGGATTAAAAACACAAACATACATAACTGGAAAAACCAAGCTCAGACTCATATGAAAGCAAAACAATGGTGATGTGATATAAAGGGTGCTCCCCTAGCATCTCCCCAAATACTCGTCACATGGCTCATTCAGTGTGGCTTTTCGAGACCGAGCTTCAATACTACCAGCTAGAAAGTCCTGAAAAGTTACTTCACTCTCCTAATGTTAACAAAAATTATTCAAAACTTGAAAATAATACCCAGAGCTTGCCGTGTTCTTTCAGAGGCATGTGTGGCAATTAACGTGCCATTTCAAGAATTACTTAAGGGAAATGCACTTTGTTTAATTCACTGTTTACTACTGAATAAAGAAAGACCCCCGATTTAGTCAAGTTACACATTACCTTGGAGACTTCTGTTTGTTAAAGATACAAATTATTTCTCTCCAGTAGAAAAATAAATCCCACATTGATGGTGCATTGCACCATAAAACATTAACCAGTTTTGTACTTAATCCAGCAATCTGGTGCCAACATTCCTTTATTAATGCACCTACTAGTAAAACAAGGTGCTTCTCAAATGCTCTTGGCACCAGTCTTACCATCACATGGATTCCTTCACCAATTAATTTGTCAAATCACATCTTTGACATATTTTCACTTTATATATGTAGGAGTAAATGCTTTTAACTTTTAAAAATTATGGCTGGATACTGTTTCCTTTTCTTCATCTGTGTAATGAGTGTTATAAGCCTTTATATGAGGTTATGCACAATAAAGCACTTAGCAAAGTGATTAGCACATAGCAAGTGCTCAAACTATGTAAGTACTGCTATTATTTAATACTGTAATATTTGGTGTTCAGTCGGTAAAGGACTCTAAACATCACTGGGCTAGATCACTCATCAATCTCCTTCCTACACCTTTTATCCTTGCCATTGGATTCTGAATACTCTCTATGAGGGCTACCCGTACTGGAATTCTTCCATAGATGTTAGCTTCTTTGCTTTTCAGAGATTTCTACTTTTGATGTTCTAAAGTTAATCATTGAAATATAGCTCCCTATAACACACACAGATTCTATAGCTGCTAATCATAAAGTTCCGTTAAAAAGTCTGACCTTAAGGATCATTCTAAAATAGAACATGAGCTCCCCAAGGACAAGGGTTTTTGTTGGCTTCACCTCCTGCCATATTTTCACTTATTGTTTAAACATATCCAATACTATTGAGTAATTTCTCTTCATTATGGTCTAGATTCCTTTCATTATCTGGTTTGCTTTCTTCTAGGAATGTTTCAGGTTAGCTAATTTTCTTGTAAAATTTGGTTCTGAGAGGTGAATAAATTTTCCCGTGTGCTGGATCTAATTCTGGGGGGACAGAGGAACAATTCCCTTGCTCATTTAGGAAATATATTTCTATTAATGCAATTCTTGATAATATGAGTTTGGGGGGCAGTAACCTTGAGTCATACTGAGAAGCCAGCTTGGAGTGCTTGTATCACAAGTGATCTTTTTCAGCCACATCCTCTACATGGTCTACAGCTGTGATTCTCAAGCCTAGAATCTGGAGGGAGCTTTAAAGATGATCAGCGCCAGGGGCCTACCCAGAGATGATGCCTCTACTGGACTGAAATAGGAACCAGACAACAGTATTTAGTGTTGAGCCCTACACCCCCCAATGATTCTTCTATGAGCCAGACTTAAGAATCACTAAGTTACAGTGATAACTGAACTTTTTACTTTATTGTTTTTAAAAATATGTTTTTATTTACTTTAGAGAGAGAGGTAGGGAGAGGGAGAGAAATATCTATGTGAGAAACATCAATCAGCTGCTTCTTGCACGCCCCCTAGTGGGGATTGAGCCTGCAAACTTGGGCATGTGACCCAACCAGGAATGGAACTGGCAACCTTCTGGCGCACAAGATTAAGTCCAATCAACTGAGCCACACAAGCCAGGGCTGAACTTTTAAATAATAAATCTAATTGTGTCACTCTGGGGACTAAAATACTTAAATGGACTCCACTTGCCTGAACAGGAAAGACAGTCACCTCTGACTCGAAAGGCCTGGCTTGATCTGGTCCTTTGTCTACCTCTTCGGTTTCATCAGCTGCCACTCTCCCTTTGTCCAGGTCTTTAAAGAAATCATGTATCTTTCCACTTGAGAATTTTCGAAAAAGCCAATCTCTCCTTCTGGAAAGATTTTTCTTTTTCCTGGAAGTTACCCTCATGCTCATGTTTCATCCATTTAACTTCTACTCAACCTTCCCATTTATGCTCCATTATCTAAGATTCAGTTGTCCCAGAACCAACAGTCCTGTTACATATGCCAAAAGGCTAGTACTTATCATAGATGTGACTATATATTTAATGTAGTTTTATTTGATTCATATCAATCTTGTCTGATAAAAAACAAATGTTTTCCTGGAGGGCAGAAACCAGGCCCGCTTGCTATTGTATCCTAGTTCCTTGCACCATGATTAGCTCATAGGAAGCAATAATAGGTATTTTTAAGTAAGTGAATACAGTGGGGTATTTTGTTTTTTAATTTTAATTTTTTAAAATATGTTTTTATTGATTTCAGAGAGGAATGGAGAGAATAAGAGGGAAACATCAATGATGAGAGAGAATCACTGATTGGCTGCCTCCTGCATGACCCCTACTGAGACCGCAATCATCATGTGCCCTTGACCTGAATCTAACCTGGGACCCTTTAGTCCACAGGCTGACACTCTACTCACTGAGCCAAACCAGCTAGGGCCAGTGTTTCTTTTTTTTTAAACCCAAGTATAGGAACATGCAAATAACTCACTTTTTTATTTTGTATTTATATAATCTTTATTACATATTAAAATATTGTGGGTTTTTTTTTTTACTTAGGATACTGAATTATCTTATAAGATGTAAATATTGTCAAAAACTAATAATCCATTTGCATGTTTATTTGAAAAACTTTGTATGAAATTACCAAGTTGGGTGTTTGGCAAAGTCCTTAAGGCCTGAGGTATGAGGGATAGCTATGATTCTAGAGAAGAATGTTTGCTGTGCCACTCACTTGGGAGAGCAGGCTACATTGAAATAATACTGTGGGGTCCTACAGAGGCAAAGCATTTATGGCACAAACTTGAAAAGAGGCATTTTTCAGGACCTTTGGGGTTACAGCAATCAGAACTCATTCAAATAGTCTAAGGAAAAGAAAAGGCTTGGGATGGGGTGTTTCTAAGCCATATAACCATAACCACATGTGGCAGATTTCAAAGCTCTATCTCCCTCTTCTTTTCTAGGCTTTCTGGGCTTCATTCTTAGTTTTTCCCTCTTCATTGGGTAGTAAGATATCCACAGGTGGTCCTAAGCTCACTTTCACAGGGAAAAGATCTTTTCCAGAAAGGACTCTGGTAGCCAGCTTGAGTCACATGCTTATTCCTTAACAAATCTCTATGACCAAGAGGATGAGGTCCTCCTATTGGCCTACGTGGCTCATATGACAACCCTGGAGACTAAAGAGATAGACTCAGCTCCATCTGTACCACCTGGACGGACTAGGCTAATTAAGGAACCCAGAAAAGGTTGTAGGCAGACAGAACTCCCATGTGAACTATGAATGACAGGGCACCAAGACATGGTCATAATTTTGTCCAGTTAAGGTTTGTTAAGAAATAGTCTGAAGTAATATTTAATCAAATAATAGAAAAAGTATTTACTATAAACATGTCCAAAGCAGTTGAGTTAGAGTTAAACTAAGGGCAGATAATTAGAACAGTAGCATTATGCCAGCCTTTCATTTAAGGGTTCATTTCACAAATAATACCTGATGGGAAATGACACTCACCCTGCTTTGGCTCTTCAAAACAGACAGAGCAAATCCAATCCTACTTTTCAATGGCCAAGGGCAAAACTGTCTGGTTGACTTTGAAAAGACTTTTCTGTGGAGGGAATCTGCACCAGAAAGTTTGGCTCAGTGACAAATCAATGACCCACAGTTTTGAGAATATCTCCACTGGCCACAGTCATTTTCTGTCGTGGAAATTCAAATAACATGCGTGGTGCACAATGAAGGAGTCTCAGACTAAGTCATTATTTTGAGAAGGAATTGACACATTTGATAATGAATGTGACAAGTAATGAAATACATTGCAAATGTATCTTTTATAAAAATTAATTAAATAGTATAAAGCAAATACTGGTATAGGTGCATAGATGATTACATGCATTCTTCTCTTTTCAGCACAAACCATTGATCACTTCTTTCAAAATTCTTTCTGGTCCATAATTTCTCATTGTTTTACAGCTTGCTGAAAGTAAAACTCTTGAAATATCACATTTGTCTTTGGAAGGAAAATTTATTGATCAATAAATATGGGTCAGATTCCATGAAAGGGACTCCATGCTAGGCAGAAATAAATGAGACCTATATTTGAAAGCAATAGCATCGCTCGGTGCTCAATGGTACAAAATACAATGGTTGGATGCAGGAATTTCCAAATTAATTTAAGTCCCCTGAATGAGGAGAGCTGCTTGAAACCAACAGCCAAGCCTCCAAATTTAGGGCACCCAGCAGTTATATGCAAAAAAATATCAAAATCTGCCAGGGAGAGAAAATTTAATAGTATACATTTCAAATTATGTGATCTTTAGAAATAATTCATTTACATATTTGACAGAAACATAATTAGCAAATCCACAACTAACATAGTGTCTGACCAAAATACTTGCTTAATAAATGTTTAGTGTTTAATAATAAAAATTGCTAATAATAAAAAATATTCTGAAAAACAAATGAAAGAGTTTATCCCCACTAGACCTACTTTATAAGAAATGATAGAGTGCTTCAAATTTAAGCAAAAGGATCCTAAGTAATAGCATGACATAAAAAATATTTTTTAAAAAATCACTGGTAGAGATAAATATATACTCAAATTCAGAATATTGTAATATTGTAATGGTGGTATGTAAATCCCTTTTAACTCAGGTTTCAAAGTTAAAAGACAAATATTAAAAGTAACTGCAGCTACAATGATTTGTTAACAGATTAACAATGGATAATACAAAGTATAAAGTGACATAAAAAGTGTGAAGTATCATCAAAAGCATAAAATGGATAAAATATGGGGGAGTAAAAGTGTAGGGTGATTTTGTATGCAATTAAAATTAAGTAGGTATCAGCTTAAAATAGACTTTTGTTTTATGTAAATTTTGTGATAACAACAAAGGAAAAAACCTCTACTAGATAAACAAGAGATGAAGAGAAAGTATTCAAAGCATACCACTAGTCCCCAAAAAATCAATAAACAACAAAAGAAGAAAGAAAACATAAAAACTATAAAACAGTCAGAAAACAATGAATACAATTGTAACAGTAAGTCCTTACCTATCAATAGTCACTTGAAATGCACATGGATTAAATTTTCCAATCAAAAGACTAAATAGAAAAGAAGATTCAACAATATGCTGCATATAGGAGACTCACCTTAGCCTTAAGGAAATACACTGGATGAAAGTGTAGGGAAGGAAAAAGTTATTCCATGCAAAGATAACCAAAAGACAGAAAGTGTGGCTATACTCATATCAGACAAAGTAGACTTTCAGTCAAAACCTGTCACAGGAAACAAAGAAGGTCAATACATAATGATAAAGAGGTCTATTCTTCAACCACATATAACAGTTGTAAATATAGATGCACCCAACATTGAAGCACCTAAAACATAAAGCTGGTATTAACAAAATTGAAGAGAGAAAAGACAGCAACGCAATAATAATAGGGGACTACAATACCTCACTTTCAACAATGGATAAATCATTTTCAGACAGAAAATCAGTAAGAAACACCAGTTTTGAATAACATTATAGACAAAATAGAATGGAAATATAGAGAGCATTCCATCCAACGGCAGCAGAATATACATTCTTCTCATGTGTACATAGAACATTCTCCAGGATAGATTATATGTTGGACCACAAAAGTCTTAACAAATTTAAGAAAACTGAAATCATATAAAGTATATTTTCTGACCACAACAGCATGAAACTAGAAATTAATAACAGGAGAAAAGCTAAAAAAACTCACAAACATGTGGAAATTAAACAATATGCTACTGAACAAACAATGGGTCAAAGAAAAAATCCATAAAGTATCTTGATGTAAACCATAAAGTATCTTGAGACAAACCAAAATGGAAACACTATATGCTAAAACTTATAAGATGCAGCAAAGCTGTTCCAAAAGGCAAGTTCACAGTGATAAATGTTTATATTAGAAGAAAAAAAAGACCTCAAATAAATAACCCAATTTTACACCTCAAGGGAATAGATAAATGAAGAACAAACTAATAAGTCCAAAGTTAGTAGAAAGAATAATAAATATTAGAACAGAAATAAAAGAAATAGAAACCAGAAAAAAAATACAAAAGAACAACGAAGTAAGTTTATTTTTTGAAAAAATAAACAAAACGAACAAATCTTTAGTTAGACTAACAAAGGAAAAAATGAAAAAGGACTCAAATAAATGCAATTATAAATTAAAGAGGGTACATTACAACTATATTAGTCATACAGAAATACAGCAGAATATACGATACTATTATGAACAATTAGGCACCAACAAATTGAACAACCTTGAAGAAATAGATAAATTTCTAGAAGCATACAACCTATCAAAACTGAATCATGAAGAAAGAAAATCTAAACAGAGTAATTACCAGAATTACTTACAGAATTAATTACAATCCTTTTCAAGTTTTTCCAAAAAATATTGAACAAGGGAAACACCTCCACACTCACTTACAATGCCAACTTTACCCTCAGATCAAAGCCAAATAAGGGCACTATGAGAAAAGAAACTTATAGGCCAATACCCCTGGTAAACACATATGAAAAAATCCATAACTGAACTCAATAACACATTAAAAATGTCATACACTATAATCAAATGAAATTTACCCCTGAGATTAAAGGATGGTTCAACATACACACATAAATGAATGTGAAATACTACATTAACAGAATAACAGATAAAAATCATTTGATAAAAATTCAACATGTTTTCATGATAAAAATGCTCAACAAATTAGGCATTAAAAATGTATCTCCACATAATAAAGGCCAGATATGACAAGCCCACTGTCAATAACCCCTCAACAATAATAAGCTAAAAGCTTTTCCTTTAAGATCAGGAACAAGACAAGGGTGTCCACTTCTATTGAACACCTATCCTATTAAATATGATTAAACATACTACTAAAGTCCTACTCAAAGCAATGAAGTAGGAAAAAAAAAATCAGCCAAACTGGAAAGGAAGAAATTTAAATGTCTGTTATGATCTTACATATAGAAAACTCTAAAATGTCAAACAAAAATTGTTAGAACTAAAAACCAGGACAGTTGCAGTACACAAAATCAATATACAAAAATCAGTTGTATTTACATACACAAAAACAAACTATCAAAAAGGGCATTAAAATAATCCCATTTACAATAGCATCTATACTAATAAAAGAGAAATATGCAAATCGACCATACCCCTGCAATGCCCATCAGCCAATCAGGAGTGGGTATGCAAATCAACCCAACAAAGATGGCAGGTTAATTTGCATATGCAGGCACGGAGCAGCTGGGTGGGGCGGGACGCCTGCTATGGGGGGGGGGGGGGCGGGGGCGAACAGCATGAAACTAGAAATGGCCACAACAGCATGAAACTAGAAATTAATAACAGGAGAAAAGCTAAAAAAATTCACAAACATGTGGAAATTAAACAGGAGCGAGGATTTGCAGGCTCCTGGGCAGCTGGGAACAAAGCCAGGGGAAGGAGGGCCTATTCTTGTACGAATCTTTGTGCAATGGGCCTCTAGTAAAAAATAAAATTCTTAGACATAAATTTAAGTAAGGGGAAAGATCTGAATAGGGAAAAACTGTAAAATATTAATAAAATAAACTGAAGAAGTCACAAATAAATGGAAGATATCCCGTCTTCATAGTTTAGAAGAACTTATAATGTTAAAATGTCTGCACTACCCAAAGCAATTTACAGATTTAATGCAATCCCTATTCAAATTCCAATGGCAATTTTCACTAAAGTAGAACAATCTTAAAATTTTTCTGAAGCCACAGAAGACTATGAACAACCAAAGTGATCCTAAGACAGAAGAACAACACTGGAGGCATTGCATTTTCTGATTTCAAATGATATGACAGAGTATAATAATCAAAGCAATATGGTACAAGCATAAAACAAATGCATAGACTAATGGAATAGAAGTGAGAACCCATCTAACTTATCTTTGACAATGGTACCAAGAATACACAGCGGGGAAAGGCAGTCTCTTCAGTAAATGGCACAGGGAAAACTGGATATTCACATGCAGAAAAATAAAACTGAATCCTTATCTTTGATTATACACAAAAAATTAACTTGAAATGGCTTATGTCTTAAATTGAGGTCCCACAACTATAAAACTCCTAGAAGAAAATATAGGGAAAAAATACCCTTTATCTAGTCCTGGAAATGATTTTATGGATATAGCACCAAAATCACCAGCAAGAAAAAATAAACAGTGGAACTACAACAGACTTAAAAAGCTTCTGCACAGCAAAAGAAACCATCAACAACACGCAAAGGCAACCTACAGAATGGAAGAAAATAGTTGCAAAATATGTATCTGATACAGAGTTAATATCCAACATATATAAGGAGCTCATAAAAATCAATAGCAAAAAACAGCTTCATGCCTGGACTTAACTGAAACCATTACTGGTAAAAGAAACACACTGGGCCAGTATGGCTGAAGTGCATTACTGTCCTATCTTAGAGAAGAGCATGGAGTGTTGATGTAACAGGTTCACAGAAATAAACTTCATGTAAAATGTACTTAGTGATTGCAGTGACATGCCTTGCTCCTCACTCCCAAAAGCAGGAAGCAGGAAGAAGCATAAACACCAAATGGGTGAGAACAGAAATGCAAAATCAGCATAAAAAGACAGATGGAATATGATCAGCAGATTCACCTCTAACTATAAGGCATTGTTGGGATATCTAATGAAGGAATGTGGCTTTCAAAAGGTCATCCATGGATACATAGGAAAATGGAGAGCCACAAAAGGAAGAAAGTTCATTCAAACTCTGAAGTAGAGTCTCAGCCAAAGAACTACATATACATTCCTATTTAATGACTGCATTGGAGATATGGTAGGTATAGGGCAGATGGGGTCCTTAGCCTCAGGCATTTATGATCTTCTTTGGGAAGACTTTGAGTGACTTTTGGGACCACTGACAAGACTGTCTCTATTGGACTGACTCACAGTGATACCTTAATGGTAATTAAGAAATCCCTTTTTAAAAATACATTTTGATTGATTTCTGAGAGGAAGGGAGGGGGAGAGAAAGATAGAAATATCAATGATGAGAGAGAATCACTGATAGGTTGCCTCCTGAATACCCCCTACTAGGGATTGAGCCTGCAACGAGGGCATGTGCCCTTGACCAGAATTGAACTCGGGACCCTTCAGTCCTCAGGCTGACGCTCTATCCACTGAGCCAAACCGGCTAGGGCAAGGAATCCTTTTTTATCTACATATTTTTGTTTTGACTTCAAATACATTAATTACCTATCTTATTATGTTCCCACTTCTTATGTAGATCTTCCTAGAGGGAGAGAAGATGTACCTGTCTCTATCCATGCAACACTTATTTTGAATTATAAGTTTAAAATTGATATTGCTAATATAGACATCAATCTCATGAGACTGGTTAGGGTGAGTCTGCCATTGAGACAGAAACCTTCTTGCTGAACTGATAGAATCAGCTTTCTAAGACTGAAGTTATGAAAGACATTCTGGATGACTCCATGGAAAGAGACTTGCCATGAATGATCACTATAATATCTATTAATTTCCAGACCTAGGATGTAGAATAATGAATTGACTAGGGTTCATAGCTAGAGAAATGGGTCAATTCTTTAACCACTTCATTTAACAAATTTATAAGAGAACATGGGAGCTGAGCCACTTCATTTAATTCTCTAAGATATTATCATATATCAATATTTTATTTTAAAGAAACACTTGAAAATTCTATTATTAGATGAGTTATGCAATAGCTCAGTGTAAAGGGTGAAGTAAAACTTGAGTATGTAGTGACATAATTAATATAATAAAATATTCTTCACTTTTTAGTTTAAGTCAAAATAGAAAACATTTCTATCTTGAATAAATGTATCTGGAGATATTTTGATTGGCATTTCAAGACTTCATGTGAATACTTCACTTTATTTTGAAATAATGGCCTTTTACTTATTAATTCCATGAACTTGAAAGTATATTTTACATCCAGGTATGTGAAAATTAATGAGGATAAAATTTTATACCTGCCACCATGTTTGTGATTTGCAGGAGATAGAATTTCTTTGCCCTGGGATGGAATCTGACAGACCTGGATTATTATCCTGGTATTGGTTACTTTTTAGCTAGGAAAAGGTGGTAAATTACTTAAACTCTGTCTAATCCTTGAATCCTCATGTGTGAAGTGGGAATAACATCAGTCACCTCACAAGACTGTACAATGATCTAACAAAATAATCTCAGTAAAAGTGGCTTTAACATACACAGCAAAAACTAACATGAATTGAGTGCTTTCTGTGCTCTTACTTAGTAGGTACTCAAATATTAGCAGATATTGATCAATTCTATCAGAGGAGTTTTTGAGCCATCCCATTACTTGGTATTTAAATACATTCAGAAAACAGGTACACTTTGGTAGCAAAAGGCTACTTTCAAAGTGAAAAAGTTACAAATATTTTTGCTAATTACCCAGTGACTTAAACATTACCAACTTTAATTCATCCTGATATAGCAGGTACAACTGCAATTTCTGAAGAGTTTCAGGAACTGTTAACTAAGATTTCGAGGATGTATGAAAAGATGATGTTAGAACTGATGCCTATTTAACAGAAAAACAAATCAGGAAGCCATGGCCTAAGCTACATTTCTTATAGATATCTTTGAAAAAGTCAAATCGAATAACATGGACAAATTCAAAAATGCATTGCATTACAAAAAGATAAATTTGAATGTGGAGTCCACACTTTGAAATGGAAAAACCATCCCTGGGATTTATTAAATGTGGTAGATACTACCTTAACAGATTATGTGCCAGTACCTCAACATGTTATGAGCCAACTGTCCAAACCATTTAAATAACACCTTTCATCCCTTGAGACTCGGATAGCTTCTCTGCCTCAAATATGGTTTCTTACAACCATTCTGAGGTACTCAGACTTATTCCAGGAAACTCAACCTTACGGTACATTATGTTTTGCAACTAGGATTAGAGGAGATGCAGGGACTTTTCTTACTAACATAATATTTACATAGAATCCTAGTGGCCAACATTTATTGAGCGCCCACTGTGTGCCAGGTTCTTTAATTACAGTTTCTTTATCTCACCAAAACCCTGTGTGATTAGTACAGTCTTAGTGGTTGGCACACTTGTTCCATAAAGAGCCAGATAGTAAATATATTAGTTTTTGCAGGCTACACAATCTGTGTAGTAATTTTTCAGCTCTGTGGTTATAGCTTGAAAGCAGCCGTAGACCATCACAGTGGTCGGTAAACTGCGGCTCGCGAGCCACATGCAGCTTGCGAGCCGCGGTTTGCCACTCTGTTAACTAATGAGTTTGCCAACCACTGATCTATAATAATAAAAGCGTAATATCCTGATTAGACCCGACATCCTTCCAGACGTCCTTCCGGATGAAGCCTGGCTGTGAGGGCCCAGGCAGAGGCAGCTACCACAGCGGCAGGGGGCCAAGCCCCTTGCACGAATTTCATGCATCAGGCCTCCAGTACATAAATGAATGGACATGTCTTGTTCTAGTAAATCTTTTTTTTTTTAAAATAAATCTTTATTCAGATTATTACAATTGTTTCTCCTTTTTCCCCCCATAGCTCCCCTCCACCCGGTTCCCACCCCACCTTCTGTCCTTACCTCCCCCGCACTGTCCTCATCCATAGATGTATGATTTTTGTCCAGTCTCTTCCTGAACCCTCCCATACCCCTTTCCCCCCGAGAATTATCAGTCCACTCCCTTTCTATGCCCCTGATTCTATTATATTCACCAGATTATTCTGTTCCTCAGGTTTTTAATTCACTTGATTTTTAGGTTCACTTGTTGATAGATATGTATTTGTTGTTCATAATTTTTATCTTTACTTTTTTCTTCTTCTTTTTCTTAAAGAATACATTTCAGCATTTCATATAATACTGGTTTGGTGGTGATGAACTTCTTTAGCTTTTTCTTATCTGTGAAGCTCTTTATCTGACCTTCAATTCTGAATGATAGCTTTGCTGGGTAGAGTAATCTTGGTTGTAGGTTCTTGCTATTCATCACTTTGAATATTTCTTGCCACTCCCGTCTGGCCTGTATAGTTTCTGTTGAGAAATCAGCTGACAATCATATGGGTACTCCCTTGTAGGTAACTAACTGCTTTTCTCTTGCTGCTTTTAAGATTCTCTCTTTGTCTTTTGCTCTTGACATTTTAATTATGATGTGTCTTGGTGTGGTCCTCTTCAGGTTCCTCTTTTTTGGGGGGGTTCTCTGTACTTCCTGGACTTGTAAGTCTATTTCTTTCACCAGGTGGGGGAAGTTTTCAGTCATTATTTCTTCAAATAGGTTTTCAGTATCTTGCTCTCTCTCTTCTTCTGGCACCCCCATAATTCTGATGTTGGTATGCTTGAAGTTGTCCCAGAGTCTTCTTACACTATCTTCAACTTTTTGGATTTTTTTTCTTTTTGCTTTTTCGGTTGAGTGTTTTTTGCTTCTTTGTATTTCAATTCTTTGACTTGATTTTTGTGTTCCTCTAGTCTTTTGTTGTGTCTCTGTATAATATTTTTTATTTCAGTCAGTGTATGTTTAATTTCTAGTTGGTCCTTATTTCATATCTTCGAGGGTCTCATTATATTTATCGGCCTTTTCTAGGATATTCTTGAAAAGTCTTATAACCGTGGTTTTGAATTCTATATCCAGTCATTTGTTTTCCTCCATTTCTTTCGTTTGTGATCTGTTTCTTTGATGCCGCATTTTCACTGCTTCCCTGAGTTTGTAGGGTGGATTTGTGTGTTAGGTTTCTTATATGGCCCAGTGGGTCGGCCTCCCCAGTTAACCCGAGGTGGACACTCTTGGTGCACCCCTTTGTGGACTGTGTGTACAGCCTTGTTGTAGTTAAGTCTTGATTGTTGTTGGTATCACTGGGAGGAATTGACCTCCAGGCCAGTTGGCTGTAAGGATCAGCTGTGTCTACACTGGGAGATTTTTGGTGCTGGAGACAGCCTTATAGGATTAGACTTGCCAAATTGCAATAGCCTCTGTGCTCAGCTTGGATGGGGTGGAGTCTCAGGGCGGAGCAGACAGTCTTGGCTTCCAGTCAGCCTTGCCCTTGCGCATGCGCACCTGCGCATGCCCCTAGATCTCTGCCTTCCCCGGCTCCCGAGTCTCCGCCCGAGAGTCCAGATTCCCCCCACAAGAGCGTGGGTCCCCAGGGGCTCGCCTAGAACTGGGGTTCAGTGCAGTCAGAACTGGGGTTCAGTGCAGTCAGAACTGGGGTTCAGTGCAGTCAGGAGCTTCTGACTCCCTTCTGCTAGGGAAAGCCTGTGGCAACCTCCACAGCCTTTGTGCACACTGGTACGCCCGCTTCAAGACCCCTGCCCGCCGGGGCTCCCCTGGGTCTCCCCCGGGTCTCCGAGTCTCCGGGTGCCTTTCTCTCTACCTGACAGTCCAGACTCCCCCTGTATGAGCCTGGGTCCACGGGGTTTCGCCCGGTACTGGGGTTCAGTGCAGTCAGAACTGGGGTTCAGTGCAGTCAGGGGCTTCCTTCCCCCTTCCGCCAGAGAAAGTCAGCCAGGCTCTCAGCCGCCCTTTCTCTCTGCATGCACAAAGACCCTTTGCCGTACCTCCAATTCTCTGTGAGCTTTTCTCTTTCCTTCTAGTTGTAGAATTTTCACTCAGCCAGCTTTCCTGTGGTTCTGGATGGTGTCCGTTCTGTCTTTTAGTTGTAGTTTTGAAATTGTTGTGTGAGGCAGCAGTTTAGGTGCTTACCTATGCCGCCATCTTGGTTTTTCTTCTCTAGTAAATCTTTTTATGGACACTGGCATTTCAAGTTCATACATCCTTTTGTATGTCATGAAATGTTCCTTTCTTTTTTATTATGTTAAAACATAAAACCATTCTTAGCTGATGAGCCTTATAGAATGGGTGGTGGGCCGGATTTGGCCCAGAGAGACGTAGGTTGCCATGCTCTGCACTATGTAAATATTTTGGTGCTAGGAATTAATACTGAGAGACACAGCTACTAGGAAGCAGTGCAGAGACCATTCTAACTCCAAGTCCCCTTCTCCTTTTGAGTCAGGCGCTGCTGTCTGTGTCCTGGCTTATATTCAATGCAAAGGTTAAAATCTTCTAGCCTTAAAATGACTGACAAATGAGTGGATTATGACTAAGTTGATATGTTTCTTCTACAAGTAGCAGTGAATTCAATCAAAGGCTGTTATCTTCACTGGCGCTTTTTATCTCATTTGAAAGGGAGATGGTTCTGGACAATCAAAACTAATGTCATGTTTGTATTTAATTATTAGTCCTTATAATGAAAACAAGTTAGTTTTCTTATTACAATGGATTTAATTTAGTTATATTATAGAATTGTTAAACAATTTTTTTTGTTGTTAAAATTTCAGCAAAATGTGGATGCCTACTGCTAGGGAAAAGGGGAGAAAATAAAGTAAGGAAATAAAAGTGTGAGAAGGCAAGTATAAATTATGTTCCATTCAAAAATTCTTTTAAATTTGGGTCTTTTAAAATTTAAGAGCAATGTCTTTACAGCTTCCATGATAAAATCTGTGGGTTTTTCCAATCAGAAACTTCAAGCATCATCCATCAGTAATTAAGCATTATTTGTTAAATGGGTATAAAATCAGTCAATAAATTTCCAGGGAAGATAAAAAGAGGAAAAGTGAAGGAGGAGAAGAGGAAAAGGATGCCTCAGCCACCTGTGGCACACTTCACTACATATGGATCTGGAACACACAGAGTTGAAGAGATGAGAGGTAGAAGAAAGTCAGAAATCTGAAAACAGTTCTGGGCTGTAAGAGAGAAATCATTGGGGGCTTTGAAAAGAAATTAAGCTCCTAAAGCTTTGTAAAGAAAATTTTGTATATATGTATGGTGACGGATGTTAACAAGATTTATTGTGGTGATAATTTCCTAATATATACAAATATTAAATACTAGAGGCCCGGTGCACGGATTTGTGCACTGGTGGGGTCCCTCGGCCTGGCCTGTGCCATCTCGCAATCCAGGACCCCTCGGGGGATGTTAAACTGCCAGTTTTGGCCTGATCCCCACAGGCCCAGGCTGGGGGACCCCCAACTGGTGCACAAATCCATGCACCAGGCCTCTAGTATGCATATAAGATCTTTGGTTAATCTCTTCCCGCCCTCCCTCCTCTCCTTCCCTCTAAGATTCATCAGTCTGTTCCATGTTTCCATGCCTTGTGCATTGAGCATCTGCCCCCTGGTGGTCAGTGTGCATCATAGCTACTGAACAGTCAAAGGGTCACTTAGGATTTTATATATAGAGATTATGTTGTACACTGAAACTAATATAATGTTACACGTCCATTATACTTCAATTTAAAAAAAAAAAGAAGTCAAGTTTGAAAGTGAGACAATAAAAGAGTGGTCCTTTAATCAGTGTCCATGGGAAAAAGGAGCTTAGACATGTCTTTATAAGGCTAGATAAGTTAGTGTAGATGAACAACATATAATAATTCCAGTTAATTTTTTAAGAATTAACTCTTCACCTGGCAGTGTGTTAAGTATTTTTCATGTATAATTTAATCTTTAGAACAACTCCATGAGTTAGGTGCTGGAGTTATCTACATTTTATAAATGAGGAAACTGAGGTACAGAGGGCTTTATTTATTTTTATTAATTAATTTTTTGAGAGAGAGAAAAGGAGAGAGAGAGAGGGAGAGAGAGAGAGGGAGAGAGAGAGAGAGAGAGAGAAATTGATTTGTTGCTCCACTTATCAATGCATTCATTCATTGGTTGAGTCTTGTATGTGCCCTGACCAGGGATCAAACCCACAACCTTGGTATATTGGGTTGACACTCTAACCAGTTGAGCTGCCCGGGCAGGGCAAGAGAAGTTTAGTATCACAAAGTGGATAAGAGATAAAGATAGGATTAACTCAGGCCTGCCTAATGGGGAAGACAGTGTCCTTAATTGCTATGCTAAACTGCTTCTCATTCCTATTAATGAATATGAAATTCAAGTAGAGTGGTGTCACAATTTAATATTTTATATGAGTAATGGACTAATGTAATTTAACAGCACTTTGTAATTTACAAAATGCATTCATGCACACGTTTCACTAGAGTTTCACATTATCTCTACGTGGTAGTTTAGGATTATCTGCATCTAAGTATGTCAGTGAGGAAATTCATATTTAAAGAAGCGACTTGTTCAAGGTCACCGGGCTGGGAAATGTTGATGTGGTCAAAGGGAAAGAGCTGGTGCTATTGTTTATCTGGGAACTCTGGCCCTGCTTGCACTACGTGAATGTTTTTGGATAAGCAAACCCTTTCTGACTTCAATGTCTACACATGAAAAATGTGGGAAGAATTTTAACTTCTTAGAGTCCTTCCCACCATAAATCTATTTGACCTACATAAGTGCCTTTGGTACATTCAGGCACACAACAAATGTAAACTTCCCTCATCTGCCTATGACGTTGGATATCCCAGAAAAAAACCATGGATAAATGCACATCAAACCATCATGTAGTACACCTTAAAAGATACAATATTTATTGCCAATGATGCACCAGTAATGCTGGGGAAAACAAAAAATAGCCCTGAATCAGAATTGGAGGATCTGCGCTCTTTTGTCAACCACACCCTCAGCCATCAGTGACATCCATTTGCAGCCACAGGTAGGCAAACTGACTGGGAGGGAGGGAGCAGTTACATGATGTCAACATGGAGTTGAGAAGGATGTGTTCAATCGGTCCCACCAATGAGTAAGAGCTGGCTCTAGCGCACCACTGAGTAAAACAATGAGGTTAGATCAGTGCTTTCTAGTCCTTTTTTCTTTTTTAATATATTTTATTGATTTTTTCACAGAGAGGAAGGGAGAGGGATAGAGAATCAGAAACATTGATGAGAGAGAAACATCGATCAGCTGCCTCCTGCACACCTCCTGCTGGATATGTGCCTGCAACCAAGGTACATGCCCCTGACCGGAATCGAACCTGGGACCTTTCAGTCTGCAGGCCGACGCTTTATCCACTGAGCCAAACTAGTTAGGGCTCTTTTTTCTTTTTAGCTAATGTTGAAGTGAGTTAAAGAATAAGAGTAGTAGAGTTGGGTTTCCCAAGGAGTTCTCATGACAAAACAAACAAACAAATAAATAAAATGATGCAATAGAAAGGGGATCCCTAGTCAAAATCTTTTGGGAAGTTCAGTAAAGATATGGTGTTAAATAGGATCCTTAATGCTGGATTTTTTGAGCTTCATGTACTATGTGTATGGTAAATCTCCAGGAGGGGACTAGCATACATTTCCTAAGCTTATATGATCACAGACTCTTTCATAACAGATCATTTTTTAGGACTAATGTTCTATAAAACATAATTTGGAAAATTCCACTGCAGAGGAAATAAGGTGAGCTAATAAGAACTCTTACTCCTGTTTTAATTCATGCAATCTAATAAAGTAATTACCTAACACCAATAATGTGTCCAATCCTGTACTAGTGTTAGGTATAAAGACAAAAAAAAAAAAAAGAGAGAGAGAGAGAGAGAGAGAAAGAACCATCTGTAAGGCATTCTGTACAGATGGGAAAAAACAGATACATCATGTAAAGAAAATTATGGTACAAGATCAGAAAGTGGGATCCAAGGGGCCAGTTTCTAGATCTAACAGACTTAATCAGGGAGTGATGGTCGTATAGTCAGAATCAAAGCATGAAAGAAATATCCTGGAGCAAATGTAGATACTTGAAAAATGTCAGGAAAAAACCGTAGGCTAAAGACATGTTCATTATCAAATCCAAATGCAACTTTTACTCATTTGTGGGAAAGAGCTAAGAGCACTTCTTTTGATCCTCAGTCCCCTGAAATCACTAACATATTGAGATGACCATTCTATGTGTTTTACTATGTTAGAGATGCAGCGAGTCTCAGAAATAAAAAGCCTCGTTAGTTCTCCTTTGGGCGAACATTGAACATGACCATGCTCTTCAAGGTACCATGTAACACTTACTATAAAAAATACACTTAGGATAGGCAAGGAAAAACATGAAGGCTTCCAGATAAAGTTAATGTCAGGCGGGCAAAGAAATGTTTCCTAACATCCTGGGATCCAGTTGGGAACAGAAAGTGAGCCTAATGGTACAAAGGGAACCATGTACAAACTTTTAATTCCTCTATGTTAGATACTTTATGTGCCAAGTAATGGACTCAGAACTATTAGCTTCCTTAGGTCTTTGACAGCTACTCACCAAACACAAATTCAGTGGCTCTAAAGCTCCCAGGAGTTCTAGCCAGTGACTGGTTCCATTCTTTTTCCTGTCACGACAACTTCCCTGCTATGTGTCTACATTCAAAAGACATTCTGAAGCACACAACTGAGTGTCAAGATCCACCCGGTACAGATTTTATGCTTTTAGGTTCGCTTAATCCTCATGTAATGCTTTGAGAATTTATTCTAACTTAACTTCATATGCCTGCAAATCAAGACTACCACCACCACCATCATATATGGTACAGATTCAGGGCTTGGAGTGGTGGAGGTGGTTAGAAGAGGTCAGTGAGGCGGGGGAGGGACATATGTAATACTTTCAACAATAAAGATTAAAAAACACACAATACCAACAAAGAGAACATGCACACACACACTATGTTGGTATGTGTATACATTCATTGTCCAGATGTGCAATTAAGGGTCCAAAAAGCTAAGTAACACGTTCAAGGCCACCTAGCTGGTAAGAAAGAGACAGAATCCAAAAATCACATCTGGGTACCTCAGACACCACCACCTACAGCAGGGGTCCTCAAACTTTTTAAACAGGGGGCCAGTTCACTGTCCCTCAGACCATTGAGGGCCGGACTATAGTTTAAAAAAAAACAACTATGAACAAATTCCTATGCGCACTGTGGGCCCAGGAGGAGTCGGCTGCTAAGCAGGACAGGCAGCAGCACCTGGGGGGCCGGATAAATGTCCTCGGTGGGCTGCATGTGGCCCGCGGGCCGTAGTTTGAGGACGCCTGACCTACAGTCTTTCCACCAAGCCAGTTTGCCTCAGCTGTTCTCTACCTCTCTCCCATATTGGTTTTAGTCTTCACTTTTTCCTTGTTTGTGATTTTCAGTCCCTCTCCACACTTCTTTCTACTCTTTCTAGCAATATGTCTAAACCTTCTTACTACCCTCTAGTTCACTGTTTCTTAGTGAGATCTTGAAGTCCACTGGCATTCGGACCACCTTTCAGTCAAATAGGTAACTCCCAGGCTCCAGGCCAGGCCTGCTGCACAGCAGTAACTGAAGGTGAAGTGTGGGGATTTGTATTTTAATCAAGCGCCCCACCCCAAAAATATTTTGCACAGCAGTTTGAAAACTGCTGTTATAGTTGTTATAAAAAACTAAGTACTACCGGTAAATTAAAATTGCTTTTCTTCATACATCTATGGCCACACCCCCTCTATGTTATTTTTCATTTCACTTTTCACCTCAGAATGTGCTGTGTTTACCTTCTTTGTTGTATTTTTCTTCTAGAATGTAAACTTCACAAAAGCATGGATTTTGTATCTCTTTTCCTCACTGCTGTCTCTCTCCACTAGCACCTATTGAATGACCGATAAGTATTTGGTGAACAAATAAATGAAGGAGAAAGGACCATTCTGTTTAACCTCCCTCCCCAACTGACACCCACTGCCTGGTCCTGTCAGCACTCTAAATGCTCATTCAATCATCTGAGCTGAAATACTATCAGCTCAAAAATATTTCACATCCTTTCTTAACTTTCATCCTTACAAAATGCCCTAAGAAGCTATGCATGCATACACACAAATTAGCAATTCAGGAAACCAAAGCTCATAATAGTTAAATTAACAATCTATTCCCTAAGTGAAAGAACTGAAGTGGAATTCATTCCACATCTAACTCTTTCCTTGTAATACCAAACAGATTTTCATCATAACCAAGTACTTCTTTGAGGTTGAGCTGTATTCCTCAGGGTAGTCCTCCATCATCAACATCACTTGAAAATATGTTAGCAATCCAAATACTTATACAGGTCCAGGGACTACTGGACCAGATACTCTGGAGAGGAACCCAACTATTTGTTTTAACAAGCCTTCCACATGATTCTGGTGCACACTCAAGTTTGAGAATCACTGAGTTAGGACAATAAACCCCTGTTAAAATGGAAAGTTATTTCTAAAAAAAAAAATGCACTGGGCAATCATCACTAGTAATCAACACAGGGAAAGATTAGCAGATATCACAACAGTAGGACATAATGTACTAAAATACTGGATACAATTTCTGTCTCATGGTAAATGCTAACAAAAGAATAGTAGGCAGAATGGATGACAAGACAAGAAAGTATCAACAAATATTAAAGAAGGCAGGAGACATATGGACAAGCTTCTGGCTGGGACTGAAATATGACTTAGATTTTCAGTTTCCAAATAATATTAATCAATAAAATGCTTATGTGGCTCTCTCCTCAGGAGCAATACTGATCACCTTCTCTTTAATGGGTTACATGTCCATGGATAAACACTAACCACCCTCACCTATGACCACCATGGGTGAAGTTACTTCTAATGAGTAATATGTCCCTGTTATAAACAAAGTTCTCTAGGGAATAATTTAAGGGATATATAAATCTGCAAAGACTATTATTGGGTATAATGCAAAGTGCTCCTTTTAATCTTTCTAGCAACATAATTTAATCACCCAGAATAATTTTTGAAGTACAATTAATGAGCTAAGAATTTCAGACAATAATATCATGTACAGAAATCTTCAAAAGTAATATATTTTCCTTACTTGAGATATTTACCAGTTGGATAATACTTTTATTAAAATACTAGAGGCCTGGTGCAAGAAATTCGTGCACTTTGGGGGGTTCCCTCAGCCTGGCCTACACCCTCTCACAGTCCGGGAACCCTCAGGGGATGTCCAGCTGATGACTTATCCAGCTGTGAGCAAACTATGGCCCGCGGGCTGGATCCAGCCCGTTTGGCTGTTCTATCCTGCCCGCGGAGCCGAAAGAGCGGAGGGTTCTCTTGCTCTCCCCTCCTCTCCTTTACTTTGAATTTATATTAGTTCACACAAACACTCCATCCATGCTTTTGTTCCGGCCCTCCGGTCCAGTTTAAGAACCCATTGTAGCCCTCGAGTCAAAAAATTTGCCCACCCCTGGCCTTAGGCCTACTGCCGCAGAGGCAAGAGAGGCTCTCGCCACCGCCACTGCACTCACCAGCCGTGAGCTCAGCTTCTGGCTGAGTGGCACACCCCTATGGGAGCACACTGACCACCAGGGGGCAGTTCCTGTGTTGAGTATCTACCTCCTGGTGGTCAGTGCGTGTCATAGCGACTGGTCGTTCTGCCGTTTGGTCAATTTGCATATTAGCCTTTTATTATATAGGATTTTTAATTATAAATATTCAACTGAATATCTCAGACAGTGTGGACAGATATAAAGTATACTGATTTCCAACCTTACAAAAAAGAAATTTTTAAAGAATGCATATAAACCAGACATAGAGAATCATAGTAAAGGATAAAAACATCCCTTGGCTCAAACCAGTAATTATTCAATTAATTAGCTAATAGTACCCAACTATATTACAACTAATTGAGTCACTTTTCTTTGTTCATTCTATAGAAGCACTTAAGTACACAGAGCTGCTTTACAATTTTCTTTGTACCAGCAATGGTAGAAAATATTATTTAATCTGGGAAGCCACAGTCATGTACCTAAGCCATTTACTTATTTATTTGCTCATTTTTAAAAATTTTAGTCCCTACCATATTCCAGGGATTTGGGGAACTATATGTTTCATAAGAACATAAACAGTTCTTCCCCTATGTAGAGCGTACAGACACTATAATAGCTCTATTATGTTGTTCAGAAAGCAAAACCATGATGAGAAAGTCAATGTGTATTGGATGCCTATTGCTTTTGCTTTCTAACAACTCATTCCACCTCCCTCTTATAGGAGAATCCTTCATTTTACTTGTAAACCCAACCCTTCCATGTTTCCAATTCACTTGGTTTGAATGGGGCTGACTCCACTCCTTGGTGCCAAAAATGGTCACATGACCCAGAACCAGCCTATCAGCATATTCTCTTCCTTAAATATTGGTTCAGATTGGGGATATGACCTAAACTATGGTCACATTGTATGATCACTATGCTGTATATGTGACATTAATATAATATTGAATTTCAACTATCATTTAAAAATAAAATTAATAAAATAAAAAATAAACCCATTCTCTAGATCAGTGGTTGGCAAACCGCGGCTCGCGAGCCACATGCGGCTCGTGAGTCACAGTTTGCCGCTCTGTTGACTAATGAGTTTGCTGACCACTGTCATATACTACCCTTTTCCTCTTTGCACACAATATGCCACAATTGCCTAATCCTCACAGCTTTCAACTACATGGTAACATTTAGTCTAGATGAATGTGCTGGAATGAGAGCTCAACATATATTTCTAAATGTAGCACTCCAAAATACCAACATGCAAGCTCCTCCCTTTCGCCCTCGCATTTGTATCTTATCAGCATTACCCAGTGTCCAGATGCACTTTCTTTTGTATATGCTCAAAAAATTTCTGCTCAAGTTCCTATGTCTCTGGGTCTATTTTTGTTCATTAGTTTATGTTGTTCATTAGATTCCACACATGAGTGAGATCATGCGATACTTATCTTTCTTGGACAGTGGGGTGGTGAAGGTCTTGCGGGGGGCGGGATGGGAGAGGTCAATGGGGAAAAAAGGGGACATATGTAATACTTTCAACAACAAAATTTTTAACAATTTTCTGCTGAATGCTGAATAGATGTAAGTTAATTGGTTAAAATCTCTTTGTAACACTATATCAAGTTTCACTAACGCCTATGTCTTTAATTCTGAGAACTGCCTCCTAATTAAACAACCTTACTCTATGGGTTTGCTCTAAAAGTGACATTTGATTCCAATTAATACAATGCAGCGGGGAAACATTCACAGTAAAAATTTCTCTGCATAAATGGGAAAAAGGGTGGAGCAGATTGGGTCTGAAATATTATTGGCAGGAATTGTATTCTAAATTCATTTCCCAACCCTGCGATGTGCCCCCTCTTTGGATTGCCTATGCTTGTACTAACTCTGTAAATGTATCTACGATTGATTTTAAAACAGTACACCAGGGCATCTGCAGCCCCCGAACAAGAAAAATACCATCCAACTGTAAATAGCCAGTGGAGCATTAAAATGGTTTCTTCTCTTCCCAACATAATTGCAGAACCCAGAGAGAAGAAACGCTTCCCCAAACCTGGCTTCCCATTAGAGCGAATAAACGTCAACTTGAAAATCAGGAACTGAAAATGCCATGACGAGGTCTTCTGAAATATGAAATATTCAGAAATCTCTGCAGCTCAGGAAGAATTCCTGAAACTGCCTGGCACTTTACAGCTTGAACGGCAAACAAATGTTTTTAAAAAGTTTCGGTCGTAATTGCACATTGTTATGCATGGGCTCTTATTCCCAAATCAAACACACTCCATGGGTTTCCAGTGATAATGGCACCGGCTGCCTAATAATACAATGCTGTGGGAAAAGCAATCTGTTGGGTGAGCAGTTCTCAGAATCCCAAACTGGGGGCACAATGCTGTTGCCAGTTGTTGGCTAATGTGTGTCTTTTCCCCCCATTCTCATTAAAACAGGAACAGATATGCAGACAGCTGAAGTTGGTACATACTGGTCCGTGTGGCATTTCACTGGGAGGAAGAAAGGACTAGATGATGCATTAGAAAATACTCCAGCACTAAAGTAATTTTTTTTTTAAAGAAAAAGAAATCCTTCTTATGTATGCTATTCAATAGTGCTCATTAGCATATAATTTAGACTCCAACCATGTCCACAGAGCAGTGGATTCCTATGTGGATTATTTGTGAGATGGCCATCATGACTTTGCCATCATTTTTTTCTGAAGGTGTAGCCACACTCTCTTCTTTGTAGCTTCTTGGAGATTCCCATCTGTAGGGGAATTAATATAGGAAGTAATACTCTCATCACTTTTGTCTCTGTTTTCCCCAATAATAAGACAACTTTGAAATAGCATGGAAGAGTCTTTGTTCGTGAAAAAAACTCAAGGTTACTTGCAGCGTTCCAACACTTTTCACAACCACTGTTGTTTTCAAGACAAAGAGGAATGAACTCGGTTGGCTCTGAGAAGTAAACACTGCCCACAGCATTCTTACTTACCCCCTAGATATTTTTGTTTTTGTGAAAATGTAAGTAAATTTGATATGCAAAAACTGGTTGATTTTGCATCTATTATTGAAGCTCTTGAATAAATTTTTCATGCTTGTTTGTTTTATGAACTGTCTACTTATGAACTGTCTATTTATATATTTTTCCATTTAATCATTGAGTTATTCTAGGAAAGTATTTCTTATGATGTCATGTTAACAAGTATGGAAAGAGTAAAGATTTAATTTGAGAGGAACTTGAAGAAATATTTGTTGGGTATGTGCTCTAAGCATTAGATTTGCTAATAACATGATCTAAATTTAAAATAGAAGCTACTAATTAAATATTTACATTTTCATTAATAGAGTCTACAGCTTTATATTTGATTTCCCAGATGTAATTTTTACTTATATTGGGTAGGCAAAAGTAGGTTTACAATTGTGATATGCAAAACACAGTTAATTCATGTATTATTGTTTATTAGTTATTGTATTATTTTCCATACAAACAACTGTAAATCTACTTTTGCCCCATCTTGTCTTATAAAGGCCTTAGAACTCAACACTCTGGACAATGTTGCAGGTTTCTGAATATTTAAAAGAACTTAGGACCCTTTATGTTTCTTTTAAATATATATATATATATATATATATATATATATATATATATATATATATATTTACTTCAGAGAGGAAGGGAGAGGAAGAGAGAGATAGAAACATCAATGATGAGAGAGAATGAATCAATGATCAGCTGCCTTCCGCACGCCCCCTGCTGGGGATCCAGCCTGCAACCTGGGAATGTGCCCTCACTGGGAATCGAACTATGACCTCCTGGTTCATAGGTTGATGCTCAACCACTGAGCCACGCCAGGCAGGCCCCTTTATGTTTCTTGTGCTGCCTGTAAGGGGCTATAATCACTGATCCAGGTTAAGCCAACTCTAGCTACATGTAGAACCCCAAGTCAGTAAACAGCCTTCTAGTTCAGGGTTTCTCAACCTGGGCATTACTGACATTTTGGACTGGATAATTATTTGTTGTAGGTCTGTGCAGTGAATGTGGTAGGATGTAGAGCAACATCCTGGGACTCTGCCCACTAAATGCCTGTAGCACTTCCTCAGTTGAGATAATCAACTCCAGACAGTGCCAAATGTTCTCTCAAGGACAAAAATCAGCACAGCTTGTGGTTTGAAAACCACTGGTATCGTTTATACATAGAACAGGAATTGTTCCTAGTCTTCAAAACAGAAACGCAGTCTCTGCCATAGCAAGCCATTTGTCCAAATGCAAGAGAAACATCAAAGGCATGCTCATTGACAAGAGAAGGGAGCATTGGAGTAAATGTTGGGACCATGTCACTGCTAACTTTTGAACCATATTACATTGGTCTATGGTTAGAAAAGCAACAGAGGACATGTTTGGAAGGTGCTTGTGAAATGGTCACAAAATCTGCATCACAAATGACCTCACGGGAGTAATTGATTCAAATTCCACATCTCACAAGGTCTCCCTCTTATTCACTCCTAACTCCCAATCCATTGCCATGTCTCCTTGCTTATTCTTGGAGAAAAATGTATTTTGACCCTCTTTGTTCCATGTCCTTTAACACCCTACAGGTTGAGCCCTCGCCATCTGTTGTGAGGTGAAGACTTCCCAGGTAGCTTCCTCATGTCCATCCTTATCCCTCTCCAATTTACACAAGCAAGAGCAGCCAGAGGAACCTTGAAAAGCATGTCATTCCAATCATGTTAGTCTCTTTTGTGCCTAAAACACCCCAATAACATCCTGATGCTTTTGAATGAGCCCAAGGCTCTTGCCTCAGAATTAGTGACCAGCCTACATCCAACCAGAGTAGTTCCTGCCACTTTCCCCCTCACTCACTATGCCTTGGTCATGCTGACCTTCTTTAAGTCTGTCTCCCATCTCAGGCCTATGACCCATACTGTTCCCTCGGCCGGAATGGTTTTACGTCCACTCTGCACATGACTGTTCCTCACCTTCAAGTTTCAGCCGCAGAGTCACCTTCCCAGATATGCTAATCTGATGCTTTCCCCCTTTTTTTCAACTCTCTTATACCAACCTATTATTTTCCTCCACAACATATACCCCAGTCCAATGCTTTATTTGCTGCTTAAACTATTGTATGCATAACGTCTGGCTCACAGATCCGACTCTAAGTCCCATACGGTCAGGGAACACACATGTCTTGTTTGTGCCTGGTGCAACACAGTGCCTCATCCACAGCACAAGTGAGATACAAATGTTAGGGGATGTAAATAATCAATTGTCCCTCCATCATCCTAACATCTCCTAAGCATAACAGAAAAAGCAAGCTTGCCTAGAAATCTAAGCATCCCTCTCTCAGGTTAAAACAACCTAATTATCCCAAAGGGGAAAAAAATCCAGCCTTCTATTTCCAAGGCAGATGCAGGGGAATAAAGGAGAGCTTGATTGCAAAATCAGGCAGGGTATTCCCACGTCTTCAAAGCGTGAAACTGATCTATCGTTTGTCACCCAAGGAGTCTCTTCTGTCCTTATGTTACTCACCAGAGTTTTATTATGCTGTGGTCAATCAATACTCTGCAGCAACTCCTGCGAAGGTAAACAGGCCAGCTCAGAGAGCCCACAACCCTCTTTGCATTTTTATGTCCTTCATTACAACAAGTGGGCTATTTTTATACCTGTTAGCTGCTAACAACTGGCAAAACCTCAGGCTTGGAATAAAATATGACAAGGCCAACAGAGGTAACAATAACACTGCTTATACTGCAGCCAGCTTGCCATTAATAACAGCAGGAAGAGGGAATGAGGATGAGACAGGGAAAGGTGTCAGGAGGGAAGGGAGGATTTTTAGAACCCAGTGAAAACACTGTCCAGAGGTAGATGGTCAGGTGAGGGTCCCTGGCCAGCCCAGCATGACAACCTGTTTCCCTCTCCATTCCCTTACCCTCTGGCCTAAAATCCTTCAAGATATTAAATCTTAGAATTAGAGAATTCTCACAGCCTGGCAGGGCCTAATATTTCATAAGGCCAAACAACTATAAGGTGTTTGTTTCTTAAAAATAATATGACCCATTATTTTGAAACTTTACAAAGCTCTCCCACAACAATATATTTGCACATGGGAGAAAATAGGCAACTACAAGGATGTTCATTGCTCTGTGGATTAATAACAAAAATCTGAAATCATAGAGGAATGGCATACAAATTTTGGCATATGACCTTGGAAAGCTGCTACATAGCTATATTAATTTTACACATCAAAGATTGTACCTGACATTGCATACATTTTATTATTTATACACATCTATTATACATTTTAAGTGGACTTATGGCCCATTTCCAATGCTGAAATACAAGCCCATGAGGCGGAGACCTTGTGCCCAAACACCATGGGGTTCAAAATTGGGGCATGGCAAATGTTTGTGGAATGCATGAAGTCTGTCACCATTAACAAGGTACAGTAAATCCACACAAACTACCACAGAGACAATTCTAAAACTGCTCTTATTTGCTTAAAAAAATACGAGGGGGGGGTGGTGTGGGGAGTGTGCATGAGGATCTGGGAAATGTAGTATTTTAACTTCCCCACCACTGCAGTGATGAAGGGCGTACTAGAAAGAGGGGAAATTGATGCTGAGTGCCAAACTACCACATCATTCAAAGCTTTATTTGAAGAAGCTTATTTTCCCAGATGAAAAGTTGAAAACCTTGGTGAAAGCTTTGGAAATCAAAGCCTTTTATAAAATCAAATAAATGCTATCATAGAATTCTTTCATAATTTTGACCTGCATCTGAGACCAAGTTACCTTTTAGAATAAAATGGACAAATGTAGTAGGTGTCGAGCCCCCCTATAAACAAAAGACTCCATGGTAACTTGAGAGAGGGAGAATGACTGTGCCTGGTGTTCTGAGCTGGTTGGACGTGAGAGTAGGTTTGATATCCTGAACAAACTGGGCTGAAACCACTTGCTGCAACTCAAGGACCTTGGGGAAAGCACTCATTCCCTCTGAGGCTCAGTGCCATCAGCTTAAAGAATGGACATTATATCTCAAACGGACACAAGATCATTTTAAGGACTGACTCTCTGCATAAGAAATTTAGGACAGCACATGGTAAATGTTGAATAAATGATGGTTTTATTGAGGCTCTGACAAGGAGCTTTACATTCTGAGGGTCCATTTATCACTGCTACATGTTCAAGCCATCTACTGAACCAACATGGCACCTCAAAAATGACACATTTTACAAAGAAGGGGCCAACACGAATGGGAGTAGGGATGATTCTTACAAACTTAGTTTTATTCCTGAAAAGTAATTCAAAGCATGGCAGTTGGGTTAGAATATTGTGTCCCTCCCATTCCTCATCTCCTTTTTACCCTGGAACTTGGCACATTATGAGTCTAGAAAAAAATGGAGCCTTTGGTATGTTACCCCACAAAGAAAAGGAGACAGACACCCTTTAAAGCATCACACTGTGCAAGGAGCGGGCAGGAGCAGGGGCTGTGGAGACCTGTCCTCATTACTTTGCAGCTCTCTCCGCCCTTGTTGTATGTGCACTGGTCTAATGAAGGTGTTCCAAGCATGCACCTCTGCTGCATGCATATGTATGTATTCACTGCACACACGAGCTCTGTAACAATAGAGTGTGCCTGCTCCAGCTACAGACTTTTAAAGTAGATATTTCAAAGGAATGAGAAAAAGAATCAAACAGAAATCCGGGTATTTTCTTTTGTACTGTCAGGCCATTGCAATCCCCTGGAGATGCCTGAAGGGGGCAGCACGACGTGACTAGCCCATGTCCTTGGCAGCCCTGGAATTACATTAGATCCACAGAGGACAGAACTGGGTCTCTCACTGACCTGTGCTGCCAGCAGGAACATGACAACCTCACAAATGCAGCAGCAGCTCTCCAGCTACTAATCTTAGCTCCAGGGACCTTTGGGTTTCTTTTTTTTTAAGATTTTATCTGTGTGTCTTACTTTTCTGGGATCCTGTGATAACACCCAAGTGCAGTGTCTCCCTTCGTCAGCAAGGACTACTTTGCCATCTTTAAAAACTTCAAAGCCAAATTTTCAAAGTGCCCTGCACAGCAAATAACCAAGACCCCTCTTCTCTCAGGGCAAGAGGGTTGCTAACAATTCTTTTCTTCTAGATGATTAGGCCCTTTGAAAGGCTGGGGGAGAAATACTTTGAGTGCAAGCAGTAACATGGGAAGATCCCATCAGAGAGTGAGACGGGGCGGGTTAAAAAGTTATGCTGGTGGTAAGACTGCCTTATTGATCTGAAGTGAGAGAAGTCCCAGGCAGCTAAGAGCTGACTGCGTGCTGTGACTGAGAGTCCCGTGTTGTCACAACATCTCCCTTTCGCTAATCTTGGCATTGCTTCCTATGGACTTGCAAGAAAAATGAGTTCAAACCAGCCTGTTGGGGTTTTTGTTCTTTCTTCTGTATCTAAGCAAAAACATACTATAAATAAACACAAGCATAGCAATTATCTTGCATTTGCTTCTTTCAAGGGAATTTTAGGGAAAGAAGAGAGTCTGGGATTGTCACCCTGGACAATGGCATGTGAGTAAAAAGAAGGAAATTGTCCTCAATGTGTCTTGCTGTCCGCCCTAGCTATCCACCCCACCTCTACCCACAATCCTCCGCAGTGACCCCACTTCTACTCTTTCCTCTTCTATGCAGACAAACTCATCCTAGAAAAGTTATAAGGAGAGAAAATGTCCAATTTCTCCAGGGCAATTTTCACCCTCTAAAGCAGAGGCCAGCGGACTTGTTTCTAGTTTGCCCTATCAAATATTTTGGCTTTACAGGCCATACCATCTCTTTGTGACTACTATAATTGACCACTGTAGCACTCAAAAGCAGCCAGCGACTGTACATGAACAAGTGAGTGCGCCTGTGTTTAAAACCAAAACAAAGCTTAAAAAACAACAACTAAAAGGCTGTGGGCCTTAGTTTCCTTTCCCTGTTCTAAAAGGTAACTGCCTCCTGAACACTAAAAACAAACAAGCAGGCAAGCACCCTGCCACCAATAAACAGAAACAGACAGCCTTGCACGGAGAGCAAGAAAGCTGATTTTTTGGCAAGAACAAAAGGCATTCCTCAGCTCTGGAATGAAGTAGATGTGCTTTTCTCGTGGATGTCCTTACAACAGGGAATTTCTCTTTGGATCTCCAAGGGACTCGCGCTGGAATGGAAAATGCAAAGACAAGTGGAATTTTGCGTCTGCTCAGAAAGAAAAGCAAAACTGTTACAATGGATATCATCTTTTTATATATATATATATATAAGTTTTAAGTCAAAAGTTGCCAGAAGTTGTATCCAGTTACCATGGTGATGGCGTTCTTGCTGGGCATCAGCTCTTTGGAAAACACTGCATCGCATGGGCTTACCCACTGCACCTGTTGCCAAATTTGCCTGGGCCACGACAGCACTTAGCGAGCTAAGTTTAGCCTGTGAGCAAAGGGACAGCGGGAATCCATCATGTTCTCCGGGACATGACCCTTGGATCGTGGTCTAGTTACAGAAATAGCTTCCAATGACTGCTCTCCTTGGCGAAAGAAAAGTCACCCACAATTCTCTTATCTTGAAGCTAGAAGACACTCCAAAGTAGTAGTTTTTAATATTTGGGGATCTGGAATTACTTCAAGTATTTGATGAAAGCTATATACTATGCCAGTGAAAAGCAAATACACATTTATATATAATTTTCAAAAGCTTAAAATACTACACACACACACACACACACACACACACACACACACACACACACACACACGCACAAATACACACACAGGCCAACCCCCAGATCCCAGCATTAGAAACTCCTGCCTCAGAGAGATGATGGTTTTGCCTACCATCAGGCAAGAACAGAGAAAAGGTCTAGGCCAATCCACTTTTCACCATAAGCTCCAGGATCCCTCCAGGCAGGATGGCGGCATGCCTATCCTTTCCCCACCCAGCGAAGACCACAGAATCTCAGCCTTAAGTGTCAGAGCTGTTTCTAGGGCAAGCCACACTGAGTCAATCCCCCTCCCCTAGATGTTCTCCAAGAACATCCTGGGTCAGAACTATCTTTCTCAAAGATAGTTGTCCTTTGACTCCTCACAGGGAGGACAACAGAGCAGTTGTTAACTTTGGTGGAGTAACTTGAGAAGAGTTGAGATGGTCTCCTTCCTTCCATTAAAAATTCTTATTTTAACTTAATCCTTTTTATCAATATCAGTGGTAGAGGTGACATGCTTAAGTTTTATTTGTCATTTGAGTTTGGTTGATATCAAAAAGAAAGAGGTCCAGTGTTTATGTTTTAGGTAAAGCCTATAAAGAAAGGAATGTAGGCAGGGTCTCCCCCACTTTCTAGATGACCATGGGCCAAACTAACCATTGCTAACATTTCTTGAGTGCTGTGCACTTTATAAAGTGCCCTCACTGCATAAGATGATTTAGTCCTTCCCACAGTGCTATCTGGTAGGTACTGTCACTGTCCCTGTTACACAGATGAGGAGACTGAGGCTTAGAGAAAGGAAGTGACTTTCTTTTTATTTTTCAATATGCTTTTTAATCGATTTTAGAAAGAGAGGAAGGGAGAGGAATAGAGAGATAGAAACATGAATGATGAGAGAGAGACATTCATCAGCTGCTTCCTGCACACCCCATACTGGGGTCAAGCCCTCAACCCAAATATGTGCCCTGACCAGGAATTGAGCCAGGGACTTCCTGATTCATGGGTCGATGCTCAAACACTGAGCCACACCGGCTGTGTGGAAGTGACTTTCTTTGTATCACATAGATAGTAAGTAGAGCATTGGAGATTCAAGCGCAGCTTCTCTGGCACCAGGGTATGAAGTCTTATCTATACCAAATGCAGCACATAATTCATAAGTCTTAATTCTATTCTGGCCTCCACAAACAACTAAATAGCCATGGAGAGGTCACTTAATTTTGGGGGGTTCGACTCTAAAATTAAAAGTTTGTATACACACACACACACACACACACAAAATGAGATATTATGTAGTAATAAAAAAGAATGCAATCTTGCCATTTGTAAAAATATGGATGGATCTAGAAGCTATTATGCTAAGTGAAATAAGTCAGACAGAGAAAAACAAATACCGTACGGTTTCACTTATATGTGGAATCTAAGAAAAAAAACCACAAAAAACCACCAAATAAACAAACAAAACAAAAACAGACTCACAGGAATCGAGACCAAAGAGATGTTACCAGAAGTGAGGATTTGGGGAAATGGGTAACCATGGGAAGGGGAATATAGTCAATAATACAGTGATAATTTTACACAGTGACAGGTGATTACCAGAATTAGTGGAGTGATCACATTGTAAGGCATAAATATGATTATACTATACACTTAAAATGATGAAAATCAATATAATAATAGCATATATCAACTATATTGAAAATAAAAAATAATTAAAAAGAAGTAAGGAGTAGACAACCTTAAATATACTTATCACCTGGCTCATTTTATAAACCATGACTTTGATTACCTTTAAGAGCACAAATGTCTTGGCTTTCTTTTTATATTATTGTACATTTCAATAATTCACAAGTGAAAACCAACAAAGAAAAGAAAAGAGAGCCTAAAAGATGGAATGACAATCTGAACTCTCAAATTTGCTTTGGTCACATTTCCCAGATCTGAATTTTATCACATGCCATTAAGTTTCCTCAGTTTACTTGGTAAATATACCATCTATCAGCAGATCTAAATCTTCATCAACACAGGTCTCTTCTTGCAGAGGTTTATGTCACCTACTGTCTCTGGAGCTGGTTTCAATGAGGCCGGAGCAGGCGGAGGCGAAGAGGCATGAGAATACCCAGCACCACTGTGTAGGGGGCTCCTCTTTGTGCCAGGGAAGAGGAATCTACTAGGAAACCTGAAAACAGGGTGGGCCAGAAGTAGTAAGCACAGAAGTCAATCCATTTGCTAGTGAGTTGTATGTCTTGGTTTACCCTTTACTGGCAATAACTTTATACTTTTCTTCAGATAAGTAGGATAAGGATGACAGCTTCAGTGCAGAGAAACCATTCTGAAACATACAATAAGGAAGAAAATCATAGGCTGAAGGGATTTAAACAGAAGGCATGAAGTAGGAAGAAGAGTGAGAATTCCACAACCCCAATAACAGAAAGACTTAAATTGAATGGGACAAAATTACCATTATTAAGGAAATTACAATTTACTATGTGACTAACCAAGTGTTAGGTTACCTGCTACCAAATTTGCTCTGCCCAATAAATTAGTGAGAGTTGACATCCCCATCTTACTTATGAGGAAATGGAACTTGAGAGAGTCCATGACTGACTTGCAAAGGCTTCACAGAAAGCAACAGAGGTAGGCATAGAATGTGATTAATATTTTCAATACATTTTAAAATGTCAAAGAGCTACGGTATGCAGTGTTTCATGACAACATTTTCTAGCTTATATTGCCTATTAGAATGCTCTGCACAAGTCAGGGACACTTTTGACCTCACTATTTGGACTTGCCATTTGATTCTGAGGATGTTCTAACTCCATGTTTATGAAAACACTATTAGCATTATATGAATATAAATGAATATTCTATTGACCATGTGTTTTAGAGTGAACTACTTTAAGCCAATTTAATTTGTCGACCAATATTCTATTCAGTACTATAAAATAGTTACTATTTTTCTGATTTATTTTTGTTTTGTTAAAAGTATTTTCACCACAAGCCTTTTCTGTGAAAACTTCACTGAGGATTTTACTAAACATTTTGGCCATAGCAAACATTAACTGAGTTTTCTTTTGATTCCAATATTTCTCTCAAGTGTAATATTCCTAGGTGAAAATTTTGCAAATCTAGATGTTATCATATGCCATGTGGTCTTGGTCAATTTTATTTCTTGATAACTGTATCTATCAATGATATTCATTATTTATTAGAAAAATGCCTGAGAGGGTGCTTTATATACTAGCTGATTTGTGAGAAAATTGAAGCAATTATCTGTGGACATTCTGGTATTTCTCTATTGTCAAGACATAATTTAATGGATCACTTACCCTGGTCTTCTGTGTACTTCCAATACCGTCATGCCTGTGCAGTTGGTGATTTGTGAAGCAAGAAAAATGTTGGGGTAACAATGGGAAGGTCACTTACATTGTCTTTGAGAAAGTCATAATCTGCTATTATAATTAACTAGTGGCCTGGTGCACGAAATTCGTGCACATTAAAAGGGGATTAATTAGAGGAAATAATTTAATATTGCTATTTGCCCTTTCTCTGTAATAGAAGTGTTAGAGATGAAAGAAAATTAGTAAAATGTATATGAAAACCTTCCTCCTGTTAGAGTCTGCGGCGCACCACGGGACTCAGAGTCAAGTCCCCGCGTACCTACATGCGTCTCAAAATCGCGTGAGACCCAGACCTGGCTGGCCCCCGCCCCCATTGGGCTAGATCCAGACCTGGCCAGTCCCACCCTTGTCAAGCCCCACCGGCAGGGGATGTAGCCTCAGGTCCCCTGGCCCAGCGCCAGGATGGGGGGCATGGCCTGAGGTCCCCCAGCCCAGACCAAGGCGGGGAGTGTGCCATGAGGTCTCCCGTCAAGCCCCGCCAGGTGTGGGACATGGCCTGAGATCCCTTGTCAAGCCCCACCAGGCAGGGGGTGCAGGCTCAGGTCCCCCGGCCCAGCAATGGGAGGGGAGCACAGCCTCAAGTCCCCTGTCAAGCCCCACCGGCAGGGGGTGTGCAGCATCAGGTGCCTCGCCAATGCCCACTGGGCGGGGGGTGCGGCCTGAGTTCCCCCAACCCAGCACTGGGGGTGCACCTTGAGGTTCTCTGTCAAGCCCTGCTGGGTGAGTGATGTGGCCTGAGGTCCCCTGTCAAGCCCTTCCAGGGGTAAGGGAGGGCGTAGCCTCAGGTCCCTACAGATTGCTCGTTAAGGCTCCTTATGGGAACTTGGCTTCAGCTGTGGGTGCAGCCATCTTTGTGGCAGAGTGATGGTCAATTAGCATGTTTCCTCCTTATTAGATAGGATAATAAACTTTCATAATTTTAATGTGGAGAAGAAAGAAACATATTTGATTGTCTGGAAAATTTTGCATTAGGGAGCAAGCTCAAATACCAGTTTCCTTGGTTCAAATAGTTAATCAGCAACCTAAAGAAGCAATGTCATATTTCAGGCTCACGTTAACCATTTCAATGTTTCTGGCAGAACATGTGGAAAGGGTCAATTACATTTCATATAGTCAGCTACTCAAAAAAACCTGCAAACCCATTCTCCCTAATTTAGGAATTAGGAAGCAAAATTTCTTAAGGCTTTTTCATACCTGTCACTAATACTATACACTGATTTCATTTCGGAACTTTTTTTTTTGTCCTCCACAAAGACTGAGAGAGTAGAGCATGGCTATCTGAGTTTGAACTTTAGAATCAGGCTAACCCTTCTTTTTAAAAGAAGTAAAGAAACCCCAGTCATAATGAGGCATGAGGGCTGAGGCTGGAATTCAAAGATTGGTGCAAAATTATTATATCTGTTTGCCTTCCATGATAAAGTAGGAAGTTTATTAGCCAAGTCTGAAAACACATGGGCTCTAGGTCTCTGCTGCTCTATACTGTCATTCCTGAGTTGTTCACTTCCCCCCACTTGTCTAATTCCCCAAATGATGGCAGGGACTGGACATGTTAGAACAGGTAATCCCCATTCTAATATTCTCTGTGTTCCCCCTTTAGCTTTCTAGCTGCAGATGCACATAGAGAATTCATTCATTCATTCATTACCAAATATTTGTTATCTACTACATTCCAGGCACTATTCTAAATGCAGGGGGAAATACTGAACAAAACTGACAAAATTCCTGTTTTATGGAGCTTGGATTCCAGAAGACCTCGCTGCTCTCTGAGCTTGCATAGATGCTCAGTCCTGTGGTTTCCAAACCAATTCTCAGTAGCTGTGGAAATATAAACGTTTCAGTGATTCCCAGCTGACACTTGCTATACTTTTTATGTCTTATCTAGTAAATCTCACAGCACCTCCATAAGTTGGACACGATTAATTTGCCCATTTTTCCAAAGAGGAAAGGGAATGCTTACAATTGAGAATAACTTGTTCAAGGTCTCAGGAGAGAGGAAGTTGTAGCATTGGAATTTAAATCTTGGGGTTATCTAATGTCAGAGACTTTGATAAGAATGATAGCTATATTCCAAGACCTCTGCGAAAACTTTGTACATAGTCCTTCCTAGCAAATGAAATCTCTATGCTTTCCAGGCAATCTGTTGAAGCTAACAGACAATTTAATGCCCACATAGGTAGTCTGTCTTTTCTCTCTGGTGGTCTTAAAGATGCTGTCCTTTTGGCCCAAGATGTTGAAATTATCAAACAGGAACTTTAAAATTAATATGTTCAAAGTGTCAAAAGATATAAAGAAAAATATGAACATCTGAAGAGAGGAGAAATTTAAGTATAGAAATGCAAACAGTGAAATAGCGTCCACTGAAGATGTTAGAGATAAAAGAGATGCATATACAAATAAATAATAGAGGAAAGCTACAGAAATTACCATCGATTCAGTGAGAAAAGTTTTTTTATCTGTTCCTAGAATAATTGGATAGCCATATGAAAAACTAATCCTTTTTTACAATATACACAAAAATTAATTTGATGTCAATCAGAAATATAAAGATAAAATCCATAACAGTAAAGCTTTTATAAAAATAAAGAATACCTTTGCACTATATGAGCATACAAACATACCATTAAAAAAGAATGATAAAGTAGATTTATTCATATTTAAAATTTTTGCTCATCACAAAAAGAAACATTAAGAGAATAAGTAGACAAGCTACAGAATAGGAAAAACTTATAGGAAAAATCTAATAAAAATATGTATACAAAATAGACACCGAACTCTACAAAACAATAAAATGATAAATAATCCAATAAAACAAGGGCACAAACTCAAGCACACAAATCACAAAAGATGTCGGAATGGTCATTAGAGGCATGAGAAGGTGCTCAACATCATTAACTACCAGAGAAAAGCAAATTGAAACTACAATAAGATATGACTTCATACCACTAGAATGGTTACATTTTTAAAAATTAAAAACAGCAGTTGGAGAACACATAGAGAAAGTGAAATTTTTATACACTGCTTGTACAAATGCAAAATGCTGCAACATCCTAAGACTCATTTGTCAGTTTCTGTGGTTCTCAAATGAACATCTTTAATTATTTTAATTATTAAGTTGCCTGAGGAGCTTTTGTTTATATGCTAATTATCTATCAATATTTAACATATCAGAAACTAAAACTGAGAAAAATTTTAAATATTTTCTTATTCATTCACTTTAAAATATCAATGTAATGTAATACTTTAATGAGAAAAAACATTTGCCAAAACAAAAATAATTAGTAAGACTGTCAGTGCTTTACATTATTATCAATATCTTTTTAAAAATATATTTGTATTGATTTCAGAGAGGAATGGAGAGGGATAGAGAGATAGAAACATCAATAATGAGAGAGATTCATTGATCGGCTGCCTCCTGCAAGTCCCACACTGGTGATCAAGCAGGCAACCCAGGCATGTGCCCAGACCGGGAACTGAACCATGACCCCCTGGTTCATAGGTTGATGCTCTACCACTGAGCCATGCCAGCTGGGCTATAAATCTCTTTAATATCTGGCTTTATAAAAGAGAGTTGCATTATTACATCTTTCTATGCATTCACCCTCTTAATATTGTTTAGGTTGTCGTAGAAGAAGAAAATCTTATGTTACAGAGAAAGGAGTTGGAAAAAGCTAGGAATATATATATTATAGGTCGATGCTCAACTACTGAGCAATATTTTTGGTGAATTGATTTACTAGGGGATATACATTAAAGGAGCTCAAAATAAGTATTTTGAATGACAGAAAGTTATATAGCAATGCGGGGCCCCATCCTGACAACTTTAAGGCAATGGGGTCAATTACAAGAGAGAGAAAATGTGCCCATAATACATTTCTCATCTTGGTGATTTTTTCCCTTAATCTTGAATTCTTAGCTCAACTAAAGAATACCCATGTTTGGGGACTGATCTGAGCACCAGTTCCTTTCTTGAGAATATAAATTTGGAATTGAAAAACCCTGGTATGCTTCTTCCGTCATTTGCATAGACAGCAAATTACTGCAAGAGCTGTGGGGAGTGACATATGGAATTGCCATTTGACCTAGTGATTCCACTCGAAGAAATATATCCTAAGAAAGCTGTAACACCAATCAGAAAAAAATGTATGCACCCCTGTGTTCATAGCAGCACAATTTACAATAGCAAGATCTGGAAACAGTCCAAGTGCCCATCAATGGATGAATGGCTAAAAAAGCTGTGGTACATTTACATCATGAAATATTATGCAGCAGTAAAAAGGGATCTCTTACCCTCTAAGACAGCATGGAGGGACCTGGAGAGTATTATGCTAAGCAATTATAAGCCAGTCAGAGAAAGACAAGTATCACATGAGCTCACTCATATGTGGAATCTAAAAAACAAAATAAACTAATGAACAAAATAGATCCAGAGACATAACAGCATGGAACAGACTGTTGAATCTCAGAAGGAAGGCAGGGATGGGTGGGTAGGTAGATGGGAAGAGAATAACCAAAGAGCTTGTATGCATATATGCATAACCCATGGGCACAGACAATAGTGTGGTAAAGGTCTGGAGTGGGGGGTGGGTGTGGGCTAGAAGGGGTCAATGAGGGGGCGTTGATGGGGGACATCTATAATACTTTCAACAATAAGGATTTAAAAGAAAAAGAACTGTGGGAGGACCCACGTGGTGGGTCATGGTCTGCAAAGAGAGAAGCATGGGTCATATGCTCAGAGGAAAATCAAAAGAAGAAAGGATCAGGCCCAGAGAGACAGAGAGCCCAAGTCACCTGGGTTCTGTCCCCTCTCCTGGTTCCGGCTTCAGTTCTTCATGCCACACAACTAATTCCTGACATCAACTCTTGTCTCCATGTAACAAACGCCCCCACTCCAACACACACATCTGTAGCAATTAACGTCAGTTGTGTGGGTTTCTGCTTTTAAGTATTGAGCCTTGACAAAGCCATATGTAGAAAAATAAGGTCTTAATGCATTCCAAATATATTCTATTTAAAAAGAGTATTAGTGACGTTGACAGATGCTTCTAAATAGCAGCACCTTGTAAGGTAGCCTTTTGCATCTGTGTCTAACTTGGGCCCAAGCACTCCAAGGGCTGCCAGCAGCACACTAGAGGGCAGGCCAAGCCACAGGATAAACAGTTGCATCACCCTGCAGTTCAAATTTACTAGATATTATGCAATTTAAAATACTTAAAAAAATTAAACTAAGACTTTGCATGAATACTTAAGATAAAATAACAGACTTCAAAGAAACTTCCTGCTTGTTGGCAGACTGCTTGAGGCTAAGTTTGAGCCTTCTGGGGTCCCCCACTGCTTTCCGCAGCCAGGGGTTCTTTAGAAGAAACATTTGAACAATACTCATGCATTACAATACCAACAATAGGAACAGTCCAAGAGCAATTTCATTTGTCAGCATGTATAATTTAATCTCAGGTCATCTTCACAGTTAAACCTCTCCTTTTCTTCTTATTACCATTAAAGCAAAAAGACAAACACATTATTCAGAAGTCCATGATAGCTTCTGTGAAACATTCTGCGTTAGTTGGTCCACTCCCACTCCACACACTACTGAGTCTGAAATACTAATATCAAAATGAATGTAATATTAATGGGTGTAAACAATTCAAGCTCAAATTTTGAAGTCTAAAAACAAAGCCATTAATTTTATGTCTAAACTTAAGGGCATTTTCAAAGGAAGATTTTACTTACAGGGGAGGTTAAATAATTATAGTTTAATATATAAGGTAAATATTAATGGTATAAGTTCAACACATAGTATTGAGTTTAAAAAAATGAGAGAAAAGTCACCGTGTTAAATCATGTATAATGAATTCAAAACAATACAAAACACTAAGTAGTTCCATATATTTTCCACAAGTATTTACTTATGAGTGCAAAATCCATTGCAAAAGGTCTGGAAAGATCCACTCCAAACAAGTAACAGTAGTTTTCTTTGAGAGAATAGGTCTAGGAGGGAAATCAGAGGGTCTATTAACATCGCATTCACATTCTTTTACATGCACATTGTTTGTTTTTCCTTCTAAAAGCAATTATTGTTCAATCCTAATGTTTTCAGTCTGTTTTGGACACTGGAGAATCAGAGATAGAGAGAGACCACGACAGAGGCACAGGAAGAGAGAGAGAAGGGAGAAAAGCAGGGAGGGAAGGAGGGATGGAGAAATCTGTAATGTTGCTGCCTATAATGCATAATTAAAAATATATACAAAAAAGGTGTGATATTTGGTGGCTTTTTTTAAAAACATGAAGAGATCCTTTAGTGATTTGCTTTTTTAAAATTTCTACTAAAAGTTTATTAATGGTAAATGTGTTTATATTTTAATAATGTTTTAACCCAAGTTTCCTAAGACAAGAGTCATTTGGTAAGCCATAATATTGAGTTAAATTCAATAAACTAAAGGAAAAGATATCATTAAACTGTCTCCAGAGCAATGCCTGCTTTCAAGCTCTTGGTTAAATGTCTATAAAAAGACCAACAAGATACTTAGCTGTCTGTTTATTACCATTACTTCCTTGTTGATTTAGTTGGTAATTTCAGATATGTTTTATTTTCAGTCTGGATTCATTTTCTATTGGCATTGACTCCAAACAAAAGAGTTTTAATGCTGCCTTCTCACTAACTCCCAACCTCTGGTTCTGTGTCAAATAGATAATAATTTGTAATCAAGCACTAAAACACACTACCCAAGTCTTCCTGCAACGGATTTCTGGATTTTGTTAGAGAATCGTAGAGGTGGTGAATTTTAGAGACAAAATGAACACTGATTCATCTCTTTCCTATTCTTTAGTGTTTATCTTATTCATCTTTTTATTCCCAGAGGCAATGCAGAGCCTTGTTCCCGATCTCCCAGCTCATTAGCGAAAGGGCAGGATCTGGACACCAATTTCCAATCTGGGAGGTTCTTTTTAGCTCCTCTGCCTCTGGGAAAAGGAAATTATCTGGGGTTTTCTACACTGGATTCTGACATCTGTACACTGAAGCCTCATTCATTTTCTCAGAGGTCCTTGTGATTTTCACACCTTTTCCTTATTGATCATAGGAGGAATTACTCTCCCTTCTCTTTTGTATAAACATCAAATTTCATTTTTATAAAGGCACCTCACTGTCTCTGAGAAACATCAGTAGTGACAGATGTAGCCTTCAATGTTTCTTTGTAAATTATGTCTAACTTCATAATAAATGCCAAAAAAGAGGAAATCAAAATTGACAGTGTTGATTTCCATGGACGCAGAAGAATATCCAACCAGGAGAATGAATCAAAGTTTCAACATTTATTACAGTTATAAAATTCTAGGAGAGCCTAGAGACAGCCACATCACACAAAACAATTCTTAATCTTATCATTTTTTTAATATGGAATATCTACAGACATATAATTTAAACTTCTATGGGCACCGGGCCTAGGAATTTTCTTTTAACCAAATAAACAGTCAGATTTTTCAAAGATTTATTTTGGTATATATTTCTTTATTAAAAATAGTTTATGGACCCAGCTGATTTGGCTCAGTGGATAGAGCGTGGGCCCGCAGATTGAAGGGTCCTAGGTTTGATTCTAGTCAAGGGTACGTACCTAAGTTGCAGGTTCCCTGACCCTGGTCAGGTCCATGCAGGAGGCAACCAGTCAATGTGTCTCTCTCACATTGCTGTTTCTCTCTGTCTCTCCCTTTCCTTTCCACTCTCTCTGAAAATCAATGGAAAAATGTCCTCAGGTGAAGATTAATAAAACAAAACAAAAAAATAGCTTATGGCCTGGCTGGCGTGGCTCAGTGGTTGAGCATCGACATATGAACCAGGAGGTCACGATTAGATTTCTGGTTGGGGCATATGCCTGGGTTGTGGGCTCGATCCCCAGTGTGGGGCATTGCAGGAGGCAGCCGACTGATAATTCTCTCATTTTTGATATTTCCATATTTCCATCTCTCTCTCCCTTCCTCTCTGAAATCATTAAAATATATTTAAAAATAGTTTATGATTTTTCTCAAAAAGAGGAATAACATGCTTTTATACAAAATAAGGGAAAATGCAGTATATGTATGTTTTGATGTGTTCTTTGTATGTACCAGGCACTGAGATAATGCACATACATTATCTACTCTGTTAGTCATAGTAACCTTACTGAATTACTGCAGAATTGCATAACTGAGGCTGAAAGAGAGAGGGAAAATGACTTGTGTAAGGTCACACAGCTGATAAGCAGAGACACCAGGACTTGAATTGAAGCCTTCTAACCCCAGATCCAAAACTTTTTGTCTTGCATCAATTGTTTGTCTTGGAATTTGTAAGTCTCAGAATGTGGAAATAATCAAAGGTTCCAGAAATTTGCACAATACTGACTACAAAAGCAGGAATATTATTGCAACCCAATTTGGCACCTGCTCCCATCAAAACTGTCATTTACTTGTTGTTAATCTAACATATTTTTCAGTCTTCACCTTACTTGACCTCCTCACAATAGTGTTGACACTTCTCTTCTACCATCCTCTCCTAATTGAAACACGTTCATCCCCCTGTTTCCATGTCATCTCACTGCTGTTCTCTTCCCATTTCTTCATCTAGTCATGAATTCAAGCCCTTTGAGGCTGCATCCTAGCATCTCTTCTCTTGTCACTCCATACTTGACCATTTATACCCAAAGCTTTGATTTCTATCAACAATCAGGAACTCTTATACTCCAACATACTAGTATACTATACTCAAAGGCATCTTTAAATCTTCAATTCAATGTCTCAAAGGTACCCCAGAATTCAGTAAGTCTCAAAAAATACAGATGTCTCCCCTCTCCAAGCCCAGTCTCCTGCCAGGCTTAACAAATTTGGTAAGCAGCAAAGTTTAGGTACACCAGCTTGCCAAACCTCCAGCCCTAACATCCTATCCACACCAACCCTCACTAAAATTGCTTCTCTCCTTCTCCATTGCTAACCTTCCTTGTCTAATCCATCTTTATCTCTTGCCCAGGGACTTCCACTGCCTCCTAACTGATCTCCCAACAACATCCCAATTCATCTTCCACACAGTAATCAGTCATCTTTTCAGACTTCAGTGGCTTGCTCTTAACTTAGGTCCTAAATCATTTTTATTGTCCTACAAAGCTCAGCATGAGCGAGCTTCTACGTGCCTCTTGAGGTTCCTCTTGTACTTCTCTCCTCTTGCTCTCTGTATTCCATTGACCTGGGTTTTACTTTCTAGAATCCATGCTTCCTTTTGGGCAAAGGACTTTAGCAGATTCTGTTCCCTCTACCAGGAATATCCCATTCTTTTCCATTATTCACTCAAACTCACTCTCTCTCTCTCTGTCTTGCGTGCGCGCGCGCACACACACACACACACACACACACACATCATACTATATACTTTATTCTACGCCATTCTTACTTTTTAGAATAGTTCAGGAAAGGCTTTTCCAATACCTCCACCCCATCCTTGCCTCTGACAGGTTCATTGGTTATATAATGCCAGAGACTTATTTCACTTTATAATTAGAGTTTCATTAGTGTAGCTATTTGTTTAATGTCCATTCCCTCCAAGAAACAGGGGCTGGATTCCCCAGGGCCTATTGAAGCACAAGGCATTGTAGGTACTCAATAAATATAAATGAATGAAACAATTTCTGCTTTTAAAAGGATCCAATATGTGAACCAGAAAGAAACATAGTGCTAAAAATGAAAAGGTTAATTGCTTCCAAAACTATTATTTTAAACTAGAGGCCCAGTGCACAAAATTCATGCACAAGGGGGCGGGGTGGAGGGGTGGGGGTGGGGGGCTCCTTCAGCCCAGCCTGCACCCTCTTGCAATCAGCGATCCCTCGGGGGATGTCCGACTACTGGTTTAGGCCCAATCCCTGGGATCGGGCCTAAACCAGCAGTCAGGCATCCCCCTCACAATCCGGGACCACTGGCTCCTAATCACTTGCCTGCCTGCCTGATCACCCCTAACCACTTGCCTGGCTGCCTGATTGCCCCTAACCACCTCTGCCTCGGCACCTGCTGCAGCTGCTTTGTCTGGAATGATGTCCAGAAGGTCGTTACACTGTCCAGTCTAATTAGCATATTACGCTTTTATTATTATAGATAACTAATCTCCCTTTGGGTATTTTTATGGCACTAACAGTATGGTATCTACCAAGTTGTCAATGTCAGAAGCCTGCAAATCATTCTGATTCCTTTCTTTCTTTGCATCAGCTTATCTTGCTGCATTTATTTCCGATATTCAGCCAGGGTCCCTTCACTTCCCTTCTCTCTAACATCACTGAAACCACCCACTCTAGGGCACTACACGTCTTGCTGGGAGGACTGCAATAACCTCTAGGATTTCCATTTTCCCATCTTTGTTCTCCTAAAATTATTTCTTTACTCAGAAGCTAGAGTGATTATTGTAAATTAATAAATCAGATAACCTTAATTCCCTGTTTTAAAATCTTTACTATTTTAAAAAAACCTCTTCCAACACCATTATTCTCCATCATGTCACTATTTTAGTCCTGTTATTACCATGTGACATTGATGAATTCTATCTCACTCTGATAAGGATGTGAACTCCCTGAGGTAAGAAACTGCTATGTGCAGCTACTATGCCAGGTGCATGATAAGGACTAAAAACTATTGTTAAATTATTGAATGCATGGTGACTGTTGTTTCCAAAATCCTTTTTCAGAAATATTTTGAAGAGCTTGCATATTGAATGAAATTGGGGACCCCTTTTATCCTAGGTATCTCCCTGAGCTTCTAAAACCAGAGAAAACTCAAGAAATGCCTTCTAATGATTAGGTCCCCACAGAAAGCTTATTGTATCTTGAATAAAATCTACTTAACAATTCATGACTTTCAGAATTCACATGAAAGAGGGCTAATTTGATCCTCTAATTTCTTATTCTTTCCAGTCCTAATGATAAGTGTGGCTAACAGGGCAACAGGGTAATAATCTTCATTATCTCTTCCTCTTTTCAAAATTGCTCACTAAGTGCTTCAAATGAAAAGGGGACCACTGGTGCCCCAGGACAGCTAGTCTAAGTGGTGCTTTTTTGTTTATGCTAATTAAGTAGGTTGCAGACTGGTTACTTAGCAATATCCTTCATTGAGATGCTCAGTGCTGGGAGCTTAATTATATGTTTTAGGCCTAAAGTGGTCATTATTAAGATGTGAGCAGACGATATTCATAGAGTAGATGCTATTACTAGTGTTTCTGGGGTCTGGTATGATAAAACTCTTGGAGTGTGCAAAGCCATTAAGGAAGGATGGCTAAATTGTATTGTGGTGTTTCACTACTGAGCATTAAAAAAGTGTTGTTGTTTTTTAAAAACAAAATTATATTAAATATATTTACATATATTTATATGTACTAGAATACACTGATATGCCAACCTTTGCCTGTGGGTTTGAAAAAAACAACAAAAACTTCTCTTAGCTTTTGCATATCCTTGTGCATTTATTTATCTATTTTAAGTATTTTATTGAATTTATCGGGTGACACTGCTAAACAAAATATACAGGTTTTGTATACATCATCTGTACACTCTATTGTGTGTTCACCACTTGAAGTCAAGTCTCCTTCCATCACCAGTTATCCTTGTTTATATGAAGCAATTTCCACACTTGCCTTCAACTGGTATGAATAACAACTTCCTAAATCAATCTGCTTGGCATATGTGAAAGAAAAACTTCATTAAAAATCAAATTTCTCATTGGCCTTGCGTGTTGGGGGAGATGGAGGGTGGAATCTATAATCCTATTTTTTTCCAAATAGAAAACAAGCTATTGATTTTTTTTTTTTGCAACAGAATTTTACTATTTTAAGAGTCGTTTTCCCTCTTAAACATCAGTCTCCTGCCATGATCTGTGTGGCAGGGATGAAAATGTGCTGATTTTATGCAAGCTGACTAGAGAGTGCTCCACGGAAGCAGAACAAACAAATGTAAACAACATAAAATATTTAGATCCCAGGAACATTAAATGCAATTCTGGTGATAGGCATAAATTATGTTTAGAGGATGGATCATCTATATAACAGTGAGGAGCTGATAATCGTCCAGTGTTCCTATAGGCAACAGAAATGAACCACAGTTCAGAATAAAAACCTAAAATTTAGGCATGTTGGAAAGTCATACTAGTAAATGTATCAGGTATACTAGTAAATATATTATAATCTGAATCCTGTCACTGTGGTTGGGTGGGTGGTTTGCATTTCCCCCCTGGCTTAATTGATCAATATCCATTTTGTCTCACATTAACGAAGCCTCTAAATATTTAACTTAGAGAATATGCGTATCAACTCTTTTCCTGACAGCTGATGGAAGACACACATTTGGTTCACTATTGTATCCCCAAAGAGAGTGACAGCAAATTGCTAACATCAGGGGTAGGGGCAGTTGGGAAGGGTATGTCTACACTGGGAGGCTAGCTAGTTAAGATAATAGTTACTGAATTACAAAAGACATCAATGTCCTGGCAATGTAACACAGTTGCTTGGAGTACCATCCCCTTACACCAGTGGTTCTCAACCTTTCTAATACCGCAACCCTTTAATACAGTTCCTCATGTTGTGGTGACCCCCAACCACAAAATTATTTTCGTTGCTACTTCATAACTGTAATTTTGCTACTGTTAATGAATCTTAATGTAAATATCTGTGTTTTCTGATGGTCTTAGGCTCTACAGCAGCGGTTCTCAACCTATGGGTCGCGACCCACAGTTTGAGAACCGCTAGCAGGGTCACCTAAGACCATCGGAAAACACAGACATTTACATTACGATTCATAAAAGTAGCAAAATTACAGTTATGAAGTAGCAACAAAAATAATTTTATGGTTGGGGGTCACCACAACATGAGGTTGGGGGTCACCACAACATGGGTCATGGCATTAGAAAGGTTGAGAACCACTGCCTTACGTGAAAGGTTACAGATTCCATCCCAGGTCAGAGTGCAAGTGGGAGGCAACAGATCAATGTTTCTGATTAATGTTTCTCTCTCACATTGATGTTTCTCTCCCTCTCTCTCTCTCTAAAAATCAATTAAAAAACATATCATTTGGTAAGGATTAAAAAAAATCCACATCATAGTCTTCTCTCTGACATTTACTTCACACTGCTTCCTCTGGTATATTTTCATCAAATTGAACAATTTTCCTATCATCATCTTACCTTTAAAATTTGTGATGATGATACACGAAGGGTAAGTCAAACACTTATTATTTCTTGTTTGAATGGCACCTCACGGTAATCAAATAGTTGTTCAGGAAAAGCTATTCTTTAAAAAAAAAATCCCACCTAATAACTGAATGAGGAATGATAAAATATGAATAATACCATTCTGCATTCTCTATTAACATAATGGATCCAGGCAACAATAATAAGTTGCTTATAAAGCCATAAGGTAAAAACCTTGTGGGGAGTTTTGTAATGGATGAGCTGATATCACAAAAACACAATGATTAGTCTTAGCAAAAAGACAGACAACCAGCCATTATATATCCTCTAATGTAGAGCAATAAGAAATACATGAACCACTTTTAAAATAAGATAAAATATTGAACCTCAATTTGATAAAGCCTCTGGTTTAAAGGACAGTTTATAGGAAATACAGGGGATAAATGAGCACATAAACACCATGTGGATGCAACCCACAAAAATTGAGGTGAGAATATGTAGAACAACAAATAAATTTTAATAGGAAAAGAAAGAGGAAACTGTTACAGATTAAATGGTACCTTTCACTAATTATTCCAAAATGTCCTTTATAGACAAAGAACCCAGTTCTCATGTGTCTTTAGCATCCTTCCATCTAATACAGTTCCTCAATCTTTTCTTAGCTTTCAGGATCCTTTGGAAACTATGTTCTTCTATTGGGTTTGTATGTCTAGATTTGGTTGATCAGGGTAAGGTCTATGTCTTTGGCAGTAATATATATCACGGAAGTGATGCTCTGTTACTATTGCATCCTGACAGTTGACATAGGATTTTGAATTGTGCCATTACTAATGTTGGTCACTTGGCTGATTTAATAAGGGTAGCTTTATGCCAGTTTTCTCCATTAAAAAGTAACTCTTCAGAATTAATAAGCAAAATAGGGAGAGATACTGTAAATAGTCTGTTCCTCAATAATTTTCAAATTTGATCATTTACACCATGGTAAGACCTGCACTCCTACACAGAAACCCTCAGAGGGAGTTGGAGTGTTAATACCCAGCTGGATCTCCCTTGGCTCCACAGACCTTCCCTCCCAATCCTAAGTACTGGTATCTTCTGTGCTCTGTCCTACTTACTGAATTTTAGGACAGAATAGGATCAAAGGGGACTATAAACATGCTTTTGTAATTTCAAACATTGTGTAATAGCTACCTCAGAGAACATATTTCCAGCACCTACAAGTATAGTGATTGGCACGAAGTAGACACTCAATGAATGTCTGTGAAAGAGGGAAGGGACACTTGAGAATTTGTTTCCTCAACAAAGCTAATCCTATATAATAAAAGCCCAGAGACCGAATGGCAGAACAACCAGAATGACTGGTTGACCAGTCGCTATGATGCACACTGACCACTAGGGGGCAGATGCTCAACACAGGAGCTGCCCCCTGGTGGTCAGTGTGCTCCCACAGTGGGAGCACAGCTCAGCTGACCGGGATGAGTGGTGCTCCCACAGTGGGCCCATCCCCGCAGGCCACGCCCCCCCCACCAATGCTCGAATCCAGCGCACTGTGCCTCTAGTATTTAATAATTTAGTAATTGATGAATGTTGCCATTAGATTAGAATTAAGAAAAAAATGATGCCATAAAAGAGAGGGATGGAACAAAATATTAGGAAGAAAAATTTGGAATGGCCAGCATCACAGAACTGACCCATGGTTCTGTCCTGTTTCTTCTCACTGTCTATACCTCACAATCTATGCACATGTGATCCCTGTAAGCTCACTCTCTATGTCAATGTGGTAAGGGGAGAAATTTGTGATCTACCTTACCATCTCAACAAACTTTCTTTAATTCTGGAATTAAGTGGAATCACTGGAAACCCACTTGCTGAATGATTAATTTTTCAATCTCTCCATTAGCTAAATAAGAAAATGTTGTGATTTTTATCTGAATTTCCAATGGCCAGTTAGCTGTGAATTTATCACGGTGGTTGTGCTGAATGTCTATTTTTTACATGTTTCAAACTTCTGAATTTCAGCCGATTACAATTTCTCAATAGTTTATAAGTAATTGGTTAAGTTTTCCCTTAAATACAGTTGACTTGTCTTCTATACAGGGTGGTGCAAAAGTAGGTTTACAGTTGTGAGTATGTGAAATAGTTTATTTTTCTATTATTATTTATTAATTATTTTATTATTTCCCAGATGAACAACTATAAAACTACTTTTGCCCCACCCTGTAGTTGCCCTTCTTCTCACATTGAAACAGCTTTGGTGAATTGTCAGAAACCCATTTTAAAAGCTAATTTTCCTGATAGTTTTTATAGAATCAACTAGAGGCCTGGTGCATGAAAATTCACGCACTGGAGGGGGGGTCCCTCAGCCTGGCCTTCCCCCTCCCACAGTCTGGGAGCTCTCAGGGGCAGGAGGCGACCAGATGATCAGGGGACACCCTCATTACACCTCTGCTGCTGCCACTGCCAGCAGCACAAGCCTAGGCTGACCTTGGTTACCTGAGTCTCGGGCGGCCCTGGGTGACTATGCAGCTGCCCTCCATGTCTTGCCTGCACCTAGGGCCAGCCCTGGGTGGCTGGGGGGCTGAGGGGACTGCATGCCTGCCGTCCAAGTGGGGCTGAGGGGACTGGGAACCATCTTGTGGCTGTGGGCATTGCCATCTTTGAGAGCATGGCAGTCAATTAGCATATTTCCTCCTTATTGGCTATGGGCACTTCCATCTTTAAGGGCAGGACAGCAATTAGCATATTCCCTCCTTATTGGCTGTAGGTACTACCATCTTTGCGATGGTGTGAGGGTCGATTAGCATATTCCCTCTTTATTAGATAGGATTAACCTAGAGCTAATGACTAGTATCTAATAGCAAATTATTTGTTCTCTAACTTCAAATACTGATATCTACCAGTGCTTTTCAATACATCAGTGGTGAAGGATCAGTGATTTATGGTTTGTCAGCTTTTGTTTGCTTAGCCAACCTGCTGCTGATTAATATTTTATAAAAAGTCATAAATATGATTTGACAAAGGAGGCAAGTCTCTTCGATAAATGGTGCTGGGAAAATTGGACAAGTGCATGCAAAAAAAATGAAACTAGACCACCAACTTACACCATATACAGAATAAACTCAAAATGAATAAAATACTTAAATATAAGTCATGAAACCATGAAAATCCTAGAATAAAACATAGGCAGTAAAATTTCAGATGTCTCATTTAGCAGTATTTTTGCTGATATAGCTCAGTGGGCCAGGGAAGCAAAGGAAAAAATACATAAATGGGACTATTTCAAGCTAAAAAGCTTCTGCATAGCTAAGAAATTTACCAACAAAATGAAAAAGGAGCCCACAGTATAGGAGAACATATTTGCCAATGATACATCTGATAAAGGATTAATATCCAAAATATATAAAGAAATGATACAACTCAACATCAGGAAGACAAACAATCCAATTAAAAAATGGGCAAAGGACCTAAACAGACATGTCTCCAAAGCAGACATGCAGATGGCCAAGAGACATATGAAAAAATGCTCAAAGTCACTGATCACTAGAGAGATGCAAATCAAAATGGCAATGAGGTATCACCTCAAACCTATCAGAATGGCTATCATCAACAAATCAACAAACAACAAGTACTGGTGAGGATGTGGAGAAAGGGAACCCTAGTATACTGCTGGTGGAATGCAGACTCTTGCAGCTGCTATAGAAAACAATAATTTCTTCAAAAAATTAAAAGCAGAAGAGGTCCCACTTCTGGGCATATATCCTAAGAATCCTGAAACACCAATCAGAAAGAATGTATGCACCCCTATGTTCATAGCAGCATTATTTACAAGTAGAGGCCCGGTGCACAAAATTCATGTATGGGGGGGCGGGGAGGGTTCCCCTCAGCCCAGCCTGCTCCCTCTCCAATCCGGGACCCCTCGGGGAATGTCTGACTGCCAGTTTAGGTCTGATCCTGGGGATTGGGCCTAAACCGGCAGTCAGACATCCCTCTCACAATCCTGGACCACTGGCTCCTAATTGCTTACCTGCCTGCCTGCCTGGCCTCCCCTAACTGCACCTCCCCACTGGCCTGGTCACCCCTAACTGCCCCCCCCCCACCGCCGGCCTGTTCACCACTTACTGCCCCCTCGCCAGCCTGGTCGCCCCCAACTGCCCCCCCCTACTGGCCTGGTCACTCCCAACTGCCACCCCCTGTCAGCCTGGTCACCCCTCACAGCCCCCTAACCAGCCTGGTCGCCCCACGCAGCCTACTGTTCAGTTGTTTGGTCGTCCCTCACTAACCCCCCTGCCGGCCTGGTCGCCCCATACAGCCTGCTGTTCAGTTGTTTGGTCATCTCTCACTAACCCCCCTGCCGGCCTGGTTGCCCCACGCAGCCTGCTTGTTCATTCGTTTGGTTATCCCTCACTAACCCCCCTGCCTGTCTGGTCATAGGCAGCCATCTTGTGAGGGCGTGAGGGTCAATTTGCATATTACCTTTTTATTATATAGAATAGCCACGATCTAGAAACAGCCCAAGTGACCATCAGTAGATGATTGAATAAAAGAGACATGATACATTTACACAACGGAATACTATACAGCTATAAAAAAGAAGAATCCCTTACCCTTTGTGAGAGCATAGAGGGACCTGGAGATTATTATGCTAAGTGAAATAAACCAGCCAGAGAAAGACAAATATCACATAATCTCATTTATACTGGGAAATCTAATGAACAAAGTAAACTGATGAACAAAATAGGGCCAGAGGTATGGATACATGGAACAGACTGACAGATCTCAGAGGGGAGGAGGGTTGGGGGCACAGGAAGAGATTAACTGAAGAATATATATATATATATATATATATATATATATATATATATATATGCATAGCCCACTGACACAGACAATAATGTGGTTAAGGCTGGGGGTAGGGCTGGGTATATGGTGGCAAAGGGGGACAAAATGCAGAACATCTGTAATAGTGTCAACAATAAAATAATAATAAATATGAATGATAAGAAAAATGAAAATTTAAAGGTGAGACTCAAAGACCTATAAAATATAAGCCTCAATATTTTATTAGATTAAACAAACAAAAAGAGTACTCTGTCAAATTGGTCTGAAAGTTCCTGAGCGTGTGCTGTCAATTTTGATTCTTCTCACATCACAGATAAGTAACAAACAGTGCAGCCTGGTGCAGGCCTGCAGACAAACCACACTGTGAGTGGCACTGGTCTATACCGATCTCACACCTAATTATATCTTGGTTTTTTCGCATTCTCTGAGACTTCATGCATTTGTATCTCTCTCTAGGGACCTCACATGCTCTTGGAGGTCAAAAACAATGTTTTCTATTTTGTTAGCATTTCCCAAAGCATTCAGCCTGGTAGCATATAATACATTCCTATTGATCAACAGAAAACAACTTATTCTATTCCTTTGATTCTTTCCCCTGTTTTTCTTCCCTAGTGAAATCTATACTTGAACATAATTCATTTTACATCCTCTTTGGAAGGAGGCACCAATTGCAAACTGATGGCCTGCAGGTCGGATGTGGACAATAAATGAGATTTTTTTGTCCCACAGAATCTATTAAAAGTCAGCCTTTAACTTATTTAAAAAAAAAGTGTGGCAAGCCTGGGTCCACATTCACATGTAGCAACAGCAGGGCACTGAGTAGGGCTGCCCCTCTAGTAGGGTGACCCTCACAGTTTCCCACAGTCCTTACTTGGTTGACCTACTATTTAAAGTACCTGCTTGGAACCTTTGGCCTTTGAAATTATAACCACTAAAGTAGATTAGCAAAATCGAAGTCAATGAACCCTACAGAACACAACAGAAAGCACAAAGCAAAGAGCCTAAAACACTTTCACAGGAGTTTACGTTTCTCTAACAGTGTATAAATCCAAACCACTTTGTTACCCGCTTAAATCTCACAAAACCACAGAAGAGACTGAAATGTTCCCATTTACAAGCAGTAAAACAGGCTCAGAGGACAAGTAACTCTTCAAACTCCATATCAAGTAAGTGATGAAGTCTGAACTCAAAGCCAGCATCTTCTGTAACAGGACACTGCATACTCACCAGCTAGTTTTGATGTTTTTCTTTCCCAAGCATTCTCTACACATAATACAATGAAAACCAACGAACCGACATTTTCTCTACTGTAGAAATTATATTTTCCTTTTCATCTACTCATACTTTATAGTAGATCTGTGAAAGAAGTATTTTGTTTTATTTTCATTTCATACTAAGAGAGACTTTTAAAGTTTTTCTCATGCACTACTTTGTTTTGGACTGTTCCCCATTGTATTGACCAAACCTGATCCTGTATTCCCAAATCAAAGATATTCCAATGAACCAATACCCAAATTGGAATGGTTCCAGGAATGGAGGCCTCACCTTTTCATTTTATTGTTGAAAAACTTTCTAGACCAACCAGAATGCCTTTAGTCCAACAACAACGCCAGCTTATTTACAAACCGAACCCCACTATCTCACTCAGAAGCTCTAGGAGAGACTGACTAGGAATTCTTCCATAAGCCAAATATCATAGCAAAAGAATCAAACTTGCATTAATAATCTTCTGGAATAGACTGGCGGACAATAATGCATTGGGATCATAACACATGGACCACCAAATCTAGATGGGGACTCTTGACTTTCTGTTAGCCTGGGGCTCGTTGTAGCCAGGTGAGAATCCTGGCCCTGCACATTTTTTTAAAAAAAAATATAGAACTGTGCTGTTCAATACAGTAGCCACATGTGGCTATTTAAGTTTAAATTTATTAAAAGTAGATAACATTACAATATTCAGTTTCAAGCCATAAAGTCTTGGCTTGATCCACAGGGAGAGGGCTTGAGCCACAAAGGCCAGCCTTTGTAATTTTAGGGGAGGCAGAGTGCAAGTCCATGAGTCTAAGGAAGTTGTCTAGAGACTGGGGCAGCTGTGAACCATGAGCTGCTGACATGGCTGGGAGATGGATGGCCCATCCAATGAGGAGGACATAGGACCAAACACTACCTACTTCAGGAGGCTGTGGGTTATATTACTTCACCAAATAAAACTCAGCGAAAAGGTGAAGTGACAAGTACAAAATTGAGCATGTGAAACCATTCATCTTACTCTTCATTAGCCTTTCCTCGTATCTTTGGGAAGTTTACTGGTTCTTGACTTCCCACCTGACTAGTATCTGGCACTTATTAGGTGTTCAGTAAGCATTCATGAAATGAGTGTTGGCTTTCAGCATTGTTGTTAGGTATGATAATTAAGGTGATTGCCACCTCTATTCTAGTTTATTCCGATTGCTCTAACATATTTATTAACAAAATCCTCCCTTCTTCTCAAAGTGTCCGGACTATTATATAAACTATGTGGTCACTCTAGCATAAAGAGCATATAGCCAAGGTGCCAGGAGAACATGAGGAAAGACTGAGGGACTTCAGCAACAACCTCAGTGACCTCTCAGTACACCCCTATGTCTGTGACATTTGCTCTAACAGTACAAGTGCTCCCTTTAGAGAAAAAAAGTCCAGATTTCATTAAAAACTACCTTTGTGCTTAAAGTTCTGGTTTAGATTTGCATGACCCTACTAGTTATAACCTTGTGGGGTATTTTTGGTGATGGGATGAGGAGTATTAAAAAGAAATGTATGTAAAATTATCGATATACAGGTGTAATTGAGTTGTAATGATCAGTTGATCCTATTAACTTTATTTAGGTGGTAGCAAATGAAGAGTTGCAGACTGAAAATTAGAGTTGAAATTTCTGTCTTTTCACTAAACCCAAAGGGATAGCACTAAACTAAATGAGGTTTGCCTTGAGTGTATAAATAGCGGACACACTGTGATCCTGTCTCATTCCCAGGTATAGTGCATTTTGAGAAAAAAAGAAAGAAAAATACCTCACATAAAATAAAAGTTTTCAATTATAACCTTGTTATTTGAAGTATATCCAGTTTTCTAATGAACTTTTACTTAATAGGTTCATGTTAATGAAAATCCTTAAGACTCTGAATTATTTAATTATCGTGGCTGAAACTGGCAGACAGACCGTGTTGTCTTTTAACCTAAATTACCCGTAGGGAGGAGGAGAAAAAAAGAGCTGCCTCTTTCATTAAGAAATGAAGTTAATTCATAATCAATAGAAGAATAATTCTATATCTGACAAAGCTCTGAGCTATGTTTGTGCTTGGCAGGGCTACTAGAAACATCTCAATGTCCGCACATTCTCTAGTCCCATGTCCTTACTGTCCTGTTGCCAAGTAGCTTGTAGAGGTGACGAGTCTAACCAAAGGGCTAAAACATTTTTTTTTAAGATATGGACAACAGTGTTGCCTTGCTTGCTCATTTTTCCTTTGTTTTTATTTGCCTTTTCTTTTTTTCTTTTGGCTCCAATATAAATTATCCAAGAGTCTTGTGGTGCACTGACTGATCTCCTGCTTGAGTACAAAGCTGAGACCCCATGGAATTATAAAGCCCAGGTCAACCAGGCCACTGCACAGCTACCCATATCTGATTTGCAATAATGGCCAACATTATTTATCCAGACTGCGTGCTTTAGTCATTTCTGTTGACAGTTCCTCCTCCTCGCTGAAATCGTTTTTTCTTCTCTATGTTAATCCCAACAGAGAGATTTGAGAAGGGGAAAGACCCTATGTTACCAGGTTATGGACTTGGACTTGTAAAAAAATTTCGCTGGTATTATAGAAAAATCTCTCCAGATCCATAAATCTCCTTTACCAGAGATGAGTTACACATTGGCAAACATACCCATCTACTCTTGAATAAGAACTCTTTTGGTTGCAAATGAAATAAAGCTCAGGCACAGGTGCTGACCCAAGGGATCATATAATGATAACCTCCCTGGTCCTCCATCTCTTTCTTTTCTAATGGCATTATACTCAAATTCCATGTGATAGCACTGTGGCTTCCAGAAGCACCATAATAAATAACATTTGCCCAGGTTGAAATGCAGCAGAAATGTGTGAATTCTTATAAGTTTTCTAGCAAGAATCTTGTGATTGTGATTGATGCTCTGCCCATCTAGAAGCCAATCACTGAAGCAAATAGAATTAAATGCTGTGATTGTGTCTGCCTCTTGAACACAACTTTTTTCATCAACATGTTTAGCCCAAGTAAGTGAACATCCATATGCAGAATAACTGACAGGCAAGCTGCCATTAGAGCATTTTCATTGTGATGTTTAATTACAGGAAGGTATAGGAGGCTTCCAATATAAATTTATGACTCAGTTTTATTATACTTGACTACAACACTACTGCCTTTCTCTGGAGAAAATCTGGCATTCTACACAGGCAGTGTATAGAGCGTATATTCATTTTTCTTAGGTAGTAATTTTCTATTTGGCTACAAATTTTATCATGGTTCTATTAGGAGAGGTAAAATAAATTGTAATTTAACAAGATTTCTCTGGTTTCCCCTTGTCAAGAAAATATACATATTATCCTCCAAAGAGAGAAAACTATGCATCAAAAAATCTTTTCAGCCAATCCCACACCAGCTCTTTATCTCCAGCTACCATGATGAGTTAAAAAAGGCATTTGTTTTGTATATATAAAAATAGAATTTCTATATCTTTGTCTCCATTCTTTTCTGATGGGATAAATGTTCCTTTTAATGGGATGGAAAACACTGGAGAGCTAGGGGAATGTACAGGAAGAACTCCAGACAATATAACTCAATAAATATACATGGAGTGAATTGTGGATAAGGGCATGCAACGTCCCAGAGCTGCCTGAAATAAAATGTGATGTGTTTATTACAGGAGATACTAATAGGCATGCTAACATACTCAGAAGGGACTACAATTCCATTAAGATTTCATGGTCTGCCAAATCATTCTAGGTTTGAAATAAGTAGAGTGTTAATGTACATGTTGTATATGTCAGCATAACACAGCTTGTATAAGTTAAAGAAATAGTTTGTTGCCATTAATTTCTCAGGGAAGTAGAGTGAATAGCATTAAATCATCAGATAGAATGTAAAAGTCTCACCAATATAATATGGTTGTTAGACTGCTTGTGGTCCTGAGAGATGTAGAAATAATCCCTGGGTAAATACAGAGTGATGGATTTTTGCCTCAATATTAGGCAGCTGTGCAATAATTGGAACTGAGGGTGAAGTAGTTTAGAAGGACTTATTAGAGGTGTCCAAGCAAAGATTTTCACTCATTCGATAAGTGTTTCAGCCAAGAGAGTTCTAACCCATGTGTTTATTGACATTAAAAAGTCATAAATACTTAAGATAATTGTAGCAAAGAAGAATGTGCTAAATGGAAACTTGTGAAGGCTTTAAAGGAAATTTCTGGGTACATTCAACTACTTTAGATGTAGACTGTATTGGCTCTACTCAGTTTTTATTTTCCTTGATAGAATCTCTTGAATTACTTAGCCAAGATTGGGGGACTTTTTTCTGTTACCCAATCTAATGCTTTAATGGCTACTGATATTGCTTCTCAGGGACATTCTTAAAGCTCATCATAGTGGCTCTGAGAATCATTACTGAAGCTATACCTCATGCTGTCTTAACCAATCTATGTCAAAAAAAAAAAAAAAAAAGACTGGAATACCTCAGAGACCTCAAAGAAGGAAAGCCTGAGGGGAGGGGGGGGGGAAGAGAGAGTGAGTTGGATGGTGGGTGGGAGAGATCCATGAGAACTAGAATTGGGAAGAGGAAAAGTCAAGTTCTAAAGCCAAAGTTTCCTTCTCCTGATTGGCATATCTATATGCTGCAGGAGTCCTGCTCCCACCAAACAGAAGTAAGTTTACAGTTTGGGTTTTCATGGTATCAACTTTCCCCCCCAACTCTTTACAAATCTGCATCTCTAGTATTCAGTCATATGGCTTAGTTTTTTAACTCTTAGTCCAAATTATCAAGATAACCTGAGCAGCTTTCCTTGGATCAGTAAATCCTCTGGTTCAATAAACTTTTCCAAGGTTACCTTGTTAAATTCTAATAATAGGTTGACATTATTAGAGTTTAACAAACATGTAAGGGCATCTCCATGAAAGGGACTCAAGGTACAGCAATTATTGCTAATTCTGACCATCAGCAACCACCTACTAAATTGTTCTCCTTGGATATCACAGTAGCATCTCAAATTCATTATGCCCCAAACCAAATTTATTATCCTTCCTCTCCTTACTTTTTCCTATGCCTTCCTTATTGAAACAACCATCTTGGTCTCAATCCCACTCAAATTGAAATGTGGCTTGCCAGGAGCCAATTCCAGCATGTCATAATTACAAGAGTTTTATCAAAAGTTGGTGAAACTTGGGGCTCAACAAGGGCTGAGTCACATATGTAATTACCTGTTGGAGTGGCTAGAGGGCACTTCCCCCAAACCTGAATAGGATGATTGCTGCCAGACAGCTCAGGGCATCTTAATCTACATGTTATTGCCTCCTGTTGGCCAAACACCTGAAGAGCTGTAGGCTATTCCCCAATCTGGCAATGCTTCTGTACCTTACCCTTTGAAGTGTATTATCTCCACCTTGCCTTAGGACAAATTGTGTTAATAAAAAGCAAGGGGTGCTGATACAAGGAGAGTCTTTAGCTCCTTTAGCTGAAGCTCTGACCCCCAGTGCCTTTCAAAATTACCTTTTGTCTTTGGACTCCTACTTAATCTATGCACAGCCTTTCTCCAGATTGCTGAACCCTTCTTAATGCTAGGACAAGAACCTTGGCAGTGGCTTAACTCTGTTTTTCTTATCTCTTGTTGATTACTTTTGTGCAATGGATACTAAGAAGATGATACTAAACTTTAGGGAATGTTTGTATATCCAAATATATGATCATTAGGAATACTGGTGATACAGGTGATAATCAGTAACTGTGCTGGGCTTATAGAACTCATTGATATGACCACTAAACATTTATTAAGTGCAAGGCACTGGGGATAAAATAAGTAAGTGTTGCCACTTATATTCTGAGTCTAATAGTTGCACACAAAATGATTTCAAATAAATGTCCTATATGTCCAACAGCTTTTCATTTCCCTCTTTTATAAAAATAGAAATCATGCAACCATGTAAATCATCATGTGGTATAAATGTTGCTGCTCTTCTACAAAACTGAGGCAAACTCTTGAGTAAATGAGGGGGGTTTCTCCTCTAGCTTTCCACTTTTCTTATACCATCTGTGCTTATCTCCCTGTTTTTTAGTCTAAATGAAAATTCTCTTCTGTCAGTTCCAATAATGCTTGGATTATTCTAAATTCTAAATATGGATTCTTAACCCCTCTAATTCAGTAGACATTGTAAAGATACTATTGTAAGAGTCAAAAAGAAAATTGTAGTTTTGCAACTACAAGCAAACTCGGCATTCATTCTGTGAACTAATTGTATCTTTCTGAGCTAGCAACATCAGCAAGCACTTAGAATGAGGACATAAGTGTCCTAAAGACAAAAGTTGTCTTGAGGAACACACAAAATGTCATTTCATGGTGCTGTATATTCTTCAAATGGTGGTGTGCATTCTTTAATATCTTATTGGGATAAATGATTAAAATAATAATAATAATAAACATAAAAATCAGGCTTTTCAACTGATTGTGCTCATACAAGATTTTCTGTAAGTAGCTTCATGCATTTGGCAAACACCCTGCTACTCTTCACAGTGCACTGATTATTTTATGTATATTAAGAAGTTAATATATCACGATAGCTTGGAAGCTAGATTTTTTATTATGAAGAAAGCAGGCCTTACATTGGATACTAAAGTTTAACTAACTCTGAACTCTGAAATACCAAGGGATAAAAGAACATTTTCAGATTAAGGGCCTCTTTCACACCCAGGTAGTGCTGCATTGGTTTCTGGTGGCTAATAGACTTGCATTGGAGGTGGTCAGTGACATGAGGTGGTCAGTACTCCATGAGGTGGTCAGTGACAAAGGTATTTCATCCCTACTTCAGAGATGGTAAAATTTAGGTGCAAAGAAGTTAAGTAACCATAATAAAACTGTAAAAATCTAACATAAAATATACCTGATCCTTATTACCCTTATTTTCTGGTTTGAATGATAACTCATTAAGAGATTTCTTAAAAACGCTGAAGTAATGAGGGTGTTTTGCTTTTTGTTTTATTTTTCCTCCTCTTCCCCACAGCTCTTTCTTTGGTTCATTTGAGACAGACTAATTACATCAAGACCTCCTGGTTCTTATAAAATGAAAACATAGCCAATCAGAACCAAAACATAATTTGAAATAAATCTTACTGGAGTATGGTTGCTGCTAATAGTGATGATGACGATGTTAGGTTGCAACACAAAATCCTGCCTGTACATTTTTGTTTGTTTGTATGCTTGTGTTTTGGCTCAAATACCTTCCCTTTTTGTTGGGTCCATTCCCCATCATGCTTTGTCCATTTCAAAGGCTAATTGAGAAACAATTGTTTTGCCTTTAGGCTAGGTCATCATCAGAAAGTTAATTATGAGGTAGGCTGCCAAATTCTGAAGAGAATGGACCTGGGTCTGAGAGATGAAGACTGAATCCTGGCTCTACCATTTGCTCTGCTGTGTAAATGTGGGCATGGGTCTCTACCTTTATAAACCTCAGTGCTGTCATGTACACACTAGGGAGAGAAAACTGTACCTTCAGGGGCTAAATAAAATTATGCATGCAGAACACTATGATGCCTGCTGTGCAGTGAATGTACCATCAGTAAATGAGACCTGTTATGTTAACACAAATCCATAATTTCTCTATGTTGACATCTGTTACAAAATCCAAGCATAAGTTACAAAAGATATAGATCACAATTGGACTCCTTAATTTATGGGCCAATTTTAATTTTACCACCATTGGATGCATACCTTATCACATATGCTGATTAATTTAGAAAGACATGCTCAGTTGTGATTACTGTTCCATTTGTGGTTGTCTTTGGACAGAAAGCAATTGTCACACAATCTACATCCTGCTGTTTTGTTGTCAGGATAGCCACCAGCCAGTAATGTCATTCAGGTTCCCCTCTGAATTCAATCTGTCACTACATCCTGCTGTTTTCTCTTCAAGTGCATTGCTAATGTCAGCCCCATGTTCTCCATTGTTGTGAACATAGTATTCCAGCCCCTGTCATCACAAATTCAAGCTAAACCCAACCTATTTCCTATCATCCTATCTTGTTTACATACACTGTTTTCTTAAGAAATCAACATGTTTAAAGTCTGGTCCAATTTCTGAAATTCTGCCCTAAGAAATTCCAAAGTAACCCATAAGCAACAGAAAACCTGCATTCACTTCCCCTAACAGTATCATTTTGGAATTCTGTGTGTCACACTCCCTGTTATACCACGCCAATGTTACCCAGTTTGCTTACATCATAGCAGGCTTCTTTGTTTGAAGAGGACACTTTCCATACTATATCTATCATAGATCTATCATAGCATCCAGTGATACTCCTGTCACTCTGGCCACCCACCTAGCAATCTCCACTGATCATTTGAGAGAATTCAACTTCATCAGTCAACCTACTCAACTGAGTGTTTACAAACCTGTACCATGAATTCCATTACTTTCTATTCATTCAAAGTCACAGTCCCTTACTTCTTATGAAAATGTATGAACCCTTGCTCCCTTATCTGATAAATTAATACAGTCAAGCTATAAAGAAACTGCCCATCGCCAATCATTCACACTCCCCTTTACATTTTTCTAAATATAAGATCTACTTTCATATTTATCCCAATTACTTTATTATTTACATCAAGAGCAGTGAATCTCAATAGTAGCATATATGGGGGGGTGTTGAACAACGAGACATATTAGAATTGTCAAGGTGGAAGAAGTCCATTAAAAAGGAAGTCAAACATGATTGACAAAGACAACCTGAAAAACACGAATGGTGCTTTATCTTTCACACTATGTAGAAAAAGTATTTTAAGCAAGCAGATGGGCCCAACAATTTCCAAGGATCTAAACTTTTTTAAAATGATCTATCTTTAAAAGTCAAAAATCTATATCTACGTCTTGATTTTAGTATGCAAAAATATGTTATTTACTTTGAAATTTCAAATAACGTGAAAAGAGAGCATTCTATTTTTATACTTCTGGATAAGATGTGAGAATTGTGAAAATTTCAGAAAACAAAACAAAACACACAAGTCCAGAATAAATCCCTTCTCAAAAGCTCACTAACCATTTTACTTCTTTCAAGGGCTCTTTAAAATACCAACTTCCACCTGATTTTTTTTTAATTACCAGAAAGGGTAAATTTACCTTCCTAATGACAGTATACTTTCCAATAAGAAATCACAGAAGATGTTGAATGTAAGAATTTGTCAATACCTAATCTTCCTTCCTCCAAAAGAAAATATTAACAAATTCAATACAGTAAGTAGCATAAATTAGAATCTCTGTATGTAGAAATTGCAAAAGGTAGGAATTATTAGTGTTTTCCATTTTGCCTCCAACATTCAACACTTGAAATCTAACAGGTGGAATCTTAACCGTGGGCAAAAGTTTAGAAACCATCTAGCCTAATACCTGTGTCCTCTGAGAGTACCTTTTCTACTTGACTTTTGTCTGAGGTCTTGAGATTGGGGAGCTCATTCCTTCTAGAAAAAGCTCCTTCTCTTTCCCCTTCTCCTTCTTCTCCTTCTTCTCCTCCTCCTCCTCCTTTTCCTCCTCCTCTTCTTCTCCTCCTCTCCTTCTTCTTCTTTTTAAATAAAAAGAGCAGAACTAAAAATATCCTGCTTACAACATCTCTGAATTGGTCCTAGTTATGCCATATGAAACCACACAGAATAAGCTTAACCATTTCAACATGATAGGTCCTTACATCCTTCCAGCTCACACAAACTTCAGTCTTCCATTCTCTAGGCTACCAGCTGTTCTAACCATTTATTTTAGAGAATGGAGAGGAGTTAAAATCATGAGCTGGAGAGTCAGACTGATGTAGCTCCTGGTACCAGCACTGGCTTGCATCAGGCTGCAGGCCCTTGGGCAAGTTACTGAACCTCTATGAAATACAAGTTTCCAAATGTGAATAATACCATTCGATTCACAATTTTGTTATGAGGATCAATAGATACTGTATGCAAATTGCTTAAAGTGCACATAAACACTTTACAAAAATCTTTACTGTTAACATAATGGGTTTGTTTTACCATTCTCTCTAGGGATACCATTCCTGAATCTGACAAGTCATCAAAAGTCAGAGTGAGATAATAAACATAATGAAATTCCATTATGATTGTAATGAATACAGTTACTGTCATTCCATCTATACGACTGGCATATCCCAGTCTACCATTCATACCATCATTTACTAGTGCATTCTTTTCAGCTAAAATTCTGTTTTCTGCTTATTTTCAATAGATATTTCATTGCCTGCACCTAAAGCTTTTGATTTAAAGGATAGAGTCAGAAAAAGCTGGTCCACTTAATAGACTCTGTTGGATACGTGAGTGAATTCTTCATAGCATCAGGATATGTTAAGATTTAATTGTATGCACACAGACATTATCAAAATGTGAAAAACTCCCACACCTTCCTGGGACACTGACATGTGAGTCAAAAACCCGAGAAGTAACAGTTCTATGGCAATAAAACTCCAGAAATATGTAGGCCGAGCTTTGCAAAACAAATAAAAAACAAACCTGGAAATGTTTCTTCCCCAAACCTTGAGTCACCATGGCAGCTCCAGTATGTGTGAATTCTTAAATACACACAAAAAGGGTACCAGGTTTTAACTGAAAGCCGCAAGACGTGGATATTCATTTTTCCTATATTGTGCCTCCAGCATTCATGACAATCTATAGAGAGGTTGTACTAGCCTAAGATCGCAAATGTGGTAACCCTACCCCTGGGAAATTAAATATAAAAATCATATTCAAATTGACGCTATTGCTACCACTGCAAAATGTACATTTTTTCCTTGGTAATTTTGTGAACTGTACCTCTGCATGTTTTAATTTAAAATACTTCTCTTGCATAGAGCTAAAACTTTGGAAGCTACAGATGCAGATTATCTACTATTTCCGCCATCACTAAATCTTACGGCCAGCCTCAGCTGTCACTGAATCAACAGGGCCTAGACGGCAGAAACAATTTTGTAGCTTTGTCACCAAGAGACAGCAATATAAGTAAGATTTTGGCTTCTATTTTCAGTCTGACCTCAATAAAGTATGACAGAGTTACAGCCACTTATCAGTGAAGCTTGAGCTATTCAAATCACAGGGTTTCATTTTAACAGACTTGGTATCCTAGAACATGTGAAAATATTTTTCTCAATGCAAAAAAAATCATTCAGAATGCTTCCATAACACAATAAATCTATATAACTTATGATCTGACTACAAGAATGATAATTTCTTAATTAAAAGCATGCTACAGGTATATTTATGAATATACACACACATTCACACACATGTACTAGTATATTTGGGTATATATGTCTACGACCAAAGTGTTTCATTTTTTCACATCATTTTCTCAACTCTTTCCTAATTTTATCCTTACAGTGCTCTTATAGGGAAAGTTGAACATGTATGAGTACTATTTTAAAGATGAAGAAATTGTGGACAATAAAGACCTGTTGAATTTTACAGGGTTACAAAGGAAAAATCCACATCTCTTGACCTATAGCTTTCAAAATCTCAACTGCATAGGGTTAGAAAATAGAGTGAGAAGCTACTGGAAACACTTACATGATTAAAGTACATTTCTTCCTAATGACCTTCTCATCTCTTTTGACTAAACATCTATTATTAGGCTAATTTCAGGGCAAGATCCTAAGTAAGTGTATGAGTGAGTAAATGGGTGAATTTGCTACATGCAAAACATTCTGCTAAATCCTGTGGGATGGGAATGGAAATCAGAGGTAGTTGTGCATAGCATTTGTGGCAACATGGATATACCTTAAAGGCACTATGCTAAGTGAAATAAGTCAGAGAAAGACAAAGTATCATATCATTTAGATGTAGAATCTAAAAAAGGATGAACTCATAAAAACAGAGTAGAATGGCAGTTACCAGGGACTGGAGGATGGGGAAGTGGAGAGATGTTGGGCAAAGAGTATAAACTTTCAGTTTTAAGATAAATAACTTCTGGGGATCTAATGTACAGCATAGTGATTATAGTTAATAATAATGTATTATATACCTGAAAGTTGCTACAAATAAGAAATGGTAATTATGTGATGTGACTATGGTATAAACTAACATTATGATGACAATCTTTTTGCAATATACACGTATCAAGTCAACATGCTGTACACCTTAAACGTATGCAATGTTATATGTCAATTAAATCTTGACAGACCTGGAAAAATAGGGCATAGTTCTTTTTTTTTCTTTCAGGAAATCTACTAACAGGGATATTATGAAAAACATATAAACTCTGCTAATGCACTTACTATTTATATTGGCAGGATGAACACACACACAACACACATACAGCGAACAGGGACCAAGGCATTCTTTTATTCATGAATAGATAAAAGTTTTAAAGATTACAAAGAAATAGTTGTGGGTAGTTGTACAAAAAAATGACCAAGAAATACAGTAAGAATGGGATCCAACTCATGACTGGACTTTCCCACACAAGATCCAGACCAATCTCACAAAGACCTAAGGAAAGGGTTCAGGCAACAACAGCCATATCAGCAAAACCCAAATTTAGGAAACTGAAGTTGGTCAAGTTAAGTCTGCCATGTATGAACTGTTGGCTATAACATTTTGTCCCACTTTCAAATTTAAGGAAGTTAGCTCTATAAAATGTTGCCATCAAATAAAATAGTCTGCTGCTAGCAAATCTATGGCAATTTTCTTTGTGGCCTTAAATTAAATGTGATTCATATTGTCTCTATTTTTTAGGGTTTGATTTATGTGATGTCTTTCATGTGGCCATGAATGACAATATCAAAAAACTATCTTAGTAGTTGTAATATTATTAATGTTAAAATTATATTAAACAGATCCTTACTTTCATTAAGCTAATCATTAAGATTAGCATTACTTTTTATGATGAATAGATCAAATAAATGAAATATATAATTTTTAAAAATTCTTATGAATTTTTAAAATCTTTATTGTTGAGATTATTACAGATGTCCCTCTCTTTTGCCCCCATAGCTCCCCTCCACCCATTTCCCGCCCCGCTTCAGGCCCTAGCCACACTATTGTTTTTGTCCATAGGTAATGTATACATGCATATGAGATCTCTGTCTAATCTCTTCCTGCCCCATACCCTCTTTCCTTTGAGAATCATCAGTTTGTTCCATTTCCATGCCCTTGATTCTATTCCATTCACCAGTTTATTCTGTTCATCAGATTTTTTATTGGTTTGTTTTTTAGATTCAGTTGTTGATAGATATGTAGTTGTTGCCACTTTGTGGTTCATATTTTTTATTTTTATCTTTTTCTTCATCTTTCTCTTCTTAAAGAATACCCTTCCACATTTCATATAATACTGGTTTGGTGGTGATGAACACCTTTAGCTTTTTCTTATCTGTGAAGCTCTTTATCTGACCTTCATGATAGCTTTGCTGGGTAGAGTAATCTTGGTTGTAGGTCCTTGCTATTCATCACTTTGAATATTTCTTGCCACTCCCGTCTGGCCTGTATAGTTTCTGTTGAGAAATCAGCTGACAATCGTATGGGTACTCCCTTGTAGGTAACTAACTGCTTTTCTCATGTTGCTTTTAAGATTCTCTCTTTGTCTTTTGCTCTTGACATTTTAATTATGATGTGTCTTGGTGTGGTCCTCTTCAGGTTCCTCTTTTTTGGGGGGGTTCTCTGTACTTCCTGGACTTGTAAGTCTATTTCTTTTACCAGGTAGGGGAAGTTTTCTGTCATTATTTCTTCAAATAAGTTTTCAATATCTTGCTCTCTCTCTTCTTCTGACACTCCCATAATTCGGATGTTGGTATGCTTGAAGTTGTCCCAAGGCTCCTTACATTATCTTCATATTTTTGGATTCTTTTTTCTTTTTGCTCTTCTGGTTGGGTGTTTTTTGCTTCCTCGTATTTCAAATCATTGATTTGATTCTCGTTTTCCTCTAGTCTACTATTGAATCCCTGTACATTATTCTTTATTTCAGTCAGTGTAATGCTTAATTTCTGACTGGTCCTTTTCCAAAATTTTTAACACCCATATACATGGAGATCTACACTCCCTTATTCTTACCTATTATTCACTCTAGTGCTTAATATGTATGGGTCAAAAGATCAATAGCTTTACTTTTTAATTTATGTCCTGCCTCATTAAAAAAAAAAAAAAAACTGAGCCATTAAGACATTTCATAGAGTTCAACAGGTTAAGCAACTCTGGGTTAATGATTTCTTAGCTGTTTACCTAAGCAAAAAGAGATAAACAAGAACTAATTTTTATGTTAAAATGATACAATTTATGTTAAAATTGAAGGGTGTTAATCTGTTTCAAGTTTACCCCATATCAATTCATCATATCAGAAATTTAATAGACAGAAACTAAAAGAAAAAAATTTACAAAAATGGTTTCACTATTAGCTTAGAAAACACCTTAGCTAACATTACTCCTTGCTGATCTGTGAAGGTATGGTAATATTATACTTTATTTTTATTATTTAAAGTCCATACTTTATTCATATTTCCTTAGTTTTATCTAATATTCTTTTATTTCATTGTGGTAAAATTGCTATGCAAGATTACATACATTTCAGAGGTATAACATAATTCAATATGTGTATACTCTACACCAGCCGTGGGCAAACTACGGCCCATTCGGCTATTCTATCTGGCCCGCGGAGCCGAAAGAGTGGAGGGTTCTCTTGCTCTCCCCTCCGATCCTTTACTTGGAATTTATATTAGTTCACACAAACACTCCATCCATGCTTTTGTTCCGGCCCTCCAGTCCTGTTTAAGAACCCATTGTGGCCCTCGAGTCAAAAAGTTTGCCCACCCCTGCTCTACACAGTTGCCACCACTCTAAGTCTAGTTACTGTCCATCACCATAAAATTGATCCCCATCACCCCTTTCACCTTCCCCAACCCCTTTCCCTCAGGTAGTTCTATGTTTCTGTGTTCTCTGTATCTAAGAGTTTGCTTTGGGTTTTGTTTTGTTTTCAGATTGCATGTATAAGTGAAATCATACAGTATTTGTCTACTTGTCTTTCTCTGTCTGATTTATTTCACTTAGCATAATACCCTCAAAGTCCATCCATGTTGTTGCAAATAGAAAGACTTCATTCTTTTATATGGCTGAGTACTATAGGCAATATGAACAAAATATGAATAACGATGGTGAGAGTGGGCATGCTTATCTTGTCAGATCTTAGAGGCAAAGCTTTCAGTTTATCCCCATTGAGTATGCTAGCTGTGGGTTTCTCACATATGACTTTTATTTTGTTAAGATTTGTTCCCTCTATGCATGTTTTGTTGAGATATTTTATCATAAGTGGAAGTTGCTTTTTCTGTATCTATTGAGGTGATTATATTATTTGTTTTCTTCATTTTATTAAAGGGGTGCAATGCATTGATTTACTTGTGAATGCTGAATCATACTTGCACTTCTGGAGTAAATCCCACTTGATCATGATGTATGATCCTTTAATGTATTGTTGAATTTGGTTTGCTAATATTTTTAGAGTATTTGCATCTATGTTTATCAGAGATACTGACCTGTAATTTTCTTTTGAGTGGTATCTTTGTCTGGTTTTGGTATGAGAGTAATGCTGGCTTGTAAAATGAGTTTGGAAATGTTCTCTCTTTTTCAAGTTTTTGGAAGAGTTTGAGAAGAACAGATATTAAATCGCCTATGAATGTTTGGTAGAATTCACCTATGAAGACATGTGGTCCTAGACCTGGTTTGCTGGGAGTTTTTTTTTTTTTTTTTTTTTTTTTTTTTTGTATTACTGATTCATTTTCCTTACCAGTAACTGGACGGTTGAGATTTATTGTTTCTTTATTTCATCATGGTTTAGTCTTAGAAGATTGTATGTTTCTAGGAATTTATCAATTTCTTGTAGGCTGTCCAATTTGTTGGTGTGTAATAGTTTGTAGTAGTACCTTAGAAGCTATTGTGTTTCTGTGATATCAGTTGTAACTTCTCTTTCATCTCTGATTTATTTGAGCCCTCTTTTTTTCTTGGTGAGTCTAGCTAGCTGAAAGTTTATCAATTTTGTTTCTCTTTTCAAAGAACTAGATCTTGGTTTCACTGATCAAAGACTCTATTTTTCAGTCTCAATTTCACTTATTTTTGTTTTCATCATGATTATTTCCTTTCTTTTACTATATCTGGGCTTTGTTCTTTTTTCTACTTCCTTTAGGAGTGGTGTTAAATTATTTATTTGAGATTTTTCTTTTTTTCTCTAGAGGAGTCCTGTATCACTATGAACTTCCTCTTATAACTGTGCTTGCTTCATCCCATAGACTTTGGGATGTTGTACTTCAATTTTCATTCGTCTTGAGGTATGTTTTGATTCCCCCCCTTGATTTCTTTGTTGACCTATTTGTTGTTGAGTAGCATGTTTTTTGGTCTTTATACATTTGTGATTTTTCCAGTTTCATTTTTGTGGTTGATTACCAATTTCATACCTTTATGGTCTGAGAAAACACTTGCTATAATTTCATTCTTCTTAAACTTATTGAGACTTGTTTTGTGGCCTATCCTGTGATATATCATATAGAATGTTATAGTAACACAAGAGGCCCGGTGCACGAAGACCGTGCATGGGTAGGGTCCCTAGGCCTGGCCAGCGATCAGGGCCAATCAGGGCTTTCCTTCCCACAGCTGCCGGCTGCTGGCCGGGGCCTTCTTTTTGTTTGTTTGTTTGTTTGTTTGAAGTATTACATATAGTAGTACATATATCTCCTTTTTTATTTCCCCCATTGAAATTCCCCCAGCCTTCCCTACCCCCAGTCACATGCCCTCATCCCGACCCCCTCAGTGTCTTGTGTCCATTGGTTGTGCTTATATGCATGCATACAAGTCCTTTAGTTGATCTCTTTCCCCCATTCCCCCTGCAACACTCCCCAGCCTTCCCGCTGTAATTTGACAGTTTGTTCGATGCTTTACTGCCTCTGTATCTATCTTTTTGTTCATCAGGTTATAATGTTCTTTATTTTCCATAAATGAGTGAGATCATGTGGTATATTTCTTTCATTGCCTGGCTTATTTCACTTAATATAATGCTCTCCAGGTCTATCCATGCTGCTGCAAATGGTAAGAATTCCTTCTTTTTTCTAGAAGCTGCTCTACTTGGGTATTTTTTCCTGCTTTGTCTTCTAGCTCACTGATGTGGTCCTCTGCTTCTTTTGTCTACTCTTGATGCTTTCTATTGAGATCTTTACAGCCACAATGTCATTTTTCATTTCTTCTTGGTTCTTCTTCATTTCCTCTTGGTTCTTACACATATTGTTGAATTCGTCTTCCATTCATTTCATCCACCCTATGACCATTTCTCTGAATTCTTTCTCTGACATGTTGCTTGCTTCCATTTCGTTCACTTCCTTTTCTGGTGATACCTGCTTTTCTTTCATATGCGAGCTGTTTCTTTGTCTCCCCATGACCTCTCTTCTCCGGGTGTCTGGTTATGTAGTTCTCTCTCTGCTTTCCGTGAGGTAGTGTAGAGATTCTCTGAATCTACGTGCTTCCACTACTTGGGACCAGTGTTCTCGGGTTAGCAGCTGTTCAGTGGGTGCCGTAGTTATAGATTCCCCAGGCTTTTCAGGTTTCTGATAACATCCACTTTCCCCTTTAAGGTGGCGCAGTCTCCGCGTCTGAGCCGGTCGCTCCGGGAGGGAACCCAGCAGCAGTGGGGGCTTCCCAGTCAGGAGAGTCCTGTCCAGCAGTCCCCCACAGTCTCCTGGAGTATAGCTGTCCCTCAACTCACCAACAAACACTCCCTGTGTGACCACACACTCTCCCTTTGTTTTCTCATTCACACACTATCTTGCAGTCTGCCTTCCCGTCAGCAGCCATCTTCCAATCTCCTCCTCCAGGGCCTTCTTTCATTTCACACCACCCCCTGGTGGTCAGCACATGTCATAGCAAGTGGTCAAACTCCCAGTTGTTGAACTCCCGAGGGGACAATTTGCATATTAGCCTTTTATTATATAGGATTATACTTTTAACAAAGACTAGAATTTGAATTTTAAGTAATCCTTAAAACCAAAATATGTTTCATAACATATTAAAAACAAAATTAAATTTTGTCATGACTGAGTAAATTAAGGTTGACATCAAGACATTTAACAGAAGTAAACTTATAATAGCATACTATTTTCAGATATGCCATTGTTTAAAGAGCCATACAATCTGTTTTAAATCATGTCAATAGTTTTTTGGACATAAAACCTTTCATATTAATATATTTTATTCATTTTCTTATACCTCAGTTATTTTCAAAACAAATGTTATTAAGGTATTCTTTTTTTTTCTGAAATTGTTAAAAGTATTTTCACCTCATCCCCATAACAAAAAAAAAAATTAAGATGTCTGAGATGAGTATGGCAGAATACAAATTACAAAAGTCTATTAAATCCGTGCCACCACTGTCTTTTGAGATGCAGGAGACTCATGGGTGGTGGCATCAGAGAGGGGATAAATTAACTCTTGCCTTTTTCTTTATAAAGATGCTTACATGCTTACATAAATAAACCAATCCAGTATTTCAAATTTAGGAGTTTATCTGTACAGAGTTAAAAGCACCAGAGAATAAGACTACATTTACAAAAATGACTAGTGAAGAAATAATCATATAAGCAAAAACAATCAGAATAATTTTTATTAATGGAGAAACTGTTAAATATCTTAAGGAACAAATATAGCTATTGGGGAGAGAGTCAGAAGAGACTGCCCTTCTTATATAAGCCAGTCCAAATTTTATTTTTCTTTTTAAATTGAATTTATGGGGATGACATTGGTTAATAAAACTATATAGGTTCCAGGTATACAATTCTACAATACGTCATCTGTATGTTGTATTATGTATTTACCACCCAAAGGCAAGTCTCCTTCTATCACCATTTATCCCCCTTTACCTTCTTCTACCTCCCTCCACGCCCCTTCCTTGTAGCAATTACCATACTGTTGTCTGGGTCCATGAGTCAACAAACAAGTGTTGGTGAATATGTGGAAAAATGGAACCCTAATGCACTGTTGGCGGGAAAGCAAACTGGTGCAGCCACTGTAGAAAGCAGTATGGCGTTACCTCAACAAATTAAAAATGGGACTGCCTATGACCCAGCAATTTCACTTCTGGGAATATGTCCAAAGGAACCTGACACACTAATTCAAAGGACTATACGCATCCCTATGTTCATTGTAGTGTTATTTACAGTAGCCAAGATTTGGAAGCAGCCCCAGTGCCCATCAGGAGATAAGTGGATAAAAAAGCTGCAGTACATTTACACAATAGAATACCATTCAGCCATAAAATAGAAGGAAATCTTACCTTTTGCAACAGCATGGATGGACCTGGAGAGTGAAGTGAAATAAGCTAAGTGAAATAAGCCAATTAGAAAAAGACAAGTACCATATGATTTCACTCATATGGTGGAATCTAATGAACAAAATTTACAAACACAGTGGAGACAGGCTGTCAGAGGGTAAGGAGGAGGGGACTGAGTGAAAAGGCTGAAGGGACTAAGCAGTCAACATTTTCAATGAAACTAAATAGCCCCAAAAGCTTTGAGACTGATAAATAAACCTATATCCCTGGTAGCTCTCCAAGGTCCTGAAATGTAAGTCCTAATCATTCCCAGGAACTAGAATGCTGGCTATGTCAATCAACTCATTAACGACTGAAAACAAAGAAAATTACAGGAGCTTCAGAGTCACCTAACACACACAGCCTTATTCTGAGTATCTTATCAACATATAATAAAAATATAGAATAGGCCTGACGTTTATTGCATTTTCTTTCTGCTAGGTCTCTTTATAACAAAATCTTGATGAGAGGAAAGAGAATTACAGGCTGTAGTGCAAAGTGGATTGATCCACTTCAATCTTACACCAAAGTTGTTCTCATGCAAAAAGGCTTCTTAGATTAATTCCACCTTCTAAATATTCCCATATGCAATAACTGAACTGTGTATTTTTAGAATTTGTGCTTGTAATTCATTTCATGTATTTATATTTTATATCTTCTAAGTGAAATATATATTTATTGACAATAAGCATGAGTTTTGTATCTAATTTTTAATATCCGAAAACAAGGTTTTACATAGAGCATTCCCAAAAGTGATCCTTTAATATATTAAAGCATGTATCTAAATACTACAGCCACTTCTGCCTCTCACCTCACTTTTTGGCTTCTCTGAATAAAAAAAAAATCCTATCAAGGTGACCAGTTGCCATAGTGATAAGCACAACAATAAATGCAAATATATCAATAAATGTTTTGTGTTGTTTCTTTTTTTTTTTTTTTCCCCAGCCCTAGGTCTGGTTTTTGTCTGTAACTTTAGGTAAATGATAGCCTCTCTATCTCACAATTTTCAATGGTACCTGAAAATCAATAGACTACATCAGGTCCGCAAACACTCTTTTGTTCAATATAGCTTTATTATCATGTTGATAAATGACTGCAGAAACTTAATTCATTTATATCAATTAACCTATGGTAAAATTGGTTTCATTATACACTGTTTTACTTAACATTACAAAACCTATCAATGACATTAAGTAAGGACTTAGTGTATATGCAATTGGCATTCAAATAATAATTGCAGGAAAAGTTTGAAAGCTCAAGAATAATCTAATTTTAATGTGGACTTATATATCCCCCATGGAAGTGCCATGGGTTAAATGTAGGCAGAAAAGATGGATAACATAAGTAAAATCAAAGATTCCTTTTTAAACTATAAAAGACATTAAAGAGCAACTAGTCCACACTGCTCACATATCAGAAGAGGGAAAATTGAGAACAGAACCAGAAATAAAAAATGACTTGTTTGGTTATCAAGAACAATGCTAGGACCAGAAGCCATGCACCTTTCTTGCTATTTGACTAGATTTTTGTCCTATTAAATGTGTTGCTTTAAAAAAATTGTTGCCCTAGCCAGTTTGGCTCAATGGATAGAATGTCAGCCTGTGGACTGAGGGTCCCATGTTTGATTCCAGTCAAGGGGATATGCCTGGTTTGTGGGCTCGATCCCCAGTTGGGGGCATGCAGGAGGCAGCCAATCAATGATTCTCTCTCATCATTGATGTTTCTGTCTCTCGCTCCCTCTCCCTTCCTCTCAGAAATCAATAAAAAATATTTTTTAAGAAACCGTATTGAGTCACAAGCATCTTGAAAATATCACTGTGTAGGTACAATGATCTCTGATGAAGAGTAGAAAGGTCATGCCTACCCATTCAGCTGATTTTTGTTTTTCTCTAAACACTGAACACTAAAATTTCCAAAGGACATCTGCAGGCAGGTGATTTTCTAATCTAAATCTTCCTTTCTAAAAATATTTCAAATAAACCACAGTTGGCAGACTCCAAGGGACATGTTCACCAAGAAAAGTATATTTTAATAAAAATTTTTGATACAATAAACATTTCAACTTAGATCTTATCATTCAATCATCCTGATACTGAAGCCTGTAAACATGTGGCTGAGTGCATAGAAAAAATATATATTAGTCTTTTCAGGAGCCCAGGGAGTCACCTTTGAATAATATGATGCATTTCATGTACAAAAATTACTTGTTCCCTTTGGACATATATCTACAAATATACTCCAAGAGAAAAATGAACCACAAAGAAAAAGCCTCTCTTCAAGTAAACAATATTACACATTTTCAAAGCTATAGTAGACAATAACTCTCAGAATCTTCAGGTGAACGCAAAGTTGTCCTCTAATTGGCTTGGCAACAATTTAATTTCTCAAGTGCTGCATAACACAATTTAGCTACACTCATCCTGTGCTGTGAAGTAAGCCAGTCAGAGACAGACAAGTACTATATGATTTCACTCATATGTGGAATCTCATGAACAAAATAAACTAACAAACGAGACAGAAACAAACTCATAGATAGAGAACTGACAGCTGTCCGAGGGGAGGAGGTCTGCAGGGCTGAGTGAAAAAGGTGATGTGATTAAGCAAAAACAAAAAAACACACTCAGATATAGGCATGGTGATTACAAGAACAGAAGAGGGGTTGGGGGGAGGTAGAAAAGAGTATAGGGGGGATAAATGGTAGTGGAAGGAGACTTGACTTGGGGTGGTAAACAAACAATACAATATACAGTTTACAAATTATAGTATTGTACACCTGCAACCTAAGTAACTTTTTTAACCAATGTCACCTCAATAAATTAAATAAAAAATAATAAAAAAGAAAAGAAAAAATCCTATATAATAAATAGCTAATATGCTAATTAGACTAGATGGTGGAACAACCTTCCAGGATGACCAGTGGGTGGGGGGCAGGACCACAGGGCTGCGAGGGCCGAGGCAGCTGGGGCCGCAAGGGCCTACTCTGGCACAAATTTTGTGCATTGGGCCTCTAGTAAATAATAAAGATATATATTATATATTTCTTACCTACCAGGCTGACTACATTTAAAAGTCTACCTGAAAATTATACTAAGGCTACAGGGAAACAGATAATCTAAGATATTGTTAGAGTGCATAATGGTTAAACCTCTGTGGAGGAGAACAGTGCAACAGACTATATATACATTCACCCTCTGACTCAGCAATCTAGAAATTTACCTGAAAAATATATTTCCACAAGAATTAAACAACATCGGCACAAAACCTTGTGCCATATTCATATTAATTGTGACAGAAAAATATTAGCAAAAATTGAAATGTCTAGACATAGAAGACTAACTGAATACACTATAATACCTTCACACAATAGAGTAGGTTATTATATAGCTATACAAAAGAAAATATTTTGAACAAATATGGAGTGATTTCCAACAAATACTATCAGGTAAGAATATCAAGGTATGAAAGAATATCTACCATGTCTACCATTTGAGTAAAATATAAGGGTAAATATGAGTAGATAATATATTCAAGTGCACATATTATAAACATATATGTACATAATATATATGTGTGCTTCAATATGCACACTATTGATAAATCAGAATATAATAAAATGGTTACCTATGGGAATTTAGGAAAAGGTAGAAGAAATAAAAATGAAATAGAGACTTTTTTGAGTACAACTTTTTATATAGTTTTAATTCCAAATATATGAATATTTTATATTTTCCTAAAGTTAAATTAAAAAGAATAAAAAGCCAAACTTAATATAAAAGACAAAGAGGGGAAAAACTTAACTCTGTATCACATTGATAAACAGTAACCTTTTTGGTGAAAAAAAGTCTAAAGACAAAAAGAAAGGGGCCAAATATATGGTGACGGAAGATGATTTGACTTTGGGTGATGGGCACACATTGCAATGTACAGATCATGTGTCATGGAGCTATACACCTGAAACCTATATGATCCTATTAACCAATGTCACCCAATAAATTTAATTTTTTAAAAAGACAAAAAGAACTGCAAAAACAGTTTAAACTTTGCTTAGTGTGTACCATTAACAAGAAAACCATAATACCCATATCACAGGTTTGTTCTTAGAATTACATAAAAATATATGTACCAAATAAAAGAAACTGGATGTGGGGTAGTTGGAAATCCTCTACTACCTTCACAATTCTTCTGTAAATCTAAAATTATTCTAAAATAATAGTTTATTTAAGGAAAACAGTATGTACAACACTAATCATAATTCCTGACATAGAAGACATAATTTAATTTGAAAATAAAAATCAGCATGGATCTCATAAGTAGTGAACACTAACTAGACATCAGATGTTCTTGTATTGTTATGTTATTTTATTCTGGTAAAAAAATTGGAATTAAATATTTGAATAACATAGCACATTCTATAGTTTCTGCGTCACAAGATTAAGTGTCCTAAGGTAATTCAACTATACTAAGAAACCATAAATCATTTACCAAAATTAACTTATAATTATACGAATTCGTGCACTGGCGGGGTCCCTCGGTCTGGCTTGTGCCCTCTTGCAATCCGGGACTCCTCGGGGGATGTCGGATAGCCGGTTTCATCCTGATCCTTGCAGGCCTAATCCAGATAGGAGGGAACCTGATCCTGTGTGTTGAGCTTCTGTCCCCTGGTGGTCAGTGCGCATCATAGCAACTGGTCATTTGGTCACTTAGGCTTTTATATATAGAGATATGGTGTTGTAGTTACACACATGCCTATACACACATATATACAGCTCTTTATGATTTTCAAAAGAGTTCCACACATTCCCTACATAAGACTCACAATAACTGAGCAAAATAGACTGGGAAGGACAGGTCATCTCCCTTGAACAGATGAGGAAACAGATATCCAGAGATGTTCAAACACTTAGCCTTGTTCACAGAGCTCATCGGTAATAGGAGCTAGGACTAGACCCCACTGACTCCTTGTCCACAATTTCTCCCCACATGGGACACAACAAACAAAAGAACCTCTGCTATTCTGCTGAATTATCCATGAACACATCCAGGACTCCCTATGGAGTCTTGATTCTGACAGCCCTGGGAGGCCCTACAAGAATCAGCCAGTTAATCTGCATCTTCAAAACCTGGGATCAGTAACCTTATTATCTGGAATCACAAGACTCTTCTCTAAATGAAATGCTTTAGAAGAGACTTTGAAGGGCTCTTCCAATTTAAATGCTCCTCTATGATCTTAGTTTGATCATTGAGGGTCAATGAATCTCAGTACTAAAAACAAACTACAATTGCAACAGTTTATCATTAGTCTTGCACCCCTTTCAATTAACTCAAGGGCTATAATGAAGTTCAGTCTCGTTTAAAAATCAGAGAGCATATAAACAACAGAGTAATAGTGGTAAATTCAAAACTGCAAGCCAGTTTGGCTTTCATTCATTCACTGAACAAGTATTTATGTTAAGCCTACTGGGAGTTAAACCAGAACAGTACTAAGTTCTGGGGAATCAAAGAATAATAATCCAGTATAAGTAGACTATCCAGAAGGAGTTCAAGATGGGGTGGGATCATGCTCAATCAAGAATCATTTGAATGGTCTGGGTCAAAAAAGAAAGCCCTGTGAGATGGCTTCCCTCAAACCTGGAGGAGGCCAGAGTACCAGCAATGTTTTTAAGGTTGTAAATGAGTGGTGCTCTGAATGGATTGATTTAAACCTGGATACTTACTTGCAATACAACAACAATACAACGAAGTAAAATTCTTTCACTAAGCAAAGCCAAAGAGCTGTTTTCGAAGTCAGGGACACTCCAGGAATCGCTCATATGGCTGCTCTCCTGTGGCCTCATTAGCTGATTCTCACAAGGTGCACACTGGAGCAATGGCCTAGATTCCCACATACCAACTCTGACATTTATAAAGCACGTTCAGTTCTGACAAGATCAAAAACTCAACATTCTTTCAAATCTTGTAATAACTCCCAAACATCCCTGGCTCGAGCTGAGAAAACTGAAAGTGATAAAGCACGTAGTCCAGTGAAAAAACAAAACAAAACAAACAACAACAACAACAACAAAAACCCTTGGGAATTATAGGCTTATCCTCTTCCCTCCTGCAGTACCAGGCATTTGTACGATTTTGATAGCACATTTTCCCCTTAGAAAACACTCATTGCATTACCTCCCAAATGACTCATTTGTAACTGCCATGGTCCTATGATGTCAGCAATTTTACCAACAGACAGTGATTTCCCTGTTAAACTACAGGCCTCCAACCTCAAACTCCTATGTTTCTATTTTAATGTCAATGTGAGACATCTCAGCATTGTGAATTGATTCCAAGCCTCGCTCATTGCTACAGTGAGACTGAAGAAGGTGTACCAACATGTTTACTCAAACTATGCTCTGGCCACAGCTGGTACAAAGATGACACTTTGGGATTTTCAGGTTTTCAAACCTACCCTTTTAAAAATAACTATTAATAGCTGAAATTTATTGTGTACCTGTATGTCATGTTCCATCATATCACTTTTCTATCGTGATAAAGAGACAAATTAAATTTACTATCTTAACAAAATAAGACTTGTCACCTCTCATTTTAGCTTTTTTACTTTTAGGTTAACAATGGACATGACTTTTGGAGTTATGTCTTCTGTAATATGATAGACTAATCATTTCCATTCATTCATTAATGTGCCATTTGTACACTTAGCACTAAAGCATCTAACTTGTATCTGGCACTGGATATACGGCAGTTAAAATGTTAGAGAAGCCTGCCTGCCTTCCTGAAGTTTAGAGATTTTTGGTAGATGAATAATGAATAAATGCTCAAAATTGTTCATAACCCAATGTCATTATTTTTAGAAGGAAGAAATCACGATGTGGAGGGGTAATTTTTTCAAAGGTGAGAAAGCCAAGAGATGGCAGTCAGACTTAGAAGTAAGGAGTCCCCTGACTCTCAGTTCAGTGTCCCTCCTTTCTTCTGTGCCTCTCCTGATTCAATGACGTTGATATTGGTGAGGCAGCAACTTGCCTGATCGTTGCCATTTCCTAAAAGCCAAATAAGTGTGTGTATTCAGTGAAGGACATTGCATACCTTGTTTAACTTATTCCTTCCAAAATCTGTGAGGTTGAATTGCTTCTGATCTTAACTCAAAAATTGACAGAACGCTAGTTTTGAGCCAACAGCCAAAGGATCCAAGTCAAAAATCTCTTTGGTCCTCAATGTGCTCTTCTTCTACAGGAGTGGACTAGATGAGGGAAAGCAAGTCAGCTTTATCACAAGTCCTTGGTCACTCAAATGGCAAGGTGTTTTAAACCCATGTATTTAAAAGCCTTCAAAGAACATGCCAATCCTCCCAGGCAGAGGGTTCAGATTTATTTATTTTTCACTAAGGCAAGAAGGGGGCTGAGGAAGGGGGAGGGGAAGATATGCACGTGTGCTGTGCCTGTGCTGAGGAAATAGGGTTATTGAATATGTGCCACCTTTTCTTCATGCCAATTAGAACATCATTAAAACAGGCACTCACTGATTCTAATCACATTTGCCACACTCAATGTATCTCAAGTTTATAACTTTCTGAAAATTAAAGAATAGAAGTGATGCTGTGACACCTCAAATAAAAAAAGACACTGTGACAGATTTCCTAGTGATGTACATTAACATCCAGGAAAAACTCTTTGTACTGTTTGAGTCCTCGATAAACACAAAAAGGAAACCCTTAACTCTCTTACATCTGCAGGCCATGGTCCACAGAAAACCATTTCTGAAGGGCAAGAATACAGGTACCATAGCCAGAATCCCAGTCCAACCACTCATTCAGTATGTAAGCAACCTAGCCTTAGATTCCTTGTCAACCTACTGGGGGAAATAATAGTTCCCATTTCATAAGATTTTTAGGAAAGTTAAATTAATTAATAATTGCAAAGTACCTAATACAGTGTCTCACAGTCCAAGTATTCAGTAAATAATGATTACCGAATGAAGGAGAAAACATTAAATTTATTTCAAACGTGAATACAAAAATTACCTATGCACAATTACTACAATGCCAAGTTTCTACTTAAACCTGCTCCAAGAACTCCTCGACTACTTATCTATCATCCACACAAACATAGAATTATATACACATACATCCTATATAATAAAAGTCTAATATGCAAATTGACTGAATGGCGGAATGACTGGTCACTATGATGCACACTGACCAACAGGGGGCAGATGCTCAATGCAGGAGCTGCCCCCAGCCTGCAGGCCTCAGGCCAGCCAAGGCAGGTGACAATGGGAATCCCCCCGCCCCCAATCGCCCTGCTATTTGCTCCACAGAGGGCGGCAACCAGAGGGGGCGGAGCTGGCAAGCAGGCAACGCCAGGCCGGCCAAGGCAGGTGCCAGCCGGGGCCTCCCAATCACCATGCTGGTCGCCCCACAGATCATCCCTGATCGCTGTCCAGGCCTAGGGACCCTATCCATGCACAAATTTTGTGCACCGGGCCTCTAGTATATACATAAACACACACTCGCAAAAAAAAATGCATATACATCAACATGCTAACAGTAGTTATTATGAGTGGTGAAAAGATTCTGAATTTTCTTGATGTTTTCCTTCATTTTCTAATTCTTCTGAAAAAAAAGTCATAACGATTTTGTAAAATAATACAAAAAAGCTGACTTCTGATTAAAAGATTGTTAAGTGATATCATGTAACCTTTGGATGTGAAAGCTTCTGGCATATTTACAGGCTTTTTAGAATTAAATTTCTCATTTAGACTAATTTCCCTAATGGCATCAAGAATAAAATGCAAACCCCTGTTTACCCAACTAAACAATGATTAATGCTAAGCATATGGAAGCATATGGTAAGACTAATGAATAGTTTTCTCTGTTTGAACATGGTAATAGTTTTGTGAAATAGGCTGGCACAGGGTGTAAATGAGGTTAGTAGATCAAAACCAAATATTAATCAACTGGTTAATAATTTTGGCAGCACTATTTACAATGAAAATAAGATAAAATAATTATTGTAGAAATAAGCATTCCCTAAAGAGCATTAAAATTTAATAATAATGAATACTACCTTCATCAGTTTCTAAAACTTGTTTTAGTTTTCCCTTTTACTTGATAATGCTAATCATTAGTATCACCACCATCACTTACCGCTACAGCTATTATTTATTATGCACTTACCATATGTTTAGTATACGTTGTATGATTACCTAATTTTACTCCTCACAGCAATTCTATACAATTTGTGCTTGTTTCCATTTTTTAGTCCAAGAAATAGAGCCATAAATGGTTTAACTATCTTTCGCAAGATCATACAGTCAGTAAAATCAAAGCCAGGAATCCAAAGAAGCTTAACTTCTTCAGGGTATCCCACCAAAATACAAGGCATCATAAAGACTACTTTGGCCTTAGCTGATTTGGCTCAGTGGACAGAGCTTCAGCCTGCGGACTTGAAGGGACCTGGGTTCCATTCCAATCAAGGGCACATGCAGGGGTTGTGAGCTTGATCCCCAGTGGGGGGTGTGCAGGAGGCAGCCGATCAATGATTCTCTCTCATAATTGATGTTTTTATCTCTCTCTCCCTCTCACTTCCTCTCTGGAAATGATAAAAAATATATTATTTAAAAAGACTACTTTGGACAATTATATGCCAAAAAATGGACAACCTAAAAGAAATAAATTCCTAGAAACATATACCTACTACAACTGAATCACACAAAAATAGAAAATATGAACTGAGTAATTACTAGTAAGGACACTGAATAAGTACTCCAAACCAATAAACAAAAGTTAGGACCAGATAGCTTCACTGGAATTCTACCGAACATTTAAAAAATAATTAATACCAATTCTTCTCAAACTCCTCCAAAAACAGAAGAGCGAACACTTCCGAACACATTTTATAAGGCCAGCTATATGCTGATACAAACACCAGACAAGGACACCAAAGAAAAGAAAATTATAGGCCAATTCCATGATAAATATAGATGCAAATATCTTCAAAAAATTAGCAAACTGCATTGGACAATACACTAAAAGGATCATACACCACAATCAAGTGGGATTTATTCCAGTGATGCAAGAATGGTTCAACATTGCAGTTCAATTAAAGTGATATACCACACTGACACAATGAAAGGTAAAAATGATGTGATCATCTCAATAGATAAAAAACCCACATTTGACAAAATTCAACATCCATTTATGATAAAAACACTCAACAAAGTGGATATAGAGGTACTAGACCTCAACATAATAAAGGCTACATATAACTAGTCCAAAGCTAATACCATATTCACCAGTGAAAAGCTGAATTGTTTTCCTTTGAGATTAGGAACAAGACAAAAATGCCCACTTTCACCACTTTTATTCAACACTGTACTGGAATTCCTAAAAAGAGCAAGCAGGCAAGAAAGATACAACAAAGACATCCAAATCAGAATGGAAGAAAAAATTGTCTCTGTTTGCAACTGACATGATCTTTTATGTAAGAAACCCTAAAGACTCCACCAAACTATGTAGAATAAACAAATTAATTCAAGTTTCAAGATACAAAATCAATACACAAAAATCAGTTTCATTTTTATACATTAATAATAACCTATAGGAAAAAGAAATTAAGAAAGCAATCCATTTATAGTTACAACCAAAACATTTAAAACCTAGGAAAAAGTTTAATCAAGAAGATGAAAGACCACTATACTGAACACCACGAAAAAGAAACCCTGAAGATAGAAAGATATTTTATGCTCATGGATTGAAAGAATACATACTGTTAAAATGTCCATACTACCAAAAGCAGTGTACAGATTGAGTGCAATCCCTATCAAATTTTCAACAACATTTTAGTAGAACTAGAAAAAACAAGGAGGCCCCTTCTTGTTGGGCAGGTGACTGAGTCTCTTTTAAATGAAGTATACATTCTGGTATGTCTGTGGTAAAAACAGGATTCTGTGACAAGACTTGGAAATTAAGCCTTATACTGGTAGTCATGGGGACATCTCTCTCTCTCTCTCTCTCTCTCTCTCTCTCTCTCTCTCTCTCTCTCTCTCTCTCTCTCTCTCCACCTTCTATTATGTCTGGCCCAAAAGGTGGTTACAGATATTGCACATACTGGCTGGGCAGGAAGAATGTGTTTTTTACCACACAGAGGCAGGAAGGAAGCTAGGAATCCTGTCCTGTAAAGGTCACTAAAGATGTATATGGTACCTTATGAGCCAGAATGTCTACTTTCACAAAGTAACAAGGAAATTGGAGAAGAGAATCAAATCTAGCTTAATCATTCAAACGTGGACTAAGCTATGCCATAGGACAGGCAGGGAGATGGCTGGAGTATTGAGATAGTGGTGATAATGATGACTTGAGGAAGGGCTTAGAAAAAAATCCTGAAGTGTAGAATTCTAGCTTCCCTGCTCTATGAACATGCTAGAAAAATTAGGCTTTGATTAAACTGAGAGAAAAAGTTTGTTGTGTTGATTAGATTGTGTGAAACAGGGATCAGTAAACTATTGCCTAAGAGCTAAGAATAAATTTTACATTTTTATATAATTAAAACAACCAAATGACATATGGAAGTTATATAAAATAAAAATCTCAGTGCCTATAAATCACATTTTTTTTTTTTTTTGTACAGCCATGGTCAATTAGTTTAACCTAGTCTATTGTTGCTGTTACAATGATAGTGCAGTTGTGACAGAGGGCACATGGCCAGAAAGTTTAAAATATATACTATCTGTCCTATTACATTAAAAATTTGTCAACCCCTTTTAACATAGATAATCAATACAGTTCCTGTGGGTATGTGCTCATCAGCAGAATTTTCTGTCAGAGTGCTGAAATTTCACAAATATATCACTGCTGGGACATCTGTTAAATATGTACAAATGCATCATACAGGATTATAAGATCACTACATTTTGGAGGAACAGCCTTGAAGTGATCAAATATAGTCCCTTACTAACTTCCTTATGTTTCCCTTCCTTATATAATAGGAACCAATTGGAAATGAAGGAAAATTAACGATTACTGTTTCTTCCTTGGATCATTAAAAGTCACTTCCTATAATTTATGTAATCTGACAATTTCCTCAATCATTGTTTCACTTTTGAATTGTATTAAAGTGTTCATTTTGTTTATTTTTACAGTTTCCTGAAGAAGAGACAGATGGGACTTAGCCAGGGAATCCTAAACCCCTCTGTTGGCTGTTCATAGCCAAACAGGCTCTCCTGAAGTTGAGCTGTGAAAGTGATGGCTGGTTCCCGCTGAGCCCCAGGACCCACTGGTTGCTTCCCTCTGAGCTGTGATCCTGATTGACAGCTTCACTGCCTCTCTCCTTGATGAGCTTTGCCTTTGATTTCTTGCCTTTAGCAGTGCACCTGTATAGCTGTTAATTGTGTAAAAGGAAGAGCCATGAGGCCACATCTCAAAGTTGTGCTTCTTTTGTATTCTCTCAAAGAAATACACTGAGTGGACAGATTATTATGATCTCTGAACACATAATAATCTGGCCACTCAGTGTGTGTGTGTGTGTGTGTGTGTGTGTGTGTATTAGAGGCCCGGTGCATGAATTCGTGCATGGGTGGGGTCCGGCCAGCCTGGCCAGGGGGAGGGGACATGGGTAGTTGGCCGGCCTGCCTGCTGGTCGAACTCCTGGTCGAGGGGACAATTTGCATATTAGCCTTTTATTATATAGGATAGACACTGAGTGGCCAGATTATTATGCATTCAGAGATCATAATAATCTGGCCACCCAGTGTAGATGAACCCAAGAACATTATACTAAGTGAAATAAGGTAGCCTCCAAAAAACAACTGTGGTATAATTTCATGTATCTGAAGTACTTAGTCAAAATGATAGAGACAGAAAGTGGATGGTGGCTGCCAGGAACTGGGGGAGGTGATGATGGGGCACTATTATTTATTGAGTATAGAGTTTCAGTTTTAGGATGAAGAGTCCTGGAAATGGAAGATGGACTTGGGTTCATGCAATTGTGAATGCACTTACTATTACTGAAGATTTAAAAATAGTTAAGATGGTACATTTTACATTATGTGTATTTTACTATGGTAAAAAAATGAGTAAAATAATAAATGCGCCTTTCACATGCCCATCTAATTCATGAGAATATTGTGAAAAATCAATGTTCCTTTATTTTGTGTATGATATTTCCTTGAAAAGTTTAAAAATCACACATGTTCAAAGTGGTATTATTTAAAGAAACATTTTTTCAGATGCTAACTCTATCAGGTCTTAAATTGTAACAATGGTTATTAACAGGTAAGCACACCTGATGAATTTGAGTTGGTACCGGAGACAAATTCTTAGAGCTAGCCTGGCACCTCCATTAAAACAGGGCGAGTGGGAACTATCACCTTTATGTGTGCTATCTTTTCTTCCCACAATACATATCACCTTCTAATGTCAGATACAATTTACCTAGCAATTATGTTTATTATTTTTGTTTCATCTGTTAACATTAACAGGGGAAGATAACTTTGTCTACTGTATTCACAATGACATAGGCCAAGTACCTGGAATAATGCCAGGCTAAAATAGGTATAATGGCAGATATTATTGATTTGGACAATTTTTATCTACCCTAAGTAGATATCAATAAGTTATATAGAGTAACATATGAATGCCCCCTTCATTAGTCCCCATAATACTATTTTCTCTTAAAGAAGTTATTTCCAGGCAGATTTTTAATCTTTCTGAAATACATAGTACATGGATCACTAGTTTATAATTATTTATCTAATATTTATTAAGCATCTACTATGTTCTAAGCATACTTCTAGATGATTTTCTCAATGGCATTTTCTCTCGCTGAGTCTGAGTACGGAATAAAAGGTTGCTACTAATGGCCTGTTTTTAGACAAAACTTCCCAAGTCCATCCTCCATTTCCAGGACTCTTCATCCTAAAACTGAAACTCTATACTCAATAAATAATAGTGCCCCATCATCACCTCCCCCAATTCCTGGCAGCCACCATCCACTTTCTGTCTCTATCATTTTGACTAAGTATTTTAGATACATGAAATTATACCACAGTTGTTTTTTGGAGGCTACCTTATTTCACTTAGTATAATGTTCTTGGGTTCATCTATACTGAGTGGCCAGATCTACATGACCATTTGGATAACATAATTTAGTCAGACTACATAGTGCTGCCTAAGCCCACTTCTACTCCAAGGAACAGAATGTTGCAAAACATTGAATGGAAACCAATTGTACCTAGACTTACCCATATCACAGAGATGGTTCTATTTTTGTCAAAATATTTCAAAGGAACCTAGTTACTGTTCAATGAATAACCATGGAATGAATAAGACAACTCACTGTTCAATGCTTTTCCCCAATGCTCCTGACCACAGAGTCAGTGGCCTCTAATTATAGCTCATTTACTTAATGTAGTATACAAAGAAATTACTGTCATGAGGAGCTTTAAGATACCCTGCCCTCAATATTAAGCTCATCTGTTTGTGCATTAGCAACAGCATAAAACAGAATCTAACAAATTTTAAAACTTCAGTAGTGCTTTATGTCTTTTTTTGGGCCTCATTTATTTTTCTGATTTATTCTTGTCCTTTTGTGCCCTTAGTCTCTCCATTTTAGTCTTCAAACATCTAATTGCTATGTGTTCTGATGGATAAGCCCTTGGCCATGGTCCCCTGTTTTTAGTAATAAAGGTTCTTTCCCTTTATCACTCTTTTTACCAAGGAGATTTTCTTAATTAAATGATCTTTGCACTCATCATTTCCAAACTCTCATTTCATATCTGCTTTTCTAGACTGTTGCCTTGGTCCCCTTCCAGTTCTTAGATTCTGTGACATCTGTGCAGGACAAATACTAAGGAGATCATAGAAATCATCACTCCTCTACATTTTTTAGCATCACAACCTGCTTTTTCATTCCCATGATATTTTACTGTCAATTTGCCTTTAGATTTCCCTCACAAAATCATTTCCAACAACCGAAGTTTCTTTAGCTTCCAAAAAAGGCAAGTGTATCATTGGCAAGTTTACTCTATAATCACCTTAATGTTAGGCGCTGAAAGAGCTCAACTTTTTGGCGTGTTATATTAAAGGAGGCAAATATATGGCAATGACAGTCCCCTTCTTCCTGGCTGAATCCAGGGCAGACAGTGCAAGTGGCTCCTAGAACATGCTTCCTCCATGCAGAATACTTTCTACCATACAGGAAGTTTTGGAAAACCCACTTCTGATAGATCTGAGTAGAGTCCTGGCAACAGAACCTTACTCACCTGGGTCCTCTTCTAAGGCAACCTTCACATATGATCTACCCCCTTATCCTGCTCTATAGAACATCCCATATTCTAACATTATATACCACTTAGTTATTTTTTTGAGTAATTTTTGTCTCTCCTGCTAAATATAAGTTTCACAAGTGTGGGAATCTTTGTCTATTGTGTTCACTGATGTATGCAAGCATTTGGAATAATGCTACGCACATAGCAGGTGCCCACATAATATGTCTAATGAAGGAATAAATGATTTCTGCCTCCACTAACATCAGAATATCAGGGGGAAGATAGTAAGGGAACTAGGATGCAAAATTTAAGGAGGCACCCATTCTCAGGGCCAACGGCATTAGCATACACTTAAGGAGGTGAGAGGGCACCTTGGACACCTGATTTGCTTCACCTCAATCCCAACTCTGAGAATCATCATAGTTAAAAACACAGATTTCTCCCTACACACTACACCTACTGAATCACAATCACTTTGGTGGTGGGGGTGGAGGTAGTAGCTTGGAGATTTCATTTCCAATGAGCTACTTGGTCACTATAACACACATTTATTTGAGACTTTAAAGTAAGCAGCATTACCAAGACAATTTTTTCACTGAACCATTTCTGGACAGTCCTTCATCTCATCAAGTCCCTTAATGACCTTTCTATAACTTAGCTTTCCCCTCTTTTTCCTAACAAAATTATAATAGTCACAAACACTATTATATTTCATATATATATATATATATATATATATATACATATATATATATATATACACATATATATATCACGTTCTAAGTCCAGGCACTGTTCAAAGAACTTTACTATATATAACACACCTACTTGTCATACACTACATGTGATAGGTACTATCATCTACTCCACTTACATACAAGGAATCTATGGCACAGGTTAAGAATGTCATCTATGATCACAGCTAGGAACGGCAGTTTGGGGATTCAAACCCACACAGCCTTGCTCCAGAGGGTATGCTCTGGCCAGAATGCTCTCAACATTCTTGCTAAAAGGGAACTGTTTTAATCCAAGTCTTAGATCCTCTTAGGCTTCTCCTTTCCCTTTATTTGGCTATTCTCTTTACTGAGAAACCTTTTCCAGTCACTTCTCTACCATAAACCTTCCTACTAAAATCACACCCATTCTTCATCATCCAAATGGAATTCAATGTTTCCCATGAAGCCATCTCCAAACGCCCCGCTTGGTTTCTCTCTTGTTCTATTTTAAAGTTTTGGTGCAGAACAAACCAGATATGGTTAACTATTTCAAAATACGACCCCTTATTAAGTTTTATTTCCTTTTACCCATTGTTCCTTTACCTCATTGAAGCACTGACCAGGCCATCCTATGCTCACTGCTTCTGGAGAAGGAAAAAAAAAGCATGAAGAATAAATAAAGAGGTAAATTTTTGGCTTTTGAGTTTCAAAAGTCTAGCACATTCTCCTAGGAGAGAACAGAAATTAATCATGAACAGAGGCCATCGATTTGGGAAAACTGTAGAAGAGTAAAGGTCAGAGATATCTGGCTGACTCCCCATTCTACCTATAAATTCCAGTTTATACCAACTTGGATAAAAATCCCCAGCTGGGATGAGGACCAGAGGGGAGACAAGGAGTGAATAGAGATTTTAGTTTCATGTAAACGGGGATCCTTGCAACAAATGCAGATGTGACAAATGCATAATAGTTTTTACAGAGACAGGAGTGGAGAGAGAAGATATGTAACAGCACCAGGCTAGAGCCCAAGCAGCCGTGGGACTCTCCAAAAAAACCGGTAGCTGTTTATGTAGGCAGAGAGGTCATTATGCAGCCAGTCAAAGCATGACTCACGGGGACAAAACAACCCATTTGCCCCCAAATGACCTAAAACCAGAGAGAGTCTTAGAGAGCACCGTGCATGCTTACTTTCTTAGCCTAATATTGTATTTGAGCAGCAGGGTGAGCTCACAGGCAGTTTGGGGAGAACTCAGAGAAAGCTGTACTTGAACTGCAGGGATCAAGAATGATTCAGCAGTGTCCTGAATGGACAACAGACCACATGGCAACAAGACTATCATCCGTACATCAGCACAGCCAGGTCACCACCAGTTCGTTTTCATCCCCCACCCTCCACCAGCCACGATCCCCGGTACCTCAGAACTCTCAGTTACCCTGCAGTTATATCTTCCCTTCACTTTGCACCAGAATGTGTCCCCTGATTCTGATCAACTCCCCAGAGTGAGCCCTGGCATAGGAAATGCTCAGTAATTATGAGTAAATGAACGAAAAAAGCAGAGTAAATCTCACAAATTTGGAAATGGATATTTTTGCCAGGAAAACCCTCCAACCCTAGTAGTCATCAGAGTGGCCAATTAGGAGGATTTAGAAGCGGATGATCCTGTCACAGCTCATTATTCCCTGTCCAATCACAGATGTTTGGTGCAGATCAAAGCGCCCCGAGTCCTGAGTGAGTTCTGGACTCGCAGCAGTAATGAGCACAATAAAGAAAGCACATGGGAAATATGGCTATTTTATTTTGGTTTGTAAAAATCACAGTCTACCGAGTTCTTAAAAGATTCACAAAAGAGATGACATTTGTTGAGGTCCGGCCAGAGAGGGCCTTCGTGAATTTGTTAAAAATGAATCACTGTTTCCAGCAAGTTTTCATTGGGGACACTCAGATGCTGGGTTATCCTTAACTTCAAGCTAATTTGCACATATCAGATAACTGCAGGCCTTCATTTCTGATCAAGGGCAAAAAAGATCAATGTATAATTTTTTTTTTAAACCAGGAATACACAGCTGAAGACTGTGAAAGAAGAGGAAATGCACACAGTGTAATTTATCAAGTCATTTTACTGCATGACAACCATCACTATAGAAGCATTTTGAACCAAAAGACTTAGATTTCATTATTGTACAAATTGAGAAAATTCAGAGAAAATTATTTTTAAAATAAGATATAAAAAAGTGAGTATCCATGGGGAACAGTTTCTTGAATATGTGTCTAAAGGCTTGTAATAAGATATAAGAATATTGGAGTATTCATCTCAAACCCAGCTTACTTTGTGAATTCTTATTTTTTAAAAATATATTTTTATTGATTTCAGAAAGGAAGGGAGAAGGAGAGAGAGATAGAAAAATCAATGATGAGAGAGAATCATTGATTGGTTGCCTCCTGCATTCCCCTACTGGGAATCAAGCCTGCAACCCAGGCATGTGTCCTTGATCAGAATCGAACCCTGCACCTTTCAGTCTGCAGGCCAACACTCTATCCACTGAGTCAAACCAGCTAGGGTGTGAATTCTTTTAATGATTAGTCCTTTCAAAACAAATTAAGATTTAGAACTCAATCTTAGCTTTAGAGCACCAGAAGGCAGCTTGGGGTCACTTTCATGTGTTAGACTCAACTGGCTTCACTATGGGCTGGTCCTATATCAGCTGTGTCCTTCGTCTGGGGTCCTTGCCTTCTGCTGGCAGACAGAAGGAATGAACTCTTGGCTGCAGTAAACTAGCAGGGGTAGAGGGACTCAGGGAACTGGGGGTTGATACAGTCTTCTTTTTACTTGTATTGAATCAATTCAAGCCTCATTAGTAAGACATTTCACATTGTAGGTGTTTGGGGAAATCTCATGACCTTTAGACAGGGGAGGGAGAGGGAAATCAATAAAAATGTGAGGGTACTTTGTAATATCAGGGGCTTAAGGGGAAAGGAGGCTGAAATAGCTTGCACCCAAACTTGGAAAAAAATGTATCAAAGTCCTACTTGTACATCATTTAAAAATCAAACACCTAGTTAGATCACTTAAAATGAAAAATATCTGTCCCCTCGCCAGCTGTCCCCAGCTTCCCAAGAAATTGAACAAATATTGCATGTTTAAAAGACTGATCTGCCGCCCAACCAGTATGGCTCAGTGTTTGAGCTTTGACCTATGAACTAGGAGGTCATGGTTCAATACCCGGTTAGGGCACATGCCAGATTGTGGTCTTGCTCCCCAGTAGGGGGTGTGGAGGAGGCAGCCAATCAATGATTCTCTTTCATCATTGATTTTCCTATCTCTCTCTCCCTCTCCCTTTCTCTATGAAATTGAGCCTGCAACCCAGGCATGTTCAAAAGACTGCTTTGCCAAACTAATTTACAGTGACAAAAAGCAGATCCTGTGGGGCCTGGGATTAGCAGAGTGTAGGGGGAGGGGAGTGGACTGCAAGAGGATTCTTAGGGGGGCAATGGAAACAGTCTCTCTTGATGGTGGCAGTGGCAATTTCATGCATGTATACATCTGTCAAAGCTGAATTATACACTGAAAGTGAAGCAGTGCACTGTACATACACTACACTTAATAAAGTTGAATAAATTCCCTGGATAACTAGTATACTATGCCTTCAGGAGAATGTAATGACCAAGTAGCAACTCTTTCTCTTTCCATGTTTTCTGAAGTTTAGATTTGCAATTTCTCTGGCTAGATAAGATAGACCCAAAAGCCACTTTACAGACTATCAAGGTATATGCCATTATAACATCTTCACAATTTACCAAAGATTACCTAGAATTCAATCATTTTTGTTTGTTTTAGAGCTGGCATTCAAACATGTATTTGTAGTATGCATACATGATTGTTTAGAGAGAAAATCAGAAGTCCTAGTATCTTTTTTTAAGTCTCATTCTTGACAGTTTGTCACCTTGCAATTACACCAAGCTAAAGGAAAAAAAAAAGAGTGGGGGGGGGGGAGTGGGTATTTCTGAGCTCATGACTTCTGAGGGAGTTTATTTGGAGCACATTTCCATTTTTCTTCTATGCACAGGTAGCTACTTCACTCCCTATTAATTTTTTCAAAAGATATTAAAGGAGAAAGAGTATTTTTTGGAGGCTGACATACTTAGAGAGAGAGAGAAAAAAAAACCTCCACAATCAACAAACATGTTTTCACATGAAATTACAAAAGCTACTGCTAGAATATTTTGCAGCCTACCACACAGGATAAAGAAAGCCCTCAGGCTCCTAAAGGCCTGTGAAATCAGTCAGAATAATCATTACTTTTTGTTGCAGGCAAGGCATACCTGAGTCTCAGAGAATAAACAATGGAGTGCTTCACCTCCCCCACAAAGTAAGCAAATATTACGCACCATTCCTTAAAAGAATAAAAACAGCCCTAACCGGTTTGGCTCAGTGGATAGAGCGTCGGCCTCCGGACTGAAAGGTCCCAGGTTCGATTCCGGTCAAGGGCATGTACCTTGGTTGCGGGCACATCCCCAGTAGGAGGTGTGCAGGAGGCAACTGATAGATGTGTCTCTCTCATCGATGTTTCTAACTCTCTATCCCTCTCCCTTTCTCTCTGTAAAAAAAAAAAAAAGAATAATCACAAACAACGAAAACACTAAATGACATAAGATTTTCCTTGGAGATGTTCCTAATCTATTTTCTTTCCATTCCTCATATCTATCGGTACTTTAACAAAGCCTATATGTAAATAAGTCTGTATATTTTGTCCTTAGCTTTGACTCCAGCATATTAAAATATAAGCACTACAGTTTTGCCTGGCTGAATTTAATAAAATAGGAGAATTCACAGTGACATGCTATGTCTCTGAATTCAGTACCTTCACCCATGCTGCCACCAAGACAAAGTCTATTAACTGAATTCCAGTTAGTCCCATATTTCACCACACTAAGCTGAAACCAAAAAGTTTACGACCAACTTTCTGAAAGTGGTTAATTTGGCATGGGATAGTAATTCTACTTCCACTATTCCAGGCAAGTGCCTTCTTGTTCTTACTCCAAAAAAACCCACAAATGAGCCACTGAAAAATAGCCACGTGAGTGCTTATGTGGGTAAGAACATGTCCCTCTGATAGGAGCACAAATCTTTACTCTTCCAATTGAAACCACAGTAACTCTGTACCCTTAAAATATACTTCACTCTTCCCATTAAAAGCACAGTAATACTGTATCCTTAAAATATACTTGCTCTTACAATGGAAGCACAGTAATTTGTATCCTTAAAATATATCCTAATTTACTTTCCACATTATTGATTAATACCATCAAAATTATATTAACTGATCTTCATCGGAAGTCTAAATAACAGCATATCTTTCTGAGCCCGTGACTTCCGAGGGAATTTATTGAGAGCACGTTTCCATTTTTCTTCCATGCACAAGTAGTTACTTCACTCCCTTTTAATTTTTTCAAAAGATAAATTAAAACCAGAAACTCCTTGTTGGATTTTACATTCCACTGACTCACAGTCTCTTAGAATGATGCGTTTTCTTAGGTTAATTATTACATCTTTGAGCAATCTTTGCAGGAGGGCAAGGAGAACTGGCTCTGTGTAAAGAACAGAAATGAGATTATATTGGAGGTAAAAACCTAGGATAGTTGAAGATTTGGTAGACATTAACACAGGATTTATTTTTTTTTTTCTGAGAAGAATGCCATGCCCTTAAAAAGTAAGAGCCATATGCATTTGTAATTTTTTTCTGTTTCTTCAGCTGATTTTATACTACACACTTTACTACTGTTTTTTTCTACATTCAGAACTGACTGACATGGATAGAAAGCCCTTAAAAGAGTGCCTATATTAGTCAGGATTGTACTAGTACACCTAATAAATACTTAGTAAATAATTACTCTTAATTACATTTCACCTTAAGTATACTTGGTTATTCTTATAGGGTTTTTCCTACTCATCCACAAAATCTATTCTAGCTACGGATTATGTTGATATTACTGAAAGTTTTTAGTCTCTCTTCAACTGCTTTTACATTGTTGCTTCATTTCATACATCCACTCGTAACTAAATCTGCACTCGCTTATCTCTCTCAGTATTTGCTCACTTAAACACTTTTTGATCTTTCCAACTCTTACTCCAAGACCCTGACAATAGGCATCTCCTAAGAGATGCCTATAACATATCCTCTGTCTACATTCACTCTCTGTGAAAGCTATTCCGTTATTACAACTGCAACCATTATCAATGGCCTGGAAATTCCATGAGAAACCATGACGTTTTTCACATGTTTTTTCAACTACTCATATATACATACACAGTCCCCTTGCTGGTCCTTCAAAACACTGCTATGATCTTGCTCTTCCCACCACGCCCATCCCTTTATGTACCATAACCTATATTGTGCTACCCTCTGAAACTAAAATTACTCTAGAAATGCTGTAATTTCAGACTCTGAATTTCATCTCTCAGTTTGTGTCTCATGCTTGACAAAACCAATAGTGAAAAATGTGGGTGGATCAAAGAGGCAGGTCCAGTCACAGGAGCCAATCCTGTGGGTTGATGAGGTAGGCAGTAGGAATCCATTGTAGTAGTCTTTAGTTTTTTGTTTTGTTTTGTTTTTAAAGACGTCAATATTTTGAGAATGATATCATCGAAAGACCCAGCTCTGTGGATTTAAAGAAAAGCCTGACTATTAGAGGAATCTAGGTGGAATATGACCAAGGCCTGAGCAATAATGTTTTATTCTCATGTTTTCATTATTGCTTCATCTGATCTCTTTGTTCTAGATTTATCTCTGACACTGCCACCCCAGAATCATTCTAATTCCTTTGCTATGCCCACCCTAGTAACCTCCTCAACTATGCCCCTCGCCACATGGAAAGAAAGCCTTTCCTCTCCATCGAATTTATTGAGGGGGGGGGGTTGTTTTAATAAGCTTTACTCTTACATCTTCTCATGGCCTGTGTTAAATCATAACCCCTTCCAGGATACTTTCAGACACGCAGTATAAGTATCAAAGAGGTTATGAGCTAGAACTGTGCAGCCTGAATGCCTGACTGCAAAAGTTGCCTCCCCTCACATCCTACACTATGGTGGTGGGCAAATTACAGAATTTCTCTGAGCTTCCGAGTATTCATCTATAAAAGAGGAATACAAAAAGTACCCAACCCATATGGTCCTTATCTTCCACGGAGATAATCTATGTGGCAAGCTGAGCCCTTATCCTGGCACAGAATATGAGTTCAATACATGACCCCCATCATCATTATCACCGTTGCTTTCTCCAAATCTCTGGGTATTGTTGTTGTTATTGTTTTTTCTTCTATGAATTGCTATATAAGTCAAAATTTCTTAATCCAAAATTAGGTGGCTGCTAGTTAATTTTTGTCTACAGATCTTGCTTTGCCAGTTAGAGTCAAAGTTTTAAGGGTACAAAATACAACTCAGTTTTTTGTTCCTCCTCCTAATAATTATATTATTAACTAGGGGCCCGGTGCATGAAATTCGTGCACTGGGGGGGGGGGGGGGAGAGAGGGTCCCCTCAGCCCAGCCTGCCTCCTCTCACATACTGGGAGCCCTCAGGGGATGTCCTACTGAGGCAACCAGCTGATCAGGGGAAGGCACCAGCCCCATCACTCCGCTGCTGCAGCCACTGCCAGTCACCACAGCCACCAAGGTGTTTTCATCAACACGGACTCCAGTCCCTTCACCATGAAAAAAATGACAACTTTCTTTAGGCATTTTCAAAATGTGTCTTTCATAGGATATGACATTTCTTTCTTTCTTTCTTTCTTTTTTTATCTTCACCTGAGAATATGTTTCCATTGATTTTTAGAGAATGTGCAAGAGAAAGGGAAAGACAGAAAGAAACATCAAAGTAAGAGGAACACTTTGATTGGTTGCCTCCTGCATGAGCCCTGACCTGGGCCCCAGCCAGGGAGGAGCCTGCAACCTAGGTACATGCCCTTGATCAGAATTGAACCGGACCTGGTCGGCAAGCCTAGGCATTATCCACTGAGCCAAACTGGCTAGGGCAGGATATGACATTTCTTAGCCCTCCAGCTGCGGACCTTCCTTATTTTCTCCAGAAGTGTGGTGGAAAAACCCTAGATCACCTTTTTAGATTCTTATTCCCAAGTTACTAAGAATATTACCAGTAGCAAACAGGGATCTTAGCCAATGAGCAGTCAGAAAAGGTGTTTCCTCTGTAGTTCACACCGATGGCTTCCGAGCTCTGGCTCCACCCCTGCCAAGGCCTAAAGCCTCCGGGTCTGGGCAGGGGACCCCCAGCTCCCTCATATCGCCAGATCGCCTGGCTCTGCCCCTGCCCAGGCCCCAAGCCTCTGGCTGGAGCTTGGGGCCTGGACAGGGGACCGGCAGCTCCCTCTGATCGCCAGCTCTACCCCTGCCAAGGCCTAAAGCCTCAGGGCCTGGGCATGGGCCCCCCAGCTCCCTCCGATCACCCAGCTCCGCCCCTGACCAGGAGCCCCCTGGCTCAGGCCCTTCCCAGGTTAGTCAGGATCCACGGGGGCCTCCCTTGGAGTGACCTGGGTGCTGAGAAAGTTCCTGGGACCCAGTCTGCTGGGCGCCTACCGTGATCTTTGTTGGGTTAATTTGCATACTCACTCTGATTGGCTGTGGGCGTAGGGGAGGTTCGGTCAATTTACATGTTTGTCTATTATTAGGTATGATGTTGTGAGTAACAAGAGTCACTTTCACCATTTATTTAATGACTACTATGTTTACATTAGGCATTGTGCTTGTTGTTTTTAATATATTTTATTAGTTGATCTTTATATAGGCAAGCATGACAAGAGGGAATGTTTCCCCTTTTAGAGTTAAAAAAATAAAAGCAGCATAGGTTATAAAACAGAGAGTCGTGCACAGAACAAGTGCTTCCCTGCTTTTAATTTTAGTCCTATAGCCTGGCCAGAGCCAAAGGCATACCAGCATGGCCCAGGATGGTCCCTGACCTTGAGAGGGTTATGGTGTTAGCTGGAAAAACAAAAAGTTAAACAAATAATGACAGTATTTTGATTTTTGTCACATGAGATCCCTGATATTAAAGAAACATAGAGGGACTTAGTTTAGAGAAGTGAATGGACACACTCACAAAGCATTCTACTCGAAGGGAGAGCATCTGCAGAGGTGTAGGAGAGGGTGGGGCATAGGGAAGCACATATAAAGATCCCACTGAAATGTCTAAAGATGGAAAAAAGTGAAGAGTCTCATTCCCCATGCAAAGACTTAGACTTTCACTAGTGATAGGAAATCACAAACGGGTTTTAAGCAGATGGGGATGGGATGGGCATGGATGAAAGGGGAGGCAATCGTATAATCAGATTTGATTCTAGAACCAAGCACTTTCAGAAGCCATTTGGAAGACAGATTTCATGGGCCCACAATGGAGTTTGTTGTGCTATCCAAAATATTGGCAGGAGGAAGAAAGCCAATGGGATAGATGAAAGAGATATTTAGGGGGCAGAAATAATGATGGAGACTATTCATGGACTATCACTTATGAAGGAAGAATCAAGGAAGAGGCTTATCTTGAGTATTCTGCTTTCATCTTCAGATTCCCTGACTAACTTTGGGCTATAGTGAAAGAAAGTGTTATTAAGAAAAATTTCTGAAAAAAACTAGAGAGCCAATTGCCTCATATGATCAATATCTCTGTTTTGCTCTTGGAAACTTTATGGAATAAGTGTAATTCTTAAAACAATCACAGAGCTTATCCAGGACTCCAGAACATGGCATAGATGGCCCAATAGAACCAGGCCCCTGCCTGCATCTTCTGCTCTGTCTTGTGTGTGTCTCTCTCCCCTGTAGTTCACCAGGCTCCAGCTGCACTGACCTCCTGTTTGTTCCTTAAACTCAGCTTGTTCCTCCACTGGAATGCCCTTTCCTGAGCTTCCCTTACTGCTGGCTCCTAACTCAAAGGTCAGAGGCTTTTTGCAACCACGTGTCAAAGATGGGCCTCTCTCCTTTGCCACCTCATTACCCTCTCTGATTTATTTCATATTTTGCCCTTCTCCCTGCAAGTGTCTTATTTCATTTCCCACTGGTTGTCTCCCCTAATTAGAATTTCAGCCTCTTAGTACAGGTATCTTATTACTTTTTTATTTTCTTTTGCCTTGCTCACAGTTGGCCATGAATGCAGTGCCCAGCATATAATAAGCACTCACTAACCACTGGATAATAACTAAACTATTTTAACTGCCCAGAATATAGCTGTGGATACTTTACAATGTGCTTTCAAATTCCTTACGCCCCTGATGTAAATTCAACAAGAATAATTAGGCTCATTGTACATAGAAGGAAACTGGGATTTAACAAGGTTGCCTGACTTTGCAAAGTCACATAACTAGTAATTGCAGGTGCAGTAAAAAGAACTTAATTCTCTATATCATTAAGAAACTACAGACACAGTGATTTTTTTTAATTTACTATCAAAGGAATAACGATTAAAGGTCAAGTTAACGATAAAAGAAGTTGTTACTTCATTATTTTACAGAAAAGGAAATAAAATCCAGATATTTAATATGGTTTGGGGAATTTTAGGATTTCACTAAGATTTTTCTGCATCAAAATTCATTTAAGGAAATGGTTCTATGCATGAAAGCAATAATGTATAAAGACATCAATTTAATCTGTTTGTTGAAACAAATGCAAATGCCTGTGTATTTACTTAGTTTATTCACCCTCTTTTTCCTGGATATAACAGCATTTAGCAAAATGACAATTATTTTCCCTTTCAATTTTATTCCTTTCAGTTGAATAACTGCTCATTTGCCTCTTTAGTTTATTTTTGTCAAGAATAGAAATGGCATTAATTTGGGTATTTGTGCATTTTTGCATGCACTAACGCATAGATGCTAAATAGCTCTCATCAAGATCCTGCAAAGAAGGTTGGTAAAAACCACTTAAAATAATTTTAGACTGTATACCAGGAAATGATCTTTTTGGCAAGTTCTCAATTCTTTTTTTTAACCTTTTATTGTGGTTATATATTTATATAATATAATAATCAAGCAGTAGCAAAATTTAAAAAATATATTCATGTTAACTAAATTTCTTCCAGGATTCAGAAATTTCCATTTTTATTATGAATCTATTCTATTTTGCTTAATAATATATTTTCCTATGTCAGAGATTTGTAAAATAGCCAGAGAGTTATTAAAGTGATATTTGAACTTGAACAATCAAATTCATGTTTACCCATGAATTAGAAAGTTCTTTTTCTGATTATTTCAAAGAAAACTTGGTAAGTTAATAGTCATTTTACTCTTACAAGCCAATGACATGTAACAACTTTTAGAATAGCTTACCATTGCCAATCTCTCTTCATTCTTGTGCTACTAGTAATATGTATTAAGATTAAAAAAATAATTGTAAGTACACACTAAAACTCATACTAATTATATATAACAAATTGTTTATAATAAAATTTCTCTTACAAGTATTCACACTTTGTGGGATTGGTAAACATTTCCCCAGAAATATGGAGTTGGCAGGATTATTCAGGGAGAGAAATGAATGTGGATGTCACATAAGCCCCCTTCAGTACAAAAGGTTATCTCCTTAAGTCTGGAAAGGAAACCACTGGATAGAGAAGGTGAATGGTAACCTTTGAATTAAAAAGCACTTTATAGGTAGATCATCAAGTCAGAGAATTTCGGAGCTGGAAGAAGCCCTGAGGGTCATGGAACCCAATCTCCTTGTCTTATAAATGAGGATGCAGAGAAGCAGAGAAGTGTAGGAATGTTCCGAGATCACAGCTAACAAAGGCAGGGCCATGATGGACAGGAACTCCCGGGATGAGAGCAGGTGTTTACGTCAAGGGCCAGGGACCCCAGTTCCAAACCCAGGGACACTTCCTGTTGATTCTGGAGGAGTTATTTCCCCTCTCAAAGCTTTAGCGTCCTCAGGCACGGTGGGTGGACCTGTCTACCTCCTGGGGGCGCTGGCTGCTCCTGGCTTGGGCAGTGCCATCAGCATCGTCCTCCCATGGATGCTCTCACCGAATGGAATGTACTGGGGCACTGCTGCTAGGGCAGGATCTGAAAGGCTCAGGAAACATCCTCAGACCATCTCCCTCTGTATTTAGCTATTTTACATTTAACTTTTACATAATTTTATATTTACAGCATAGATACTACAGTGTGCTTCTGTATACTTGTCACACAGCTTCCCTAATATTCACATGTTACAACCATGCTACAGTTAATGAAACTAAGAAATCAACATTGGTATAATACTTTGTCATTGAAATGTTACCATTAACTGCAGTATTTATTTGGATTCCTCTAATTTGTCTACTATTGTCCTCCCTCTGTTCCAGGATTCGATCCAGGAAACCATGCTTTCTTTAGCACATCTTAGGCCTTAAAATTAATTAAGAATGTACTCTTTAGATCTACTGATCAAAATCAAGGGGCTCGCAGGTAAGCAGAGACCATGGTGAATGGATCCATTTCATACATTCCAGTTAGTGCCACAAGCTTGTATGAGCCAAGCCACCAGCCATTCTGAGACTGAAATGCCTTTAGTTCTTCAAGGACCCACTTAAGATGGCACAGACACTATGCTCTGTCTGTTTTTAACTTAAATCTTGACGTAACAGGTAAAAACCCACAGATATGGGCCCTTTGATTAACATGCTCTGGCATCCCTATTTTCCTCCTAGGAACATTTCTGTTCCTAATGACCAAGTCACAAAGACATAACCTTTAAATTAAGAGAAAAAAAAAAGTCCTGCCAACAGAAATCAGACAGATCCTAAGACAGGCCACACATTCACAGAGGAAGTAGAAGGTTATTCCCCAGCTTGGAAATGACCTAAGAGGACACCTAACCGATGATGCCTGGCAGCATTTTAAAAATGTCCACCCAAGAACTAATTCCAAGCCCTGTGAAGAGAAAGCTATTGTGGAGAACTATGGAAAAGCAGCAATTTCTTCTCCTGCAAAAGCCACGTGGGGATGGATGGGGAGATGGAACGTGATTACAGTCTGGAGCTTGGCCAGGGCAGGAGGGTAACGAGGTGATGGTCTCTGCCTGTCTTAACGAATGACTTTCCTGATGTGACTGATGTTCTAATGCCCCTCCTCCTAATTTGTTTTACCTGGCACTGTGCTGTAGCTACAGAGGAGCAAGGAGGACTACACAAAGGCTTCCTGGCACCACTGGATTGTCAGAGAGAAGTCACTGATCAGACCTAATTCCGGAAGTTCTGCCTGTAACACAAGCACTGGCTTCCTGGGGAAGTGCTGAGAATGGTGTCAGCTGCCTGCCATTCCATTCTTTCTTACTGCGGCAGGAACCAAAGTGGTAACATGTACTGAGGACTTGCTATGCTAAGACACTTGGCCAAGGGCTTTGGATGCCTAGCAGGGTCAGAATGTACCCACTGCAACTCAGGTGGGCAAAAGAAATTCCTACTCTTTACTTTCTCATCCTGCTTCCAGGCCCCTTCCCCAAGCATGGTATGCAATCTTTGTCTCGTGAGAGAAATTCATCTTTTTTTCTGGCTTGACACTTAGTTTTCTTTTAGCAATTACACCATATTTCAGAGATTTTCCTTACTTGTGTACTGAGCCCAAAGGAACCCTCACTCCACCTCATGACCGAGAGGGAGCTGTGCCCAGGGCCTGATTAGCTCTGTGATGTCTCTATGGTGCCAGGTATGGACGGTTCACTAACCAGCTAAGGCCCGGCAACTCCTCCTTTGTGACTCTACCTCCCCGAAGCCCTCACCTGTGCAGGTTCTCTAGGGCCTGAATAAGAAGCTCCTGATCACCCACCTGTGGGGAGCCTTCTTGCCAATATCTATATCCCCCTCAGCTCTCTGAAGTGCTTGGAAATTCTAGATCCCCATCAGATTATGCCATTTAATATCTCAGAAACAGCAGACCCATCACTGCTTAGACCCGTACCTCCCGATTCCCTTGTGCCTTCTCACAGTGCACTCCCACTCAGCAAGCGTCCACCAGATCCTGCCAGATGACTGCCCACAGACTGCCATGGCTTTCCACATATGTTAAAATAAAACCCACAATACTGACTAAGGCCCAGAAGGTTCTACATGGTCTGAAATATGCCCCTCCTCTGACTCCTAGATGACTAATTTACCAACTCCCCTTTGTTCATTCAGCTCCAGCCACACCGCTTCCTTCCTATCCTTCCAACAAGCCAAGCATACCCCCACCTCAGAGCCTTTGCACGGGCTCTCATGCTGTTTAGTCCACTTTGAACATGTCCCTCCAGAACTCACATGCTGATCCATTGCTATTTCAGGCAAACTTTTGTTTACCCTATTTGAAATAGCACCCCACCCCAATTCCTCCATCCCCTGCGTTATTTTTCTTCACAGCTCTTTTCACGACCTGACATTTTATATAGTTATTTGCTTGTGTATAGTTTGTGCCCCTCCAATCACAAAATAAAAGAAGAAAAAAAAAAAAAAAACAGAGTCCTCATATTTGACTTATTAACAACCCTTTGAGGCAGGTTTTAAGATTGCTATTATTTCCATTGTACAGATCAGTACATTGTGATCAGTGAGTCTAAGTGATCTGCGGAGGCTTAAATAATGAAAATTATTGTCCCTTAACCCCAAGGAAGAAAGAGGTAACAAAGCCCGTGGTTGTGGAAAGAAGGAAATGCCAGAAGACTGCACACATACCCAGGCCTCAAAGCCCAGGAGCCCAAGAGGAGTGAGCAGCAGTAAGTAGGCCTGCAGCTACTCAGCAATAATCACCCCGCTGCCTGTAAACAAACCTCCTCCGAGGAGGCCAGTTCATTTGTCAAGTGGTCAAAGAAGCAGCTGGGTTGCAGATAATCAAGGAGCCTGGGGGCAATTAGTTCCCTCATTTTGACAGTGAGAGAGTGGGGAGGCCTCAGCGTTTTAGGAACTGCTGTCAGGTGGGGAAGTTCTTTATTGGGCCTGGAGATCAGGTGTGTCCCCTGTCAGCCGTTTTGATTCCGAATGACAAGGACAGACGTCCTTAGCCTCCTTTCCTGCATTGCCACGCTCACCACGGCTAGGATGTGCAGACGGTGGCGCAAAGACTCCTGGTCCCAGCCCTGTGCCGGCTGAGGGCACCTGCATATTTTTCCTTGAGAGCCCATCCCCGCCCTGCTCCTCTCCTCAGCTCCCAGAGCACCTGGCCCAGAGCAATGCTCAATAAATCTCTGTTACAGTGAACTGCCAGTGCACTTCATTAGTCCAGGCCCCGGGTTCTTATCTGTCCAATGGGGACAGTGAAGCTCCCTACAAGGATTATTAGGTTGAACAAATAAAAACAAACGGATTTTTTTCTTAATAGCACACACAAGGTGCATTGGTTTTCTTTCACGTTAAAAAGTAAAACAAGTGCGTTGGGGGCCTGTTAGGAGGAATGGCATTACTCACTTGTCAGGGAAGACGGTGTTAGTGAGGGGAAAGTTTGGGTTTTCATACGAGCGATGCATTCATTCAGGGTGGTGAAACTTTACAGAAGGAGGAAAATAAAGTGAACTTTCCACCCAAGGAGTTTAATAAATATTCCAGCCCTAGCTGGTTTGGCTCAGTGGATAGAGTGTCAACCTGCGCACTGAAGGGTCTCGGGTTCGATTCCGGTCAAGGGCACATGCCCGGGTTGCAAGCTCGATCCCCAGCCGAGGGTGTGCCGGAGGCAGCTGATCAATGATTCTCTTTTATCATTGATGTTTCTATCTCTCTCTCCCTCTTCCTTCCTATCTGAAAGCAATAAAAATACATTTAAAAATAAAATAAAAATAAATATTCCAGTTTGCTCAATCTAACCCCCCCCAAATTATATTGCCAATTGAAATAGTAAAATTGTCCAACATTAGTCTACTACAGTAGTCCTACTTCTAGGAATATATCCCAAGAAACCAGAAACACCAATCAGAAAGGACATATATGCACCGCTATGTTCATAGCAGCACAATTTACAATAGCCAAGATTTGGAAACAGCCTAAGTGCCCATCAGCAGATGAGTGGATTAAAAAGCTGTGGTACATCTACACAATGGAATACTATGCTGCTGTAAAAAAGAAAGAACTCTTACCATTTGCAACAGCATGGATGGACCTGGAGAGCATTATGCTAACTGAAATAAGCCAGTTGGAGAAAGATAAATATCCCATGATCTCACTCATTTGTGAAATATAATGAACAACATAAACTGATGAACAAAAATAGATCCAGAGTCATAGAAGCATCAAACAGTCCACCAATCTTAAGAGGGAAGGCAGGGGAGGGTGAGGTGGGGGTAAGAGATCAACCAAAGGACTTGTATGCATGCATATGAGCATAACCACAAACACTAGGGGAGTGAGGGCATGTGCTGGGGGGTAGGGTGGCCAATGGGGGGAAAAGGAGACATATGTGATACTATATGTAATACTTTAAACAATAAAGAATTTTAAAAAAGAGTACTTACTTGTTCTAACAAGATAGGAAAAACCGATGGTTCTATTTTTCTCATTAGTTACCACATGCTAATTTACTTTGTGCTAGGTATTTGGTAAATATGGGTGATCTCATTTGTTCCTCAAAAACCATCCTATCATGTGTTTTGTTTTTTTTTTCCATTTCTCTGAGACAGAAGTCCCTTGCTCAAGGTCAGAGCTGAGAGATGGAGCTGGAAATCAAGTCCACACACTGTAACAGGCACGCCATCATGCTGCCTCCCTGAAAACAACCAAAATGAACTATCTGTGACCTACCCATCCATGCATCCACCCATTCATCTATCCATGCATTCATTCATCCATGAATCCAACAAAGATTTATGAGCACCTAGAAAGCTCTATTGCAGTTGCTATAGAATACAACAAGGAGAAAACAGACAGTTCTGCCATGATGGAGCTTGTGATCCAGTGTAGAATAATAGCATCAAACAAGTAATCAAACAAATAAACACAGAATTAAAAGTTACCGTAAGTATTGGGAAGGGCAATTGCAGGGCACGATAGGAATAATGAATACCACAGAGAGTCATGGGGAGCAAATGTAGACAGTCCAGTGGGAAGGGAAGTCAGGAGGATGCTCTGAAATGGATCTGCGGAGAGAAAACAGAGCAGCCAGGGTGACTGGACGACTGTTGAGGCTGAGTGTGGGCTGAGTGTGGTCTGAGTCAGCCTGAGAATGAGGGGAAATAAATCAGAGAAGAGTGGAGAAGGAAGGGAAAAGAATGGAGAATGAGCGAGTGAGAGGGAAAAAGAGAGAAAGACTACTAAAGAAAAGCTTAAAATCGCTGCCCCACTGTGGGGTGTAATTGCCTTTATGGTGCAGGTGTGAGAACAATTTACAAGTTAGGGAGATGGACACGGGGACAATGAACACTGTGCCCCGGGTATGACTAAGTTCATTTTTCAGTGGAAAGGATGTGAGTAATGTAGAGCAGCACTGAATGCAGGGAAAATCCAAAGTTGTCTAACTGTGCCCCCCACCCCCAACACACACACACACACACACACACACACACACACTCACTCACTCACACACTTCCCCTGGGCTTTATATCCTAAATCAGTGGCCAGGTTGGCCTAAGGCCTTTCCAGATGAATCCGACAGCTCTGCTCTAAGCTGCTCTGGGTGAACCCAGCATCATCATCACACCCTGGAAGCTACAGGCATTGCAGCCCCTCCTACATGGTTTATTTTGTGTCCCTATCAAGCAACAATTAGTATTATTTCTAATGACACATTAAAGTGATCGACTTCAATGACATAGAAACAAGGTGTATGTAATAAGAAAATGTTAATTAAACTCCAGAGCCCCCTGATAATCCTGAAAAGGCAAAACAGATACCAGACACGAGAAGAGAGAGAAGTGAGCATCTCAGTGATTAAGAAACTGCCAAGGGAAGAAGACTAAAGGATTATTTTTCACACAAAGCTAAGTCAGAGGAATAAAAATACTAACTTGTCATACCTTCACCATCTCCCTCAAAAAATATTTGACTATTGCCTAAACTCCTCTAGAAAATCTTTGTAAGGTGCACTGGTCTAAAATTCTTCAGACACAGCGAAGATTGTTTTTGCTTCTTTTAAAATATGTCTATTCCTTAATGTTCACAGTCAAAAGATACTTATGACTAAAGACAATAGTACATAAACCTGAGAAAGTCGTGGTACTTTTCCTAAAATAGCCTATCTGCAACTTTCAAATAGTTTGAAGCGTTTATCCTTAGGGAGCAATATTTCAAAGATATCTCAAACCTGTATACACAGGCTGAAGGCAACTGTCAATACCACCCAGGTTCAGGGCATTCCTAACAGTTTATTCACCTGAAGGCTCAAGTATTCAACAAGAAAAACCAACAGATTCCCAGGCAGTGCACTGCAGAGAGAGAAGCATCTGGGCTCCATCAACTTGCATATTTGGCAACACAAAAATAACATTTTAAAGTTAAAAAAGGTGTTAAAATTAGGATTTATCTGCCTTTCTTAAAGGATGTAGACTGGATAATTTCTTTGCTAAGTGGAAATCTCTGGAAGAGATTCCATCTTAGTCCTTTTCTCTTAGAAGAGTTTTTATTCCACACAGTGTTGAAAAACAAGATTAAAGGGCAGAGGGAGCATAAAGGAACTTACTAGAACTTAGAAAGTCCACTGGCAAGTGTTTTTTTTTTTCTGCCCCTCCTTGTTGCAAACCGTTCTTAATGGCCCAACTAAATTCCTGTTACCCTCACAAAACTTAGAAAAGTGCAGCCTTAAAGACTTTTTTCCTCTTGAGCTCCTGAAGTCCTTGCAACCATTACAGTTTGACTCTTAAGCCTATACTATCGGGTGAGGTCTCTTGAATTAAAAAAAAAATCTATATATACACACACACTAATATATGCACGCATTACAAGTACACAAATTATACAATTTACATTTTACAATTATAAAAATACATTTATATGTCTGTATATATACATGTACACACATACATATATGACACAAACATATAGAATATATTGAGCAATTACTATATGATCAAATGTCCTCACATATTTTAATTTATTCAATCAACACAACAATTCTAATAGAAAATATTATCACATCAATTTTCCAAAGAACAAAACTGAGGAAAGTGATTCATTAGTCATTCCAATCTTTGAGTTATTTATGAATTTATAAAGACGGTTGCACATGTCTTGCCTAAGTAATTTATGAGACCTTGGAGAGCTGGGACTCATACTGTCTAGTTCTGTGTCCCTCGGAAAGCCTAGCACACTATCTGCACACAATATGTACTTGCATAGCCAATGTGTTTTGATTTGATATTGGAAAGAACAGAAAGGTAATGGTTACTTAAAATGCACCCTCTACGAATGACATTTGAGTTCAATATTGACTTGGAAATACAATTCAAGACCCATTCATATTCGGTACTAGAACCAAATACCAGATGAATATAAATGGGAGGCGTTTCCATGTCTGCCTTTCTTGTGGTATTTCCAGCATGGGCAGGAGCAGGGTGCAAATGGTCAGAGATGCAGTCCCAGCTCCCTCAGTGTGAAACAATGATGCTGACACAGGGTTCAGTGCCATTGCATGAAAGGAGCTGTAAGGGTGGGCATGGAGAATGATGCTGAAAAGGCAGAGAGAAAATGAAAAGGGGGTAAAAGAAGTCCAGACATTCACATCCTGTGGATTAAAAATCCAATGGAAGGAGAATAAGAAGCCAGCACAACAATTGATAGCATTTTCAATGCAGTCAACCTAAGCTTCAATATTTATTCCAACAGGAAAATTGAACCTCAAGTCCAAAAACAACCCTCAGCTCCCATTCTCTGCTCAAATACACTTACATTTACATGTATGAGTGATGATGTGGCTACATTTAAATCTCAGCTCTAAGAGCAGCAGGACTGTAAATAGACTTATTTTAGCCATTTTATCACATTCTATTAGCTTTACTTCCTTGCCTTTCTCCGAGGCAGGCGAAGTTCATACGTGCAGAACATGTAAATGATTTCTTTTGATAACTACATGGGTAGATTCCCAACTCAGAAATCAGCTCATGCATACTTCCGAGAGCTTGTTGAATGATGCTAAAGGACTAAATTTCAGCATAAAGAGCCAATGGAATTTAGTAACTGAGGTAAGAAATGAAGAAAAAAAGCTATTATACTAGCACTATAGAGTGTTACACTGAGTGGAGAAAGCACAGAAAGCATCGAGGAGGACTGAACACATCTCCCTACCCAGAGAATGGCTGTGGTTAATGACAGCATTCATTATGGTCCTGTAGACAGCGAGCGTGAAGGACACTACCAAGCTCTTGATTCCTCCTTGAGGTCTGATGGGGTCCTGTGGAGCCATCAGCCCTGAGCTGGTGTCTCAAGACATGATTCTCAAAAGGAGTGGATTTCACCCCCACTTGCCTTACTCCTCAATTTGCATACACAAGTGGAGACATGATACGCATATCTTAAACATTTTCCTTCTCCCTGAACGCCTATTCCCTTAGTGTCTCCTCCTGATTTTCATTCAGGGAAGTGGAATCCAGCATTTTCCAAATGGAAGGAAGTGTAGCACAAGAGACATTAAAATGATGGGCTAAATTTAAAAGTCTCTGAAATCTACCTATGACAGAAAAAAACATATGAAGAGAAAAACTTGGTTATATTCCCACCCCAAACCCCACCATCCAAACCGAGAAAAGGGAATCTCTTGAGGAGAGGAGGAAAGTTTGATAAAACTAAGACAATCAGATGTTGATGTGATGAGGAACTGCCTTGCCTCCTCCCCTAAGACTCGGCATGTGTGAAGTTTATATAATCAGATTTAGTTTTAAGTATTTTAGAGTAGAAGGCAACTGTGGTCCACATCCTGCATGGGATTGGGCAGGCAGAGTGTTTCAGATCTTCCCTAAGCTAGTATTTTAATGTGCATATGAATCACCTCCCAGAGACCCAGGGCAACTTGAGGAAACAGTAAAGACATCATCCCAGCCCATATCCTGAGCAGGGAGAGAGCATCAGTTGAGAGAATAAGCTGAAGGTCCAAATAGTCCTCGGAATGAAAGGGGATCGAAATGGGTAAGGCGCATTTCTTCACAGACAAGAGCAGGACTTGAGAGGATGTCTGGACATCTCAGCAGAAACCAGAATGAAGAGAGTCAAATCTAAAACCAGTTTGGCCATTTCCCTGCAAATGCCAAGGTATATGGAAAGTCCTATTTGTTGGACTTCGTTTATGCTCCTCATCAGATTTACTCAGCCCTACCTGCCTCCCTGGTCCTGGGCCATTTGCTCAATGGATTGCTGTGGCCACTACCACCAAGACTCATCGAGTAACTCCCAGCCTCACCCCAGCACAGCCTCCATCACATCCACATTCTAGGCAGCTCAGCATTTCTGGCTCCCAAACCTGATGCCAGCAGATCACATGGGCTCTGCTTCTTCCCTTGCAGACTCAAGTGAAATACTGCTCATTGGATATGAGATGTAGCTTCCTCAAGAGTTGCCTAGAGAGGCTGTTGACAACAACCAGAAGTGTAGACAAATCTTCGATAATGGGAGGGAGTCATCTGTGTTCATCTGCCAAACTGGAGCCAAGTCTGTAATCTATCAACTTGTATTTGCTTATCTCCTTCCTTGGTTAATGTTTCCTTTTCTCTCATTCTTACCACCCTGGGACCACACAGTGGACTATCACTAATATGGATGTTTGTCACACTATTTACTTCCTAGAGAGTTTAGATAGACTAAGGCAGTAGTTGGCAAACTCATTAGTCAACAGAGCCAAATATCAACAGTACAACGATTGAAATTTCTTTTGACTTAAACTTCTTCTAACGCCACTTCTTCAAAATAGACTAGCCCAGGCTGTGGTATTTTGTGGAAGAGCCACACTCAAGGGGCCAAAGAGCCGCATGTGGCTCACAAGCCGCAGTTTGCCGACCACGGGACTAAGGCATCTGGTCCCTAAAATTAACTCTAGTAAGGAATTAAAGAGAGGGGAAAACCCTAACCTTAACCTGAAATTAAAAACAAATAGTTATATTTAGCCAGCAGTATTAGATTGGGGGGCTGGAAAAGTAGCTTTAAAAAAATTACACCTTTATACTTCTAACTTTATAGCTTATGAATTAAATAGTTGCCATATTCAGAAACATTAAAAAATTAAAACTTTGCCTACGGGCTTGAAACACACAGTTGTGATTCAAAATTAAAAGCCATTCAGGAAAAAAGAAAAAGAGGAAAATATTTGTCTATACTACAAAAATATAGTGGCTTCCCCACCTCTTCTGTATCATTCATTTCTGTTTTATAATATAATCAGAAAGAATAACCAGTAACTAAGAAGTTTATATAGAAGAGCATGGATTTTGATGTCATAGTCTTAGTATCATTTTTCCAATTCATCAGCTTTGTGCCCTTGGGCCACTGAGTGAACTTTCAGTCTCCTCACCCATAAAATAAAGACAAAAGACATACCTCTGAATTCGCTGTGTGTGCAAACATACATTCCTAGTACTATGCCTGGAAAAAAGTAAGCACTTCATAAATGTGGGCTAACAAGGTGTTGGTTGAGTAGAATTTGAGAAACTCATCAACTAACTTAACAAAGAGAAAACCCTCAGTGATACACAGTGAGACACAAAAATAGTTGATATCGCCCTAACTAGTTTGGCTCAGTGGATAGAGCGTTGGCCTGAGGACTGAAAGGTCCCAGGTTCGATTCCGGTCAAGGGCATGTACCTGGGTTGCGGGCACACCCCAGGTAGGAGGTGTGCAGGAGGCAGCTGATCAATGTTTCTCTCTCATCGATGTTTCTAACTCTCTATCCCTCTCCCTTCCTCTCTGTAAAAAATCAATAAAATATATTTAAAAAATAGTTGATATCATCCTCTCTTCTTCTTATAAGCTTTTCAGTGCCTTCAAGATAAAATAGAAACTCCAATATTTGATATGTTTGATCATTGATTCCCTTAGTTTCAAAAATATTCATCTATAAAGAAAGATATAGGTATTCATAAATAAAAATACATGTCAAAGAAATGCATTAGGCCAACATGAAAGGCAAGGCCAGTAGGTAAATCCACATATTTCTGTGGCTGTTCTCTCATGTGAAGAGAAAGCTTATGGTCCACAGAGCCTAAAATATTTACACTCTGGCTCTTTACAGAAAAAGTCTGCTGACCTCTGATCTCAGAGAAGAAATTGAGGGTAGAGTCAAGAATAAGAAAGATACCTGGGAGGAATGGTTTAGAAAATATCAAGTGAGGTGCCTTCACGTAATAAGATGAAGATGGGTACACATGGAGACTAGGCAAAGAAATAATAATCTTACAGTAAATCAAGTTGTGTTAGTAAACCTAGGTGAAGGGCTACTTAATGCTAAATGATAAAACTAAGAAGGTTCATTTATCACCCCCGCCCCAGATCTTAAAGTAAAATGTGTCATCTTAGGAAATATAGTTAAAGAAAGAACATATAATTAAGAGATAGCCTCTTGCATGAACTGAAGGCAACAATAATTGGATTTAATTTGTTATGGTTGCTGATTTATATGACTATTACAGAAATGTCTTTGAAATTAAAAAGAATATTTTCAAATAAGTGTAATTATGTGACATTTTTACTTCATTGCTCATTAAAAGAACTGATAGAATAAAATATCAGAAGTAAAGCTTTTTAAATAAAAAAACTAGAGATCAATTATTTAAGAATTTCAAATCAGTATATATAAGATTGATGCTGGGAAAGATCTTTATCTGAACATTTAATAAAACCCTCTTTTAAAAAGTAGATTTTATTTCCTTCTAGTTTCATATTATAATCTTTTTTAAATTTCACTGTTAACATAAGGATAAATTTCATTTTTTGAGGTAGTTTTACTCATTATGTAATTATTGCATTTTATTGTGAAACACTGGTGAAAATTTTGACTTAAAGATTTAAAAATATGTACATTGATTTAATGCTGTGAATCACACTGAAGATTAATTTGATAAAGAATTAATGTCTTTATAAAAAATGTCCTATTGTCTCCCAAACTCCAGTCTTCCATGATACATAATAAAGGAAATATGTCACCTTTTCTTGATAATCAAAAATACTTCTCATAGTGTTTGTACACATAGCATTTGGGATTTTAATTTTTTGTGGCTAGTTTTTTATTCATTTGCCTGAATCTAATCTCAAAGAATTGATCATTAAAAATTGATCACCTCTTTAAAATGTAAAGCTTAAATAATTCAAGTACTTAATAGATATGCAGAGCATAAAAAAATAAGTGACATTTACATATTTTTATTCTTTAAGATTCATAGCCTTTACTTATTATTGTATTCTGATGATTAACAACCATACATTTTTGTAGCACATGACATTTTATAAGGCTCTCTGATGATCTTATTTGATCTTCCAAATAATCTTGTGAAATTGGCAGGGCAGATATTGCCATTGTTGTAATGGTGGAGAAGAGTCTTAGAGTGTTTGTCTTATAAGCTTTATTAATAAAAATTGCGGAACTGGGATGGACCCTCCAAATCCCATTCCATTTGGAAGATAGCATGCTGCTTCTTGAAACCATAATGAGAAGTGCTCTACTTTGAAGAATGGTTCAAAAAAAGAACTGCATCACTCATAGCCACATATTTAATAAAGATGACGTGAGGTTCAATGACAGCTGGTGCAGCACAAATTGACATTTGCAGTCAGAGCTGGAGATCTCAATTCTAGTCCTTTCCATCATTCTAATATGCTGTGTGATTTTGAAAAGGTTCCAAGTCTAGGTGCGTGCAACCCCCTGCAGATTCCTGACTAAGTTGCCTGCTAAATACATTCATAAACAATTGAGCAAAGAGGGTAACGAATCTCTCCCACTCACCCTTGCAGATTGATTCTTGCCTTTTCTGTTGGGCCCAGTGCCCTGGGAGCTGGTCTGCATGGACTTTTTCAATGGGCTCCCTGGTCCGCAACACTTCCAGGTAGATTTGGTCTATAGGGGGCTTTAGCAGGAGGTCTGGGAGCAGGGGCAGAGTGGGGTTAGCTTAGTTACTCCTCTGCTGCTGTCCCCATGCTCCTTCAGGACTAGAAGCAGTTGTGCCCTGCTATGTCCCGATTTGTAATATGGAAAAATAAGGGAAACTTTCCTCTGGCCAATTGACTCCACAGATAAAGTCATTCTTTCCCACACGGGGAATGCCAAACAGTGTCTAGTATTGGTGGGGATTCGTGGAAGGACAGAGAAAGGAATATTGTCAGAGACTATCCAATAAAATTCAACATCATGTTCTACAGATGTGGACACGGTGGAACAGAGTGTAACTCCGTAAAGAACACTAGATTTATTATCGGAAACTCTAGCACCCAATGTATAGTTCTTTCCATCAATAGGAACCTAAGTCACCTCAGAGGTCCTATAAACCATGAAATGTCCAAAGAAAAATAGCTACCTGGAGCATGCATGTAATTCAAACTCAAATAACTGAATGCCAACCTTCACAAATAACAACAAGATTTTTTTGGTTTACTGGTTAAACTGACATCATGATGCAAAAATAATCACCAACTTTGAGGTTATTCACTTCTTTTTTAAAAATATTTTTTTATTGCTTTCAGAAAGGAAGGGAGAGGGAGAGAGAGATAGAAAGATCCATGATAAGAGAGAGTCATTGATTGACTGCCTCCTGTACACCCCACACTAGGGCTCCAGCCTGCAATCCAGGCATGTGCCCTGGCTTGGAATCAAACCATGATCGACACTAAACCTCTGAGCCACAGCAGCTGGGCAAGATTATCCACTTCTTGAATAATGTTAATTTTGGCAATTCACATTATTTCAAAATTTATATGTAAATTCAGAAGTTAAAGCTTTGATTTTTTACATTACTTTAAAATCCCCAAAATCAAATACTCATAAAACTGTGATTTGGATAACATTTTCTTCAAACAGGAAGTTACCCAACCAAAGTTTCCAGTCAAAGCACTTCACTGTTATACTAATTATGTTTCCTTTTAATATATTCTTAATAAAAAGTTCCATATTCAAATTCCACTGTGTTGCAGCACGAATGATCAAAGTTAGGAGTATGTCAGTGAAACAAAACTGCAGACCATGCTTTGCTCCCACAGGGAAGAGAAGACCCTCAGAATGAAGAAAGTCTCTTGTTTACATATGATGTGCACAATCTGTCTTTCTCATTGTATATAAGTGGAAAAATGTTTTACCCCCGACTAATACTGCATTCCAATACTTTTGGAGTCCATGGCCAAGTTTTGGTGAGGGGACAATGGTGGATGAAGTTTCTGAGAAGGTGAGACTGAAGGTCTTTGTAAAGAAATTTGAACAGCCAGTCATCCACTAGACCTAGGATAAGATAGAGGGGCCAGCTTTGAACTTGAACACCTTGCTCTGCTGAGTTCTAACTGTGTTTCACAGGGTGAATTGTATCATCCGAGTCTTAGTCTTCTCATTTGTAAAGTGGTGAAGACAATACTCACACCACATAGTACACATAGGGACTAAAAGAGATAATTTATTTAAAAGCATTTAGTCCAGTACCAGTACTTAGGACTCAGCAAATCATACAGTCTATTTAATTGCTGCTATTGAAGGGGAGGAGAATATGTCACCTCAAAATATGCCACTTTGATTATTTTGCATTAAAGTTAGCTGAGAAACAGCCAGTACAAGAAGGACACCCTGACCTCCTCTGTGCACCTGAAACCAGGAAATAAATCTCCCCTGTGACAGGTGCCCTCCCTGTACCAGGAGGGGAGAAGGCATCCTTATCATCATAGGGAATAGAGGGCTGAAAAGGCCGTATAAACAAACCTTGTTATTTTTTTCCTAATCTACCACCCCAAGCCCAAACCTCTTTGCATGGTTAATTTTTCACAAATTTAATGCTTCCTTGTCTAAAAGGTATAAAATCTGCCTGCTTTTGAATCTAATATTTTTATGGGCTCCCATACGTATGAAATTAGATTTGTTTTCCCATTAATCCAATTTATGGCAGTCTCATTATTAGGTCAGCCCAAGAACCTAGAAGGGAGGGAGGGAAAGGTTTTCCTCCCCTACACTGTGCTGATGACAGTCATTAATGGCCACAGAAGATATTCAGTGTCTCAGCGGCTCAAGTTAAGCATCTTATCAAAAAACCAGCTCACCAGTATGTCTGGATATTTCATTTTCTCCTTGCCTCAGAGAGATCCTGGGAATGCTGCTCATATAAACACTTAGACTCTCCAATGCAATGAATCTTTGAGCACGCTTTAACTAAAATTTGTCAGGCATCAGGGATCCATGACAATACACCATTTCTACACAATGTATCATAATTTCTACTTTCTTGAGTTTGTCTCAGAAGGCAAAAGTAAACCATTCTGCCTTAAGATCAAATACTACAGAGAAATGTGAGTATTGGGAGTTGTCCTAAGAATGTCTGCACTAGAATTCAGTCGTCACCCACCCCTGGGTATGGAGTCACAAGTAGAAGTCAATGATTCCCAACTACCTGCCCATGGAAAGATTACCTTAGAGTGACCCAGGGACCTGAAAAATGACACATTCCTAGTCCTCCCTCCTGGTATATAATTCAGTAGGTCCAGATGAGCTGCATAGCTGCGTTTTAATGCTATTCGCGAGATTCTGTGGCACAGCCAGATTTGAGAATCGCTGGAAAATGAACTATGAACCAGAAAGACTCAGTTCTAGTCTGGCTACCTTTACAGAGCGCCCTTTGCAACTTTTTTCTCTCCTGGCTAGGCCACAATTCACATATTTGCAACACAAAAGAGTTGCATTGCAGCCTTGGCCTGTGTACTCAGTGGTTAGAGCTTCGGCCCTTGCACCAAAGGATCTTGGGTTTAATTCCAAGTCAAGGGCAAGTACCTGGGTTTCAGGTTCCATCCCCGTCCAGGTAGGGGCACATGTGGAAGGCAGCCAATCAATGTATCTCATATGGAGGTTTCTATCTCTCTCCCTCTCCTCGCCACATTCTCTCCCTCCTACTCTCTCTAAAAAAAAAAAAAAAAAAAAAATCAATGGAAAAATATCCTCAGGTGAGGATTAACAAAACAAAAAAAGAGTTGCATTACAAGTTTCATCTCTTCTGGAGTCTGCCGTTTCACTTGGGATGCTAAAAAGTAAACTGAAATAGCTCGAAAGAGAAAATATCCTGGTAAACATAGAAAAGATCAATTCACATTTGGCCAATGAGGCAGAATTTTGGCAGGCTGATGGATTTTTGATAGTTCCTTGGAAGGCTTTCCCACCACAGGAAGCAAAAACATTGCCCATAACCTTCTGTTTCCCTTATCTGGGAGGTGTGCTGTCTCTGTAGCCACGCTGCCTGTTTCCTGCATGCTGAAGGGTTCAGCCAGCAAAAGTTAATGAGAAAGTGAGCCATGCTGAAGGGTTCAGCCAGCAAAAGTTAATGAGAAAGTGAGCCTTGCCCACTGCTACCTCTACTCTCCTGGTCACTGAGAGCCCTAGTCAGCCTGCAAGGAGGGACTAGAGCCACCTGTTGTCATTGACACAGAGCAGCGACAAGCTGAGATACTGGAAAGTACAGGAATTGTGCATGAATGAAACCTGTGCACTTTTGGTTCAAGGCCCAGCTGACAACATTACTAGGTTTGTCCTGCTTTCTGCAATTTTGCTTCTGTTTGTTTCTTCCAAAGGTTGTGACTTGGTAGCCCCAAGCCAGAACTAGATTGAAAACATCATTTGCTTGACCTCTGCAAGTGTTTTTATATCATTTAAGTCAACTTGAGGAAATAGAAATATTTCACATAAAAATCCAATTTTCTAGGTTCTCCAGAAAACACTAAAGGTCTGAATACAAAGGACCACCCACAATCTTTTAGAGCTGAATTACTGGCTGCTCCATTTAGGGGGAACATCTATACTCCAGGCTACCCCAAACCCCACCACTCCCTACCATATCACTGACACTAAAGTCTAATGCATGGGTGGGCAAACTTTTTGACTCGAGGGCCACAATGGGTTCTTAAACTGGACCGGAGGGCCGGAACAAAAGCATGGATGGAGTGTTTGTGTGAACTAATATAAATTTAAAGTAAAGGAGCGGAGGGGAGAGCAAGAGAACCCTCTGCTCTTTTGGCTCCGCGGGCCGGATAGAACAGCTGAACGGGCCGTAGTTTGCCCACGGCTGGTAATGGCTACAGCCATTTACTGCCTTGTTCTTGGTAGCTTTCTTTTGTTGTTTTTAAATAGAAGAGAAGTGCTTTGGTAGCGACATTTCTAACAAAAGGGTTGGGGATAACAGACTGGTATTGGTGATCATCATCTTTCAGAAAAATAAGATGACAATACAGACCTTTCAGTTTGCTTAAGACCAAACTGAGCCCTTTCACTCATTAGTGGGATATTCCACCTGTAGTCATGGAATAATTTGTAACCCTTTCATTAATTGGAGGGTTGAGCTATGTCCAGAGCACACTAAGAAAGCAGGGGACAGCATAAAAAGTAGTATGCTGCTCCCTTCTGACCTGCATAGTTTCTGTTGAGAAATCAGCTGACAGTTGTATGGGTACTCCCTTGTAGGTAACTAACTGTTTTTCTCTTGCTGCTTTTAAGATTCTCTCTTTGTCTTTTGCCCTTGGCATTTTAATTATGATGTGTCTTGGTGTGGTCCTCTTTGGATTCCTCTTATTTGGGGTTCTCTACACTTCCTGGACTTGTAAGTCCAATTCTTTCACCAGGTAGGGGAAGTTTTCTGTCATTATTTCTTCAAATAGGCTTTCAATATCTTGCTCTCTCTTTTCTTCTGGCCCCCATAATTCGGATATTGGTACGCTTGAAGTTGTCCCAGAGGTTCCTTACACTATCTTCATATTTGTGGATTCTTTTTTTCTTTTTTCATTTCCGGTTGGCTGTTTTTTGCTTCTTCATATTTGAAATCTTTGACTTGATTCTTGGGATCCTCTAATCTGCTGCTGGGTCTCTGTATATTATTCTTTATTTCAGTCAGTGTATGCTTAATTTCTGATTGGTCCTTTTTCATATCCTTGAGGGTCTCGCTAAATTTCTCGGAGGTTTCTAGAAGATTCTTGAGTAACCTTATAACTGTGGTTTTGAACTCTATATCCAGTATTTTGCAATAAATATACAAAGTGATGAATAGCAAGAACCTTCAACCAAGATTACTCTACCCAGCAAAGCTATCATTTAGAATTGAAGATCAGATAAAGAGCCTCACAGACAAGAAAAAGCTAAAGGAGTTCATCACAACCAAATCAGTATTATATGAAACTAGAGGCCCAATATTCATGCAAGAATAGGCCTTCCTTCCCCTGGCTTCACTCCCAGCCGCCCGGGAGCCGGCAAGTCCCCGTTCCTTGGCTGTCTGGAGCCGGCAAGTCCCTGGTCCTGGGCCGCCCAGGAGCTGGCAAGTCCCTGGTCCTGGGCCACCCAGGAGCTGGCAAGTCCCCGCTCTGTGGCTGCCCGGAGCCGGCAAGTCCCCGCTCCCTGGCTGCCCGGGAGCCAGCACCTCCTCGCTCCCGGGCTGCCTGGAGCCGCAATTCCTCGCTTCTGTCTGAAGCACCACTACAGTAGCTCCCTCCGCTGCCCCCCTTCCCCTCATAGCAGGCTTCACTCCACTCCGCTCCATGCCTGCATATGCAAATTAACCTCGATCTTTGTTGGGTTAATTTGCATACTCACTCTGATTGGCTGTGGGCATAGCAGAGTGATGGTTAATTTGCATGTTTCTCTTTTATTAGGTAAGATGCTGAAGGGTCTTCTCTAAGAAGAGGAAGAAGAAGAAAAAGGTAAAGATAAAAAATTATGAACAACGAAGTGACAACAAATACATATCTATCAACAAGTGAACCTAAAAATCAAATGAATAAAAAACCTGATGAACAGAACAGACTGGTGAGTGTAATAGAATCAGGGGCATGGAAAGGGAGCAGACTGACAATTCTCGGGGGGAAGGGGTTGTGGGGGTGCGGGAAGAGATTGGACAAAGACCTTACACCTATGGACGAGGTAAGTGATGGGGAGGAGGGAGAAGACCTGGAATGGGGTGGGAACTGGGTGGAGGGGAGCTATGGGGGAAAAAAGAGGAACATCTGTAATAATCTGAACAATAAAGATTTAAAAAAAAAAGTAGTATGCTGCAGAGCAGTGACGTTCAGCCCTCTTGAAAATGAAGATCCCTTTAAAAAGAACATGTGATTCCCTGCCAGTGTGGCTCAGCAGTTGAGCATCAAACCAGGAACTGGTTTGATTCCCGATCACGGCACATGCCCAGGTTGCGGGCTCAATCCCCAGTGGAGTGGAGGAGTATAGGAGGCAGCAGATCGATGATGCTTCTCTCACTCTAAAAAAAAAAAAAAAAAAAAAAAAAAAAGATAATAAAAACAAGAACAGGTGTTGTTGAAAAAGATATATTGCTAATAGTTGTCTGTTACCCCTTGTGACAGCATGGATGGACCTGGAGACTATTATGATAAGTAAAATAAGCCAGTCAGAGAAAGACAAATATCACATGATCTCACTTATATGTGAAATCTAATGAACAAAATAAACTGACAAACAAAATAGGAACAGAGGCATAAAACATGGAACAGACTGACCGATCTCAGAGGGGAGGATGGGAAGCAATCAAACAAAGAATATATATGCATATATGCATAGCCCATGGACATAGACAATAATGTGGTGGGGGCCAAGGAGGGGGCAGGGACGGGGTGGATGGAGGCAAAGGGGGCAGGGGGAATGGAGGATACCTGTAATAGAGTCAAAAATAAGCAATCAAAAAAAAAATAGCTGAACAATTATGACCAAATGTTATGATTTGGCAGAGCACAGTGGTATTTTATGGGTGTTTATTATATTATTCTCTATACTTCATGCTTGAAATATCTCATAATTAATTTCTCAATATTAAAAAAATGTGATAGTTGAAAAAATATTTCTATTAGTTATCTGTTGAGAAGCAGGCAGGCATGTGGAGTGTTAAGGGCAAGGTTGTAGACTCAGAACAACCCTAGTTATATAAAAATGAGCCAGTTATTAAACCTTCTTGCCTCTCTGTTTCTCACGTGGCGATAGTTAATCATTTTTGACTACTACAGTTCTTATGATGCTTCAATAAATGCAGCATGTGGCACATAGTAAATGCTCAGTACGGGCTGTTAATATTGCTGTTATTGATTGATAAAATGCAGAATGACAAAAAGCTGGTATGTATACATTAACACTTTGAATTGAAATTATTTTCCTTTAATCACAGTGGCATCTGCATGCATATGAAAAATAGCAGCATACATATTTGTCAGACATTATTTATTCAGTTCCCCAACAATACTTGGTGCTTGGGGAGTTGTGTGCTTCTCACTGCCTCCAGGGCTCTGGGGGGTCTAAGGTGAAGAGAGTGAGGAGAGGCAAGGCCACTCTGCCAATTCAAGACATAAGACTTGAATCATGTTCCTGCACATACACTAGCTACAGTCTTCAGAAAAACAGAGAGTGGGACGTGGAAGAGAAAGAATGAAGGGAGAAAAAGAAGGTGTCCTTGGGTAAGTGCTAGCCTATCAAGTGAGGACTTCACATTAAGTGGCTTTCAATTGGTGCTTCAGGGAGCCCTGTGGTTTCAAAGAAGCCCCACAGGCACCAAGCAGGTGAGGGACCCAGGGACAGGCCATGTGGTGGGCCTCAGACCCAGCCTTGCTTCAGAGAGCAGCACAGCTTTTACCGAGGTTGCACATAACATTTCATGTGTACAAATGTTTTGTTGCTTCCCAAGTGTTGGAAACAATGGGGCTAGATAATCTTAAAGGCAGCATTTCTCTAACTTGGCTGTATACTGGAATCTCTCCAAGGACCTAAGAAAATGCTGATGCACGGGACATAGCTCAGAAATGTTTACTTGGTCATGGGTATGGCCTGAACATGCATATGCGCAGATGCCTCCACTTGGAGATGGTCCTGACATGGTCAGCCAAGGTCACCCACTAGTCTGCCCTCAATCTATTCAATGCAAAGTTCACATGAAGCATAAAGAAATGAAAAATTCAGACCCACAAGGAGCAGAATTTCAGGAGAGTTCAGATTATTAAAGAGTGCCAGAGGTAGTTTGCTTATTTTCTTGAAGATTGGGTTTCTAATGATTTTCCTTCACAGGGATAATAAAAGAAAATGTACATGCAGTTTTAAAAGAGCTATGTAAAACCTAGGTGCACCTAAAAACCTCGATCACAGCCTCAATTCCCATACACAGTCCAGGCAATAAGGGAACTGAAATTCCTGCTTTTGCCAGAAGAAAAAAAAAAACAAAACAGTATTAATTTTTGACTCACTTCACTGTGTCCATTCCTTTGAGGAGTTATTTATGTAGGACTATGTGGCAAGAATGAAACATGGCAGTTCCAAGAGTCCAGCAGGGCTCCCAGGACATCGATGGAAACATTTGAACAGGAAAATACAGCCACTTAGCTATGACCATCTGGGAAAAGTTAACTGACATAAATATAGCTGATTTATGTTTGTACCAAATGAGATTCATCATCTCTAGAAAATGGGGATTATACCATTTTCCTTCCAGACTTTTTGTAATCAAGTCACCAACATCATTTTCTATCGAGAGAGAGAGGGAGAGAGAGAGAGAGAGAGAGAGAGAGAGAGAGAGAGAGAGAGAGAGAGAGAGAGAGAGAGAGAGAGAGTTGTCTCCCGATATCTTCTTAGTTAAGAGTAGAAGAGAAGCAGAGCCACAGAATATCTAACTTTGCAAAGGATATGTATCACCTGGCCAAAGGGTTTTTTATTGCATTTTCTGCAACAAGCCATATACTTGTAATCTACTTGATCTGTAAGTCAAAGCTGTCCGATCGAAATATAATATGAGACATGTATTGTACCTTAAATTTTCATGCAGCCACATTAAACTATAAAAATAAAAAGTGAAATATGTTTTAATAACACATTTTAGCTTGATTTATCAAAACTTTTACCATTTCAACATATAATCATTATTCAACGTATGAGAAATAGGTAAATTGCACAACTGAAGTATATCTCAATAAATCTATTAAATCATTAGAGATATTTTATAACACAAACACACACATATATTTCTAAGTCTTGAAATTCTTGTGTGTACTTTACACTTGGCACTCATCTCCATTTGGACTCGTTTGGCACTCATCTCCATTTGGACTCGTGGTGTACATTTGGAGTGTTTGATAGCCACACATGGCCAGTGCCTCCTGCACTGTGATTTAAATGACTCGTGTGTACAATCATGACTCAGGTAAAGGAGCTACCACGTGCATTTCGGCTCTCTCCTCTTCAGCTCACCGCTCTATCCCATGATGCTCTCAGTAAACAATATTTGCAGTTGTCAGGACTTTACATCTTCTATGTCACTCATGGGAGGAAAGAAATAAAAAAGAGAAGAAAGTAGGAATTCTTATCTATCTCTCAGCCTCTCTCTCTGGATCCCCTTCTTTCTCTTTGACCATTTGTCCCCACTGGCTGCCCCTGATGTATCTAGATTTATATTATTGTGTTACTCAGTTGTTTACGCTCCTCTCTGTTCTTAGTCTAAGTGCAGAGGAATGAAATGTTTTATGTTTTTCTTTTCAGAAAATGTTTGCCTACTGAAGGCATCATATTTTTCTATTCCCGTTAAAAGCTTTTGAGGTACAGAGGTTTCAACCACTAGGCTACACGAAATTAGACAATGTGTTTGTGTTTTTAGAGTCCTTTCAGTTCCTCTTCACTACGTCTCTCTCTCTCTCTCTCTCTCTCTCTCTCTCTCTCTCTCTCTCTCACACACACACACACACACACACACACACACACACACACACTCTAAAAGACCAGTGAGAGCATTTGAGGAAGAATAGAGAACAATGTAAGACCTATTTTTGAGAAAGCAAAATAAGTTCATTCATAGAAAAAGCAAAATCATTGCAGGAATCTGCTTCCTCTCAAAGACTGGGCTTTTCACAGACTAAGAGAGAGAAAACACCAGTCTAGAGATCACTATGAGGTAGCCACAGTTTCCCCCTTCTGAAGTCCTACACCCTCATGGTATTCCCACGCTTACTACAGGCAATGGGAGTTCAAGGCCAACTCAATTCATATTCATTCATCTCTATGCAATGTACATGACACTGTGCAGCTGCTGAAGATAAACCATCCAAACATCCTGCTGTCCACGAAGAAAAACTAAGATCTAGTAGAAAACTGTGATCATAATATAGGGTCTGAGGTACATTATGATGTCGGAGGACCAGGGCACATGGGCTGCATATAAAGGGGATGAATCCAGGCCAGTGGAAGGGGTTAATGAAGTCCTCTTACAGCACAGGGGAGCCCTGAAAGGTGTACAAAAGTTCCCTAAATAGAAGTGATCAACCAAAAAACTTGTATGCATATATACATAACCCATGGACACAATAGGGTGACAAAGGCCTCGGGCAAGGGGCAGGGGTGAGCTGGAAGGGGTCAATGGGGGAAACAAGGGCATATATGTAATATTTTCAACAATGACGTGTGTGTGTTTTTTAATTTCCCTAAAAGAAGAGCAAATATGGGGGTGGGGCTTGAAGAGCATCCCAGGTGGTGGGGTGGCATTGGCAGAGGCTGGAGATGCTAGTGATGTGATTTAGGGAACCAAAGGAGTCACAGAAAAAAGGGCCAGAAGGAATGAGGTGAAGTGCGGTGGCAGGTGTAACCCTGCAGACCAGGAAGAGCCTCAGTACCTTAATAAAGCCTTTAGCCTTTAACTCTGACAGGAAGCTGCTGAAGGGTTGTAAACAGAGAAAAGACGTGATTAGGTCTGCATTTTAAAAAGATCACTCTAGCTGCCATTGCACAGACGAGAGGATAGGGATGGTTGCAGGGAGACCAATTAGGAAGCTATAAATATGGCTCATGTTTTCAATGCCTAGACTTGGGTGGTAAACTGGCTCCCACATGGACGGAGCCTGCCAGTTCATCTCATTTAGTCCACAGAGCATTCTGAAGAGCAGGAGACTGTGTATAAAAATCTGCATTTCCAGTCTCTCATAAAAGATAGCCTTAGAAAAATCTTGGGCTCACTTCAGTATCCCAAAACCACCAGCAGGAGCTGAGTAGTGCTAATCCCTTTCGGGCAGGGCACGGGTCCTCCTATGCCTCAAGGTCATTACCCTGCCATGCCACCTTATTTTTGGCCCCTGTGCTAGTCATATAGAAACTGTAACACTTGACCTTCCGGGTTGAACCTCTTAGTGGTCAAACTCAACATGAGGAGGAGTTCAAGGGCCTGTGCTTCCAGGACTAACCTGGTGAGCAGTCCATCAGGAGGGCTGCCCAAGACTGGAAAAGGACAGCTGAGGAGCCCACGTGGGCTCTGGTGTCCTGAGATCACCTGAAAGCATCTGAACAGTAACTTCCAAAATATGCCTAAGTGAGTTTACCAGCATGTATCTAAGTTTAACTGGAAAGATGGTGTTCCAGTTATATCAACAGGAGCCCATTTGGAACTGCTTCAAATAAAGACCTTTGATTTGGGGAGGGGGGTATATACTAGTAACACAGAAAAAAATATAGATGTCAAACACTGTCAGGACTACTGAACCTCTCTTGATTTGTCAGAAGTTTTTAGATGTTTAAAGCTGGACAGAACGCTAAGTTTTCTTCTAAAAGAGCCAAACCAAAAGGCATCCCCGTTTCCAGGCACTGTGCTTGCATATAGTCTTGTGTGGGAGAGGGCCATTATAGCAGCAGGAAAAAAGGGTTGATGATCATGGGTTCTAAAAAAGTGCAAGTGGCATCATTTCCTAGCCCTAGGTATGAAGTAAATAAGAGGGCATTTTGCCCTGGAACCTTCCCTTCTGTTTCATTAAGAAGTTTGTTTGACATTATGAATAAAGATTAATGAAAGATAGAGAGATGACGCTTCCATAGGTCATTTCACCTGGCGGTACTTCTATGTGAATTCTACTTTCTTTAACATCTGATTGTAGCTGAATTAATAGACAGTAGTTTCACCCAGCTATTTACTGAACAACTTGAGAATTGCCACATCAACAGATTTTGTAGATTTGAGTTTTTCCCTTCTAGCTATCCACTTACTGATCTTTCTCTTCCTGCATTCTCATCTCTAATTTACCATCTCTGCATTATAAAAACAACCAATAACTTGCAAGTTAAATCATTTATTCAACAAATACCTTGAGAATTTACTATGTAACAGGCCTGTACACAGAAAGCTGCTGTCTAGTGGGGAAGTAAAGCAAGCAATTAATAACTTAAAAAGAATAATTAACAAATAATTTAAAACTGTTGTTATTGCTGTGAAGAGGTACGCTATGGAAACACAGGCAAAGCAAGAGAAAATCATGTTGAGAGGATAAGGGAAACTTTCATGAGATAATATTTGAACTTCGTTTAGAAACAAAAGTTATCTAAAACTTGGCAACCAAGATAATGAAATGTGTACAAAGTGAGAATTGCACATTGTTCCACAATCTCACTTGAGGATTCTTACCTCTCTAGGAGGATGAACCCATGTTTTACTTGGCTAGTTTCTATTTCATTAGAGCTTGAGAAGGTAGTTTCTAACAAAGACTTAAAGCCTGGAGAAAGATAATCTCAATTACAGTTTGACTTCTCCATTAGACTAATTGGTTTGTCTCTATTTCAAATTCATTTCCAAACACCTTTTGAGGTGGTCTACAGATACTTTGTTACTTTAAATGTTCTTGGATTCAGCTTTTCTATTTCTATTATTCTCATTCATTAATGAGTTGAATAAAACCTTTGATATGTACTCCTTATATATTTCAATACAGTCATGTTTATACTTTTAAAATATACTTTGACAAAGTGAGTCTTTCAGGATCAGTAGGCACTGACCTGGAGATCAGAGCAGATTCCTTTGTATAAATGTTTTCCTTACAAGAACACCAAGCACAGAGCAAAAAATAAAATAGTAGCGTTCACTTCCTCGCTCTCCTGACCTGGGCTTCCCAGAAGCAACCAACTCTACTTAACTGGCTCTGTGCTTCATTCTCTAGCGGTAACCTCACGAATTCTTCTTTGCAGGCTTACATTACTCTCATAATTTACCTTTCCATGGTGCTATTTATGGACTCTCTTCTGAAACATAAGGATTTAACTTACAAAAATAAAAATAACCAAAAATAAAATAAGAACTCCCAAAAGAACCAATAAACCAGGAGAAAAATGACTTATTTTGAAACTAAATACATTCTACAATATATTACGCCACCCTCCCCCATTCCAGTATCTGCTGAGTACCTACTATCTGCCAGGCCAAGCTGGGAACTAGAAGATACATTCATAAGAACAAGAATGTCCATCTTGAAGAGCTTGCATTATATTAAAGGAGAATGACTTATAAGCACAATTATAATGACCTCTCTTCATAGTGAAGAGTTATAATGCAGATTTGAAAAAGATGCAATGGATTAAAAGGGAGGGCGTGACATATGACTCAAGGGAGTCTCAGAAGACCTCCATGAATTGAATATTAAAAGATGAGAAGTTTCCATATTACTTATTTATTTTGTTTTTAGGGGAAGTAGGTGGGGATGGGCACTTTGGGCAAAAGGAGCAGCAGGTGCAAAGGAATGGTGATATAAAAGGACCTGGCATATTTCTGAAAACATGGAGAAGGTTACTATAGCTGGTGGAAAGGCTGGGGGTAATGCATATTGTACATTAAGGGCTTTGTACAATTCTTTAAGCAATGGGGGTTAGAAGTTTCAAAGTGTTTCCATGTTTATTCCCATTTAAGCCTCACAAAATTTACCAAAATATATGGCATAGGCATAGATCAACTCTGCGGTCCTGGCTAAATATGAAGAAGATGCTGTTGTGAACATTTGAGAAAGCATCACAAACAAAAAATGGGAAAGTGGAGGCACGTTTCATAGCAAAGTGAAGGAGAATAACAAGCAAGTTGAAGAGAAAATCGTACACCATGTGTAGATGTAAATGCACAGTATATGGATTTTTAACCTATGTTATCTTTGTCTAGTTATAAAAACAAGATAGGTCAAATTTCAGGAAATGTTAAAATGGCCATTTTGCCATTGTAATCGACAGTGGTAGTGATGGGGATGTGTGTGTGTGTGTGTGTGTGTGTGTGTGTGTGTGTGTGTGTGTGTGTGTTTTAACCTAGCAAATAAGAGTTAAATGTGTACATGGTTTTGAACACAACAGTTCAGATTTTGTTAGTTTCAAGGCCTTGGGAAAAATCCATCCCAAGTAAACAAACAGACTACAACACACAGTGCTCAAGGGGAAAAACACAAATATTTTCTTCAGTAACTGTCAAAAGGAGACTATTCTTAAAATGGCAGCTATTTGAATTAGAAACAAAACTGTGAAGACAGAAAAGGTGCTGCCACCTTCAGAAGCAGAATTAAAGAACACTGAAGCCGGTATCCTTCAGTAGGTATGCTTTAGCTCAGGATTAAAAATCCTGTGAGTAGCCTGGCCACTGTGGCTCAGTGGTTGAGCGCCAACCTATGAACCAGGAGGTCATGCTTAGATTTCTGGTCAAGAGCACATGCTGGAGTTGTGGGCTTGATCCCCAGTAGTGGGTATGCAGGAGGCAGCCAATCAGTGATTCACTCTCCTCATTGATATGTCTATCTCTCTCTCCTCCCTTCCTCTCTGAAATCAATAAAAATATCTTTTAAAAAAATTATTATGAGTTGGGCCCTTTACATTAATTTTAAGGGACCAATCTCAAAATTGGAGTTTCTTATTCTATTAATTAGTTAATCTCTCTCTTCCTCAGTTTCCCCATCTATAAAATGTAATAGCTTTATTAGAGCCACTATAAAAGGTAGAAAGAAAAAGAAAACTTTTGGACTATATAGAGAAGAAAAGAGAAGAAAATTAGACTGCATTTCAAATAAGACTTTCTCAGTGAATGATATTCTACCATCACATAGTACAGAGTAAGTGCTAAAATTGAACAAGAAGGCATATAGAAATTTTATAATTTCTTTAGGTCAATCTGCTTGGACCTTCATATTCCATGTTGGAATCAATACTTACAGATAATGGTTAAATATGCCTAGAGAGTGTTGTTGGCTCACCATTAATCACCAGTTTATGTAAAATTAAATAAAACTTGATATTCAATAAAATCTAGGATATTCTCAGGCTTACCTGATCCAAACTCCCATTCACATACCAGGACTTTGAAATCCAAGAGTCAATAGGTGTCGTGCAGATATGAAGCAGCAAAGCTGGCCCAACCCCTAGCTCGTGGGAAGTACGTGGCATACATTGGCTGAATAACGAATCAAACAAAGCCAGCTGTGGAAAGCTACCCTCTGGGTTTCCCAGCAAGATGCTTCTCCTTTCACACGAAAGTGGTTCTGCTGATGCTTTCATGTTTGGCACTAGGATATTTATTATCTGAGATGAAATTTCAATGCATGATGAATTTCAGAGGAAATTCAGTGAAGGCTGAAGAAAATCATAGGAGAAGGACTGTCATAAGACTTGATAAGTGAGCCACAGTTCTGCTGACATGCCGGGAGACACAGACAATATAAAAACCATCCTTTCCACATCCAGGGGAAACAGACAAGCACAAAGGTGATCCACATAAACACTAGCACTTGCATAAAACCAGCATAAGACTTTATTGATGAGAAAGATTCCAAAGGGGGAAATAAACATTTGCATGCACATACACACACACACACCCATCTGCCAATATCTGAAGGGTTCTTATTCCAAATCACCCACCTTCCCACACTTATTGGTGACAATCAGAAACAATGACGAAAACTATCCTCAAAAGCAGCTCCCCTTTTGTAACCGTTTTTGGAGGTATGCAGAGATTCTCTACTTATATAGCAGGTTGGTACGAGAATAATTCGGACTTCATAGAAAAAGCACTGTTAGCTTGCACATATTTTTCAGACCTGTGGCTTTTAAACTTTATGGAAATTGAGACTAAAACGCACAGCTAAAATAAAGACGTATGCCCAAGTCTCAAGAAATTAATATGACGATATCACAAATTGGAGAGGTGAATAAAGGAATTCAGCTCTTCAGCATTCCTTCCCAAGACAATTAACCCTGTTGATATCCCTTAAATGTGCTAAATACTTTCAGGCTCCCTTTCAATAACTCTGGTCAGATAAAATGTAACATCTACATTTAATGACAGTTTTTCCTCAACACAATTTTTGACATTTAATTAAATGCCTTTTTTTTTTTTTTTTTGCCCACAGGCTCCATTCTTTGAGAATTTCCAAATTCTTGTAATAAAATGGATATTTTTTTTTTTTTTTAGAAAACTACAGTATTTTACTTTCAGTTGAAGCTAATGCATAGATACACAGTGACTCCGAGAGGCCACATAAAACAAAATATTATGCTATTTCCTTGTTTAGGAGTGTCATTGCTCATATGATCTCTAAAACTAAAAATAGTAGCTTAATATTTCTACTGGGGTTATAAGGGACCAGCACCTACTAGCACTTCACCAGCATACTTTTATTTAATGCTCACGTTAAGTAGATCAGAGAGTCAGGAGAGTCATCCCCACCCTGCAAATGAAGAGACTGAGGCTAGTAGCAGGTCAGTCCCTGGCCATTGGTCTTACATCAAGAACAGAATGTGGAGGCGCCCACTTCTGAACCCATGCAGTCCCACTCTGGTGCTCTTTGTTAAATGGCATTGTCTCTGTCAGTCATGGTATCATGTTTTCTAAATTGCATCTTTTATGGTTTCTGATATAACTATTTATATTAGGTGTCATAATCAAGAAGGATCACATTGAGAATACAGACCTGTGTTGGAGTGCTTTAAACCAATGATCACTGAGGGCAGTAGTAACATTTGCTATTAACTTTTTATCTCACCCCTCCCTAAAGTTAGCAGAAAATATATAATTCATTCATTTAATAACCACTGTCCCCCACTAGCCATTCTGGAAGCCTCTTAGGGGACTGTTGCCTCACCCTTGATCTGGAATTAAAAATGGAACCAGGGGCACGTATGCCAAAGATATAACTTGTTGGTTAAGACATGTTTGAGATAAAGGGACCTACTTTTGAATTCTATTTCTATGACCAAGCAATATGGTTTGTAGCAACTTGCCTGACGTTGTACAGTAACAGTTTCCATATCTGTAAATTAGGACTAATAACACCACCCCCAGAATTGTTTTGAGGATTTAAACAGAAAAGCACTTTTGACAGAGTATTCAATAAATGGAAGTTTCTGAAAAAGTGTCTTATCCATTTTACATACATAATTTACATAGAGTAAAAAGCTCAATGAATTTGCCATTGAATGAGTTTTGACCAACGCATATCAAGATGCAAAATATTCCCATCACCTCGGAAAAGTCTATCTTGTACCTTCCCCAGGTAATCTCCCACCAGGGCAAGCAATGATTTGATATATATCATTATTGATTAGTTATGACTATTCTACAATTTCATATAAATCTTAAATATTTTTGGTGTTTGGCTTCTTTTACTCATTACACTATTTTTGAGATGCATCCATGTTATTATGTTTATCAAAATGTTTTATTTCATTGCTGACTAGTCTTCCACTTTATGAGTAGATCAGAGAACTATTCATCCATTTCCTGAGTTATTTTCAGTATTGGATATTTATAAATAATGCTACTACAAATGTGTGGATAAATGTTTTCCATCCTTGGACAGATACCTAGGACTGGAATTGCTGGATACTATCATAGACAATTGTATAACTTTCTAAGAAACTGCCAGAAAAGCCATTGGAGCCATGATACCTTTTTCAAAGCCATTGGAACATTTTACATTTCAACCAGTACTGTATCTTCTTAATTTTTGATAGTTGGTGTCCTTTTAATTTTAGCCATTCTGATGGGTATGCGGAGGTATCTCATTGTGCTTTTAATTTGCATTTCCCTGACAACAAATTTTTTTAAACACCATATTGGTCATTCTATACCTTGTTTTATGAAGTGCCTCTTCTTGTACATGTTAGCTATATGTGTCATAAATATTTTCTCCCAGGCTGTAGGCTGTCTGTTTTCTTAGTGGTGTTTTTTGATGACTAGATGCTTTTAGTTTTCATGAAGTTCAATTTATTTCTTTTCCTCTGTGGTTTGTGCTTTATGTGTCCTTTAGAAGTAAACCTGCACACACTTAAGTGTATCAATCATTAATATTCTTAGAGCTTCCTGGTTCGTAGACATGAGGTGTTTTTTCCCAACACCCTTCTTTACCAGAGTATGGGAATAGGTTTAACAGTGGTTTTCAAATGTTAGCAAGGCATGTGAATTATCTGGAGAGCTGGTTTAAAAGCATATCCCCGCACCGCCCTCCCTGCAAGAGGTCCTGGTTGCCTAGGTCTGAGGAAGGGCCTGAGAACCTGCATGCCTCATGTGCTTAGGTGATGCTGATGCTGATGCTACAGTTTTATAGGCCACACTTTGACCAGCATTGGCTTAGCAACATTAAATGGCTTTTCTGTTCAGGAAGAAGCTTCCTTGTCTTTTCTAAACTCCGTAAACTAATGCATACTGTCTTCACTTGAAAAGATATCTGATAAATCTGCTGGTGGCACTGGAGCATGGGAGCCAGGGAGCATCCTGGCAGATGGATGGACCAGCACTGCCTCGTGTCCTGCTTCCTTCCTGGAAATTGGGTTGTGGTCTGTGAGCAGGGACATACACATATCTCTACACACTAAAACTAAATTTAGCCCTGTGATGAACTTGCCCTGTGTCCTCTGTCAACAATCAGGAGGAGCTTTACTTTTCCCTCAAGGGTTGATAGGTCTCTAAACCAAGAACATTTTATGGCCAAGCCCTTGAAAACTTTCTCTGCTGAACTTACATTGTAATTAGTTGGCATCTAGGTGGAGATTCCTGACAGCACACCGGCACGTTGAATTAAAGTTTGACTAAAGATCAACACTCTTAAAGCAAAGAACTCAGTCCTCAAAATCACAGCCCAAACCCCTAAGCTGCTCCAGGTTTTTCAGACAAGCAGAGAAGAGCTTTTGAGCTTTCCTTTCCAACAGATCAAGGATGTGGGCAGAGAAACGCATGGCAACAGCACATGTATTATGTACAATGTTTATACTTGTGCAAGGTTGCAAAAAGGTGCCCTGTATGTTTTCTCCTTGTTGATTGCTAAATGACATATTTAGCCATTGAAAGCATGTTCATGGGAAATGAATTCATAAGTGGTATTTATACTTAAACTGCTTTATAGATACCATATGGTTCAAAGAGGGAAAATAATGTACCTTTAGAAAACAAAATCCTCTGAAAACAGGGAGAGGAGTCTGTTTCAAATACTCCTCTCACATTTTCACCAGTCTCTTAGCCCTCTTTCAGAGGTACTGTGATCCATGCGAATATCAGAGCTCAATAATTTCTGCATGGGCTTTGAAGGATCTTGCAAAAATTTGATAGAACGTATATATGCTTTACCCTCCAAGGAAGGTCTATTCGTGATCAGCTGAAAGTATATACCCCACTTATTTCAGCAGAGAGTGATTCAGATATAACATGAAATCAGGCTTGTAGCTAGAGCTAATTTGATTTTCATCAGCTCTTGATGTCTACCTTGTTTAAATAATGACACATGGGAAGCCTATGTGCCATGAGAAGGAAGCCAACTCAACAACTTAGCTACTTTGTTCTCCCAGTTCCCAGAAGCCTTTGAGTTATGAAGGCTTTTTCTTTATCTTTATCTTTTTTTTTGAAGGAAATTTAAATGAGGTATCAATGGAATTGTCAGGCACATTATACAGTTTCTTTTGGATATACCATGTGGTCCCAGGCTGTTAAATCACATTGTCCCAGTGCTTTTAACCAGCAATACACATCCTCCTATATGGTAGAGCAGAGAGACTTAATTTCTAACAAGCCTGGGCATGAGTCTGCCCTGTCCCTTCCTTGCTACTCAGCCTTAGAAAGCTTTTTTTGTGAGAATACATTCATTAAATCTAGGACAGTGAAACAAAGGAAGGGCTTAGGGTAGAAAAAGTAACAGGCGAGAGCCTAGGCGGGCTACTTTGCTTCTCTAAAAACGTTATAGGAAGGATTTGAGCCAAAGTGGAGCTGCTGTTGACTCACTGAAAAGTCAGAGAAAATGGGGCCTTGGAGACAGGATCAAGGGATTACCCGGGATGAGCTGCCACTGCCCATTGCTTCCCTGGTTTCAAGTCTTATGGGGACCCTTGGGGTTTAGGAAAGAAAGTAAAGATGCATGCCTTTGAAGGAAGAAAAGCTTGGACATGCTCCAGAGAGAGCCCGCCAGAATGCCATTCTTAATTATCTTTCCTTTGGATTCCAAAACAGAAATCCCTAATCCAGATGGTTATCAGATATACTTGTTATTTATTTCCAAAGCTTATAGCACAACTAGAGGCCCAGTGCATGAGATTCGTGCACTGTGGGGGGATGGGTGTCCCTCAGCCCAGCCTGCACCCCAAGCTGGCAGTTGGACATCCTTAGCGCTGCCCCTGAGGCGGGAGAGGCTCCCACCACCTCCGCTGCGCTCGCCATGAGCCCGGCTTCTGGCTGAGCAGCGCTCCCCCATGGGAGCACACTGACCACCAGGGGCAGCTCCTGCGTTGATCGCCTGCCCTCTGGTGGTCAGTGCGTGTCATAGCGACCAGTCGTTCCACCGTTGGGTTGATTTGCATATTAGCCTTTTATTATATAGGATGTGTCTCACAATAAGCACAACATTAGTGGTATGTTATGTAAGATGCTCCCCCGTTCCTCCTACTAATTACTCCAGAGAGTAATTAGAAACCACTCAAATTATGTGTGTGTGTGTGTGTATGTGTGTGTGTGTGTGTGTGTGTATATATATATATATATACATATGTATTTATATGTACATATATATGTATATATATATATACAAAATAATAAAAGCATAATATGCTAAGTAGACCAGACAGTCAAACGACCTCCCAGACATCATTCTGGACATCCTTCCAGATGAAAACGCTGCAGTGGGGGCCGAGGCAGAGGTGGTTAGGGGTGATCAGGCAGGCATGCAGAGTGGTTAGGGGCAATCAGGCAGGCAGGCAAGCAATTAGGGACGATCAGGCAGACAGGCGAGTGGTTAGGGGTGATTAGGCAGGCATGCAGAGTGGTTAGGGGCATCAGGAAGACAGACGAGTGGTTGGGGTAATCAGGCAGGCAGGCAGAGTGGTTAGAGGTGATCAGGCAGGCAGGTAGGCAAGCGGTTAGGAGCCAGCGGTCCTGGATTGCGAGAGGGATATCCAACTGCCAGTTTAGGCCCAATCCCTGGCAGTCAGACATCCCCTGAGGGGTCGTGAACTGCGAGAGGGTGCAGGCCAGGCTGAGTGACCAACCCACCCCCGTGCACAAATTTCATGCACCGGCCTCGTGTGTGTGTGTGTGTGTGTGTGTGTGTGTGTGTGTGTGTGTAAAAATTATACATATGCATGCATATCTGTGCGGGTATGTGTGCATGCACGCGCACACACGCATGCACACACACACACACACAACTTATCATTGTAACCAGAAAAAAAGAAAAAATGGGACCGCTTGACTCCAACTTCCAGATGGCCAGCATGAGTATGTATCCAAAAGAAATATAAAGACAGTTCCCCAGAAGACCTTGAGATATAATACAAAGCTTTGCCAGTTTTCTGTGGACATTAAAAATAGAAATAAACTGTGTATTACACAGCACCATTACTCATCTCTCTAACTGAAGTCTTATCACCTGGTCACCAACCTCAATTTCTCTTTCCATCAGAGGTCCCTACATACGCACACATGCCACCCCCTTGCTCTTTCTTACTGGCCTCTGGTCACCTCTTTATTACTGAGACAATGCAGCCTTCAGTTTCTCCCACTGTACTTTATCCCACCATATCCCACAAGCTGGTAGCAAAATAATAAAATGCCATTGCTTAAAAGAAGAAAAAAGAGAATGGGAAGGAGAAAAGGTGGTGACAATGATAAGCGTCTTTAAATGTATTTACCTTAAAAATAAGATATCAAAATCACAAGTTCATACCTTCCCAATCCTAATCTTCTTGAATCTTGAGCACAGAATTCAGAGCAACATTGGGGTTGAGATAATCTCCGCAGGCCACCACCAGAGAGAGAGTTTTCTTAACCTCCACACAAGGTCCAGTACAGCTTTCTCCAAGTGCCAGAGGATGGAGGCTTCTGCCACAGCTATAAAAATCACAGGAAAAAGAAGACATTAATAAAGAAAAACAGAAACTAAAAAATAACTGTTATATTAAATTCAAGGCCATTTGGTTTGAAGAGACTAAACAAAAGATACATTCAATTCTGACTGGCATAAAAATGCATAATACCTGAATAGATTCAGTCTTGTCGAGAATCAAGGAATCACACTAAATCATAAAAAGCCATAGTATATCAAGAATGGAAGGTTTTTTGCCCAGCCAGTGTTGCTAAGTGGTTGAGCATCAACCGATGAACCAGGAGGTAAAGGTTAGATTCCTGGTTAAAGCACATGCCCAGGTTACAGGCTCATCTCCAGTAGGGAGTGTGCAGGAGGCAGCCAATCAATGATTCTCTCTCATCATTGATGTTTCTATTTCCCTCTCCTTTTCACTTCCTCTCTGAAATAAAAATACATCTTTTTTTAAAAAAAGAATTGAAGGTATTTCAAGGACACAACTAGCCAAATTTGCTCATTTAACTTTAGGGGAAACTGAAGATCAGAGAGGAAAAGCCATTTCCCCATGATGATTTATTACCTGTGGCCTATTTCAAGCAACTCTTTTGTAAACACAAACAAGGTGCTCAACACTGGGGTCTATGCTAAATGAGACAAGAGGACAGTGCATCATCTTGAAACACTTCCTTCACTTGGCTTCTAAGACACCAAACTTGCCTCCCATCACTGGCCACTCTGTCTTGGCCACCTCTATTAGGCTTCCTGGCTTATTTTTTCTCAGTCAGTTGCAATTCTGTTCACCCTGGCGGTAAGCTCAAACCCTTCCAGTCAACCTTGACTCCTCTCCCTCTTACACACCACACATCCTCCATGATGTCAGCAAATACTGGTGGCACTACCTTCTGAATAAATCCAGCAGCTGATCACTCTTACCCCCTCCGTTACTGCTACCCTAGTCCTAGGCTTCATTATAGATCTGCAGGGCTATAGAGCAGGCATGCTCAAGCCATGGCCAGTACACTCAATTAGACCCTTGAGTAGGAGAGTGACACTCCCGTGATCAAAGCCTTCAGAATCAAAGTCATCACAATGACCCCAAAGACTCTGGTAAAACAGCTTTGTTACCATTGTCTTTGTCTCCCACTGCTCTCCCCTCACTTATTCCTCTTCAGCCACGCTGGCCTAGCCGTTCCTCAAAGGCCTCTAACTCTACTTGAGGCTGAGGCACTCACAGTTCTCTGAAATGTTCTTTTACTCTCACTATTTCATATCTTTGTCCCAATGCGACCTATTCAGTGAGATGGGCTCCCTTATTCTGAGCAGCCCAACATTGGTTAGGAAACAGGTTGCAATGGACCCTAGCTAGTTTAGCGCAATGGATAGAGTGATGGCCTGTGGACCAAAGGGTCCCAGATTTGATTCTGGTCAAGGGCATGTACCTTGGTTGCAGGTTCCTCCCTGGCCTGGTCCCTGGTTAGGGCACGTGCAGGAGGCAAGCAATTGATGTGTTTCTCTCACATTGATGTTTCTCTCTGTCTTTCCCTTTCTCTTCCACACTGTCTAAAAGATCAATGAAAAAATATTCTTGGGTAAGGATTAACAACAACAACAATAAAACAACAGGGTGCAATGATTAAGAAGGAGGTTTTGGAATAATCATAGTATTCTCATCCTGGTTCCACCACTACGAAACCCTGACCAAGGCACTCTACCTCTCTAAGTATCCTCTTTCTCTATAAAAAATGAGATGATAGAAATAGCTACCATTTTAGGATGTTTCTGAAAATTAAGTGAGGCAACATAGTTAAATCACTCCTTACTATGCATGCTGTAAGTACTCAACACATATTTGCTGCTCTTAATTTTCTTTTTATTGTTGCAGGCTGATATTTTGCATAGCATTCCATAACTTATCCACCTGCATCTCACTCCCCGCCAGAGTATGAATCTTTTCTCTCTTGCATCATATGGAATGGCTCTTGTGGACCTTGGTGACTTTGGGTAACTTTGTCAGAAGCACCCTCAGACTCAGACAAAGTATCATTACCCCAAGTGCCCCCACATTCTGGAGGCAGATGGCAGAACTTTGTACCATGAGAAACTAAGGTTGTCTGGTTTATTCCTTGCCCTCTTGCTGTGGTACCCAGCAATTTGAGTATGATCTTGGCCCTCATATTATAGCAGGACAATAATTGTCAAGTCACAGTCTACAATTATTCCTGCATTCCAAAGCCAAGAAACTCAACTCTGAAAGCAAACAATGCTGTAATTCAGCACAATGATATATGGAGTTATTAAATAAATTGTGCTGCTTTGAGAATTCAAGTCCCCATTCTATCCAAATGCTTCTTTCTTTTTTTCTAACTAATATTAAGAAACTATTTCTGTTCGGTAGTAGCAACAGAAAAATATGTCACCTACCTTTCAGGTTTAGTTAGAGTACAATCTAATAAAAAGTTAAGATGCATCAGGGAAAACTTACTTGCAATCCATTCTATGCCACTATAGGACTTGTTCAGAATGCATTTACAAACAAATGTTTATCGAGTACATGCTATTTGCCATGCACTTTGTTAAGGATTGGGATATGGTAGGGAATATTAAGGACTTCATTTGTACCCACATGAACCTTTCATTCGAGCATGTCTTTCATTGTCTTTTACAATTTCCTAAACATCTGCCCAGACATGGGAAGACGTGACAAACTCCTACAAAGTTGCTGATTCACACAACTAGTGATACAGGGTGTGCCGATATAAATAGCCTAATTTTATCTTCATAAAGAGAGACAATTCTGTAATTCTTGGTTTTCTCAGGAGACATGCTCATTTTCTTACTTTGCTCCCCACACAGCTCTTCTGGATTGATCCTGGTTTGTTTACCTCCTTCAGCAAAGAAACAAAAATATCTACCAAACCCACAAAAACACTACCCATTAACAAGGTGCCACTTGGACAGTAGGGTACGGAGAGCACTGAGGTCAGAAGACACAGCTTCACAAATCAACTTTAAAAAAATATTTGGAAACTGTAATGGGATTAATGCAGTTATATGACAAACTGAGAAAGTATATAGGAGAAATATTGTCAAAGGAAATAATGTCAAGAAAGAACAACATCCACCTTAAATCACAGTGTCTGCCTGAGTAGAGTGCTAATCACGCAGGTGGGTGGCATCCTTGCCCGTCAGCCAGCCTGAATGCATCAGGAAATAATGTCATTTTTCAAGAGGTATCAATTAGTGGCTGCTCTGATGGCAGTGTGAACCTCACCACTCTAATGACTGGCTGCACTGAAAATGATTCTTGTGAGTATACAGCTCATAGGCACTGATCCACAAATGCACCCAGATACACATCCAAGAGAGACAGGCATCCAGAGAGGGTAGGGCATGGGAGATAGCAGAGCGATATAAAGGAATTAAGAACTTTGAAATGCACCTTGATTACTATTTTTGAAAGTCCAGAGTGAACTATGAATTTAATCTAACTACTGGGAAGGTGAGAAACATTGTCATAAAGACTAACATTTCAAGGAGAACTGTGATTGTAGGTATACCACATATACCCGGTATATAAGGTTGTGTCTCACATAACTCCACTCAGTATCCACACAGCCAGTGATGCATTACAATAGGTACATCACACCCATCTGAATATGAGGACATTGAAGTTTGGAGATATTAAGCAATTTGCTTGAAATCACAAAACCTGAACGTGACAGTTCAAACTCAGAACCAACCATGGAACTTATTGGTGCTGAAAACCACAATGGATTCTTCCCTGGGTTCTCTTTCTGATTAAATCTAGTTCTGATGCTTACAAATGCCGTAGTCTGAACTCCAAGGATGGAGTTTCAGTCCTCCAAGAATGGAACTGTCAAAACTGGCCCAGCTCAGTCTCAGCCAAGGAGAATAAAAGTACCCACATAGAAGAGGACATATTACTTCCAAAGCCTTAGAGGAGGTCACACTAATCATTGGAACAGTGGCTTCCTGAGCAGCAGAGATAGTGGCCAAGGAACCACTGGTGTGTGTTGGGTCTTGGTTTGTAAAATATTAAATATATTTCCTCCAAGTTGACATTACAAAATGTAAAATACTGAGGAGAAACAAAGTTCTCATCTGTAACTGGAATCATGACCCTCTGGCACAGTATTAAAAAACTTGCCAAGCCCAACTGGCATGGCTCAATGGTTGAGCATCCACCAATGAACCAAGAGGTCACAGCTGGATTCCCATTCAGGGCACATGCTGAGGTTGCAGGCTCGATCCTCAGTGTGGGACATGCAGGAGGTAGCCAATCAATGATTATCTTTCATCATTGATGTTTTTATCTCTCTCCCTCTCCCCTCCTCCCTGAAATCAATAAAAATATATTTTAAAATAACTTGCCTATTTATTCCTAGTCTGGACACCAAACAACTGAACTGCTAAGGATTAGCAAAAAAAAAAAAAAAAAAAGAAAAAGAAAAAAGAAAAAAAAGAAAGAAAAATCTGTGCCCCTGGATTTTAAGGATTATAGAAAACATATAGTGAACTTTATTTTTTATGTGATTTCAGAGTGAGGAAGGGAGAGAAAAACATCAATTTACTGTTCCACTTATTTATAAATAATTTTTTTTTGTTGATTCTTGTATGTGCTCTGACCAGAGATCGAACCTGCAACATTAGCGTATTGGGAGGATGCTCCGACCAACTGAGCTACCCTGCCAGGGCACATCTGGTGACCTTTAGACACCAGATCTCAAAGCATTAGTACCTTATTTCCTTCATGGGTTAGCCTTTAAAATTGAAGTGAAATCAAAGGGACTCTAGAAGAAAAGTCACTGAACATTATAATGGATTTTGGAGAATTTCCTAGCATCTGGGTTAATTGTGGATCTGTATTCTTCTTTGTTAGTTAATGAAATGTTTACTTTAAATTTCATAAAGTGGGTCAGACACTGACAATGTGTAGGTAGTAATAGCAGTGGCTTACAAGATGTGCTTTTAAAATTTAGTCTAGATGGCCACCCTTACCTGTCTCTATATGCACTTACCAACAATCCCTCCGAGTCCGGAATTTGCTATTTTAGATATCTAAAAATGCAGACTCACTCTTTGCTTTAATAAAGTGGTCTTTTTTGCTATAAAAGTGGTACCTGTTCCCAGCCTAACAGCATGCATATATGTGAGTTCCTTAAATACAACACTATATGCATGATTCAGAAATTTAGTCGTAACTCCTCATAGACTCCCATACATGCATGTGAACCAACACACAATATAGATATCAAAAAGTTACAGTGGAACCAGGTTACTCCATATGGCCTCAAATGGCGACAGGGGGTGTTCTGTGTTGCCTCTAACACAGTCAATAGCTGAGTTCACCACATCCTCCTTATCTGTTATCCTAGGGACAGACTGGGAACACACATTAGACGAACCAGTAAGTAAATTACCATGGGCTATTTTAAGTGGCAGTTTTCCATATATTTCCTGATACCAATGGAATAAAAGGATTAGAAAGCATCACCTCACTCCAAGAACATCAGCCCCTAATTTCCTATTGTTAGTCACACATGTAATTTAGATCCACAATATTATACAATACCATGAACACAAAGGAAGAATGCTCAGCAAAAACCTGTTATTCTAGGAGACTGCCAAAAAGGGCATTATTTTAAAGCCTTGGTAGAATAAACTCTGTGGATAATACTATGTCTGATTCCTGGCTCAGCTACCCACTTATCTCTACCATTGTTATTTAACCTCTTAGTGCTTCATCTGCAGTATAGAAATCATAATAATACCTACCTCAAAGAGTTCTATGTTTGAATTAATACAATTGTACGTATATTATCAATTCATTGTGCTATGAGTTTTCTTACCTATCAAACTGGCATAATAACACCTCAACTGTCTCTTACAGACACAGGAGGGTATAAAATAGTAATATTGACTGATATACAAAGCTACACAACTTTCTTGATGACTCTGTGGTGGCAAACAGGAAAGGCTGGCCTACCTAAGGACCATTTCCCCTGCCATGCTGATGTGCTGGGTAAATCCATATGAGGGTAAGTGGGATTGATTATCATTGTTATTGGTAGTTGATATAAAAAATTTGAGAAGCTATTATTTATGGAACTTGTATGTGCCAGTAGTGTGCTAAGTTTGTATTTGCTCATGAAAAGCTCCCAATACACTAATGGAGGAGTGTTATTAGGGTTCCCATTTTGCATATGGGAAAGGTGAAGGCTTAGAGTGTTGAAGTAACTTGGGCAACATCACAGAATGTTGAGGGAACCCAGGAAACTCTGAGTCCACCATCACAGCTTCCAAAGACTGTTATACTCTTTTCTGATGAGAGGGAAGAGGGGTTGGGATCTGGGTGAATTAGGTGAAGGGATTAAGCAAAACAAACAAACAAAAGCCCTCATAGACACAGACAACAGTATGGTGATTACCAGACAGAAAGGAGTTTGGGGAGAGGTAAAGAGGAATACATGGTGATGGAAGAAGACTTTGGGTGGTGAACACACAATACAATATATATAGATGATGTATAATAGAACTGTACATTTGAAACCTATATAATTTTATTAATCAACTAGAGGCCTGGTGCACAGATTCGTGCACCAGTGGCATCCCTCTGCCTGGCCTGCAGGGATTGGGCTGAAACCGGCTCTCTGATATCCCCCGAGGGGTCCCAGATTGCTAGAGGGTGATTCTCCAGTGACACCCAGAATCAGGCTCCCTCCTCCCTGGTTCCAGGTGTGTCACCCAAGAACCGCAGCTACCAAGTCACCACAGCTCAGCAGCTCCGGCGTTGAGCATCTGCCCCAGGTGGTCAGTGCACATCACAGCTACCAGTTGGAGTGATTGCCTCCTGGTGGTCACTGCGCATCATAGCTACTGGTTGGATGGTCAAATGGTTGGATGGTTACTTAGGCTTTTATATATATAGATGTCACCCAATAAATGCAATAAAATATTTTAAAAAGAACTCATTTTTGAGATAAAAATTATAAATATGTTTTACCAGTTCATTATTTATCTTTTTATACTGCTAATGTAATTTTGTAAGAGGTATTCTTTTGATTTCAAAAGAGTAAAGAGCTAATATTCCTAATATATAAAGCTCTTCTAAAAACAGAAACAAAACACACAAATAATTGTCTAGAAAAATCAGCAACGGATATTAACAGGAAGCTCAAAGAAAAAGAAATGCAAATAGCCTATGAACTCTACAACACACATAATAAGAAAACTGAAAATTATGGGTGGGAAAATTAGAGCATCAATGACAGTAATAATAGAAAAGGATCAAAACACTACAGATGTATTTGAATTATGAGTTTATAATGATACTAAGAAGGGGAAAAAAAACATTGGTCACCTTTAGAAGATGATAGAAAACCAAATTATTATTTTGAAAATGGAAAATAAAAGAAAAATCACACATCTGCCCTGCTTTTCCTTGTGATGTAATCAAATACTGATGAAAGACAGTTTCCATTTGTGGGAGTTTATCACCAAAAATAAAAACAAATTAACAAAATTTGAATATCAACATTTTGTGATCCATAATGAGATAGCAGATCCAGGTTAAAAATATCAATGGCTCTAAAACCATGTAAGAAAGATTTCACATGTCTCCTGAGGGAAGCAGATAGCTTCACCTATGAACTAGTCTAGCCAAAAGCATGCAACAATAATTCAATCTGCTAACTTACAGGAAATGAGAGTGACTGGGGAATTTGCTTTACACATCTCAGGGATGCAATCAATAACATCCAGACTGTGGAATTGTCTACAGGACAAACAACCCTATTGTCTTCAACAAGAAGATTATAAGGAAAATAATGCAGAGCGATGGGAAACCTATGAATTAAGAGAGTCTCAGGAGACATGAAAGTCAATTTTAAAGGATGGAATTTATTTGGATCTTGACTTACAAACAAGATGGAAAAACTCTAACTAGTAATTTGAAAAGTGACTAGAGATTTGATAAAGATAATTACTAAATAATTAGAGATGAATACTGAAATAATTAAGAAAGACATGGTGTTATGGGTGGAAACTAGCACTAGTGGGGCTGGGTGATGTGTAAAATAGGTCTGCCAATACACTGATAACTCTTAACAGCTGGCTATTGGGTATATAAGATTCCATTACCCTATTCCTTCTACTTTAATGTTTTTAAACTTCTCCACAATAAAATAAATGGAACTATTTGCCAGATACAAGTACATATAGCATCTGTATGATAAAGCTAGTTTACGAAAATGATAATAGTTTTCTCTAGGTGGCAGGGTTATGTATGATTTTGACCTCTTTGATTTTCAATTTTTTTATGAGTGTATGACATATTTACAAACAAATGAAAAATTTTTTCAAAACAATTTTCTCCATATGAAGCTATAACCATCAATATTTCATTGTTTAAATAATTAAAAAGCAAAAACTGTAAAATCTTGGGATTTGCTAACACTGGATGGGAGGTACACAGCTATTCAATATACCACTTTCCTTCATGTTTATTATGTAACAATATACATTAAAACATTATAAAAATTGAAAATAAAATGGCTGTCCTATTATCTTTGTTCAGTCAAATTGAACACTTTTTCTCCAAAATAACCTCTACAGGTATAGTGTGTCACACAATATAAAATATCTGTATTTTAATCATAAATGTAAGAGAAACTTTTGCAACAATTTCCAATGAATTGCATAAGAGATCGAGAAACCTGCCCTATGCCCACAGGATAGAAGTCAATCTAAACATTTTAATATGTTTTTTTTAAAGGAATGAAATTATGACTTGTAATTCATTACACTGAGTGGATTTTAATCCAATATTGTTAGACTAGAGGCCTGGTGCACAAAATTCATGCACGGGGGGCGGGGGTGTGTCCCTCAGCCCAGACTGCACCCTCTCCAATCTGGGATCCCTCAAGGGATGTCTGACTGTCCATTTAGGCCCAATCCCGGTGGGATCAGGCTTAAACGGGCAGTTGGACATCCCTCTCACAATCCAGGACTGCTGGCTCCCAACTGCTCACCTGCCTGCCTGCCTGATTGCCCCTAACTGCTTCTGCCTGCCAGCCTGATCACCCCCTAACCACTCCCCTGCCAGCCTGATCGATGCCTAAAATGCTCCCCTGCTGGCCCAATTGCCCCTAACTGCCTTCCCCTGCAGGCCTAGTCCCTCCCAACTGCCCTCCCCTGCTGGCCTGATCACCCACACTGTCCTCCCCTGCCGGCCATCTTGTGGTGGCCACCTTGTGTCCACATGGGGGTGGCCATCTTTGACCATATTGGGGCGGCCATCTTGTGTGTTGGAGTGACGGTCAATTTGCATATTACTCTTTTATTATATAGGATAATTATTAAAAAGTCTTAATGACCTCGCTAAAAATATTTCAAAGGAAAGAACTGGATGAGGCCACAGAGATCAGCCAGTTGAATCCTCTTACTTTTGCAGATGAGAGGACCATGCCTTCTCTAAAAGCACAGAAGTGGCTGTGGGCAAATGGATGCTAAGATCAGGTCTCTAATGCTCAGTTCCCATCATTCGTGACCCACCCACACCATATTGCATCTTACTGCTGCTATGATCTTGGCAAAACTACAATCCTGTATTATATCTATTAGCAGAAAACTGTTAAGAATATGTAAGTCATAGGATGAGTTGTGGTTTGGAGAAGCATGAGTTTACTTTTACATAGACTTATGGGTATATAAGACCATTTTACTTATAGGTATATAAGATTCCATTACCCTGTTCCTTCTACTTTAATATGTTTTTAAACTTTTCCATAATAAAATAAAAGGAACTATTTGCCAGATACAAGCACATATAGCATCTGTTATAGCAGTCTTAGGTTGACAGCAAAACTGAGCAAAAAGTAGGAAAGTTCCCATATACTCTCTGCCCCTACACATGCAGCCAACCCACCATCAGCATCCTGCACCAGACTGGTACATCTGGTATAATCATAATCACCTGAAGTCCACAGATCACCCTAGGATTCACTGTTGGTGTGCATTCCATGGGTTTAACAAATGTGTCCACTATAATAGCATCACACAGAATAGTTCCACTGCCCTAGAAATATCATGTGTACCATCTATTCATTGCTCCCTCTTCCTCTCCCTGGCAACCATTAATCTTTTTACTTTTTCCATATTTTTTCTTTTCCAGAATTTTATACAGTTGGGATCATGTAATATGTAGCCTTTCAGATTGGCTTTTCTTTCACTCAGCAATATGCGTTTAAGTTTCCAGCATGTGTTCTCATGACTTCATAGCTCACTTCTTTTCAGCACTGTGTAATATCCCATTGTCTGAATGTACCACAATCTATTGACCTGTTCACCTACTGAAGGGCATATTGGTTGCTTCCAGGTTTGGGCAATTATAAATGAATCTCCTGTAAACGTTTGTGTGCAGGTTTTTGTGTGGAAGTTTTCAACTCCTCTGAGTTGATTGCTGGATTTGTAAAGTACGTGTGAGTTTAGTTTTGTAAGAAACTGCCAAACTGTCTTCAAAGTTGCTATATAGAGGGGTTTAATTTTAAAAATATACACATAACTTGTTTGTTGATTTACTGATGGTAGCCATTCTGGCAGGTGCATGCAACAGACTGAGGATTCTTAGAGGTAAGGGGGCTAGATTAACCAAAGAACTTATATGCATATATGAATAACCCGTGGACACAGACAATAGTGGGGTGAAGGTCTAGAGAGGGTATGGGAGTGAGAAGGAGGGGGTCAATGGAGAAAAAAAGAGACATCCATAATACTTTCAACAATAAAAATAAATTCAAAAATAAATATATACACATAACCAATGTTATTCTACAACTATCTTAGGACGGCAACATATTGACATGCCATTATGGATTGATCACAAAAACCATTCAGCTATAAATTCTGCAAGGGCAGGGAACTTTTCAGTAGTTCACTGTATTACCAGTAGGATTCCTAGAACCTAGAACAGTGCTGGTACATAAATTACCATCAAATGTTTGTTAAATAGATAAATCAAAAGGAAAAAAATATTTCCTTCAGTTTTGTAGCAGATAGCTGTTTGGTAAGACTCATCATAGGGGCCTTGTAGTGTAAAAAGTATTTTTAAACAATAGAGTATCCCTCATTTAGACCATGTCATCACCCCATAAGAGGTCTGAAGGACTGGGAAATGTAAAAGTAGACTCCAGCCTCTTCTCTTACTCCAGGACATGTGCTCATGGCTTGGAATGGGGGACAGAATCCTCTTTACCATTTAAATAGTTCTCTCTTTATTTGCCATGCATGTACAGTTGAATTTACATAAATTAAATGCACATAAACAGAGACTCTATTATAATTGGGAAACCATTACATTGGAAATAAGCTTTCATTGAAATCACATTAGAAACCAGAAAGATTAAATTAGAAACATATTTAGCCCCATCAAGAGGTATATTAAAGAGTTTATAAAACAACACGGACACATACTATAGGCCTGCAAAGTGCCCAGCTAGGAAAAGGAATAGACCCAACACCTTGACAAGGACAGGAAAGCTGTCCTTTAACTTCAAAGCAATGACTATAGAGTCATTCAAATGTTTGAACCAAGTATCTTCTCTGCAAACTTAAGCCTACTCATCTGGCCTCAGTTTCTCATGTTTAGAAAAGAAGCATTATATCCATGGTTGTTGAAAGGAAAGACTACTGGAATATAGGAAGGTCTTAACAGGGGTGGGCAAACTTTTTGACTCGAGGGCCACAATGGGTTCTTAAACTGGACTGGGGGCTGGAACAAAAGCATGGATGGAGTGTTTGTGTGAACTAATATAAATTCAAAGTAAAGGAGCGGAGGGGAGAGCAAGAGAACCGGATAGAACAGCCGGATCCGGCCCGCGGGCCGTAGTTTGCCCACGGCTGGCTAGCACCATGGTCTAGCACCCTGGTTTTAAATTTTCAAAACATATAAATAAATACAAACAAAACCATAAGAATAATCCCTTAAGTCTAAGTATAAAGTCCTGGGAAACACAGGTTTGCTTATCCTAAGCCTTCCAAAACCATCTGCTTCCTGCACAGCATAAGCTCAGTTCCTATTTAATATTGATTAAGAATCCACAGAGCCCTATGAATTACATAAATGTGCCTTAGATGGCTGGCTATTATCTTTCCCTCACCCTTCCTACCAGACAAATGTGAAGCTAAATTAGTCACTTATCATAAAGTTCTCTGAAAACATTAAAGTTGAAAGAAAGGCCAGATAATTGTTCTTAGCCATCTGGCACCAAGTGATGCTCATGAACTTATGTGAACCATTTGGTATAACTCCAAAAATGTCCATCTTAATTTGACATCTCACTTACTGAAAGTTCTGAGTTGAGAAATTTCTAAGAGGAGAAAATGGTTTATTAAAATGGAAAACAAATGGGTAAATCCTTGGACTTGTTCACAATCACATAGGAAAGATTAAAGAAAAATTCCACCTCTAGCATCCAGTTTTCACTTATGAAGTGTTAAGGTGAAACGACACACTTTACCTGTCCAACACAGGTGCACGCGCACAGCTATACACACATCCTATATAATAAAAGGGTAATGTGCAAATCGACCCATGGTGGAACACCGGGTCGCTATGATGCACACTGACCACCAGGGGGCAGATGCTCAACACAGGGGGTGCCCCCTGGTGGTCCATGCACTCCCACAGTGGGAGCGCGGCTCAGCCACAAGCCAGGCTGAGGGCTGGCCAGTGCAGCTGTGGTGGCAGGAGCCTCTCCAGCCTCCCCGACAGTGCTAAGGATGTCCACTGATGGTTTAGGCCTGCTCCTTTCGAGGAGCTCCCAGACTGCTAAAGGGCGCAGGCCGAACTGAGGGACCCCCCCTCCCGCACCCTCCCCCTCAGTTCATGAATGCCGTGCTCCAGGCCTCTAGTAATATATATTGTAAAGGATAAATTAGGGTTGATTTTTTCCCTAAGTCCTTTCACGTAAATGGCAACCTATCATCCTATACTAAGAAGCAAGCGCACCTGCCACCAAGTAGCTTATCTGCAATGCCTCTGACATGAAGGAGAGCTCTCCATCCACTCTAGGCCACTCTCCTCTCCAAGACAGAGCCATGACAAGCAGATCTCCACCTGCTGGATCATCATCAGAGCCTTCCAACTGGTCTATAATCAACTCATCGTTGGCTAAGCCCAATCCATTTTCTACACTGGAATGAACTTCTACAAACAAACCATTTCCAATCCTCCCCCTAAACTTTTCAAAGGTTTCACACTGCCGTTAGAATAAAATCCCAAAATCTTACCATGGTTTAGAAGATCTTCAGAGACCTGGCCCCTACTTCACAGTCTCATCTTGCATCACACACCTCCACCTACTCCAGGTGCACCTGCCAATCTGGCCACCTTTCTATTATGGTGGAGCACTACACCACTCCTTCTGGCCCCAGGGCCTTAAGCATATTGGAAATAGAAAGTATGATTATTAGGCCACATGCCCTCAAAAAGAAAGATGAAACAGACTTGATGATGATTGTGCATGACATGGAATATTTTTTCTCATTCACGAGAAGGTTGGGTTCATTGGGCCAGATATGTTCAGGTGGTATTAAAAGTCATTTTCTTCCTTCCTTTAATAGTAGAAATATCTCCTATTTGCTGGAACCATATTTTTAGTAAGTTTTTCTCATGTAAATGCTCTCTGTCATTATTCCCTCCCCCCTCCCCACTGAAATTTCAGATGCTTCCTAACGTATTTATCCTCACAGTATCTGTAGGCTGGCAACTTGGATGCTACATTCACTTCTCAAGAGCCTTGGAATCCACTGAGCCACTCTCCTGGGGCAGTTATAACATTACTTATATTTCAATGATTTGGTGACAAGCTCCAGCTTCCGAAAATTACTGGATATTACTCTAAAAATAAAACATTACAGACAATTACCCCTTAGAATGGAACAAATCATTATATTAATTTGAAAAGTTATCTTGGATATGAAGGAGAGAGTACTTATTTGAAGAACAAGATTGCCAATGTACATGAAAAAGCTCATTTCTGAGAGGAAATAGGAGAACAAGAAAGTGCTTCATGTTTTTTTGGAATTCATTATGCTAATGCTAATAACCAACCCAATGCTGTACTGTCTCCTTAGAAAGAATTACACGAATGTGCTGGGAGGCAAGGAAGGAAAAGACGTTATAGGTGAGTAAAAAATATTTTCTTCTTCATTTTCTTTTTAGTATATGATATTGGGGGATTATTTCAGTAGGAACTTAACACAAATATGTTAAAGTAGAAATATGGCTATTATAATTGCAAGGGAAGAAATATAATAAAGCCTTAATGAAGTCAGTGAACAGAAAAAAATAATCAGTAATAGTAATTATAAAATCTAAGTCCCAATTATATGTATTGACTCATTGTGGCCTCCTAACTAACTTATTAAGAAGGTTTTATAAAAATCTCCACTTCATAGGTGGGGGAAATAAGCTACCAACCCAAAGAAGCAGTGCTGGGATTTGAATCCACATAGTCTGGCTCCAGATTCCATACTCATAAACATGGCACTGCACTGCTTCTCATATCTTCATGTCACACACAAAGGGATATGTTAAATATCACAATTTGCCATTGATCCTCAAAACATATGTGAGTCGGTACCTCCTGATAATGCAAGTACAGAAACTCACAATGTTGTTTCAATGAAGAAAACTAAGTCTTTGACATCTGACATGCCCCAAATGATCTTCTGATTCCTAATCTCTAGGTGTTCTCAAAAGCCTTGCTTCCTTACATTTTGGGGGACACCCTGGCAAATATATAGGGTGTCCCCCAAAATGTATACAAGCTTTGAATGATTATAAAGTTAGTGTTTATTAACATACAGTTCATTTTCAAAATTTAAAAGAATCTACAGAAATGGATAATTTTTTTTGTCAACACCTATTTTCAAACTGATGACCATTCTGGTCCAGGCACTGCTGATAATGCAAAGTAATAGAAAACATCAAGAATCGTTTCCTTCAGTACTTGTATACCCTCAAATTGTCAACTGTTGCTGGTTTTGTACTGTAAACTTTATCTTTAATGTATCCCCATAAAAAAAGTCTAGTGGATAAATTTTCTTTGTGCAAAGCTTAGTCTGGCTTCACCCATTGTTTCACATCATTTAAACCTGAAAAGGAGTGAAAATTAAGTGAGTGATCAACTGTTCAAGTCTGTATACATTTTATTGGGACACAAGGTAATAATTATAAAGGCAATGCTTGTACTTCAGCTTGTTTTCAAACCTCCAGTAACATTTTAGGATGAATTTCCTTTGTTCATCACTTAGTCTGGCTGAAAAGGAGAAGACATAAATTAGTTATCAGTTGTTCAAGTACGTATTCATGTTTTGGGGACACCCTGTAAATGGAGTGATTTTGAAAGACTTGTCACTTTGTTAACACTGAGCAATAAATGGTTTAGCAGAGTAGGTACAAGGCCTTGTGGGATAACCAAGAGATAATCTTCCTTTACCCTGGACATCATAGAGAGAGGAGTTTTCATGAGATCTGAGCCTGAGGAGTATTTATCAAAAGAAGAGGGAAAGAGATGTGAAGACTTTTCTAGGCAGAAGAAACTATATGCAAAAGAGCCTTGGAGATAAAATCTATGCTTTCAAGGAACTTCATGGACAGATCAGTGGACAAGAAAGAGAAGCAGTTGCATCCATCACCAAAAAGAGATTTATGTGATACATGTGCCCATTCTAATGCGATCCAGAATTTTCCTTTTAGTAGTGTGCTTCAACATGGCAAGCCGTTAAATATAGATCATTAGGCAGTGCATCTTTAATTACAAACCAGTGTTTCTTGGAGATTAGAAATGTCTGCAATTCAATTATCCCCCACATATCAGGTCCCATTTTCTACTCATTCTGCTTGGATCAATGTAGTCACAAAATGTATTGTCATAGATTAAAATCTGTTTGATAGTACTCCATGGAGCAGATTTCAAAGGGGGGAAATACACCTGCTTCACACCTCAGGGAGAGTATAACCTACTTACTGCTGTATTCCTTTCTACATGCATGTGGATCCTAGAGCACAGCCGTGACCTTCCTCCAGCCCCTTTCTCCATTACTACTCTCATACAATCTCAATTTTCACACAGCTAGCCTTTTGAATCAAGTCATGCAAACTGGCTAACCTTTCATTGAAATGATCTCAACTCTGGATTTACATATAAGCAGATCATCTTTAGAGATTTGGATCACTGAACATTGCTACCCATACATAACATTCTGACCAAATCCAAGGTGATTCTATGCAAGGAGAAAGAAAAACAAAAACAAAACAAACAACAACAACAACAAAAAAAAACAGTGTTTAAGCTCTCAATTTAAGGTAGAAGACCCAGAAAAACAATTTAAAATATATAAGTAATGCTTGGAATAATTTATTTGATTGCACGTCCTGCAAGTATTTTCCTTCATGTTTTTGTAATGAACCTGATCATGAAAAAACAAATTTAAGTCTCTTTTCTGCCTCATTATGAGCTGAGCTCATTTGGTGTGGAAAACCTACAGTTTAATTGCTTGATTTAAATTTGGCTAGTAGAATGCATACTGAAACATTACTCTTTTAATTATGTTAATTTATAACTGAAAAGCTAAATGTACAAAGGCAACAACATTAATTATTTACTTGCCCATTAAAGTTGCATATATATTATGAAGCTAATTGGTTTCATAAGTCTGCCAAAAAATTAAAAACAAGTTTGTTCACTGATATATATAAGAAAGGTACATGTATTCTCAGCAGGTTACTTGTTTTTATTGGATTAACATGAAAATATATGTAAAACACTTTATCTAAACAATACTCCACATATCTTCTTCCTTCCATGGATAAAACACATTTTAAAGAGAAAAGGAAGGAGTAGAGGCAACTGACATTTATTCAATGTTTATTCTCAATCATATTTTCCATGCAATATCACATTTAATCCCAGCACTGAATAAAATACTAACCAGCATGATCTCCTTCTTGAAGATGAAAAAATGAAGGTTCACAAAGATTTTTAAAAATTTGCCAAGGCCAGAAGCAAAACAATCAATCAAGCCCAGGACAGGCTCTAGAAACAAACCAGTTCTTACCAGTTAGCTATACTATGTTAATACCTGCTATTCACAGCACATACAAATGCTTGCTTACTCAATATGACCCTAAGGACTTTAAGGTAAAAATCAAATTATTTAATGGAAAATTTATTCAGAATCCTATTTGAATATTGGCATAAGAAATTACCAGAGGCCATAATCAAAGGTACAGAAGTTACAGATCACTATGTCTACCCCAGTAAATAGTAAACACTCGTGAACCTTATCTGTAAAGTGGAATTCAGTATCAGACATGTTCCTCTTAGACTGTGACTCAATAAGGGGACTTAGAAATTGAAGATTACAATACCCACATTACTACCCTCTTGGGCATAGCGTGAAAATAAAATGTGAACTTGGATAAGAAAGAGCTATGAAAATTATCAAGCATTATGCAAGTTAGTACAATTAGTATAAGACTGTTTTGCACCTAAATAATTCCCATGAATTCACTCTGAGTTGATGTGGACACTACAGTTTAGCTATATTGTCATATAACCAAAAAGGTTTACAAAATGTCTCTAACATAGGGTAACTTTAGCCATTATCTTGTCCAGAAAAATGTTAATAATATACTTCAACAAGGGACAATTAGCAAAGCAGTCTTTAATTATTACTGAATAAAATATTATAAAATAAGAATGCTGGGATAAAATGAAAGGCAGGATAAACATTTTGATATATTAATAATTTTTTAATTTTCTTCTACTTTAGACTGACAAGGAAAGTCACAAAACTTTTTTTCTTAATTCTGGTCACATGATTTTTTTTTTTTTTTTTGAAGTTAAAGACTCTCCTGTGTCTGTAACATTTATTCCAAAAATATTTGTTGAACATGGGCTAGGACTATTCAAAGACATAGTAATAACAGTCCTATGAATATGATAAAGAGAAATAAAAAGGCAATGAGGTTGTAAGCTCACATTATTTGCACTACAGGTAATACCAACTCATATGGTTTCTTACTCAGAGAGAGTAAGACTCAGACAGGGAAAGAGACACAGAAATTTAGAGACACCCATGGCGGAAATATTGTACAAACTGTAATTTAATCAAAATTTCATGGTTCTACTCTGAGATTATCCTTGAATCTTTTTTATCCATAACATTTTTTAACCTGACTTTCTAAAAGTCTAAAATATAGGCTTCCCCTACAGCTTGAGTTTCAACTAGAAACTACCATGTCTCATAGTAAATATACCAAGGAGAGAGATTTGAAAAATGGGTGAAAGATACTTCTGTGTAATTTAAGTAATTAAAGTACATTTCCCAAAATGGCACAATGGTAGCCTTCGAAAACTATAATTTTCAAATATAAAAGTAATAGACAGCATAAGTAACTCAAAGAAGAAACAGGACTCATCAGAGGAGAACACCAGTTAAGGCAAAGGTCATTGCTATGCTCTGAGCATCACTTCTGTGTTAATCCAAGCTTTTCCCTGCTCCTCACATTTTTCTATTCCACTCAGGACATGCCTGTGAAAGAGCCTACATGAAATTAGAGATTTCATGGCTCTATCCTATGAGCCCTAAATTGATTACCTGGAAATGACACATGCCGTGTTAGAAAAATGTCCAACTGAATCCTCAATGGGCCAGTCCATTCATCTGAATGCAGTTGGATTTTCAGCACTTTGCCTCTAAAAATCAAGAGAACAACTAAAGAACTTGTATGCATGCATATTAGTAGAATAAATGGACACAGACACTGGGGCAGTAGGGGCTTGCCCGGGGTGGGAATGGCTGGTGGGGGGGAGTCAATTGAGGAAAAAGGAGACATATTTAAACTTTAGACAATAAAAAAAGTAAAATAAAATAAAAAATAAAAATCAAGGTAGAATGTCATGGTGCTTTGAAAGAAACACAGATATTTTCTAAAGAATTTCCTTTAAAAAATCTCAATTACCAACAGAATTCATCCTTATATTCCCCCCACCGCCCTTGTAGGTTGCTCAATTAATATTTGTTAAAAATAATTTACCAATCGCTAAGTTATCTTTTTATAAATGGTGATTTTGACCTAAAAAAAAAAAGTTGGCATTGACTAAAGAAAAGTGCTATCGCAATAGGGAAAATAAAGATACTGAATAACAGATACCAGAATGATAATCATCCTTGGATTTCTAATAACAAAAAGAATAGCTTCTATAAGAAATAAGAATGCCTAATGCTGCTCATCTTACACTAAAGAAAGAAATAAAAAACACATGCATTCATGTACACATGTACCAGGGACTTCTGCGAATATGTTGGACATATTTCTAATCTCCTTCATGATTAATGTTTTGACATTCCCAGGAGATAACTCTGATGAAGTATAAAGATCATATCCCTTTTCATGCTTTTTATGTTATAAGCCAATCCTGTTCTTTTTGAAGGCATGAAGACAGAATGAATGGGTTTTGGTTTGGGGTGCTCTAGATCAGGGGTCCTCAAACTTTTTAAACAGGGGGCCAGTTCACTGTCCCTCAAACCATTGGAGGGCCGGACTATAGTTAAAAAAAAAAAAAACTATGAACAAATTCCTATGCACACTGCGGGCCCAGGACAAGTCAGCTGCTAAGCAGGACAGGCAGCAGCACCCGGCGGGCCGGATAAATGTCCTCGGCTGGCTACATGTGGCCCGCGGGCCATAGTTTGAGGACGCCCGCCTAGATTGATCAACAGCTAACTAAGTTGTACAGTTACTTAACTTAATAATACTCTCATATAAACAACTTCATACAAACAATTGTTTGTAGATTTTGCCCCCTCTTTTCTTTACCAGGAGACTGCTCTGCTGCAATATGGGCTGTGTAGGTCAGAGACAAGTGCAGAGTTCAAAATAGACATACAGTCTATTGTATATGTATATATGTGTTTATTTATGAAATGAAAGAAAAATTCTTCTGAAAATCTTGACCACTTAGAAACTGTTTATAGTAAAAACTGACATTTTTTCTACTGAATATACTAATATAAATAACTAGAGGCCCGGTGCACGAAATTCATGCACAGGGGTGTTTGTCCCTCAGCCCAGCCTGCACCCTCTCCAATCTGGGACCCCTTGAGGGACGTCCGACTGCCCGGTTAGGCCCAATCCCGGAAGGATCGGGCCTAAACGGGCAGCCAGACATCCCTCTCACAATCCAGGACTGCTGGCTCCCAACTGCTCGCCTGCCTGCCTTCCTGAATGCCCCTAACCACTTCTGCCTACCAGCCTGATCACCCCCTAACTACTCCCCTGCCAGCCTGATTGCCCCTAACTGCCCTCCCCAGCAGGCCTGGTCACCCCCTAATTGCCCTCCCCTGCAGGCCTGGTGCCCCCCAACTGCCCTCCCTTGCAGGCCTGATCCCTCCCAACTCCCCTCCCCTGCTGGCCATCTTGTGGCGACCATCTTGTGTCCACATGAGGGCAGCCATTTTGACCACATGGGGGCAGCCATCTTATGTGTTGGGGTGACAGTCAATTTGCATATTACTCTTTTATTAGATAGGATAAGTGAGTATATTAGTTACCTATTGCTATATAACAAATTACCACAAATTTAGGGGCTTAAAACAACACATTATCTCACAATTTTTATGAGTTAGGGGGTCTGAGCACAGCTTAACTGGGTCCTCTGATTCAGCATCTTTTAAAGGCTGTAAGTAACATATTGGTCAGAATTGGGGTCCACTGGACACTCAGTTATAGCTCATGTGCAAGCTCATGTGGTTATTGGCAGGATTCAGCTCCTTGCAGGCTACTGGACTTCCCTTGCTATGTGCACCTCTACATATGGCAGTCTGCTCCAGCAAAGCCATCAAAGGATAGAGTCAATAAAGTAAGTTTACTAGTTATAATTTCATATATCTTAATCACTGTAGTGGCATCCCATCACCTTAGACATATACTACAGGTTAGAAGCAAGTCACTAGCTCAGCCCATACTTGAGGGAAGGTAATTACATACAGGGTATGGATACCAGGAGGTAGAATCATTAGATGTTATCTTAGATCTTCATGCCATAGTGGTGAGTATGTAAACACATATGGAAATTCATTTTCTATATATACACTGGCAACTCTGATTTATTCACTTACTATATCACAACCATCCAGTGAAGATAGAGCTACTTTATTCCTTCGAATAGCCAAATAGTATTTACTTTACATATTTAGTTTGGTTACTATGCCTTATCTTTTCAAAAATCTCTACTTGCCCTTGGCTCTTTATGTACAGCCCCAAGAGAATGCTTTTTAAAAGTGGGAACATTAAAGGGACCAAAATAAAAGCGAAGTTCCCACACTTCACTTGAAGTGGTAAGATTCTGATAACAGTAGACTATTACACTATTTTTTTTCTGGGTGTAGCAATATGGGCCATACCACAAAAAGATACACTCAAACACATTATAAATAAATCAAGATAAAATCCAGAAAAAAAAAGTTCATCTAATCTGTAGGAAGGCAAGAAAAAAGGAACATAAGAGACAATGAAAAGCAAGTAATGAAATGTCAGATTTAAGGACTATGTATTAATTTTTGAAAGTTTCTATATATTTTTTCAATACCTTTATCCTATATAATAAAAGGGTAATATGCAAATTGACTGAACAGAGGAACTACCGGTCGGTGGGGGGAGGGGCTGGCAAGCAGGCAGTGCAGGCCAGCCAAGACAGGTGCCAGCAGGCAGAGGGAGGGGATGGCGATTGGGGGGGGGGGCAATGCCATCCCCCCGATTGGCCCGCTGGGGTTGCCTCCCTCAGAGGGAGGCCAGACTGTGGCTTAGGTACACTCCCCTCAGGGGGTGAGCCTTAGCTGTCAGTCAAACATCCCCTGAAGACCCCCCAACTGCAAGAGGGTGCAGGCCTAGCTGAGGGACCCACCCAAGGTCACGAATTTTTGTGCACTGGTCCTCTAGTTAAAATATAATTCATATACCAATTACCTCTACCCTTTCAAAGTACACAATCACAGTGATTAGTATATTCAGAATTCTTTATCCATCCAAAAACCAATTTTAAAATATAGTCACTATATTCATTACCCCCTAAAGAAAATCCAGCCCACCTGGCTCTATTACCCCAAATCCTCATTCTCCCAAGTTCTAGGCAACCACTAATCATTCTGTGTCTAAAGATTTTGCTACTCTGAAAATTTCATAATGTAATTCTACAATATATCATCCCTTGTAACTGGCTTCTTTCAATGACTTGCCCAAGGCCACACTACCTGTGTTACAAAAATATTTAAAGCCCAGGTCAGACTTTGGACTCCGTATTTTTTTTATAATCATTGCATATCATACTGTGATTGCAACAGATCAGTTACTACTGGACAATGCAGGTCACAGGTATGAGGCATGCACATTACTCAACAAGAGTGGAACAAATTGGTAATAAAAACCTGAGCAGCACCAGGACTCTGAGTGCAGCAAAAAGGGAAAAGGAGGCAGACACTGAGAATCACTGAAGATTAACTGCACCTATGCTACATTTCAGCCAAGGCATTGATTCTGTCAAGATAGAGGATTAAGTCCTTTAAAAAGACCCCCAAAGTGAATCCAATTACTGCTTTTGAAGATGTGTATGGAGGTGACGTGAACAAGGCTGGGAATCAGACTGGCTTGGGTTCAAAACTTGGTCCCTTAGAAAACCAGTTGCATCAGGTTCCCCTGTGAGCTACCACTCAACCTTTTCACCCTCCTGTGTCACCCACTCCAGCCACTGCTACAACTGTCAGCTTCAGTCAGCTCATAGCCTTACAAAGGGACAGCATCTTGCCTCTGGCCTTTGACACATACATGTAGCAAATACCTGTCCCAGAACGTCTCTGAAACCAAGATGGGAGACCCTGTGGGGTCACTAAAAATGTACTATCTAGAGAAGTCAATCAGTGTAGGGGAACAGCCAATGAGCAAATGCTTTCTTTTTTTAAAATAAATCTTTATAGTTCAGATTATTACAGTTGTTCTTCTTTTTTCCCCCATAGCTCCCCTCCACCCAGTTCCCACCCCACCCTCTGCCCTTACCCCCCAACCCACTGTCCTCATCCATAGGTGTACGATTTTTGTCCAGTCTCTTCCCGCATCCCCCACACCCACTTCCCACTGAGAATTGTCAGTCCACTCTCTTTCTATGCCGGATTCTATTATATTCACCAGTTTATTCTGTTCGTTGGATTTCTTATTCACTTCATTTTTAGATTCACTTGTTGATAGATATGCATTTGTTGTCACTTTGTTGTTCATAATTTTTATCTTTACCTTTTTCTTCTTCCTCCTCTTCTTAAAGAATACCCTTCAACATTTCATATAATACTGGTTTGGCAGTGATGAACTCCTTTAGCTTTTTCTTATCTGTGAAACTCTTTATCTAACCTTCAATTCTAAATGATAGCTTTGCTGGGTAGAGTAATCTTGGTGTAGGTTCTTGCTATTCATCACTTTGAATATTTCTTGCCACTCCCTTCTGGCCTGCATAGTTTCTGTTGAGAAATCAGCTGACAATCACATGGGTACTCCCTTGTAGGTAACTAACTGTTTTTCTCTTGCTGCTTTTAAGATTCTCTCTTTGTCTTTTGCCTTTGGCATTTTAATTATGATGTGTTTTGGTGTGGTCCTCTTTGGATTCCTTTTGTTTGGGGTTCTCTGTGCTTCCTGGACTTGTAAGTCTATTTCTTTCACCAGGTAGGGGAAGTTTTCTGTCATTATTTCTTCAAATAGGTTTTCAATATCTTGCTCTCTCTCTTCTTCTGGCACCCCCATAATTTGGATGTTGGTACACTTGAAGTTGTCCCAGAGGCTCCTTACACTATCTTCATATTTTTGGGTTCTTTTTTCTGTTTTCTGTTTCAGTTGGGTGTTTTTTGCTTCTTTGTATTTCAAATCTTTGACTTGATTCTTGTGATACTCTAGTCTGCTGTTGAATCTCTGTATATTATTCTTTATTTCAGTCAGTGTATGCTTAATTTCTGATTGGTCCTTTTTCATATACTTGAGGGTCTCACTAAATTTATCAGAGGTTTCTAAAAGATTCTTGAAAAACCTTATAACCATGGTTTTGAACTCTATATCCAGTCGTTTGCTTTCCTCCATTTCTTTCATTTGTGACTTGTTTGTCTCCGCATTTTGGCTGCTTTCCTGTGTTGATAGAGTGGCTTTGTATGCTAGGTGTCCTATAGGGCCCAGTGGCTCAGCCTCCCCAGTTACCTGAGGTGGACACTCTTGGTGCACCCCTTTGTGGGCTGTGTGCACAGTCTTGTTGTAGTTAAGTCTTGATTGTTGTTGATATCACTGGGAAGAATTGACCTCCAGGCCAATTGGCTGTGAGGATCAGTTGTGTCTACGATGGGAGTACTTCTGTGCTAGAGACACCCTTATGGGGCAGGACTTGCTTCAGTGGGGCTTTGGTGCTCACTGAGTCTGGCCCCTGAGTGTGTCTCTTATGGATCTGAAGAGTTGTAATCTGGATGGTCTCTCTCTGACCACTGGGTACATTGGCTCTTGGATCTCTAAGGAGGTGCAAAGTCAGCCACTGCCTGAGGCCACCCAGCAGGAGTTACAGAGAGATCTGTAGATTCCTACTCTTTGTTTGGGATTTGGAGGTGCCCAGATGAGGCCCAGCTGTGAAGCAATGCAAGCTGCTGTTGAGCCTTGGGCCTTCTTTTGGAGGCTCTGGGGCTCTCTGACCTAGCTGCAGTATGTTAGGTTTCAGATTGCAAAGGGACAGACCATTCATATGCAAAAGTCTCTGCACATAGCTTGGGTGGGGTTGTAAATTGGGTGGGGTGGGGTCTCAGGGAATCACCAGGGTGGAGCAAACAGCAATGGCTGACCATCAGCCCTGCCCCGAAGAGGTTCCCGGGTCTCTGTGTCCCGTGGCACTGTGCAGGAACAATGATCGCTGCAAGCACCTCTGAGAGAAATCCGCCCTCATGTTCAGGCCCGATGCCAGAGTGTCCAGTTTCTCCCCCTATGAATCTGGTCCCCAGAGACTCACCTGGAACTGGAGTTCAGAGCAGTTGGGAGCTTGTGTCTCCCTCTCTATTGAAAAAGACAACAGTGTACTCAGCTGACAGGCCCTTTCCATGCCTCCGTACCTCCACACTTCACTTCCGCACTTCCGCACCTCCTCTGAGTCTCAGTGTGCTTTTCTCTTTCCTTCTAGTTGTGTAATTTCCATTCATCCAGCCTTCCCATGGTTCTGGATGATATCCATTTTGTCTTTTAGTTGTAGTTTTGAAGTGGTTGTGCCAGGCAGCAAGTTCAGGTGTTTACCTCTGCTGCCATCTTGGTTTCCTCTGCAAATGCTTTCCTTTCATCCCTAAGGTGGATGGTTTCAAGATACATTTCATAAATGCACCTCAAAGTACCCTTCCTTCAGTGAAGATCAAAAAACAGACTTTCCAGAAGCATCCAACTCAGTAACACACACTGATGCGCTCCCTCACTCCTGTTCCAGGTAATCATTTCCCAGGTAACTACCCTTGTCTCTGGTGCTGCTTTTAGGAGAACCTGGGCCATGAAACCTGCTGTGTGACTCCAGCAACTTACATTACCAATCTGAAAGGTATTTCCGCCAAATACCAAGTATCATTAATAACTATGTCCCCCCATGGAGTCTTAGAAATATTAAGAGATAGATATTGCATGTAAAGCATTTGGACCATTGTTGAGTCCATGGTGAATGTTGGATAAACGGCAATTACTATATTCACAGTTTCTCTGTAAAGTCATTTGTTATCTTGTACAGAAGTCCTGAACTTAATCACAGTGTCTCCAGCAAATACCCAAATGAGAGTTATGATACAACATAACTAGTTTTCCAACTCTTTTGCTGCTTATTACCCAGACACATAATGACCAAGTTCAGAGGGTTCCATCATTGTGTTCCATTCCAACAAAAATATGAATGAAAGTGAAAATACCTGGGAGGTGGGAGGGAATTGGGAGGAGTAAGATTATCTACTGCTGATGTGATGCCTACATTAAATCATTCAGAGATATAAAACTTAAAGCAACTAATGAACAAATAAGAAAAACAAACAAATACTCAGAGACACACCATAGGAAAGGGAAGTGAGGTAGTTGCAAAGGTAAATATGGTCAAATATATGGTGATGGAAGAAGACTTGACTTTGTGTGGTGGGCAAACAATGCAATCAATATACAGAGGATGTATCATAGAATTGTACACTTGAAACCTATATAATCTTATTACCATTGTGTCCCCAATGAATTTAATTTAGAAAGGGAGAAAAAAAAGAAATGCCCAATACCAAACTTTAACACACAGCTAGCCAGCAATTTTACACACGAACCTCTGGGGACATTGCTTCACCGGAATGTCTATTTTTCTCACTTCCATTCTCCCCAAATTTCTTAGAAATTCTTTTGAAACCTCCTATTGCAGTGAGAGGTTTCATTTTAAATTGAACAAGGAGGTATAGTTTTATATTGTACATTACATAAATGATGGTAAATGAAGCACCAATTTGGAAGAGTGAAAAAGGAGATTAGCTCCAGAAGCTCTTGGAAAGAAAAACAAAACAGTAATAAAAATTGCAGTAAAGAGAGAAGAAAAAAAAAACAAAAAAACAAAAAACTCCTGTTGTATCAAGGTGGAGACACATAGAGGAAGGAAGAAAATATACAAAAGGAACCTATGAATTTTGAATCAAACAGAAAAAATTAGAAATGAGAGAGAACTAACTCTTCAATGTCCCAAGTAACCTAAATCTCTCCCTGTTCCAGTATGTTAACCACAAACAAAGTAGCACTGCTCATTCTTGGAGTTCATTCCAAAACAAGCACCCAAAACAAAAATAAACTCTACTGGTCTATGGTATTTTGCATCTCAAATGGACAAACCTGGAAAAGATTCTAAGTTTTGAAAGAGTGAAACAAATCAGGATAGGATTCTGTCTGGATGGAAGTCCCAAAGCCTTCAAACAACTTTTGAAATGCTGTTCAGATAGTCATCACAGCAGTTTAAATTTGGAGATGAGGTGCAGGTTGAAAATGATAAAAAAATAAGATGATCCAATAAACTATTCAAATTATTCTGTCCAGAATGAAATCTCATTGACTCTGCCTCTGTGAGGTTTTTCTCTATCACCCTGATGCCCACCTTAATCACCTCATACCTGGAATATTACAAAGGGCTCTTAATAAGTCTTTGTTGATTACTATTTTTCCTACCCACCAAAGTCCATCAGAAATTCCACTGTCCTATTGTAATTGTAAAGTATCAGTAGAATTTACTCACCTCTCTAATAAACAACCTTTAGAAAGGTTAATTCCAGCCGTAACCGGTTTGGCTCAGTGGATAGAGCGTCGGCCTGCGGACTGAAAGGTCCCGGGTTCGATTCCGGTCAAGGGCATGTACCTTGGTTGCGGGCACATCCTCAGTGGGAGGTGTGCAAGAGGCAGCTGATCGATGTTTCTCTCTCATCGATGTTTCTAGCTCTCTATCCCTCTCCCTTCCTCTCTGTGAAATATCAATAAAATATATAAAAAAAAAAAATAGAAAGGTTAATTCCAAGCCTTGAATCCTGGTGTTCCTGGTCCCAAGATAACCTTCTGTGTATACTGTCCTAGGTGCTTGGGCTATGGTTGAGATACATAAGGTCACTGCACCTCCTGTAATTTACATTATGGTTGCAAGAGACAAACAATAAGTAAGTAAATAATTACACAAGCCAGATAATTTCAGATAGCCAAGGCCATGAAGAAAATCAGCGAGTTTGTTCACCCATCATCCCTCTACTCCTCATTGTCATCTCAAGCTCTGTTAATGCAGTCTCTTTCCTCCTATCCCTTTATCTGAATCTTACTCACACTTCAAGACCTAGTGAGTTTTCTTTTTCCATAAAGTGTCTCCTGAAACCTTGCCCTTCTCCACTCAGTCCTTAGTAACATATCTCTCCTTCCTCTAAGGTTTTTTATTTTTCAAGCCATGTTCCACAGAGCCTCTGGACAACTCTTTTCACTGAACATATGGGAAAGTAAGAAGTTATATGAAGAGAACAGTTGTGGCTAAAGCGCACAAGAAATTGACTATCTTTCCTTGATATATTTCTATATCAGATCTTGTCCAGGGAAAGGTTGAGAACATGTCTCATATTCTCTTGTATTTCTCCAAGCACTAAGAACTGGATCTCTAGTTCTTTAACCCAGTCACTCTGTCCAAAAATAGATAATAGAGATCATGGGCAATAATGTGATATAATGGAGGTGAGATCAGATGAGATATAGGAGATAGGCTATCTCATCCTAACTTGGCCATCTACTCTCTTCTGAAACTTTATACAAGCCAGACTCAAATTTAATTTACAAAATCAGAAAAAGGGGAACATGGCAGCATTATGGCCATATCCTATGGAATCTGACAGATCAAGAGGCATTTCAGACCACTGTCTAGTAGAGAGGAAGATTGAGAAAGGAAAACTGTTGGTTGGACAGTTTTGAGATTTGTTATTGTTGTTGTTAATCCTCACCTAAGGATATTTTTTCCATTGCTTTTCAGAGAGGATGGAAGGGAGGAAGAAAAAGGGAGATGTGCCCCGACCGATCAGTTGGGGAGTGAACCCACAATCCAGATACATGTCCTTGACTGGGAATCGAACCAGAGACATTTCAGTGAGTGGGCCAATGCTTTATTTTGAAGCTATCCCAGACATCATATTATTACAACTAAAAATATTCTATTATGTATTTTATAAAATAAATGTGCTTTTCATTAAGCATAATTGAATACTATTATTTCACACATAAATTTAATAATAGTTCTTCTCTATTAAATATCACTGCTTAATGTTCATATTTCTAATCTCTTATGATCTATTTTTAGATTATTTGAATCAGGATAAAATTTAGGTCCATTCATTGCTATGGATACACGTCTTCTGTATGTTACTGCCTCAAAGTACAGTCAAGGTAGCAGCTCACTGGCCTCACCTGGGAGGTGGTTAGAAATACAGACTCACAGCCTCCCCCCACCCAGACCCACCAAAGAAGAATCTGTATTATAACAAGACCCCAGATGATTTCTATGCACATTAATTAAAGTTTGAGACTCATTGCTTTTAAGTCTCTTGTAATCTATACCTTCCCACTCTCTCTCCCTTCAGATTTTTTCATCACAAATCTTTGTAGAAGAAACTAAGTAGTTTGTCTTCTGGAGTTTTGCACTGTGTGACTATTACTAATTTTATCCTCATGGTATTGCTTAATGTGCTCTTCCATTTTATATTAGATTTAGTATAAATGGGGAATTATAGCTACACTCTTGATCAGAATCAGGTTCGATTTGGGGGCCAGAAAATATCTCAGGTGGTGGTGTCTCAAGAGGCACATAAAAGTCTTTTTCCTCTTTTTGTGATGTTAACAAACTTAATGATCATTTTGCAGATATATTATTTAATTAGGCATTATAAAATGGTGATTTCTATCTTTCTTCCTCATGTATTGTTTTAGCATTTCCAAAGGAGCATCTTCTCCATATCAACTATTTGGTTCCTCTAGGGTTATCATTTGTGTTAGTTTGATCAAGAGAACCCACCAAAATGGGCATTTTCATTCCCTAGCAATAAGCTCTAGCAACAGGGGACTTTTATTTTGGTGCTGGCAACTGGAAATCAGCTCTTGGCTGGTCACTGACTCTCCCCAGTCCCTTCTAATATACAAAGGTACACCTATTATTAAAGGTGGACTTTATTCCTTCACCTCCCCTTACCTGCAACAATAGTGTGATGAATTTGTCATTTATTTGGAGTATGTTATATGCTATTGACTTATGAAATGATTTTATCTCCCACAGTGAACCTGTGCAAAATAAATTACTGGCAAAGACAACTCAGTCTCTGAGTATAAGGTTTGCTGCCTCCCCAAAACAGAAACAGAACCCAATCATTCCAGCTATTAAACTATTGGAGCTAAAATCCTTCCATCTTTGGCTGGCAGGAGCCTATGTAGCTTGCTTCCTCACCCTTCCTGACATTCTCAGTAGCCTTTGTATAGTCAGCCTGTTGTCTGGTGGGACAAGACCCACATTTGTTTCAAATACTTTCTACCTCAGACCTGAATCAGTCATATCTCCAAGATGTCTGCTGACTTAATGGTGGTCATTTTTTTCTAGCCATTTTCAGAGGACAGACCTACTAAATATGTTCAGTTTTTATCTCCAGAGAGTTCAAACTGCTACCTACAAATCAAATTCAGAATGATTGTGATTTTTACTTAAACCTATCTGTCTTACAGCCATTTTCCATTTCTCATACACAAAATACCCTGGATCTCAATGACATGAATACAATTCCTCATTTGTCCCCTAAAGATAAACTTTGAGATTGTTTCCAGGCTTTTACTGTTACATATACTGTTGCAATAAATAGCAATTTGCTTGCATCTTTTAATTGTTTTGCAAATTTATCTTTAGGGAACTTTTGAAGAAGTGTCTGTTGCTGCAAAGGACAGGCAAAAAATATATTAACGGGTGCTATTATAATGCAGTGTACATTTTTACATAATGTTACATGGTCAACATTTTTCTATGTTACTGCTAAATACCCACCTATAGTTTCCTTTCTGATGGCTATGTGAGATAGTCCATTTAACTGTTCCTGTACGAGTGGGCATCCGCCCTGTTTTCTATGGATTACAATTTCCGTCACTGTAATGCTTCTCCCTGTAGGTAAACCAAGTGCACTGTTTCAAACACACATGGTTATGGGCCAGTTTCCACCCTCACTTGATAAAATTGTCTTGAATGACCTCTCACACTAAGCAGGTATCCATCGTCACATTCCATGGATACCAGAGCAAGAGAACTCTCAAAACTGCTGTCAAAGAAAGCCCAGTTTCTACAATTGAAATAAATACTGGCTGAAGAATAGCATCTGACCCCAACTTTGTCACTAATTCGGACTGATGAGTCTAGTCCACACTGTCAATGTATAGAAGTAAAGCCTTAGATAAAGTGATTTATAGATTTTTCTTCCAGGTTTAAAAAGAATGTAATTCTGAAGAATTTTGTATGCTTTAGTGTCCTCTAAGTCCTTAGAAGTTAGAGTTGTTATTCTACCTGTTTATTCTTTTTTTTTTAATTCCAGTAAACACCTAATATCATACTTTACTCATGGCAAGTTTTATTACCTGCATGCTGAATTAACTTTTCAGAATCCTTCCTGGCTGTTGAACTAGAGTGTATGGCTCTAAGTATAGAAAAGATTCATGCCCAATTAAAATCCTACAGATATTTACTGAATGCCTTTTATTTACAAGGCATTGTGCTGGTTCAAATCTAGTTTTTCAATAAATTAGGTTAGAGGAGTAAATTCCCTATAAGATATATAGTCCAAGAAATGTGCCGTAAAACATCCTTTCTTCACCATCTAACAGTAGTAGACATACAGAAGAGGTGCATTTATTTAAAAGTAGGCCACTATGACTGGTTGAACACAGCTAACTATCTTCAAATCCATATTCATCTCCAAGAACAGATTTATCTTTAACACAATTTCTAAATATGCCCTTGCTTTCAATGGACTGCCTGCAGCATTGCCTGGAAGAAGAGACAGAATAATAATCCAGGGCCTTCAATAAGCTTTTTCTAGTTTTCTCTGACATCATTTGGAAAAGACCCAATTTAGAAGTGTCCCGCATAGATGTCAAAGACACAAGTCATACCTAAATGAGGAGCCATCTTTCTAATACATCTCTGCACAATCTACCAGACACCACCTTTTGTTATCCTTTAAGAAAATAAGAAAGAAAGAAGAAAAAATAAACAGCCTAAGGACTGAGTCCCTTTATGGGGAAAACAGACAAATGGAAACTGTCATGGCCATGGACAAAGCACCGGAGAAAGGTTTTCCTCACACTCATCAGAGGCAAACATCTTGTAACTCCTCTAAGCACAGAACTCTTGTTTTAAATGATTCTTGAGTCATTATGGCTGGTGTTACTCAGTTAGTTGGAGTGTCATCCCATGCACTGATGGCTCATGGATTCAGTTCCTAGTCAGTGCACATACCCAGGATTTGGGTTCCATTTCCAGTTGATCCCTAGTCAGGGAGTGTATGGGAGGCGATCAATGGATGTGTCTCTCCCACATCAATGTTCCTCTCTCTCTCTCTCTCTCTCTCTCTCTCTCTCTCTCTCTCTCTCTCTCTCTCTCCCTTTCTCTAAAACCAATAAAAATAAAAAAACATATCCTCAGGTGAAGATTAAAAATAATAATTAACTAATTAATTAATTATTCCTGAGTCCCTCTCACATACAACGGGGGAAGGGAGGGAGAGTGGTCAAAATAGCTCCATTTTGAAATGTACTTATAAATGGAGTGTGTGGGGGAAGAAAAACAAACAGGCATGTTGGCCAGTTTTCTAGTTTACACTGTATTTGAATAACAGGATCTGGTTCAGGCGCACATTTTTATTCTATTTTAAGAGAAAGAAAAGTCCATTGTCCCTCTTTGTGTATTCATAACAATGTAGAATTACATGCACTGTAAATCTGAATAATTCAAGAGTTAATATTCACTTGAGGAACAAAAATACTATTTGGAAATCAGAAAATTGAGACAAAACAGAAGAATAAATACAGGCAAGTATAGGAAAAAGAGAGAGCCTTCTGCAAATGAATTAATGTTGTGGTCAAATAAATAACAAAGGTTTGTCAAAAGATGTTAGAGGTACTCGATACAGAAAACTGGTGTTTCTCTAGAATCCCAACATCCAGAAGCTTGCAACTACACTTTGAGAAAGAATTAACAGGATTATCAGATTACAGCCTTGAGCACCTTGAAGCCTCCAGAACTCCTAGAAGCTCTAGACTTATAATTCCAATCCCCTCCTGGACATTTTCCTCATGTACATCAGAAGTATGTAAAATTTCTCATGACCAAACGGAAGATCTGATCCCCTTTGCAAGCTGAACGGTTTTCATTCTTCTCTCATCTCAGCAAATGACCCTGATATTTAATGGCCCTGATGCTTAAGTCAGAAACCCGGGAGCCAGGGCCAACTCCGTGGAGCGTGACCAGTGCAGTCACACAGGGCCCCGTGCTCAGAAGGGCCCTGCTCTTGGAGTTTCATGCTCTGTAGGTGTCATCTTGAATTTCTGAATTTGATCTTCTAATTTGTGTCTTACAATAAGGTCCCCTGGAATACCGGAGTAAGCCAGGACTTGGAGCTTCAGCTCAAATATGGCCCTGCCTCCCAGGACAGGCTCTCAAGCTTTGTGTCCCTGACATCCTGAGCCTCCCCGAGTCTACTCCTCCCTGTCTCTGCCCAGTGACAGCTGTTGCTCTCTGCTCAGAATGGCGACCAGGTCATGTTGGTGGCAGGCAGGTGCACTGAATTATACAGTAGCCCTTCACCCTCCGGGTATCTGCATTCAGGTCCCCATTGAGGGTGAAGGCTGAGCATGCACAGCCCATGGTGTCTCAGCAGGCCGTGGCAGTGGCTGTAATTGCCCCGGGGATGGCAGTACCATAATACACATCTGGGTTACTTAGTGATGGAAGCCTCTTGCCCAGCCCCTCCCAGGTACCAAGTGAGTCCTGGTGCAGAGGCTGCAGTAACCATGGGGGTTGCCTATCCGTAGTGTTTGGAGCAGTGGGCCTGTGGAAAGAGGAGATTGACTTCCCAGGGCACAGTGGGGACACAGCACATGGAAAGGCCATCTGAGGACACAGCAAGAAAGTGACCATCTCCAAGCCAAGAGAGAGCTATCATCAGAAACTGACCCTGCCCGACCTTAATCTGGGGACTTTCAGCCTCCAGAACCGTGCAAAAATAAAGTTCCTGACGTTTAAGCTGCCCAGTCGTTGATATTTTTGTTATGCCCACCTGAACTGAGCAAGATAGGGTCATGATGGCCAGATATATCTGTGGTCCAGAATTGGATACTGAGAACCTTAAAGAAAATCTTTGTGTCAACTGGGAAATAGGAATGACTCTGGGTATTAGATGAGTTTAAAATTTATTGAAATGGAAAAGTAAAGATGATAAACTAAAAAATACAGATTACAAAACAATATCTATAGTATTATCTCATGTGAAAAACTACAAAAATGTATGTGTGTGTGTGTAAGTATATCTATCTATATCTCTATCTCTATATCTATACCTATATATCTATATATCTATATATCTACATACCTATAGATATATAGATATAATATCTGGAAAGATACAATAAAGTGTTATAGTTTGGAACTTACAGTGGTAGGAATGTGATTAATTTTCAATTTTGCTTACCTATATCCACTAATTTTCTATATTCATATGCTGCTTCCATACAATAAAATATAATTTTAAAAAATGGATGCCAAGTCCTTCTTTAGGAAAAAGCCTGTCAATTTATGAAATGATTCTGGTCATCATCATGCCTTACACTGAACAACATCCATGTCCCATCTTTCTCCCAGGGAGCCAGCCAAATTATGATTAAAGAGCTGTCAGTGGGGAGAGGTGCTCATAGATACTTTGCTCCATAAAAAAGGAAATGCAACAAGCACCATTTTTCTTTTGGGTCCCAATCTTCCATTCATGTATGGGTGAAGATATTCATGAGTCAATCTAATTCACAGAAAACATGCTGGGTGAATTGATCTATGCTCCCTAGAGAAGTATTCCTCTAAGTATTAAAAAGTATGTAATACCGCCCTGACCGGTTTTCAGTGGATAGAGCGTCAGCCTGCGGACTGAAGGGTCCCAGGTTTGATTCCGGTCAAGGACATGTACCTTGGTTGTGGGCACATGCCCAGTAGGGGGTGTGCAAGAGGCAGCTGATTGATGTTTCTCTCTCATCGATGTATCTAACTCTCTATCCCTCTCCCTTCCTCTCTGTAAAAAATCAATAAAATATATCTTTTAAGAAAAGTATGTAATACCATCTTCTGATCTGACATGAAAGTATTTAGGAAAGCATTTGACGTGACAATAGAGAGGCATAACTGAAATATGAAGTTTTAATTTTATTCCATTCAATAGCCTTTATTGAGCATCTAATGTGCTTGAAGCTCTGAAAACTCCACTTCTCTCACCTGAATTGTTCTTTTCTTTCTTCCTCACTCTCTATTTGGATTTTCCTCTTCTTAAAAATTTAATTCAATTTCCCCTAGACATCCGATCTGACTTCTCCAAGCCAGCACAAATATCCCTTTGTCTGAAAACAACGCAGGGTGCTGAGAGTTTCTTTGATTGAGCACATAACATATAAACTTTGACTGAGCACATAACATATAAACACTGAGCCCTCAGTTATTTAACTATGTTTATCTTCTCTCCCTAGATACATTGTAGGGCCCTTTGTAAAACATCTTCAGCATTTTCCACAGTGTCTCACACTTGCAGACACTGAATGAGTGTTCGTTGATTAACTGGCACCTCTGGGATTTGCTTTGCTCTTGGTCCACAACTGTACTACACAATTGCTAGAGTACAATTAATATTTATTGAAATGGATGTCAATTCTTGGTGTCTAAACATGGTTATGACCCCTTTCTAAAGAGTCCTGGATTTTACCCTGTTTTCTAACCAACTCTAAAAAGCATAGGGCTTGCTTGCTAACTTACAATACAGAGAAATCTCTCCTTCCAGTCTGGCCAGATGGGTTGAAATGCTGAATGAGAACTGGAGGTTTCCAGTTATGCACCAGGTGACAGAGAAAGAAACCTTTCCAAAATAGTGAAATTGCTCTTTCTCTGCTAAGAGTGTATCTTAAGAAACAAGAAACAGCCAGACTGAAAATGTTGTGTCTTTGTCCCCATTTTTCCAGTGCTGAGCCAGGAAAATGAGATACTGAAGAGGTGAAATTTTGCCAAACCCCTGAGAAATGAGTCATTTGCTGCTGGGGATGCAAGGAGGTTGGTGACATTTAATTGAGGAATTGCCCAATTTTCCATCTGATGAAAAAACAAACACACAAAACAAAACAAAACAAAAAACAAGAAGAAAGAGTTGGGCCCCGATTTGTGTGACTGAGCTTGACACAAGTGCCATCCAATTTCATTTTCAAAAAGCAATGGATATTAGCAATGAGATGGATCCATTCCACAGTGTGAGGATGCAATTAGAAACACAGGAAGCTTCATGTCTTGACTCTTGCTCTTCTAGGAAGATGCTTAGAGTATGTTAACTTTTGACCTACTCTACTGTGCAGCATAAACAGTCAGAGTTAAGACATGGTTGTGGATTCATATAGAAGGTGTTAAAGACCTAGCTATGCCAGCTATTAGCAACGTGGCCTTGGAGGAGTATTGCTTCCTCTCTGTTTCTCAGTTTTGTCATCTGTGAAATGGACACTATCATAATGGTTACACCACACACACATACACACACACACACGCACACACATACACACACACTGACACAGACCACAATGAATGGCTAAGGCAAGCAATTCACACATACTTTTAAAAACCGAAGTTTCTATTGCTATTTTCTACTATCACCAAGGAACCTATTAATTACTTATAAACTCAAAATTCTGAGCCTATCTAACTTATACCTGGGGCAGTTTTACAAAAGATCAGGGCACCTTAGAATTATCGGGATGGTTGGAAGTGTGCCAGAATGGTCACTATTCCTCACTTTGATCAAGCCCTTTCAACCTTTGCCTTATTACCTATTTATTCCCTACTAGAGGCCCGATGCATGAAATTCGTGCAAGAGGCTCGGCCCTTGCAGACCCGGCTTCATCTGGAAGGATGTCCAGAAGGTCGTTTGGCTGTCTGGTCTAATTAGCATGTTACACTTTTATTATTATAGATTCCTAGCATGCCCTCAGCTGCCATTCTCAATACAGGTAAGTCCCATCACTCTTCAAGGCTTGGTCCAAAGGTCACTGCCTCTATGAAATTATGAAATCCACAATCAGAAGCTACAATCTTTCCCTGAAATCTCTACAATAATTAGCTATTACCTTCCTTTCCTGTTTATTTCATTCTATTTGCATTACAATTATATGTTTTACAGGCAACCTTCTGCATCCCCAGTAGCAAATACCTCATTTCTCAAGGATATATATATATCACAGAGAGAATACATTCTGCAATGTATATCTTTCACACCTAGTAAGTATAAAAAGATACAAAGGTCTAGAGTTATTTACACAATAGTTACTCAATAAATGGCTGATGGATCATTGAATAAACAAATAGCTTCAAGCCTATTCTTTTGTTGTTGCTGTTAATTCTTACCTGAGGATATTTTTTCCATTGATTTTTAGAGAGAATGGAAGTGAGGGGAAGAGACATAGAGAGAAAAACATCAATGTGAGAGAGACGCATCGATTGGTTGCCTCCAGCATGTGCCTCAACTAGGGCTGGGGATCAAGTCTGCAACCTAGTTCCGTGCCCTTGACCAGAATCGAACCCACAGCCTTTCAGTCCAATGCTATATTTACTGAGCCAAACTGGCTAGGGCAAGCCTGTTCTTGAATCAATTAAAAAACGTGTTGCCTGGCTGGTGTGACTCAGTGGTTGAGTATTAACCCATAAACCAAGAGTTCATTGGTTTGATTCCCAGTCAAGGCACATGACCCAGGGTTGCAGGCTTCATCTCCAGTGGTGATGTGCAGAAGACAGCTGATCAATGATGTTTCTTTCTCTCATCAATATTTCTACCCTCTCTATCCCTCTTCCTTCATCTCTCTCAAAACTCTATTAAAAGAAACAAACAAACGTGTTGTACATACACCACAGGAACAACGTCCTCTCCCTACCTCTTATTTCCTCCATCCCTCTTCTGGTTGATTTACCTTTCTTCATAAAACAGCACCATCTGCTCCCAGGATACTCACTCATTCATGCCCAAATGAGGATGGGATAATCTCACCGTAAGGAAGAAAGGGGCCCAAGTATAAGGCAATCAAGCCATTCTCAAGGCTCAGTAAATCTCCACATGGGTAAGTGAGCCTGACACAGAGGCACCATTGCTAGCCCAGGTTTCCTGTGCAGACTTTACCTGGTGCATAACTTATAGAGGGATAATGAGTGGTACCTGTCCCTACATAAGTATCCCATTATACCTTTACAAGTCCTAACTCTGAACTGATGCTGGGAAGGAAATGAAAAAGAGACAATATTTTAAAGTATGATACTTCAAAAGGAAATGCAGAATGTTCTGCAGCTTATATATCAGAGATATGATAGAAAAATCCCAAGAAGCTCTAACCATTCTTTAAATTGGCCTTCTAAATCCGATGACATCTTATTAATAGGCTACTACAAAATCAAAATGGGTCTTCTAAATTAGAAGGTTACCCATCATTGGAATAAGCTTGACCAGGATGGAACCAGAGTCAGTGGAGGACATTAAAAGCCCTAAATAATTTGAGGTTATACCCGCTATAATAGAGTAAAAATGTCATCTAAACTGAAATGAAGGCATGTATCTACCCACACTCAATGAGGGTCACAAATAGCTGGATACTGAACATAACACCACACCATCTAGATCTTTGGATTAATTTAACCCAATAGCAAATGCAGACAAGTGTGTAGGGTGGCTTTTTACACACTGACTTTCATTCAACAAGGATCTAATAATTTTCCACTTGGTATGCAGTATACTAATAGAGCAGGCTCTCTGGGGACATACAAACCCATGAAAATGTAGCTTGTTGTATCCTCAATACTCATATTTCTGTTAGAGCCCCTCTACTGGATAATTATAATCAGGAGCAGGTCTAGATTTTGTGGGGCCTGAAGCTTATACATTATAGGAGTATGCTCTTGAAGAAAAAGAACGGGAAAGTATAAACACAAAATCAAGTGGATATTCTTGGAAGGGGTTCTTGTAAGCCAAGGGTAAGCCAAGGGTCCTGGGGTTTAAGATTCATTAGCTTTTCTGTAAATCCTTTTCTGGTTCTAGCACAGTAGCATTTGTCCCAATAAAATCCTCTAGTTAATGGTCTGCTCAGTGTTGGCCAAAGGGCTATGCAAGTGATGAAATAGAAATGATGATGAAGATGATGACAAGGTTGATGATGGTGATATGATTATGAAGATGAAATGACAATGATGATGAAAATGATAAAGAGAAATAGAAGGAAAATGTAGAAGGAAGAGAAGATTTATACAGAGCATACCTCAGTATCACTTCACGCTCTTGCTATTAGCCAGTGGAAACCCATATCAGAAGCCTATGTGACAGCCCTCTCCTAACTCCATTTCTCATACCTCTACTCTCTGCTTCTCTCCCCCACATATAACCCCTCTTGTCTGGAACCTACTGTTCCTACAAATAGTCTGATGCTCACTGTAAGTTATCTTCACAGAGCACCATTCAGAAGCATTTGAAGGGACTGCACATCACTCTTTCTTTTCTAGAGTAGTTTAGAGAATTTTTTTTCTTTTATGCAGGAGTCATGACAAGATCCAACTGAAGCTTTTCTGCCAATAAATCTCCTGTGATATGTTACTTCTCTTTTTCTTTCATGATTGTGAAACAGAAAAGGGAAACTATTTTATCTGCAGTAAAGGAGGTTCCATGGATATCCTACAAGGTATAAATGCTGAAAGGAGAAAAGATACGATTAACTCAATCTAGTTAAATTGGATTCCCAAATGTTGCTTTTCCTTAACTGTGCAGTTGGTTTTCAGACAAATATTTCAATTGTCTAGTTTTCATCTTATGAATTACTTATTCAATGGATAGTTTCAATGTCTGCTATGGGCCTGTACTCTGTTAGATCCTGGGAACCTAGCCACGAGTTTGTGAGAAATGGCACATGCCTAAATATCAACATGCAAAAAGAAAACTCCCCCGACAAACATACCACTCACCTCTTCAATGGGCATACTGCATCTACTTTTGGTTTTAGGATGCTGAGGGGTAGGGATGAGAGCATTGAGAGATTAAAAATAACTAATAGTATTTGAAATGCTCTTTTATCATGAATAAAGACTGTGAGTCATAAATGTATATATTAAGAGTGTATAGTAGAGGGCAAAAAAATGAACACGTAGGACTAAGTGCACATATTGTTCCACTGGAGAGGTACAGTTCCTCTACTGGAGGAACATAATAGATAGGCTAATTGGTTCTTAGAGGTAGATGGTGGAGTAGACCATAATGGATGACTTCCTAGAGGAGGGTCTGACCTGAAGATGGAAACGTGTCTGTGTGTGTATGGGGCAGGGATGCCACTCTCCAAGAATATAAAGACAAACAAATAACAAACAAAACAAATAAAATGCATGGCACATTCAGGGGAAGAAGCTGATATCTGCATTGTAGAGAGAAGGTAAGCCTGGAGAGGTCCTCAAAGGCCAAACCAGGCAAAGTTTAAAGACCATCCTAAGGACTTAGACTTTTACCTAATCTACACCATTTTGCACATTTGTAAAAATTTTAGATAGAAAAAAAATTAAAACAGTGTCAATATGCGGTATAGTGAAAAGAGCCCTTTCTAGGATCCTCTGAGCCTTTTGTAGGAACAAAATAATAAGATCCCTCAGGGTGGGAAATGTTTCTTAACTGCATGTTTTCCAAGCCTAAAAGTAAGTCACAAAGTCAAGCTCTTCTTTGGCATGCTATCTCTGTAAATTCTGATTTCCTCATCAGTAAAGCAAAAGCTTTCGCCATATGGTTTTCTCTGTGTGGTGCCACACTTCTTCACTTTTTTATTAAAATAAGTTTTGATCCACGGTGAAGTTGCAAATACAGTACTGAGTTCCTGTATACATTTCATGCTGCTTCCCTAACATCAACATAACCATGGTATATTTACAAAAACTGAGAAATCAACATTGGTATAATACCATTCACTAGACTACAGATTTTATTCAGAGTTTATCATTTTTCTTTTTGTTTTTCACTAACACCTCTTTCCTATATCAGGACTCAATTCAGGACAACTCACTGCATTTAGTTGTCCTATCTCTTAGTCTTCCCCAATCTATGCCGATTTCTCCATCTTTATTTGTCTTTCATGACCTTGCCACTTATCAAAAGTATTAGTCATGTATTATGCAGAATGTCTTGCCAGTTGAGGCTGTCTAATATTTTCTCAAGGTTTTCCTGAGTATATGGATTTGGGGGGTAAATACCATCTCATTGGGCCATATGAATTTGGGTTCCCTACCAGCTCTAAACTTTATAAGAAAGTCATGCTCCCTGGTCTCTATCCTCGTCTTCATTCTACCAGGTCCAGTATAATCTGCGCATCAGACTTGAGAGGAACTTAGTATATGACAGTCACAGTAAGTCCAGCGTCCTCTCTAGTTTTCTTTTTGGAGCCTTCATTAATCTCTAACCCTCTTAAACATTGTTTGTTCTATTCATTTTCTGCATTTTTCCCCTTCAGCCTGCAGCCACCACCGATGCAATATGTCTAAAATGACAAGATAAGTATTATGTTCCTTGGAAGAGTTTTCTTTTTAACAAGATTATTTTTGGTCTCTGATATCCCCAGGAAATCTCTTTCCATGTAGTCTAGTCTATCTGCATTGGCAGGGAATTAGAATGTGCAAGATCCATGTTTGCAAATTTTCTAGACCTCACTATTTGCTATTTAAAAAGACAATGAATCATTCCCAATTATCTTTCCTCTTGAAGACAGAGCTGTCTCCCTGATTTAAACTGCAACCATCAACATGCTACTTAATCTACAGAAGGAATCTGTAAAGATGGAACCCAATAAAAGCAAGATTTCTTTGTGCCCTAAGGTAAGTCTCTAAGTAAATTTGTATAGGTAACTTTCATTTTGGGTCATTTTGATGGGCAGAATTTACCTTCTTACAGACTTAGGAAACTAGGATCTGAAACTTGAAGTTACCATCAGGGGAGCTCCAAGACTTGGATAAGTGCGTGGTGCTGGGGAAAATATTGAGGAGAAAATGATTGCAATTACTGTTTCACAAGCTCCATCACAATTCCTTTTACTTCCTTGAACACATGGTGTTTCTTCTACCTTGGGGCCTTTCCACATGCTGTTCCTCCTGCCAAGATGACTCCCCTCCCCACCTTCCTTTTTGCCTTCCTCAGGAAAGCCTTCACCTACCTTCCAGACTAAATCAGACCCTCCTTCCTATGCATTCGCAATTCCATGTACTTTCCCTCTATAGCATCTGACAAGATTTATAATCATATATCTGTGCTGTAATTTGACAACAATAATGTCAGTTAACAATTCCTGAGTGCTATCTAGGCCAAGCTGTGGATCTCTCATTCAGTCTTCAAAATAAAACTCCGAGGAGGCTGAGGCACAACTTGATTCATACCTGGCATTCCAGTAAATGGTAAGTGACATGAGGGCAGTTTTGTGTTGTGGGGAAAAGATTCTTGGTACATGTGCATTAAACAAATGACTGTAGCCTAATGCAGCAGGGAAAAACCACACACTTTAGGGTCACACACATCTGGGTTTAAATCTCAATTCTGTGATTGGTTAGCTCTATCAACGTGGACAACATACTTAGCTTCTCCAAGTCTTGATGTCCTCATCCATCTGACATAATGAGACTCGCCATAAAAAAATTAAAAATAAATAAAAAGTTTAAGGGAAGTAAATGAGGTGTTATAAGTAAAAGAATGTAATCATGCCAACATGCTCAATAAATAACAGCTTCTCTATTCTTTTAATAAAATATTCCTTAGTGCTCTTCGGTCAAATTGTCTCGCTGCTCTATAAGTCGTCTGAGACACCATTTGGACACTTCACTCACCAAAATGCTACACATCAAGTTAATCACTTTGGGTTCTTTCTATGATGTTATTTCAAGAATGAAGATGGATTTCTTAGCATTCAGGGGAACACCTGTCCAATGGAAATCAACAAAGAGTCCTCAGTTTACCATCTACTTCACTAGACTACTGGAGAACCAAGCTGCATTTCAGTTCTGCACTAGCAGAACCAGCCAGGCATCAGCCCATTCTACTCTTTTGGCTGATAAATTTAACTGCTTTAACCACTTTGTCAAAGCTTTGGCAGCAGGTTGCAGTGGTACTAAAAGATGGTAGAACTGAATCCCCAATTATAAGATGCTCCAGACGAAAGGGAAGCATGATATTAGCATTTCAAAGTAGGAAAGCAAACAGAAAGATTCACAAAGGAAAAGGAAAAATACACTTTAGGATAAAATTCTTTGAAGTGTCTCAATTCCCAAAATAACAGAATGATTATCTAATGGTATACATTATGTCCTCCTAATTACTTTATGAAATTTACATGGGAAACAAACAGAAGGCGGTCATGAAAAATAAAAATTGCCAATAAAATAGATGAGAATAAGGAGTGCTTGCAGGTAGGAAATTATGACACTTGCTTTCATGTGTCAAGCACTGATGACATGCTATGCTCTGAACTAGACATTTTAACTCATTTAATTTTCTTTACACCCTGTGACACGTTTATTTAACAAATATTTACCAGGTACTTACAATGCATCAGGCACATGCTAAGAGCAAGACAGACAAGAACCCTGACCCATGAAGCATGGAGTCTAGCTCAGGAGACACATTTTAAACAGTTTCTTAATGTTTAGAACATTAATGTTAACTTAGGCCAGTGGTCAGCAAACTGTGGATCGCGAGCCACATGCGGCTCGTGAGCCACGGTTTGCCACTCTCTTGACTAATGAGTTTGCCGACCACTGGGATAGGGGCTTAATCACAAGGAACAACAACAGCCTGTAATTATTGAAATCAAGAGTCTAGGTCAGTGGTCGGCAAACTCATTAGTCAACAGAGCGGCAAACCGCGGCTCGCAACGCACATGTGGCTTGCGAGCCGCGGTTTGCTGACCACTGACTTAGGGTAACTGACTTGTACAGGCTTGCCTGTGACTTTCCTGGTTTCAACAATTAAAGTTTCACCTCTGGAGAATGCCCCCTCAGTTCTGAGCACAGGGGCACAATTGGATATTTGGAAAAATGACACAAGACATAACTACATACAATAAGTGTTAATTGAGAATTGTCATCATATCCTTTTCTTTATCTGTAACATATTCCCAGAGCTGACTATAGTTTGGGGCACATAGTAGATTCTCAGTAAATATCTGTTGACTTGTATTTATTGCCTACCTAGCAACAAGTATTTATTGTTTCTTACCATGCACAATACTACCAGTTAAGTTGCGTATTTCTTCCTCAGAGATCAGCAATGGAAATTCCATTTATTAGGAATTCAGCAGTTATTCTCTGATGAACTGAAAGTCCAATTAAGTTTGATAACAACAGCTGACTGGAGCCACCATCTCTGCTACTTACTTTATAGACAACTAGTGTCCCGGTGAATGAAATTCATGCACATTAAAAGGGAATTAATTAGAGGAAATATATTAATATTGCTATTTGCCCTTGCTCTATAATAGAAGTGTCAAAGATGAAAGAAAATTAGTAAAGTGTATATGAAAATCTCCCTCCTGTCAGAGTCTGGGGCTTGCTATGGGACCTAGAGTCAAGTCCCTGTCCACCACCCACACGCACTTCAAAAACGCAGGAGACCCAGATCCAGCCGGCCCCACCCCCATGGAATGAGACCCAGACCCAGCTGGCCCCACCCCCATCAAGCCCCTCCTGGCGGGGGTTGCCTGGCGCTGGGGCGGGGGGGATGGGCACAGCCTGAGGTGCCCTGTCAAGCCTTACTGGACAGGGGGCACAGCCTGAGGACCCTCGACCTGGCGCCGAGGTGGGGGCATAGCCTGAGGTCTCCCAGCCTGGGGCAGGGGGCGCAGCCTGAGGTCTCCTGTCAAGCATCTCCGGGCGAGGGGTGCAACCTGAGGTCCCCCATCAAGCCTCATGGGGCGGGGGCGTGGCCTGAGTTCCCCTGTCAAGCCCCACAGGGCAGGGGGTGCAGCCTAAGGTCCCTTGCCCCAGCCAGACACCATGCAGCCTCAGGTCCCTGCTGTTTGGTCTTGACATTATGGCGTCCCGGCTAATTTGCATATTCCTCTATTATATATATATATATATATATATATATATATATATATATATATATATATATGATGATGTTTACCAGCAGTTCAAAGAAACTGGGTGACAGCTCTTATATCACATGAATGATAATACTTTCATCCTCTATCCTTCTAGAATAAAGGGCCAGTGGACTGTTAAAACAGCATGAACTAAACAACCAGCAGACAGCAATTCCTTCCTTGTCACCCAGTAATCACTCTTGCTATATTCCAACAGTTTTCTTTGCTTTGCCTTTCTGAATGCTTTCTCTGCAGACGTTGCGATTAGGCTAGTAATTTTAGTGGGAGTAGCACACTTACAGCAATTTCCATGATAATCAAGGACTACAAATAAGACAACCACAGTGAAGATGAGGAGCAGTGAAAAAGAACATGTAGAAATTATCTCAGTGCTTATCAAAATATGTTTGTTTCATGGAATAACAGTGCTCAAGGTACTCTATGAAGAAAGAGTTCCATGAGACAATTTGGGGAAAACTGTGAAGAATGGGCCCACCTTAAAGATGGATTATGTTACCATTTTAAGGCTCCAAAAAAAATTCATGCAATTATAAAAATATGATACCATCTGACTCAGATTTGTGGGGATTGATAGTGCTCGTTCATACCTGAGTTCTATCTTCCCTGGGCAAAGGAATATTCTCCGTGCCTTGTCTTTAGGCTAGTTACCACCAATGAAATGTGAGTAGGCAGGACCTGTGTCACTTGCAGGCTGAGGCAGAGAACAGCTCCTATGTAAAATTCTAGCTCTTTGAAGTCCTATGAGGAGATCATGAGCACCACTATTAGAGGCATAGCCATTTGATGGAAGTGCCAGGAGCTCTAAGTCACTGTATGGAAGCCAGCTGCCCTGGAACGTCCTCCAGGTGCCATAGCACTTTGTATAAGCAAGAAACAAACCTGCCCAGCCAGCAGCATAGCTCAGTGATTGAGCATTGACCTATGATCAGGAGGTCAAGGTTTGAATCCTGGTCCCTGGTTGTGGGCTCAATTGATCCCTAGTGTGGAGCATGCAAAAGGCAACAGATCAATGATTCTTTCATCATTGAAGTTTCTGTCTCTCTCTTATTCTCTCTTCCTCTCTGATATCAATAAAAATATATTTTTTAAAAAGAAACTTTTTCCATGTTAAGCCACTGATTTGAGAGAGTTAATTTGTTACTACAGCTTAGCATAGCCTATCCTAACTCAAAAAGTTGACTGTTTGGGTGAGAGAAATAGTAAGTACAATTCTTAGCAACATAGGGGCCCTATTTAAATATGGAAGGCAAGACATAAAACAACTAAAGAACCATTTGTGCCAAGTGAAGTAAAAATCTCCCTTTATTAATAACTACCATTTAGTGAGCTCCTACTGTGTGTCAGGCACACTATGTGGATGCTTAGTCTATCAATTTAATCCTTTAATCCTTCCTAAGAGTTCCAGGACAAAGATACTATCATTCCTAATTCATAGGTAAGGAAATGGAGGCTCTAAAAGTTTAGAGAACTTGCCTACAGCCTCACAGTGTGTGGGTCACAGAGTCACAATTCAAATTCTGCTTTTCCCTGGCTCTTTCTAACCCTAAGTTTGGGCTCTTCCCACTGTGCTACACTTAGGGGAAAAAGATGAGCATTTTAGCAAGGAACACAGACATGACAGCTGGGGCGGAAAAGCACACTATTGTACTACATTTTCGCTGTGCAATTCATAGTAATCTGACAGCAGAAGATTATTTTCCAGAGTGAGTTTCTCATACAGCAAAGAAAGAGAAGTAATTACCATCTGATTCTACCTCCGTCTTTATATTTTGGCAGGACAAAGAAAAGGAGAAAGGAAAAAGGCACTATTGCACGGAGTTTTATGTTTTTAAACAATTAAAAATATTTACTGAAAGGTAACTTTGTCCCATTTATTTCTTTCAGTAGAAATAGGTCCAAATGTTTGCCACAAAACATCCCTACATTCTGCCCCTAAATCAATTTCTATCCATTATTGGAAGAGTATAACAAATTCATGTAAACCTGCTTATTCTTTAATTGGAAGTTATAAAATGTGTCATGTTTATAGGCTCTGATAATGTTGTAAAAAATTAAGCACTGGAAAATGCTGGAGTCATTATTTCTTCAAAGGAAAAGCATGTTATCCTCTTTTAGAAGTCACGGTTGGCCATTTATGATAATTCTATTGCATGGCATTTAAGAAAAGCAATTAACAACCAAAATAAAATTTCATGTTTCTACTGTCTTAAAGGTGAGTTTATTTTAGAATTAAAGTCTCTGATGTATTTTTAGAATCTGCTGAAATCACTATAGAACAACAATGATACAACATCACAACATTTACTTGGCAATACCATTCAGCGACTATTTGGCAATAAAAATGAAAGAGTACTGATACATGCTACAATGTGGGTGAACCTTGAAAACATCATGCTACATGAGAGGAGTCAGAAACAAAGGTCACATATCCTATGGTTCCATTTATATGTCATGTCCAGAACAGACAAATCCAGAGAGACAGGAAGTACATTAGTGGTTACAAAAGAATGGGGTGGTGAATAGCTGGAAATGGGGAATGGCAGCTAATGAGTAGAGGGTTTTCTTTGGGGTGATTAAAATATTGTAGTTTATTGGGATGATGGTTGCACAACTCTGTGAATACCATTGAATTGTATACTTGAAATGAGTGAATAGTACAATATGTGAATTACTGTCAATAGAGCTATTAGGTTAAAAATCACTATCGACAGTGCCCACTGGCAGGCTCTCCTTGAACCACTCTTCTCATCTTTGGTGCTGAGATCACATGCCTTCATCTGGCTCCTAGAGTGTGCCAGGATCCCACTCACCTCAGGTCTTTGCACATGATGCTCCTACTGCTCAGACTCTGCCCTTCCACTTCTGCTGACCTCCAACCCACCACACATTGCCCAGACCTGGGGTAACTCTGACCTTGAACATCAGATTGCCACTCTCATATGACCTGAGAAAGCCTTTCCTGACTCTCCGAATAATCTCTGCAGAGCACGCAGAATCACCTTGGGCACCTGCACATTTATTTAGGCTTTTTAAAAATATATTTTTATTGATTTCAGAGAGGAATGGAGAAGGAGAGAGAGATAGGAACATCAATAAGGAGAGTCATTATTCAGTGGCCGCCTACACGCCCCACACTGGGGATCAAGCCCTCAAACCAGGCATGTACCTTGACAAGGAATCAAACCGCGACTTCCTGGTACATAGGCCAATGCTCAACCACTGAGCCACACCGGCTGGGCTATTTAGGCTTTTAAAAAAGTATTTCTATTTGTACTTGCCCTTCCAACTGGCACAACACTCAGCATATAACAGATGCTCAGTAAATATTTTAGAACTAAGTTAATTTTTAGTCTAACTTCATTTTATATCATAAAAGGCTTCCCTCTCCCCGTCTATTTTTCTATAAAAGGTATACAGTAAGAATGTCTCATAAAAACTTGAAAATAAGCTGTTTATTCAGAGATGTACTAATAGAACCATTGGTATTAACCAAACACAAAACAGATCTTTTCTCACCCTATGATTTCGTCCAGAAGATAAATGTCCTCGAGGAAAATAAGAAATAGAATTGCTAGAACAATTGTGGCTAAAGGAAGAAATGACTTTTTTTTAATATGAACAATGTTTGTTTTAATTTCTGTGCAACTTTTCCTTTTGCTTTGTTCCAGGCATAATCACTCAACAAATATCTCCAGAGGGCTGGCTGTGTGCAGGAGAGCACAGTGGTTAGGAGTGAGTTGAAATGCAGGCTCCAACCTGAATTCAGATACAACTTCCTTCTTTTGCAAGTTACTTGACTTCTTTAAGCCTAAGTTTCCTCATTTGTGGAATGAAAATAATAATACCCGACTCCCTAGAGTTGTTCTGAGGACTGATTGAGATACCTCTGTAAGCAGTTGGCATAGAGACCTATCAGTACATGATGATGATGATGATGATGATGATGATGATGATGATGACGACGACGATGACGACAACTCATTCTACTGTCAAGAAGTCAGCAGGCCTTCCAGAAAGGGGATGCTGGTGAAGAGACACCATTATAAATAATTATAATTCAAGATAGAAAACGACCTCCTTCCTGGAATTAATCCTACTGATAACCCTTGTACAAGTTCTCCAATATGAACATTTAAGAGCATTTTCTATTACAAAGCATTGTTGTTTTTTAAGACAATTAGAAACAACTAAAATATCCATTGAGACAGGATTGGTTAATTATGGTGTGCCCATATGATGTGAATGCAGTTGCTGAAAATATGATGTGAGCTGTTTAAAACCAGAGGAACAGTACAGCCCTGTTCTCAGATCCCTCCAGTTTTCTCTGAGCCTTCCAGTTTCATCTTTCATTAATACAAGGAGCACTGGCATTCCTCATGTATTCTTCAAAATAGTTGAATAAAGACATTGGTACTAAAAAAATAAAGCGGAGGTATATATGCTCAGTTGATATTTAAAGAGATTTCAGATATATTATTAAGTGGAAAGAGTAACGAATAAAATACGTGTATGAAAAACTACATATATACATAATCATAGATAGTAGGTCACATCTAGTTGGAGAAATCTGAAACTGTCTTAGAGTGGATTTAGACAATGTGAGAAGGAAATTGGAGGCGAAGGAAAAAGCAGGCATCAGGGCATGTGTGGAGGTGAACATGTACGGGGAGAGGTAAGAGTTTGCAGCTTCCAGAGGTGAAGAGTCAAGAACGATGCACATGTAGCAGGATTTGAGATTCGAAGGTTAGGCTGATTGTGTAGAACTTGAAATGGCAGATCAAGGCATCTGGTAGGCACTGGGAAGTTATGGAAGATTTGTGAAGAAAGAAATAATATGATCAGAGCTGTCCATTAGGGTGGGTCACGTGGAGGGGTCCATAGAGAGGAGTGAAGGGAGCATAGAAAGGCATAGGGCACTTAGGATGCTACTACACGGTGCCCAGTTGTTCTCTCTGTGTTTTATAACTACTATGTTGACACAGCTTCAGTTTTACTTCCTGATGAGTGTTTGCTGCTTTCAGATGAAATAAGTCACATGAACGGAGCTGGCAATTCCTTTCCAAAGTTTCCGACAGATGTCCCACACATCTAAAAATTACTGATCTCTTCCATTCAATAATGAAATTCTTGGCAGATATAATTTTTCAAAGAAATGTTATTTTGCCTATTAAATGAAAGGAAGTGAGATCATTAAAACAGTTCCCTGAGTAATGCATTTTAAATGAAAAGCCTTTTTTTTTCAAGTCTTTGGGGGAAAAATATCAAAAGTTAAACTGAAAGGGAAAGCTCAAATTAATATGTGAATTCTATCAACACTCAAGGTTTTGAGTCCAAGCCTAGGAGTTACGGAGCATATGGTGATTTACAGCTCTGGATTTTAACTATGTCTATGGAAATGACAAAATAAATGTCTCCAGTGAAGTTTTCATCACTCTTTCAATGTGAAATATGCAAGTATTATAACTTCCCTGTTTTGTTTGAGATCGGTTTGTTATAGGAGGGAGTCATCATGATTTTCATTAAATGTGTCAAATGAGTTTGAGCTAGAGAAATAGGTGATGGATTAATATGTAGTAAATTTGTTTTTACAGTGACAAATTTAATGTCTCTCCATGGACATTATGTATTTCTCTATTGACAGATTTTTTTCCATAAAAAGACAACAAACCTTTTGAATTATAGGTTAATGAAATTACATGTTAAAACTTGATGAAACTCTTGGGAAAATGATGCAGCATCAACTGTTAAGATTTAAGTTTCCTATTTATCTGTCCCCATTTTAAGAAACTGCCATTCATGCTTTGGTGAGGAAAATAAGTAAATGTCTTTAGGGTATTGAATTAAATTCATAAAAAAGGCATTTGCTATGTGAAGCAAAGTTACACATATTCCAGCCTTCCCGGGGTCACAATTTAAAAACCTTTGCTTCCCAGAACTTGGCTTAGTGCTTAACATTTACTAGGTTAATGGGAGATATTATTGGATAGATGGATAGTGAGGGAATGAGTACTGTGCCACTCTATGGTCTAAATCCCAATTAAAAAGAATTCACCAGCCGAAACCGGTTTGACTCAGTGGATAGAGCGTCAGCCTGCAGACTGAAGGGTCCCGGGTTTGATTCGGGTCAAGGGCATGTACCTTGGTTGCGGGCACATCCCCAGTGGGAGGTGTGCAGGAGGCAGCTGATCGATGTTTCTCTCATCGATGTTTCTAGCTCTCTATCCCTCTCCCTTCCTCTCTGTAAAATATCAATAAAATATATTTTTTAAAAAAGAATTCACCAATATTCACATATAACCATATAAAAATTACATGTTTATGAAAATAAACAGTATCTGTCAAACCCATATGATACTTGTATATAACATCTATATCTATCTATCTATCTATCTATCTATCTATCTATCTCTGTCTTTATACACCAAATACTAAAACACCTTCAAATATAGCTATTTTTACATTTATTTTTTAAAAATTGAGTCAGATCATTTTTTGAAAATACATATATGCTAACTGTGGGGCATTATATAGATAGTATAGGTATAAAGTTTATTTTTCATTTTAACAGACATTAGCTGATATTGACATTCTTAACGATAGAATAATATAGGCATTCTCTTTTTTTAAAAAATATATTTTATTGATTTTTTACAGAGAGGAAGGGAGAGGGATAGAGAGTTAGAAACATCGATGAGAGAGAAACATCGATCAGCTGCCTCTTGCACACCCCCTACTGGGGATGTGCCTGCAACCAAGGTATATGCCCTTGACTGGAAGCGAACCTGTGACCCTTCAGTCCACAGGCCAATGCTCTATCCACTGAGCCAAACCGGTTAGGGCTAGGCATTCTCTCTACAGTTAGGAAAGAAATGAAAGTTTCCAATGCCATAACTAAGATCTTAACATTAATTTAAATGTCACCATGATGTCAAGAAAGAAGATTATGATTCACTATCTTGTTTTCTTCTATATAACAAATGCAACATAATTACATTTTGGCATAAATGTGAAAAGATTTATGCATAAATCAAGAAAAGATTTAGAAGGCATAAAAATAAGAAAAAAACAACAATATAAATATTCCTAGAAAAATACTTCAGTTTTTGACATTAGGCACTCAAAGAAAATGTGAAAAGTTAAGTGGTTCCTACAAACTATAAAAATTAAGTTTTCTTATGTATCAGAAATAACTAATGAGAAATTTGATGGGAAAATTTTCCAGTTACAATAATAAAAATACAAAATATTTAGCAATGTTATTAAAAGAAATATGTAGAAACATTACAAAACTTGAATAAATATAAAAGATAAAACTACCAGTTCTAGAAGAAAACATGGATGTTTTCCTCCATAACTGGGTTTAGAGAAAGGCTTCCTATTTATAAGTCAAAATTCATTTGCAATAAAAGTGTAGGTGGGTACATTTAGATATATAAAAACAATAAGGGTTTTTATATCAATTATCTATACTAATAAAAGGGTAATATGCTAACTAGACCAGGAGACCTGCCAGGAGACCTTCTGAACGTCCTTCTGGACAAAGCCATGGTGGCAGGGGCCGAGGCAGAGGTGGTTAGGGGCAATCAGACCAGGAGGGGAGGGCAGTTGGGGGTGATCAGGCCAGCAGTGAGGGGAGCAATTGGGGGCAAGCAGGCCAGCAGGCAGAGTGGGTAGGGGCGATCAGGCAGGCAGGCAGATAAGCGGTTAGGAACCAGCAGTCCAGGATTACAAGAGGGATGTCTGACTGCCGGTTTAGGCCTGATCCAGTTTATGGAATCGGGTCTAAGCCAGCAGTCGGACATCCCCCAAGGGGTCCCAGATTGGAGAGGGTGCAGGCCAGGCTGAGGAATTCATGCACTGGGCCACTAGTATCTAAATAAAGCTGGAAAAAACAAAGCTCTACATGGAAAAATCACCATAAACAAAGTCAAAGCACAAATAAAAAACTAGGAAAAGATATTTGCAATAATATCCCTATTAAATGATTTTTAACAGTTATAATTTTTTTAAATTTGAGGAAATTTAAAAAATGCTATAGAAAAAAAGGCAGAGGATATCTACAAAAATATTTCCCAATGGACGGTAGTAGGAGGTAGTAAAGGGGGCCAAAAATATGGTAATGGAAAATGATTTGGTTTTGGATGATGGGCACAAAATGCAATATACAGGTCATGTATCATAGAAATGTACATTTGAAACCTATATGACCCTATTAACCAATGTCATCCCAATATATTCGATAAAATTAAATAAAAAGAGAATGCTTTTTAAACATATAAAAAGGTGTTCAATTTTTTATTTTAATATGAGAAATTGAAATTCTCAATTGTAAGATTGGCAAAATTCAGAGCTTGATGATACTGGCTTTTGATAAGACCAGGGGAAAAAAACAGTCCTCTAACATGTTGATGGTAGACATTCAAGGCCGGCCCCCTCCAATGCAGGAGAATATGCATGTGAATTATAAACTCCACATGCTTCAACAGTCACATATCTGAGAATATAACTGAGCATATACCTCCAGCAATACAAAAAGTATGTATGCTGGATCATTCATTACAGCATTATGTGCAATTGCAAAATATTGGCAATTATCTTAAGTGCCCAAATATGCACTGTGATTAGCTGAATATACTATGGTGCATATATAAATGAGGAACCCAGCATCCATACAAAGACAGAGGAAGATCTCTATGAACTGTACTAGGGAGTGATTTTCAAGATACCTTACATCAAATACAGCAATGTAAAAGTTATTACAAATAATATGCTACCTTTGTATAAGAAACAAAGAAAAATTATATATACACATGATTATTTTTGCAAAAAGAAATATAAAATGAGTACAGAAAAACTAATGAATTCAGAAGGGGCTGGAAAGGGGCTACAGGCTAGAAGGGAAGATGGTTGGAGTGACCTTTCATAATCACATCTTTATAGAATCATGTTAATATTCTACATATGCCAAAAATTAAATTAAGTCGGCAAGGATGGAGATGAAACCTAAAACTAAATACACACAGAAGCAAATAAAGCCAACTTAATTTTAAATGAACAACAACAACACTGAAAGGAACAAAGAAAAGAAATCCAGGTAACTTTAAACAGAGTTTTTTTTAAAGGATAGTTCTGAAACTATTTTATATCTATTGTAGAACTGAGCAAATGAGTAAATGTGTTGATGCTGGAATCAGGGCGGTCACTATGAAAGAAAGTAGATGAAAATGTGTGAAATGTAAGTGTTGTGAGGTCTCTGCTTTGTTTAAAAAAAAATCAGGTTATTGTACTTACAAAGCATCAGTGATTTGTCAAAGTAAGTAAGAAACCTTTGGGACTGAATTAGTTTTGAAATATTTATATGTGTTTTTTCTGTCAGTTGAACAGGTTTAGAGGCAATAATGGCATAGTAATAACAAACCCGGATTTTGGTTGTTAAATACCATTCCTCACTAAAAACAACAACAAAACACACACACACACAAACACACACACTCACACACTACAGTAAAATAAACAAAAAACAGGGCTGTTTGGAAAAAAATGTCCATCTTTTAAGCTGGAACATCTTGTATAGTCACAGGAATGTAAAGTATAGCATAGGAAATATATCCTTTCTAATTAAAGAGTAATATGCAAATTAACCATCACTCCACTACACCCACAAGCCAAGTCTGCCAGCCAATCAGGGGCAAGTATGCAAATTAACCCAACCAAGATGGCTGTGGCCACAGAGTGAGCAGGAGGCTTGGGTTTCCCTGGCAATGGAGGAAGCCAAGCTTCCTGCACACCCTGGCGGGCCCAGGCCTCCACTCAAGGCTACAAAGTTTCAATTATAGAAGATAAATAAATCCCAACAAAAATGGTGGCAGCCACGGAGCTGGAGAGAGCAGGAGGCTTGTTTTGCCCTGGTGATGGAGGAAGCCAAGCTTCTGCAGCCCTGGCCTGCCTTGGCCTCCGCTTAAGGCTACAAAGTTTCAATTATAGAAGATAAATAAATCCCAGATACCAGGGCCTCTGCTTGGGTCGCTGGTGGGGCATTGCCGGCCTGCAAACCACCACAGGCCCCTCGCCCAGGCTACCCCATGCCCCAAGGGAACCCCCACCCTGATCCAGGACACCCTTCAGGGAAAACCAACTGGCCCCCACCCGTGCACCAGGCCTCTATCCTATCTAATAAAAGAATAATATGAAAATTGACCATCACTCCAACACATAAGATGGCTGCCCCCATGTGGACAAAAGACAGCTGCCACAAGATGGCTGCCACAAGATGGCCAGCAGGGGAGGGTAGTTGGGAGGGATCAGGCCTGCAAGGGAGGGCAGTTGTGGGCGCTCAGGCCAGCAGGGGAGGGCAGTTGGGAGTGACCAGGCCTGCAAGGGAGGGCAGTTGGGGGTGATCAAGCCTGCAGGGGAGGGCAGTTAGGGGTGACCAGGCCAGCAGAGGAGGGCAGTTGTGGGGGACCCAGGCCTGCAGGGAGAGCAGTTGGGGGGGACCAGGACTGCAGGGGAGGGCAGTTAGGGGTGACCAGGCCTGCAGGGGAGGACAGTTAGGGGTGACCAGGCCTTCAGGGGAGGACAGTTAGGGGTGAACAGGCTGGAAGGGGAGCAGTTTAGTATCAATCAGGCTGGCAGGGGAGTGGTTAGGGGTGATCAGGCTGGCAGGCAGAAGTGGTTAGGGGCATCAGGAAAGCAGGTAGGCGAGCAGTTGGGAGCCAGCAGTCCTGGATTGTGAGAGGGATGTCTGACTGCCCATTTGGATCGGGCCTAAATGGACAGTCAGACATCCCTCAAGGGGTCCCAGATCAGAGAGGGTGCAGGCTGGGCTAAGGGACACACCTCCCTCCGTGCACGAATTTCGTGCACTAGGCCTCTAGTATACATATAAAAGGCTAAGTGACTGTCCATCCGACCAGTAGCTATGATGCGCACTGACCACCAGGGGGCAGACACTCAATGCAAGGGCTTCCATGACACACACTGGCCATTTAAAAATAAAGGGCACCACGGACCTGACACTGACAAACCAACATTCAACTTCCCCCAAGTGGGACACTGGCCCCGGCACCATCCTGGAGCAACATCCCACCAAATCACAGCCAATGCTGCCAAGATCCCATGGCGTAAAATGCAGCCCACAGCCCAGCCAAGCCCAGAAATGATCGCTGTGAGCACCGGGTAATGATTTCACATAGCAACACCCAGCTTTCTTTCCCTAGCGACTAGCCTCCTTGGAGTGTCTTCAACCCAGGAACCCGACTTGCTTTATAGCCAGGTGCAAACATTTTACAGTTTAACCAAATGTTTGTGAAGTGTTTTCATGTGCCTCATCTCAGTTGATCCTCACAGAAGTTCTGGAGTAGGTAGATAAGAGACTGGGTAGGATCCCATTTTCTTTTCATTAGCCAGAAAACGGAGATTTAGAAACTTGACCCAACTGAAAAGAAGTAAGAAATGGTGGAACTTGAAAATGACTTCAGGTTTTCTACTGTGCAGAATATAGTCAAACACTGCTACAGTTAATATTTCACCCTCTGTTCTCCCTGTGTGATCTATAATAATAATCTGCTTCATGTTGCAATGTACTGCTGTGTTGCTAACAATTACTTGAAAGAGAAGTTGGGTTGCTTCACTGAGCTGGAAAAAGTTTAGCTAAATCAGAAAGCAGGTCTAATTAAGCAAGTTCATCTATATATGTAAAAGGTTAGGTTGACTCGTGCATGTGCAATACATATAAAGCTCTCGCTGGTGCCAATTGCACGCATGTGTTTCAATCTGTCATTGTTGATCATGAATTTGGTTGACACTTCTATTATAGAGAAAGGGCAAATAGTGATATTAAAATATTTCTTCTAATTAATTTCCTTTCAATGTGCATGAATCCGTGCACCATATAGTATAGTCTATAATATTGTAATAACTATAATGGTCTGTAGCAAATAAGAGCCAACATGGATAAGGAAGATTGAAAACTATTATAAGAATTTTTTTTAGAGTGGTGAAGGCCTGGGATGGAGGGTAGGGGTGGGTTAGAAGGGGTCAATAGAGGGGAAAAAAGGGGGGACCCATGTAATACTTTCAACAATAAAGTTTTAAAAAAGCAAATAATTATAAGAATTTAAGATGTGAAGGGTCTAGTCCAATGTCCAGAACAGTGTAGATGCCAAAAGTAAACTCATTTCCTTCTCTCTCTTTCATCATCCCTACTATAAATCTTACTTTAAAAGAAAAAAGTCACCATGGAAAAATACATCAAAATGCATACTCTTACCATTAAACTTTTAATGTCTCTTTCTAGATATGCAGGTTAATCCTAATTCTTTTTAGTAAAGAAATGAAATAGAGCAAAATGCAACTAGGTGAATGTGCTATACACATAAAACCAGCCATCACAATGTATATCACTAACAGCATTTTCTGGAAAGAGCAATAATGAGTAGCAGAGAACATGAGCTTTGGTAGCAAACCTTGCTTCTGACCATCTACATGACAACTAGCAAGTTACTTAGATAAGTAAGTTAATTTCACTGAGCCTCAGTTTTCTAAACTATAAAACAGGTATGAAAAGTGTAGCCCCATTGTAAATTTGTGGCAAAGATGAACTGAGATGAGGTATGTAGAGCACTTAGCATAATGCTTGGCAAATTACTATGTAGTAAGTAATAATCGTTACTACAGATATAGTTGACTAACTATAGTCACCTAGATTTCTTAGACATCAAGTGCCTGAAAAATTATTTCAGTTTCATATTTGTTTATGCATTGAGTAAAATATATATTTATAAAGTTAATCCATATGTTAATCTATATATATAAAAGCCTAAGTGACTGTTATGACTGGACGACTGGACAACTGGACGACTGGCCGGTAGCTATGACACTCAATGCAGGAGCTGCTCCCTGGTGGTCAGTGCGCTCCCACAGCCAACCTCCCACGGCCGGCCAACCACTAGCCAACTTCCCATGGTCCCTCCCCCTGGCTGGCCGGCCCTGATGGCCCCAATCAGGACTGGGTGAGATGATCCTGATCGGCTCCAATCACCAGCCAGGCTGAGGGATTCCACCCGTGCACAGATCCATGCACCAGGCCTCTATTTGGATTATAATACTAACAAACAGGTTGTAAGAGGTGCCTAACATGTTTGGACATGCTAACAACTATTGACATAGTCTCATACTAAATTATAATTGTGTAAATATTTAGTCTGTCAAAAGCCACAAAATAATTACTGTATTAGACTTCCAACTGTTAAATCTTAACCTGAAGATCAAGATAATATATAATAAACAGAGACTCTAATTGCTACTTTGTGTAGAATTTCTACAACAGCCCCAAAGTTATAGTAAGTACCATTTATTCACTCCATCTAAACTTGGGGAAAAATTAAGAAACCATTGATGCACACTTGATATAACACATTATCACATTTTAATTAAATCTCCCAGAGTCTATAATATGTGGGTCTAATTAAGTAACTCATCAAGCTTCTAAGTGGACCAAAGAGTAAAATATTTGAATTTAAACAAAGCAAGATGATTAAAGAGAAAGATTGTCTAAACTTCTTAGAGTCTATAAGGAAAACTTGGCCTTTTTGTCCATACTGATTCTTGGCTTTCTGTAAATACATATTCCTATTTAGAGAAGCCTTCTGATGTTCATTTCCAAGGTAGTTGATTAACAATGTAGATGGTTGTTAGGCTATAGACTGCGACTCAAACATTCAAGAAGGTATCAGAGCCATAACTCAGAGAATAGACTGGGCCAGACCAATGAGAACAATAAAAGCCTGCCAAGGAGAAGCTGGCAATTGTGAAAGATCTATGACAAGAGTTAAAAAATCAAGTGGGTTGTTAGCAGCCATAACTTGTATGTTCCTTTATTCAAATAGTTATTGTGTCTAAAGTATATGGAACATTCTACTAGCATTGAATGTCCAAGAGGTCTGTGAACAAGAGACATGGGGACCAAGCCATGGGAACTAAAGAGCACAAGGATTAACATCCTCAACGATTTTAACTAGGAGGCCAAGGATAAAATACCCTGTCATGAGAAGTGTGTGGTCAGGTGGCAAGCAGATAAAAAGCCTCCACCCAGGCAAGGTCCTGCATAGGTGCAGGTCTGACAGAGATCAAGCCAAATTGGCCTCCTCAGCGGTGGGGACTGGAGGGTTGGTAATTGGACAAGGCATTACAATTTATGAACTTCATTGTTTGGAACCCATAGGTTCATTTTATCTGTGAAAAGGTCCACAAACATACATTTTCCATGAGGAATCTCATGTAATAATTTAGTGATGGTGTTAAGGTCCTTCCTGGTGCCTGTAAGGGTTTAATAGGAGGTAAGGTCTGTGTGATACCAGCAGACACACCTAATCCCACCTCCTGCTGAATTGACCTGTCAGTGGGATTGTCCAAAGAGCCAATATCCATCAGAGTTCCAGGAGGATCTCACACCTGCCCTCCATTCCAACTTTCTTATTAATTAATCTCAGATACCTCTAAACATGGTATAATTCCCAAAACGCTAGAGATGTGACTCAGATAAATATAGAATGAACATATGTTAAAGATTTTATTCAACTCATTAATGAGGGAACAAGTAAAGTGATTGTTACGGGTTGAATCATGTTCCCCACAATGACATGCTGAAGTCTGAATGTCCCTCAAGATGTGACCTTACTTAGAAAGAAGGTCACTGTAGATGTAATTGGATAAAGTGAGGTTATACTGGTAGGGTGACCCCTGGGTCCACTATGAGGCATCCACCAGAAGCTGGGAAGGGGCAGGGACACCTGCCTCCAGGCTCCAGATGGAGCATGGCCCAGGTAAGAGCTAGGTTCTGGATGGCGAGAATGTGATTTTGGACTCCTGAACTGTGAGGCAATAAGGTCCTTTTGTGTCAAACCATCCAATTTGCCAGCCCTAAGAAACTAATATACTAAGTAAAGCTGGCTCAAGGAGTATTTGAGAAACTGGGTATTTGTCATTTTGGAGGAGAAAAGAATCTTAGAATAACATTGTTAAAGATACAAAACTGGTTTATATCCTAGAGGGCATACAATCATTACCTTGGGAGAGAGAAATTCTTTCTCCTGGACGAATGTCTGCAAGTTAACATGCTAAGTTCACCAAGCCTGAGCCTTTAATAATGGTGTGTAGCAAGTTGAACAAAAGTATATTCTTTAGATAATTAAAAAACCTAAGGATCAGCCCATTAAACAATGCTCCAACAGGGCATTAAAAGTACTTCATTCCTCCCTCATAGCCCTTTTGCATTATTCCCAAAATTTTTACCAAGTTTTTTCTTTGTGTTTTTTTTTTTTTTTTAGTGTTTTGTTTTTTTTAACGAGTCCCTTACTCACATGCCTGCCCCCACTTGATTGGGGTTTTACTAGAATGCTCACCTGGCCAACCCCTCCTATTTGCTGACTGGAGATGACTTGGTCATCCTGTCCACCACCCCCAGAACTATATCCTTGTCGCAATCCTACTAGAGATCAAGCTCCTCCCATTTTATTTTATTTTTTTAAATATATTTTTTATTGATTTTTTACAGAGAGGAAGGGAGGTAGTTAGAAACATCAAGATAAATGTCAATCAGCTGCTTCCTGCACACCCCCTACTGGGGATGTGCTCACAACCAAGGTACATGCCCTCGACCGAAATTGAACCCGGGACCCTTGAGTCCACAGGCCAACGCTCTATCCACTGAGCCAAACCAGTTAGGGCTTATTTTATTTTTTTAAATATATTTTTATTGAGTTCAGAGAGGAAGGGAGAGGGAGAGAGTGACAGAGAAACATCAATGAGAGAGAATCATTGATCAGCTGTCTCCTGCACGCCCCACACTGAGGATCAAGCCAGCAACCCTGGCATGTTCCCTGACCTGGAATAGAACGGTGACCTCCTGGCTCACAGGTCAATGCTCAACCACTGAGCCATGCCAGCCAGGCAAGCTCCTCCCATTTTAATACAATAGCTCTTTAACAATTCTATTCTATCACTCAGCCAAATTGGAGGCTACCTGAGATGCAGCTTATGTCAGTAGGAAACAAGGAAGGTCTTGTGACAGAATCTGGACGTTCAGACAACTTTAATATGAAAACTTTACTTTGTTTTTCGTTGATGCAAGGGGGAAGAAGAAATGAAACCTTTTCCCATGTCTTCCAGGAGGGTTTGAAAATTAAGCCCACCCTGACTTCTAACAAAGGAGACAGAGATTCTATCTTGCTAAGCAAGGATTTGGACTCAAGGTTCAATAGGCCAGCAAGGTGTGTTGAGCAAGAAGAATCCGGGTGGGGTTATGTTCAACCTACTTACCAACGAGAGTGGCAAGAGAATGTATGGAGAAGAAAGGAAGCTGCTGCTGCAGAACGAGGTGCTGCCATGCCCAAGGTCAACACTTTAAAGAATTGGTGGGGGAAAGACTCAGGGGTCCCTGGGAAAGCAATCAAGGCGGGCAGTGGAAGTAGCACTTGGTGGGAGGGGTTCTAGGACAGAGGTTACTTTACTGATCAACCCAGCCACTATGAAACTATTTCACTAGATTCTTAACATGTACAGTTGCATCAGCATGACAAAGATCAAGGCTGAGCAGAAACAGAAAGGAAACAACACGGTGAAACTAAGAAAGAGGATAGCAATCCTGGATTTTCCCAGGACAACAAAGAATCCGAGAGAAGGGTATTAGGGCACTTGGCTCTTGGGATTGGGGGAAGGATATCGGAACCCCCTCAACACATGTTTTCTGGGAGTTGGATAGCACAATTTTGAGAACCCCTCAGCTGGAAGAATGTGAAATATCACCCTGGAACAGATTCCCATTTTAAAGCTTAAAATAAAATAGAATCCATATATATATAACACCCCCTTGGCAATGCAGCTCAAATTGAAAGGTGAAAAGAAAGTCTAGGGATACATGTTTAATTTTATCTCGAGGTGGTAGATCTTAGGGGAAATGATTTCTCCTTTCTAGTGTCAAACTAGAACCAAATTTTTCTGCCTCTCAGTTATGGTAAATGATTAGATACATGCCTTGGCTCAGTAGAGTGGTGCCGTTTCATTTCCTGGGAGGAAGAGAGGTTTAAATCCACCAGACAACTCATTTGTAACAAGCTTACAAGTGCTGGGAGAATGCAATAACTATCCACCCAGCTTGAACAAGTCAGTGAATGAAAGAAAGTCTTTTGACCTCAAGTAAAAAAAAATTAAAGGGATTTGTCATTTTGACTTCGGTTCTGAATTTAAAATCAATGCCAAGAGAGAAAATGCCATAATGCATCTAAATGCTGTCAGTGACCTTCCCTAGAAAATGGGATAAAGTATTAGTAGTCACTGGATGAACTCAGGTCCTACACCTGATCAATAAGGATTCTTCATTCCAACAAAAACAACAACAATATAATGGTAATAATAACAACAGAAGCTCACATTGATTGAATGTTTACTCTGTGCTAGAGACTGTGCTGAGGGCTAAGTCTGCATTCTCTCATTTAATCTTCATCACAGCTGTCTGAAGGAGTTACTCTTACCCTGGTTTTATAGACGAGGAGAGTCTATACAGATACCAGAGGTCATATAACTTGTATTAATAAGTGGAGAAGCTGGAGTTCAAACTGAGGCCTATCTGATAACACTAGAAGCCAGGATCTTAAACACTGATTGTGTCATTATATCACTTAATAGACCAGAAAAAAAAAATCTGAGGGGAACATGAGCGCCAACTAATGGAGCATCCTGGACTGTGAGTACAAGAGACAAAACCGACAAACATCATTGGCCAGTGTGGCTCAGTTGATTGGACATTGGGCCCTGCACCAAAGGGTTACCAGTTCTATTCCTGCCCAGGTTGTGGACTCCATTAATGGGGATTATACAGAAGGCAGCAGATCGATGTCTCTCTCTCACATCCATGTTTCTCTCTCTCTCTTTCTTCCTCTCTAAAAATCAATAAAAAAATCTTTAAAAAGAAAAACAAAAAATTGAAGACTACTCTTGAAAGCTACCTAATTTTCATTCTAGTGTGATTTGATTTCCTTCCTCAAAATCTTTCCTAATTCTGTTAGAATACCCTCAGTAAAAGGCAAAACAGCCCTAATGCAAGCTGGAAAGTGAGATCAATCAGAAGCCCATTAGAGAAGGATGAAGGGGAAGTGGCTGGTCGCAGCCAATGCCAAGAGAGTATCAGGATCCTTCTCAAGGGTTTTGGATGTCTTCAGTGTCAGCTGCTTCCTGAATCGCTGTAACTCTAGAGTCAGTTTCCCATTACCTGCCTGTGAATTCCCCACTCTGCAGATTTTTGCTCAAAGTGGCTCCAATCCCCACCTAGCCCACATCGGGGCTCCCGCTGCTCCCTGTCAGTGAGTGCCCACCACCACTGGAATGCCAACTAACTAGGCTCTGGTTCCCCTGATGCCCTAATCATTCCCAAACTGGAAAGCAGAGGTTTTTCTTTTATGGATTTTAGGTCTGTGCCAGGACTTGCCCTCCCAGCCCCACGTGTTCACAGAACCAGAGGCAGACATGGGTACAATCTGGGAAACAGCAATTGACTCGATTTTGTGGAAGCCAAGAATGTATGCATTTATTTTAAGAGGTCCGCTCACTTCCCCAGCTTATAGAGCTTCCGCACTGCATCAAAATGGCTTAAAATCCTTTGAAAAGATAGCATGACAGGAAAGTCTGAAAGCAGATCCAGCACCAAACTCTGCTTTACTGAAGTGGGTTTTTTCTTTCCTATTCAAAACGCAGCAGGGAGGAGGTACAAGAGCTCGGGTTTTCTAGTGAAGCTGAGCTGGGTTTGGGATGGGATTCCACCTCTAACTGGCTTCTTTCTGTCCTTGTCCTACTGTACAACAGGAACAATGCCAGTGCTTACATCGCATGGGTTGTTGGGACCATACGATGAGATGATATATGACACTGTAGTTCAATAAGTTGAAGGAATCATCACTTTTATGATCATTAATAGCAACAGGAGTAGCAGTATTATCAGCAGTAGTAGTAACAGCAGCAGCACTAATACTATCTTAGAAAGGGGCAAGTTACAAGTGTTGGACACATTTTGAATAAGTTACCTACAAAACACACATATTATGTTGAAGAACTATACACATTTGTATATTTTTAAAATACGCTTTGCCTCCAGCTTTGAATATTAAATAGCATCTTGCCCTGAAATAAGGACTGGTATAACTGAGATACTTTCCACTTATTCATTCTTTGAAGATCCTAATTTCAAGAGAATTGCTTAATCTTCTTTCTTAATCTACTTAAGCATGCAAAACACAAATGGACTTCCCTGAGACCCTAATAATATGAATTATAAGATAAGGTCCCTGGCTTTCAAATTACTAAATGTGCCAGTTAATAATGGTGAATTTTGTAATCAAAGAAAATACGATAATTTCAAGAGAAACATCAAAAGTACTTTATTCAAAGGAATGTCCATCACTAGCTACACATTTCCCCCATCTTTCAGGTGGAAACCGTCCCAATAGAACTTTTCTTGTTTTGAGGCAAACCATTCAGAGACCCAATTTTCCACTTCTTCGTACGTTTTGAAGTGCTGTTCAGAAAGTGTGTGTGCCATCGATCTGAACAAGTGGTAATCTGAAGGAGCAAGGTCTGGTGAATACAGCGGGTGGGTTAATACTTCCCAGGCAAACTCTTTTAACGAGTCTTTAACTGGTTTTAAAGTGTGTGATGGTGCGTTATCATGAAGCAAAATTACTTTGCCATGTCTTCTGGCACATTCTGGTCATTTCACGATCAAAGCGTGGTTCAAATTGATTATTTGTTGTCAGTAGCAATCAGTATTAAAGGTTTCACCTGGTTTTAGAAGCTCATAACACAACACACCTTCCTGATCCCACCAAATGCAGAGCATTGTCTTCTTTCCAAAGCCATTTGGCCTTGCAGTTGATGTTGATGGATGACCTGGATCAACCCATGATTTTGTGCATTTGGGATTCTCAAAATAAATCCACTTTTCATCGCCAGTCACAATTCAATGCAAAAAGACTTTCTTTCGTGCTTTTGAAGCAACATTTTACTGATGACTTTTTGGTTTTCCATTTGTCTTTCGTTCAGTTGATGTAGCACCTATTTTCCTTCCTTTTTAAAATCTTTCCCATTGCTTGTAAACGATCAGAAATTGTTTGCTGAGCAACGTTTAATCTTTCTGCAAGTTGTTTTTGAGTTTGACATGCATCTTCATCCAATAATGCTTGTAATTGTTGGTCTTCAAACTTTTTCAGTTGACCTGGACATTCTTTGTCTTTCACATCGAAATTGTCACTTTTAAAGTGTTTAAACCAGTGTTCACAAGTTTCTTGAGATGGAGCATGTTCACCATAAGCTTCCCAAAGTATACGATAACTTTTTCTTCAAATAAAGTAATGAATTAAAACTTCCCACAAATGCTTTTTTTTTCTGCATGAAATTCAACATTTTTAACTGTAAAAATAACTATGATGTTAACACCTTCAGCAAATTTGACATATGAAGTTTTAAAGCTTGCTGTCAATACAACAAAATAGCATGCATATCAAATCGTATATATATCAACATATGTGTAACTCCACAAAATCTATGTTCTATCTTTGTTCCTAATATAGTGACTAATGAAACCCTAACCTTTTCATCTTCTACTTGAAAAATATCACAACATCTTTAATATGCAAATCAAGGCAAAAGCTTGTGGGGTCATCCACAGTTTCCCCCCACCCTGGCTCCTTATAACAGTAATTGGAAAATCTATGGGAGCCCCGAGGATCATTACTTTAAAAATAATTCTACCGCTAACAAAAATCCACTATCTTATCCTTAGTCACATTTCAAAATGAAATTTAGATATTAAGTAGTATTGATTTCAATTCAAAAGCTGGTCTGACCACCTCCGTATCAATCCCCATGATTTGGAATGTGGACTGGTGGAAATCATTAAGCCATTTATCTTGTCAAAAATCTCGGCAATGTGCCCAGATATATCAAACACCGGACACAGCTGCTTTTAGCTCCCATTCCCACCGGGAACCTGACTTCCCATAAACCCTCAGCCAGCCTCAACCCATAAACCCTCAGCCTCTCTAAGGAGAAAGGGTATTTGAAAATACGCATCATTATTACAGATGAGAAAGGCCACTCGAGACGGGGGTTGGGTGAGGCAGGAAGTATATTCCCTTCCAAATGTTGTGATGAACTCTAAAACCCTTGTTCACACTCCAAAACACATCAACATATACCCCTTCCTTTCTTCATTCAACAAACACTTAGCTAGTTTTTATCTTGTGCCAGGCAGGCTGCTAGGGGCTGGGATTACAGTAATAAACCAACAGAAAAGAAAGCCCACAATTGTTTACTGTCTATCTGCCCCAGTATTGATTTGCACAACCAATTGTTTACTGTCTATCTGCCCCAGTAGCCTCTAAGCCAGTCATGGGCAAACTACGGCCCGCGGGCCGGATCCGGCCCATTTGGCTGTTCTATCCAGCCCGCGGAGCTGAAAGAGCGGAGGGTTCCCTTGCTCTCCCCTCCGCTCCTTTACTTTGAATTTATATTAGTTCACACAAACACTCCATCCATGCTTTTGTTCCGGCCCTCCAGTCCAGTTTAAGAACCCATTGTGGCCCTCGAGTCAAAAATTTTGCCCACCCCTGCTAAGCTCTATTCAGCTTAGAGACTACTGGGGCAGATAGACAGTAAACAATTGGTTGTGAAAATGCATACTTAATTTTAAGTTATGACCCCTACTATAAAGGAAAATAATAATAGAGTTATCTGAGAGGGAGGAATAGAAAAACTGAGGAGATGGGGCTGGACTCAAGAGAGGAAATGACATTTAAGATAAATGATGGGGTCAGTGGGATTTGGCCAGAAAGGAAAAACACTCCAGCCAGAGGGAACCCTTATGACAGGAAATGGAAAGTCAGGAGAGGGTGACATGAGTGATTCCCATGACATCATCCCAGGGCCAGGGTGTTTGGTAAGAATCTTCTGCAGAGCTCCCCTGACCATGGCAAAGACGGTGACGTTTATTCTAAGTGCAGTGGGAATGACTTTAAGCACGGAGGTGACATGAGTAAAACAGACAATAAAAATCTAACAGGAGGATAACTAGACTGTTCCATTTGGTTTTTGTTTTCCTTGAACATCTCTAGAATGTGGCTTTTTCTCTCACTGGATGGTTTAAAGTGCTTTTAAATCAAAGGTGGTTCCCTTAAATCTCCTATAACAGATTCAGGCAAGGTGGTTGTCAGAAATGCAGACCCCACTGCAGACCTACCGGATCAGGATCTCTGGGCATGGAGTCTGGGCATCTGCTTTTCACAATAGCACACAGCAGCTGCACAGAGTTACTGTGAAGCAGGGCATATTCAGGGCAGGCTGGCATCACAGGGATGGCATGACAGAGCCCAGCGGGCAATGAGCAGACAGATAGCACAGGTGGACCTGAATGGGAGAGGTGCATCTCTCTTCAGGGAGCTGGAAGGAGCCTGCCCCTAGGATGTATCATCGTCAAAACCCAACCTCTATAATTCCCATCTGTACCTGCATGAGAGGGCAGGAGACTCTTCCTCCAGGCCTTTCCATTCTGGGTCTCAAGGTCAAGTAAACCTGTTGGAACGTCTAACCCAGTGGTCGGCAAACTCATTAGTCAACAGAGTGGCAATTTGCCAACCACTGGTCAACCTGACTCAGGGTCCCTGAGCAGTACATATTTTTAGAGGACCTGGCAGGCTGCCTTGGGGGTGCTTGTTTGTGGGGTCATAAAATTATGTATTCATTTGCACAGTCAATTGGTTATTGCCTTGGGGGTGCCAGTACCTCCTCCTCAGTGGGCCTTCTAGGTCAGCCAGGAGGGTGGGTGCTGCCTGAGTCCTGGCATGTCTTATATATATAATAATTTTAGTTCAAATAAATCAGTTATGCCTGCTATTTCTTTACTTAGAATCATCTAATCCTTATCTTAATATATTTCATTTAAAAATAAAATTGCTGGTCAAAATAATGCATTTATCTAATCGAAAAATAATACACAGCTCAAGCAAATTAGATTCAATAATACCTCTTAAAAATATAAGTATTTGGAAATTGGATTGTTAATGTACATGAATATTACTTAAATGGAAAACATTAACAGTGCAACATTGAGAATATGAGACAGAGATATGCTATTTGGATCCAAAGTTGTTCTCCGCAAGTTGTTCCATATTATTTTTCAACGAATCAATGGGATATAAAACTTTTTTCTAAAAATAAAAATTTAACGAATCATTGACAAGACTTTGAAATTCAGCCAGTTCCCCATAAACAAATTAGTCTCTAATTTTTTTTTACTCAAAAAGTAGTGACAAAAACCTTTCCACCCCTTCAATTGCATTTTGTTTTGAAGACTTTTTTCTAACTTGAAAATAATTTCTGTAAACAGCTGTTTACACACAGCTATTTACACATCAGCTTCCCGTGCATGTCACTGGCATCCAGAAACAAGATGAGAAGGAAATTGGAAAGCATGTCAGCTACCAAGCAAGTAGTAGAGCCTACAGTCTGTCCAACAAAGCCCGTTCCTATTTTATTATTTCTACCTGGTGTCTAAACAACACGAATCACTTGGGTAGATCCAACCAAAGATAACAAGCTCCAAAAGTTTGCATGGGAATTGGCACTAGTTGGATTCTGAGGCATCAAAAATGATCAGTGGTCCTCAAGTGTGGTGTCTGAATCAGCAGCAGAACTGCCTGGGAATTAATTAGAAATACAAATTCTCAGGCTCCATCCAGATTTCCTGAGATGGATACTCTAGAAATGGGGAGGACAGTCATCTGTGCTTTCATAAGCCATCTAGTAGATTTTGATTCCGGCTTAAGTTTCAGAACCACTGGTCTAGTCCCAAGTCAGAACCTTAAGGTTCCTCAAAGGCACACCTGGCATGGAGCATAGGGATGGATGAGGGCGGGGGAAGGGGGGGCGGGGAGATGTAGAAAGGGAAGAGGGAAGGCAGGATGTGGATCCAGGAGGAAAACCAACCAGGGCACATTTTAAGCTGCTGAAACTGACATCAGTATGAGTATTTTACTTATCTGTTACCCAGTAGGACTTCATAATGTGGCTTTATTGAAAAAAAAATCAAGTTATGCTATATTTTTAACTAAAAAACCACTGTTAAAGGCAGCAGGGAAAGAGGTGCCTCATGTTTTAGTGGTGCTCTGCCTGGCCCTCTGCTGACCACACCACTTCCCATAGTAACAAGGAATTGCCCGCCCTGAAGCCCAGGACCTCTGGACACTGCTCTACATTTGGGGTCCCAGAACCGTCTGTCCCAATATGTTTCCCAGGCCTGTGCTGCTGGCCTCTTACCTAGGGCATCTTTTCGAAGGTGGACCATGCTACCAATGTAAACTGTAAGCCAAGAGCCTGGCACAGAGTATGTTCTTGGTGGTTGTTGTTCTTTTCTTTTATTTTTTAAACCACTATTAAGACATGATTGGCATGTAAAGAGCTGTAAATATTTAATGTATACAACTCAATGTGCTTTGAGATAAGTATACACCCATGAAACCATCACTACCATCAAGGCCATAAACATATCCATCACCTCCAAAAGTTTCCTCCCACCCACCCCCTTATAGTATAATTATTATTATCATTTATGTTAAATGGTAAGAACACAACCTAAGATTTGCCATCTTAGCCAATTTTAAGTAGACAATACCGTATTGTTAGCTATAGGCTTTCTGTGCAGTGGACCTGCAGAACTTACCTCCTACAACTAAGACTTTGTACCCTTTGACCACCACCAATCAATTTCCACCCCACCCACCAAGTCCTGGCAACTGCCATTCTCTATGTGTCTATGAATTCCACTATTTTTGATTCTCTATATAAGTGATATACAGTATTGATCTTTCTGTACCTGGCATATTGTACATAGCGTAATATTCTCCAGGTCCATCCATGTTGATGCAAATGGCAAGAGATTCTGATTTCCTAAGGCTTATCACAATTCCATTGTGTGTGTATTCTATACTTTCTTTACCCATTCATCCAGCAATGGGCACTTAGGTGGTTTCCATGTCTTGGAGATTGTAAATAAAGCTGTAATAAACATGAAAGTACAGGTACCTCTTCAAGATCCTTATTTCAGTTCTTTTGGATAGATACCCAGAAATGGCATTGCTGGATCATGTGGTAGTTCTATTTCTAATTCTGGGGGGAACCTCCATACTGTTTTCCATAATGGATGTATCATGTTGCATTCCCACCAATAGTGTACCAGGGTTCCCTTTTGTCCACATTCTCACCAACACTTGTTATCTCTATTTTTTAACTAGAGGCCTGGTGCACAAAATTCATGCACGGGGGGGGGGGGAGTCCCTCAGCCTACACCCTCTCCAATCTGGGACTCCTTGAGCGATGTCCAACTACCCTCTCACAATCCAGGACATCCCTCTCACAATCCAGGACTGCTGGCTCCCAACTGCTCGCATGCCTGCTTTCCTGATTGCCCCTAACCGCTTCCGCCTGCCAGCCTGATCACCCCCTCACCACTCCCCTGCCAGCCTGATTGATGCCTAACTGCTCCCCTGCCAGCCTTATTGCCCCTAACTGCCCTCTCCTGCTGGCCTGGTCACCCCTAACTGCCCTCCCCTGCAGGCATGGTCACCTCCAACTGCTCTCCCCTGCAGGCCTGGGTCCCCCCAACTGCCCTTCCCTGCAGGCATGGTCACCCCCAATTTCCCTCCTCTGCCAGCCTGGTCACCCCTAACTGCCCTCCCCTGCAAGCTTGATCGCCCCCAACTGCCCTCTCTTGCAGGCCTGGTACCCCCAACTGCTCTCCCCTCCTGGCCTGATTGCCCACAACTGCTCTCCCTTGCAGGCCTGGTCCCTCCCAACTGCCCTTCCCTGCTGGCCATCTTGTGGCAGCCATCTTGTGTCCACATGGGGGCAGGATCTTTGACCACATGGGGGCAAGCCATCTTGTGTGTTGGAGTGATGGTCAATCTGCATATTACTCTTTTATTAGATAGGATAGAGGCCTGGTGCACGGGTGGGGGCCGGGTGGTGTGCCCTGAAGGGTGTCCTGGATCAGGGTGGGGGATCCCTTGGGGCATGGGCGGCCTGGGCAAGTGGCCTGTGGTGGTTTGCAGGCTGGCCATGCCCCCCGGCAACCCAAGCAGAGGTCCTGGTATCTGGGATTTATTTATCTTCTATAATTGAAACTTTGTAGTCACTGCTCAGTTACTTCAACTTTGTAGCCTTGTAGCCAGGGCCGGCCAGGGGGGCGGAAAGCTTGACTTCCTCCATTGCCGGGGGCAAGCCAAGCCTTTGGGTGGCCCCAGCTCTGTGGCTGCCACCATTTTTGTTGGGATTTATTTATCTTTTATAATTGAAACTTTGTAGCCTTTAGTGGAGGCCAGGGCAGGCCAGGGCAGGCAGAAAGCTTGGCTTCCTCCATCGCCAGGGGCAACCCTAGCCTTCTGCTCTCTCCAGCTCTGTGGCCGCTGTCATATTTGTTGGGTTAATTTGCATACTCGCTCCTGATTGGCTGGTGGGTGTGGCTTGTGGGCATAGCCGAGGTATGGTCAATTTGCATGTTTCTTTTTTATTAGATAGGATAATAGTCATCCTAGCAGATTTGAGGTGATAGCTCATTGTGATTTTGATTTGCAATTCTTTGACTTTAGTGAATTTCTTTATTTAATGTATTAGGACAGTGGTCAGCAAACTGCGGCTCACGAGCCACATGCGGCTCAGAAGCCACAGTTTGCCGCTCTGTTTACTAATGAGTTTGCCGAGCACTGGACTAGACTAAATGTTACCGTGTAGTTGGAAGCTGTGAGGATTAGGCAATTGTGGCATATTGTGTGCAAAGAGGTAAAGGGTAGTATATGACAGTGGTCAGCAAACTCAGTCAACAGAGCGGCAAACTGTAGCTCACGAGCTGCATGTGGCTCACGAGCCACGGTTTGCTGACCACTGTATTAAGGTGACATGGGTAAACAAAATTATATAGGTTTCAAGTGTACAATTCTATAATACATCATCTGTAGTGTGTGTTCATTCTCCAAAGTCAAATCTCCTCCCATCACCACTTATCCCCTCTTTACCCTTATCTACCTCCCTCCACCCCCTTTTCATCTTGTAATCACCATATTGTTGTCCATATGAGTTTTCTTTTGCTTAATCCCTTCAACTTTTTCACCCAGTCCCCCAACAACCCTCCAATAACTACTAGTCTGTTTTCTGTATCAATGAGTCTGTTTCTTTTTGTTGTTGGTGTTAGTTTATTTTGTTCACTATATTCCACATGTAAGTGAAATCATATGGTACTTTTCTTTCTCTGACTGGCTTATTTCACTTAGCATAATACTCTTCAGGCCCATCCATGCTGTCACAAAAGGTAAGCTTTCCTTCTTTTTTATAGCTGAGTAGTACTCCATTGTGTAAAAGGTTTATCACAGTTCCCAGACTACATGAAGTCCACCTTAACAGTCATTTATTGACTTCCTGTTGTGTGAAGGGCCACCAAGATGGAGCAGGCACTGAACCTATTTTTGAGGCAGTTACTATTTAGTGGGGGAGTGACACAGGCAGAAATGTTTTCTCAGGAGCTGGTGAAGGCACAGCTATTTATCCTGTCTCTTCAAGACAACTGTTTATCAGTCTTCATCTTTAAAATTTACTGAAATCCCTGGAGTAACATTTCCAAAGGGACTAAATGAGCAATGTCCCAAATGTTGGCAGATGAGTCATAAGAAGCCTAATATTTCTCTTTATCCAGCAGAAGTCTAGGCTCATTTGCTCATTCTGCAAAGGGGCTGGGAGAAGGAGGGTGGCAGATGTTAGTTGGAGCTGCAGGTATCTTGAAAGCACAGGACTTGGTTGGCTTTTCCTGGAGCCAATACATGCTTTCAGAAGTGTGATCCCACAGCTGCAAATAAGACATGGTCACTGCTCAGTTACTTCTAATGAGATCACCAAAGAAAAACAAACGCAGAATGTCTGCACTTTGTCCATTTTATAGCCTCATCCACTCTCTGGCCCATCATTAGGGGATCCCGGCAGGTAAGTTGTGAACAGTGTGAGCAGGTGTGTTTACCAGGCTTTCTGCAAAATTCCGGGACATAACAAGCCTTCCAGGTCAGAGAGACATTTTATAGACACTGGTTTGTACATCACGGGTCTTTTGCTGCATAAAACCTGCAAGGTGCAGTTATCCAAAAGGCCAAATCTGCAATTTAAGGTTGACAAGACAGATCTACATCACAGAGGAAAATGTGCTGCCAATGGATGATGAAATATGTGAGTCATGTTTTGTAGCGATATCATCAATGAAAATTCTTCACATATTTCTGATTACAATGTAACCAATAGGAGAACCCAGCAGGCAGAGGAAAATTGCACTAGTCAGCAATTTCCTCAAGAAATACCCACGCAGAATTTTAAATAAGCTCTGAATTGAACTAAAAATTGCCTTTCCCTAAGTTATTTCCCTGCCTGACAATAAAAGAAATTTTTAAAATTATTTTTAAAATCAGACTACCTGTAGGTAACATAACCAGGGTTGGTCACATCAGGTCGCATAGCTGATTAGCTGACCTCAGAATTCTACCTTTGGCCAAATCCTGTTATTTTTTTAAAATGGAGGAAATTATCTTTATGAAGTTTGATTATTATGTGTTACTGCAATAACTTCATCCCTTTGTCAAATTATTATGCTACATAGATCTTCATATTTATGAGAGGCATCCAGCAGTGTCAACACCCCAGGCAATGTCTGTCATCTTAATACACAAGACAATCAAGTCCTACCAAGAGGAAGCCCATAGCACGTGACTACTCAGTGCTTATAAGTTTCCTTCCAAAGCTCATATCCTAAGATTCTGCATTTTAAAATAACCTACACTGTGCATGGACAATGAGAAGGCCCAAAATTAGTGTAAGAGACTGGGCAATGCTTGACCTAAAATGGGGCTCTCTATAATGGAACTTGAAAAAAATCCTCAAGCCACAGGAACATATAAAGTACAGCGTAGAGAATGTATTCAAAAACATTGTAATAAGTATGGATGGTGCCAGGTAGATATTGGAAATATCGGAGGGAACACTTTGTAAGGTATATGGTTGGCTAACCACCATGCTGTACACCTGAAACTCATACAAAATTATACTGAATGTAAACTATAATTGAAAAATAAAACATACTGTGTGTGTGTGTAATAGATCATGTATCATAGAAATGCACACTTGAAATCTATGTAATCCGATTAACCAATGTCACCCCAATAAATTTAATTAAAAAGTAAAATTAGAACTGGCACCAAAAAAATAAAAATAGAAATAACATTTTTTTAAATCAACAAGTTGGTAGTTTCTAAGAGCACTTGTCCACAGTGTCTGTGGGTGCCTAAGGGAGGTGGCTGTGTTCCTGCTATCCCCAAAAGAAACTATCACAATCTCCCCATGGGGAAATGCCTTCTGAGACTCAAACGCACGCCTTGTATCTTTTGGAACATAGCACACTTGCAAGTTGAAGTATAGACAGTCACTTTTCAGGCAGAAAGAGTCAATTCTCTGGTGAGACCTAAGGGCTCACTTGCTCTCTTAAAATGAAGAGGGACAAGTTCGCATACATTGTACTTTTCGCTTGTTGCCTAAGTACACTCCACTGAACCATATGCTCTATGATGAAAAATTTACTGCCAAGATCATGATTCTAACTCCTGTGTCCCCAAGCAGGCAATGATAAAAATCAAAGTCACTTAGGCAAGTCTCCCAAGCTTAACATTCAGATCCAGAATATTCCTACTTCTAGAGGTTTGACAGATCAATAGCCTGCTCTTTCACTATACCGGGAGTCAGGACAGTAGAGTGACTCTAGCTTCAAACCCTTATTAACTGTGTGACCTTCAGCTTTCTTTCTGGGAAAGTGGATTTATAGTATTCCCCTCCTTGGATTGCTATAAGCATGAACTTGGTTATTACCTGCCGTCTGTTTAGTGTAGTACCCAGTGCACAGTCAACACGCAAAAATGGCTCATCCTTGATTATCACATTTAGTAGGACTACTTTCCTACATAATCAGTCCCCTCCCCTTGAACCTGGGTGGACCTTGGTATCTACTTTAATCAACAGAGCATGACAGAAGTGAGGATGTATGGCTTCCATGCTTAGATCATAAGAAGTCACCCACTTCTGCCTGGTTCTCTCAGGAAGCTTGCTTTAGAAACTCCGCCATCGTGCTCTGAGGGAGTCCAAGCTGACACATGCAGAGAGAGGCTAGGGACAAGATGTTCTGACCAAAAGCCAACATCACCCACTTAGACATGCGTGTGAAGACACATTCAGATTGTTTTAAAAATGTATGCAGAATGTGTTTTAATGAGATATGGAAAGACACACAGACATGGAAATGATGGTCTTAAAGGAAGAAATCCCTGGAAACAGGAGGCATGGGCATGCCATGCACAGGGGCCACATGGGGAGGCACCAGGAGGCAGAGGGAGGAAGGGCCTTTAATGTGGTTTCTGCAGGAAATGAGAGGCAAGGCAGGCTAAGCAGATTTAGGATTGGCCAATTTTAATACTTTTTATGGGCTCTGGAGTACAGGGGTTTTCTCCAGTTGTCTGGTACTTGCCCCTGGGATGACCAGAGCAGGAGAATAGTAGCCAGGAATATGAATCCAGGAAAGGGGTGGTTTGGGTATGGTGACTGGATTGTTTATTTTCTATATAAAAGGGGTGCTTGAGCAGGGCAAGTGTCTGCCAACTCCAGGAATTAGTTCACCCTCGGGGAGGGGCAGGGGAGGCAGGCAGTCCCTCCAGCATCAGGAAGGTCTCAGATGTCAAAGTATCACAAATTCAGGAAATAACAAAAGGCATAATTCCACAGGGGATTCCAGCCCTAGCCATCAATGCAACTCTACCCTTCCAGTCTTTCCAGGTGAGGATCCAGACATTTTATAGCAGGAAAAATCTATCCTCGCTGAGCCCTGTCTGAATTCCTGGCCAACCACCATGGGTGTAGTAAGCTGGTTGTTTTACCTGCTCTGTGTTGGAGTGTTTATGAAGGAGTAGGTAACACAAGCTTTGGCTCCAGTGATGATAATTCCAATCAGCTCCTACTTTGTGGAAGGAGGAATCCCCGATTAAGCTCTTTCTCTTGGCATCGAATTTTCAACAATTAGTGCTCGTGAAAGGTATGAAAATGGGTTTAGCTTATTTTCCCCTCAGCCTGCAGAAAGTGTTCTCATAAATTAGTGATGCTAATTTTTTTGGCCCTCTCATGAAATGTTCCCTTCTTAAAAAAAGATATAAGCTATAATTTCTATATCGGCACTACCCGAGGCAGCCCTAGTGGAACACATAGATCCTTCTCAGCAAAAAGAACAGAGTTGCAGTCATTCGTGTAACTTGCACCAAACCAGAGGATGAACCCTCCAGCATCTGCACAGAACCGTGAGAAGGGAGGGAGCGAGGCTTCCAGAGTCCATTCCTATGGGATTCAGTTTGCTCTTTGTGACAGAACTCTGGTCCTAATGTAAAAGTAGCATCCAAGTCAGAAAAGGAAAAATATTATGTGTTTTGTGGGAAGACGGTGAAAATTAAAATTCAATGGCATATGCCAATTTGAAAGGAGAATCTGAGAACTTGGAAGATTCAACCACAAGGAAAATGGAAGAGTACCACAACAAACTCCATGCTAATAAATAGCAAATGAGGAAAGGCAAAAAAGTAAGTAAGGGAGAATGTTAAATTCTTACCCTCCAACCATAAAAAACATGTCTCTGGAGAGTTCAGAACACAATCCCCTTTTGAGAGGGTAATTTTATACAATAGAAGAAAAAAACCCATATGGACTTGAATTCTACAATAATAAGCTGCTTCATGTTGATATTTGCTGCTGTGTTGCTGACAATTATCTGAAAGAGAAGTTGGGGTGCTTCACTGGCCTGGAAAAAGTTAGCTAAGTCAGAAAGCAGGTCTAATTAAGTAAGTTTATTCTATAACTAGAGGCCCGGTGCACAAAATTTGTGCACAGGGGGCGGGACGGGGTGGGGGGGAATGTCCCTCAGCCCAGCCTGCACCCTCTCCAATCAGACATCCCTCTCACAATCCAGGACTGCTGGCTCCCAACCACTCACCTGTCTGCCTGCCTGATTACCCCTAACTGCTTCTGCCTGCCAGCCTGATCACCACCTAACCACTCCCATGCCAGCCTGATCAATGCCTAACTGGTCCCCTGCTGGCCCGATTGCCCCTAACTGCCCTCCCCTGCCAGCCTGGTCGCCCCCAAACTGCCCTCCCTTTCAGGCCTGGTCCCTCCCAACTGCCCTCCCCTGCAGGCCTGGTTGTCCCCAAACTGCCCTCCCTTGCAGGCCTGGTCCCTCCCAACTACCCTCCCCTGCTGGCCTGATTGCCCACAACTGCCCTCCCCTGCGGCCATCCTGTGTCCACGTAGGGGCAGCCATCATTGACCACATGGGGGAGGCCATCTTGTGTGTTGGAGTGATGGTCGATTTGCACATTATTCTTTTATTAGATAGCATATGCATGATACATATAAAGCTCTCGCTGGCACCAATCGCATGTGTGTGTTTTGATCTGTCATTGTCGATCATGAATTTGGTTGACACTTATATTATAGAGAAAGGGTGAACAGCAATATTAAAATATTTCTTCTAATTAATTTTCTTTCAATGTGCGTGAATCCGTGCACTGGGTCACTAGTTAAGTAATAAGAGTCACAGGTTATCAAGGCTCCAGGCAGAAAGTAATAACAAATGTATAATAATGTGAACATCTATTTTATTCTGATAATATATGAGTTTATGTTCAAGAATATTTTTGGTCATGAAATCCACAAGTTGTTTTGGGTTCAGAATAAAGAAGTCTGAGTCAAAGATGACTGCAAAGTGATATTCTATTCATACTAAAACAGTTACTCAGCACATTTTTTATTGTGCCCCTACTATGTACATGGCACCAACACAGGCAATCTTCTCAGAGTATATGCTACTCCCTTGAAATAAGTCTGGGATGGCTAGATCCAAAAACAACCCATTGGTTTGTTCCTTCACAAACTCAAACGGAGACTCGGCTGTGTGCCAAAATTATTCAGATCTAGCAAGTCTCAACCTCTGGTTGGTCATCTGGATCATCAGGAGAACTTACTGAAAGTGGTCAATGCAAAGGTATGTTCCCCTCAGTACAGACAAGACAAGCTGTAATTTTCAAAAAACTGTCCCTCCAAATTCAGGAGCTAATAATAATAATAATAATAATAATAATAATACCAATAGTAAAAATAACAGCATTCAAAATTCTAGATGAAAAATTACAACTTTCTAACATGATGATCTAGCTAGTAAGAGTGTATTTTATACTTGAGCATTACTAAAAGAGTAATTGTCTTTTTTGTTTTTTTAGTTTTAGTTTTGGTAGTGGATTAGCATTGTAAAGGTTGCCAAAATCTGTAAAAGTTCTTTGTCTTATTGAGGTTCCTTTCCTCCAAATTTCAAGTCATTCTGGCTAATAAATGCCACCACCTTGATTATAAAAATGTTAGGTGCAGAGTTTTGTGTCTGCCATGTACTCTCGGTTAGCCGAACACTGAAAGCCGAATGTCAGTTAAAAAGTTATCAGATATCTTTCTTTCACACCTGAGCAGGTTTTCCTAGTGACTGGTGAAGAAGCTGTTTGCACAGCTGGATGGGGCGGCATCAGATCATTGCACTGGGGTCCTGGTTTTCAACCAGCTTTGCATTCACTCCCTGTGGTTCTGTGCACTTGTGGAGGCTTCACAAAGGGCTTCTACGTGCTTCTGACAGGTTTGTTGGTTTCTGTTGTTTCTATAACAGCTTGGACATGAACATCACAATGAGGTTTGTGGCCCTTTAAAACCTATATATTTTGGATGGTGCCACTAAACAGGAAGTGAAACCCTGTAGTCAACGATCTCATTACTTAATCAGGTTTTAAATATATGCTTTTAAAACATGCTATGGTAAGTAGATCCCCTCAAAGTATTTGGGATACAGAGAGGAATGTGAAAGGAATGTGACAATCAACCATGAAAACATTGAACTCTGCAAGGAGGTACAAGATCACTTCCTACAGGGAGGGATTGCTCAACACAGTTTATTAAATTGAGATATAACTGACATATAACATTGTATTAGCTTTAATGTACAATATGGTGATTTGATATATGTATACATTGTGAAATGATTGCCACAATAAGTTTAGTTAGCATCCCTCAACACACAGATACTTTTTTTATCCTGTGATGAGATAAAACTTACAAATACTAGTATACAGTCTCTTAGCAACTTACAAATACTAGTATACAGTACAGTGTTCTTAATTATAGTCACCATGCTGTACATTACATCCCCAGAACTTATGTATCTTATAACTCAAAAGTTTGTGCCTTTTGACCATGTTCATCCATTTCACCCTCTACCCCCACCTGCCTCTGGCAACCATCAACCTGTTTTCTGTATATGTTTTGTTTTGTTTTTAGGTTCCACATATAAGTGAAATCATACACTATTTTTTGTCTCTCTCTGATTTATTTTGTTTAGTTTAGCATAATGCCCTCAAGGTCCATCCATGGTATTTCAAATAGGACTTCTTGGTGTGTGTTTGTGTGTGTGTGTGTGTGTGTGTGTTTTAATTGGCTGAATTATATTCAATTTTGCATATATACCACATTTTCTTTATCCATGCATCTGTTGAATAGACACTTAGGTTGTTTCCATGTCTTGGATATTATAAATAATATTTTAATGAACACGGAGGTGCAAACATCTTTTCAAAATAGTAATTATATTTCTTTCAGATAAATATCCAGAAGTGGAATTGCTGAATCATATAGTTCTACTTTTAATTTTTTGTGAAAACTCCATATAGTTTTCCATAGTGGCTGTACCAATTCACATCCCCACCAATAGTGCACATTCTCACCCACACTTATTTCTTCTTTTTGGTAATCCTATATAATAATCCTATATAATAAAAGGCTAATATGCAAATTGACCTAATGGTGGAAAGACCGGTCACTATGACGCACAGTGACCACCAGGGGGGCAGATGCTTAATGCAGGAGCTGCCCCCTGGTGGTCAGTGTGCTCCCACAGGGGGAGTGCCGCTCAGCCAGAAGCCGGGCTCACGGCTGGCAAGCACAGCAGCGGTGGAGGAGCCTCTCCTTCCTCCACAGCAGCACTAAGGATGTTGGACTGATGGCTTAGGCCTGCTCTTAGGGGAGCGAGCCTAAGCTGTCAGTCAGACATCCCCTGAGGGCTCCCGGACTGCAAGAGGGTGCAGGCCGGGCTGAAGGACCTCTCTCCCAAGTGCAGGAATTTCATGCACCGGGCCTCTAGTATCTAATAAATGTGAGGTGCTATCTCATTATGAACACATCTTTGAAACTCGAGGCACTGCACCTGTGGTGGAGTTCATGGCTGAGAGACAAAGGCTTTTGCATCCTATTGGGGACCTTCTTCACCCTCAAAGTAAGGACAGTCACTCTTTAAGAAGCACTTTTAGGAATAAAGGACTATACTTGATCATTTTTAAAAGTCTTGAGCTCTCAACAATCTTAAATTGCAGTTTTAAAAGCACAAACTTTAAAACTTTAATCTCAATGCATCTGATATCTATGTTATTATTAAAAATTCATACTAATCTTTTAGAAGGGAGAATGTCAGTGATCATACACATGGGTATCAATTAACTTTAAAATCTTGGTTCCATCAATAATATTGTTAGCCCTCTAAATGCAAAAAGGATGTGTTTCATTAAAGCTGTAGGAAGGAAAGGGAATGATGGTAACTATTGCTAATAATACTGTTATATACTTGAATATTGCTAAGAGAGTACCTTTTAAATGTTCTCACCACAAAAAGGAAATGGTAATTATGTGAGGTGATGGAGGTGTTGGCTAATGGTAAAGGTGGCAATCAATTTGCTATATATAAATGTATCAAATCAACACTCTGTACACTTAAAGTTACACAACATTATATGTCAATTGCTGTATCTCAATAAAGCTAGAAAAAAAATATAACTTTCAGGTTATTCCATACCTAAAAGGCCCTTGAAGATTGCTTGACCCACACTTATTCTTTATCTGGCTCTTTTTGCCCCCATCCTCAACTCAGCCATGCCTGCCTTTCAGCCTCATTCCACTCCTCCCCTGATTACAGGGGCTTTGTTGGAGGGGGGGGGGTCACTTCCTCTAAAGCACTAAGCTCTTTCAAGTCTTAAAGCTTTGCTCTTTCTGGAACCTCTTCCCTCACCCAGGATCCAGTCAACTACTCCCCTTCCTTTAGGTCTCAGCCTGAGCCAGAGCCTTTCTGTCCCATTCCCTCGTTGTGCTATGTTGTCATAGGGCCCTGTCTTTCCTATCCACCCGTCTCCTCGTATGATGGGAATAGAGGAATTATCTGTGAGATCCTCTGTTTGATGTGCATCTCCTTCAACAAACTCTGAACTCCAACATGGCACACACCACAGCTTACAACCTACTTATCCCAGAACCTAAAAACAGCACCTACACTCCTATTATAGGCTCAGGAAATAACTGTTTTCTGGATGGATAAAGACCAAATTTCTTTCCTCTTGTGTCACGTCAACTTTCATTTATTCTCCAGACTCTGCTCAAATTTTGTCTTCTCTGGAAGCTATTTTGTTTTAATCCTTACCCAAGGACATATTTCTATTGATTTTTAGAGAGAGATAAAGGGAGACAGACAGAAAGAGAGAGAGAGAGAGAAACATAAACGTAAGAGTAACATCAATCAGTTGCCTCCCATATGCCCCTGACCAGGGATCAAACCCACAACCTAGGTATGCCCCTTGACCAGGAATTGAACATGCAATCTTTTGGTGTACAGGTCCATGATCCAACTAACTGAGGCACCTGGCCAGGCTGGAAGTTTTTCTTGACAATCCTATACATGAGATCTCAAGTTATCTAGACTGAGACCATTGAGTACAGGAAAACAATCTAACACATCTACCTAAGGGCAGTGTCTGCTACAATCCTTGTCACTTTGATGAGAGCTCAATAACAGTTCGGTACACCTAGCTCAGTAGTTTGGGCTTGTCTTTTTTGTTGTTGTTGTTTTTTCTTATGTTGTTTTTTTCTTCTGTAGACAATGAGGAACCATGGCTTATGCTTTAACATAAACATGTAAGGTGTCAAAAGTTAAAATAGTTGTTTGCCTTGGCTGACACTTAACATTTGCAATGTGCACAGCAAGAGTAAAAACAATGAATAGTAATGAAGCATATAAGCAGCATTTTTTTAAACATTTCAGAGGTATTTCCAGCACTCTGTAGCTGGATATTAAAATAAAAAGTCTCTGAAGGAAAGTAGACAATAGTCATAAATACATGGAGAGTTCAAAAGAATACTTATCATCACAGACTATCACCTGTAAAAAATGATCCTTATTCAAAGAAGTTTCTTCCTAAGTATTGCTTCCTTTCTTCTTTAGCATGTCATGCAATCTTTTTTAAGTATCTTGATCACACTTCAGCTGCCTCCTAAACTTGGGGTCACACGGGTGAGATAGCAAGCTTTCATTGGCAGCCACCCACTGTTGGCTGTGAGCTGCATTCAGTGTGACCTCTTCCAGTCTGAATTCTCACCCAGTGTCATGCACCTCACTATGCTGTTTAAGAAAACAATGTTGGCCTTAAAAGAGGAAAGGGCCAGTCTCAGGAAGATTCCCTGAGCACAAGAAAGGTTTACCTTGGGGTGAGGAGGGTAGAAATATTCTAAGATGATCTAGATATAGCAATAGGGAATATGCTAATTAGCCGGGCGTCACCACCGCTCAGGAGGAGGCTGCATCACAACCACTCAGGAGGAGCTGTGCGCACAGATGGGCGGGAGGGGACTGCTTGCCGCCCCCAGCCCCAGCGGCCACAGGGAGGCTGGGGCTGGGGGCGGGTCAGAGTGGAGACACAACACAAAGAGAGGCTGGGGCTGGGGGGTGGGCCAGAGCAGAGACACACCACACAGGAGCGCCTGCCCACACCCCAGCAGACACAACATGGCAGCCGGGGGCATGTTCTGGGCGGCCGCCGTGTGGCTCAGAGCACGCCCTCACTGCAGCAGACACAAAGCGGCGACTGGCGCTATGCGGGTCAGGCGAGGGTCCCAGCCCCCCACGGGGTGCCTCCTCGCACAGCAGGAGGTGGGGCGCCTCCTCATGCAATTTCAATTGCTTGCTGGGCCTCTAATATCATAATAAAAAAGTGTAGAAGCCAACAAATCAATAAGATGGCACTGCCTGCTTTCATTGCAATGTTAGGTCATTTTCATAGCTGATTCATGCAAAAACCCCACCCTACCCCAGAAACATGACAATCATGTATAAAAAGACCATATAAGATCCTATATGTGCTTTCCTTATCCAATACAGAGAGAGGAAAATTAATCAAAGACTGACAAATCTTTATAAAAGCACTGCGATTTTTCAAGTTTCTCTTTCCTTAGAAGTGCTGTGACCGCCTCGTTTCAGTACTGTTATTGATATTGGACATGCTGCTGCGGACGTAGGAAAAATAAAATAGGTGTGTTTTTTGTGTAAAACAGCGCAGGGGAAAGCAATGCCACCTCAGAGCTGCTCCGAACCCTTTGTTTAAGTTTTGGTGAATCCTCTAAATTGTACAGCTTGCAAGCATGCTTTTAGCTCCGTGGAAACAAGGCAAAGGCATCAAATTCTGGCTCTGACAGCTGTTGTCTCTCATTTTCAACCTGACATAATGAGTTTCAAGACTTCAAGCCTGCTGCCCAGAAGTGGCGGTGGGGCCTGGGTAATTGGTTTGAACGAGGGAAGAAATTGAACAATAGGAAGGAACAAACGTGGTCTCATTTTTATTCTCCAGCTATCAGTCTGGCATTTATTTACTTCTGGTGGAATTCTAAAAGTCAAATCATGATTCTTCATGTTGTAAAATATGCAAAGGTATTTTAATCCTGTCTTATAAATGCCCAGCCTAACGACACGAAGAGATAAGGGGGACACTCAGGGCTGGCTAATCGGATGAATCTTGCTCACCACCTGTTGAAGGTCTGATAATATTCCTTGCTTCCTCATAACCTAAGAACATTCTAATTATACTGAATCATATTTATTTAAAGCTACATTATCTACTTACAGAATGCAAAATAAATGTCATTGCTTTTTTTATTATTGACACTATTACAGACGTCCCCATTTTCCTCCCTTTGCCCCTCCCTTCCCTCTGGCCATCACCACACTGTTGTCTGTGTCTATGGGTTCTGTTCTTTGGCTAATCCCTGCACCTTTTTTCATGTCATTACTTTTGAATCCTGTGCTACCACTCCAATAGTAAGAATTAGTCATTTCTACTTGGCAATGTTAAAATCCACTGTATGTAATTAGGAGCTAGATTTCAGGGATGAGGAGTGAATGATAACTTTAACTTAGTATGACAGAAAATATGATAATGACATTAAGTAAAACCAGAATTTGACAAACAATAGCCCACAGGCCAAAATTGAACTGGCTGCCTACTTTGGTACGGCCCATGAGCTAACAGTAGTCTTCACATTTTTAAATGGCTGAAAAAAAATCCAAGAATAACATTTCATATCACATGAAAATTGCATAAAACTCACATTTCAGTGTCCATAAGGTGTGGGTTGTTTTGTTTTTTGTTTTTTGTTTTGGAATGAACACATATCATCTACAAAGCCTAAAATATTTACTATATGGCTCTCTATTGAAAACCTGGAGTTAAATGAATAGCAACTGACTGACATGAGTGGGCTTCCCTCATAAGACAAGTGCCCAGATGGATTTTTAAATTTTTTTTCTTAGGATTAGTAAGTCAACAAAATAGACAATTTCAAAATCTCACTGGAAGAAGGAAAGGAGCGTGGCAGATGGGTAAATATTCAGTGGGTAAATATTCTTGTCACTTTCACAATAAGAAGAAGATAGGTCTATTGGTTCCATCTTTCTTTGTTAAAATTCCATTGTCAATTGGAAAGGAACACATGCTATTTAAAAACTATAGTAATTACAATAACAGTAACTGCTAAGTTTACTAAATGCTTCTACTGTTCTGGGCAAAATGTTTATTATCTCACTAAATCCTCACATTAGTCCTCTGATGTCAATATTATCATTTCCATTTGACAGAGGAGGAAACTAAAGTTCAAAGAATTTCAATAACTTGCCTGGTTATTGGTTAGGGCTCATTGTTTACTCTTTACAAACATAATTTCATCTTAAAAACATTGCTCACTCCACCTCTTATATTTTTCATTGATATATAATCTTATACTTTTGAATATCTACCTTTCTTGTTAGACAACAAAAGAATTTGGACATAAAACATGATGGAGACTGAAGCAAAAAGTCGGTTTGACAAATAAGGAGAATAGCACACATGCTGTGACTGGCACTATTTGTTGTCTATCTATTATTTGATTCCCCCTTTTTTGTTAACAGAACCTGACCTTCTTTAAGGTGGATCTGTACCCAGCCTGGTGAGAGATATACTTTCCAGACCTCCCTGACAGCTAAAGTGATCCTAAGACATGGTTCTGGCCATGGAGATGCAGGTGGGGGTCTGTTGGGAGCTCTTGGAATATATTTTTTCTTAATAAGAGGAAAATATATAGTTAGAACCACTCCTGTTTTCTCCTTCTCCGTGTTTTAAAAGTAGATGTGATGTCTGGAGTTACAGCAGCCGGCTTGTGACCGAGTGGCAACACACACAGGGTAAAACAAAGAACTGCAGACATGCTGCTGCCAAACCAAACGTCATATCCAGATTTCTTCATGTAGGTGGTTCCTTTCCTAGCCAGTAGAGATACAGAGCAAAGAAAGCAACAATTTTTAACTTACCTCTGTATTCTGTCCTTCCTATTTGCTACATGAGTTGTTCCCAACATAAAAAGTTTCAAACTCTTATGATATTTCATAATAATAAATATATATACTCTATAGTTAACCCAGGTAAGCCTTTATTAAAATGTAGCAGGCATTTATTTGTTCTTCCGTTCTCTCACGCAAAGGATACCTGTTAAAAGTCTATTACTATGGATCAGGCACTTAGCTTGAGGAAAAGAAAACCTCAGAACTCAGAGAGGTAGAGAGAGGCATTAGCCCCAGAAAGTTTAATTGCCATGGATCTTTCTGGATCTTTCCTATTATCATATCGCATGGAAGGCCATACAAAGAAACCATAAGTAATCCATTCTCTTGAGTCAACGGTCCAGGTTTGAACTCATGTTCTGCCACTTACCAGTGGGGGAATTTATGAGTTACTTAACTTCCTCCTGAGCCTGTCTTTTCTTCTGTTAATAATAATATTTACTTATAAGAAATAAGAAGAAGAATATTGACTTATAAGACAGATGGGAGACTGGGACAGTGCAATTGTGGTATGTACCCAGCATAGCCTGACGCAGTGAATTAACTGAAGTTGCCATTCTCATTATTGTTATCAGCATGCCAGGATATAAACAACATATATTTAAATATCAATAAGGAAATGGGGTGGGGTGGGAGAAGGCAGGTATGAACCAAAGAAGACTGTTAGGAGAGAGGGACATTTGAGCTAGAAATGAAAGATGAATAGAAGTTTGCTTGTTGAAAAAAATAAGGGAGAATGGAACATTTTGAGCATAGATAACTGCCTTAGAAAGAAAGTGTTTGGCAGAGATAGCAAATGGAATAGAGACTGGCGTGGGCCATGAGCACTGGCTGGCAATGAAACTGAAAGGCCACGCTTGGGCCAGATGGTGCAGGGCCTTACAGATACCAGGCTCAGTCTGGTGCTTCATCCCACCAGCAAGGAGAAATCTGAAAAGTCAGAACCAAGGAGTTGACATAACTGAGTCTTGTTTTAGGTGGCTAATTGGCAGCAGAATTGGAGATGGGCTGCAGTTAGAGAAAGTGTGAATAACAATAACCATTAGGAGGTGATTTCTATAAACCAGCCAAAGAATAATGAGCAACCAAACCAGGGCAGTGATACTGGAGCATGTGGACAAGGGTAGGTTTTAGACCATTTTGGAGGTAGAAAAATCAACTTTAAAGACCAGTGGGCTTTGGAAGGTTAAGAAAATGGAAGACTCAAAATTGACTCTGAGTTGTTTTGCTGGAGGGGTTGAGGGGCTATACATGCTATTACAAGGGATCAGAATATTCAGGAAGATTATTAATAGATGAAAGTTCAAATTATAAGAATATGGTGTCTCTTTGGAATTTAGCTATTTCTGTCAAATCCTTACTAAAGTCTCACCTGACTCTCCTGGAATGCCACTCAAGCCTGCTTTCTCCTGTGACATCAGTGCAAGATTGGCCACAATGTAATTATAACAAACTGTTAGGAATGCACTCGTGAATGCACCTTGATGAGAAATATGATTTCCAGCCCCTTTACAAATAATTCTATAAAGGGCTTTGCAGCCAGGAAACATGCTTCAGACATACTATTCTCCACCCTGCTGCCCCCATGCCTCGTGTAAGGCCTGGCATGTGATGTGCTCAACAGTGTTTTGTTACTTTGATATAAAATCACACTTAAGAAGGGTCAACTTTAAGGTCTTCAATGATCATTGTACAAGCTCTGAAGAGACAATCATGGGTGGCAGTCTCAGAAAGAAAATACAAGGAAGCTATTTGCATAAATGCAGGCTCTCAGTGGTTTAACTGCACCTTCATGGAGATAGAAATATGGCATTCTGTGGCCTGAGCCCCACACTTTCTTCAGTGTCTGTGCCCATGATCAGTTCTTAACCTTTGACCCAGTTTTGCATGCTCTTCACAATTTGCATCCTTCCCACCCCTCAAAATGGTGCATGAGTGTGGCCAGTTGTTCTGAAGCATTCACTCCATGCATGAATCCTGTCAGGTTTAATGCCATGTTTGACTCAAGCCTCCAGGAACCCTTGTGTACTCTTTTACCATCCTTTACCTCACCTACCATTCCTCATGTCCCCCTGAAGCCCTAGTTCCATGCACACTAATCAGGAGTGTGGTCATAGTGCAATAAGCCTGGTAAATAATGGATCCTTTTCTTATGTACTGACAGTGTTCAGGAACAGAAGAACCTTTACAGCATTTCCCACACTGACCTGACAATGGATATTGTAGGTGAGTGCGTCATCTCCAGGATGGATAAACAAATGGTAAGCCAGACAGTATTTTCAAATCTTTGAGCATAAGATACATAGAATAAATAAATGAACGAATGAAATGAGCAAAGTCAATGGACTGAATGCAAAAATTACGTATATATTTTCTCTGAAATACTTATCTCCCCTGGGTGTAGTCATAGTCTTCTCCTGACTCTCCTGGAATGCCACTCAAGTCTCTTTCTCCTGTGACATCAGTGCAAGATTGGCCACAATGCGCTCATCAAGAGGAGAGGAAGAGCACCAGAGGTTTGAGAACACAAGGAAGAAATTCTGCAGTGCCCAAAGCAAGGAGATGCCCTTTCAGAGAAAGACTATTGCCTTGAGCAAACACCCAAAAGGCATTCCTGTGAAAGAGAGAAAGCATTTACATGTACGTAAGGGACAACTCCAAAGGGACAGCCATCTATTGAGGCTGGCAGCTATCTGCCAGGAAACTCACTTCCCTCTTCTGTCCATTTTGTGTTCTTGATTCAATCAGCACTCCTGTCACACAAAGAACCAGTGTGTTAAAGTGAACTGCTACCACTCAAAAGTAATGGAGTGAGAATGCCATTACTTTCAATTGTTTGAGACCATGCATACCCCAACTGTGTTAGCTCTATTTCTGGGAAACCTTCCTACCAAAGTCTATGACATCTGAAGAGGTGTGGCAAAATCCACACAAATGCCATTCTCTTTGTGTATATGATTAAGATAAGTCATATACAAATTCATAGGCACAGAAGCGGTCCTCTGAATATGTTCATATCCTAATCTCTAGGATATACAAATGTGATAAGATAATCCTAGAGTGTCCTGGTAGACCCAATGTAATCACATCAACTCTGAAAAGCAGAAGAGGAAGGAAGAAGTCAGAGAGATGAGGCAGAAAAGGAAGGCAAAGGATGACAGGCACAGAGAATTCACAGTTTTGGGCTGTGAAATGCTGGTTCTAGGAACGTGAGTGGTCCCTGGCCAACAGCCAGCTACCACACAAAACTGAAGTCTACAGTGGGTGGGGGAGTCTGGGGGAAGATCAATGGGGGGGAAAAAGGAGATATATGTACTACTATATGTAATACTTTAAACAATAAAAAAAAAATTAAAAAAAACTGAAGTCTACCAACAACCTGAATAAGCCTAGAAAGCAGATCCTCCCCCAGGCAATAGCCCAGGCCTGCCAACACCCTGACATAGACTTTTTGAGATCCTAAGCATAGAACCCAACTGAGCCACCCATGCCCAGAATTCTGACCCATGGAAACTGCGATATAATAAATGAATGCTGTTTTAAGTCATGAAATTTATGGTAATTTGTTACTGCAGCAATCAAAAACTACCATGAGATTTGTTCAATTAACCCAGCAATATTAAAGTGCTAACTTTAATGTGCAATAAGTACATATGTCTAGTAAACAATGGATCCTTTTCATATGTACTGACAATGTTCAGGAGCAGAAAAGCCCTCACAATATTTCCCACACTGACCTGACGGTGGATATTGTAGGTGAATGCATCACCTCCAGGATGGATAAACAAATGGTAAGCCAAATAGTATTTTCAAATCTTTGGTCATAAGATACAGGGAATAAAAAAAATGAACAGATGAAATGAGCAAAGTCAATGGACTGAACGCAAAAATAACATTAGCCTTATTTTGATTCATCCATCCAAATATGTACTTTTGGAACACATCACCTTCTCTGGCCAGGCACCTGGTGGGAACCTTTACCAAATCTAAGCTCACAATGATGAGCAGAAATAAGGATCTCCTCCAATGCTTTCAGTCCAATTCAGAGCATAAACATTAAAAAACAACATTTACATAAATACATACGTAATAATAGACTGTGATCAGTAAAGTGGAGGGGAGGTGACTGGTGCTAAGAGTCTATATCAGAGGTTCTGGTGGGGGGGCGGGTGCTGATAAATATTTCCTTGAGGTACTGACAGTTAAGCTAAGATCTGCAGTATAGCTGGGAAGGATGGGAAGGTACAGAGATTTTGGGGAAGAAACACTAACAAAGACGTCAATGCAAGAGGGAACATAAGCAGTATGATAAAGTGAAAATGCTGGGGTAGCAGAGTTGGGCTGCAGAGGTAGGCAGCTGCTAGATCCTGAGGCGTTGAAAATCCCATTCTCGGGATTTTCCATAAAGAAAAGAAAATCATGCACCATGCTTCATAAGAAAAGAAATTATTCGTTGATTAATGCAAAGGACTTATTTGTTGATTAATGTTGATAGAAACTTTCATATACATGGATGGTATTCAGGTTGTACCCGTGTGCTGTCAACTTTCAAAATTCTAATCCATGGCTTAGAAAATGAAGTATAAGCCAGCCCTGCCCTTCAAAATCAGATCACTCACAGGTTTAGAAAAAGCCCTAAACTCAGCATTCTAAAACCTAGAGTCACAGAAAGTGATTTGTCCTCTCTGAGATTTAGTTTACGTCTGCAAAGTGGAAATGATATTTTAATGTAACGAGGAGACACAACAAATATTTCCTGAGTAAATAAGTAAATAAATTCCTTCCCTGCTTGACTCAGGATCAAATGAGAACCAAGTATATGAATGTGCTTTGTAAAGTGGAAAATGTTTTACAAATGTGAATAATTATCGTTATTATTAAGCTAACAATGTCTTCATTCAAGTCGAGATTGCTTAATGGTTCTAAGGACAGAAATAAGAGCCCAGCTAATGATACTGATAAATAGACGGGAACAGGTCAGTGAAGGAGGTTATGGAATTTTCACCCATGGATACACTTATGCCTGGAATAGCAGCCACCTGCCATGGGCGGATTAGGGGACATCAGCAGAGGGACAAGGAGTTAGAGCAGACGAGGTGTCTTGCGCCCTGGGCTCCTACGCAAACTTGCTCTAACTAGAACAATACAAAGGCCCAGATAATCCTGGGGGTTACTAATCCTACACAGAATTATCATTAGCAAAAATCTGACAAAAATTGCAATCAGTACAAATTTGATATTCTTCAAAACATAAATTTTGTATGGTTGCCAGAACCCTTCCTTAAAAACCTGAGGAAATGTTGTTTCTAAGATCTTAACTCTGGCCAAGAATTTAAGTGATTTCATGTCACAGACAGAATATCACAGGGTTAAAAGCATGAGCTTTGGAGTCCAACAGGACTGTGATTGAGCCACAGCTCTGCCAGCTAGTAGGAAGGTTACTTAATGGCTAAGACTCGTTTTTTTATCAGTAAAATAGGAATAACGAGACGGCTGTGCAAGCATTGTCTTTGTGCTTGGTGCAGGGCCTAGCACATAAAAATACTTGGGAAATACTATTATCACTATTGATCCATACTGACTGGAGGAACCAGAAAGCTTGAATTACTTTAAGGCCAAAAGAATGTTTAGAATACACAAGCCACATCTCAGTAATTGTTCAGCAGCCTATTTCTTTTCTCCCTATACTAAATAAGAAAAAAAATAGAATTAAAGTCTGTCTATAGAAGATTTCCTAGCTGAGCTATTTGCCTTCACTGGGGTTTTGTCGGTCCAATGCAGAAATTAACAGCAAAATGCAGGGTTGTGTTACATACAGAAAGCAGCACATTCTTATTTCAGAGCTGAACCTCAATTGCTGGCATTTGAAATACTTTGGAGAGAGGAGTCATCATAATTTCAGAAATGCCTTAACCCCAGAAAGCAGGGCCGACCGGGAAATCATTCATCTGCAACATCATAGCTGAAACCTGAAAGCAGAGCCCAGAGTTCAGGCATGTGGTAATTAGGTCTTTAAATGTACTCTACTGGCTAGGAAACCTGTCAAAAACATTCTTATCATGGACAGTGTTAATCACACATAAAGTGACGGAGCAGACACAGTGGGAGGCAAACAGTAACCTGGAGAGAGTTGGCCAGAGAAAGGGCAGCCAGAGCTTGTGTCCAGACCTGGTCTCTGTGAATACGAAACCCTTCCAGCCCCACAAGTACAAATGAGTCTAGTGGGATTGGAAAAGAGTGTTTTCAGTGTCCAAATAGATTTACATTGGGTTCATTCACAGAAAACTGAAAAAAAATACCACAAAACCAGAAACTGAGAATGTTCTAGTGCTTAATTTACTTACTCACCAATGGAGAAAGCTCTTTATATTCTGCTTTCATTTCATTCATTCATTTAAACAACATTTATTGAGAATGGACATATATCCAGACACAAAACCCTGCCCCATGCCGCCAACAGCCTAGAGAGAAACAGGAAAACCCAGCAATGGATCTTTATCAATTGTGATTGGTCCCTTAATGGAATGGAAAAGAACAAGGTTCTATGAGAGATGACAATTTGAACAGAGTACCTAATTTCAATGGGGGGTTGGCTGGATTTCCTCTCCTCCATCCCCTAATATACTATGGAAATCACCTTCTATTGTCATCACACTTTTCTTATGAGCCAAACAAAATCCTCCAGAGATGGGCAGGGATCCAAATTGAGCCTGTTTGCTATCCCTCTTTGGATTTTGAGAGTAGGACCACTTGTTTCCCACATGGTACAGTCCTTAACTGCTAGTTCCCTGCAACTAACTGACCACTCTTCTGCCTAAACTCTCATTGGAGCCAGCCCCAGTGCATTCCCAAGCACCAGCACAGACCACAGAATACTGTGTGTTACCCAGATCCCTTTTCAGGAGTGAAAGATTCATTCCCTCTGCTGCCAGGCGGGCTGCCAGCAGACAATCCTCAGCTATAAATCCTCTTTGAGAATTGCCCTAATGAGCCAGCCTGCATCCAATGCCTGGTTCAGGCAGGGTTATAAAGGCCCAGTTTTCTTACCTCGACTACAGACAACTGGAAAGAATCATCCAGCTTCATAGCTCCCCATGAGGTAGGCAGGGGCTTCTTTCAAAATGCATCGCATCCCAACTTCTCCATCAGCTCAATCCTTATTTCCTTTCCCCTAACCAGATACTAATCTCAACAGTTCTCCTAAGTAAAATCCTACATGCTAATCTCTGTCCCAGAGTCCACATCCGGGAAACTGATCTACCCTGACCAGAAACTGGAGGATGGTGGTGTCCTTTTTCTCTCTCAGTGTATTCATCTCAGACCTCAGGCCTTTACTGAGCACTGCTGGGTGGTACTGTGTTCCCTTAAGAATGGTACGTGTGTCTACAAAGCCTAATATACTAGTTCTTATTCCAAAGAGTAAATCCTTAATATCCAAGGTAGTTGCAGTGGACTATCTATTGTTGTGTTAATCTGTTCAAGCAAGAGAGTTAAAATCCTGGGAGAGAATGGAAGCACAAGTTTCTTGCATTCAAAAATAGTGTGGCAGCATTTCCAACCCAGCTGTGAAGCGCTGCATGACTAAGAAAATACGAGTGCCCTCGGAGACACCCTGTGCCACATGCTAATGAAATCGGGACCAGGCCAGCTTTATGATCTAATTGGTCATAAAAACAGAGAGGACAGTTTTTAAATCAGTTCTTTAAATGGTGATTTTCTTGCTGTAAATACACTGTCTTTTTAAGGCATCTTTGTAGCTCCATTTTTTTTCCACCTAAATTCTTTTTTTAAAAACCTCCAACTTTTCTGCCCCACATTTTCTCTAAAGAAATAGCTCTGCTCCTGAAGAACAATTTTATGAAAATAACATAAAATGCTTATATGCAGATTTGGGGACTAACAATTTCTGTTGTTTTAGAGCTTAATGAAGAAGGAGTCAGCATGAAAGGCCTGGGTTGATATTTCTGCCTGGTGAGGGCTGCGGGTAGACAAGGGAAGCAAAACCAGCATTAATCTCTGTCATGCGCAAGTTAAAAGCAGGAGCCACTATGCACAACAGATCAGCGAGCACATTTCAATGGTGTAATAACTCTGCATCACCCTTCTTGTTTTAAAGGGAATAGGAACAATCACCATAATGTCCTTAATATGTTCCCCATTACTTGTGTCTTCATTAGTTCAAAAGGTTCTAATTGGCAAGGTATTTTAACCTGTTCTTCCTTTTCTCCACTGCCTATCCCAACTCCACGATCTCCTTTACTATTAAAATGTAGATAGATGCTTGGGTTCTGGTCCTTCTGAACCTACCGATTCAGAATCATATTCTAAAGGTGCTCCGGAATCTGCACTTTTAGCAAGCACCGTGTGATTATTACATATCATGATGTTTGGACCTAATTATTTTGACAAATGAAATCACAATGGGAAGCCCCAAATACTGGTGAACTATGCCATGTTCTGGTCTCTTCATAGATGTATGCATTCCCACACTTTATATGGAACTACCCCACCCGTGGAAACAGCCATTCTGACCCTCAGTTCTTCACTCTTCACTTCCTTGGTTCCCTGGCCCCACACTTTTGACTCCTAATAGTAGCCTGACACTCCCTTTCCTGTGGCCACTCTGGGTAGCTTTTCATCCTTCAAATCCATGCACCGTGACATAGGCAAGAGACAAACTCAGGCCACAGGTAAAATAGCTGAGGCCTCTTTCTGACCAGTCACCACATCAATAGAAAAATACATTCATTCATTCACTTATTTATTTCTGCCCTGAGGATAGAGCAATAAAAAATAGTCTTCAGACTCATGTTATAATATTTATATTTGAGCAAACTTTAAAGTGATTACACAATTAATTGTTTACTAGTAAATTTGTTAGTACTATGAAGAGTGATATGGAATTCTATGAGGGGTATGGAGCAATGGATCTACCTAAGTTTGGAAGAGACAGAAAAATCTCCCAGGAAATGAGGAAATAATATTTGACATGAACAGTAAACGGTGGGCAGCAATCTACAATTTGGCCAAGAATGTGAGATGTACATGGACATGGGTCCAGGTGTTGCTAAGAGGTTTCCTTGTGTAAGAGGTAGTGTGCCAAGACCCTGAGATGCAAGGTGTTTGGCCCAGTGGCTGGAAAGCTAAAAGACTATTGGCAAGAAAAGAGGCTGGTTGATATCCTAGATCAGTGGTCGACAAACTCATTAGTCAACCCAAATATCAACGATTGAAATTTCTTTTGAGAGCCAAATATCAATGACTGAAATTTCTTTTGAGAGCCAAATTTTTTAAACTTAAACTTCTTCTAATGCCACTTCTTCAAAATAGACTCGCCCAGGCCGTGGTATTTTGTGGAAGAGCCACACTCAAGGGGCCAAAGGGCTGCATGTGGCTCGCGAGCTGCGGTTTGCTGACCACTGTCCTAGATTAGGCTTGATCTTGAACTACATTAAAAAATTTCTTATTCCAAGTGTCATGTGAAGCCCTGGAAAGGGAAGTTAAGGGGGCCAGTCTGCATTCCAACCGCTTTGCTTGGGTGTGGAAGATGAAGAAGATCAGACAACAGAGACAGCTGTCAAGAGGCTATTGCAAGCCAAAGACCATAGTGACTGAGAAGAGGGTGGCAGTGGAGGTGGAGAGAAAAGGGCGGTTTGAGGATTTAGGAGGATTTGGTGATGGATAACGATCTGAGAAGAGGGATAAGGCAATGTCAAGGATGATGCTTAGAGAATGGACACATTGCTTTTCCCTTGGCCCCTAGGAATCCTGATTCACAGTCACTCCTCTGGGGAGGAGGAGGTGCAAAGGACACTAAATACATGTTCTACCAATGGCATGTTCTCCCCACGTGCCTCAGTGTCTTCCTCTCCCACGTGTAGGATATGAGAGTGCTTACTACCTGGGATTATTGGAAGATTAAACGAGTTAATACACATCAGCTACTGAGAACAGTGTCTGGCATACCATGAGCTCCTGCTACTAACACCTCGTCCTGCTTTGGCTCTTGTGGGAGAAGTGGTGTGGTAGGGAATGACATGGGTGCTGGAGATAGTTACACCCCACTTTTACCCTGGACCTGGCATTTAGCTGACGGTTTGCTATTTAGCCTTTTATATCATTTTAGCTCTACTTGTAATCTTTTTCCATTTTAGCTCTGTTTCTTTTCCCAAATATAAAATATTTCAAACATCCAAAAACATGAAAAATAATGTACTGGGCACCAGGAGCATACTCCCAGATGTAACAAACGTTGTGCTTCAGCCCTCTGTTTAAAGCATGAACGTGGTGCAAGACCCGGTAATGGGACCATTATTCTGTAACCATTATTCTGAAATAGGTGTGTACTATCTCCTACAGGGTGTGTTGTTGTTGTTGTTGTTTTTTAATACTTTTACTACATATGTAAATGTCCACAATAATATATGGTATTGTTTTGTATGCTTAAATTTTTTAAATAAATGGCATCAAACTGGGACTAAATAGAATTTATCTCAGGAATGAAAAAAAATGGTTTTAACATTTGAGAATCTATTGCTAGAATGTATCACATAAACAGATTAAAAAAGAAATAACCCATGATTCATTGGATATAGTACAAGCATATTTAATAAATATGCAACACCCATTCAAGATAAAGCTGTCTTCAACTTACTAATGCATCATGTTAGGCCAGGATTTCTTAACTTGGGCATTATTGACATTTTGGAGTGAAAATTGCTGTACCATGAAGGGGGCAGGGGGCTTACATGCATGTTGTGTGATGTTTAGCCTTTAGCACCCTTTTTGCATGATGATAAAAAAATGTTTCCAGCCCTGGCTGGTGTGGTTCAGTTGGTTGGAGCTTCATCCCATACACCAGAGGATGATGGGTTTGATTCCCGGTCATGCCTCATACTCGGGCTGGGGGTTTGATCTCTGGTAGGGGCACACGCAGGAGACAGCTGATCAATGTTTCTCTTTCACATCAATATTTCTCTTTCTCTTTCTCTTTCCCTTCCTCTCTCTGAAGTCAATTTTTTTTTTAAAATTTCTAGACATTGCCAGATGTTCCCTGAGACAAAATAGCCCTTGATTGAGAACCTTTGAATAGGCACATTATTTAATCCTATAAAACTCAGTTTTCTCACACAGGGAGAAAATTATGGGACCGACACTATAGGGAATCTGTACAATAAAATGATATAAGGTATTTCTGTTGATTACTGGCAATTTTCACAATAAGCCCTCAAAAAATGTACTTGCTCGATGGTGGTTGTGGTGATAGTGATGATGGTGATGATGTGCTATCAGTGTGCAGTGTGGACGGGGGCAGGATGATACTGTTGAAATACACACAAAGGTGTTTTTGTTGTCAGGATCCCCATCTCTCTTTTGGCCCATCTTCACTCATCAGAGACATTGTGCAGTCACTTCTCCCAGCAGGGAGGACACAGCAGGAATACTCAGAGATTACAAAGAGGAATCACTGTCCATCCCCACGGAATGGGTGGTCTCACTGGCATAGAAAATAGATTTAGGGGTGAATGAGCTGATAATGTGGAAAAAATGTCCACCCTAGTCTAGCATAAATGCCCTGGGTGAAAAGGGGAGACAGGGGTGCTGGTAGGGGAATTGGAGGTCAGAGGGGTGGCAGATAGGAGGAGCAGACCTGGAGGAGCCACGCCAAAGGGAGCTGAGGCTCCCTCCAGGGGTTTTCCATCTTTTGTTGGGTATCCTTTTAGGGGTTCACTGTCTGTTTCCCATACTCATGGGAAGCAGGCAAGCTCAGTCATTCCATCTATTCTGTTTATATGAGCAGCTCTTACCCTCTGAGGCCTCCAGTCACTGAGCTTCCAGGTGTGACCAGCAGGGGACGCCATACCCACTGCCAGCACACTGCTCCCAGGGCTGGGCCTGCCAGTGGGAGCTGCACATGTCTGTGGCCCAGACATCACCAGATACCCCATGTGTTGTGACCTGTGGGACCACTCTTCCCAGACACCTAGATGTCCTTTGACACCTGGAGAAAGAAAGTGTGTGGAAGAGAAAGTCACCTTATACCTGCACCTCATCCTTTGATGGACACAATAAAATCAGCTTAAGACCTCCTTGAAGCATTACTATTTTATGATTTATCTCTCTCTAATTGCTAGATTAACTGTTCTTCATAAATATGCAGTAACTGCTTGCGAGATATTCAGGTGTCATCATTTTTAAGTCACAAAAGATTGAGATGTAACAAATAAAATAAAAATGAGAAGTTGGGCTACTTTAACAGACAGCATGAATTGACTGTCGGAGAGAACTTGCTTACAAAATGCCAAATTAATGGCAATTTTACTCAGTTTTTATTCACCTTCTTCACTTTTACCTGCTATGATTTTTAAATAGTGCCTGCACCTGAGACCAGAGTATACTGATGGTAAAACAGGTCACCCATTTATAATCAACATTGAAATGAATGTCAGAAATGATAAAATAAGGGATCTTTAGGTAATGACCATTACAGCTATTACTCTATTTTAAAGATAAGGAAACTGAAGCTTTGAAAAGTTAAATAACTTGTCTCACATAATAATTAAGTGGAGAAGCCAGAATTCCAGGACAGGCCTATAGGATTGCCACACTCATAATAAAAGAATACCCAGGTATAGATTCTATATATCTTATACCCTTATTGCCTCACTAACTTTCAGATTTAGTTGAATGGCCATTTCTTTTCTCTCTCACTTGATCATTTTTATTCCAATTCCCTTCATTTAGAAAACCTATCACTATTGACAAGTTTGGGTTGGGTTGAGCCTGTGATTCATCAGAGAGAACATCTGGGCAGAACAAAAGCATGAAACTTTCCAAGAAGTTATGCCTGTGTTGTTATAACTGAGCCACTGACTCTCCTTCAAAACCTTCTCCGGGTAGAGTTAGTTTCAAAGGGGACTATATTAAAAACTGAGTCATTCATCTTTCAGACTAATTTTAAATGGTTAGAAAATGAGAAAGTCTGTGCAAATATGCTATGGGTTATTAAATCCTGATTTGGACTACACTGCAAGTGGGTATGGGTAAATATCAGCCACAGAATGATAATTACCCAAGTCCAGCGAGCTCCCACACTGCCAAAGTTCCACTCAGAATAGATTTCCATTTTGAAATACTGTAGAATCAGACTGCTGCTGACTTTTTATTGATAGTTAAAAAACAAAGTGAGGGGGAGAGATAGGCAACAGTTGCAGGGTTACCATCTCTAATATCTAGAGTGTCATCAGAAAACAAAAGCAGTCCGCCCTGGCCGGTGTGGCTCCGCTGAGCGCCATCCCATGCACTGGAATGCTGCTGGTTTGATTCCCGATCAGGCACATGCCACATTTCAGGTTGGAACCCTGGGCGCATGCAATAGGCACCCTACTGATGTTTCTCTCTCATATTGATGTCTCTCTCTCTCTCTCCTTCTAAAATCAATACAAAATATGTATTTTTTAAATTATAAAAAAAAAACAATCTAATTGAAAAATGGGCAAAGGACATAAAATGACAAAAGAAAGAGTGACCAACAATCATGTGGAAGATTCTTAAAATCACTATTAATCTAAGAAATGCAAATGAAGACAGACATATAATTGTTTTGTCTTCCAGATTAACGCAGACTAAAAATGCACAATACCCAGTACCAGCAAGAATTCAGGGGAAAATGCATTCTTGTTTACTGCTGGTGGAGGGTAATTCTGTAATATCTGTAAAATTTTAAATGTGCCTACTTTCTAATTAACCAATACCACTTCTGGGTGTTTTTTCTATAGAAATGCTAAACATCTGCTTAAAGATACACATATAGGTTCAGGAATACTTATAATAATATTAAACATTTTGGGGGGAAATTTAAATTTTCATTATTAGGGGATTGGCTATAAGAATTATAATTCATTCCTAAATAAAATACTTGAATTAAAAACCAATTAGGTACTTATAGATATACTGACATAGAAAGATCACAATAATTGTTCATAATATAGGGTTAGGCAGAAAAAAGGTATAAAACAGTATCATATTCCATCAATAATGATAACATAATAATAATTATAAAAATAACCATTGCAAATGGTTATTGAAAAACGTCTGAAAACATATAAATGCATCTACTAATGGTGCTGTGACTAAAGAGAAATTTCACTGTGTGGTGTAAACACGCTTGTATTTTGTGCATCTTTGACAATTAGCATGTATTACTCTTTCCTTTCATTAAAAATGCCCATAAAACATTTTTTAAGACTTGATGATCTAATCATTTCGCTTTGAAAGGCTTATAGAAAATGCTAGAGTAAGTAAATTGATGCCAATTCTAGGAATGGTCATTCTGTATCTGACCAATGACAGTTCAGAATTTCTACACAGGAGGGAACTGGGAACAGTCATCTAGCTGAAGGAGAGTGATGGAATCTGCTTTAACATCGTTGTTGTTTTTTGTTTTATAGTAAGTCTAGGAATACATGGTTAGAAAATGTAAAGTTTGTTTTACTATTTTAAATACTTTAAGTCATTCAGTTTCTTCTATATATCACTTTACCCATGTAAGATAGCAATATTGATTCCTGTATTATTTCCCAGAATAACTGTTCAAAGCAACTGAGTCAACACAGGTAAAACAACCATAATTTCAAGGATACTCAACAGGTATGAAGGACTCTGTGACTCTGGACAATTCCAAAGTAATAGTACATTGGTATTTTTTCAGAAGATATAGTATTGACTCAGTATTTTCCCTGGGACCCGGTACCAAAATTGCTCTGCAAGCATATCTATGGCCATGGGATTTGCAACAAATCCATCACAGGGATTTGCATTCATCATAGACCAACTCCTATGACATAGGCCGATCATAGAAAAAGTTTCACCGGACAAATACCAATGCCTGGTAATTTTACTTAAAAGAACAGAGAGTGGTATTACCATACCCACCGCACAGCAACCAAAACTTTGTTGTAACCTCCTGTGTGGTACTGCTGTTAGTATTTTAGTAGGAGCTGTCACTGACATTAGTCACCTCCCCCAGATCCTGTAAGAGACAATGCCTATCCCAAATGAATCATATGAAGGTAGGTTAGGAGAACAGAACTTAGCTGCCAGGCAGACCTGGCTTACCAGACATGGACTGCTGGGTATGTAATTTATGGCAAAGCAAACACAAACCCCAACACTCACTTTCAATTCCTCCCTTACGTTCCTCCACTGAAAGGAATTATAAAACTAGATACTCACTGCCTCAGTCTTCCTCACAGCAAGGAGCAGCCAGGGGACACTGATCTTCCCAAGAAAATCTTTCTTTTCTGATAAGAGAGACCGATAGAAGAGGTGTTTTCCTTCCTTGCTTGCTCCTGCCACGAGTGCAGGCATGCTGACTGTGGAAGCCGTGCTCAGTCCAAGGGGAGAAGGCTGAGAGTATCCCAAAGATGCTGGCCTTGACGGCCATGAGGTGCCTATGTCAGGGCCAGAAGCTGCCTCCTCCCCAGATTCTTGTCATGCCCATTTGTTTAGGTCACTGTTAGACAGATTTCCCATTACTTGCTACAGAAGAACATTTTCATACATACTTAATGTCTCTAAACAACAGTTTACTGATCTGTAAAATGGGGACAGTAAGAATGACCTTGCAGGTGGTGTACATACACATATGGAACTTATATGCACACATATGTAAAATAGATGATATATTCTTATCATTCACATCCTTGCTCAAATGATAGTCCTCAAAGAAGTCCTACCTGGCAACCCTATGTAATTAGCATCCCCCTATCATTATCTGCTTTATTTTTCTTCATAGCAATTTATATTAGAAATATATAGTATTAGGTACTTCTTTATCTATTTGTTGTCCACAACTCTCTACTAAAATGGACCTTCCATCAGGCCAGAAACTTGATTGTGTTGATTACTGCAGCTACAGCACTTGGAATTGTGTTTAGTACATAATCCTCATTCTATCCCTATTTATCAGCTAATGAATGAACAAATGAATGTCTGTTAAATGTTAATAAATGATAGAGGTTTAGTTGTAAAGTACATAACGACAATTATTGCACAAGCCACACAACTGGGAGAGACAGAGCCCAGAGCCCGAGAACAGGATGTCATCATATCTACCCTGGATGTCCAGTACACACGGACACATAAAGACATACACAGTAATGTCCTTCTTGCAAAAGCAAAATAAAGGAATTTAAATGTCCATCAGTGAGTTAAATAAATTGTGGCACATCCATATTAATAATAATGTGGTCATTCTCAAGAAGTGAAGGGAGCTGATGGGTGGAATGGGATGAGGGCTGGGAGGGGAGAAGAGGGAGGCTCTTTTGGCAGATCCCCTAGGTAAAGGGGATCTCATGCACCCACACTGCTCTAGACTGGGACTGTCACTCCTTGCCTGTTTGAGGCTCTGCCTTGGAAGGGCCTGAGTCCTATGGTGTTACAAATCTAACCCACACTGTGTATGTGTGTGCATGCACGTGTGTGCCACGCATGTGTGTGTTCTGTTCCTAACAGACTTACAAAGACAGTGAACACAACTTTTATTTCTCAAAAGGAAGAACAGCTTATCAAAATGGTAAAACTGCAAAGGACCTCTGAGGTTATCCAATTTGGCTTCTTCTTTATCAAGCAAATATCAGACTTGGTGCGATTAAGTTCACTTTGCCAACATTGTAAGTATGATAATGTTTAGAGTAACAAAACTTTGTAAACAATGTAATACTGATGGCCCACTGGGAGGCAGGTGCTGTGCTAAGCATTTCATACACACTAGGTCCTTGCATCCTCCTGACCATTCCAAGAGGCATGTTATTGTTCACCCTGTTGTAAGAAGGCTTGGAGACAGGGTGTTACCAAAGATCTGAAACCCCCGCCTTGTCAGAGACACAAGGTTCAAATCTAGCTGTTCTGACTCCACGTGTCATTACGTACAATGTGCATGTGATCCTCTGCAAATATGGGAAAACAATTCAAGTCCAACGTCCGTGACATTCTCAAACACACACTCATTCTCACTTTATGGGAAATTACCAAACGTTGATGATTGAGAATTATATTTACTGTTTTTAATTTTAATTTTCACAGTTATCTCAGATCTTGAAATGTGCATGTTCAGCTCTGCAGGGATTCTAACAGGTGAACAAACACTTGCAAATTACTGTTATGTTTTAATTCTAATTTAACACCTTTGTCCAACACAACCCCATGGGCCAAAATCCACACGCGCTCACAAATTTGTACCAGTTAGCACTTTCTACATAAGCTATCTTCAGTCCAAGATGAGCAGTCAATAGGCTCCAATAATGCAGTGTTGCAATAAAAACTAGATGTTTACCCTAGAGATCTAGCACATGCATGCACAACATGCATAACAGATAGTCACATCAACACATCTTCTGTAAAAGCAAAATAATGCAATTTACATGTCCATTGATATGTTAAACAAATTGTGGTACACCCACATCATGGAGTAATATTCAGCTCTTAAAAGAATGATTTTTTTAAAAAAAGCCTGGCTAGTGTGCTCAGTGGTTGAGCATCGACCCATGAACCAGGAGGTCCCAGTTCAATTCCAGTTCAGGAATTGCCTGGGTTGTATCGGCTGCCTCCTCAATAGAGGGCGTGCAGGAGGCAGCCGATCAATGATTCTCATCATTGATGTTTCTAACTCTCTCTCCCTTCCTCTCTCCGAAATCAATAAAAAACATATTTTTTTTAAAAAAAATGAACTAGATCTATATATATTGATGTGACTACAGGGTTATGTTAAAAAAAGCTACAGAAAACATAATAATATATGATCTCATTTACTTAACATAATCACATAGGAAAACTGTATATTGCTCTCTGCAGCAACCTATATACATATATGCATTCATGCAGAAACATCTGGAAGATTCTCCTAATTAGTATTAATGGGACCACGAGTAGGTCGGAGAAGGGGATGCCAGTGTAATATTTCTCTGTTCTTCATTATGGGAATTTTATACTCCCAAAAAGAATGCACTCACTTATATTTGCATAGTAAAAAAAAAATGATCTCAGAAAGAGTCTAAAAGCATCAATGTGTCATGAGCCACTTAAGCAAATCTCTTTTCATGAGAAATGTCTCAAATACTACTGCTAGACAGTAGCATTTAGGAAACTAGTCAATTTACTTTTAAATTTAGATCATCCACAAAAACGACACATTTTTATTTTTGATCAACCTTCCATACTGCTTGTGTTTGGCTCCAAGAAAGAGATGATCACTTGAATGCCTGTTTCGCATAAAAAGGATCACCATCACTACCGCATCCCAATCACCCCTAATGAGGCAGCTTATCTGTGTGTGAACATTTCCAGGAAAAAAACAAAAAACCTTTAAAGTCATTTACATTTCTTTTTGAAAGAAAATAACAATACTCCTCAGAAACCTAAAATGTGTTGAAGGAGGAAGGCGAGACACAGAAATCCCTTCCCACAATGTTCAGATACGAGAAGGAAAAAAGGTGTCTTGGAACTTTCCTCCTTAAGGAGTCTGTGTGACTCCTTCTTCTAGAAGCTCCACACCATCTCCACGAAATTAAGAGGAAATGGGTTGAGGAGATTGAGGCAGTGAAAGCAAATTGTCCATTCACTCCTGGCCGCCTAGGAAGACATTACAGAACGTATTCCCCAGGATAATAAATAAAACTGATTGAGTGTGTGGTTAAGAACATTAGAGAAACCTGGAGTGCCTTTAAAGAGTGTTGTGCCGAGAGAAGAGTATTAAAAAGTGAGGCATTTCCTCTCTGCACATTTAAATGTGGTGGCTCGGGAGAGAGAAGCATGCCTGAAATGGATAGGAGTAATTTCCCATCATTATGGAAACCTTAAACCACCTCTGACTGCTTATACCGTCATCTCCTAGCATCCTACTAAATTGCAGTTATTTGTTCCAAACAAACAGAAAGGCCCATGGTAAAATAGAGCAATTTAAGGCTGGGAGAATACGGGCACCTGTAATTCAATTTCATGCCAGCTGGTTTCACAACATGCTCCTCTACCTCTGCTTCTGACACAGGAAACTTCCCTCCAATTGTAACAATTCTTCTCCTGCTAAACTGAGGGCTCAAGATAAGTGGACCTTAAATGAACAGAGACAATCACTGTAGGAGAGGTGTAACTCAGCTGCAGTTCCCCAGGCAGCTCAACAGCCACCCAGTCCTCAGGCCAGCAGGGAATTGTTCAACTCGCTCAACTCTGAGTGGGGAGCAAGGAAGGGCTGGAGAAGAAAGAAATGCTCCAAGGGAAAAAAATACACTAATTATACCCCAAATCTCCAGCATGTAAGACAATAAAGGAGGATATAGCCCAGCCGGAGTGGCTCAGTGGTTGAGCATCGACTTATGAACCTGGAGGTCACGGGTTCAATTCCAAGTCAGGGCATATGCCCGGGTTGCGGGCTCTATCCCCAGTGTGGGGCATGCAGGAGGCAGCTGATCAATGATTCTCTCTCATCATTGATGTTTCTATCTCTCTCTCCCTCTCCTTTCCTGTCTAAAATATATAAACTCCATAAAAATATTTTTTAAAATGGAGGATATGTGTGTGTGTGTGTGTGTGTGTGTGTGTTTAGAAAACCTAAACTGTTTTTTGTGAAAAAAAAAAAAACACACACAACTAAAATAAAAACGTAAGACTGTTAATAACAATAGCTGGTTAAAACGTGATTGGTGGCGATATAATTGAATGAGTATGACAGAACATATCACTGTATTTCCTGCTATTTGCTAAGCTCCTAAACCTGGATCTAGTTGCTGTTGGGGAGAGATAGACACCACTAAGCAAAGAGGCTGAGCCACTCAGAGTAAAAATTGTGGTCGGAGGCCATTAACATTGCAAGTATAGAAACTGGATCCTAGCCATGCACTGGGTTGGACGAAGTGAACTGACTCAGATCCATCACACTCTCAGAGTGATGCGCAAGCCAGAAATCCCAAAATCCTCATTTGCCATGGTAACTACAACTGCCAAACCAAATGACATTTAAATTCCCTATGGTGATAGATATGTTATTTAACTTGATTGTGATAATCATTTCATAATGTATATGTATATTAAAACATCACATTGTACTCCTTAAATATATACATTTTTACTTTGTCAGCCATGTCACAATAAAGTTGCAATGAATGGTTAAAAAAATAAAAAAAAATGTGATGGGTGGAATAGAACCATAAAAGGAAATTAACATTTGGGGACTACATGCTATCTGATGCAAACCAGTATTAATATTAACATTAATATTAACATATATATTGGGAAACTGAAGATTTATCCTTGTTCTAACCAACTTCAGTGAATTCTCACAACTCCAAGAATGTAGGACCATTATTGTCACCTTCGTTTTAAAAATGAGGCTCAGAGGGGTTTCAGACTCACCCAAAGTCGCACAGCTGGTGAGAGGCTGAGCAGGCAATTGGAACCCTGGGAGTGATGCAGAGCTGGTTGCATCTCAGTCTCCTGCAACCTGTTGTGCCTCTCATGGGAATGTTTACAAAATGATGTCACAAAAACGTTTGATTTCTGCCCAACATAAAGTGCTATCCCACACATTGTCTTATTCTTGTAACAGCCTTATTAGTAAGAAAGTAGTATTATCTTCATTTCCTAAACAAGGACAATGAGACTCGTATAGGCAAGGACTTAGCCACGGGTTCACACCTGATAAGGGAAAATACAGGACTTGAACACAGATCCTGATAGCAAACTTTCTTTCTCTGTGGCTCTGAGATTGAAATATACATTGACATTCAGGATGGAGCAGTCAAGTAGTTATGGATTCACATTGACTAGATGGGCATTTATTAAAAGGGTGGCAATTCTATTTGGATTTGACAAGAATGTATAGAATGGGGGACATCCAGATACTCCTCTTGGTATCAAGAAATTCCTTGAGGTTTGTGTTTTAAATGAGTGCATGCTGTTTTAACAGGTGTATCAGACTTGCACACTTTTAAACATGATTTTGGAAATTGGTTAACTCAAAGAAGCAAATCTATCCTTTCATGAAGAGAGCACCAAGCAGGGAAATTTCCTTTTCCTTGATTCCTACCCATACTTATAAAAATTAGCTAAGAGATACAGAAACAGAATTAACGTGAGACATAAGAAAAAACTTTCCTGTTTTGCTGGCTGGGGATGTTCTCATTGTGCAGCATTAGCCCAGGCAGGATCTGGACTAGGACACACAGAGGTCAAGATAAAGAAGAGAGTGCTCCCTCTTCTAGTAGGAGGTGACCAAGGTTATGGACCCAGTACTTCTGATACCAATGAAGTATGCTGAGGACTGGATGCATCCTAGGAGAGAGCTTTGAGATGCTGGGTGGAGGGCAGCACTGTGTACCATGGAAGTCTACTTAGACAAAGAGAAGGATTCTGAAGCAAGATGTAACCTCAAGTTTGCAGAGATTAGGGAGAAGGTTTAGGTCCAGAACACTCTCAATTTCTCCGATTATACAGGACAGAGATGCACCATAGACTGTCTGAATATTGAGAGGGATGGTAATGGGGGCTGGCATTCTCCGAAAGTTGCCTTCAACAGCCTCCACCCTCTTATACTCAGGTAACCATGAATAATTCCAGATCTAGGACTGGGTATCCTAGGGCCCAGGAGGATTCTAAATCTACATTGACATTCACCTGTACGTGTAGCTGGGGTAAGATGAACATATAGGCAGGGGCTGAATGGCCTTTACTTAGCAGAGTTGGGCAAATATCCCAGCTGCTGGCTCTTCCACAGAAATAGATGAGTTCTGGCCACAGGATGCAGGGGAATTGCATGGACTTTGTTTTTGTTGTTGTTATTGTTGTGTTTTTTATTTGTTTGTTTGTTGTGTGTGTGTTTTGTTTGTTTGAAGGGAGAGGGAGAGATAGAGACATCAATAATGAGAGAGAATCATTAATCGGCTGCCTCCTGCACGCCTCCTACTGGGGATCAAGCCAAAAACCCAGGCATGTGCCCTGATTGGGAAGCAAACCATGACCTCCTGGTTCATAGGTTGACGCTCAACCATTGGGTTCCACTGCATGGGCTTTGGAGCTCCAACTCTGGCATGCCATCCTAGCTCTGTCACCAACTGGCTGTGCTTTTAGTTCCATTATTTATGCAAGGAGGAACCTTAATAGAATATTTATAGAAAACTAGAAAATCCATATTTATTGCTGAACACAAAAACTAGCCCATCTAGATGCCCTAGAAGTTTCTCTTCTTTGCTTCCTTTCCACCTTCATGTGGAAAAATAGATCATGAAGCAGGTTTACCCCAAAAGTACCCACCTGTCATAAGGAAAACATGACCTTAATCATAAAAACATAGGCAAGCAAAGAAGATCTAGAATGTATACAGATGGTCTTCTATGACTACAGCAATAAATAACTGTAAAAAATAAAGTAGCCATTCACTTTTGCAGGTATCGTCACAAATACTTTCCATGGAAATCGGATCCGGCACAAACAAATGTGAGGCTATGAAATATGAACAAAAACTGAGTATCTGCAATGACATGCTCCAAATCATCAACTTTTTTTTTGGTACTTCAATTTCAGGTGACTTTTATTTTTCTGATTTTGGGGGCTCTTTTTTATTTAATATGAAGATGAAACTCCTTGTGAAAATACAATAAAACACTAAACTTTCATGTTTTTCAACAGAGTACCGACTGAATACATCATTGCAACAGAAGAGAGGGGAATAAAGATGCCAGGGTTCTTCCTGGGTAATAGATCACCTTTCTTAGTCATGGAATTTTGTACAAACCACTCTCTGAGTTTCAGTTTTCTTATCTACAGAATTGGAAGATAAGAGTAACAATTTTTTTCCTTATAAAGTGGTTGTGACAATTAAATAAGACAATACTCAAAACATAGCAATGGCTACTTATGAAGTGAGGGCTCAAGAAATGCCATCATGGTCGCAACTGTTATTGTTCTAGATCATTCTGTGAACCAATGAGCCAACTCTCAAGCAAAACAGGAAGACTCCTGGAGACTGATACGTGGTATAGGGGATCCAAAGACTCTTTGATCATTTTAATCAGTGTTATAACTAGATAAGTGCTTCAGGGGGATATCAAATTGACAATAAAATTATGAGTATAAATTTCAAAGTTGTTGATGAAAAGTATTTGCCTAAAGATGCTAGATTATGCCAGAGTTACAGCCAGTGTTTGGAACTTTTTCCCCCCAATTAAAATCAATAGACTTGTTGAACGTGTATGATGAACTAGTCACCCTGGAGGCTATAAAGACAAGCTTCGGAATTGCCTTAAGGTGTGTCTCCTCTCAACACCCACAATGAGAGAAAACGTCTGCCCTTGAATGTTAGCAGTGATTATTGAAAACAGTTCAAATTAGTTCAGGGCCAAGTGTGGGCAAAGGACTGAGCTGGTAACAAAACTGAGGCCTGCTCTGAATAGAGTCCGATCTCCTTGTATGCCTCAAAGTAAGTGTCAAAGCAATTTTCGGAGGCCTTTGTAAACGAGCACGGGCAGCTTTGCTGGAAACGAGGCATGGATTGCTAAGGAAAAAGCGTGATGATTTCAACATATAAGGCCTGGTGGCTTTGTCGGGAACCAGTCTCTTCAAACAGTCCCCTGCACAGAGCCCAGGTTTTCTGTTGCCTCTATCTTCCTGTGCCACTCGGTACAGTTTTGCACACACAATGCAAGCTCAATCAAGCACCTATTACACTGGCTGTGAAAGATGCTCCCGGGTGATGACCCGTGCCTTAACCCCCCTAATTTCTCTAGGTGGTTCAGGACCTGTTCTTATTTCAGTCCTGCCACACTCAAATGAAGCAGAACCCATTGCTTTCTGCTATAATTGTATTTCCTGCTGCCCTTGCTACTACCTCCGAAGGTTTCCTGGCAGGCAAGCTTGCAGGACTCCGAGGAAACACAGTAGCTGTAAAGAAACAACTGGAATGGTGTCTGGTGGAGGGCACTGGGAGTCCTCCCCACCATCCAGGTTAGTAGACCGACAGGAAAGCTCCAGTCAGTGACATTTGAATGGCAAAGCCCAAATTTACACTAGATTAGTAATTAAGGTGAGGGCTTTGGAGGGAATGACTCAAAGCCATTTCTAAAGGTAAATACACACTTTAAAGGTTCCCACACATACCCGACAGAATGACTTTTTTAAAGCTCAGTAAAGCACTGTGGGTTTACCGTCAGTAAAATGTAATGATTAGGAAAGTAAGTCCTTAGACACATTTGGGTCTAAATGCCAACTCTACCTCCGATTTCTCTGTGACCAGACACAGATAACATAACCTCAAGAAGCCTCAGTTTTTCCTCTGTAGAACAGAGATTCTAATAGTTCCAACTCATTAGATGCTGCAATGATTGAATGCAATAAGCGCCTTACTTTCCTACTATCTGAAGTAACTGATAACTCTTGGTCTTAATTTCTGGCCAGTGGAGATTAAGCCTTGGGAAGGGGAGAGTAGGTGAGTGACATACAGCATGGCTAATTGGATTTTTAATCTTCACTAGTGTTTAGCAACGAATACCAGCAATGTTTATCTGTTGGCTGCAATGTTAAATTGCCAGCCAATTAAATGCCAGAGGGAGCAACCAGTTACCTGGATATTTATAATGATTCATACTGTTTTCAAGGAAACATTTTAAAATTATTTCCCATCCAAAGTATACAAAATAAAGCTGCAGTTGAATTAAAATGAGAAGTGTGAATACTCATCAGCCTGAGGAAGATTGTTTTTAAAGACTAATTGAGATGTAGTTGCTCAAAAACTAAAATAAAGTACACAGAATAATAAAATCTAAAACTAAGATAAATTTTAAAGCCAATAAAAGGAAGTATATTTACTTGTACTTTTAAATAAGTCATAATGGTCTAAATATTAGCTTTTTAGCATCAGAAGCACACTAGAGGGAGGCATCGAAAGCAAGTTAAAGAAAAGCTGGGGTGATATATGATATGCCTGAAACACTAGAAGAACATCAGAAATTTCTGTTAGTAAACCTCATAGGAAAAAGGTTCTACCTAATAATTGTGTTCCCAGAAGTTCTCCCCATGATTGAATTCATATTTAGCTTTTCTCCAAAACCATGCATAATCCCTGTCCTTTTGCCCTCATCACATACTCAAAAGACTTGAGCTCTTCAAAGTGGGATGTGGAATTCCTGTTATAGCAATGGAAGTCACAGAGACCCCTGGGCCCGAGTGGAAGTTGAAAAGGACTACTTGATGTGTGTCTGTAAGTTTCAGCATTCCAGGAGAGAGGCCAGGCTTCCTTGGGTAGATTACATCTCTGTCCTATAGGGAATGTCTAGTATAAACCCATTTAGATATGCAAATATAAGGCTAATGCCTACGTACTGTTCCTGTGGAAGTCTTAAGTCCATGCAGCAACCCAAATGCTTTGAGATGTTAGGCTTTTGGCTTAGTGAGGTAAAATGGGTTCATTTTTATCAGGAATTTCCCCTTTCCACTGTATTTTTTTCTGAATATGAATGTTCACTGGGCTATCTTGAAAATTACTGTATGGACTGAGGTGGGGGATGTGTATTGGCTTTCACTGGTTTTGGCAGAGAATTTGCTCAGAGAAGATCATGGAGCTGGCCTGGGCTTGGTGCTGAGCTGGGCCAGGATTATTGCTGCCTACCCCTGATGTAAGTGAGCAACTCAGAGCATTCTATCAGCTCCTATGAGTACCCGCCTTGGCCAAACAGGTCAACAGAGTGACAGGCAGGGGCTGGGCTTCCTATGAAAAAATTGGAGGTTATCACTGTCAGTTATACTGGAGCAACAAAGAAGAGGTGGGAATAAAGGAGAGGAGGGGAGGGTGAAAGGGAGGGAGAGAGAGGACAGGTGGAGGAAGGTGGAAAAAGATGAAGGGAGGAGAAGGAGGAGAAAGAAGGGCAGGGAAGAAAAGGTAAGCAGAGGAGAAAAGGGAAAAGGAGAAGGGGGGAATGGCAGAAGAGAGGAGGGGAAGCTGGAAGGAGAGGGCAGTTATTCAGTGTCTGGTAAGTTAATGTTCAAGAAAAAATATTAATTTTCATTAAAATGTTCTATTATTTTATGTTAATGATTACTCATTTATTTCAGCCCTTTTTATTCAGCATGTCTCTATAGAAATAAACCTATGTTTTTATGAAAATTGAAGCTTTTGTTTTCTTGCGGCCCACATTAACTTAAACCTTGTTTATTTGGCCCGTATTAGTCTTTGAGTTTGACATGCTTGCCCTACAGCAAGAGTCATAGGAGCCAGGCACTGTGGAGCCAAGAGAGGGTGGGTCCTTTGTCTAGTTTACATATTTAGGTTGTGCGCACTTGGTGGCCATGCCTACTCGGGCCACTGACTGGCTCACAGGTGTGATTGACAGGAAAGCAGGTAGGCATCTTCTCATGTCACTCAGACCTTGGGCATGGGTCTAAACTGCCTTTGTCCAATCTCTTCCCCCATCAATCAGTGGGAACAGATTTGGAAAGTGTTAACCACAGCTTTTTCGCAAAGCTGTATCAATGGCATGCCTATACTATTTGGTCTTTCCTTGCTCCTTTTCTGTTAAATAATAACCAGGTTATTACAAAAGCATCATCAGAATAAAGAATATCCAAAGAGATTCACCAGGAGATGTAAGTATTCAGACCTCCTTTATTACAAATTGTAGAAATTGGGGACATGATAAGAAATGCCGCTTGGCATGCTCTCCATCCTGAACTCAGGACAAGACCTGGATGAGCCACAGGGAAGGAACTGAAGAGGAAGATGAAAGAAAGCTGTGTGCTGGCCAATTGCACCCGGAAAAAGGCCTGACTCGGAAACATAAGTGAAATGAATGAATGAATGAATGAATGAATGAATGAAGAAAGAAAGAAAGAAAGAAATAGAAAAACTACAGATTCACATGCTAAGTTATGTCACATTAACCTGAGAAGTGAGGTCAGATACGCAATAAATGACCTCACTGTAGCTAAGTGCTGCAATTAGATTTCCACGGTTTGTAGTAAACTTGTATTTTGGCTTAACTGAATTACATTAGTTGATGATGTTCAATTGTGGAAAATGGGATACATAGAAATATTTGTTGAATGAATGAATATAAGAGAAAGCAAAGGGTTAGAGACACTGAGTACTTGTCCAAGGTCATACAAGTGTGAAAAATGTATAAAATTCTCCAAGTTTTTGGACTCTAAGTCTAGTGCCCCAATTTTGCCTTAAATAATGGGTGTCCTCCCTGACCTCTCTTCATATATTGTAAGTGGAGAATGAAACTAAATACAAAGAAGAGATCAAAATGGCACTGCTGACCTCCCAATGAAGAAAAAATTAGTTGAGGAGGGGAAGACAATATTGGATTATAAGCAGTAATGAATAGCCATATTTGACTCAAAATACATAATTTAATCCATTTGAAAATATCTTCATAGAACATTATTCATTCAGCAAAAGTACTGAGTACCTATTATATGCCAGGCATTGTACTAGGCTCTGGGAATAAAGTTCTTAAAACAAGGTAGACATGTCTGTCACCCCCTGGACTTCTGATAGCCTCATCCTATCATATACATTTAGGCAATAACATATATGTGTATTAAAAATGGAAAGATGCAACTCATGTGAAATCAATTTTCCTTTTCATACTAATAAAGGAAAAAATGTACAAATTTCGCAACTTATGTTCCAGGTGGTATCTGATGAGAACTAGTATTTTGGCAAATGTATCAAATCACTGAATATCTTGATAAAATGTTAATTTAACAGAAGTGATTTGAATTATAAAGACTGAAAATGTTTTTGCTTCTCATATTCAATGTGCTCCTTACATAGAGGCTTCTCCAGCAATTATGAAGCAACTAACATGAAATTTCTATAATAAACTTTGAAAATTACTTAGTCAAATCACTCATATTTCATCCCAAATATGCCTGCAAACCTTAGGCTCTCGACAGTGTTGTGCTAGCAACATTGCAGCTCCTCTCTATAGTCTGAATGGGAAAGTAAGTGACCCGGGTTGAATTGTAGTATCTCCACCCACTCCAAAAAAAGATATGTGCAATTTATAATCCCTGGTACTTGTGAATGTGACCTTTAAAGGGCATTTAAAGACATAATTGAGTAAAAGATCTTGAGAAAAGATCATCCTCAGAATTAACAAGACAATGACAAATGTCCTTAAAAGAAGAGAAGACACAGAGGAGGAGAAACACCCTGACGCACATGAAGACGGGGCAGAGATGGGACTGGTGCTGCCACAAGCCCAGGAACGCCTGGAACTCCAGAAGTTGAAAGGGACAAGGAAGGATTCTCCTGTAGAGCCAGTAGAAGGAGCAAGGCCCTGGGGGCACCTTGATTTTGGACTTCTCGTCTCCAGAACATGGAAGAATACACTTCTGTTGCTTTAAACCACCAAGTTTTCAGGGATTTGTTCTGGCAGCCCTAGACCACTGATACAACTGATATCCCTGGGATTACCAAAAGTAAACACTTGCACCTTCATTATCTCCCATGCTAGCTCAAGGTATAAGCAAGCCTTCAACTGTCAGAGAAGACCCTCCATGCATTTGTGGTTTTGATTTCTTCTCCTCAAAGTTGATTAAATATATTCTGATTAAAACGCAGTCTTCTATTGGTCAATACGTTCCTAACTTCAAAAAAAAAATCTCATTTCAAACAAGCCAGCTGCCAAGCCAATAAAACCACCCCTTGCCAGCCAGTAAAATCCATGATAGATTTATCAGAAACAGCAAGCAGTATCTAAATCATGACCACAAATACTTCAGCCCATAGTACGCCTACCCAGACGAACCAGAGGGAATGCTGAGGCTGTGGAAGGTGGAAGATCTGAAGCTAAAAGTGCAAGGAGTTGTTTCGCTTAATACAGATCACGTATCATAGAAATGTACACTTGAAACCTGTATGATCTTATCAACCAAAATCACTCTAATCAATTTATTTCTTTTAAAAGTTGGAAAAAATAGCAAGGAGGCATTTGAAAACAGTATACTAAATTTTTAACCTGCAGATGCAATTACTTCACTGTTTGCTTCTCCCAACAATTATAAGTACTTATGCTTCTTTCCGCTTCTTTTAATTCGTTTGTGCCCATCATCAATTTTGTACATGATACACTTAATTCCCAATAGTTCTGCATTACCAGTTAATTGTTATATGACTCAAACTCAGTAAGTTGTTTGAGGGTATGGAGTATGTCACTTTTTTTCCTTCTACACTCAGTTTCTTACCAGGGCTGAGTAAAGAGTAGCTCATTAAGAGATAATTAAAAAATTGGCTTATTTTTGTGTCCTAGTTCATAAACACCTACTCTAATATAATAACTATTTTGACTAAAGAATACCAACACATTGGTATGTCAGTGTACAAGCAGATGTAAAATATCCAGAGGCACGATGTTTAATTATGTGTGGCTACACAACCCACATACACATGAACATTCAGTAGAAATATCTGACCTGAAATCAATTTTGGCAACAACTATCATCACATCTGAGAGTTCTAATAATATGTTAGGTTTTTGTTATTTTTTTATTTTTTTTACAAAGGAGAAAGCAAAAAAGAAAAAAGAAAATATCTTCAATATAGCCTACAAAGTAATGTTTGAATAGAAAATATCAGTCTAACCTCTGAAATATTATATATCCTATCTAATAAAAGAGTAATACACAAATTGACCGTACCTCTGCTACACCCACAAGCCACACCAACCAGCGAATCAGGAGCGAGTATGCAAATGAACCCAACCAAGATGGCTGCTGCCATGGAGCAAGCAGGAGGCGTGGGTTTCCCTGGCAATGGAGGAAGCCAAGCTTCGCACACACCCTGGCCAGCCCTGGACTCCACTCAAGGCTACAAAGTTCCAATTATAGAAGATAAATAAATACCAACAAAAATGGCGGCAGCCACGGAGTGAGCAGGAGGCTTGAGTTGCCCCTGGCAATGGAGGAAGCCAAGCTTCCGCAGCCCTGGCCTGCCTTGGCCTCCACTCAAGGCTCAAAGTTTCAATTATAGAAGATAAATAAATCCCAACAAAAATGGTGGCAGCCACGGAGCAAGCAGGAGGCTTGGCTCAGCTCAAGGCTACAAAGTTTCAATTATAGAAGATAAATAAATCCCAGATACCAGGGCCTCCGCTTGGGTCACTGAGGGTGTGGCCTGCAAACCACCACAGGCCCCTCGCCCAGGCCACCCCATGCCCCAAGGGAACCCCCACCCTGATCCAGGACACCCTTTAGGGAAAACCAGCTGGCCCCCACCCATTCACCAAGCCTCTATCCTATCTAATAAAAAAGCAATATGCAAATTGACCATCACTCCAACACAAGATGGCTGACCCCATGTGGTCAAAGATGGCTGCCCCCATGTGAACACAAGATGGCTGCCACAAGATGGCCAGCAGGGGAGGGCAGTTGGAAGGGACCAGGTCTGCAAGGGAGGGCAGTTGTGGGCGATCAGGCCAGCAGGGGAGGGAGTTAGGAGGGACCAGGCCTGCAAGGGAGGGCAGTTGGGGGCGATCAAGCCTGCAGGGGAGGGCAGTTAAGGGTGACCAGGCTGGCAGAGTAGGGAAGTTGGGGGTGACCAGGCCTGCAGGGAAGGGCAGTTGGGGAAGACCCAGGCCTGCAGGGGAGAGTAGTTAGGGGTGACCAGGCCTGCAGGGGAAGGCAGTTAGGGGTGACCAGGCCTGCAGGGGAGGGCAGTTAGGGGCAATCAGGCTGGCAGGGGAGCAGTTAGGCATCAATCAGGCTGGTAGGGGAGTGGTTAGGGGCAATCAGGAAAGCAGGCAGGCGAGCAGTTGGGAGCCAGCAGTCCTGGATTGTGAGAGGGATGTCCGACTGCCCGTTTAGGCCCGATCCTGGTAGGATCGGGCCTAAACGGGCAGTCGGACATCCCTCTAGGGGTCCTAGATTGGAGAGGGTGCAGGCAGGCTGAGGGACGCCCCCTTTCCCCCCGTGCACGAATTTGTGCACCGGACCTCTAGTTTTGTTATATATGTCTAGAGGCCCGGAGCATGAAATTCGTGCATGGGGGAGTGTGTCCCTCACCCAGCCTGCATCCTCTACAATCTGGGACCCCTCGAGGGATGTCCGACTGCCCATTTAGGCCCGATCGCAGTAGGATCGGGCCTAAATGGGCAGTCAGACTTCCCTCTCACAATCCAGGACTGCTGGCTCCCAACTGCTCACCTGCCTGCTTTCCTGATTGCCCCTAACCACTCCCCTGCCAGCCTGATTGATCCCTAACTGCTCCCCTGCCAGCCTGATTGCCCCTAACTGCCCTCCCCTGCAGGCCTGGTCACCCCTAACTGCCCTCCCCTGCAGGCCTGGTAGCCCCCAACTGCCCTCCCCTGCAGGCCTGGTCCCCCCCAACTGCTCTCCCCTGCAGGCCTGGGTCCCCCTCAACTGCCCTTCCCTGCAGGCCCAGTAGACCCCAACTTCCCTCTTCTGCTGGCCTGGTCACCCCTAACTGCCCTCCCCTGCAGGCTTGATCGCCCCCAACTGCCCTCCCTTGCAGGCCTGGTCCCTCCCAACTTCCCTCCCCTGCTGGCCTGATCGCCCACAACTGCCCTCCCTTGCAGACCTGGTCCCTCCCAACTGCCCTCCCCTGCTGGCCATTTGTGGTGGCCATCTTGTGTCCACATGGGGCAGCCATCTTTGACCACATGGGGGCAGCCATCTTGTGTTGGAGTGATGGTCAATTTGCATATTACTCTTTTATTAGATAGGATTAGCTATAAATCAACCCTAATTCAAAAATATCTCAAATACTTTTGGGAAAATTCATAATATTATATGTCAACTTGACTGCGCCAGGAGTGCCCAGACATGTGCTCAAACATCACTCTGGGTGTGTGTATGGGGGTGTTTCTGGATGAGAGTAACATCTGAATGGGTAGGTTGAGTAAAGCAGATTGTCCTCCCTCAAGGGGTGGGCCTCATCCAATCAGTTGAGGACCTCATTTGAACAAAAAAGCTGAGGAAGAGGTAACTTCCCTGCCTGACTGCTGGAGCTGGAACAATGGCTTTTTCCAGCCTTTGGACTCATACTGAAATATTGGCTCTTCATGGGCACAAGCCTGCTGGCTCTTGGACTGAAACTTATAACATTGTCTCTCCTGGTTCTCAGGCCTTTAATCTTAGAATCAAACTATACATGGGCTCTCCTGGGTCTCCAGGTTGCCAACTACAGATCTTGGGACATAGCCTCCATAATATGTGTGTATGTATACACACTAACAGACAAACTAACACACACACACACACACACACACACACACACACACACACACACCCTACTATTTTGTTTGTCTGAAAAACCCTAACAGAGTACAGAGTACAAACAGAGTAATACAGGATACAAACTTGGTAAAGGCACCAGTCTAGGTCCTGGGGCTTCCACTGCAAACAGAACAGACCAAAAATCCATGTGTCAGAATTTTTACATTACTCATTTAGTCTGAAAACAAAACCACTGGGTACCCATATTAATAATTTCTTATCCCTATTTTACACATAGGGCACTAAGAATCACTTCATCCTAGACCTGCGTCACTACTCAAAGGGATTCCAGTTGCTATAGCATGGGTCTATTACATTTAGCAGTGTTAATTTTATCTTTGGTTTTATTAGTTCACATCTCATCTATCAGTCTAGCTACTGCATGTTCCCTGCATGTGTGTACATATATGCGCACACATGTGTGCTGTATGAGAGACGGATCCTTCTACAGCTAGTTCAGTTGAGTGCTGACTTAGGAGGTAGCAAGCAAAAGCGTGTCTTTCGTCAGGTGTCCAAGTTTAAGGAGCAATAAATTTTCATAAAACATGTCTACTATTACTGACAAGACGTAAGCAGTTTCAATATCTCTTTGAAAGAATCCTTTGTTTTTTTTCACAAGTAGAAAAATGGTACAGGTCTTTAGTCCATATGGTAGGGAAGAGTTGAAGTTGAGAAGTCAGGAGACACAGTTTTAGGTCATAGTTTGACCCAACTTATGAAATTCGCCTCCTTGTTTAACCTTCTGTGCCTCCATTTCTAACATGGAAAATTGGGATATGAGAATATCTGCCTCCGAAGGGTGGCACTGGCTATGCAATGAGGCAGTGGAATGCAGCTCTGAGCCCAGTGCCTGGACTAGATTAAGTGCTCATTAGGTAAAAGCAATGCATAGAGATATTTAGGTTAAACTTTAGCATCAATTTCATATTAGAATGCATACCTGAAAAATTAATATTAAGTCTCGCAGACACACACAAAAATCATGAATTTGTTGGGGGTAATACAAGATGACATGACTGCCCAGGTCCAGCAAATGAGTTTATTTACTAAGTGCCTAGTTTGTACCAGGCACTGAACACACAACACAGCTCAATCAGTGCACTGCATTCTCACAGCCACAATGCACAGCGAATCTTTCCTAGGGAGCTTCTGTGTGCCAGGCTTGTATTTGGTGTTTGGGAGTCAGTGTGAGCAAATTTAGGAGTACCTGGCCTCATGGAGCTTATAGTCACTAAGGTGCTGGTGATACCTGACTGAAAGAAATGTGGATCCAGGCAAACTTTTCCTGTAAAGGGCCAGGTAGTAAATATTTTAGACTTCGCAGGCAGCGGTCTCTGTTGCCACTGCTCTCCTTTGCCCTTGTAACACAAAGGCAGCCTTGTAATGTGTTAATGAATGAGCAGAGCCATGTTCCAATAAAACTGTACCTTCAGAAACAGGAGACAGGGGGACCGTAGTGTAGATCTCAGGATAGCGGGAAATGCATTCATTCCCAGTCTAGGGGAGTTAAGAAGGGCTTCAATAAAGAAGGAAGCTGCTGAGCTGTGCTTTGAAAAACAACAGTCTCCCTAAAGGCCAGCAAGAAGTGAAAGTTCTAAGGGCAGCAGGAACAGACAGTGCAAAGACACAAAGTCCTTGAAGGACACAGCTTGTTCAGCAAGCGTGAGGAACCCTGAGAACTGAGACTGGGGTCAGAGAAAAGTGAACAGCGACTTTGAAAAAGCCTTTCTGTACATGGCTCCGTGGTGGTTGGAAGCAAAAGGTCATATTATCTATCAGTATTTCCAAAGGTCGAGCTGCATTTCCCCTCCCAAAACTAAATGATAACATGATGCAGTTCAAAAGCTAGTCCTATCAAATTGCCATCTAATCATTTAATTAAAGCCCCTGCTGGCACCAGCCATCCTCAGGGCTCATTTTTCATTTGGGCACATTTCATTACACTTTTCAAAGCAAATTTGCCTTTTCAAAGGCGAAAAATGCAAATGACTAGGTTTGAAAGGAAATGCATAAAGCTCTGCATAATGACAGGGATTTTCTTGGAAAGCAGTAAGGCACAGACAGAGTTATCTTTAGGGGCGGAGGGTGGCTTATCAGTCCTATAGGAATGCTACATGATATTTCATCACAGCACCAGGATGCGAAGGAAGCAAAATATCAAGTACCAGAAAGCAAACAGCCATCCCCAGTCTGTCTCCTTTTTCAGCATCATTGAAACCACATTTTGAAACAGGATGCATCCTTTGGACCAGCAAGACCAAGGCGGCATTGACAAATAGAGGACATTTATAGTGTGGCCAAGATAATGATGAGAAGCTAGGAGGAACTGGCCTGTTCAAACAAGAACACCTAAAGGCCAATTAACAAAAAGCATTAATAAGGCAAATTCAAGTACATTCAAAAAAATTCTCAGGCCCTGGCCAGATAGCTCAGTTGGTTAGAGCTTTGTCCCCATATACTAGTACCTGGGTTGTGTGGTTGATCCCCAATCGGGGCACATACAAGAATCAATGAATGCCTAAACAAGTAGAACAATGATCTATCTCTCTTTCTTTTTTTCTCTCTCTCTCTGAAATCATTAAATAAAAAAAATAAATAAATTCTCAGGAGTAAGAAAACATCCACTTCCGAGGCATTATAATGCACTTTGGTGGTATTCACAATAACCGAATGAAAGTGACCTCAACAATATAAATCAGCACCTTCCTCCTCAGTTCCTGGAAACTCTTGGAAGCACTGCATCCCAATTATTTGTGTCTTTCACCTTAAAAGATGAAGCTTCAGCATGAATTTTATGAATCCACAGACCCCAAAGTGAGAAGCAACTGGTCCAAAGGAGAGAGAATGATACAAAATGAGCACCTGCTAACCCATTCTAATTTATTCTTTCCCATCCAGGAGAGAAGGAAAGCATACCTTCAGGATGTCACCCTGTGAAAGAACTGCCAGCAGCTGGAGCAGCAGCATCAAGGTGGGGCTGAGAGTTGAGACAAATTTCAAGGTTGCAGACTCTTCTGACTTGTGGCCAGAGTGCAAGTGGGTATTTCAACACGAGCTTCTGACCAAGGGAGTTCACTAGTATTTGAACCAGGGCTGATTAGCTCAGCTAAGACCTCAGTCTGGAGTAAGCTAAAACCCTCATTCTATTCCTTACAAAAAGGGATGCCCATCCTGGGCCAAGCCAAATAGGTCAGACCTTATCCCAAATGCAGCATTCAGTTCAGAGTGCTGCCCCATCTTGAAAACATGGGGAAAAACTGGAGCACAGTAGAACATTTTGACATAGCCTACCTATGGGTTTTTTCCCCTATGTCAATTTCAATTACATTTAAATATACATACACAAAAGTGCACATATCATAATCATACACCTTGATTAATTCTCACATGAACACACCTATGTAGTCAACAACTAGACAAAAACAAAAACATAACATTACTACACCCAGAAGTTACCCTCCTACCTTCTTTTGGGATAACCACTGTCCTGACTTCTAACAACATTAGTTAGTTTTGCTTGCATTTTGTATAAATGGAATCACATAGTATATTCTGTCTGGATTCGTTGAGTCGATATTAAATTTGTGAGATGTATCATATCATTAGTTCTAGTTGTAGATTGTTCTTCCTTGTCGCTGCATAGATTTCCATTATGTGAATATACCACAATTTATCAATTCCACTACAGCTGGTTGCTTACCTTATTTCCTGCTTTGGACTATCATTAACAGTGCTGTCATGAAGATCTACATGTCTTTTGGTGAGCATGGCAGATTTTGATCTTGCCACTGTAAGATGGGGTGGAAAAATGGTGGTGCGGCATTTTGACATGGCTGTGTCAAATTTGTCACGTTGAAATGTGAAATCCCCATCTTGTGTTTGAAGCAATGGATGAAGGAAGCATTCTTGATTCACATCCTGTCTCTGAACCTCCCACCATCCTCAACTCTGCCCCTGGCCCTCCCAGATCCTATCCGGTTCAAGAGGCTGAGACTGGGGAGAAACACACAGAAATGAAAGAAGCCTGGCAGCTCACATGCAGTATTAATCACCCTCCTAAAAGGGACAACAAAATATGCTTTTGAAACCACATAAGCATTCCTTAAAGGAGAATTTTTAGGTGAGAGTGTTTCCTGCCTCCAGCACAAGAGTCAATAATTATAACAGACTCTATGAAGAGTATCAAGTAGTAGCAGTTGTTGAGAGAGAGAATGTATACAACTCACTATAATTCAGGCCTCCAGATGGGAAAAGCTCTGGAGTAAAGAGGGAAAAAGAGATAAACTCTGCCTGCCAGGAAAAGGCTCGGGTAGAGAGAAGTGTGGAAGGCTTTGGGGCACTGTGATGAGTGGGCATTTGTTGGTGCCTTCCTAGCAGGGGTCCTTTTATTCCTCCTTCTTAATCTTATCCCAAATCCCTCAAATATGTGACTTCAGTGGGATGCTGACCCAGCCCCTGGCTGGAGGAGTGGACACTGACTGACTTAATCCAACCAGGGTATCCCATCTTTTTAGCCATAATAATTGGTTTGGGGAAGGGGTTTCATCCACTTGTGAGCCAATCAGCATAATCCCTTCTCTTGATCCCAGACATTACCTTAGGGCAGTCAGACACATTCTGGACTAGGTGGTGTGAAACAGAAGCTATGCAGAGTAAAGCTGGATATAGGGCAGAAAAGACAGGAATTATGTCCTGATAATATCATTTTGGTCCTAGATGAAATTGCACCTTACTGGTATACCTGATATGAGACAAATTTTGGATGTTTCTTCCACGAGTTGTTTTTTTTTAAATATATTTTTATTGATTTCAGAGAGGAAGGGAGAGGAAGAGAGAAATAAAAACGTCAATGATGAGACAGAATTATTGACTGGCTGCCTCCTGCATGCCCCACACTGGGAACTGAGCCCACAACCAGGGCATGTGCCCTGACTAGAATTTGAACCATGGCCTCCTGGTTCATAGGTCAATGCTCAACCACTGAGCCACACCGGCCTGGCAGAAAGTTTCCAAAGTAAAATGCGATGCTTGATCTGGGCCTGAAAAAATAAGGCATTCAACTAGTAGAACTGACATTAAAAGTTGTTCCAGAAGCAAGCATGGTAGGAATGAAGGATAGGAAAGAGGCTCTGTGGACAAGCCCCCAGGCTAGAAAAGGCATCATAGCATAATGAGAGGTGGTATTCTTCATGGGTTAAGATAGATCAGGGGTTGGAAAACTTTTTTTGTACAGGACCAGAGAGTAAATATTTGGGATTTTGTGGGCCAGGTGATTTCTATCACCACTACTCACCTGTGCCAATGTAATAGGAAATCAGCCATAGGTAACAGGTAAACAAATGAGCATGTTTCAATAAAGCCTCATTTATGGACACTGAGATCTCAATTTCATAAAATTGACACATACCTCAAAATATTGCCCTCCTTTTGATTTTTTCAATAATTTAAAATTTTAAAAGTCATTCTCAGCTCATGGGCTATCATCTGCTGACCCTGGAGGTAGAATGAACACAAAATTTCCATGTTCATATTCTTCTTCCACCATATCCTCACCATGGGATATTGCGTAAATTATCTCTCTGCACCTGTAACTTCATTGACAGAACAAGGATCATTATAGCAGCTAACTTGTAATTTCATTCCATTAAATAATTAAATCCATAAATAAATGCTTAGCAAAGTGTCTGATACACAGCACCCAACAAAGGCGAGCCATCTTTTTTATGATTGATCATGGAGGTTCTTTCATACTAGGCTACACATCTTAATAACAGAAAGCCATCAATGTTTTCTGAGCAGAAAATTTAGAGTTGTGCCTTCAGAAGTACCTATTTTGATTGACCTAATGTGTGCCATCTATCCAGCTTGGAAACTCAGATGTTTGTTAGAATCTTGCTTTTCATTTTGGTACAGTGTTCATTTAAAAAAAAGGGGGAGTCACGATTTTTGTTTTGGGGTTTGTTATTGTTATTGTTGTTTTAATGGGGAACAAAGAGGCACCATCTTACCCTAGCTGGTTTGCTTTAGTAGATAGAGCATCAGCCTGAGAACTGGAGGGTGCTGGGTTTGATTCCGGTCAAGGGCACATGCCTGGGTTGTGGGCTTGATCCCCAGTAGGGGGCATGCAGGAGGCAGCCCATCAATGATTCTCTCTCATCATTGATTTTTTTTTTTCTCTCTCTCCCTCTCCTTTCCTCTCTGAGATCAATAAAAAAATATTTTTTTTAAAAAACAGGCACCATCTTCCCAGTCCCATGACACATACTTTTTAAAAAACAAATTATTTCACAGTGACTCAGCTGAGCTAACACATTTTTTAAAACCCATGGTCACTTCTGATTTGAACTTCATTTGTCAGTTTTGATAATTTATTCATTGACTAGTTAGTTCAGCCAAATCTTATTGACTGTATCTCTTTCTATGAGCCCAGATGGTACCTCATCACACAGATAATGGGGAATCAGGCCCCATACTGTATTTGTCAGACACCCCACTGGGTAACTGATAACCAAAGAATGGTTCAGTAAAGTTTTGCATTTACGGTCTCTTAAGGTCCTCTTATTCTCTTCACCACCCCCCTCTCCTACACACACTAAAGATCTTAACCCCATTTGAGATCATTAGCATATCCCAGTCTTCATAAATATCACAGGGGAGCTAATGAGATGACTTACAGAAGGTTTGCAGCTCATTGTATAAGAGGGCCCCAAGCTAGTTTAATTTCTCTGGTCCATGCTGCAGGGAAACCAATTAAAATTTGCTTTTTCTGGAATCATGAAAACAACAAAAAAATAGTATAATTTGGTTGACTAAATCTGTTAAAGCGAGAGACTGGTATCCACATTAACAGCAATGAACATGGGCAATAAGAGATGTGTATTTTTCTCCAAACCTGCCTCTGACTTGGGCAGTCACCCAATAAACAACAGGTATTTGTTGAGTATCTACTGTATGACAGGCACTATATCATCTTGTGAAGTCTTTACAATTACCCCACAGAGCAGGTCTCATTTACTCAGTTTTACAGATAAGAAAAGTGAGGTTTAGAGAGAGCATGCTCTCACCTGGGTTCATAGAGCTTGTAAGCCTGTGCTCTCAGACCTCACTTTCTCTCCCCAGTCCCTCCTCTCTGCCACTCATTGAGTCAGAGTGTCCAATGGAGCACTCTTTGCTCAGCACCAACATTTGCCTGCTGGGGGGTAGTGGGCAAAGAGTTGAATATGGGTCCTTCATGCTCTTTCACACGTCCATCTCTGTTGTGCTGCTTCTTTAACTTAATTTTGAGTGCATTAATTTTCAAAAGATTCTCTTCAGGATGTTTCTCTCCCTCTGGGAGAACATTATACCCATTTTACAGTCAAAAAATGAAGCCTGAGAGAAATAAAGTAACTTACTCCAAGTCTAAAACTAGTGGATGAATGAGCCCTATTCGTATCTAGATCCCAGTATTTATAAGATTCCAAAACTTTGAGGAAAGTCATCAAGGTTTCTTCTAAAGTCCCATTCTTATATAGAAGGTTCCATCTTTTCTAGAGACAATTGTATAAAAATAAACACAGCCCAGCTTGTGAGGCTCAGTAGTTGAGCATCAACCTAGGAACCAGGAGATGAAGGTTCTATTCCTGGTCAGGGCACATCCCTGGTTTTGAGCTCCATCCCCAGTAGAGGGCGTCCAGGAGGCATCCCATCAATGATTCTCTATCATCATTAATATTTCTCTCTCTCTCCCACTCCCTTCCTCTCTGAAATCAATAAAAATGTATTTTTTTAAATAAAAATTAGCCCTAGCTGATTTGGCTTAGTGGATATAGCGTGGGCCTGTGAACTGAAGAGTCCGGGTTTGATTCCGGTAAAGGGAACATGCCCGGGTTGCAGGCTCAATCCCCAGTGGAGGGTGTGCAGGAGGCAGCCCATCAATAACTCTCATCATTGATGTTTCTATCTCTCTCTCCCTCTCCCTTCCTCTCTGAAATCAATAAAAATATATATTAAAAATTAATTAAAATTAAAATACAAATTATAAGTAATTCCTCAGATCCTTAAAAATTTATACACATATACATAACTTAGGTATTTATGCTAATATTAAGCTAATAATTTGAGCCTCGGGTTCTGCATCTGCTGAATGGGGCTAATAAGACTAATATCACTAAATTGTTATAAGAATTAAATAAGAAAAACAAGTAAAGCGTCAGCATTTAGCAACTGTTATGGGGAAGACCTTTATCCACCTGTCTATTCCATCTATGTCCATCCATCCCTCCACATACTGCCTCTCCAACGCTCTATCCATCACATATGTTTGTTGGCAGAAATGAAAGAGTTGATGGTCTGGAAAGCTGCTGGGTTCCTGGCTCAACTCTATCACCAGCTCTACTGCTTTAGCCATCTTCTCTTCCAGGTTCTGTGACCCTCATCTGTAAAATGAGGGCGTTGCTGGATCACCTCTAAAGTGCTCAATATTCTCAGAGTCCCTACAAGCTCATCATCATTAGAGCGCACCACTGAATGTGACAAGTACATTCAGTTTCCCAGAGCAATCGGCGAGAGGATGAAATTATGTGCGGTTCTCTCTTAACGATCCAGCTGGTGTGGCTGCCCATTCATTTTGGAGAAAGCTATCACTAGTCTGTGTAGTGGCTGATGAATTTCACAAGATGATTTTATCGTGGTTATATAAACAGTTACCTTCAAACTACTGCGACTACGTTGTGCTGGCATGAAAACCTGCCTTGATTAAGCTGGGATATCAATCTCTGACTATTTAAATCTTAGGAAGATTAAGAAAAAAGAAATAAAGGAGGGCATAACCCCATTTGCATTAAAATACTCTTATTTTTCTAAGGTTTCAAAACACCATTAGGAAAAGGGCCTTTGTATTTATCAACAAGATAACTGCTTGGCGACATTTGATTAAACTCTCAGTTAAAAACAAATGAGTAGAAATAGCAGACACTTGGAAATTGGGTAGATCTAGTTTCAAATCCAGGCTCTTCCCTAATCAGCTATGTGACTTTGGGTTATTAACCTAAGTTTAGTACTTTGATATCCTTAGCTAAAACGTGAGTAAAATAATATCTAACTTGCAAAATGATTATGAGGATTAATGAAATAAAACTTGCAAAGCATCTAATAGTGCCTATAACTTCAAGTACCTGAAAATAAACAGGAATCAGGATTTTTCTCCTACAAACCTGCTGTTTTCAATCCAGTGTGTCCTGACTCAGTGGACACCCTCAGTCATGCAGCTGCACCAACCAGAAACCTAAGAATTAACCTTCCTATGCTTGTAATCCTCCCCTTCTCATTCACTTCATCCCAATGCCCTGCCCACTTTCCTCTCAAATCTTTCCAATCCATCCCTCTCACTTCATCTCCATCATCACCATCCCTTCCTGCCCCATCCTGTCATATCTGAACTGCACTCTCCCAGCAGAACTTGCTCTACCCATCCACCTGTCCCCTCTCCAGGTGATTCTCCACAATGCAAGCAAAGGGGTCTTGTAGAAAGCAAATCTCCGCATGGTTCTCCTTGCCTTTAAGTCTTCTGGGGCCCCTCATCCTCCTAAGATGGGACTAAATTCCTCACGTGGCCTTCAAGACTCTGCCCACGCTGTCCCCTTGCCACTTCTTCAGCTCCATCTTCTCCCGCCACCCACCTCGCTCTCCAGGTTTCAGTAGCACTGGCCTTCCTACATGTCTTGAGGGTTCCTGGTACTCTCCAGCCACACAGTCTGCACTTACGCTTGAACACTCCACTCACCAGCTCCCACCTATACCCCAATCTTAAGAGCAGTCATCCCTGACATTACAGGCAAGAGCTGCCCTACACATGCGTTCAGAGCTTCTTAGGCTTTTCCTTTAGAGTTTATGGTCGCTTGTAGTTTAATGTTTATATAATCCCTTGCTTAGTGTTTGCTGTAAATTCAGTGGGCCAGAGGAATCACTTCTGACATGCTTACCTTTGTTGCCTGGGAACTAGCAAAGAGCCAGGCCCAGAGTAGGTCTTCAATAAATATTTCTGAATGAATGAATGAATAAAAGTTCTCTATCTCCCCTCTCTTCCTTCCACAAACATTTACTAGGTGACTACTGTACACAGTTACTGCATTTGATAGAATTAACATTCCTTTCCAAACTCTGCTTGAACATTTTCAATAACACAGATATCACTGCTTTCACAATTCTTCATTTGCAGGAAGTTCTGATACTCATTCTTTTTCAAAACAAGAATTTTATCTTTATGAAATGTATCTTTATGTCACATCTATCCACTTGTAGGCATGGCGTGGCTTATGATATATACTAAAAAAACAGAGAGAATAAAACCATTGATGTTTGCAAGAACTCTTGGTATCTGTTAGTTAACTTGGGCTCCCATCCATATGGTGAGATTGATACTCAGTTTGCATGGCTCCTGAAACTTCAATAGCACGTCAAGGGCAGATAAAAGGTAATCTATTTTAAAACTTGCCTAACTTCAAAAAATAAAAAGATATGTGAGGTATTCGTTTGCAAGGACAAAAGAAAAGAAGAGGCAAAAATAACTAAAGTTTAGCCAGGCCAGCATGGGTTAGTGGTTGAGCATCAACCTATAAACCAGGAGGTCAAGGGTTGATTCTGCCAGGGCGCATGCCCAGGTTGCGAGCTCCATCCTCACTGGGGGCATGCAGGAGGCAGCTGATCAATGATTCTCTCTCATCATTGATGTTTCTATCTCTCTCTCCCTCTCCCTTCCTCTCTGAAATAAAAATAAAAAATGTATTTTAAAAAAACTGAAGTTTAGGAACAAATTTTAGTGCAATCATACATTCATCACACACCATATAGATGGGAGCCCAAGTTAACTAACAGACACCATCACAAAACTTTTTGTCAGATTATCTGTCTTTGCCACTGGACCATGAGTTTCTTTAGGGTAAGTTCATATATCCATAGTGTACGTATTTCTCCAAGCACTTAGCACAGCAGGCCTTTAATACAGGCTTGTGAACAAAAGAAACAATGACTATTGTAAGAGACCTGGTTCTACGTTGTATACTAAAAACTTTGTGTTCTATTCTGGACTCTAACGTTGGATGTCATGTGGTCCAAGGAGGTCACCAATAGCTTGAGAAAGAACAATGCCTATACTAGACTAAGTTTTTCAAAGTTGTAAATCAGTACACACAGTGAGATTCTATTTGCATAAGAGAAAAACATGCATGTGTATACAAATAAAAGCACAGCATATGTCTAGACTTCATATGAGAAGGCATCCTCAAACTCTTAAAAGTTGTTCATAGAAATGTAATTTACCAAAGTGGGGTACATAGACACATTTGCTTTTTATTCCACACAGAACTATAGCTTTTGATTTGTTCAGGCTTTGATGTGATTTTACCTTAATTCACAATAAGTATGTATTACTTCTGTGATTCAAGGAAACAACGTACAGATCCATTCCACAGTTAGAGGCTAGGAAAGGGTCTGGATCCCTTGAGAAATGAATAACGAGGAAAAGCAATGAAGACATGCATCCTAGAGAAGACCAAGGCAGAATGCAGTAACTGTCTTCAAATACTGTCAGGGCTGTTGTCATGCAGAAGGGAGCAGGCTGCCCTCTGCAGGGCAGAATGAGGACCACTGCATGGGTGGAAGGCTCAAGGATGCAAATTTCAGCTCAATGTGAGCAAAAGTTCTTTCCCACATTTGACCTACTTATTATTTAACAATAAAATAATATTGGATTCTGTTATTATTTCAAAGCAGCCCATTTTACATCACCAGAAGCTCTCTCTCTGCCACAGAGACTCTTTGAGCAGATTTCTGGGGTCTGAAAGCCCCTATTAAAAGGTTTAAAAGTGTGCCAGTGTGTATATTTTTCAGAAGAGGGGCTCTACAACTACCTTCACCTTCCTGTGGGATTCAGTAACTTCCCAAATAAAGGAGAACTAATTGGGACTGAATGACTGTTTATCATTTCTGACATCAAGGGGATTCATACACTCTTAACATTTTCATCATCTCATCTATATCAAGTATTAAAATTTAGGGGAAAATGCAGTTCTGGAGTTTCTTGGCTCCTCCTCTATGCAAATTATTTAATTTCAAAAATCTGTTATGATAGTAAATTGATGGCAAAGACTATGTCTTATATATGGCTATATTTCCCCTCTTGATAGCACAGCTTCTTACACAAAGTAGGTGCTTAGAAACTGTTTAATAAACCCATGAAGCAATACATGAACAAACTCCGATGGTAGATTTTCCACTTGATGTTATAATTACATCAGTAAAGCAGAATTCTATGTAGTACTTGATGGTGGCACAATGATAATGATGATGGTGATGATGATGAAAATTAAAATGGTATTAAGCATTACCATGTGTCAAGCACTTTGGTAAGCATTTCATTTGTAATAGCATGGGTGAGACAGCATTTATGTAATGAAAACTATGCTTAAATTAAATAACTTATCAAGGTTACATAGCTAATAACTAATTCAAACCAAGGCAGATCAACTATATCATGTGAGATTTTACCTTCTATGGAAAATTCTACTAAAGGAGTACAGTTACCTGGGTTTGCGTCTAAACTCTGTCATAGCGGTGTGAAGAATTTAAGCAGGTGTGTCTCTGTCATTTAGTTTTCAAATCTGTTTTTATGTAGAAAACAGAATTTTAAGAAAAATCTGGGATGCAGCATAGCATGATGATGACAATCATGGTCTGTGCTTTTTCCTTTCAAGCACTTTCTACTCTGCATGCTTGGACATAACTGTAATACCTGTTTTAAGATCCCTGCCTGCTGATTCTAACATTTGAGTCATCTCTGTTTACTGCCTTGAGTATGTTCACATTTTCCTGTATCTTCACGTGTCTATATCTAGTAATTTTGGGTAGTATCCTAGATATTGTGCACGATAGTTTGTGTCTGGATTCTGTTATGTTCCTCTGAAGAGGTGTGTTTGTTGTTGCTGTCTTTTATTTTAGCAGACATTTAACTTAACTCCAACTTCTGCCTCCACTGCAGTGAGCATCCGCTGAAATCTCAGTTCATTTCTTTTAGCTTTCATACTTGCACAGTTCATGGGGAAGAGTTCACAAAAAGAACTTGGGGCTCCCACTTATGGTGCTTTCCTTTCAAGACTTTTTTCCTTAACTTTCCAGCTTCTCAAGTAGCCCCAGATTCTTTCTTACAATTCCTCATGCCAGTAAGGTGGCAGCTTTTAGCCCAGCGAGTAGTAAACAACCATAAGTAAAAGCAATAAAAACAGAAAACTCACGCAGTGACATTCCTTTCCTTCAAACATAAGCTCCCCACTAATTCCTGTCTATTTTGGGCCACTCTCCATCATCATACAAAAGGCAGATGAGTCCCCGCCCTGACTCTCCCTAAGAGGAAAGCACTGTACTTACTGGACTGAGAATGGGTTACAAGTGACTTTTCAGCCATTAAGGCCTTTTATCTCCACCACAGTTTGCCCCAATGTACAATATTTTTATTGTCTAAGTGTGGCCATAACATGAAAAAGATTGAGAAACACCGTCTTAAACAAAGCCATTTCACCTCTTACAGCCTTTTTCTATCTGTCAAATAGGGATAATCATGATATCTATCTCAAAGAGTTACTGTAAGGATTAAGTAAGAGAATACAGATAATGGTAGATAATGTGTGAGACACTGAATCTAAAGGCATTTAGAAAAAGCTTAGTATTATACTAATATTGTTGATTTTTAAATTATTAACAACTACTAATGCCAATGTCACTGTAATTCATGTTGATTTAAATAATATCCGGGATTATTGAAGTTAATATAACTGTGAGAGGAGTCCCCCACCCAACGGTACATGAGATGATTCGTAGTTTCCCCTCCCTACACCGTGTCAGGAGAGTGTGTCTGTTTGCTGGGTTCCTGCATTTGGCTCCTCATGGACTGAACAAGATAACAGCAATAAGTATGATAATAACCTAGTCCATTGTCTCAGTCTTTGCTATATCAGGACTATTCTCAGCACTTTATATGCATCACTTATTTCATCTTCCAATCAGTCCAATGATGCAGATATTACTGTCATCTTTACCACAGAGTAAACTGAGACTCAGATTGGTGGAATGCCTCAACTATGATCACACAGCTAAAAAGGGCTGGAGCCAAGGTTTGTGTCCAGGGACTCTGCTACCCAGGCCTGCTTTCTCAACAACTATAATTTAGAAGCTAAAGAAACAGAACCGGCAAAGTAAAAAGGTTAAAATGATTCACACTATAGAGGCAAGGGGCTGCTTGATGGAGAAAACGCTGGGTCTATAAAAACAGAGGAGAAAGGGAAGGAAAACCCAAGAAGGGGTGAGTTTTGGAGAAAGACCTTTGGGGAGTCTAGAGCACCTCAGGTGAGAACTTTGGGGAGGAGCACACTTGGGGAAGATGAAAAGAAAATCCTATCTCTTTGAATATGTTAATCTGCACATGCTTTGTATCCCTTTTTAGGCATGTTCCAAGACCTGAGATCATTTTTTTTCTTTCTTTCTTTCTTTCTTTTTTTTTGAGATAAAAATGTTAATTCTTTTTCGTTTGGCAGCATGGGATATTTTTGTCTGTGCTAAATACTGATATTGCGTGGCTCTCAACAGTGAAGCTTCGGGTGGATGAAAATGGTGTTTCTGGCTGATAACAAGGGTATTTTGATGTTCAAATCCCAACTTGGACACTCGTTGGATCCTTATACAAATTATTTTAACTTTCGTGTGACAGCTGTCTCATCTGTGAAATCGGAATAATGTCTACTTCACTGGGGTATTGGTAGGATTACACAAAATAGTACATGGATATATACAGCACCTAACGGTGCCTGGCATTGTGGGAGATCAAACACTGACAGTTCCATTTCCTTCCCCCTTTTCCTTCTTCCTCAAACTCTCAAATCAAAACTTTCCCTGTGGGGAACAGCTACTGCCTATGTACAAAAGCACTACCATAGTACCAGCACTTTGGTTAGTGGCCCAATTAAGTAAATGCCTATTAAATTCACGTATATTTCAATATACGCTACATGACACCCAGGCTAATGGAGGAGAAGAAAAAGGCAGAGTGATTAATGAAGCCCCAGTAACAACCAGCCTGATGCCTCATAAACAGCCACATGTTTGCTTACTCGTCTGTAATTTGTTTATTTTTCCATTTTGAGTCTCAAACTCAGAAGGGGCTGTCAGATGAGAAAGTCACTCTGAAGCGATTCCCTAGGCACACTTATCCTGGGCAGACCCCAGTTTATTTCAGGCTGACAGCTGGCACCTGTGGCCTGCAGTGAAATACTCTGACACTGATGGAAAGGGACAGGTGGTAGGGCTGCCACCAAATGCCACATTTGATTGATAAAGTGATCTAAGTATCACAGGCAGCGAGAACATCATTAACAATCCCTGCTTCCCTGCAGAAAGCACCCGCAAGCCAAGGAGGGAACAGAGAACACAGCCCTTGAGTATCTGTATATGCAGATGTGTGTGAGCAGAGCTAGTTCCTATTCCTGTGGCTCAGAGAAGGAGCACTGGATCTGAAGTACAGAAGAGCTGAGTGTAAATCCTGACTTGGTCATTCACAAGCTAAGGTGCCAAGGATAGGTCATTAAACGTGTGAATCTCAGCCTGCATCCTTCTCATCCCCTTTCTAAATGCTCAGCTGTTAAATAAACAAAAGTCACTAGAGTACAGTAAAGATATGAGCATAACCAATGGACACAGACAGTGGGGGACGGGAGGGAGGGCATGGGGGCGGCTGGGGAGAGGTCAATGGGGAGGAAAAGGAGACTTATGTAATACTTTAAACAATAAAGAATTGAAATTAAAAAGAGAAAAAAAGGATTGAGTAACAAAAAAAAACATATAAAAATGCTTTATGTCAGTCAGGATTCTTAGTTGCAAGCAACAGAAACCAATTCCAGCTGATTCAAGCACAAAATGAATTTGACCAAAGGGTATTAGTTTACCCATAGAATTCCTGGGAGGATTTAAAACCTGCTAGGGGTTTAGAGCCAAATAAGTATATTAACTACCCAAAACCAGTCACAGAATGCTGCAGTGAGGATATCACAGTTTTGCTACTGTCCCCAAACATTAGACAGCGCAGCTTGCACCACCTCCATGCCTCTTGTTTGGGACAGGAATGGCTCTGAGCACTGGGTGCTGCTGCTGTCCAATAAACCCAATCAACATAACAGGAATCCTGCCCTCATGACAGTCCCCAGGGTCCTCAGCTTCACTATGTCATCAGCTCACAGTCCAAGTCTGCAGCAGGCACAAGCAACTGGCACAGCGTAGGCCAGATGCCCACCTTACTGTTGGGTAAGGGCAAAGCAAACAGACAATATCCCTTAGCTTCAGCAATGGGAGAAAGATGTGAAGCCTAGCTTGAATCACAGAGTGAGGAGTTTTCCAGGTATGACAATGAGACTCAGGTCCAAAACAGTCCAAAGTAATGACACATGTCCACCGCAGCACTCAATAAATGTTAACCACACAACAATCCAATTACCAAGATCCTCTCTCTGACAAACAACTGATAATCAGTATTTGGAAAAGAGAAGTTACAAAACCTACTGCTTAAAGCCGTACCAAGTTGGGAACACACATTTTACCACTTTTTCATGAGTTATTCAGTTTGTCAACTAGCTGGATATTAAACGTGCCTTAGTATTGATCGGAGGGAACTCTTGCCCTGCATCATTCAGAGCTACACAAAAAAAGATCGTTAAAGAGGTTTCTTGCCGACACAGCTCCGGGGATGTGAGCTTGCTGCCAAATAAGCCAGACCACTTTCATGACTTGCTGTTCACCAAGGAAGAGAAATCCTCAACTGCTTTCCAAAAATGCAACGTCAAATACTTCTTGCTGAGGCGGCTGCTGACTCAGAGAGGCTGTGCACTTGCAACGTGCCCTAGCACAAGTTGGTGACTTGGTTTGGGGGCCGACCCTGTCCAAGCTGACACAGACTTGATGGGATTATAAATTGAAGGTGCCCATCCACTCCTAACAAATCGTAATCCAAGTCACTCTCTGTCTGGAATTTGAATCTTGACAGATGTCATAGGATAGAAAAAAAACAAAAACTTTCCCTAAAGTTGCTGATGCCTAGCTCATGGTTTTACTCAAGTTCCCATTCTTTTTTACCTTGATTCTTAGCTTTCCCTTAATTTGCTGAGCTTTTCACAAAGAATCATATTCTAGTAAACAATGTGCTTTATCGTGTGTGTGTGTGTGTGTGTGTGTGTGTGTGTGTGTGTGGTGAGAATATCTGGAGTCCTATTCTCTTAGTAACTTCCAAGTATGTAATATAGTATTATTGTATTATTAACTACTAGAGGCCCAGTGCACGGCATTCGTGCACTGGTGGGGGGCATGGCCTATGGGGACTGGCCCGCTGTGGGAGCACTGCTCATCCTGGTCAACAGAGTGGCTGCAGCGGGAGAAACCGCTCATCCAGGTCAGCTGACCGGATGTGGACCCACCCTCTGAGCAGCTGATCCTGCTGCAGAGAGCAGCTGCTCATCCCAGTCAGCCAAGCAGTGTTCCCACTGTGGGTGCACACTGACCACCAGGGGGCAACTCCTGCGTTGAGCGTCTGCCTTCTAGTGGTTAGTACTCATCTTAGCGACTGGTTGACCAGTCATTCTGGTTGTTCCACTGTTTTATCACTGGGCTTTTATTATATAGGATAGTCACTATGTTGTACATTAGAACCCCAGACGCATTCCTATCATACTAAAAGTTTCTACCCCTAAACATCCCCCAATTCCCCCAGATCCTGGCAAACAACAATCTATTCTGTTTCTGAGTTCAGCTTTTCCAGATTTCACATGTAAGTGAGGTCATACAGTGTTTGTTTTTTTTCTGTATGACTTAGTTCATTTAGGATAATGCCTTCAAAGTTCATTTATACTATTGCAAATGACAGAATTTCATTGTTGTTTTTTTTAATATATTTTTATTGCTGGTAGTATTACAGATATCTCCCATTTTTCTCCCCTCCCCCATCTTCCTCCCACACCCTCCCCTCCTCCTCCAGGTCTTCTCTACCCTATTGCCTGTGACCAAGGGCTATGCACAGAATAATCTTTGGTTTATCTCTTCTCATCCCCCAACCCCACACTGATCTTTGGTTTATCTCTTCTCATCCCCCAACCCCACAATGAGTCTGTTCCATGCCTCCTTCAGGTCTTATTTTGTTGGTCAATTCATTTTGTTCATTAGATTCCACAAATAAGTGAGATCATATGATATTTATCTTCTCAATTTGGTTTATTTTACTTAGCATAGTATTTTCTAGGTCCATTTATGCTGTCCCAAAGGGTAAGAGCTCTTTTTTAAAGCCGCATAGTATCCCATAGTGTAAATGTACCATAGTTTTTTTATCCACTCATCTACTGATGGACATTTGGACTGTTTCCAAATCTTAGATAATGTAAATAACACTGCTATGAGCATAGGGGTGCATATATTCTTTCTGATTGCTGTTCTGGTGTTTTTAGGATAGATTCCCAGAAGTAGGATCACTTGGGCAAATGGCAGTTCCATTTTTAATTTTTTGAGGAAACTCCATACTGTTTTCCATAGTGGCTGCACCAATCTGCAATCCCACCAGCAGTGAACTAATGTTCCCTTTTCTCTATATCCTCACCAGTACTTGATTGTTGATTTTTTTGATGATAGCCAATCTGACAGGTGGGAGGTGATATCTCATTGTGGCTTTAATTTGCATTTCTCTGATGATTAGTGACTTTGAGCATTTTTTCATGTGTCTCTTGGCCATTTGTATGTCCTCTTTGGAGAAATGTCTATTCAAGTCTTCTTCCCATTTTTTAATTGCGTTGTTTATCTTCTTTTTGTTGAGTTGTCTGGGTATTTTATATAAAAAATAAAAATGTAGAAACTAAAGTCAGGCTGATAGGCAGAAGTCCTATAGTGTTTCCAACTGCAGACCTATCTCTAACAACAGTAGTTTGTCCCAGGAAACTCATTAATGCTTTCTGGGTTCTTTCTTTAACTGTAAAATGAGAATGTAGAAGAAGTAGGAACAGGGGGCCTGAAGGGTCCTTCCTAGCCTGACATTCTGTAGTGCGACGAGAATATGATGAATGACAAGGAAGAGGTAAAAACTTAATAATGAATCCAGCCTCTCATGGTGGTCACCATGAATGTCTCCAGTTATTTTGGCCTATGAGTCAATGTGAGGTTTTATAAATAAAACTACTCTTTCCAAATATTGTAGGCCCATCTGATAACCATGTTTCTTTCAGGATTCATTAAATACAAGAAGATAAGCCAAATGCCCCTGACATGTAAATGAAGGAAATTAAGAACATTTTGAAAGGCAGTAAAATGCCCACCAAGTTGGTGAAATATATTGATCTGATGAAGATCCAGTTTGAGATATTTATTGGACACTTGTATTTTACTGAAATTTTTTTAAATTGCTCCTAGAACCAGCTATTTTGAAAGTGAGTCAGTCAAAATATCTTTGAACTAAAATAACGCGAACTAATGCATGCAATTCTGTCACATGCAGAATATAAAGCTAACCTAAATATATTTCTTAACATCATCCCTGGTGATATAAAATTATCCCTGGTGATATAAAATCCCTAGAGAATACCTCTGTACGGCAATTACCTGATAAGTAAAGGCATAGCTCTTGTCTGGAGTCAGGTTCACTCACTAACCAGTGTGTCCAAGTTCAAGAAAATGTATTCATTTCTTCTCTGTATCTATGAGTTTGTTTTTGTTTTGCTTGTTCATTTATTTTTATTTTTAGATTTCATGTATAAGGAAAATCATATGGTATTTGTCTTTGTCTGTTGGACTTATTTCACCTAGCAATGGTAGCCAGGTGGCAGGGAGTTGGGGGAAATGGGTGAAAAAGATGAAGGTATTAAGAAGTAAAAATTGCCAGTTATAAAAGTAGTCACAGTGATGTAAAGTACAGCATAGGGAATAATATTGTAATAACTATGTATGGTGGCAGGTGGGAATTGGACTTATCAGGGTGATCACTCTGTAAGTTATATAAATGCCTAATCACTACGCTATATACCTGAAACTAAACTAATATTGTGTGTCAACTGTAATTGAAATTTTTAAAATTAATAAAAAGTGTGAAAAGTGCATCAATAAAAGAGAGTAGTTCTGTGGGAGTCCATGACAGTCTGACCAAACTACTACACTGTTGAATACCCTGGAGAGCAAGTGAAGAGCATAACAACAGACAGTAAGTGGTTAGAAGCAAATCCAGGTTTCCTGATTCTGAAGCTATATGTCATTTTGCAGATAAAATGCAAAGAACAGCCAACATATCCCAGACTCAATATTAACCTGGAATTTATTCAGTGACAAAATGCTTACAATACTTGTTTATGTTAATTAAGAAAATGTATTATTTACTGGGATACCAGGAACACCTGCTCAACACAACTGGCTCCTCTTGGTTATCTCTTCAATAGCTCCTATACAATTTTTAAAAAGCACCCCAGCTTTTATGCCTCATATAGAAGCAATTATATTAATGACATTAAATAAAGATGACTACAAAAGATTTGGAATATTTCTGGTACATGTGTAACTCAGTCTGTTTAGGTTGAAATATATTCACAGACAAGTGCTTATGATATAACAATAAAAATGAGGGAAATCCAGTAAGATGTTGAAGCAATTTTTATTGAATTTATTAGGGTTACATTGGTCAATAAAATTATATAGGTTTCTAGTGTACAATTTTGCAATACACCATCTACATATTACATCGTGCATTCACCATCCAAAGTCTAATCTCCATCCATCACCACTTATCCCCCTTTATCTGCTTCCACCCTCCCCCCTTCCCTCTGGTAATCACCAGACTGTTGCCTGTGTCCATGAGTTGTTTTTTTCTTCCTTACTCCCTTCACCTACTTCACCCAGCCCCTAAGTCCTCCTCCCCACTGTCAGTATGTTCTCTGTATCTGTGAGTCTGTTTTCATTTTGTTTATGTTTTTTTTTTTTTCATTAGATTCCACATGTAAGTGAAATCATATAATATTTGTCTTCCTCTGACTGGCTCATTTCACTTAGCATAATACTCTCTAGGTTCCTCCATGCCACAAAAGATTGCTTTATTTTTTACAGCCTAGTAGTATTCCATTGTGTAAGTGTACCACAGCTTTTTTATCCACTCATCTACTGATGGGCACTTGGGCTGCTTCCAAATCTTGGCTATTGTAAATAGCACCAAAATGAACAAAGGGGTGCATGTATTCTTTCAAATCAGTGTTTCAGGTTTCATCAGATTATATCCCCAGAGGTGGAATTGCTGGTTCTTAAGGCAGCAATATTGTATTTTAATATTTTGAGGAACTTCCATACTGTTCTCCACAGTGGCTGCACCAATCTGCATTTTTACCAATAGTGCACGAGGGTTCCCTTTTCTCTATATCCTCACCAATACTTGTTGTTTGTGGATTTATTGATGATTGTCATTCTGACAGGTGTGAGGTGACATCTTATTGTGGTCTTAATTTGCATTTCTCTGATGATTAGTGATGTTGAGCATCTTTTTATGTGTCTATTGGCCATCTGCCTGTCCTCTTTGGAGAAGGTCTATTCAGGGCCTTTGTCTATTTAATTGGATTGTTTGGGGTTTTATTGGTATTGAGTTGTTTGAGTTCTTTAAAATTTTGGATATTAACCCCTTATTAGATGTATCATTGGTGAATATGTTCTCCCATTCAGAGGGCTGCCTTTCATTTTGCTGATAAGGAATTCTGCTTATGTTGGAGATGTCCTCTCAGTTTAGCCACTGACCAAATATAGATAGTACTAGGTACTTAAGATGATGCAATGGGGAGAAAAATTAGGCATGGTTCTAGCCTCATAGAACTTACCGTTTTATCACATCAGAATGAAGACCAGTATTTCAAGTATGAAAGTAAATATATTCCCACCCATTAAAAACAGAAAAAACAACAATAAAATCTGCAGCAAATTTAGAATTAGATTAGATTGGAAGGCATCACTCTGAGAACTAAAATTAGAAAAGAAAGAGATTTTACTGTTCACTTATAACCTTTTACATTGTTTGACATTATTATAATGAGGAGATACTATTTTTAACATTTAAAAATTCAATAAAGATTAAAAAGTAACTAAAATAGATTCACAGTTCAATAGATACCCCTCCCCAAAAAAATGCAATTTCTAAAGGATTCAGAATAGAAAGAGAATTCATGTACATTTTAAAGATGTCATTGAAGATGCTTGCTTTTGGTTCTTGCATAAAACATGCTTAATTTCTCTGTCTTGAACGTTACCAGAAAATTTGAGGAAAAATCCATTTTTTTCTTTGCTTGTTATTCAATGTGAGACCCTAAAGACATTCATATTTTCTTTCACATGCACTGTTTGCTTTTTTTCTTTTCTTTAAAAGAATAAAGGCAAAATACATTTTTGTTTTCTATAAATTAAGATTCAACTGATTGATACATAACACTATCCAAATCTGGTCTCTTCCTTTGAAGAAGCAACTCAATTTCTGTATGTGTAATTCATTTAAAAAGCCATTACTACAAAGAACCTTTCCCTGTGACTTCTATATTAAATAAAGGGAGCCACCTAGGGAACAGGGCATCAAAAACAGCTGCAGGTCTTCTTTTATTCCAAGCTCCTCACTAGCAGGAGTCATGAAATATTACTGGGAAGAGTGCAAGTTAGTCACACTATCTCCTTATGCCTATTCTACAGATACAGTAGTTCCCCCCTACCCAGAGGGGGATATTTTTCAAGACCTTCAATGGATGCCTGAAATCGCAGATAGTTCTGAACTCTATATATCCTCTGTTTTTTCTATACATATTTATGATAAAGTTTAGTATGTAAATTATTCACAGCAAGAAATTAACAATAGTAACAATGATAAAATAGGACAGTTATAGCAATATACTGTGATAAACATATGTGAATATGGTATCACTCTCAAATATCTATTGTACTATACGTATAGCATGGATACGATGAACAAGGGTGATTCACGCCCTGGGGGGTGCAGAATGGCACCACATTTCATTATGCTACTCAGAACAGATATAATTAAAAACTTATGAACTGTTTACTTCTGGAATAGTCCATGTAATATTTTCAGACCACTGTAGACTGCCAGTAACTGAAACCACAGAAAGTGAAACTGGATAAGGGGGGGTAAGGTGGGAAGGCCACTTCAAGATTTCATTCTATAATACTATAGACCTGCCCCCTTTCTCCATGAGCATGCCTTTTATTATTTTTTACTTAACAGGTATTTGTTCTAATTACAAAAATAATACAAGTTCAAAGTAGAAAGATCAGAAAATATTTTTAAAGTGTCGAGAAAAATTGAAAGTGCTGAGTAAGAAAGAGCAGCCTCTGACACTGGGAAGCCAGCCTGCCACTCACAGCTGGCCATGCTCTTCTCCTGTTGGATATAAACCATCTTACAAAATGCCAACCTCAGGCAAGATTACTCTAAGTCCACGAAAAGATGAGACAAAGGGAGCCCACTTCATAGCTTTTTCTATGCATAGATGATTACAAGGTCATTGTTCCTCTCACTAAATATCGAACAATCTGCCCTAGCTGGTTTCTCAGTGGTTAGAACACCAGCTCGGGACTGAAGGGTCCCAGGTTCAATTCGGTCACAAGCACATACCTCAGTTGCAGACTCAATCCCCAGCCCTGGTTAGGGTGCATTCAGAGGCAACCAATTGATGTGTCCCTCTCACATCGATGTTTCTCTCTCTGTCTCTCCCCCTCCCTTCCACTCTCTCTAAAAATCAATGGAAAAATATCCTCAGAGGAGGATTAACAATCAATCAATATCAAACAATCCTCTCAGCCAAAATACAGAACTACTGTTTCTTTACTTATTACAGCTCTATCCTCACTTCCTTTGACCCTTTCACAAGTGACCACAAGTCACAAAAGTGTTCCACAAATGATAAAGTATTATTTGGGGGTGGGGAGGAATCATGTGCTTAGAAGTTAAAACAAGTAAATAACTCCCTACTAGGGGGGAAAAAAAAGCAAAATGCTAAAATAAAAGGCACTAAACAAATACTAAGTGCTCCTGATGAAGAAATATTGCTTGCATTAGCCAAATTTGTTTATCCAATTTCCTTGATTCCTTTTCTTGCTTCTCCATAATCCTAATTGAAAATGCAATGACATCGCTCAGGTTTGCACTGACTGTCACATTAACATATCGATCAATGATGGTTTTTCCAAGGGCCTTATGTGGAAATGTCCATTCACAAGGAGCCTGTTATGTAAAGAGCATGGGATAAATACTTATGCATGTTCATCTTTGCCACTTTCCAGCTCTTTTTGCTGAAGCAAGAGATCAGTGTTCATGGCAGAGTCTAGTAAGTTTTTATCATAACCATTCGTTTGGACAAAAGGTAGAGGCTCCATTCATGTGCTGTAAAAGCACAGAAAAGTATTCCAGAGATTCATCTCTAAACCATTTGATAAGTCACCCTGTTAACAAAAATAAACTTGAGCATATACCCCTAATATCTGTACTTTTTGATAAATTGCCCATGTACCATGATATTTACATATTGTGCATTTCAGAAAACATGCAAAAAATTAAAAGGATAAAATACAAGTCTCTTCATGTTTTCTCCACCACCTGAATGAATAGTCTTACTGACCTTGGTCTGCTGTGAGATCCCCACATTGGACACTATAGTTCTATCACATCAGAGATACATTAATAGTGGTGAGCTTGTGCCACCTGCTTGTACCCTGTCCTGTCCCAAATAATAACGATGTTTCATGCAGGGCAGTTATGCTAATATGTCTCATCAAGTTTTCCATGTGTTCGCCATTGTACACATGTGTTCATTACCCACTGAAGCAGTGGGGTATTATCTGATGTCCAAATTTTTCAGTGGGCATTACTGGGCAGGAGCCTCTGGTGATTTATTGGTCTTCCCAGATGAAAGAGTCAACCTCAGATGCCCTCCTTCTCTACAACTTACTTTTCTTTGGGGGCTAAAAATACTGCAGTTTGGATGAAAGTACTTGCAAACTTTCACACCAAAATATTTGCACTAGCAGGAGACAAGAAATACGTGTCCCTGGAGTCTGGAATTATAAGCAGAAGGGCAGTGCTGAAAAATACTCGCACACATACAAACAACCACTAAAGCTCTTAGAAAAACACTCACCAAATGTAATTATTTAAAATAAAAAATTACTTTGAAGTTTCATTTTTACTTGAATATTATATTCTGTTCTTTATTAAGCCATTTTTAGTACTAATATAAAAATAATATTTTAAGACTAATGGTTGCCAGAAGGGAGGGGAATAGGGAGGCTGGGTAAAAAGGTAGAGAACTTAAGAACTATAAATTGGTAGTTACAGAATAGTCATGGGCATGTAAAATACAGCATAGAGATTACAGTCAATTATATTGTAATAACTATGTATGGTGCTAGGTGGGTACTGGAAATATCAGGGGAAATCACTTTGTAAGTATTTAATGTTTAGCCCCTATGCTATACACCTGAAACTAAAACAAATTATATAGAATGTAAACTGTAAAGGAAAAATAAAATTTAAAAATAACAACAATGTTTTAATAATTAGGGCCTTCAGGGAGACCATCCATGCTTACCCTGTTACTGGGGATTTCCCCATTATACCCAGGATTTGGCTCACCCAATATAGCAACTTGAGAAAAGGAACTCGGCTGGGAGGTGGGGATTCAGCCAAGTCCCTGCATGTTGCTCACTGTCCACCTGTCCGACATTCAGAAGTCACTTAACTTCTCTAAATCTCACCTAACGACATCCATTCATATAATGTCTGCCAACACTCTTCCTCCTAGGTCACACCTCAAAGAGCTCCTCTTGTAAACTCAGAGCATGGGAGCTCAAAGGAGGCCTAGTGATCACCAAACATTTTAAAGATGAGGAAATAGACAATGAGAAAGGTTGACTACTTGTCCAAATCATAGAGCTAGTATCTTCAGACACCAGAAATAATCATTTTGATTTGAGGAGAAAAAAATGTTTCACAAGAGAAATTAATTTTCCTTGAAAATTTTTAATATACCAAGAATTGAACCATTTGTCCCAAGTACAGGTTCACTACCCTTTCCACAGTATATGTCCTCTAGTCCTTAACGCATGCCTGTTAGGATGACTGACTTATTCTACATGAGGGATGACTTTTAGAAGCAACTATATGTTGCATTCCCATGACTGCTTCTTTAAGTTTAATATGCTTTCTAAGTATTTTCCAATGACTTCAGAGAGGGTTTGTAAGTGTATGGGGGAATTTTTCAGCACTGCCTCTGATTATGGGAAGTTTTCACCAAGCTCCAACTGATGATATACCCAGTGTTTATTATGTAGTTCTCAGAAGTGCTGCTCTCTACGTGGGTTCAGACTTCTTTCTAATTTTAAGCAGCTAAAATCCTCAGGGGCTTCACATTCTACTTGTGATTTGAATCTGACCCCACCTGCCTTTTCACCCACCTCATCTCAGCTGCAGATCTTCTCAGATTCTCTGCCCGGTCCCTTGACACTGCTACACCCCCACCAGTGCTCAAGCATACACAAGTCTTTCTCTTCTCAATGTAGAAATAAACAGGGCACAATATCTTCCATCCTGTGCACTTCCTCTACTGTATCCCGTTTCCCTGATTTAAAAGCTCAAATTTAAGAAATTATCTGCACACACGGTGTCATATATTCTCATTTTCTGCTCTTCTCTTCACCAACTACACTCTAGCCTAGGCCTCCACAGTGCCACATAATCTTCTCTCCCTCAAATAACAAATAACCTCTTGGGTGTTAAATGCAGCTGGCATTTCTGATGTGCTTTCCTTCCCGGCCTCCCATTACCCATCTGCCTTGAGTTCCCAACCTCCTTAGACACTCATTCTTCATGTCCCGGGCTCCTTGTCTTCACCTTGCCCATGAAGTTGTGATATGGCCCAAGGTTATATTCTAGTCCTCCTTCTTTTTTCACTGTTATCATACACCTGACTTCAACTATTTTCTACACCGTTATCAATGCCAAGTTCACCTCTTCAACCCAGACTTCTCTTCTTACCTCCAAACTCATATGTAATCTGCCTCCCAGACATCTTCACTGACCACAGTAGTGGGCATTTCAGACTTCCACCCAAAAGACCTTCCTCTTCCCTATCTTCTTGGAATGCCAGCTTCTGACTGCTCATAGATGTGCCTCTCACTAGAAATTGCTTTCCTCTGCTGAGAACTGCAGTGTCCAAGCTTATGCCCTCTGCCAGAAAGAAGCCTACCTAAGTGACCGGTTAATGTGGTGATTAAAAGGCCAGGTGCTCACCCTAGCTGATTTGGCTCAGTGGATAGAGTGCCAGCCTGCTGACTGAGAAGTCCTGCGTTTTATTCCAGTCAAGGGCACATATCTGGGTTGTGGGCTTGATCCCTATTAGGGGGCATACAGGAGGCAGCCAATCAATGATTCTCTCTCATCATTGATGTTTCTATCTCTCTCTCCCTCTCCCTTCCTCCCTGAAATCATTAAAAATATATATTTTAAAAAAAAAGCCAGGTGCTCTTGCCTCAATTTTCAGTAGTCTCAAGAGCCATCCGGAGTTCTGTGTAGAACTGGCTAATATCTCAGTTGCAACTGTTTTTCACATCTGCTTTTCTCTTTGACTATTCCACCCTTCTTCATTTCTCTACTGGATCATCTCCTATGATAATGCACTAATAAATCTGCTGCATTCAACTCTCCCTCTCAAGGTCCCCATCTTGGGGAACCACAGTCAACAAAAGGAACTCATCATACTCCCCTAAAAATTTCCTCCTCCTCTAATATACACCATCTCATTCAATGGCATCATCATCCACTCAGGTCGGATCCTAGAAATCATCCTTGAATTCTTCTCTATATATCAGCCACTCACCAAGTCTTATCAGTTCATCTTCCTAAAGATCTTTCAAATTAATCTTCTTTCTCCATTTGTACTACAACTCCCTCAGTTCAGGAAAACATTTCTCCAAAGACTACTTCAGTGCATTCCAATCAGCAAGCCAGAAATATATGTCAATCATTTCATCCCTAGGCTGGCCTTAGCGACCCTGAGACAGTCCAAACATACCATCTTTTGCCTCTGCCCAAGAATAAACTCATCTGGGATTCCAAATTACCACCACTGTCTTACAATATGTCTTACAATATTATCATTTTCTGTGTATGTCATGCTATGAAAGACTGGAATCAACTGCTATTGTCACTAGGTTCCAATGAGTCACTCTGCCAAGTGCTCTCCTTCCCCATGCTAAGCACGAAGCCCCTTGAACACAGGGACTCTGCATTTTCTGTCATTCTGTTCCCAATGTTTCGCCTATGACTGGCATATAGGGGGCATTCACCAAATGTTTGTTGAATAAATCAATAAACTATTCAGTCAATCCTTCAAAAGAAGTAATGAATCACAGGATGAAATGAGGAGAGGCATAATGCAAAGAATAAAGGGAAAGGATAATCAACCAGTTCCTCATCCTTCCAAGAGTCTTGTCCCTGATGTTAAATTGATTGCCATGATGAGTAATCTATTTTAAAAGATGAGTGTTGGTAAAGTTCTGGAGAATAAGGTTTTAAATTATAGCTACATTTTCTCATTTTGTCTCTTCAAGTTTGTAATCTCCAAGAAGGCTTCTAATACAAGTTTGTGCAGTGAAGTAGTTTATCCAACAGAGGGGAATCAATAAATATTAATTAATGAAAATAATGAAGGAGAAATAAGTAGGCGGAAGACAGAGCTGGCATGGCAAAGTAAGCTTCATCAGAGGCAAATTTCTCTCTTGAATGGAAGTTTTATATTATTGGTCTTGCCTTTGGCATTAAAAAATGTTTTTTATAGTAGAAAACACTGGTCAATAAGTGTGGGTGGGGGAGGTGTTCATGTCCCTGTTCAATCACATACTAGTGGTATGACCTTGGGGGAGGCACTTAACTTATTTGAACTTGGATGTCTCTGTCTGAAAAACAGAATTGTAGTAGATGATGTTCATGTCCATTTCCAGCTCTAAAATTCTACTCTGTTCTGTCCTGTTATTTTTAGCTCTCTCTCTGCCTGTCAATCCAGTGTTTTCTGCAAACTGAAAATGAATTCAAACTGGTTAGTGTTTTATCAGAGTTAGCTAAAAATAAACTTTAAAACCAGGACCAGGAAGCTGCTCTGGGGAAATAATGCATGTAGGCAAGCCAGAAGCTTTTTACAGAAACCATTTTCATCTTTCTTCTTCACCTCTTGAAGCATCTGCTTCAAACAGGAAAGTGATAATGAGTGAATATGGTACTGTTGTAGTTAGCTAGTTATTAATAATAGCAAAGAAGCAAAGGGAAGACCAGATATTATAGACATTTGGGCAACTTCACCAGGAAGCTACAACTCGGCACTCCCCATGGGGTGGGGTGGGGGTGGGGTGGGGAAGGGGTCCAACAAAGGGAAAATAGACTCATACACAGTAAAGTTGGGGTGACATAGGGAAAATACTCGTCAATCACACCTGAGGGACAGAAATGATTGACCAGAATGGATGTGGTGACTGCAAGGGCAGGAACATTTGGGGATACATAATCCCCTAAAAAAAGGAATTTTCTCTCTTAAATTTGCCCCTATGGCCCACAGCCATGCAGACCTCACATACAATGGATTAATGGACTACTGCTAACCTGATGCTGAACTGGTTCTGGCTCTGACATGGAAGGGAAACTCTGGACACTAAGTCTGATTTTAGCCCTACTGAAACCCCAGCTATACTTCTTCTATGACTGGACTAAGGGAAATGGGACTTTGGAAACCCAGGGGTGTAATTCCACAGAAATAAAGCTTTCTACCATATCTCATCCTCTAGTGGGGGCTTCTGGAAATGCTTATTCCAGTGGTACCCCAAGAAGCCTACTCCCAGGAGCAACAGGGGGAGATCAGCCCCTTTCCTACCTAATAACAAACATACATACTGATTTACTAAGCTGACCTATGTTGCAGAAGGGAGAACACAAAACATGGAAGTTTAGGCAACTGTTGGCTGCTAGGGATTGCAAAGAAGTCTGAGAGAGAAACTGGATCAGAAATGGAAATCCAGTGTCTATTGGCAGACATTAACTGGATCTGTCCAATGATTTGCCTCTCCCACCAGCATGCTCCAATTGGGAGAGAAAAAAGCAAAATATACTAGCATGCTGAGATGGGAAAGGTACTTTTGGTATTTGAGAAATATGTGGTCCCACAATTTCCTGGATATATTTTATATCACTTTGCCCACTTATAAACTCTCTTCTCATGATCTTCATTTATCAGTTATTTTCAGGAGGCCACTATTACCATTTTATTTTTCTCTTGTTTAAAGAAGAACTGTCATAACAGAACTTTATTCTCATGAGCTGGTACATTTTCTTTCTTTTAGGAGGGTGAGATATGAAAGAGAAGAACGTGCATTAAAAAAATGGAATCATTTGTAATATTTGGCCATCCAGTAAATTTTCCAAGGCATTAGTTACCAGAAAGCATAGTCTGAGTTAAAGATCAAGAGAAATGTAGCCAAAAAATATAACACAAACATAGACTGTTTCTAACAACGTAAATGAAACCATGGGTTCCTAGTTCAAGGGATTCTCTGTGACCAAATCCACTGAAAAAAGCCCTAGGGTTCTTTGAAAAAGTCCTATCAGTGGCCCCATTGGAATAGTCCTGATGCATTTCACAGTCTACCTTTGTAGAAGGGTGCCCCATGGCCACTTTTCCAGGACAGTAGGCCAAGATTAACCCTCTCTGACAAGCTATCTTTCAGCCTGGCTTCTTGGTGTTCCTAGAAGCACAGTTCCTAGAGACATTTTGTGTGTTATCTAGAAAAGTTTACCTTCTAGTGGGTGAGACTGAAGGTGATGTTTCCATAGAAAACTCATTCTTTAATTACCAATCCTCAGTTCTCAACTTTGCTCCATAATACTATTCTAAGTACTATAATTTCTAAATAAGAATATCTAGCATTAAGCTGCTTACCTACTGTGGGCCAGACCCCATGTTAGATGTTTCACTTGTAACCAACTTTCCATTCCCTCTTCACCTCAATCTTAGGTCAATATATACTTCCATCAACCTCACTTAACACAAGGGATAATCTGAGCAAACACTCATTTACATTGCACAATTCACCTGTGGAAAGTCAAGGTAATTCCTCTCAGCTTTGTGAAAAGTTCTCCATTTGGCCCCTGACCAACATGTACTGAGAGGTGAGTAGTACAACCAGAAGCCATTGAAAACTTAAGAATGACACGTCTGGGGTCAGAAGAGAAAGTTAGAGCCAAAATGCCAAATTCAAATGCAAGCGGCCTCTTAGGTATAATGATTGATTTTTTTCTTTCATGATATAAGACTTAGAAATGTATACAGCACACACACACACAAACAAAAACATAAATTTTTACATTTTTTAACAGGACAAGGTGAAATTCTAAGAATGCAAGATAGTCCAGCTAGGTAATTGAGGGCACGTCACTTCATCTCTGTGCTTAACTTTCCCTGGGTCAAGAACACACATCTTCCTCCTACTCTCCTACTCTTGTGGATGATTGTAAGAAGCATGTGAGGTGACAACACTGAAATAATTTTTCAAGTTCAAATGCTACCATCACTCCAATTCATTTTATTTCCATGAAATTCTGTGAATATAAACTTGAAAAATAACAATAGTAAACTTTCTAGTCTTTTCTCATAAACATCGCATCTTTTGTAACTGAGCTCTAATAGTATCGTCCTCCTTGAAAGAAACAAGAAATGAGGCTGGAAACATGAAGATCAATGAAGACCTGCTGTTCATACTAACACCAAGTTTAATGTGGAATGACTCCCACACCTCATCTATCAAAAAGATTATCAAAAAGACCATGGTGAGCACAGTACAGGGGCAAACAATGGTGAAAACTCAAGATCAGAGACATCATATCAAACTGTATTAAAAATCATAGCTTGTGATTTTTAGAAACTTTAAAAGAAACACTAAACAGAGGAAACCAAGATGGCTGCATAAGATAAACACCTGTACGTGCTGCCTCACACAACCACACCAAAACTACAACTAAAAGACAAAACAACTATCACCCAGAACCACGAGAAAGCTGGCTGAGTAGAAGTTATACAACTAGAAGGAAAGAAAAAAGCACATTGAGACCTGGTAGGACATGCAGAGGCAAGGAAAAGCAGAGGTATGGAGGCACGCGAATTGGGCTGGTGACTGGGTGTGCTGTTCTTTTCTACCGGGAAGGAGATACAAGCTCCCAACTGCTCTAAACTCCAGATTCTGGCAAGACTCTGGGGACCCAGACTCCTATGGGGAGAAGCTGTCTGTCTGGCATCAGGTTGGAAAGGGAGGGTGACTTTCTCACAGAGGAGCTCGCAGGAATCATTGTTTACTGCGCTGGTGGGGTAGGACATGGAGACACAAAGACGGCTGACTGGCAGTCTTCGCTGTTTGCTACACCCTGCTGATTCCCTGAGACCACGCCCCACCCAACTTACAAACCCACCCAAACTGCGCAGCGGCTTTTGCATATGAATGGCCTGCCCTTTCGCAGCATAACCTAACAAACTACAGCTGGGTCAGACAGCTCCAAAACTTCCAAACCTCAAACAAAGAGGAGAAATCTATAGATCTAGCTATAGCTCCTGCTCAGTAGCCTCAGGCAATAGCTAATTTGCACTTCATTGGAGATCCAGGAGCCAGTATATCTAGTGGTCAGTGTGAGACGATACCAGATTTCAACTCCTCACATCCATAAGTGACACACTCAAGAGGCAGACTCAGTGAGCACCAAAGCCCCAATGAAGCAAGTTCTGCCCCATAAGGGTGTCTCCAGCACAGCAGTTCTTCCATTATAGACACAGCGAGTCCTCACAGCCAATTGGCCTGTAGGTCAATTCCTCCCAGTGTACCAACAACAATCAAGGATTAACTACAACAAGACTGTGCACCCAGCGCACAAAGGGGTGCACCAAGAGTGTCCACCTCAGGTGATTGGGGAGGCTGAGCCACTGGGCCCTATAGGTCACCTACCACACAAAGCCACTCCATCTACACAGGGAAGCAGCCAAAATGCGGAGACAAAGGAACATGTAATGAATGAAAGAAATGGAGGAAAGCAAACTACTGGATTTAGAGTTCAAAACCACAGTTATAAGGTTACTCAAGAATCTTCTAGAAACCTCCAAGAAACTTAGTGAGACCCTCAAGGATCTTAATGAGAATGACAAAAAAAATGAAAAAGGAACAGTCAGAAATTAAGCATACACTGTCTGAAATAAAGAATAATATACAGAAATTCAACACTAGACTAGAGAACCCCAAGAAACAAACCAAAGATTTGAAATATGAAGAAGCAAAAAACACCCAACCAGAAAAGCAAAAAGAAAAAAGAATCCAAAAATATGAAGATAGTGTAAGGAGCCTCTGGGACAACTTCAAGTGCACCAACATCTGAATTATGGGGGTGCCAGAAGAAGAGAGAGAGCAAAATATTAAAAACCTATTAGAAGAAATAATGACAGAAAACTTTCCCTACCTGGTGAAAGAAATAGACTTACAAGACCAGAAGTGCAGAGAATCCCAAACAAAAGGAATCCAAAGAGGACCACACTAAGACACATCATAATTAAAATGCCAAGGATAAAAGACAAAGAGAGAATCTTAAAAGCAGCAAGAGAAAAACAGTTAGTTACCTACAAGGGAGTACCCATATGATTGTCAGCTGATTTCTCAACAGAAACTATGCAGGCCAGAAGGGAGTGGCAAGAAATATTCAAAGTGATGAACAGCAAGAACCTACAATCAAGATTACTCTACCCAGAAAAGCTATCATTTAGAATTGAAAGTCAGTTAAAGAGCTTCACAGACAAGAAAAAGCTAAAGGAGTTCATCACCACCAAACCAGGATTATATGAAATGCTGAAGGGTATTCTTAAAGAAGAGGAAGAAGAAGAAAATGGTAAAGATAAAAATTATGAACAACAAAGTGACAACAAATACATATCTACCAACAAGTGAATCTAAAAATCAAGTGAATAAAAAATCTGATGGACAAAATAAACTGCTGAATATAATAGAATCAGGGGCATAGAAAGGGAGTGGACTGACAATTCTCAGGGGGAAGGGGGTGTGAAGGGTGAGGGAAGAGATTGGACAAAAATCTTACACCTATGGATGAGGACAGAGGTGGGGGTAAGGGCATGGGGCAGCCGGGGGGGGGGGGGGGAGGAGGGTGGAATCGGGTGGAGAGGAGCTATGGGGGGAAAAAAGAAGAACATCTGTAATAATCTGAACAATAAAGATTTATTTAAAAAAATAAAAGAAACACTAAAATAATCCACTAAAATATAAACAGAATAAACCCAAGAGTTATTTTTGAAAGAGACTATATTGCATCCTACTTCTGTTTTGTCTTTTGTTATAGATCAATAGATATTTTACTTCTCCCCAAACTCCCCTAATGAAAAACATCGATAAATTTGGCTCATGGGAAGTTACAGAGTTCTGTTATGAAACAGTGACAATATGTTACTTATTTTCTTTACATGGTAGTTCTGCGTGTGCACCCTGTATGATTCACATTTGCTAAGAACTCTATTTGTACAATAAATGTAAGTCATAGGGTGTTTGTAAAACCATCTTTTTAACTGAAGATAATTAATTCTGAAAAGCACTTTTCTTTTTCTTTTCAAATAAAAAGGGAATATGCAAATTGACCATCACATTGTGACAAAGATGGTGGCGCCCAAAGCCACAAGATGGTGGGGCCCAGCCCCGCTGGCGTCCCCCAGTCCTTTCAGCCCCGCAGGGGGATGGCAGGTGTGTGGTGCAGCCGGACCCGCCCTCAACCCCCCAGCCGCCCAGGGCCGGCCCGAGGCACAGGCAAGCCTCGGATGGTGGCTGCCCAGCCACCCCGGGCCACGCGAGGCTCAGGCAACCAGGGCCGGCCGAGGCTTGCGCTACTGGCAGTGGCAGCAGCAGAGGTGTGATGGGTGCATCACCTTCCCCTGATTTCCAGGTCGCCTCCTACCCCTGAGGGCTCCTGGATTGTGAGAGGGGGCAGGCCAGGCTGAGAGAACCCCCCTCCAGTGCATGAATTTTCATGCACCAGGCCTCTGGTATATATATAAAGCTACCAACCACTTAAGCCCAAAATGGGACTGCCACCTTTCTGCTTTTTCTCCTGTCCCTCTATCTCTTTCACACTGTACCCATTGGGCAGTCAAGATGTGACTTAAGATTTCACTTTCATCAGGAAACTTCCCAAGCCTATTTTTGGAAGTTCCACCCAACATTATGTCACACAGTAAAGGTACCCATACTCCACTTTTGTGATAAAATCTTTGAAATGTTTAAAATAATCTAGCTATGAACATCTTTGGTTATGAGTAACTCATTTGATATACGATTGCCCATGACTGCTTGAGAATTTGATTCAGGCTCAGAGATTATTACACAGTGATAAGATCTAACCTAAAAATTATTTCCAAATGCAATCCAATTTTTAAGTGCTTAAAATTGAACAACTGAAATTAATACAATATTATGTTTTAGACATTTAAACATTATTAATTTTGATCTGCAGATTTTATCTTTCATTCTGTGTTTTCTTTCAAGTCTTCTGTCTACTACTCTGATCAGTTGGGGCCTTGTATGTAGCTAATCTGCCTTGTATTTTATTATCTTTTATTTTGGCCTACATTATCTTGAACCATGCATTGTCAATGGAAAAATAAGGCTCCTAAGGCAATGAAAATTGGTTCTAGGAGAAATAAAACTCTTACTCTAATTACATATATATATATATATATATATATATATATATATATATATATATATATATATATATGCTAGAGTCCCGGTGCATGAAATTCGTGCACGGGGGGGGGGGGGGTATCCCTCAGCCCAGCCTGCACCCTCTCCAATCTGAGACCCCTTGAAGGATGTCCAAATGCCCATTTAGGTGGGCAGTCGGACATCCCTCTCACAATCCAGGACTGCTGGCTCCCAACAGATCACCTGCCTGCCTTCCTGATTGCCCCTAACCGCTTCTGCCTGCCAGCCTGATCACCCCCTAACCACTCCCCTGCCATCCTGATTGATGTCTAACTGCTCCCCTGCCAGCCTGTTTGCCCCTAACTGCCCTCCCTTGCAGGCCTGGTCACCCCTACCTGCCCTCCCCTGCAGGCCTGGTCACCCCTAACTGCCCTCCCCTGCCAGCCTGGTCCCCCCCCAACTTCTCTCTCCTGCAGGCCTGGGTCCCCCCAACTGCCCTTCCCTGCAGGCCCAGTAGCCCCCAACCTCCCTCCTCTGCTGGCCTGGTCACCCCTCACTACCCTCCCCTGCTGGCCTGATCGCCCACAGCTGCCCTCCCTTGCAGACCTGGTCCCTCCCAACTGCCCTCCCTGCTGGCCATCTTGTGGCGGCCATCTTTTGTCCACATTGGGGCAGCCATCTTTGACCACATGGGGGCAGCAATCTTGTGTGTTGGAGTGATGGTCAATCTGCATATTACTCTTTTATTAGATAGGATAGAGGCCTGGTACATGGGTGGGGGCCAGCTGGTTTGCCCTGAAGAGTGTCCAGGATCAGGTTGGGGGTTCCCTTGGGGTGTGGGGTGGCCTGGGCGAGGGGCCTGTGGTGGTTTGCAGGCCGGCCACGCCCCCTGGCAACCCAAGCAGAGGCCCTGGTATCTGGGATTTATTTATCTTCTACAATTGAAACTTTGTAGCCTGGAGCGGAGACAAGCCTTCTGCTCGCTCCATGGCGGCAGCCATTTCTGTTGGGATTTAATCTTCTATAATTAAAACTTTGCAGCCTTAAGCAGAGGCCAAGGCAGGCCAGGGCTGCAGAAGCTTGGCTTCCTCCATCGTCGGGGGCAACCCTAAGCCTCCTGCTCTCTCCAGCTCCGTGGCTGCCGCCATTTTTGTTGGGATTTATTTATCTTCTATAATTGAAACTTTGTAGCCTGGAGGGCAGGCCTGGGCCGGCCAGGGTGTGCGGAAAGCTTGGCTTCCTCCATCACCAGGGAAGCCTAAGCCTCCCTCCTGCTCTCTCCATGGCCACAGTCATCTTGGTTGGGTTAATTTGCATACTGCTCCTGATTGGCTTGTGAGTGTGGCTTGTGGGCATGGCTTGTGGGTATAGCGGAGTGTATATATATATACACACATACACATACACACTAGAAGCCGGGTGCAAGAAAATTCATGCACTGGAGGGGGGTGGTCCATCAGCCTGGCCTGCCCTGTCTCACAGTCTGAAAGCCCTCAGAGGCAGGAGGCAACCGGCGATCAGGGGAAGGCAATGCCCTACCACACCTCTGCTGCTGCCACTGCCGGCAGCGCAAGCCTTGGCCGATCCTGGTTACCTGAGCCTTGGGCGGCCCTGGGCGGCTGGGAAGCCACCATCCGAGGCTTACCTATCCCTCGGGCCAGCTCTGGGCAGCTGGGGGGCTGAGGAGACTGGGGGACTCCAGAGGCAGGCACACTGAGGGGCAGCGCGCCTGCTGCCCCTGCGGGGCTGAGGGGACTGGGTGTGATCATCTTGTGGCTGTGGGCATCACCATCTTTGAGGGCGTTGCAGTCAATTAGCATATTCCCTCCTTACTGACTGTGGGCACTGCCATCTTTGAGGGCGGGGCAGTCAATTAGCATATTCCCTCCTTATTGGCTGTGGGCATCGCCATTTTGCGATGGCCTGATGGTAAATTAGCATATTCCCTCTTTATTAGATAGGAATATATATATATATATATATATATATATATATATATATATATATATATATATATATACCAGAGCCCAGTACACGAATTCATGCACCTTGAAAGGAACTGTGGGCCGCGAGGCTGTAGTGGGCACAGGGGCGGGTCTCAGCCCATCCTCTGTGCCCCTGCCCAGCCCCTCCCACCGCAGCCCCCAGTCTCTTGTCTGCTGGCAGCCCCACTCCCGCCACTGCCACCGCCGCTCCCACATGCTGATGGTGCCAGCCACGCTCACACCTGCTAACAGCGTGGAGCAATTGGGGCCAGTGCCAGCAGTGGGTGGGAGCCATGGCTGCCAGCCCCAATAGCCCCTCAGGAGCAGAGGGAGGTGGAGAAGCCCTGAGGGGTGATTGGGGCCAGCAGTCGCTGCTTGCACCCGCTGATGGTGCCGAGTGATCGGGACTGGAGCTGGGCACTAGCAGTGGGTGCAAGTGGAGACTCTGTGCCAGTTGTGGGTGTAAGAGGGGCCGGTGCCAGCAGCAGTTGTGAGAGGTAGCTGCCGACTCCAATCACCCCTCAGAAGCAGGGAGAGGTGGAGAAGCCTTGAGGGGCAATCAGGGCTGGAAGCCGCCACTCGCACCCACCAAGAGCGCTGAGCAGTCAGGACTGGCACTGGGCACCAGCAGCAGGCATGAGCACAGGGCAGGACTGTGGCGCTCAGGAGCAAAGTATTTTCAGTAACTACCAGAGGCTCGCCCAGATGACAGCAACCAGCGCCATGCCTTGGTCTGGTGACCCCACTCACCTGCTCCACCATCCCACCATGGTTGACGCCCGCCATGTTCTGCACTCTGCCGCCTGCTGCTGACGCCCACCATGTTCCGTGCGTGACCCCTGGTGGTCAGCGCACGTTATATTGACCGGTTGTTCAGTTGTTCCGCCATTCTGTCTATTTGCATGTTAGTTTTATATATATAGATACACATACATACACACACAGTATATGAACTGATATACAGTATACCTGTGTATAAAGTTTTCATGGGGTGGGCATACAACTAGAAAAAATGTCTAAAAAGTTTCTTGGGGAGATAATAATGGCATAAAGGCTGAGAAACACTGCTTTAGATTTTTTTCATAGGCCTTACATGTATCTGTTTGATTTTCCCAACAGAGTCGAAGCTATTAAAGAAGCAGGGATTGCAGCTTCTCCTTCTCCAGAATGTCTACAACACCTGCTCAAAGGTCCCAGCATTTTTTTGATTGTTTGTTTTCCAGCTTCCTGGGAATACACTGTGGTCTGATTATATGCAACCTTGAATTATGTAAATCTGAAAGAAAGAATATCATAATAAATTCCCAGGGTTAGGGTTTAAAATGTGAAATAATGCAAATTCCTTCAAAGTGAAAATTTGCCTGGTTTCAAAACCGGTGAGTCAAGTGAACTGTCAATTGTGTTTGCTGCCATGTAGTAGCATGATAGGCATAGAACTTCCTTCCATCTTTGATAGGACACACATTATGTGAAGTCTCTAGGAATAGTTCTCTCCAATAAAATGAATTGCAATAGACTAGAATCTTTTGGAGCATACTTGCAGGAACTTAATATAGAACTATATAATACTACATACATATTACATATCCTAATATATAAAAACCCAGGGTCCATAACGTCCAAAACAATTGAAGGCTCAACCGAATGCCAGGCTAGGGAGCTGAGGGGGAGTGGCAAGCCTTCAAACCATGGGGGGGGGCCCTAGCCCAGGCCAGCCAGTGCCCCAGAGGAGACCCCTGCCACAATTGGGGGGCATGGCTGGCCTTCAAACCGCCAGCGGCCCCTAGCCCAGGATGGCCTCCTAGCCGAGGATGCCGGAATCTGTTCTGGACTTAGGGCCGCGCTCTCACCACAAGCGACTCGGAAGCTGCCAGTGTCTAACTGCCAGTCTCCAGGAGGTTGGAGTGCATCCACCGTTCACCAAAAAGTAGGATCATCGAAACGTTCACAGTCTCAGTGCAGGCACCAGTCAGTGGCTGACAGGGTGGAGGCCAGACCAAAACAAAACAGCAGAAACACCCTGCCCACCTCGGCGGGTGCAGCTGCAGTTCACGCGGGCCTGGGCAGTTTAGAAAGTGCTACCTTCTCCTGGGTCCTGTGCTGGCACCACCACCTCGCTCACCCTCAAGCCCCCCTGTGTCCTGATAGCGAAGTGTGTAGGGCATCCTGCAGGACTTGTGCCGTTCTGGGTGCTTTTGCCCAAAAACACCCTTTGGGATGAATTCAGAGCCACATCTCACTTCCCATGAGACTGGAAGAACCATGTAAAAGCCAATGTGTTAACTGCCACTTCGTGTGAGTTCTATGTTCAATAATAGCTTATAAACAACTTATCATAATCTGAACTGGGTTTGAATTTCTAGCCTATGTTCCACAGTGCAGGTTAGCATCAAGGAAATCGCTTCAAGCGTCTCAATATCTCTGCTTCTGAACTTTGCCTGGTGAGCACAGACCGTGCAAAAATCTTCCACTCATATCAGGGCTAAAATCAGCCCTGGTTTTCACAGTATTATGGTTTTAGATCTATTTTTTAAAAAATAAAAAGAATCCTATTTCAAATGTAATTCAATATAACAAGTACAAGCTTTGCCCAAAGAAAGGAATGACAATATCTTGACTCTCAAGGTGCTTAAAGTTATTGAAGAAACACAAAACCTAGGCATATAAAGCAATTAAATAAGAGGAAGGAATGATAGGAATCAAAACGTTTAATTGAATGTACTCAACGGCAAATATGTAGGGTTTAGCTGAGAGTGGTCAGAAGGGATAAGGTCATTGTTAGCTGAATTACCAAAAGATTCAGTGAAGGAGGCAGTAACTAAAACAAGAGCATCCTGGATTGGACTGTAGGGGCCTCACAGGTAATGTAAACCATTCTGCCTCTAGCATTTCATCCCTCTATACCACCCAGATGTTAACTAATGTTGCTACTGACAGAGAAGCCAACACTTCACAAGACAGTCCATTTCTTTTTCAATCAACCGCTAATAAGACTGTGCCTTATGCTGACCTCTTTCTTTTCTTCTAATCTACTATCCCATATCCTGCTCTTTGGAGTCCCACAGATCAAGTGAAATCCCCCTTCCAAGTACAATCTCTTCAGGCAGACAGGGCTCATTTACAGACTTGTCTCTTCACCTGGGTGATCATTCCCAGTTCCTTCTACCATTTCTCTCACATGAATTTGTCTGGTCTGTCCCTATTCCGTCTCCCTTCATGACCCTTGTCCCTGATTGAAAGGTAGCCCTCTTTCCAAAGCCGCCTTGATTTGGGTCATCTAAAGGTGAATAGCCCCAGGAGTATGGAAGATGGTCAGGATTCTTGTTAAAAAGAGAAGTTTGGAAAGACATTTACCATATGACTACTGTAAAAAAATCACAATAATATTACAAAGAAATCCATGACTAAAAGTATAAATGTTGACATAGAAAATTGTTAGTAAGTCATCTTTCTAAACTTAAGTGGCAAGAACAAAAAGAGGGTAGAAGGAATGAAATTAGGAAGTGAGGAATTTAGGAAGAAAGAAATTAGGGAATAAAAATGTTAGAAATTAAAATCTTTGAAAGGAACCTGGGATACAATGAAGCTAGAAAATAGGACACTAATTAGAAAGAAGGGAAGATGAGAAAAGGAAAGGAGGGAGGGAGAAAAGCAGGCCAGTCAAGATGAACATAGCCTTCTTAAAAAAAAAAAAAATGAGTGTGAGCCCAGCTGGTGTGGCTCAATGGTTGAGCATTGACCTATGAACCAAGAGTTCATTGGTTCCATTCCCTGTCAGGGCACATGCCTGGGTTGCAGGCTGAATCTGCAATAGAGGGCACACAGGAGGCAACCAAACACTGTTTCCATCTCTCTATCCCTGTCGCTTTTTCTCTAAAATCAATAAAAACATATTTTTTTTTAAAACATGAGCATGAACAAATGAAGGCCATATAATGAGGGAAAGATACAATTCAACACAAAAATCTGGCTTCTGCGTTATGCTTAAAATGCTGCCACACAGACCACGGAGTTGGAACAAAATGCCTCGCTGTGTGGTAACTGCACACTGAGCAGGCTGTACTGCGCTATCTGGCACTGTGTGAAGAAACTTGTCCTGAACACCGTTTGGACAGAACTCAAGGTGTTCATGCCCCAAGAGGAAGCACAAATCGTTAAAAGAAAAATGTCGAAAGCAGTTTCTACGCTGGTGTGTAGTTTCTCAGTGCCACTGCCAGCATGGTTTGATCTGAAATGAACAGAAGCTAATGATGCACTGTGATGAACACGTGTGGTACTCCTTGCTGCATCCACCTGACCTCAAGCTTCCCAACTCTCTTCTAATTCCCTCCCTACTCACTCTGTAGAGATGGCGCGCTGTCACCCTGTATGGAGTCTTCCATCTCTCTAGTATGGTGAGCTCAACAGCCCTCAACTCCCAAATTGATTGTGAAAGGGAGGTATTAGTTCCATTAAAGCTGAGAATGACTAAGTGAAGTCACTGACCATACTTTACATCTAAGTCTAATTCATGGAGAGGAAAGGCACTTGAAAAGATGAAGGTTTTATGCACAAAATCCTTAGGCCAGAGGCTGAGTGGGCAATATAGAGAAGGTTGTCCAGACCCCAAAACTGGGGCCACCCTGTTTAGAGAGAAGGCTGCAGGCTGTAGCAGAAGATGTTGTCACACGAGGCTCTGTGAGATGCAGAGCACAACAGAGCCTGTGTAGCCCAGGTATCAAAAGTGACACTGATTGGAGGACTGGGCCAACCCCTTTATTTTTCACGCCACTGGGCTCTGATCTATTCTCTTGGCAAGACAGTTTGAGAGTTTCAGGACATGGCACTTTGTAACATTTAGTGTTCTCCTGGTGGACGCTGGCTGCAGTGGAGGTCAGAGGCACCAACAAATGCATCTGTAATCAGAGGACACTGACACTGACAGGCCACAGTGGCTACCACACTATGAAAGTGGATGACAGGGAAGCCCTGAGGTACTTTCAGGACTCTCTGGGAAAGATGTTGCAGTGGGTGGGACGATGGACACAATCAGGTCTGAGCAAGAACCAGAGTGTATGAAATACAAATACCATTGTGAACTTATTTGTGCCCAGAAGTGACTGAAGTCAAGAGGAGGTTTAGATTCTACTCCATTTATCTTTGCTTAAGATTTGGTAATCGTAGGTGGACTCTGGTATAGGATTCCTCTGGAGAAATATATTTGGTATATGCCTAGAAGTACAATTATCTTCTATAAGTTTAAAAAATAAAATACAGAAATGAAGCTGTTGGGAAAGATTTGGAAACTTGCATGCAATGAGCAATGTTTGAGGATGGTGGACAAAACTCAAGAACCTATAAATCCTGGACTACGGCCCTTCAAAAACCGGCAACATCACGGTGGTGCTCATACAGGTAATTACACATAATGCATTGCTATTCAGCCGACATTCATCCTACTCATCTATGAAATGAGAGCCACTGAAGTCGGCTCGGATGGAACAAGGAGCTAAATACCAAATTAGGCCCTGAAATCCCCCTCTGACAATTTTCATGCAGAAGGTGTATAGCTCCCCTTTCTGAGCAACAAAGCCCAAATATTTATGCAGCAGGTTACAAGGCAATTGAAGAAACAACACAATGAATCATCGGGCTGAGGGGTATCTTTGCTTGGACAGTACACTCCCCTATACTTGGGAATTTTTTGTGTTCATGATTCATGTTCTCTCCTCCTACGATCACCAAGTGACAAATTAGCTACCATTATTCCTTTTTTCCTCAAGGAGGAAAAAGAATTCTATCGGTAGTCAGTCTTTTGGTCTGTCCTTTCTCACTGACTCACTCAAATTTGTCATCCCAGTGTTGTGCTTTCTCATGGCCCTTTGTGGATATTTTTTACTATCAGAATTGACATGATATGCAACCACCAAGCCACTATCTTGGCTAAAATCCCTATGCTAGAGGATCTAATGACCTTCTTGGGATCAAAGCTCAAGATAGGCTTTCTTCCCTATTCCACCTGTCAGTCATCTAACTTATCACTCCTGAATTTCTTTGACTGCTTCTTTTTACTAACATCTGTCACTAGAATCCTGAAAACTTAGGTAAAAAAAGATGAGAGACTTAAGTCTTTTGCATTGTTTTCTCAATCATTAATTTTTAAACTTTTTTATGAGTGGAGAAGGTTTTATTTTTTTAATACAAATTAGACAAAACCCCAATCTAAAAAATGGTGAAAATAGACCATATGTTAGCCAAGGATATCAGGGTGGGTGAGCAGATAAGATGATGGATCTAGACTACCATCCATAGACATTTAAAGACCTCACCCTACTATCACCCTCTGTAGCCTCCAGAATATAAAATTTGAAACAACTCATTCATAATATTACACAACTTCTTGTTTTAAAGGTATTTCATTGAATACTTTCCATTTTTTTTAAATCAGCGTATATGAGATCATCAACCTGCTCTAAATGTGGCTGCAAATCACTAGCCTTTTATTCTCAGGCTATTAAAACATTGTATTGTGATTTGATCCAAACACGATTCATTCCCTAGGAATAATTTGTAATAATTTATGAGATTTTATTTTAAGTTCCCTACAAAAACAATTCTAAATTTTCAAAAAATTTTGCCTTTGTCTATGAAGATGTTCAGAGAAATTATATGCACCCAATACTGGTAAAAAGTTCAGTACTTTTGGCTAAGGTCTACTACAAGACATTTAAGACAAAGTTTAAGTTCTTCTGACTTTGTTAAGGGCCTGCACAACACTGGAGGAATTGAGCAGTGATTCCCCAAAGCTAAAGAGTTTGTGATCTCTCTAATGAGAGATACACCCTTCCCTGCCCTCGGAAGCATCTGCTATTATTTATTTATCCCAGTCTGAAAAACTCCATAATCTCAGCTTTAGTTCCTATAATCTGATTTTTCAAATGTATACCGTCCTAGAAATAGCATTCTAGTGACTTGAAAACAGACATTTAACCACCAGCTAAAAAGCTCTCCTTCGATAACATGAGAGCATCCACCACATAAAGGCACTGTGGAATAGCAGGTGAATAAAGGGTAAATAAATGATGGTTATTTATAGAGATATTTACAGCACTCTTCCATGAGGACCCTACTTGAGTAATTCTCTTGAGTATATATACCCAGGAGTGAAACTCTATGCTTAACACATTGAGGAATTGTCAAACTTTTCCATTTTACATTCCCACCAGCAGTACTTAAGAGTTCCAATATCTCCACATCTAGTTATCTTTTTCTTTCCTTTTTTAAAAAAATTATTACATTTATTGCAGTGACATTAATAAAATTATATAGTTTCAAGTATATAATTCTATGATACATTACCTGTATATTGCAGTGTGTGCCCACAACCCAAAGCCTAATATAGCCATCCTAGTGGGTGTGAAGGTCATCTGATTATGTCTACTAGTATCCTTCTTAGACAAAGATCCTAGGTGGCCAGAGTGAAGAGTGTCCTTTCCCATTTTGGGGGGCAAAGTTTACTGTTGCTGTTTTTTTTTCTTTTTCACCCTGAAACTTACAGAGGGAGTGATAATAATAAGTATACTTTGTGTTGGCACAATGTTATACTATAAAGAAAGTCTTTCATCATAACATACAATTTTCTCCACAACCCTTCAAGAAAGCAAAGATGCTGCTATTTTCACAGAATCTCCAGTGTGTGACAGACATGGTGCCAGGGACACAGTTGGATCTGTGTTCAATGGCTAAATTCCATTCATTTTACAGATGAGGAAACTGAGGCTCAGAGAAGGAATTGTCATGTTCACGATTGTCCAATTATTAAGTGCCAACGTTTCCTAACTTGTGACCAGGTGTTTTTTGCACAAGATTAAACATAGTATGATGGCTAATTCAAATAAAAGATGATGTTTAACATATAAGTGAAATGTATTAGGTAAAAAAATAAGATGCTACTTTATGCAGTTTCTTTGAAAGTATGGTTTTATTAAAAGACTATAGTTACAAAAATCACAAGCCAAAAAGTGAGGCCAAAGTCAACAGCTCTTGTGCTCTTTCTTTCTTTCTCTCTCAGTTTGGTAGATCATGACTACAATCCTTTACATTCAAAATTTGCCTGGCCCTAGACAGTTTTGCTCAGTGGATAGAGCATTGGCCCATGCACTGAAGGGTCCAGGGTCAGATTCTGGTCAAGGGCATGTACCTCAGTTGCAGGCTTGATCTCCAGCCCTGGTTGGGGTGCATGTGGGAGGCACCAAATTGATGTGTCTATCTCACATCAATGTTTCTCATTCTGTGTCTCTCCCATCCCTTCAAACAAAAAACTTTGCTGGATCCTAGCCAGGTGGCTCAGTTGGTTGGAGAATTGTACCATACACCAAAAGGCTGAGTTAAATTCCCACTTACGGCACATAACTAGGTTGCAGGTTTGATCCCCCGGTTGGGGCCCATACAGGAGGCAACCAGTCGATGTTTCTCTCTCTCTCCCTTCCTCTCTCTCTGAAAAATCAATGAAAATATATTCTTGGATAAGGATTAAAAAATTATTGCCTGGAAAATACCTTTACCCACATCCTACATAAGCATTTAGAACACAGTCCAGGAAATCATTTGGTCTGGCCCTGCCAAGGCAATAGGGGTGAGTTAATTAAATGTTCGACCAAATACAGCAGGCTAACATTTAATTTGATAATTTTGTATGGCCTGCAAATGATGTTATAAATATCCAAATGGCCCTTGACAGAAAAAAAGTTTTCCCACCCTGCATTTAGAAGGTAATTACTCTTTAAAATGTTGCATTATACATATAAAAATAAAACATATAAACAAATAAAAAAATAGGTAAAGTGTGGTTACTTTAACCATTAAAAAGAGGCTATAGTGACAATAATTGTACAACATAGTAAATGTACTAAATGTCACCAAATTGTACATTTTCAAATGGTTAAGATGGCTAATTTTATGTTATATAGATTTTACCACAATTAAAAAAAAAGAAGGTTGGACTTCTGCAAAGAAGCCTATAACACAACTTAGTGGTGAGTTCTAGTCTATCAAGATTGGGTCAGGCCATGAGGGAGTGACTTACAACATGGTTGCTAGGGAAACCAGCTCCTCATTGGAAGAAGATATCCAACAGCTACAGAAATATATCATGCATGTTTTTCAAAACATTTTCTTCTTGTCAGTTAAGAAGATTTCAGTCAAGTTATGGGAGACAAAGAAATACATTCTTTCCAAAGGCACATCCATAAACACATTTCCACCCTTTCTCACACATGTTCACAGTCACACACTAGCAGAAACACTCAGGACATCTGTCTGCTAGCTGTTGAGTCAAGGCTGACATGAAGTCAACTGCAAAAGAGCATCTGACACAAATCTGAAGCTCCAAAGCCCCGCTGAGAACTTCGTCATCCCAAAGGCCTTTGCTTCTAAGAGAAAATCCACAGTGAGTTCAAAGTTGTTTTCTATCAAAGGAAAGAGAAACTGGATACTTAACTGAAGCTGAATTACATGAGAGAAAGAAAAACATTGTGCCAGGATTTATATTGCTCTACAACTTCTTCGTAGTTCTAAACCTCACATAGTAGGTGTTTTATGAGTTCTTTATTAAAATGTATTCCACCATTATTGATCATTAGGAATTAATTCATAATCGATGGGCTAGCCCAAAAAAGTTTTGTTTTTAATTTGTAATCTATGCCCATCAGAGCTTGTACGTTACTCATTGTCCCTGGGGCTTCCCTGAGAGGTTCCTATTTAATAAAGAAACACTTAGGCTTCTCCTAAAACAATGGGTGGGTCCTGTTTGACCCACTGGAGTTTCACTCACTCAAGGTCAACCAATGGACAGGTAGTTTAAAGACCCATGAAGAGAACTTGTTGAAAACAAAACAAACAACAGCAACAACAAAAACCCTGTCTCATAAAAATAGCAGTAATAAGCTTGTCCAACATTTTTTCTCCTTTCAAGTTTATACAAGAATACATGGAAAAACCTAGCCAGCTGTTAATGAAAGGAGGAAGGATAAACTGAAGAAATTAAAGAAGAGGGAGAGATTGGCTGAGAACCCAGCAAAGCCCATGGGAAGCACATAGAAAGAAAGATTGCAGCTTGCTGGGAAAGTGTTGGCATGGCATCCTCTGTTTCTTGCAACAAAGAATGCATGAATTTACAAAGTAAATAAAATCAGATTATGAGAAAAAATCTAATCTCCATTTTTCAGCTTCCAGTAATGTTTAGCTAATTCAACTGCATACATAATCATAGCCCAAAGTCTTGGTTGAAAATACTTGAAGTGCAGACATAGGGCTCAGGAGAAATGAGATTGTCTGTATATAATTCTGTTCAACAAAATGCTAGCTAATAGCTCCACATTAAAAGGTGCTTTATTATAGGTTAGGTATGGAGAACAAAATAGATTTTGGTACCTATCTGGAGAATTCTAGTGCTACAACTGCTTAGTGAATTCGTAATTGTAATATCCTTAATTTTGAGAAAACAAAGGAGTAGCAGAATAATGTTTATTGAGCACATACTATATGCCAAGTACTGTGCTAAATTATCAAATGTAATCTTATAATAATCCCATTCAGTACTATTATATCCAAATGGCAGAAAAGGGTCAAAAGGTGAGATCAGAAGCCCAGGTCACAGAACAACTAAGGGACCAAGTTGGGGATACTGAATTGGCTTTTATATCTGTAAGGACCATATTTTAATGGTTATGCGTTCATCTACAGACAAATTTGTTGTATGACCCTGAGAAACCAATTAACCATCCTGTGCTTCCTCAGCTGTAAGGTAAGAGTATTGGCATAGACGATGACCATAACTGCTTCCAGCTTAAATTGCTATTTTTCAAAGTGTGGATAAATAACTTTTGAGTTTAAATACAAAACATTATTAACAACACCAACATTTATGTGAGCCCTCACTGTGTGTACATATAGTGGGTGCCCAATAAACATCAGATGAATGAATAAAAATATAAGCTAACCTTATTAAACATATCATCTTAATCACACCTCTAAGACTTAATTACCACAACTGTTCCCTTTTTACAAATGCAGAAATTGAGCCTTAGAGAAGAAAAAAGTGACTTGCTTAAAACACACACAGTGTCTATGAATATTTTTCTTAATCCCTTCACCTTTTTCACCCAGCCCCCCAACACTGCTCTCCTCTGACAGCTGTCAGTCTCTTCTTTGTATTTATGAGTCTGTTTCTATTTTGTTTGTTTATTTTGTTCACTAGATTCCACATATAATTGAAATATGATATTTGTCTTTCTCTGACTGGCTTATTTCACTTAGCATAATATCCCCTTTAGGTACAGCCACAGACATCAGTATGGTGATTACCAGAGGGGAAGGGGGTTGGGGGAAGTAAAAGAAGGTAAAGGGGGAATAAATAGTGATGAAAAGAGACTTGACTTTGGGTAGTGAACACTCAATACATACAATATACAGATGATGTATTATAGAATTTTATTAACCATTGTAACCCTAATAAGTTCAAGAAAATATTTTTAAAAAAGCAAAAGCATAAAAATTAAATAAAATACACATGGTAAGTGATGGAAACAGCTTCAACATATGAATGAAGTCAACAATTTCAAGTTGGTGAAGTCTATAGTACTGGATTGTTTAATTTTTTTAACTAACCCATGAACAAATAGAGAGGCAAGAAAAACTCCAGAAAATCTACAAATAGTTATGAATGGAAATCCGTTATTTTGGGTAAAACCCCACTAAGCCATTATGGTTTGATTTCTGCTGCTGACCCATAAAGTGGGGATAGACTATCAGCTTACAGTAGGTAATAAGGTTCATGAGTAAGAAAGTTCAATGTTAAAGTAGACCTGGAAGCCATCTGACAGTCAGTACAATGCCAATGCAGAGCTTTCTCTTAAACACTCTAAATGCTTTATCTTCCTGGCTAGATGCCAAATAAGAGGGACCTTAAGCTTTCAGACTTGTTAGGTCAGACCTGTTTCAGAAACCAGATGGCTTTATTAAAAGAGCACTGGACTTAGTTAGCTTTCTCACGAAGTTCAGAACTGCTCTGTCCTTGATCTGGACCTGCCACTTGCTATTCAAGGACCTGGGGCAAATCACTGAGCCTCTCCAGGCCTCAGGTTCCCAGGTCTGAGCTGAGGTCATAGTCTCCTTCCAGCCACAGAGTTTCCGATTCCATTTCTGAATCTTGATTTCAGGGGTCCCGCCAACCCTAGCACTTTAATTTATATTGCCACTTTTTGGCTGGCATATCTACCTAGCCATTTAGAACTAACTCAATTTTGGGGTTTTCTTTGTCTTTACACCAACTTTGGAAAAATGGGATATATCCCCAAACTCTGGTATTTGGTGATAAAATAATTTTAAATATTTTCTTACTTACTATATTAAACAATGAAAATATAATTTATTTTCCCAGGGTTCATTGTGCTCCTGTAAAATACCTATTAAAGATTGTGTGTCTTCTTGCTGCTGCTGTTGTTTTGTTTTTAATTTTTTTAAGGGTACTTCTTTTTTTAAATATATTTTTATTGATTTCAGAGAGGAAGGGAGATGGGGAGAGAGACAGAAACATCAATGATCAGAGAGAATCATTGATCGGCTGCCTTCTGCACGCCCCCTACTGGGGATCGAGCCAGCAACCTAGGCATGTGCTTTTGATTGGAATTGACCCGTGGACCCTTAGGTCCCCAGGCCAACACTCTATCCACTGAGCCAAGCCAGCTAGGCTGCTGCTGTTGTTTTATTCAGCTTTCTCTGTACTCTATTTTATGATGCTTTGTTAATAGATATGAAAAAGAGCATCTACCAAGTCCCAGGTACAGGAATCTTCTAGAAAAATTTTATTACTAGCTTTCAAAGATTGGGGAAGATTTACAATAATGTGAGTATCCTGGAATGTGAACACCAAATAAAAATCTCTACTTTCATGGAATACCCCAAATGAACTACACACACTTAGTTTTCATAGGTAATGTGGGTAACCAAAGAAACAGAATCATTTTCTGACAAGTTAGGAAAAGCCGATCTAAATTACTAAAAGGTAAATCATAAATGCTATAAAGCAGCATAATTTTAACAATTCGAGTATGAATCAGAGCTTTTCCTTGTGATAATCTGGATTTAATGCATAGTTAAGGATTCTTTCTAAATTCTATGTGAACTGCCTGCAAAAGGGATTTTCCAAAGTGTTTTAAAACTTTATTCTCTTCAGTGTTGACACTAGTTCCCCTACAGTCTCCGTGTACCATTTAATTGGTTACCTAATTAGTTTTCAAAGATCTTGCAAAAGTAAGTTTCAACCTCACTGTCCTTCTGAAGCATATCATAAATACTAACTAGTTGTGATGGCGGGGGAAAGAGAGGAGAGCAAAAGTCCAAATAGGAAATTAGGTGCTGCAAAGAGCATTTTTAAATCATCCTGATTTCTTTTTCTTAAAATTTCTAATCTAAAGCATGCTTCTAAAGTATCATTCCCAGCTCATGGGAAAAACACATTCTTTCAGGGTGAAAGTGTTAATTAATGTGCATGACACAGAAAGAACAAGGAAAAGGTTAGAACTGATGCCTCCACTAATAGCATTTCTAAAAATAGAGGATTTTTTAAACAATGCTTTTTCATGTTAACTTTCTCAAAGACTTAGGATTGGTGTGAAGATACAATGAATGGTTAAATGAATGACCTGTTATACACATATTATTTATGTGTATTCCCCTTTCAAATAATTCAATCTTTTATTTCTCATGATAACTGATTTCTAAGGGGTAGGCAAAATAGTTTTTCTCTTTCACATAATTTCCCCCAAAGTTTTCCTAGGGTTCAATAGGACAGATTTTGCTCTGAGTTATCATCAGAATAACTTATTGAATCATTAACAAAGCATATAAATCTACCTATATTTCTTTTTTCAGGGTTGTTCAATGCCATGTTCCCCATAACAACTTACCGCATAGTCACATTAAACTTTCTTTTGATCCTCAAATAAATGGAGCTTTTCATGGTCACATGTCTCCCCATGTCTCTCTGCCTAGAATGTTCCTACAATTCTCCTCCAGGCAAGTTCTAGTAAGTCCTTCAAAACACAGCTCAAATATCACCTCTTTTGGTAACATCTTTCCTGACTCTCATAATTTGGTAGATTCTAGCAGTTGCGTCCTCCATAGCCATTTCTAACCTCTCTCTTCCTTGCCCACCACCTATTTAAAAGCTAAAAATACTCAATTTCCCAGGTTACTCTGCAGCTTGAGCAGCCATGTAACCCAGCTCTAGCCAATAAGACTTGAGAGGTAGCCACTTAGGGGCATCTAGGAGTAACTTGCCATCCTAATAAGAAGTGTGTTAAAAGAACTCCCTTGGCCTGGCTGGTGTGGCTCAGTTGGTTGGATGAATGGCTAGAGAAGTTGTGTATATGCATATATTATTATAGTGTTAGCTAACACTACAGTGGTGGTGATCATATTATAATGCACACACCCTGGGATATATTCAGACATGAGAAAAAGGAAATCCTGCCAGTAGGGACAACATCGATGAATCTTGAGGGCACTGTGCTAAACGAGATAAGTTAGACAGAGAATGACAAATAGCAACAGGGAGTAGAATGGTGGTTAGCAGGGGCTGGGGGGCAGGGGACTTGGGGAGATGTTGTTTTAAGAGTACACATTTGCAACTAGTAGATAAGCCCTAGAGAGTTCATGGGCAGCATGCTGTTTGTAAACAACACTACCGTATTATAAACTTCAAAGTTCCCACCACAAAAAAGAAAACTAATGACATGATAGAGGTATTAGCTAACCCTACAGTGGTGGTAATAACATTGCAATATAAAATGTATCAAATCAACATATTCTACACCTTAAGCTTATGCAGTGTATGTCAATTATATCTCAATAAAAATAAACTTTAAAAGACTGTGAACTCTCATTCCCTAGCATAGGATCAAGCACAGTGAAGAAAATAAATGTCTGTTGAAGGAGTGCATGAATGAATAAGTAAATAGACTAATAAACAAATGTAGATGCATAGAACAGGTACTAGAGTGTTGCTCATATCACTTTTACTATTCCCTTCAATTTTTTCATGTCTGCTGTTAAAGAAAAATGTTCTCTAAGTTACAGCCTGCAGTGGTTCCAAAGCCTTCTGATATTCCCCTGGGACATCAAGGACCATTCACTTACATGTTAACTGCTCAACAGTATCCCTGGCAAAGTTACCAACTGAGAAGGGAACAGAAGAAAGGGGAGCTGATATAAAGTGTCAGTAGAAGAGCTTCAGAGTTGAATTTAAGAGTTCAAACCCAAAGCATCAGGATGGGGCTCATATGTTCATTTATCTATCTACTAAAGGCCCGGTACATGAAATTCATGCATGGATGGGGTCCCTCGGGGTGGCCTGCAGAGATCGGGCCCTAGCTCGCGCCCCCAGCCCTGTAGCCCAGCAGCCCCACCTGGCACCCCTCCTTGGCCTGGCACTACCCACTCGCCGGCCCCACGCCCTGCCGCTGGTAGCCTTCTGCATGGTGATGGGTGGGGCAATAGGGGCCCAGGCTCACACCTGCTTTGGTCTGACACTGCCTGCTCACCTGCTCCACCATCCCACCGCAATCCCGCTCTTAGTCCTGCTCTAGTTGGCCAGCAGCACCTCCACTGCCACCCACTGCCAGCACCACATCGCCAAGGCCCGACATGTTCCACGCCACTACCTGGTGGTCAGCGCATATCATATCGAGTGGTAGAACTCCCGGTAGGTTGAACTCCCACCTGAAGGGACAATTTGCATATTAGGCTTTTATCATATAGGATTTATTCATCAACCCAGAATTTGTTGAGCATCTGCTATGTATTGTTATGGACTAAATCAGCCTTGGGCAAATTACGGCCTGCGGGCCGGATCCGGCTGTTCTATCCGGTTCTCTTGCTCTCTCCTCCGCTCCTTTACTTTGAATTTATATTAGTTTACACAAACACTCCATCCATGCTTTTGTTCTGGCCCTCCGGTCCAGTTTAAGAACCCATTGTGGCCCTCGAGTCAAAAAGTTTGCCCACCCCTGGACTAAATGCTAGTGATTCAGATAAGTTCCTCATGGAACTTAGACTGTAGAGGGAGTAAGTCACTCCCTAGTTTCTGACCACTTCCTAGGACATGCACCACATATCATCAGCATTTTCCTCAAACACATAACTGAATATGTAGTTTTGCTGAAAATTGTTCTTATGAAGAAACAAAGAGTCACAATATGATAGGATATTGAACTTAGACAGAATTTCTTTAGATTCTCAAAAAATACTGGTTTTTTAACTTCAGGGTTATTTTTTTCCCCAAACACAAATTTATGTGATGGGTGGGGAAGGAGGCCCTGCCTCCTAGGTGGCTAAACCCCACAATGATCCGTGAGACATCTTTCAAGAACCCTGGGACTCGAGAAAGCATAGTTTGAAGATGATTAATTTATTTCAACTCCTTCATTTTAAAAGGAAGGATAGAAAAGCCCAAAAGCATAGCAGGGGTCCTCAAACTTTTTAAACAGGGGGCCAGTTCACTGTCCCTCAGACAGTTGGAGGGCCGGACTATAGTTTAAAAATAAAACTATGAACAAATTCCTATGCGCACTGCGGGCCAGGGACAAGTCGGCTGCTAAGCAGGACAGGCAGCGGCACCCGGTGGGCCAGATAAATGTCCTCGGAGGGCCGCATGTGGCCCGCGGGCTGTAGTTTGAGGACGCCTGGAAGGTGTTGAACTTAACAAGCCTAACTGGTGATAGAGCTGGGACTAGAATCCAGATCAGCCGTGGGCAAACTACGGCCCGGGGGCCGGATCCAGCCCGTTCAGCTGTTCTATCCGGCCCGCGGAGCCTAAAGAGCGGAGGATTCTCTTGCTCTCCCCTCTGCTCCTTCACCAGCATCAGTGTTAACATGGCAACATCGGGAAACACGGCCGCAGCTCCTTCTTCTGAGTGGGCGGATTTATATCTGCCCATTCAGTAGAAGGAACAACCTCTCAATCTTCCAGAGGCTCCTTGTAATGCCTGCAAACACGTCCCCCGACATCACCCTGGGAATGCATAGACATGTTATCGTGGTGATGTAGGGAGACACGCCCCTGGAGAGCACAGTATCAGAGCATTAGCTAAAAAGGAAACCAACAACACTGTTCCCACTGAAGTTGATGTTTCAAAGACCAAAAACCTTTCAACCCAGTCTACATTGCCATCTACATCTACATCCCGGGCATACTTTGGAAGTTGCACTAAAGAAAATGTTTAATTTACTGTTTACACATTTTGTTCTTTTCTATTTGTTTTAGTTTTAAATTATTTTATTATATTTAAGTTTAATTTGAAAGGCTTTTGTACCTTTCCTTTGTTAGGCAATTTTATTTTGCCTTTGCCTTTGCCATCTTCAATATAAGGTATGTTATTGTGCTATGAGTCCTCCATTTTTTGAAGTTTCAAATTATAATAATTAGTGTTTACATTCTTCTTGTTAAAATGTTTGAAATGAATAAGACTCTTGAAATTAAAAAAAAAAAAGACCGTACCCTTTTATGTATGATGTTTACTTTGAATTTATATTAGTTCACACAAACACTCCATCCATGCTTTTGTTCCGGCCCTCCGGTCCAGTTTAAGAACCCATTGTGGCCCTCGAGTCAAAAAGTTTGCCCACCCCTGATCCAGATTCTTTGCCTCTTCATTTTAACACATTCTCTTTTATTCCATGATCAATGGACTTCACCTGAAAGTCAACAGAGATCTGATGAAGGACTGAGGATCTTGTATAGATGCTAAAATAATAGAATTCCAGGACCATATTAATATTTCGCAGGACAAAAAAAAATGAAGTGGAATGTAGGAAAACCAATCAGTTTGGAATATCGAGGTTTTGTGTTTGACTCACCAGACACATCAAAGTGTAAAAGAGAGAATGTGCTGAAGCCATAGGTCACACATCTCAGACAGTATTGCAGGTCAATTCTCTCATGGAAATGGGAAAGTTTAACTAAAATAATGTCAACTTTTTCATTTTCTGGGCTTTGTGAGGCTTCAGTCTGCCTTTTACTCCCTCAGATACCACTTTATATTGGCTCCCTTACAACGTCCTCCTGCTTTGTTGTATAAAAGCCAAAAGAAAAAATAATCTCTAAATGGGTCTGCATCCCACAGGGAATTTACTTAGATGACATTCAAATCTGTTTTTCAGGAGGGTTTTTTTTGGTGCCATTACAAGAAATCATCCAGTCATTACACTTCAAATTTGACAGTTCTCTCACAGCGTGAAAGGCAGAAATTAGGTCCAAATGGATTTATTTAAATGCAAGGTTTCACTTACCACCGGGACATTTGTGAAGATAGGAAGATGACAGCGGATAGTGATGTCTGCACTATTGTTATTTCATGAACGCCTGACAGTGGATGGCTAAGCTCAAATATTTTAAATTCAAACAATAAACCCATTAGAGAGAACTTTCAACTATCTCTCTCCCTCCTTTGGAAGAAATGCATTTAATTTTACATAGCAATTAAATTTCAGAATGAAAGAGAAACTTTTGCCAAGAATGGGTTTGAAATATATTTGAAGACAAAGGATCCAATCAAAGAGCACTTAATTAATCAAATCTCAAAACTTCCCTCAGAATGTTGTCTGAGAAATGGACACAAAATGCCAATGCTACTTGTGGAAAGTACAAACTCACGTGGACACGGTGCTCTTGCACCTTATTTGGTAGGAGTAGTAAGACTATTTTCCTGTAAAGCAGCAAAGGCCTTGGAGCCCTGTTTCCCTCCATGGGCAGTGGTCAGGTGTGCATCCATGGGTTTGAATAAGACTCAACTTCCTCTGACTCCTTCCTCCATCTGGTGACCTCGGTACCTGAGATCCTACTTCCCCGGCCCCTTTACACCATCAACAGGTGTCAAGAGGGAAGCCCCTTGTTTTCCAAGTGCCCTTCCCTAGCCTATCTTGTCTCCACCTTCAAGCGGGAAGCCTTACACTCATATTCCCAACACTCATACTTTCCTCTATTCCCATCTGAGATAGGATCTTAGAATCTGAATTTTAATAAGAATTCCAGTTGATTCTGATGCTGATAGTCTTTAAAACACGCTGTTCTCTATCATAAACTCTCAGCATTTGTTCCTACTCAGCTGACTGCCTTCTTGTCTAAGTATTTCTTAGTTCATGTTTCTGAGAGAAAAAGTCTCTTTGACCCCAGTCTTCTTCACATGCTGATGCTGGGCCCAACCAGCTATGGAATGGTTCAAGTGACTACTCTGTCCAACTGGCCACGAGATTTGTTGGGGGTGGGGGTAGAGGTGTTTAGGGTCATGTGGTCCACATCAAGCTGTCCCTGAAGCAGGGTGTGTGGTATGGTATTACAAGGGGCTACGAATGATAGGCAATGCCTTTTATGCTGCAAGATCCCTCATAAGAAATCAGGTTCCTGTATACCACAGTACTCCTTCCACCAACCACCTCCATTTAGAAGATTTCTCTGACTTGATTCACTTTTTGAAAATAAGGTCTAAGATTTAATGAAATGTGTTTTAATGAACAACTCACCTATCTAGGATTTACGGACCTCTGATGAATAATTGGTAAGCTGATTACTTAAACACTCATATTTTCTTGTTAATCACTTTAATTACCACCTCCTCAATGTTCTTTGCAGCAAAAACTCAAAAAAAATCCTCTTTCTCAGAAAATGATGCTTTGTTGTATCTTCTTTACAGACACATTAGGTCTTAGAGTATGAGAGTATGTCCCATTTGTAAGGAAACATTATGACCCCAAATTCCCAAACTTTCAAAGATTATAAATGAGAAATAAACCACTCTTTTTTACAAAAAGGACTCTACAAAAAATTTTAGGAGGTTACTTAAGGAATCTCTATGTAGGTTAGTTCAATTATTGTTTTTGTTTTTCTACAGTCAATGCTTATGGAGATCTAACATGGACCAGGTACATAGTTGGCTAGGGACACAAGATGACTAAAGTATGCTCCTTGCCTTCAGGACCTCACAGTCTAGTGGTGGAGACAGATATGGAGAAGGAGTATACAATGCACCATGAGAATTAATGTGCAGGTTAATGAATACAGAATGATGAAAGCAAATAAAATAAACCATTCACTCTGTGATTACAGGAGCTGGGAAAGAGGAAATTCAGAAATCTGAGCAGGGTTCCAGAGGACCAGCAAGTTAACCATGTCAAGAGAATGGAGGCTGATTAAAACAGACTCAATAGTCTGTACAAAGGTATAGAGGTGCAGGAAAGAGTGGACATTAGAAGAATCAGTGACACCCTGGCTGGTTTGGCTCAGTGGATAGAGCGTCGGCTTGCGGATGGAGGGGTCCTGGGTTCGATTCTGGTCAGGGGCGCATGCCCAGGTTGCAGGCTCAGTCCCCAGTGTGGGACATGCGGGAGGCAGCCAATCGGTGATTTTTTCTCATCATTGATGTTTCTATCTCTCTCTCCCTCTCCCTTCCTCTCTGAAATCAATAGAAATATATTTTTTTAAAAAAGAAGAAGAATCAGTGACAATATGGTAAGATTGGATGACAAGGATGGAAATGGGAAGATTTATTTGTGAAGAACCAATATGTTTTATCAATGAAGAACCATTGAAAGCTTGTGATCTACTGAATGTTTTTGAAAAATAACTTCAAGCGGAGGTTGGAGGATGGGTTGAGTACGGAGAAGCTGGAGGTGGTAGAGAAGGAAACCAGATAGAAACCTGCCTTAAGATCAGAATAGAGATCTATAGAAGCTAAGATGGAGAGGAGGGAACTTTTCCAGAAATATTTCTGAGACAAAATAGATTGAATTTGGATAGAGTCTCATAGTTGCTAATAGCACGAGCTTTGGAGTCAGATGAACCTAAATATGTATTGTGGCTCTCTGCCATTCACTGACTATATAATGTTGCACACGTTATCTCATCTCTATGAGCTTCACTTTTCTCATCTTTAAAATGAAGAGAATGTCATTGAGAGCATTAAATAATCCAATGGTATAATGTTCAACATTCACTGAATGATGGTGTTATTACTAGCATTATTATTACAAATATTACAATGAATAATTGATGGAGAGATGGCAGAGAACTGAGTCAGCAATAACTGTCTGGCTTGGAAATCTAGTAAATGATGATTCCATTAACGGAGACAGGCAATAACTATACTAGCTAGCTAGCATTTATTAAGTTTACCACATGCCAGACAGTATTCCAGGAGGTTCACATGCATGATCTCTTTTTATCCTTATTAACAATTCCATGTGTTATTATCCACAGTTTACAGAAGCAAAAACTGAGGCATGAAAAGTTTAGTAGCTTGAGTCACACAGCTATTAAGTCAAGAAACACAGACGTCTTGATTTGAGAGCCTGCCTCTCCACCACCTCTCTGCATGGAGGAAGACAGGGAAGTTCTGAGATAGGTCAAGGGACCTTGATGATGGCAGAGAGGTCTCATTAGCTAGTTTGAGTTTAAAATGCTCAGAGATACCAGTGTGGAGTAATGTAGCAGTAAAGTTGGAAAGGCAGGTATGTCCATAAATCATTTTTCTACTCAAAAGAAAGACTGAACAACAGAGAATCTGAGATAGCAAAGCATGAAGAGCTATTGCTAGTAGATTAATCAGAAATGCAGAAGTGTCTCAACAGTACTTTGCATGGCAGAGAAAAAAATATGACTGAAATAACACGAGTTTGACTTCCGTGCAACTTCTCAGGAGGCGATCCATGTGTGAAGAAGAAAGGCATCTGCATTACTCCACACTCCCAACATTCTCATCCCCAGCATCAACCGCATGATGCAGTCAGAGCTCTAGTGTAGTTCCTTGATCAGGGCCATCTCAATGAAAACTGAAATCAGGGATTTTCCTGTTGGGGTTGCCCATCGGGAGATTTCAGATGGCAGAGAAAGAACGTGGCTTCCCTGTCAAAGGCTTCACCAGAGGCTTCTGGAAAATCAGCAGCTAGCATCCCTTATCTGGTTCTAAATGAGAGAGCTCACTTGGCGGCCACTCTGAAGGAAACATCCCAAATCAGTGAGCCTTCCTACTGAGTGGTTTGCCCAGGCACCCTCCTGACAAAGCACTCACAGAAGGCTGCAGCTCAGTTGGAGTCCCAGCTGCTAGTCCAGAAGCTTGCTGATAAGCCCCTCCCTCACCCTGAATTTGTCTCTGTTCTTTAATGTCCAAGCATGTTTTTTCCATATTCAGTACAAGAACTACTGAATAACTACTGCTGGTATTTGGAATGTTTTCCTCTAGAGTAGATAGACAACATTTGGATAAACTGCCTGGCCCATGACTTACCCTTTCTAAGGCGGTGCGTGCGCGCACGCGCGCACACACACACACACACACACACACACCTCTATAATCAGGTTTGTGCCGAATGAGCCCATCTTTCTGGTTCTGATCGAAGCAAGGATAGACATATAACCCAAGATCCATCAGTGAGATTCTCTCATCTGGGTATTTGGAATATGAGCTGGGAGCTAAAGACACCATTTTTTGGCTGCAGGAAGCAGATACACAGAGAGCTCCAGGTCCTCATTCCAGTCCTTTCCAAAGCCCAGTTGAACTTCATGCTTTCACATTCTATGAACTATGGCTGTATTTTTCCAATAAATTACCTCTTTTTGAATTAAATGGTTAAAATCAATATCTATTACTTATTACCTAAACAACCTCCACTAAGATGTGCAGTAAAGGTATTTTATATAAATGCAAATATTGCTGAAAATTTCATTCTCCAGAAGCCCAAGATAAGGCAGAAGTGAGCACTTTCTCTCTGTAATAAATTTTCAGGCAAAAATAACAGTGATATTGATAGAGCTGCTTATATTTTTTACTTTTCAGAGTGTGCCTACTAGTTGAGGTTATTTAATCAGGGCAGTTGGTATGGCATTTCAGACCCTGCTAGGAGATGGTGAAACTGAAACACAGAAAAAATACCCTTATCCATCCCAATATTTCTGCATTCCTGGACCTTCTATGTAGTCATGTTTGAAATAACGGGTTTGAAGATTCACAGTGTTATTTGAGATGGAGAGACCACTGATTATGAAAGGCTAATCATCACTTCACCTTTTCTTGTTCTTGAAAGTATAATAGAAACCTAAATCCCTCTGAAGCTGCTTACAGTAGAAACAACATATATTCACGTTTTCCTTTTGGAGAGTGGCTGTGCATGCTGTCAAACACCAGCGCTGGCATTTAATATGCAAGACTACTGGCTGTGCAAAATTCAAAGTATGAAATATAAGCATTCTGTTCATAACTCATTTCCAAGAGCACAAGGATGTATGCATCCTATTATCACTCTTATTGCTTACTTTGATCATACCTAGACGCAATGCTGACCTCCTAACTCAGCATCTGTTCTTTCGTACGTGGTTTCTGTCCATCTACCAACTAGCCCTCGATCTCCATCTCCTGCCTTTCTCCACTGGGCTTTCATAACGCCTGATTTTTGATTCTTATTTCTATGTCAACGATATACTGCATTAACCGTACTAGGCTGGAAACTCCTTGAGGGCAAAATATTTATCTTTTGTCTCTGCATTATCAGCACCTATTACAATGCCCAGTACATAAGCAATCATTAACTGTTTACTGCATTGTAAAAAGCATGCATATTTTATTCACCCAAATAAACTATACTTATATTAGGGACAAAGAGCATGTCACTTTACACTTTGTGGATATCGATTCATGTTTATTAACTAAGTACATGCTCTTTCATTCATGATATGCATTAATACTAAATGCTATGGGAGGAGAATAGAAAAAAAGCATAAAATATTATTCTTAACTTTGATGAAGCTTACAGAGAAAGTACTTACACAAAATATGTTATGACTATTTTTCCAGCTGTACTAAAGTATGACTAACAAATAATAATTGTATATATATAATGTGTACAATGTGGTTTTTATATACATATATAGTGATATGATTACCATAACCAAACTAGTTAACATAGCCTCACTTCACAGTTACTCTTTTTTGTGTGTGTACATGGTGAGAACACTTGGCATCTACTAGATTAGCGAATTTCAAGTATACATTATTATTCTCAACAGTCACCATGCTATACATTAGGGCTTCGTAACTTATTTCATATCTTATAACAAAACATGTCATGACTTTTACCGTCATTGTCATGATTAGCCTATTTATTGAACATTTATTATATACCAAGCATTGCATTAAGTTCTTTACATTAATTACTTCATTTCATTATCACCAGCCTTGACGTAGGTGCTATTACTATTCCCACTTTACAGAGTAAGAAACTGAGGCTCATGAAGTGTTAAGTAATTTTCTCAAGCTCACACAACTAATAGGTGGCAGAATGGAATTTCAAAGTCAAGTCTGCCTATCTCTAGAGTTATTACCTAACTGAATGTCAGGGAGAGCTATACTGACTTATAAGGATACTAAGAGTACAGAGAAGAAAAAGAGCAACAAGGTAGGGAAAAAAGAAAACTCTTGTTGTATCTCAGAAAATAACTACCTGAGCATCCTTACTTGGACACAAGCATATATTGTAAAATTACAGCGGTTCTAAGTAATTCGTCTTAAGAAAAGCCCTTAAGTAATGGTACAAAAGAGTTTCTATAGCAGTTGAAAGCTTGATGATGAGCCAAATTTACTGCCAAAGGTTAAATTGGAAGGCTCCCGGGCATCATGGCAGGGACTGGGGCAGGCCTGGTGTGGGATTTATTGTTCCTGAGGAGAGAAGCAGCCCAGCACCACTAATCAGATCATACATCAGCGGAGTGATTACTGTTGACTCTTCTAGACACACAGAAAGACAAACAAGTGGCCTGGAAGTAAACGAAAGCCGAGTCTCTCAAGCTCCCTCATCTCACTCAAAAGAACTATGAATCACCTTGGTAAAGGATTCATCATCTTTAGGTGTCCCCTGGGTCATAACAGAGGCATTACGCTGTGTGCAGGATGGCTTGTATCAGAAACACAAAGGAAGAATCCAAGAAGGATAGAGCCATAACATCCAATCACTGCTGGTGAGCGGGAATTCCCTCTTATGGGCAACTTTGCATAAACAATGTGATGGGAAAGAGCACTGACTCGGGAGCCTAGAAATTTGAATTCTACTCCAAGTCCTGCCATTATCTATCCTGTAGGATTTTGCTGAAATGCTTTGAGCCTTTATTTCCCTATTTATCAACTAACTGGGTGGCTGATGAGCCCTTTAGTTCTTCATTTTTTTAACGGGTATTGATTGCAAGTGGAAGCTTGCTGCTAATGGAAACTGTGAAAGATGACAAGTCAGGAAACCAGGGTACTGAGTCTCAATGCCCAGTTCAGGAAGTTCCTTCCTCTCTCTGAGCCTCAATGTCCTTGTCTCTTAAAATATAGACATTTGATTAAATGGTCTCTGAAGCCTCGTTTAGCTATGAGGTCTTTGAATCTTCTTAATCTCACGATATTAACTTCAGGAAATGAAGTGGGTAATCATTTAGCATCTAAGAGGAAGGAACATTTTCTGCTCACCCAGGAGTCAAATGCAAGTAAAATTCTGAAATAAAAACAGCAGGAAAGATCAGGTTCTAACAATACTAACAAATCTATGTCCTGATCCACAGAGGAAATGTACGAGCTGGATTTTTACAGGCAGAAACAGAAAGAACACTTCCAAAACTTTCCCAGTGAGAATACAAATGTAAATGCAGGTTTGCTGGCTGCGGTTCAGCCATATGGAGCCACAAGGTCAGAGCTGCTGGTGAAACTGCGTGGGTGCAAATTCAGGCATAATGACAATGTAAATCACACCATTTCTTTATCCCACCATCTCCTCTCCCATAATAGGGTGCCTTGAGTGTATGTGTGTGTGTGTGTGTGTATGTGTGAAGCATACCTAGATTTCTCTGACTGACAGGTTTTGGCAGTGCTCTGTGACACATGCCAAGGGAGATACGTGTTAAAGTATCAAAGTGAATTTTCAAACAGCCTATTCAGTAGCAAAATTCAAGATTAAGCACATACCACCATCTTCACATCTGTGCTCAACACTATACACTCAACAGTTAAGTCAGTCTACCAGGTACTCCCAAGACCATTCTGATTTCAAGAATATACTTTCTAAACATTTTTAAAGTAATAGGAGAACGTTAGAGGTACCTGGCATTTATGGAGATTGGCATGTACTGTGCTAAGCAATGCCTAGGCATGATCTCATTAAATGTTCACAACCATCTAGAGGGGATATATGACCTTATTCCCAAGTTAAAGGGAAAAAAAAAAAAACATAGGTTGAGTTCTTTGCTCCAGGTCACACATAGATTCAGCAGCAGAGTTGGCTCTCGGGCACGGTGTGGCTAATTTCAAATCTCTTAAATCCTGCATAGATGCTGTTTTGAGAATTGTGACTGTTCTGTCCTGTAGTAGCTAGGAGTTCCTGTACCTATGCTATTTAGTTACTATACAAAAAAAAAAAAAAATGGATGAGTTACTGTCTGGCTGGTGTGGCTCAGTGATTGAGCATTGACCCATGACCCAAGAGGTTGCTGGTTTGATTCCAGGTCAAAGCACATGCCTGGGTAAGCAGCTGATCTATGATTCTCTCTCATCATTTATGTTTCTATCTCTCTCTCCCTTTTCCTTCCTTTCTCCAAAATCGATAAAAAAAAACATATTTAAAAAATGGATGAGTTACTACTACAACATTCCCCTATCCCAGTGGTCAGCAAACCACTGGGCAAAACTGTTGACTAATGAGTTTGCCGACCACTGGGATAGGGGCTTAATCACAAGGAACAACAACAGCCTGTAATTATTGGAATCGACAGTCTAGGTCAGTGGTCGGCAAACTCATTAGTCAACAGAGCGGCAAACTGCGGCTCATGAGCCGCAGTTTGCCAACCACTGCCCTATCCAGTTTTTCCAGCTAGAAAATGGAAACAGTGATGATAATAAAATCCCTTTGTCTTTCTTACTGTAAAAGACAACATGAGACAGAAACATTTCAATGAAATCAAACTATGCAATGTTTATGAAAGTAGAGACAAGCTACTTTCCAATTTCATGTCTGTGTTTTCTAACCTATCAATTCATTAAAATAACTGCCTTGTTTTATGGAGTTGTGGTGAAGGTAAAAATTTTTAAAATGTGAAAATTATTTGTAAAATTAAAAAGCTATACATAATTTGTTTTCATTATTTTCATCATCACTTGAACATAATAAGGTAAAATGAAGTAATTAAGAAAGGAAAAAATTCCTTTACTCCCCAGAATGGCTCTCATCAAAAAACGACAAGTGCTGGCAAGGAGTAGAGAAAAGGGAACCTAATTCACTGCTGGTGGGAATGAAGATTGTGAGGCTGCTATAGAAAACAGTATGAAGTTTCCTCAAAAAATTAAAAATGGAACTTCCATTTGACCCAGTAATCCCACTTATGGGAATATATCCTTAACCCCCCCCAAAAAAAAATCAGAAAGAATATATGCACCCCTATTTTCATAGCAGTGTTATTTGCAATAGCTAAGATTTGGAAACAGCCCAAGTGTCCATCAGTAGATGAGTGGATAAAAAAGCTGTGGGACATTTATACTACGGAATACTATGCAGCTATAAAAAAGATGGATCTCTTACCCTTTGGGGTAGCATGGATGGACCTGGAAAATATTATGCTAAGTGAAATAAACCAAACTGAGAAGACAAATATCACATGATCTCACTCATCTGTGGAATCTAATGAACAAAATGAATTGACCAATAAGATAAGACCTGAAGGAGGCATGGAACAGACTGACATATCTCAATGTGGGGTTGGGGGGATGAGAAGAGATAAACCAAAGAACTGATATACTTGTATGAATAGCTCACGGACATGGGCAATAAGGGTAGTGAAGACCTGGCATGGGTAGGGGCTGGGAGGAAGGAGGGAAAGGGAGATACCTGTAATACTATCAACAAAAAAATATTTTTTAAAAAAGGAAAAGGATTCCTTTACTCCCTATATTTTATTTTAAAAATATCTTCCTTTGTTGAAACTGTTTCTCACAGGATAAGGGACTTTGGAAGCTTGCAAGATTATTATTTATTTATTTTGCAAGGAGGAACTTTTGCATCCAAAGGAAATTCTATGATTACCCAATCGTTTCAATCACCCAGCTCTGAAGGGTAAATTTGGAGAGAACCACACTATCAGCAGAAGCTGTCAAGAATGTTTTCCATCAGCATCATTTTGACCCTGACACTGACAAGCAGCAATGCCTAACTCACAAAGCCGTGAGCATTAGCACCCGCTCTGCTGATGGGAAGCGTAAAGAATCTGACTACAGGAAAAGAGAAATCACTGGTGTACAAAAATGAGCTGCTTACAGCTTCAGGAATATAGTTTGCTGCTTTATATCTTTAATTAAATATGTGCTACATCCATGAGTTTTAACTTTGAAGTTTACACATAAAAGAACATTTAATGCTTAAAACGAAAAGTATACGGTTTTGGCTACAAGCCAGATAGTTTGTATAGCTGGGGGGAGGGGGGGAGGGTGGACTGAAGTGGGGTGGGGGGTGGGTGTTGGGGGTAAGATTAGTAATTTCAATATGTCTTGTCTCCGGTTCCAAACACTTTCTCACAGTTTTATAAATGTAGTGCCTGGTCATGGCTATTTCCTTTTGAGTATGAGTGTGGCTTCTGTGGTGTGAAATGCAAAACTTAACATCTTCAATTTACTTATGAAAATGCAAACTTGGTTTTGTTAGTAGTCACTAATAAACCCAAACCAAGTCAAAAAAGTGCTAGAAGTAACGAAAGTTAACAACCTGTTCTTCAGTTTAAGGTATCAACTGAAGCTCAGTATTGAACTTGCTTCTTGCTTCCCCAAATGTGAGAGTCCAGTTTTGGTTATACACATGTAACTGTTAGAACCGCTTTAACTCATCAATTGCAGATCCTATTATAACCTCCCATAACCCAGGAGGAAAATGAGGCAGAGAAAGACAATAGGCCCTACTGATCATGCTATGACTTACATCACCCACACTCTCTTCATGGTTCCTGAAAAGGAGGAAAGTTTTCTTACACTTAAAATTAAGAGCCAAATCCTATTGCTAGACATGCCTTCCTTTCGCTGACTGAAACTGGCCATGAGTAAGTTGACAAAACCTATCAGGACACTATGTGGGCTTTCAGTGTCAACTAGCATCTTAAAACCTGGGCTGATGGCTGCAGGATGCGGCAGTATTGATATGCTCTGGAGACACTATTAATTAAAGATACAGTTGGATTTCATTTAATCCTGGCACAAACAGCCACAGCCTTTTTCTAAACAGCATTTGCCTTTGTAGAAATCCTTTGGGATTGTCTAGGCTTTATTTTTTTACAGCCCAAAAGACCTTGCTTGGCAGATCTTTCACAGATAAAAGGAAAGACAGAAGTTTTAAGGTTTCTAAGCATCTCAACACAACCATGAATTTCCTTAAGATTGGGGATGTATTCCAAAATCCTGAGTATGGAGTGGGCATAAAAATGTTTGTCAATTGCTTCCACTGAGCCATGGTTTTATTAGTCTTTCCAACTAGAATATCCTTCACCTAGTATTTTCACCTAAGTGTTGTGTGGAAGTACATCTCCTTATTTAAGTACAGGAAAGGCCATCAAACAGGTAAAATATCTGTGTCCTGATAAGGCCATAGAATAGTTTTAATGGCCTCTTAATCATTTCACTGAAAATCAAGTGATGAAATGTCCTTTTTTGAAAATACACGTTTTTATTGATTTTTTTGAGAGAGAGAGGAAGGGAGAGAAGTATCAATTTGGCTGCCTCCTGCATAGCCCCTGCTAAGAACTGAGTCCACACCTAGGATGTGCCCTGACTTGGAATCAAACCAGACACCTTTTGGTGCATAGGACAATGCTCAACCAACTGAGCCATACCAGACAGGGCAATGAAATGTCTTTGTAATATCCTAAGTAAACCTACACAGCCCAACACCATGATGGACAGGGGTGTTTGCCCATGTACTTATGTTATCACAAAGAGAGGTCACTAAGGAGGAAAGGCAGCTAAGTTTTAGATGAAGAAACTATCATTGTAACTCTTAAAAAACAATATATAAATTTGTTTCTAAGATCAAAAGATCTGGCTTGAGAAATGTGTAACATTTCAAATTAAATCAATGTTCTTCTTCATATGAGTATCAGGCACTTTAGGGTGGGGGTAAAATGCACATAAACATAACACAACCACCTGCACGTAGTGCGTTTCAATGTGTGTGTTTTTTAACGTTTAAAAAGTGTGATAATGTTCCTAAAATGTAAAGATATACAGATGTTCTTGTGTTGATGCCGTTCCAAATATAGAGGGAGGGAGGGTGTTGTTAGCCATGGAAGCCTCTGAATGTCTCTGAAAATTAAGCTGGAGGCAGGGGAAGAGCTAGGGGTAGCAGACCCAATTTGCAGGTGATGTTCCCATATGTCGTCGATTTTTATTTGCTCACCAATCCTTGATACACTATAGTGATGTGCATACTTTCATATCTAAGTTTCTACAGCCGGCCCCCAACATATCCTCAATTTATAAGAGCAATGCTGCTCACAGAAGTGGGTGTTAGGAGATTTTGCCCACTCCTCTGAAACCTCTGGGCTGGGCAGTTGCCATTACTTTGAAGAGAAGGTAAAAAAATAAATAAATAAATAACAACTTTTTAAAAAGTAGAGCCATCTGGAAAATCTGAATTTTGGTTAAAAATAATACATTGGTTTCTGAGAATTTAGAAATGCCTTTAAATTGTCACAGGTTGGTAAAAGACAGCTGGAGACCTGAGGAAATATAAGCTTTGCAGGAGTCCTTAAGAGCAGATGTATCAGGTTGTTGACTCTGATGTAAGTTTCTCAAGTAAAAGCTCTGTAAAGTGCTCATTTTTATCATAATTTATATTATTTTTAAAAGATCTATTGAGTTACACTGGACATATACTAAACTGCATACATTTAAAGGGCATGTTTCAATAATTTTTTAAATAAATTCATACTTATGGAATTATCTCCACAATAAGGTTGACGAGCATATTCATCAGACCCAATAGTTTCCTTGAATCACTCTGTAACCTCTCTCTCCTATGCTTCGCCAATCACCCCCTTTCCAACTCAGGGCACCACTGACATGGATTATAGGTTGCCATAAATTAGCTTGGATTTTCTGGGACTTTATATAAAGCATACAGTAATGCATTCATTTTTGTTCCAGCTTCTTTCACTCAACATAATGATTGTGAGATTCGTCCATGGTGTGGTGTGTATCAGTAGTTTGTTTTCTTGTGAAGTGGTTTTCCATCACATGGATCTATCCCGTTCTTCTGTTCCTGGACATTTTTTTGTTGTCTCGAGTTTTGGGCTCTCACAAATAAAGCTCCAGTGAACACTCACGTAAAGGTTTTCTGAGTGGGCATATGCTTTCTTCACTCTTGGATAAATACCTAGGAGTCCAATGGCGGGGCCATATGTTAAGCAAATGTATGTGTAACTTCTTAGGAAACTGTCAAGCTGTTTTCCACAGCAGCAGCACCATTTGGCATGCCCACCAGTGAAGTATGAGACTTCCAGTTGTTCCACATACTCAAAAACACTTGGTATTTGCAGGCTTTCTACTTGAACTCTAGCTGGATGAGGGGTCTCTCATGGCATCTCCTTGTGATTTAAATGTGCATTTCCCCAATGACTAACGGAGTTGAGTATTCCCCCCCGCCCCGCCCCATGTTTATTTTCCAGTTGTGAATGCTCTTTGTTGAAAAGTCTTAAGTCTTTGCCCTACTTTCATATGGGTTGCTTTCCTTCTTGTTAATAAATTAAAAAGTTCCTTATAGAGTCCAGATACAAGTCCTTTGTTTGCCATCTGTTTTGCAAATATTTTCTCCCAGCCTTTTCATTTTCTTAACTGTGTTTTTAGAGAAGCAAAAATAATTTTTATACTTTTGTGCTCTTTGTGTCATATTAAAATTATTAGACAAATCCCAAGTTACTAAGCTTTTTCTCCTATTTTTCAAAAATATTCTAGATATCAAATAGTTTTTGTTGTTATTGCTGTTAATATATATATATGCACTCACATTGTGGGAAATTGTAAAGAATGTTCTTTACTTTCTTTCATTTCTTCATGAAATTTATTCCCTACAACTGAGTTGGGCCATAGGATGATGTTCATTTTTTATAAGATGAGGAGTCCTCTTATTCCCTTCCCTTGAAAAACTAACTCAGAATAAAAAGAAAAAATGTACTACATTGTATAAAACAGGTATGGTCACAAAAATTGCTATTGAATTTCAAGAAGATTCCTGCTGATATGAGCAATGGTGTAAATGTTCAAAGAAATCTAAGGCAGCAATTTTCAGCCATTTTCATCTCATGGCACACATAAACTAATTACTAAAATTCTGCAGCACACTAAAAAATACATTATATCTTTTGCCGATCTGACCAAGAAATAGGTATAATTTTGATTCATTCGCACTGGGCAGCTATTGTTGTGTTGGCTGTTGTCATTTTTTATTTGACAATCTAAGGGAAAGAAGTCAGTGCCCCTGACTAAATAGTCAGGTATTACATGTTTTAAAAATTCTGGTGGCACACTGGTTGAAAATTGCTGGTTTAAGGTATAGTGAACCATTTCCTTGTAGTGTTTTGGGATTTTATAAACATTTATACTAGCTAAAAAGAAGAAATATTTTAAGGATTAAAAATAGATTCTATGCTAAAGCTTCTGAGATGGTATTTAAAACTGAAGACTAAATAATTTAAAGCTTTGGATAAATTGCTTCCTTCCTTCCTTTTAGAAGTCCATTTTCCCCTGGCAAGTCATAAAATTATAACTGCAAAGTAATGTGCTTTTTTAACTTTTTAAGAGATATTCTCTTACTGAAATATAAATATTATGTGTATATTCCTTTGGTAACAACCTTTCAAAGAGAAATGATGGTAGATGATTTAACAGTAAGAAAGAATATGATTTCAATTAAATTCAACAAAGATGTCATTGGTTTCCTACCATGTGTATAACCAAATGATGTGCGAAGCACCAAAGGTGGCCACGGGGGAACAGAAAATTGAACAACAAATGATCTCGACCCTTAAAAATATTAACTTCTTTTCCCAAGTGTCCTATTAGTTGAAAAGATGTTCAACCTCATGTAACCACACCTGATGCAAAGGTCAGGAAATGAAGAGATGATCTGGACCTGGAGAGAACAGAATAAATATTTTCTATAAAGAAGTGATAGAAAGTTAGGATTAATACAGCATGGATAGTTTACCAATTATCTCAGAAGTAACTAAAAGAAGCTTGCACATGAAGTACTATAAGACAAAGGAACCAAGTGAAGAATTCTTTCCTTTCTCCACATGCAAGGTATCAATGACAAATAAGCATGATAACTCCATGAGCTATTGTGCTAAAGCTGGATGGACAAGGATGAAGGAATCTAATAAAAACTGTCCTTAGAAGATTAGCCAGACAGTAGCACAAAGAACAGCTCAGTGAGTGAAAGGAATAGGGCAAAAACATACTTGCAGAAACTTGGGTATAAAATGGAGGAAGACCAGACTAGGGAGGACCAGTGAAATTCTCTAAGCGGTGAATCAGAGCTACTTTAAGGGAGGATGCACTCTGTGCTTCACTGTCTGCTACGTGACTACAGGAGCCATATGTTTCTTATTCAACTCTGCATCCTCAGCAATTAGCACTGTTAAGGAGTGATTAAATGAATATTGTAGCACTGTAAGAACTCTATTATTCAATCCACAGTTATACCCAGAGAATTGAACACTCCCCTCTTAATAACAGGTAGACAGAAAATTAGAAATGCTATACAAGACATGAATAACACTATCAACCAGTCTGACCTAATTGATATTTATAGAACACTGAATCTATCAACAGCTGAATATATATTCTCAAGTGCATACAAAATATGTACCATGATAGACTATATATGGATGGGCCATAAAAAGTCTGCATAAATGTAAAGAAATTCAAGTCATACAGAGTATGTTTCCTGACCAATACAGAATTCAGTTATAAATGAATAACAGAAAGATAATCGAGATTCACCTTAATATTTAGAAACTAAATAATATACATTTAAATAACTTTTTATTAAAAGAAGTAAAAAAAGTATTTTAAAAAGTAATTTTAACTAGATGAAAAAGAAATACATATATCAAAATTTGTGGAAAGTGTCTAAAGCAATATAGTAAGAGAGATATCCATGGAACTAAACACATAGAAAAAAAGAAATGTCCCAAGTAAATGACCTCACCTTCCCTCATAATGAACTAAAAAAAATGAGCTAATAATACATAAAGGAAGCAGAAAAAAGAAAAAACATTTTACAAAGTGTAGAAATTAATAAAGCAGAAAACAAAAAAAAATAGAGAAAAACAATAAAATCAAAACCTGAGTTGTTAAGAAGATGAACAAAATTAAAAGGTGTGTATAAGGGCTAGGAGGAGAGGAATAAAGTGTGTGTGTGTTGGGGGTAGGGGCGAGAGTGGGATACATCTGTAATACTATCATCAATAAAAAATATATATTATTTAAAAATCTCTAGCCAGATTGATCAGAAAATAAAAGGGAGGAGCACCAACTTAATATCATAAGTGAGAGAAGTGACATCACAATGGATTCTACATATATTAAATGATAAGTTAATATGAATATATCTATTTAATATTGTCATTGAGATTCCAGCAAGTCCAATAAGGCATGAAAAGTAAATTAAAAATATATACATTAGCTCTAGCTGGTTTGGCTCAGTGGATAGAGCATCGGCCTGTGAACCAAAGGGTTCCGGGTTTGATTCCAGTCAAAGGCAAGTTCCTTGGTTGCAGGCTCCTCCCTGCCTGGGCCCTGGTCAGGGCTCATGCAGGAGGCAACCAATCGATGTGTTTCTCTCACATCGATATTTCTGTCTTTCCCTCTCTTCCCCTCTCTCTCTAAAAATCAATGGAAAAATATCCTCGGATGAGGATTTTTAAAAAATGTACATTAGAAAGAAGAAATGCCATTTTTAAGTACAAAGGGAGAGGGATTATGTAGGGACAGGAGAAACTTTGGGTTATGATAGCTATGTTTATTCTCTTGACTGGGTGATGTTTTCATGAGTACATACAGATATGTATCAGAACTTATCAAATTATGCACTTTAAATATGTATATTTAAAGATTTTCGAAAGAAAGAACTATTGTGCTAATAAAGGTTTCAAATAACTTTTATGGCATGTCTTAGTACCAACTATAAATATTAAATCCACATAAAGCCTTTTTTTCCCTATAGAATCCCTGTGATCATGTGAAACAGTCGTAGCTAATGAGATGTAAGTAGAAGTCCCTGCTAGATTTCTGGGGAAAGCCTTTGCTTTCCAAATAAAAATAAAATATCCAACTAAGACAGTCCTTGGTTCTGCCTCTTTTTTCTACTTTGAAACAATGCATGACTTGTGGTAGCATAGCAGCCACCTTGTGGCTCTAACAAGCAATGAAGCCAATGACAGCCACTACCTACCTCTCTACATGATGTTCTAATATGACAGGTCTTTTGTTTGCAGGTAAATGAATTCTTAGAGATATACTTCTCATATTCTTAAAGAGAACATAACTCTTTCCCATCCTTCTTGATGTACTACTGTATTAACAACCCTTTTCTATATCTCTTCCAGAATCTTACTCCCCTGATTCTCTTTCTGAACCTTTCTTGTCATTTTTTTTTCAGCAAGTCTTAACAAACTACAAAGGTGTTTCTGAGAACCTTTGAAATTACTTTACCAAGCTATGAAAGCTTAAAAGCAATTCAATGACTGATAAGCCCATGATACTGTGTTCAACAACATTAGCCACCAGGAAATGCAAACAAAACCACAATGAGATACTATTTCACACCCACTAGGATGGCTATAATAGAAAAGACAGATAATAATAACAAGCATTGGCAGAGATATGGAGAATGGGACCTAATACAGCCAGTAGGAAAGTAACATGGCGTGCAACCACTTTGGAAAACAGTATGGCAGTTCCTTAAAAACTTGAACACAGTTATCACATGACCCTGCAATTGCACTACTATTCACCCAAGAAAAATGAAAATATATGTCCACACAAAAACTTGTATGCAAATGTTCATAACAGCATTATTCACAGTATAAAACTCAAATGTCAATGAACTCATGAATGGATAAATAAAATGTGATATATCTATCTATACAATTGAATATTATTCAGTCATGAAAATTAATGAAATACTGATACCTGCTAAAACATATTTAAACCTTGAAAACATCATGCTAAGTAAAATAATCTACTCACAAAAGACCATATATTATCCCATTTATACAAAATGTCCAGAGCAGGCAAATCTATAGAAACAGAAAGTAGATTAGTGGTTGCCAGGGGCTGGGAGGAGGAGGAAAATGGGGAGTGATTTTTAATGGACATGGGGTTTCTTTGGGGGTAATGAAAATGTTGTAAAATTAATTCTAGCGATGGCTACTAGTATACAACTGTGAACGTACTAAATACCATTGAATTGCATGCTTTTTAAATTAGTGAATGGTATTAGATATGTGAATTATATCTTAATCCATTCTATATATTTTAAAGTAATCAAACATTCTTAACAGGAAGTGTTTGGTTTTTATTCCCCCAATTGGGACCTATATTATTAGGTAGGTTTGCCTGTTTTCAATCTTCCTGTGACAAGTTTTGCACAAAAACCATTCACCAGGAAATGCCCCAAGAGCAGAGCTCAGAAGTACATGTAGATTTCTTCACAGTTTGGTGTGTCCTGGGTGAACGCCACTGATGACTTATTATTTTGATTTGCCAATATGTAAAAGCATGGCCGTGTCATAGAGATAAAGATAGGTAAGAGTACAGTAAGTCCTCACTTAACATCACTAGTAAGTTCTTCAACTCTATGCAACATATAAAGAAACCAATTTTATCACCTGCTAATTGATATAAACAAGAGTTAAGTTTCTTCAGCAGGTCATCAATGTTAGAACAAAATGACCCTGAACAAAACCAAGTTATTCAAGGACTTGTTGCACCTCACATTTGTGTCCTGCTTACAACTTAGAACAAAAAGGTCTGTCCCAGCTCTAAAATGTCATGAGTTTAGGATGCTGTTTGATTTCATCACAACTCCAAAGATAAAGCAGGTATATATCATTATATAATTGTTGTCATTTAACATTTTTGCTTGAACAATGTTTGTCTGAAGCTCAAAAACTTGGACATTATATTTAGTCAACAAATACAAGGAAATCATGCATTTATACTACAAGTTAATTTCTGGGTAATTCCATGATTACAGATAAGTAATGTGGAGGCCAAAACAAATGTCAAGATATATAAATATTTTTGCAAATATATATATATATATATATATATATATATATATATATATATATTATAGCTAATTTTCTAGAATGTTTTCTTAAAAATTGATTTTAAAGAGTCAAAAGTCACTCATGGGCAGATTATTTTAATTTTAATTTTGTGTTTTTTAAAATAAGTTTTTATTTAATTTAGGGAGAGGGAGAGGGAGAGAAACACTGATGACTGCCTCCTGCATGCCCCCTACTGGTGACCAGCCCACAACCTGGTCATGTTCCCTGACCGGGAATTGAATCAGTGACCTCTGGGTGCATGGGATACTGCTTAACCACCTGAGCCACACCCACCAAGGTGGGCAGTTATTTTTAAAAAGCATTAGAAGCTAAAACATGCATATTCATATTTTCATTTTAAGCATCTCTTCATTTACAAGCCCATGCTTTACATTCCACAGCTCAATCAGCTCTCTACTCTCCCATATTTTGCCCTGATAAATCTATCATGTCACAAAATTAGGTAGTTTTGCTTTTTACTTTTTTTAATCTTTATTGTTGAAAGTATTACATATGTACCCCTTTTTCCCCCATTAACCTCTTCTAGCCCACCCCTACCACTCCCCCACCCCACCCCAGGCCTTCACCACTCTATTGTCTGTGTCCATGGGTAATACACGCATGCCTACAAGTTCTTTGGTTGATCTCTTCCACCCTCTCACCCTCCCCCTCCTTCCCTCCGAGATTCCACAGTCTGTTCCATGCTTCTATATCTCTGGATCTATTTTGTTCATTGGTTTATTTTGTTCATTAAATTCCAAATATGAGTGAGATCATGTGATACTTATCATTCTCTAACTGGCTTATTTCACTTAGCATATAGTACTTTCTAGGACCATCCATGTTTGCAAATGTTAAGAGTTCTTTCTTTTTTTTTCTATAGCTGTGTAGTATTCCATTGTGTAAATGTACCACAGCTTTTTTATCCATTCATCTGCTGATGGGCACCTGGGCTGTTTCTAAATCTTAGCTATTGTAAATTGTGCTGCTGTGAACATAGGGGTGCATATATTCTTTCTGATTGGTGTTTCTGATTTCTTAGGATATATTCCTAGAAGTGGGATCACTGGGTCAAATGCGAGTTCCATTTTTAAAAATAAGGTAGTTTTAATTCACCTTCTATTGTCTCAGTTTGTCCCTGTCTTTCTTTATTTCCTTTGTCATTATAAATTCACTAGAGGCCCAGTGCACAAATTCATGCACAGTCGGGAGAGGGACCACAGAGGTTGGCCAGCCGGCCAGGTCTACCCCTGATTGGGCCGGTGGCTAGACGTAATGTGTGTCATAGTGACTGGTCATTCTGGTCACTTGGCTTTTATATATATAGATAACACCTTAGGCCTGCCCTGCCTCCACACATGCTCTCTCTCTCAAAGAATATAAAGTCCATTGTAGAGTCTGGCAAGAGGCACTGCTTTATGGAAATCCAGTATACAGTAGAGAAAATACATCCCTTTAAAGTGTAAAGAGTCCTTTTCCCTTCTACAAAAGATACTCAGGAAAAAAAGCTCCTTTTAAAATGCTTGCCCTGTCACTTCATTAATATTCACAGTTTCTCTTATGCTGGTGGCTGCTTACAGGATATCTAAGTATGTTTCTACAGTAAGGGGCAATTTTTCCATAGCTTTGTCCTGGCCCTTTCAAATACAGCAATATTATTCTACTTGGTGGCTTTTTAGTCCTTAAGAACACCTAATAGCCTTTCATCCTTCCTAAATATTTTGTTTTATTGTGACCTTTGAACTGCACTTGCTAAGGAATGGGTCTATGTTGCCTCTCCAAGATTCTTCCCTCCCACCCCTTGTAATCACAGGTTCTTTGTGCTAACAGGGAGCAGGCTGGCATGATTGGGAATGAGTTGGGCTGCTGTCAGCTATAGAATACCTCTATGCAAATCAGAAACTGGAGCCCATCCCCATGGCAGTCACAGCCCTGCACATGCTCAGCCTAGTGCACAGAGTGAGAGCAGGACTCAATACCTCTCAACCCCTCAAGCAGGTGCTCCTGGGCAGAGCATATGCACAACCTCCACAGAGACCTTGGGAGTGATCAATACCCAAATGTGTCTTCCATTCAGCCATCCTTCCCATACCCCTAATAGCAGTTAGCTCCACTAAGCCATTACCCTGACCTCTACAACCTAACCCAGGCTGAAATTGTATTCTGAGTATCCCTCGTCCCATGGGTACTTCTCTCTACAGCTCTGGGTATAAGGCAGAGGTTCAATAGGTAGGAAATAATCACATATTTTGATGTTTAAGTCTTACTTTGGTTACTGGTATGACCTTGAATAATTTACTCAGCCTCACTGAGCCTCAGGTTCCTTATATGTAAAACTGGGAGAGGAACACCAATCTCACAGTATTGCAGAGAGCAATAAATGAGAAGTTGTATTCAGAGTTTAGCACAGTGCCTGGAACAGAAAAAGCTCTCAGAAATGGCAGCTGCTGTAACTCTTGTGTATGTTATGTTTAAGACCATTTATTGATGGATAAACTGCCAAAAATCAGCAAGGTATTTCCATCACTGAATTTGTTGTCATAATAAGGTATTCTGCCTCACTAGCATGGCATTTTGCAAAGCTAAAATTCTTGAAACCCAAAGGACAACTATGAATGAATATTTAGAAGTCTCCAACTCAACTGTTCTGTGAACTGAACTCAGGCTTCTTTCCAAAGAAATATGACATTTATAACATGGAAGGCTCAGAAAGGATTTTCACCTTGATTCTCCAACATGCCATCTTTATGGATTTTTAACACTTTGTGAACCAACAGTGGTGGAGCAAATACACATGCCAGGCATCTAGGAGACTTATAAACCATATCTCATTTAAATTCTCCAACAGCCTTGAGCACGAGGCATCATTATCCACATTGCAGGGGTAATTAAACCGAGATTCAGAGGAATTTACTTTTCCCAAGGTCACACAGCTAGTAAATCTCATTAGAATTCAGGTTTATGGCTTTTAAAGAATTTGTTACCATTATACAACTCCAATTTTCATTTCCATGAAAGCCTGATTACCCAGGCAATATGGGGTGCTGAGAGAGAAGTCCCAGAGGAAGAGAGGGTTGGCATACACTTGCCTGAGTGGAGAAGCAAGATTGCTAATGGAAATCTTGGCTAACTGAGGCATGTTGGAATGGTGGTAACTGGCTTGGACATCTACCAAGGAAAGCTTAGAATTCTATTGGGGAGGAAGGGTCCACTGGCCAATGGCTGAAACCTCAGAAGATGCCCTGGAGGCACTATAGCCTTTTTCTCTGGCACCTAAAGAAGTATTCAGTACATTGTCCCCTTGTCTGGAGGAAGGGCTGGCTCTGATGAAGCCGCACACTCTTGGAGATCTGCCCAGAGACTGGCTTCTGTGAAGGGGATATCTACTTTGTTTTGAAAAAAAAAGATGCCCAAGCTCTTTTGACAACAGATTTCTTCTTTTACCCATAAAAAATTTGATACAGATTTGTTGCTTCCATTGTAAAAACATTTCAAATAAGAACAAATGCTGGATCTCAACATTTTCCTAAACTACATCATAAACCTAAATCTTGCCCACACCAAACCGGCCACATTTCCCATGTTAATGGCAGTCCACTAACAGACCAAGAAAAGTATTTCACAGCTATGCAGTTAATTCTCCTGGTGCAGCATCTGGCATTACATGATACTCAGAAAAGTACTGAATAAAAAAAAAATTAGAACAGGTGGATAGCCAAACTACCCAATGGTGCAAAATGAGTGCATACTGATGTACATTACCACTTCCTTAAAAACGTATAGCAACCTTTAACTTTCATCCACAATTCTGGGAAATAACTCTATTGAAATTAATTTGTCTGTTGGCTGCCTCTCTATTTTAACAGCAGTATTACTGGACTTTTACAATTATGTTCCACTAATTACAAATATGATAAATTTGGGACAGGATTTTAAAGATGTCAGTAGGCTACAGAGTTTCTCTCTCTCTCTCTCTCTCTCTCTCTCTCTCTCTCTCTCTGTGTGTGTGTGTGTGTGTGTGTGTGTGTGTGTGTGTGTGTGTGTGTTTGAAGAGAAGACAATATTATTATGAGGTATTATTTCCTGGGTATTATGCTGGAGATTTTATATAAATTATTTCATTTACTAACAACCATCCTGGCTGTAGATATTCTCATTCACCTTGCATGGATGGAACTAAGGTTGCAGGCACCTACTCCCCCAGAAAATAGTCCCTCATTAACTTCTCCTCTCCTTTCCCAGCCTCTTAGGTAGCTGCATCATCATGTGCATAAAGGTATGGGTGCTAGAAATGGCAGCCTGCCTTCCCCCTTCATCAGGGGCTACTGTGATTCTATTATCAAGGTCCGTTGTTTCAGTGGATTGTCCTCTCACCTCTTCTGTCCTCTAACACAACTGTCAGGCTCTCGTTATTTCTTGCTTTGGCAACTGTCATTTTATCCTCACTTAGACTTTCTAACCCTCCAACTAAACCTACATGCTGTCCTTGGAGTTCTGACATCACCAGTCTAGTGATGTACTTCTCTGCATCTGAGAATTGGTGGTTTCCACTTCTGGGCAGAATAAAGAGCAAATTCTTTTCAGCTTCACCTCCAGCTCTTTGTTGCTATCCCTTCCTCAGCAGTCTATGCTCTGCCCAGCCCTTCCTTGGACACGTTCACTTCCAGACGTGAAATTCCATCATAACCCATCTACCTACCAAATGCTCAGTGCTCCACTTTCTTCTTTTCCTCTCAGTCCCCAATTCCACAGCACAGTGCCAACTCACAGCAGATGCTCTATAAATAGCAATTTCTCTCTCTCTCTCTCTCTCTCTCTCTCTCTCTCTCTCTCTCTCTCTCTCTCTCTTTTACCTTACATGCTGTGGTCCTATGGCATTTTGTTCATGGCACTGACATACCTTTTAATAATGATTGCTCACTTATCTGGCTCCCCAGGCAGACAGAAATCCCCATCCAGGAATTTCTTACCATCTCATTGCCTGGTACAATGTATAGCATCTCACATTCCTTAATAAAATCTTCTGAACAAATAAGGACTTTGGCAGAAAAGCAGCACATTCTAAAGTCATAGATAGAGGGAGACCCTGGAGTTCTTGGACCACATTCTGGAAGAACTTGTAGAGACCTACAGTCTCAGCAATGGGTTTTAACAATGGGCATCTCATCAACACTGGGGGGATCATTACATTACAATCTTATTGCTTCAAAATGTTAAAATCCCATAAACCAGGGCCCCGAAGTATAAAACGAGGTGTCATGCATAGCCCCGCATACCACAGAGTGAGAGTTTACAACAAATGCCTCTGTTGGCTCCTCTACCTGACTCCAGACTTCTCCCTCCAAGTCCCTCCAGAGAAGTACAAAACAATGGCGCAATACACTTATCGCCACCTTTATTCCCTGCAGAGAATATCTACCTATTTTCTGCACAGATTTTCATCCTGAATAATTTCCTTTGAAAGCAACAATTGTGAAAATGGACTCTATTTATTCTGTTGTGGGCGATAAGCTAAAATAATAATCGTGTGCAATGACCTCTGAGTCCAACAACAGAGATGGAAAAAGGGTCACCTGCAGAAAGGCATCTTCCTGAAATCATTTCAACAGGACATTTTCACATGTCTACTCTAAAACTACTTTTGGTTTTTGTGTTAGCCATGGAAGCAGGATGTCTGCATGGTAGGATTCTTATTATGAATTGGGAGTAGGCAGAGGTGGAGTCTGAAGGAACACTATTTAGGGGAAATATTCTTTTTTGGCTTTTCTTTTTGGTTTATTAATGTGACATTTTTAGTTTTCTGTTTTTATTTTTCAATTACAGTTTACTTTCAATATTATTCCGTGTTGAAACACTGGGAGGACCACTTTGTAAAGCACATGATTTTCTAACCACTGTGCTGTATGTCAGAAACTAATACATCAGAAATATGCATTTCAAGAATTCCATTCTAAGGAAGGGCAGATGATATGATCACCAGAATATTAAAATAACCACAGTGACCTGCAAGGCTTTCTCTGATCTTGTGCTCTTGGTTGACACATCCACCACCAATGCCAGCTTAATGCTCCTTTTATCACCCATGTTCTGTTTCAAAAATCAAAAGTTTCTTTTTTAACTAAAGTCAGATTCCTCACTCTGACATTTAAGTCCTCCTTACCCAATGTTGTCTCTAGACATGGCCAAATGGCTATTGCACTTCAGTCTGTCATTTCTTCATCCCCTATATAAACTGTGGCCATTTTAGTCCTCACAGTTGAGCTTATTTATTTTTCTCACCCAGATCCCCATGTTCTTTTGAACAATTAATTTTACACTTCCTTCAAGAGTCTACATAATGTCTACCATTGGGTGTAAGGAGGAGCAGGGGCACAGGGGAGACCAACATTCCAGACCAACTTTGGCTCTGACAGACCTGAGTTAAAGTTCTAATTTTTAAAAAAATCTTTATGGTTGAAAGTATTACATATGTCCTTTTTCCCCCCATTGGCCTGCTCCAGCCCGCCCCCACCCCCCACCCCCACCCCCTGCCCCAGGCCTTCATCACCCTATTGTCTGTGTCTATGGGTTATGTATATATGCATACAAGGTCTTTGGTTGATTACCTCCCACCCACTCAGACTCCTGATTTTGTTTCTTGTAACCATGTGACCATAGCCAAGTTTCCTACCCTCTCTAAGGCTCAGTGTCTTCATTTGTAAACCACATTTCACTGAACATCAGTTCTCAAAGTGTGGTCTACAGACCATGAGGCCAGTGGGTGGAAGTGGTCACAGTAACCTCAGATCCCATCAGGGAGTCTGCAATGACAAAAATATTTTATAATAACACTAAGATACCACCTGCCTTTGTCACTGTGGTGACATCTGCACTGATGGCCCAAATCAATAGAAGGTAAAACTGCTGGTGCCTCAGCATGAATCTAGGCAGTGGCACCAAACTGTACTAGCAGTCACTGTGTTCTTCACCACACTGTGCTGACAAAGAGCGAGGAGAGGGGAAGATTTCTGTCACATAAGGATGCTCTAACTGAAGCAGTAAATAAGATCAATATTAAATCTTGACCCTTGACTGCTCATCTTTGTAATATTCTCCGTGACAAATGGGTGGTACATGTCAAGCACTTGGGCTCGCTGAATGCAAGGGCTGCCTCAAGGAAAAGCATTTGTGTAACTGTTTGAGTTGTGAATTGAACTAGCAGTCTTTTTCATGGAGCATCAGTTTTACTTGAAAAACTGAGATAAACTATTGGGATTTGGACATTTGGCAGACATTCTCTTGAAAGAAGCAAGCCTATCACTTCCAGGAAAACAATTGACAACATTCATTACCAATGACAAAATTTGACCTAGCAGTGGAAATTAGAATGTTGGATGACTTGCATCTGCCACTGTGAGCTTGATAGCTTCCTAATACATACAGGAGTTTCTGATGAGATTGGTGGTGAAAGTAACACATGTAAAACATTTTAAAACTATTATTCCATGAATTATTTCAATATATGGAGCTATGCATAATTCAGTGAGCCAATATTACCCCAATGGCCAACATATGCTATCTAATAAAAGGGTAATATGCAAATTAATCATCACTCCGTCACAAAGATGGCGGCACCCATAGCAGCCGGGGCGGGACACTGGCGACAGCACCCTGGTGACGTGAGCCCAGTGTCCCGCACCCCGGCCGTGCAGAGGGAGGGAGGGGCCTCTGGCCAGAGGCCAGGGCACGGGACGCTGGCTTCATTGCAGGCCAGGCTGAGGGATCCCCCAACCCCCACCCCTGTGCACTAATTTCGTGCACTGGGCCTCTAGTGATGTTATAACATCATGCCTGGGTAACGTGAAATATAATCAATGGATTTAAGTTAATAGGATAAAAAGTTCATCAATGTATCTCAAATTCTACATTACAACTAACTTTCTAGAAACCTCCACTTGTTGAGTTTTAGTTTAGCATCAAAAAACAATAACCACAATTATCTGAAAAGGATATGACAATATTCCTACCTTTTCCACTACATATTTGTACAAGGTCAGATATACTTCAGACACAACAAGATTGAATGTAGAAGCAAATATGAAAATCTAGGTCATCTTCTATTCTACCAGACATTAAAGAGATTTGCAATAATGTAAATTAATGCTGTTCTTAATGTATTTTAAAATTTTGTAGCCCTGTCTGGTGAGGCTCAATTGGTTGGAGCATCATCCCAAAGGTGGCAGGTTCAATCCCAGGTTGGGGTGCATGCAGGAGGCAACCGATCTCTCTCTCTCTCTCTCTCTCTCTCTCTCTCTCTCTTTCTCTTTCTAACACTCCTTTCTAAAATAAATTTTAAAAAATATAAATTATAGTATTTTCATAAAATACATATTTCTAACATATGATAGGTTAATCATTATTTTAAATAAATTAGTATTTTAAATGCTTTCATTTTAATTCGTAATGTAGTGAATATTAATATATACAACCCACATAAGCGAAAGCTCTTTGCTTTTTGTAAGTGGAAAGGGATCTCGGAACCAAGAAGTTTGAAAACTGCTGTCACAGAGTTGCTTTGAAGTTTACATCTGTTTCCTTACAAAAAATGCCCAGCACAAACTCCGCTGCTCAGGAAATATTAGGTTTCTTAATAGCATTTAAGCATCACCTATAACAGAATATATGTTCATATGTTTTCTAAATTAAGGTGTTTGTATGTATGTGCACACATGTAGTATTTTTTAGTTATCCAATGAGATTAAAATAACTTGTTCAGGAGAAGATCTAAAATCCACCATTTAGCTGGGTATTTAGTAGGTGCTTCATTAATATTTTATGTAGTTTAATCTGTATAAAAATGCCAATTTTAAAAAACTTCAGTTGTGAAGAGTGCAACTGTAAATTTTAAATACTGAGACATTTTCATTTAACTTTAAAGACAATACTTTAAATCACTCCCATAAACCAGCCCTGGAAACCACTTTTTCATGTTACCAATCTAAGCCAAAACCATCTCTTGCCTGGATTATTTCAATTGTCTCCTAAACAACCTCCCTGCTCGACCCTTGCCACCCTTCAGCCTATTCTCAACACAGGCGCCAGAGCCATGCTTTTGAAACATAACTAAGATCATGTCTTTTCCCTGCTCAAAACCCTCCAATGACTTGGTACCTAGCTCATAGCAGAGCCGACGTCATGGCCTTGACCTCTGCATCAGGCTCCCATCACCTCTAAACTCACCTCTGATTGCTCTCCCTCCTGATCAACTCACTCTCCTGGCCACCTGCTCTCCATGCTCTTCTCTGGACACACTAAACCTTTTGCATTTATTAATCTTATCTCTGAAAATTTTTCCATGAAAAAGCCCTCACTTCATTCAGATAGTAGGAAGGAAAGGGAACTTTCCCTGGAGACCTATGTAAAATTTCCACTTTCCCACACATCCACATAGGGTGCACCTGACCCCCACCCCCACTCACACACATCCCTAATTCCCTCTCTGTATATTCTCTTTAGCAGTTACCAGTATTTAACACATTTCCTGAAGTCTGATTATTTATTTGTTGTCCTTCTCTCCCTCAGAACTGCAATTTCAGTGAGGAAAGGATATTTGCTATTTATTCTATTATGTGCCTGACACATAGAAAGAACCATGGATAAATAAATGAAGAAACAAATGAAACAACTATTTAGACCTTACCAATTCAGATCCCTTCTCAAGAACTTATGAGAAGAAGGTATTTTTTCTGACCACAATCCTGGGATACATTTACAGGGGATCCTAACCCTCATCTCCAAATCTCCCATGGCGAGTGCATTTCAGTATCCATGGAAAATGCAATAGTTTGAAGAAGATTGGCAATTCTGTTGGAGGAAAGTATGACTTTTTTTTTGTTCTGTGGATGAAGACTAACAACTCGGGGAGAGGAGGGTAATTGAGTTAGACCATCCCAGCAGGGAAAGCAAAATCACTTGGGGAAATAAAGACCGTGATTGGTCAAAACACAGCATCTTCCCGTTACACTTGAAGGTAAGAAAATAATGCATTGTTTTCTCATAAGGTTGAATCCCTCATTTTACCCTGAGAACCACTGAATTTTGGCTAAAGATCTTGAAGAAAACCCACCAGGAAGTCATTTAAAAATCAACACACATCAGGAAGGAGGTAAATTTAATTCAATTTCAAGAACACATTACTTAAAAAAAGAGTAAAGTGTAATGAGAACCTGCTGCCTCAAACTGCAGCCAGGTGGGGAGCCAGGCCACAAGGTGGGGGTGGAGGTGAAGCAGACAGCAGTTCTGCCTTTGGACTTAACATAGCCCCATGCCTTGAGGGAATGACCCCAGCTCATTTATCTGGAGATAAATTTATAATTTATCTGGCTCTGGCTTGACTGATGGCTCGGGTTCAATCAAGCGGGAGTCTCTGAATTGCCCACTCCAAGATACAGTCAGATCTCTCCAACCTTCTTCTGAAACTTCTCCTCGGCAAAGTTGTAACTATTGCTGCTCTGATTTCCTAAAATGGTACCAATGGGCATCTCTCCTCTGGATTTCCTCTCTTCACTAGTATGAAAAGAAGTATTAGGGTTCCAACCCAAAAGCTATAGGCTGCCTAACAAATCACTGAGAGTAAGAAGGCAGTATCACCAGGAGCACACCCTGGGGACCCAGGGAGTGTAAATCTTCCCTCTGCCCCTACTAGGTAATGGACAAGTTATTGAAGCTCCTTGGCCCTTGGAAGAGAGATCCCATGTGTTTCAGTCTTATGGAATGGCTGGAAGAATTCACTAAAATAAGTCAAGTATGTGAGATGTGAACGTGAAGGGCTGTGCTCAAAAGTTAGTTGATAAAGTGAAAACTTGCATAGGATCAAAATACCATTTTGCACCCTAGTAATCACACACAGTTCTCACCAAGATGCTCAGATGACACAAGTGCCACACGAAATGTGTTGAGTCTCCTAAAATATGCCCCTCATGGGCCCAGACTCACTGAGAGGACCTGCTAGTAGCATCACCCATCCTGCTTCCATTTTTATTTCTCTCTCATCTCCTTTTCTTGAGATGGGACGGGGCAGAGCAGCAAGTACATCAGTTAAAGGCATATATGCCAGGACTGTTCTGTAAATCACACCGCTTAGTGGCAAACACTCCATATATGTTGCCACTGTTATTAGTTACTGCTTCTGTTTATTTCGCTACTTAGCATACAGCTGTGAGGTGCCACGGGACACACGGAATCTGTGGGAGCCCAGAATTGACTCTCTTGCTGATGGAAAAACAATCAACAGGAGACGTCCAGGAGAGAGGAGGATCCTATGGATTCTAGCAAGGAACATAAACCAGTGCCCCCATCTGCTGGTAAAATCCTGTGGTTCTCAGATCTTTTCCCCATAGAGTGTCATGTAAGCCAGCAAGGCCCTGACCTAGACAGGGCTTGGGACTTCCCCATGGCCTACCTAATGCTACAGGAACAGAACATGGAGGCTTGTAGGACCCTCCCTGTCGCCATCCAAGGGGCTGGAAGTTAAAAAAGGAGGAAATTATGCAGGAGTAATAGATTTAAACTACATGTTTGCAGGGAATCTTTGACCCCTAAACAGAACCACTTCCTCCTGATATGTGTTCCTGTGCCAGCAGGCACCACTCCCAACCACAATACTATTTTTTTTAATTACCTGTTTATCACAAGCCTTCCCCCTACACTGTAAGTTCAATAAGGGCACGGAGTAGGTTTGGCACATTATAGGTATTTGATAAATATTTGTTGTGGTACATGAGAATTCTCTTTCTTTTGCTGTCACCAAAAAGGATTTACTCAGGAAAAGGGTTGCAAAGCAGGGCATGTAGACACAGCAAGCCACGGGCATCCTCTGGCCTGCATACCAGGGTGTGGGCATCTACAGAAGGGGAAGGAAAGGTAGTCAGGGGTCAGGGAGGGCCACTCTGTGTGTGCCATACATTCCAAGCCCCCCATGGATGCCACTGCGGATAGGACCGAACCCTACATAGACTATGCTTTTTCCTAAACACACATACCTATGATAAAGTTTCCTTTATAAATTAGGCACAGTAAGAGCTTAACAGCAATAACTAACAAGAGAAGGGAACCATTGTAACAATATACTGTAATAAAAGTTATATGAATGTGGTCTCTCTCTCAAAATACCTTATTGTGCTGTACTCACCCTTCTGGTGATGATGTGAGACGATAAAATGCCGACGTGACGAAATGGAGTGGGGTGAATGACGCAGCATTCGTTGCGTTAGGGCAGTGGTCGGCAAACTGCGGCTTGCGAGACACATGAGGCTCTTTGGCCCCTTGAGTGTGGCTCTTCCACAAAATACCACGGCCTGGGCGAGTCTATTTTGAAGAAGTGGCGTTAGAAGAAGTTTAAGTTTAAAAAATTTGGCTCTCAAAAGAAATTTCAATAATTATACTGTTGATATTTGGCTCTGTTGACTGATGAGTTTGCCGACCACTGCGTTAGGAGACTATGAGGGTGACTAGAACACAAGCAGCAGGTACACAGCCCACCTGATGACCAAGATGGCTACTCGGTGCCTAAGGGGCGGGGAGCGTCAACAGCGTGAGGACGCGGGAGGCGGGGCGATTCACGTGAAATTGAGAGAGATTTCAGCGCGCTATTCAGAACAGCATGCCATTTAAAACATGTTTTTTTTCTGGATTTTTTCATTTAATATTTGCAGGCTGCCACTGACTGCACATAACTGAAACCGTGGAAGGCGAAATTATGGGTAAGTGGGGACTGCTGTGTGTCCATGAGTGTGAATACGTGAATCTACGTGTATCTATGTGTATGTGCTGAAAAATGTATACAGATACTAGCTATTCTACACCTTCAGAGTCTCTGCCCTTTTCCTCAGTTTAAGTTTTCAAATTAAACCACTTCTAGACTCATACATCTTCCTTTTTTCTTTGCCAAAGAGTAACCTACACCTTGGAGTTTATAAAAATCTTGAATTACATACTTTTAGGGCTCTGGCTGCTTTGTCTGTCACAGTCAACACATTGTTTGTGTTTCAAACTTTCAAAAATTATATTCCCTGGATTTTACTTTACTCTTTAAAAATATCTAAGGTGGAAATCTTGAAAATTTTGTGACTCTCGAGTCTCCAAATAAATATACCCAAAACAGGGAAAAGAATGATTCCCGTGAAGTCTGCATTTCATCAGGAATACTTTGCAAAGTAGCTAGTAAAGTGAGGTTTTTAACAGCTGGCAGAAAGAGAATGAATCTTTCAAAGACACACCTGAAATTTAGTATCTCAATCATGTGCCAATCCTCTGATTATTTTCATCCTCTCCTAGTTCTGATATGGCTGTCCAGTGGCTAATTACAATCACTACCAGAGGGAATTAAGGGAAAGTCACTGTAAATCAGACAGCTGACAAACTTGAATTGAGATTTAGCTCAGGTTCTTAACTAAAAATCATGATAAAACCAAGACACAACCTTTCTAAAATGATGAAATGTACCAATAGGTTAAAAAATTTAAATGTCAAGATTTGTCAGTTAAAAGCAGGAAATGGCCATTTGGAGTTTTAGGTAACCTTCTCTAATAAGTTCCATTAGAAGCAAATTGGTTCAAAATTTACATTGTGTGACAAGGTTCCTTAGAAAATGTCACATCTCTCTCTTCCCCCCCCACCCCCCGCACTGATTGGCCTGATCTTCCTCACATACCTCTACACATAAGATATAGGGAGAAAGAAAGCAGCTGTTTTTGCCCCCTGCAATACTATTGAAAGACCTTTAGATAAATACTCAGCATTTCAAGTAAATGATTCTGTCTCTCCCTCCCCAAATCCCTCTCCAACAGGGGCTATACATATAGTGGGAGAAGCTACACCTCTAGTGATCTCATAGTGGCCAGGGACAAGGATATTCTGAAAAATTCCAAGAAACCATCTAGATTTTCAGGGCCCTGGGACAAATGAATAATTTGGTCAGCTACCTGTTCTGACATGTGACTATCACCTGGATGTGGGGGGTAAGGGCAAACGTTTACATCCACCACTAGAATCCATGTTTTCAATATTTTGGCTCATGCTAAGGCCATGACCAAGAGAGCCTCTGCAGCAATATAAGGCCTCAAGGCTATATCTGGATTCCCTGAACACTAGGCTCAGGCCTACCTCCCACCACCAATTCTCAGGTACATCCATACAATGGAATACTGCTCAGCAATAAAAGACACAAACTATTGATCAGATAGCATAAATGAATCTCAAAAGCACATACTTAGCAATATATACCATGTTCTAGGCAATTTCATATATATGAAATTCTAGAAAAGACAAAACTGTAGTGGTAGAAAGCAGATCAGTGATTGAAATGACCAAAGATTAGTGGAAAAGGCATTGACTTTAAAATAGCACAAGGGGGTATTGAGAGGAGGTGGAGCCCACAGCACCCAGCATATTCCTTGAATGAACCAGTAGAAAATATAGTGTCTATTCAGAAAGTATGGACTGGAGATCTACAAATAAAGTTCATAAAAAATGTTGACGTCATCAAAGACCTGGAAATTGAGAACCTGATTGCTAATGAGATTGAGTCTCCATACAGCATTTTATTTGGGCTATACACTTTAGTGGATTCAATTTCAATGTTAAACACAAGTTTATTACAACTTGAGAAACATGGTGCGATATATTAGCTGAAAATATTTGCACTGTTATTCTATCACTCTATATAACTGTAAAATTTTTAGTTTTTATTCCATTGATGTAGAACTCTAGCATGGGTTCAAAACCAACCACATACCATCTTCTCCTTTAAAGCAAATTTTTGGAAAGATAACCAGCTTAATTTGCATTCCCCCAGAAACTGCCCCTGATGTAAGGGCTCTGGTGTAAGTGGTTTACTTGGGAAGTACAATGCCTGTAAGGGAGTAGAGGAGTGAGATAAGAAAAGGAAGGCAGCAAAGGAAGGTACACTACCCAGCAAATACACCAGCTCATTGGCTTAGTGCTCCTGGAAACTCTGGCATCCAATGAGCAACCTCCGAACTATTGTACCTTAGAGTTAAGAAATCTAGGACACTCATTCAATAACTCCCAGAGAGAGTGGAGAGTTATTGAATAAGGAGGACAGAGGGGTGGGTGTTAATTCTCTGAAACTTCTTTCCTTGAGTGTGGGTGGGGCACACTCACAAAGGGTGAGGGGGTCCCTCAGGCAGATATGTAGATCCTAGCAGTTATGCCTGGTAGGTGTGGCTCAGTGGTTGAGTGTTGACCCATGAACCAGGAGGTCATGATTTGATTCCTGGTCAGGGCACATGCCCGGGTTGTGTGCTTGATTTTCAGTAGGGGGTGTGCACAAGGCAGCCAATCTTTGTTTCTCTCTCATTGATGTTTCTATCTCTCCATCCCCCTCCCTTCCTCTCTCTGAAATCAATAAAAACATATAAAATATGTTTTAATTACTTATAAAAAAAAAGAAGGTGGTCCAGAGTGTACTACAGTGGCAAGTCTGAGGGATGCTACAATGAAAACAGACACTGGTTGGCAGAATAGCACAGAAGCTGAAAGCAGAATCTTTAAGAAATAGAAACCTTTGATTCAAGTCCTAGTGCCAGCCTTGAACAGTTGATTTGGGGTAGGTGACTAACCATTTCTGATGCTTCTTTATTCTCTCCAGATAAAATAATGACAACAGTCGCACTTGCCTCAAGGTGCTTAGAAGCATTAAATGACTCGGTGTGAGTAAAGCTTTGCTACACTGCCTGGCAGGATCAGTACTTGATGAATATCAGCCATCAGTATGTTTTCTATTATTACTATATTTAAAACTGTGAAACTTTTATAATACATGATATTAATATTAGGAAATAAGGGTACATTAATATGGGACAGTGTTCACTAGAGTGCCTTTATTCTGGGTCCCAATTCTAATATTACTTAAACCTGCTACACAAAAAATTTCAGCATGTAGAAAGAATTTATTGTTTTGTTCCTAATAGCTGAAACATTCTGTCCAAAAAGTTGAATCAGCATAACATGCTTGCAATCAAACCAGCTTAAATAAAATATGGCAAGCTGTGCTACCAGGCAAACCATCAGTAGAGACTAAAACTTATTTTGTATCCAAGAGAAAGAATGACTACATGGAACTTGACTGTCTATGTCATAAAAACACACCAAAGGATAACAAAAATGGAAGGAAATGATAAAATAAGATCTGCATAAATTTACAATATTGAGCCGTGGTTATCAATGTGGGGTGATTCTTCTCCCTCCTCCCCAGCAGACTTTTGCAATGTCTGGAGACATTTTTTAATGTCACTATTGGGGTGCTGGATCGGGGGAAGCATGTGCTACTAGCATCAAGTGAGTAAAGACTACAGGTGCTGAGCAACATCCTCTAATGCACAGAATAGCCCCCCACAACTTAGGCTGTGCCTGAATTGAGTAACCTTGATTTAGAGCGTATGTTATGATGCCATAAACCACTGGAGTCTCTAAATAATAAAATAAAATAAAAACTCCTTCAGATGTGCAAGTGTTTGTTTGTTTTTAATCATAAAATATAAGTATATTTTATAAATATTTTAAAAAAGTAGTCACCTTCTGACAAGAAGTGCACATCAAGAAGCATTTGAATGCTGGGTAGCTATTCCTTCTACCAATGTGCTGTGTTTTAACCGGCCAGATGAAAGCAATTGCAACAAGCCATCAACAAAGCCAGGTAATTAAAATGTTGGTACAGACATGACCTTGGTTAATTCACCCTGACTTGTAATCGCTGAAATGATGACAGAGAGGAACCCAGGTATGCTAAGGTCAGAATTGTGGCACATGGGACTAAAATGTTCATTTTCAAATTATTTTAAGCAGAACGCTAGTTTATTAAAACGACATATATTGCCATTTTGTTTTCATTAGTAAACCCTCTGGGAACTTTGATACAACAAGTACAAGCTAAACTTGATTACTTGGTTTATAGAACAGAGAGACCATTATCAAAGAGCTAATGACAATGTCTATTCACTTAGAACTCTGAGCAGCCTGATGATTTTTAATCAAGTTTTAAAGGCACAGGGACAAAAAAAAAATATTGAGAATGAATGTTTTTACTACAAACTATTGGAAAGTAAAGAGGCATGCTGACAATTGTTCAAATAACATCAGAACCAAGATTAGAACTTGTAAGCAGAGAAGCAAACACATTTTTAGCAAGCCAATTTTTTCCTCTAACCAACAAATTCTACAAAACTCAACAAGAAACTGTAATCCAAATCCATTTTTTCTACTAAAATTGCTTTGTTACAGCGCAGTTGTAGCAACACCGAAGAGCTCAAAACACATTTTCTTCTCTAAACAAGCTAAATAAGATGAGAACCAAGCATCTTAGCACTGAGTTTTCAGTTTACTATCTATTAATGCATGCTAATAGTCAACTCTTAAATAACAGCATTAATATTGTTTTAATTCCCTTGATGCTTCTATCCATTATCCTATAACTGGAATGCTTCCAGTCTTAAGGCTTAAACATTTAGCATATCATATTCCAAAAGAAAATCAACTGACTCAAGTCAGAGAAGAAAGAAGAATTATTAGGTTCTTCTATCAATTCTTAAGAGTGAGAAGAAACCCTTCATTCTGAAATCAAGACTCAGACCCTATGAGCTGGCACTCTTCCTCTCTTACGTGGACAATGCTGCCTCAAGCACTTAACAATGTACTGAGATGTGACTTAGTGTCTGTGAGGTAAGACATCAATACATCAAGGCCTATAAACAATGAAAAGAAGTATGCAGAAAGTTCATTAACCCTCCACATTAAAGGAATGGACTTTAATTTTTCTGAATTTCTCTTTCCTTCACTTTTTTTTTTTACCCAAAGCCAATATTCACTTCATTTGCTCAGGACAGCTTTCAATGAACTGTATTTTAACTTGTTTACCACAGGAAAAATTCATATCCAAATCTGCTCCATTCTTTTTCCATACTCTTTGACATCAGTACTTTATTGGGAAAGGGAAAACATCTTCTGTATAATAGTCTTATTTACAGGAGAGAAGAAATAATAAAAGTTATGTTATTACCTTCAAGAAGTCCCATCACACATGCATATGCCAAGAAAACATGAAGCATTTGAGTCCCCAAGTTTTCAGCTTGTCAAAAAGACCTTATCTACACTGAACAAAAAATTAAGTTAATAATAATAAGGTAATATCCGCTCAGTTTCGAGTCTAATAGCATATAGTTTCACTCATATGTGGAATTTAATGAACAAACTGAACTACCAAGCTAAATAGAGACCGAGTCATAGATAAAAAGCAGGCAGACAGCTCTGGTGTGAGAGGGTGTTAGGGTGGGCAGTGTTGTGGGATTGAGCAAAAAGGAAAAAAATGAGAGAGATAACGCATAGACATGAACAACAGTGTGGTGATTGCAGGGGGTAGGGGAAGAAGGTGGAAGAGGGCATTGAGGGGTTAAATGGTGATGGGAAAAATAAAATTAAAAAGGATTAAATAATCTTAAACACTCTCTATTCATTCAATGATCTGAACACCATGTTATAGCACATTTGGGTGGGGGGAGGGAATTATAAGGAAAAAGCAGCTCAAGAAATGATAGGATGATTTTTAATCCACTTTGAGGGGTGCAGATGGAAGACAGCGATGCCACACCTGCTCTGCAGCAAGTGGGTCATTATCCAGGACAGGGGCCCTTTCCTTTAATCCTCCACAGCGCCTATCATGTTGCAACCGAGGCTGCCCAAAGGAAAATGTCAACTCAGGGAGTTCCCAAGGAGCCCCATCAGTTGGGAGTCCATACAGGAAGATCACGAAGAACAAATGACTGTGGTCCCTACTGATGAGGGGTGTGTGTACAGGATGCTACAGAAGTAGCGTTGGTGGAGCTAGGATGGAAACCCAGGAAGTCTGGCTCTAGACACCACCTAGTTCAATACCATGTGGCACTGTTTCCCAAAGACTCACCCGGAGAGGGGAGTGGCTCTCCAAAGCAAAATCAAGAAGGCGGTGCAGGAAGAAGGAGGGTTGGATTCTAGGCAGGCAAAATCAGCAGACATAAACGAGGCCACAATGATTTATTCATGTGGAAAATGTAGGGAAGAGCTTTCCAGGCAAAGAGACAGCACTTGACAACAAATTGTTTGTGGCTTGTGCAGCAGTAGCATTGGGCCCCTTTTCACTGACAGGCAGGTAGACTGCTAGCACCAGAACCTAAAACTTCCAGAAGTCCCCACTGGCCATCACCATTGGTCATTCACATTGTATCCCTCCATGGGTTGATGTATCGACACATGAAAGACCACAAACACAACTGGACCTTGTAATGGTAAACTGCTGAAAGCAGCCAGGAAAAAAAAGAAAGCGAAGTGTCTATTCACAATTGCAACCATCTTTGCTTTGTCCCCACAACAAGCTCTTTTCTCTTTCATCCAAGAACACAATGAACTCACAAGTACTCTTGTGTTCCTCCAGAAAGCTGAAAGAGACGGTGTTTCCGTAAGCTCACATCATTCAGCTGATGTGGGTCTTGAAAATATTACCGATTAATCTCAAAGAACATATTGTGCTTTGCCATATCTATGTCAGATTTGTAAGTCGACGTCTTAAGTCGAAACAGGCAAAAGACCCCATGCAAAATGAGTGTCTCAGAAATAGAAAGATACCAACCACTTGGAAAAGTAAAGAGTAAAGCTTCAAATTAACCGGCACTTTAAAAATCACAGAAAAGAGATACAATAGACATCCTTTGACAATAATAAAAATCACAGCTCCTGTACTAATGGAACAAGGTTTCCCTACCCCCATGATTTCCTGCAATTTTATCAGAATTGGTTTTCAAGCAAAACAAAACAAAGATACAGATAAATGTTTCCAATTCTACTTCTGTCTCAGAGTTCCATCAGATTGAAACTTCCTTGAAGGCAGGAATTGTGTCTCATGCATCTTTGTATCCCTTGGGATAGCTCCATCCAGGTGAAAAGAAGGAGAAGAACAAGGTCAAGGGCAAATCAAGAGAAAAGGCAAGAGAACAGCAAGGGGAAGACGTACCCACCAAGTGTTATCATTGCATCTGCCACACCACCTAGTACCATTTCTACATAAACATTTGTGGAGCTGCTCCCAGTGGACGCTGAATTTCGTGGCTGATCGGCAGTCCGGTCTCCTTTGATATTTCTTAGTTGGCCCACAATGTCACTTTTGATCATTTTTTCAATTCACCATCCTTTCATCGGCCAAAGCACAACCAGCCTACTCCCGTCCTCTTATTTTGGCACAGACTTCTGCGTGAGTGAATTCATTTTTTTCTTGAGGTCATTGCAAAAAATTCCCCTTGTTGCTTCCTCCCTGCAGGACTCTTATCCCTCCCTGAGCATTTTTTTTTTTTTTTTGAGACTAGGCAGGTTTCAGCAATATCACCAGCCCAGTAAGGGCTCTTGGATAAAAGAGCTGTCTGCCTAAGCTTCTCAATTTATCAGAGCCTTTAGACATGAAAGAGTAAACCAATTCCTAGTCAGCAAAGTTGCAGGAGAGAAAAAAGCAAATAAAACCATCAAATAGATTACATACAAGCCTTGAATCTGAAATTAAAGAATACAGGGAAACAAGGTGCTTAATCAATTAGGCTGAGCCCAAGGTTCTCTTTACAGCCAGAAACCAACCAATTAAACAGCAAATAACAAACAAGCATTCAATTCCTGATATTTATATAACAAATCATATGGTCATTCATTCTAATGTCCCAGTATAAAGTCGTTGGCTTAATTCTTCAAATGTACTGAATCAGAATTGTTAGGTATTTTTTTTAACTGTGTCAACTCATTCAAGGTCATTTTCTTCCATTGAATCAGAAATTAGCTTTGTACCTTCACTAACATTTGTCCTTCTGCCAGTTATGATATTTAAAAGGGATAGATGGCATTTGGGGTGTCTATTAATACATCTAAACTGCTCAATGCTGACATAATGGAATGACATAAACAGAATCCATTTCCATTTTAATGCAAAGACGCCGTATCTGATGCCGTTTTAACATACTTTACACCTCACGCTATGTAATCCAAATTGCTACTAAAATAAAAATTGCACAGTTAGTGCTTTTACATTCTCCTAATTAATCAACTTTTCAGAAATGTATATGAGACAGCAAAGTTTTAAGTAAGCTGTTACCTGTAAAGAGACTACAGGCACATGTAATGAAAATGTATTTTTGCAAGTGTTTCTTTGTATTGTATCTAAATAGAATAGATAGATGATAGATAGATAGATAGATAGATAGATAGATAGATAGATAGATAGATAGGCAGACAGGCAGACAGGTCTGAGAGAAAGCAAATCTCACATTAAGGCATCTCATTGCATAAATTCTTTCCTAGATATAAACTGGGCACTTTCAGTGTTAAAAATTAGAATTCTGAGCTCAGTAATATTTCAGGCAATGGATGAAATGGTTATAGATTATGTCTTGATGGTGGGAGAGAGAACAATCCCTGAGTTCCTTCCCAGAAGCTACTTTCACACTGGGAGATTCTGATTCATATTACAACATTAATTAAAGGTACAGAACATGAGGACATGCCCTGGTGACCATTTTTTACAACACTGGGTCATCTGCTCTTTTTCATACATTATGAAAAATATAATGCCCAGATTTTTAATGGGATCTACACAGTCCTTATAGAAATATATTTGCCCTTAGGAATTTAATAAGGGAGATTTTATAACAAAAAAATAAACTTGTTCATGATTTAAAATACTGAAAATGGTGCTATGTTAGCCATTAATTAATTAATACATTCACTCATTCATCAATTATTTATAGAATATGTCCTATGTGCCAGACCTACATAAATAAAATTATGGAAGAAACATGGCCCTCTCCTTCCTTCTTTCCTCGGCTTCTTGCTTTGAACAAACATGCATTAAGCATCTTCTACTGTCAAAAACTACAGTAAGTTCCAGAGGGGCTATGGTGATAAAACACACATCCCTTATTCTCACTGATTTCTCAAAGAGCTGGGGGGAAGCTGTAATTGGAGAGGACGAGCAAGCATTAGAGAAAGGTGCTGCGAAAGCAGAGATCTATAGCTCAGCAGAGGAAGAGACTTATGTGTCTGAGGACGAAACATTAAACTGGACAAGAAGAGGATGAGAGGACTTTCAGGATACTGTTCCATGCAGAGGGGACTATATTACAGGGGCTTGGAAGTGTGAGAATGGACAAGTTCAGGGAGCGGTTTTTGTTGAGTGATATCCTGACCAAGGCCTTTTGCACCAGACTTCCTTTTTGCTCAGGCACCATCCCCTTTTCACACCCTGAGATGTGATACTGCAGTTGATCCAGAGGTGTATGGAAATAGGAAACAAAGATAGCAAATTCTTGGTTTTTAAGCAGCAAAGTCATAGTCCAGGTAGCACACAGGTACTCACGACTCACTCTCTGCACAAATGTCCTCCTCTCCTACCTTATTGTCCTTCATAGCACTCACCACCACCTGAAAGTATTTGTTTATTGTCTGCTCCCCCAAGTAAAACAGATGCTCTGTGAGACCGGTGTCCTTGTCTTCCTAATAGCTTTATTCCATTCACTCATTTACTCATTCAATTAACTAAAATTAACTGTGCTGCAACTACATGAATGATACTGTGCTATGAGTCAGAAATATAAAGATGAACTAGAAAGGAACAAAAATTCCTGGTTTTGGAGATCTTATTCAGGAAGTTGGGTGTATTGGTGATCTATTCCTCTCCAACAATCTACTCCAAAACTTAGTGGTTCAATACAAGAATTTATTATTTTATTTGTTGAGTCTACTGGTCAAGAATTAGAACAGAGCATAGCCTGGATAAGCTGATTTCTACTCCATGAAGTCTAGAGTCTAAGCTAAAATGGCTTGGACAGCCAGGGTCTGAACCAGTGAGGACTGGCTGAGCAGCTTTCTCTCTCTCTCCATAGGGCCTTTCCATGTGGCTAATTTGAGCTCCCTCAGAGCAAGGACCCCTCAGGCTCTGAGCTCCTGGAGGTCAAAGTGGAAGTTGCCAATCCTTTTAAAGATGAGTCCTGGGACTGCCCTAGCATCACTGTCATCATGGTGTATTTGTCAAAGTAGTCAAGGCAAGTTCAGAGTGGAGGAAAGGGGAAACAGACTACCCTCCCCCTCCCCCCACCTTTCAACGGGGAGAGTGTCCAAGAATTTGCAGCATCTTTAAACCACTAGAGCTACACCTGTCCTCAAATAACTGTGCATGAGGCAAAATGAAAAGAACCAATAAGACAGCAGTGCTGTCATCAAAAGCAAGACTTGGTTGACATCTGACAGACATGATTTTGAGTCCTGATTCCAATGTATAATAGGTATGTGTCGTTGAGTAAGTTATTTAACCACTCTGAATTTTTGTTTTTCCATATGTAAAAGGGGAAAATAATTATACTCAAATTTATAGAGATGTTTTAAGAATTTTTTAAATGAGATTTCACTCAAACTCACACAGAGATTCACTTGTAAATAGACATGCTCACCTATCGACATAGCAATATGCACGCACAAGCAGCACGTTCTTGGCCCAAACATCAGAACGTGGTAAACACTCAAGGGATGCTAGTTGCTGTACTCTAAGAATAGTACAAATAAAGTAAATATGGCTTTTTCATACTTTCAGTTTTCAGGTTTTCAAATATATGCTCCCATCTACAAAGACTAGAAACATTGGAAATTCTTTTGGGACAAAAGAAATAAATCAAACTCAGTTCCAGTCATTCAAGAAAAAGAGATTGAAAGGTTAAATAGAAAATAATAAATAAAGATGAGGCAATAAAATAGTCACCAGCCTACAAATGGGGTCCTAGAAAAAAATAAAACAAATCTCTAAGCAGGCAGTATCGATAGAGCAGAATATTATTTTCCGTACATCTTTACTCTGTGTTACACAGAGAATTCTGAGCGAATTTCCTTAGAGAGAAAGAAAGGGCATGATTAGTTCGCAGTGGTGGGTTGGGAGGCAAAATTAGTGTAAACTCTTAGATGCAAAGAGATAACTGGTGGATCAAACCAATGGCCTGTAAAAATCACCAAGTTTAATAGAGAGTCAGAACATAACAACATGGATTAAAGTCCTTCACTAACCATGTGATGATGACAGGTGACACACAGAGAAGGAAAAGGTCCTCTCGGCCTACAAGTCATCTCTTAGCACAATAAACACACATAAGACTCAAAGAGGGAGAAAAGAACATGCCCTTCATTTAAAAATTTTACTAACTTCTTAAAACCTATAGTATCAAAAATCTAAAGGAGCCCTGGCCAGTGTGACTCAGTTGGTTAGGCATTGTCCTATGCACTGAAAGGTTGCAGGTTCGACTCCCAGTCAGGGCACATGCCCAGGTTTCGGGTTTGATCCCCAGTGGGGGACATGCAAGAGGCAGCCAATCTATGCATCTCTTTCACATCAATGTTTTTTGCTCTCTCTACCTCTCTCCTCTTCTCTCTCTAAAAAAAATCAACAAAAAATATTGTTTAAATCTAAAGGAAACCACTACAAAGTGGCTAATTTCTGATTTTTAGACTTACATGAGGTATGCAGACAATATAGGTCAATAGATTGTCCCATATGTAATTGAATTACCATCAAATTCCTAATTTCATGAAAAATGCCATGATACAGTTAAATACTCTGTTTTCCTCAAGTTATTAAAAGTTACCATCAATAAGTTTCTTAAGGGAAGTTTCAATGTTCTAGTTATTACTTCGTGCTAGAGATGACCTAAAAATGCTGGTTTCCCCCCAGGCATTATCTTTCATGGGCAGTAGCGGAGTTAATTTACTTTGCCAACCAAAAAAAAAAAAAACTCCAAGTTTCATTCTTCTCAAGATTATATGTGAAATTTAAAAAAGCAAACCTATTCAGAGCGAAACACATGGGCAAGAGGCCAAGAAAAGTGAGCACTCGGGATATAAGAACATCGAAGATAAGAGTCAGCATAATTCAGGTAGGAGTCTTCCCTGGTCCTCTGTGAGCCCTGGATTGGCATGAAAAATGGGTTAGAAGATAATGAATTAGCTTTGCCAGGTACTCCTAGCCTCTACCTCCTATAAGGTTATATGAAATACAAAAAGCCATTTGATATCTTCCAGAAAGTGTCCCGTCTTATCATCACTGTGGTTACAACCATGAAATACTTCTAAGCTCTATGTTCCAGCTGAAGGGTAAGTGGGATGAAGAGGCCACACATTTATGGAGAAAAGGGGTTGTTATAAAACTGCTCATTGGTAACTTGTAAAACCAGTCATGAACCTTATAAGTTGACCCCTTCATTTTTGTTCAAAATCCATTGAGAAGGCACATACCTTGCAGTTTTCTACCATAATAATCAAGGCAACAGCTGTATGGAATTTGTGAATTAAAATTTGGTAAAAGTTATTATAAATAGCCCTGGCTGGAGGCTGTCAAGTGTGATTCGCAGTCAAGGGCATGTACCTAGGTTGCAGGTTTAATTCCCAGCCCCGGTCAGGGTGTGTGTGTGAGGCAGCCAGTCAATGTGCCTCTTTCACATCGATGTTTCTCACTCCCCCTTCCTCTCTCCCTTCCATTCTCTCTCTCTCTCTAAAAAAAAAAAAAAAAAAAAAAAAAAAAAAAAAAAAAAAAAAAAAAGGCAATGGAAAAAATATCCTCAGGGGAGAATTAACAACAACAACAAAAGTTATTAAAATAGAAAAAATGACTATGTTAAGCACTTCGTATGCATTACCTCATTTAAGCCAAGGCAAATTAGTCCCATTTATTTATTTAATCCTCACCAAGGACATGCTTAGAGAAAGGGAGAAAAAGAGAGAGAGAAACATTAATCCATTGCTTTCCGTAAGCTCTCTTGAATCAAACCCAGGTATGTGCCCTGACCAGGAACTGAGCGGGCAACTTTTTGGTGTACCAGTTGAGCCACTATGACTGGACAAATTAGTCCCATTTTAAAGATAAGAGAGAAAGACAGAAAAATAAAGTAACTAATGTCACCCTGACATTAACTGGCATGGATTGTGGGAATTAACCATTCCTATAAGACTCCTAATGAATACATAAAACTGCTCCTTATGATGCTGTTTTTAACTGAACGTATGAACTTAGGTGAGTCACTGCTCTTCCTCTCCTTATATCTTTCCCAGCATTTACAATGTGAGGATGGCAGCACCAGCCTTCTTCAGTGAAGTTCTGGTGGAAAGCAATTACAAAGTGTCTGGATGACAATGCTGTAAGGTCATTTCCTTCTCTCTCCTCCATTTGCTGTTGAATCTACTTTCCTTCCGTCATAGTGAGAGGCGTTTATTAATGAATTACACTCTTTTCACTCTCCCTGAGTCACAACTTTCTTCTCATATGATATACACAGCCTTGTCTATAAATATAAAACCACACACTAAGCCTTAGCAACACCCTCTGGTAATTAACAGACTTGCTTAAGATTAGTTTTTACTCACTAAGTGGAGGAACTTAATTAAGGAAAATGGAGCATTTACAATGAAGAGGGGAAATATAGGAAGGCTATGTGCAAAGAAGGAATGTATACTTGAGAGGAACAATGCAAACCTAAGATAAATGCAAGGCTTTCTTGAGCTGGGTGTCTTTCCCCTCAAAATATTGACATTTATTCTAAATTGAATAGGAAATTAATTTTGAGTTTCAAAATATCAGTTCCAGCCAACCTGTGTGGCTCAGTGCTTGAGCATGTACCCATGAACCAAGAGGTCCCCTGTTCTATTCCCAGCCAGGGCACATGTGGGGTTGAGGGCTCAATCCCCAGTAGGGGGCGTGCTGGAGGCAACCAATCAATGTTTCTCTCTCATCGATGTTTCCACCTATCCCTCTCCCTTTCTCTTTAAAAAAAAAATCAATAAAAACATATTAAATATCAGTTCTACTAAAAGATACCACTACAAGAATAATTAGTTATGTTTGCTCAAGGTAAAGCAGTACATTAATCAAGGTCTTTTGGATGTAACAGAAACTTATTTCTACTTAGCTTGAATCTTTTTTTAAATTTAATTTTATTTTATTGTTTAAGATATTACAAATAGTAGTACATATGTCTCCTCCCGCCCCTCTCCCCCCCCGCCACCGACCTCCCCCGGCCTCCCTTATCCCCTAGCACTTGCCCTCATCCCTCCACTGTCCCCCCTGCCCCCAGTGTCTTGCGTCTGTTGGTTGTGCTTATATGCATGCATACAAGTCCTTCAATTGATCTCTTACCGCGCCCCCAACCCTCCCTTACCTTCCCGCGGTAGTTTGACAGTCTGTTTGATGCTTCTTTGCCTCTGTCTATTTTCTTAGCTTGAATCTTATTGTGCATAAGGGAGGGGATCAGGATGTAAGATTTACTAGAAGAATATACAGATGTCCAGTGGGACTAAGTTAAGAGAAGTATTTCTGTGATTTGTGAGAGGCAGGGACGAAAATTTAGAAAGCCACTGAGAGTCAAATGTGCAGGCTTAGCCTTGGGGCTGTATCATGTCCTAGCTGTAGCACCCCACTCAATATCTACGTTCTTAATTCACAGTTCTACGTTAACAGAAAACAGGATTGGATTGCCTTGCCTTTAGTCAGAAAGCATGCCTCCTGTTGCCTTCTACTCTCCCATAATTCAACTAATTCATATCACTCGTCTTAGTCACCTTGGGGTACCATAACAGAATATTATACATATGTGTCTGTGTGTGTGTGTATGTGTGTAACTGTATCTTCTGAAAGCATAGAGAAAAAAATGGAGGAAACAAAAGTGTTTTATAGATTCAATTTTTGAAACACATAAATGTTTTATAAAATTATTATTTTTAATTATAAGTGACATTGTTAATATCAACTAATTGATTCTAAAGTTTACATGGAAGGGCAGAGGCCAGAATGGATAGCACAGTACTAAAGAAGAACAAAGTCAGAAGACTGACACTACCCAACTTCAAAACTTAGTATAAAGCAACAGTAATCGAGACAGCAAGGTATTGGTGAAAGAACAGACACATAGATCAATGGAACAGCAAAGAGAGCCCAGAAATAGACACACACAAATATAGTCAAGTGATCTTTGACAAAGGAGTAAAGGCAATATAATAGGGAAGGAATAGTCTTTTCAACAGGGCTAGAACAATTGGATATACACATACAAAAATCTGAATCTAGACTCTGACCTTATACCTTCCACAAAAAATTAACTCAAAATGAATCATAGACCTAAATATAAAATGCATTATTATAAAATTTCTGAAAAAAAACATAGGAGAAATTCTATGTGACCTTTGGTTTGGCAATACTTTTAGATACAATGCGAAAAAGCATAATCCATGAAATAAAAATTTGATAACTTAGACATTATTAAAATTAAAATCCTCCCTTTGAAAGAAACTTTTAAAAATATCAAAGGTCAAGCCACAGACTTAGAGAAAATATTTGCAAACTATCTGTTAAACAAGAGGTGGGGAAGAAGTTGAATGAGTGAAGCACATGGGATTTTTAGGGGAATAAAACTATTCTGTATTATACTATGATGGCGGCTACATAACATCCATTTGTTAGAACCCATAGAACTTTACAGCACAAAGAGTGGACATGAATGTATATAAATTTAAAATTTATTTATGAAGTTGGGGGATCCTATGAAAGAATGCATTCTGTAACAAGAGAATCTCACCGTGTTACAAATATATGAACCAACTTCTCCGAAGCGAGCTGGGGGGAAAGGTTCTGATCCAAGTAATTCTGGACATGAGTGGGGTGTGTAACACTAAGGACAAAAGGAACTGCACACCAAGCACTGTGGTCCAGCTGAGAAAGTTGTTTCCCCAAAGAATATAGGTTAACAGTTATGATACTGTCACACATGCATGTTAAAACTGAACATTAAATAAATGGATGGTGGATGATGGAAGCCATGTTTCTCAATGTTAGAGGGGAAATTCATAGATAAGCAAGGGGCGGAGGCTAGAATGATCCATGTGGAAATGGATTAGAGCTGGAGACAATGGTATAAACTCACGTTTAGCTGGATACAGGTATATATATAACTTAGAGACGTGTATATATGCAGGTTAGTATACACACATATATTTATTTGCTCCATTAGCTGAGAGGGCTACTGCTACCAGAGTAGCAATGAGCACACCTAGTGCCCAGATCTTGGTTTTTAATATCATTCACCAATAAAGGGAACCAAGCTCCCTAGAGAAATGATTGATCCTAAAACTGGGGCACAAAATATATAAGCCTAGACCAGTGGTCAGCAAACTCATTAGTCAATAGAGCCAAATATCAACAGTACAATGATTGAAATTTCTTTTGAGAGCCAAATTTTTTAAACTTAAACTTCTAATGCCACTTCTTTAAAATAGACTCACCCAAGCTGTAATATTTTGTGGAAGAGCCACACTCAAAGGGCCAAAGAGCCACATGTGGCTCACTCGCCGCAGTTTGCCGACCACAGGCCTAGACAATCATGTAGTAAAGAAGTACAAAAGTAACTTTCTTTCATGGCAGTGTGTCAAGGGAACACAAAAGCTAACTAAAAGAGCTCCCAATAGCAAAAGCTGGAAAAATTTAAGCCCAATATGTAGATACTAGAGGCCCGGTGCATGAAATTCATGCACCGGGGGAGGAAGGGCCTTAGCCCAGCCTGCACCCTTTCCAATCTGGGACATCCCTCTCACAATCCAGCACTGCTGGCTCTCAACTGCTTGCCTGCCTGCCTTCCTGATTGCCCCTAACCACTTCTGCCTGCCAGCCTGATCACCCCCTAACCATTCCCCTGCCAGCCTGATTGATGCCTAACTGCTTCCCTGCCAGCCTGATTGCCCCTAACTGCCCTCCCCTGCAAGCCTGGTCCCCCCACAACTGCTCTCTCCTGCAGGCCTGGGTCTCCCGCAACTGCCCTTCCCTGCAGGCCTGGTTGCCCCCAACTTCCCTCCTCTGCCAGCCTGGTCACCCCTAACTGCCCTCCCCTGAAGGCTTGATCACCCCCAACTGCCCTCCCTTGCAGGCCTGGTCCCTCCCAACAGCCGTCCCCTGCTGGCCATCTTGTGGCAGCCATCTTGTGTTCACATGGGGGCAATCATCTTTGACCACATGGGGGCAGCCATCTTGTGTGTTGGAGTGGTGGTCAATTTGCATATCACTTTTTTATTATATAGGATAGAGGCCTGGTGCACGGGTGGGGCCAGCTGGTTTGCCCTGAAGGGTGTCCCGGATCAGGGTGGGGGTTCCCTTGGGGCATGGGGTGGCCTGGGCGAGGGGCCTGTGGTGGTTTGCAGGCCAGCCATGCCCCCTGGTGACCCAAGTGGAGGCCCTGGTATCTGGGATTTATTTATCTTCTATAATTGAAACTTTGTAGCCTTGAGCAGAAGCCAAGGCAGGCCAGGGCTGCGGAAGCTTGGCTTCCTCCATCGCTGGGGGCAACTCAAGCCTCCTGCTCTCTCCAGCTCCATGGCTGCCACCATTTTTCTTAGGATTTATTTATCTTCTATAATTGAAACTGTGTAGCCTTGAGTGGAGGCCTGGCCTGGCCAGGGTGTGTAGAAAGCTTGGCTTCCTCCATTGCCAGGGAAACCGAAGCCTCCTGCTCGCTCCGTGGCCACAGCCATCTTGGTTGGGTTAATTTGCATACTCGCTCCTGATTGGCTGATGGGCATGGCTTGTGGGTGTATTGAAGTGATGGTTTATTTGCATATTACTCTTTTATTAGATAGGATATATATAATAGTATTGAATTGTAATTCTACATACAAAATTAATATCCATAAGTTCATACAGATATAAACAATAATTGAATAAAATTAATAAATGGAAGAGAAGAGTCAATATTGTCAATATTTTTTTACTAATTCATTTAAAAATAATAGTGAGCACTGGCCGGTTTGGTTCAGTGGATGGAACATTGTCCTGCGCACCAAAGGGTCACAGGTTTGATTCCAGTCAAGGGCACATACCTCTCACATCAATATTTCTCTCTCTCTTCCACTCTCCCTAAAAATCAATGGAAAAATATCCTCAAGTGATGATTTAAAAAAAAAAAAAATAGTGAATCCAAAAAAAAAAAAAAATAGTGAATCCATTACATGTTGAGTGCTATTTTTCAAAAACAAAGTATTTTATAAGAATGGATTGTTTTACATTTTTGCAAAACTTTTGAATATCTGGCTTACTGGAAGAAAACTTGATTCTCATGTCTGCTCTTGCATTTAATCGGTTGTGACACATGTCAAACAGATTCTGGAAAACTCTCCTGAACACTTGTAAAAGAATGAATATGAAAGGGCAACTTACATCTTAGCATTCCTGTGAAAATAGCCTTGGTCTCCTGGATCCCTTGAAAATGTCTCAGAGACACCACCCCCTCTACAGACCAACTTTGAGACTTACCTACCAATTTATAACATATACAGAGGAACATATTAAATGACACCTAAGAAGACCATCAGCAAAATATAGAATATGGGGAATTACAGGACAATGGCCTAGTTTCTTCAACAAATAAATTATAATAAAAGAGAAGATGAAAAAAATTGTCAACTAAAAGGAACTTAAGAGACATACCTATTAAATACAATATGAAGCTCTTGTTTGAATTCTGATTTGAACAATTTTTAAAAATGGATTTATGATGTAATAGGTGAAAATTAAACACTGACAAGATATTTGATATTATATGAGAATGGTTAAAAATTTTTAAGGGGGGAATTGACATTTTGGTTACATTTACAAAAAAAATGCTTATAGTTTAGAGATAGATGCTGAAATAATTACAGATAAAATGGTATAATATTCAGGACTTGCTTCAAAACAGTTCATTGGAACAGAGGAGAGAACATGGGCAGGAAATAAGGTTGGGTGATGAGTTCACAAACTTCATAAACACTATTTTTCTCTATTTTTGCATATTTTTCCATTTTTTCATAATAAGCAAAGAAAAACCAAACAAGATGAAGTCTCCAGAGGTGTCTCCTGGAACTTGGTGCTCTCAGGCCTAACTCTGTTTTGAGGTCCTGGAATGCAATCTGAATAAGAGATGAGGCAGTTTAGACACCCCATGGTCCAGCCACCAACTCAGACGTGGCTATAAAGGGTTATTGCTGATTTCTGCATAAGAAAAGTAGGCTGAATGATGTTAGAGGAGCTTTTATTCTGAGTGTTTTTATGACAATTGGCCTTCTGAGCATTTCTGCTTTGTGCTCCAATACAGGCGCTGTGGGTATGAGAGCTGCATAGAAACAAGCAGGGCGCTGGATGCCAAGGCTTGTGTCCCTTTTGTGTAAGTTTTGGGAAGCCCTGCTAAATCATAAATTATCTACTTAAAAATCCTATGGAAAGAAACGTAGCTTAAACATTTTTTCATCAAGTGACACATGAAAAACAGTATTAAAACATCTGTAATAAAGAGTTGATATTCTAATATAAAAGACATTTACCATGTTCCATACTAAGTGCTATGGACTGAATTGTGTCCTCCCAAATTGCATATGTCGAAGGCATAATCACAATGTGACTGTATTTGGAGACAGGGCCTATAAAGAGGAACAATTATATGAGTTTATAAGGGGGGTGGAGGGGGCCGGGTCCAGTAGGATCCGTATCCATGTGGAAGAGATACCAGAGTTCCCTTGCTACGTGCACCTAGAGGAAAGGCCTTGTGAGGGTGCAGAGAGAAGGCAGCCACCTGCCAGAAAGAGAGCTCTCCTTAGAAACCAAGCCCTGCGGGACCTTGTACTAGGCTCCTGGCCTCCAGAAATGCAAGAGGTAAATGTCATTGTCTGACCACCCAGCCTACAGTATTTTGTTATGGCAGCCCAAGCAGACTAATACATTATGAACTCTATGCAGTAATGATATATGTTTATCACATATTGCTAAGGAAAAAACAGCCTGTCACAAACAATAGGCTAAGTATGATTTCATTTATGCAAAAAGCGAACAGAAACAAGGCAATTTAGACCCTACATCTGTGAGCATATGTGTGTGACATGTATCTGGATGATTCTGTGAGTAGTGACTGTTTCCCCAAACTCGTTTATATACTGTGACCACCACCCCTCCCCTCCCCCCCCCCCCCCACCCAGGGACTCCTTTACCCTCAAGGTAAAGATGTCACTGCAGAACTGGAGATAGAAAAAGTCACCCAACTCTGGACATTTCCGTTTTTAAAAGCTGAGATTCGCATGTAAAACACTTGCAAAAACATTTTTTGTTTGTGTGTTTCCTATCATAGAAGAGGTGGTGAGGAGATACCGCTCCCTGGGTAGGAAAACAAGGAAGAAAGGAAATAAGATTTTGGCAAATAAGTCCCTGGAGACTGACTTCAAGGGACCGGAGACACAGAACCCTCAGGTAAGTACAGGGTTTGTGAGCGAAGATGCCCAGTGCCTGCTTTGCCTCTGAACCTTCCAAAGGAGGTTCTAAATCAAGGCATGAGGCGCTTGAAAATGGATGGTTGTAGAAGGGAGAGCAGTGAGAGATAGAGTAGCTCCAAAGTAGCCCACCAAGTTCCCCTTAGCCTTGAAGAACTGTCCCTCACTAGCAGAGAAGAAGGAAAGGAAGTCTACTTGCACACCCGAAGTGCTCCTGGATGAGCCAGCAGTGTGGCCAAGACCAAATGGAACTGCCAGCAATACTGCTGGATGCCTGTGAAGCAGAAATTTTAAGGGGATATAGGCAGGCTTAGGGATTTTTTAGAATTAGGATCCATGGAAAAGCATGGGGCTGCAGACTGGGAGAAGGTACATTTCCATAACACAAGGAAGCCAGGTGCAGGTACATTTCTGTAAGACAAGGAGGCAGCAACAGGTATATTTCCATAAGACAAGGGAACTGGAACTAGCCAAGAAAGGTCTATATTTACAAAATAAAGAGAAGGATGCCCTTCATTCAGAAGGAGGAGAAGCAAGCCCAAAGGGAACAGGAAAACAATAAGGAAGGAGGGGGAGGGAAGGAGGGGAGAGAACCCCACATGAGCCTAGGAGTTACTATAGTAACCATTCTAAGGGAATAGTGACCAATCAGAGGGGATATCAAGGCACCAGGATCTGCAGCCTTTATAAGCTGTAGGGAAGAGGGACTCAGTGGGACTCTTCCCCCTCCCTACATGGGAGTCAGTTCTGGGAGACTTTTCCCCCTCCCTACTTGGGAGTCCATTCTGTGGGACTCTTCCCTCTCCCCACGTGGGAGTCTGTACTTGTTCTTCAATAAATCTCCACCTTTGCTATACCACTTTCTGTCCGTGGATTCATTCTTCGATTCCGGTGGACAAAGAATCCGGGTTCCAGTCCAAAACTTCGGTATCACCTGGGAATGGGGCACACCTGGAACTGGGTAGGATGCTACATACCCTAGACCAGTGGTCGGCAAACTGCGGCTCGCGAGCCACATGCCTAGACTAGACTAAATGTTACCGTGTAGTTGGAAGCTGTGAGGATTAGGCAATTGTGGCATATTGTGTGCAAAGAGGTAAAAGGTAGTATATGACAGTGGTCGGCAAACTCATCAGTCAACAGAGCAGCAAACCGCGGCTCGCGAGCCACGGTTTGCCGACCACTGCCCTAGACTACTCTAGGGTGAACAGGCCCCATGGGGGTCCAGCCGGCTCCTCACTCCAGAAGCCCGGACCCTCCTTAAATTCCCAGCATTAAGATAAGCCTCAGGGAAGGAAGACAGGCTGGGGAAACTGAATTGTCAGCACTTACACTTGTAAGAAGAGCTTTGCTACGATTGACTGTAATTTTGCTTCCTGCCTTTGGGTGAAACAGATGATCAAAACAGTGATTATAAAGAAAAACGGTATGTGCGTGTGTGTAAATATCGCTAAATGTAGAAACAGTGATTCTTTGCAGGACAGAGTAAGACTTGGAGAACTTTTCATATTATTTATACTTCCATAAATTGTTTCTGTTTCTCACATCCAGCACATAATACTTTTACAATAAAGGTTTTTGCTTTTAAGAAATAATGATGAGCCCTGGCTGGCGTGGGTTAGTGGTTAGAGCATCGGCCCATGCACCTTTAAAGGGTCATGGGTTTGATTCCTGGTCAAGGGCCTATACCTGGGTTGCAGGTTTAGTCCCTGGCCCCAGGCAGGGTGTATACAGGAGGCAACGGATCCATGTGTCTCTCTCACATCAATGTTTCTCTCTCTCTCCACCTTTTACTCCCTTCCACTCTCTAAATCAATGGGAAAAATATCTGCAGTTGAGGATTAACAAAAATAAGAAACAATGATGAAAGCCAAAGTTTCTCATGAACAGAGCTGTGGGCCTCTGGTGGGACATCTGCATGGTGCATTTACCCTGCGACACATCAGGGCAAACACGGTGTCTGAGAATAATGGGGGAGGCCTGAGAGACTTTCTGTGTCACAAAGAAGAAAAAATGTAACTGTGAAATATTAAAGAATTGCCAAAGGTACCTGAGGTAGGCTAGATAGGGAGGAAAACCTGGCACAGCCCTGCCACTTCTCACCGAAACACTGATGTCTCTCCAAGAAGGAAAACATGTTAACAAGTAAAATCTTTGCATATCACTCGATGGCAAAGTCTACAAAAGAACACCTGCTAAAATGGAGCACATCCTCTATCCCCACCACAGAATTAGTTAGATTTCACCCATTATGTACTTTTTATCCTTTTCAATCTTATCAATACAAAGAGACAACTACATTTCTAAAGAATCCATTTAGCCGTAATGGTTTAGTTACTCTAGGTTCAATATTTACATGTAGTACAGTTCTTGGAAACACTCATTTCAAATCAATAAATGTTTGTGGGGCACGCTTTATATGCAGTCTATTTGTTTGTCTATATGAGTGCGAAGACGAGTAAGACAGAGTCCCTGCCCTAGGGTATTTTCCGTCTTTGAGGGTGGAAAATATGTAAACAGCTAATAATTATATAAGATAAAATAAAACAAGTACCATTAATAATCAAAAGAAAATAGCTGGGGGAGCATATGGAAATGAGCATTTAATTCTACATGGGTATTTGGGCTGGCTTTTAGATAATGATGATGATGTAAAAGAGAAATGGCAAGGGCGGTCAAGACTAAGAGAAGATCATGAACAAAAGCAAGAAAGCATGAAAAGAAGGCTGAGTTTCTTCCTCACATCAGCATCAGGTCTCTAAGAAAACACATTCCAGACCATTCATGGAAACTATTAATCATTTTATATTCCATAGTCACTTTTCTCATGTAGCCAGAGGCCAAGTAAGTAGACCTGGTCTAAAATTATTAGAAAGAGAAAGTGAAATAGAAATGCACTTAGCAAATGTGGGTTCCTTGAAAGGCAAAGGCACTCATACACCATGCATGGGCAACTTGGAAGGCTCTCTGTGGGTAGCACTGTGAGACCCAGTTAACCTAAAAAGTGCTGAAACGTAGCATGTAACAAGACTGGAGCTTGAAAATAAGCAGGTAGACTCCCCCCCCCACCCCCGGGTTCAAAATACTTCAAATTATACTGAACATAAATCATAATTGTAAGTAGCCAGCTGGGATGCATTTAGAACAAATCTTTGATGGCTTCATCTGTTGGGATCCATCATAGCTAGTGGAGTAGCAGCACCCTCTATTGGAAAGGAGGTCTCTTGAATGCCAATTACTATCAGAAAAACCTTTACAAATTACAAATAAAAGAGGTAAGTTGCTCTATAGGATTCAATAAACCACTCACAAAACAGATTTTCCTATCCAGTGTATTTTCTACAAAAGTAATTATTGCAAGATCATTCCTTTTTATATTAACTCTAAACTTTAGTTCAATACTGTCTGACTTTCTTAAAAACCAATGAACATGTTCATTGACAATAGTCCATGAAAAGTATGTATGATTCCTAGAAAAAGCATAGCCGAGAAAGTACATAAAAGAGAAAAACAGGTACTGTAGAGCTAAAAAAAAAAAAAAAAAAAAAAAAAAAAAAGTCTTACTGAAATTTTAAATGCTGATCAAAATATATTTTAAAAATCTATAACTCTATATACAAAATTAATCTATTGCTATTTCATTTCATTGACCAATTCAACAATATCCTCCACATGTGATTCAAAAATAAAAATAGCATTGTCATGTGTAGAGAGAGCCTGGGAGGGCAAGTGGGCATTTCTTTAATTATTGTCAGCTGAATCTAGTGGTGTTGGCAAAGCCACATCCTGGAAACACGCTTTGCCAAAAGGCAGGAGTGTTGTCAGCTTGACCTTCAACCCAGGTACCAGGGGGTGGGTTTTGTTATTTAAATCCAGCCAAGCACCAGGAATGAATACGACTCTGGCCCACCCAAGAATGCACATAATCTCCTTTTTCTTGACTTTTAGTAAAACTTCCTGTTTTTTGCTGTATAAAATAAACACGCTGTATTGGCTCTGGGTCCCTGTCCCTCTAAGAGGACAGCAATCCCACCTGGCCCCAGCTTTTTCCTTCTATCTCTTTCTTTCATTTTCTCAATCCCCAGCAGCCTCTACTCAGGAAGTAGATTGCTCTCTAGCCATTCTGGACATGGAAAAGAGAGAAATATCCACCGTCATGGACCTCAGCATAAGGGGAAAAGAACAAGGGATCCAATAGTTATGATGCAGTGTGACAGGTACTATCATTAAGACAAGCATTGGTGACAGAGGCGAGCCCCTAAGTCAATATGCAAGATAGGGGTTACCATATAGAAAGGTAGAAGTGCTTGGGTTGTATCCTGAAGACTAGCAAGGAATAAATCACAGAGAAGACCAGAGAAAAGTTTTTCAGAAATAGGGAAGAGAAGGTTCAAAGGCACAGAGACTTAAAAGACACTGGGCTATTGAGGGACCACCAGGTCCATAAACAGTACAGAGATGCAGTATACTACCACATGGGGAATATTGAGAGATGAGGATGGAAGTGGAGATGGGTTGTGCATCTCAGAAACAGAAAGGATGCTAGAGGGCATCTAGGTCTGGATCCCTGAACACTTCTGTGAGCTGACACCGACCACCCATACAACTACACTGGCTCTCATTTTGCACTCTGAGGTCTCTCAATATGAGACGAATCCCACTTTCATTCATGAAACTAAAATCAACGGAGTTTTTTTTTTTTTAAAAGATGAAACACAGAACCGAAGTACTAAAAAATTGACTAGATATGAAATTTTTCACTAATAAAGATCATCAAAACTGAGCTGGTGTTGGGCTAGAACAGTGGTCGGCAAACTGCGGCTCACGAGCCACATGCGGCTCGCGAGCCTTGGTTTGCCGCTATGTTGACTAATGAGTTTGCCGACCACTGCTCTAGGTCCTAGGAGATAAGTTATATATTGCAGAACACCCAGAGTTACTGGTAACATGATTCCCTTTTCAGCACTGAGGAGCTAAAACAAATAACCGAGTCTTCAGATTTATCTCCAGACTCCAGAGAGGACACTTCCAACAGGGCCCTTAATGGCTTCTGCAAATATCACAAAACTTCTGAGTGCAGGTGAAGAGGGAAGGCTCTCTAATCCCCAAGGTCATTGCCTAAGGCTCCTGTGCACTTCCCTGGAGAACCTCTCTTCTCCTCATCAGGCTGAGCACCACTCATTTGCTCTCCCTACGGACTCTGTGGAAGCAATTACTAAGTGTGATCATGATTCTACTGATCAGATGAGTTTGCAGTACAAGGGAACAAAATCAACCATGTTAATTTCTGTGGAGCAAGGAGGGAAGGGGGCAGTGGTACTTGCCAAGTAGAGAAATCGTAGTGCCTCACAGAAAGCAATTCAATTTGCAATCTCTAGATGTAAACTGGAATTAAAAATAATGAAAGGCACAAGGCAATGGCATACAAAAGTCCAGGTAATGTCAGTGAAAAAGGAAAGCATCCTTCAAAATGCACGTGCCCTTCTCAACTTGTGTTCTCCTATCAATCTGACAATAATTCCCACATTTGCCACTATTTAATCAGCAAAAGGTTAAAGGAGACAATGCAATTAAACTTCAGAGTGAAAACAGATGCAGATCTCCCTCTTTCATATTGTGTGTATCATATGAGATGAAATGAACTAAGAGGGGAAAGTGAGGGGGAAAGGAGAGGCACAGACACCCAGGAGAGGCAGTCAATGGGAACAAAAATTGAAACTGTAAGAGCAGAGGGAGGCATAAGAGTGAGGGTCATTGCAAGAACAAAAGAAGCAGTTCATCTCAGTTGCTCAAGGACTAAGGACCTACGCTTAGGAAACAGACAGACCTGAAGTCAAATACCAGCTCCACCCTTTCTAGTTGACTGACCTCTGGCAAATTATTTAACTACTAGAGGCTCAGTGCACAAATGCGTGCACTGGTGGGGTCCAGCTGGCTCACCCCAATGGGGACCGATCGGGGGCAGGTTTGGGCAGGGCAAGAGGCAGAGATCATTCTGGTCATTTCAGTCATTCCGCTGTTTGGTTGCTGAGCTTTTATTATATAGGATAGAAAGGTTGAATTTTTCCACCTGTGCCACCCTACATCTTACTGAAAGACAAAATCAGATACAATGAATGCAGAGTGTCTCCCACATAACAAGCATTTAAGCTTGAAAAATAAAAAATGCCCAGCATACATCAAGAAAGCAATAATTATTGGGTTAAATTGTAAAGAAGTGAAAAGAAAAAATTGCATTCCTTTGTGTTTGAGAAAAAGAGTTGCCAATAACACCCTGGGAAACTGGCAATTACAGAGTGAAGTATTGATGTGGCCCCAGAGAAAGTCTCAATACTTCCAAACCTTCACAGGAGGCCACATTAGAATAACCTCATTTTAACTGAATACCAATAATGACTAAACTTGTTGATGAATTATGCAGTATTTATATTATAATCATAAGTTTTTTAGAGTGAGAGAAATTTTTAAAAACTAATCAGTATAGTTTTATTGTATATCAATAATACCTCAATAAAGCTACTTTAAAAAAGAACAAATTTTCTTATCCATGAAAGACTTAGGGCCAGAGAGTTAAAATTATTTTAATCAAAGTCTTCAATATTGGAATAAGAACTGAGCACACTGGTTGAGAGCTTAGGTTTAATTACAAACTGAATTGTGTCTTCCCTCCCCTGACCCAATTCATACATTGAGGCCCCAACCCCCAGTGTGACTGTGTTTGGATCAGGACCTTTAAAGACATAATTAAGGTTAAATGAGGTCATAACAATGAGGCCCTAATCGAATAGGACTGGTGTTCTTACAAAAAGAGGAAGAGACACCAAGAGTACACAGGCACCGAGTAAAGAGCACTTGAGGACAAAGAGAAGGTAGTCAGGAGAACCACGCCCTGCAGCACTTTGATCTTGGACTCCTAGCCTCCAGAACTGTGAGAAAATGAATTTCTATGACATTTTGTTAAGAAAGCCTAGCAGACTAACACACTACAATTCCCCGGCAGATGACAGTGGAGTGACTTGAGAAAAATATCCAGCCCCTTTGGGCCTCCATTCCCTCCTCTATGAATAGAGATGATGTCACTGTCACCATCGTCATCTTGGGTATCTGGAGATAGCGAGAGAATGTATTTAAAGATCTTACTATAGTGTCAGGCACTCCGGAAGCCCTTGGTAAATGTTAACTTTAAATAGGAATTTTATGATCCTGAATCAGTAATATGACCTGAGACTCTTCATTCCAGGGCTTGTCCTATGAAATCCTCTAATACTTTTGTCTGAAATGCACCCTTTAAGATTATGTATCATGTACATTTTTTTTACAAACCAAAAAAGTTTTAAAAAAGGAAAACAATGATCAATCCTCCTATATAATAAAGAGGTAATATGCGAATTGACCATCATGCCCTCCCACAAGAGGGCCACCCCCATGTGGTCACAAGATGGCCGGCAGAGGAGGGAAGTTAGGGGAGACTGGGCCGGCAGGAGAGGGCAGTTGGGGGCAATCGGGCTGGCAGGGGAGCAGTTAGGCATTAATCAGGCTGGCAGGGGAGTGGTTAGGGGGTGATCAGGCTGGTAGGCAGAAGTGGTTAGGTGCAATTGGGCAGTCAGGCAGGTGAGCAGTTGGGAGCCAGCAGTCCCAGATTGTGAGAGGGATGTCTGACTGCCAGTTTAGGCCCAATCACACAGGGATTGGCCCTAAATTGGCAGTCGGATATCCCCTGAGGGTTCCCAGATTGGAGAGGGTGCAGACTGGGCTGAGGGACACCACCCCCCGACACACACCCAGTGCATGAATTTTGCACACCTGGGCTCTAGTATAAAGATAAAGGAACTGCTACTTTGACTGCTTGATTATCTATTCAATTTTGTCCAAAGTGAAGATCCCCAATCAGGGTATGAGTTACCATACAAAAACCAGGTATCCCAATCTTGGCTCTTAGCAATCTCCTTCCAGGCCCGAGGATGTGCTTTCTTCTCATCCTTTCTTCCCTGGAAACAAATATAGTCATTGCCCTCTACAAAAGAGTTCAATGTGTCGGGGGCGGGAGGGGGACGGGGGCAGGGATTAGGGGGATCTCTTATAAAGGCTTTGGGATGAGAGAAAAGTCTAGTGCTAATTGTAGGACTCAGTTACTTTTGAGGTATTATTGGGGAGAATAATGTCCATGAAAGGTTTCAGAAAAGGAAATATTTTTTAAATTCATGGGTTTTCAAAAATTGATCCCCTGAACATGGAGCAATGTGGGGACCATGTGCCAGGCTACAAACTCACAGAGACCAGATGCCAAAGTGATGAGACACCTGGAAGTTACTACCAATGCCAAGGAAGGTGTATAGTTCATCCTGTCCCAGTAGTAGGAAATTTTCACCTCCTTTCAATAATTCAAAGGATACTTTTTCACCTCTAAATTAACTTGACTGAGAAAAGGGTGAGAAATTACTTAACCCTTACCCTCATGTGCCATTTCAAAAACAGTGGCCAGGTCTTTCAGCTCCCCACTGGGGTCAAAACAGTAACAACAAACCAGAAGTGCTTTGTGTCATACTAACAAGAGAATTCCTGGCAGGGAGCGTGCCTCAACACCAGAAATTTCTTTGTTTAGGGTTAGGTTTAAGGTGCAGGTTAGGGTTAACTTAGGGCTAAGTGTATGGTTAAGATTAAGTTTAAGGTTACATGTAGGGTTATGTTTTGGGTTAGGGTTATGATTAGGGTTTAAATTAGGTGTAGGTTTAAAGTTAGTATTAGAGTTAAGGTCAGAGTTAGGGCTAGGTTTAGGTTTATTATTAGGGTTAGTTTTAGGATTAGAATTAGTTTTATAGTTGGTTTTTAACATGAGAAGTTGGGGGTTGGCAAGAGTGAGGAATTGTTTGTCAGATTCATGTGGCTTAGATTAGAGATGACATCAAACATTTTCTGTATGTATCTGCCATGAGCATTTTGTTGTTATTGCTGAAAATTAAAAAAAAAATTACAGAGATATTGCTTTGGTTAATTTCAAAATTTATATATCCAGCAGTTCATGTTCAATTTCTCATTTAATCTTTATGGCCAATGAGGAAGAAGAGAAGTGTAATGGAAAGAATGGGTGTTGAGTTAAACCACTCTGGGTTCAAATTCTGACTTTCCCTCCACTAGCTAAGCCTCACTCTTCTATCTAAATGAGGATAATAATACCTCCTTGCCAAATAATTGTGAAGTTGACCATCATGTATATGAAGTGCCAGGCACATAGCAGAACTCAATATGTAGGCAGCCATTACTATCATCACTGCTGTTTTCATAACTACAGTACAGCTTTGGAAATAGGCATAGAGAAATGGGAAAACCCTCATAAGGTCACTAAGTCAATGCAAGGTGCAGGTGTGGCAGAACCCATTAAGAATTATTCAGGGAGGCAATGGGCCCAACTAAAAGATTATTTTATGTCATCCAGCCTCCCTTTTAGCTAGAGAGGCAGTGAAATACAAACAAAAATTTAGATGGCACACAGAGAAAGTCTCCTTGAGAGCAGAATGGACAGGTGGCATCGTGCCTGTCTGGTTTGTAGATGTGGTGGCTGAAGGAGCGCAGGAAGCTGGGTCACTGGGCCGTGGAGCTGCCATGCAGCCCTGGTGTGCCCACACCCGAACTTGTGTTTTGAAAAAGAATAACGTTATATCTGGCATCTGTTACCAGCAGCTAAATACAATTCCTAATTGATACACCAGGTCTTTCTGACTCTAAAGCCAGAAAAAGAATGTAGGGAGACCTGCTAACCCCACATCCTGGGAAACCCCTCTTTTCCAGGCAAACAAAGATGGTGAGTGACTCAGAAAGCATGGGTCCTCTTAGAGGAGTATTATCAAAACATATTTTTAAATTTCATTTACATAAGGAACACTTTGATTCATTGAAAAGAAAATAAAATATTTTCATTGAATCCAATTCAATGGATACTGCTTGAGCACCTATATGTAAAGTATTAGAGGAAACAAAGACAAGGCCCAGATCCTGATTAGAGGATCCTACACGAGTATAGTCTGTGTATAGTTATTTATTCATGGGTCCTGCAGTCTAATTGTACTCATTCATTCATTCATTCATTCAGCAAAGATTCTTGAAAAGTTTTTAAATACCAAGTATAGCAACAGCAAAAAATAAGCATCATTCTTGCTCTCATAGAGCTTGTATGGTAGTTAAGGGAGAGACAAATAATAAGCAAGTAATTGAATAAATGAACAACAAAACTTCACTTAGGGTTCTCCAGATAAAGTTCCTTATATTGGGCAGAAGGGAAGATCTTATCTCAAGAGGTGACATTTGGCCTGAGAGACACTAAGTCATTTAGGCAGAGAGAATAGCAAAGGCGAACACTTGAGCCAGAAGGAAGTCTGGCCCATTCGAGGGTCATAAAGAAAGCTAATGGCGAGTAGAATATATGGAGCAAAGGTGGAAATAGTAAGAGAGAAGTCAGAGAAGTAGAAGGGTCATATCCCATCAGATCTTGTAGACCATGACAGTAAATTTGAATTTTATTTCAAGTGCAGTAAGTAAAATGGAAAGTAATTGAAAGAGTCTAAGCAGAGAAGATCTAAATTATGTTTTTAAAAGATCAGTCCAACTGCTGGGTAGAAAATGGATTATGAGGTTGAAAGAGTGGAAGCTGGGAGCCTGATGCTGTATCCAGATAAGAAACAACAGAGCTGGCCTGGAGTGGCAGCCTTGCACTTGAAGAGCAGCAGGCAGGTTTGGAGTATACTTTAGAGTGCAGTCACTTGACCTGCTAGTAGATTGCATCTTACACCAGTACTAGGAATCACCTTTTCCTTGGAGCTTCCTTTAAAACTCACTGTGTTATTTAAAAACTCAAGGATTGCCCTGTAGATGTTGCTCAGTGGTTGAGCATCTACCTATGAACCAGGAGGTCATGGTTCAATTCCCAGGCAGGCTCCATCACCAATAGGGAGCATGCAGGAAGCAGTCTATCAATGATTCTCTCTCATCATTGATATTTTTTTCTCTCTCTCTCCCTCTCCCTTTCTCCCTGAAATCAATTTAAAAATATTTTTAAAATAAATAAATACAAAGTCAAGGATCTAGGAAATATCTTCCTTGCATTCCTTGATCCTGGACTTACCAATACAAAAATACATCAATGCATAAAATAACCCTGGCTGTATAAAAAAGTGAAATTCTTGCACCTCTCTGACATGTTTCTAACAACCTAAACATTTTCTTGCTTTTTCCATCATTTCACCTTAAAATCCCAGCACCATATGTTAATGAAGCACACAAACTAATCCAAGGATCCCCTAACCAAACAGTTGTTTTACAATCAATATGTTAATTCTGAACAAATTAGAAAACATCACCAGGATGGAGGAACACAGAGTGCCATTTACCCACAGAGCACATGTTCTCGCCTCCCCTCTATTTTTATGTCAGGCACACCTAGCCCACAGGAGCAACGAGATGACATCATTGCTTGGAAAACTTTCCCCTTGCTGCTCAGGGGCTCATAAGCCTGTAAGTTCTCTAAGTCTGGAAGAGGCTGGCTTTCTTTCTGTCCTCCTCCCTACCCCATGCCCCTCCTTGTCTCTTCTCCTTTTTCACAGAGGTGCATTCATGAACCTGAGTAGCTGGGAATGGAATCGTGTGGATTACAGGAGGTCTTGGTGCAACTGGAATCAAACTCTGACACAGGCTTTCATTGAAGAAATACCCATTTGGTGGTAAAGGAAAAAAAAAAGAGAGTCTGGCACTATGCCAGGCACATTATCAATGCTGGAAAAATAAAGGAAGAAATTATTTTTAACAGTAATGACCATGGACCTGGAGCTGGGCTGGCGCCTTCCCTAGCTGTGATCTGGCTGGTTTTCCACTGCACAGCGTGTCTAAATAAGGTATTGTCCTGTAACTTTTATAGATAAGGCAACAGAGGCTGAGTAATACTAGATAGTTGGTCAACCATGACATATAGTGAGGGGTGGTAATGCAATTCAAATAGAGATTCCAGCAACTCCAAAGCCTGTGCAATCTCACCACGCTGGGCTCTCCTCCCGTCAGCACAGCAGAGTGATGAACGAGGAGCCTGAAGATGTAGGTTCAAATCTTAACTCAACCACGCACCAGTTCAGGGATCCCAGATTACATAACCCTATCTCCCAGGGCCCCAGCTTTGACGTTCTTCTGGGGCTTGGAGCGAATAATGCATGTGAAGGTATTGTATGAACTGGAAATTTCACGGCGAATTGTTATAAATTTTAAAAACGGAAATAAAATTTGAACAAGTAAATACTTGCCTTTTAAGAATAAATATTTTCTCAAGTATTCAATAATAGAAAGATTTTAATAATGATCACATCTACCGATGCTGGCAAACTTTTATCTGTTTTCACAATAATGACAATAATAATGATAGCTCACATTTATTAAATGCTTAGAATTTTTCAGATTCTGTCTTAAGTGTTAGCTCATTAAATCTCAAAACAAAACAAACAAAAAATGTAGGAAGTAGGTGTTATTATAGGCCCCATTTTTAAAGATGAGGAAAGGGGAGAGAGAGGTGAAGTAACTGAACTGAATGCTAGGCTGTGAATCCAGGCAGCCCTCTCACCCTTCCACAGATTTAATTCCTACCCAGGACTATAGTCCATACTAGAAATCCACCCTCAAATAACTCATTATTCTTTTTACAGAAAGGTATCACTTCCTGAAGAGAAGATGCCTGTCTCTGGTGCATGTTAAATACACCCAGGCAGGTATAGCTGAGTGGAAATCTTTAAGATGAATCCTGGCTCTCCGTAGTAGCTTAAGCCCTTTCTAATCTGACTTTTCATCAGATCCTGGTGACTCGTGACAGGCTAATGAGTTCCTTCCCCCTAAGAGTCTCTCTCTCTCTCTCTCTGTCTGTTCCTGCTGTCCTGGTGTGGTAATCTGGGATTAGAGCAGGAACATCAAATACGATGTTCTGAAGAGTTCTGAACTGCAGGAGGAGAGGGTTAGATACAGGCAAGCTAGAAATAGCGACACCATCAGAAACAAAGAGTCAGGAGGGGCTTTCTCTTTCTATGGCTGTAAATACTGAAGACAGTGTGTACAGCCACCGCTTACATCTTTTAATGTAGAGCAAAAGCTGAATGTGCAGCTGGCTGCCAGAAACCAGTCTACCTCTCTTCTGGGCGCCTTACCATTTGGTCTAGTGCTAACATGCATTGTATCCAGGTGATGCCACGTCATACGCCATCAAGATCATGGGCTGGTTCCCGAGAGGAGACAGGTGGCCAACCACTTGGGAGTGATAGCTACTCGGAGTTATTTAGCAGGACTCCAATGAGCAAAGACAGGACACAGGAGGCCAGCACTTCGCTACAACTTTCCCAAGCACAATGTGTATGTGGTTGTGATCAAGCTAGGTCAAGCTGCGGATCAATTAATAGGTAACAGACATCTACCTTACGCCAGTCCCTGGGCTAGATGCTTTCCTAGGTATTACCTAAGGAAATGCCCATTAAAACAAATAAAAATATCGATGTACATCCAAGTTACAGAGACTTAATATTAAAACAGAATGGAGAAAACCCAGCAGTGGAGCAGAGGCACTTTAGAATTCTCCACCATCTCTCACTCGATGCTAGGGATTATCCTGACAACTGCCTATAGATTTTTCTTTTGTTCCATTATTTAATCTAGTTCAGCATTTCTCAAACCTCAGTGTGCAAAATCATCTTTGACCAGGGTAGAGACAACAAATCTCATTTACTGTGCATCATAGTCAATTTCAGGATGTTTCAAGGGTATTTTCAGAGCCTCTGCGTGAACTTGAGCAGGTTGAACTCAGCATGAACATGTAGGGCTGAGAGGGTGATGGGGGCTGAAACCCTAACTATACCCCATTGTGTGTTTTTTAATCCTCACCTGAGGACATGCTTAGAGAGAGAAAAGGGGGGAGGGAAGGAGGGGGGAGGGAAGGAGGGAGGGAGGGAGGGAGGGAGGGAGGGAGGGAGGGAGGGAGGGAGGGAGGGAGGGAAACATGGGTTGCCTTCCGTACATGCCCCAACCAGCAATGGAACCTATAATCAGGTATGTAGGTATATGCCCTGACCAGGAATCAAACCAGCAACCTTTCAACTCAACCAACAGCCACACTGACCAGCCAATCTGTACCATAGTGTTTATGTTGGGTTGAGAGGAAGATGTACCTTTTTGCAATTCATTTGTCCAGAGAGTGGCCACTTTAGAAGCTGACTTTAGATTTAAATAGTTAGATCTAAGTCCTCTGCTCCTTTAATGATGTACCTCTCAATCCTCACTGGGATGTGAGCGTCACATGCTCAGGGGCCCCACATAATCACTTCTGTATTCCAGCACCTCATTTATAGTGCCTGACACATAACAGATTCTCAGTAAAGGATGGTTAATATATGATGACATTTAAGTAAAATACAGAAAACCAACTTAGCCAATGATAAAGCTAATAATTAGTATTAATATGTAAGACATGTATCAATCATCATATAATCCTCAAAAAATCTCTGTATGATAGGCATTACCATTATTTTTAGCTGAAAAATATATGTACATTTGTTTTACATATATACTTAATATTCATATATTTAATAGAATTAAAATCATAGTATGATCTTGCCTTTTCTCTAAAGAGAAATATTTAAACAATATTGTTCCTTGTCACAATATAGTCTTTTGAACCATAATTTTGTTATATTCTGCAAAATAAATATCCTAACCCATCCAATTTTTAATCTAATGTATTGAAGCATTCTCCTATGGCTGGCCATGGAAACTCCTTCTAATTGTCACTGTAAAAAATAACTTCCAATAACTATTTTTTGTATATAAGCCTTTGCCTTAATCCAGGATGATTAACTTAGAAGAGATTCCTAGATATGACAAAAAACTAGGTCAGAGAGAATGAGCATCTAAAGATTCAGAATACACATTTGTGTGTTTTGTTTTGTTTTTGTGGGTTTGTTTTTTTTTGAAATTTACCTTTTATATGTGTTTCTGCTCAAAGTGATAGGGTTAGGTATTGGGTATATGCTGAGTAATTTACCATGAGTTGTCTATTGCTTTCTCTGGCTTTTGCTTAAAAATGCTATTTATATCATTATCACAAAAACCATAATTGAAGCTTATATTTATCAAGTACTCACAGTGGGGCTAGGGCAGGCTCTACAACAAGCCTTTGGGGTCAGAGGATGTTAATCCCATTTTGTCCATGTTGAGAATAAAGCTAGTAACTGAAGACTGCTCTGCTTGTGGTCAAAAGCTGGGGTCCAGGCTCCTAAAACAGCCACCTTTTAATAGAGGAGGCCCTCAAGCAGGGGTCACTTGGAGTATAAATACCCTTTTCCTGTGTATGGCAGTTTACAGGTCACAGAGCACATCTATTTACATTATTTTAATTGATTACCACATGGAATAGCCCTTTCTTTCCATCATAGCCTGTCTGCCATAGGTTGAAGAGCCAAACTCACAGGAAACAAAAGCAAAGTTGTATTCCTAAGGGAGTCTATGGCAAGACTTCCACTTGGATGCAGCTTGACCTTCCAAGGAGAGTGCTGGAGACGCAGAGAGGAGCATAGGCCTCTGATCCCATAGCCCAGGCTCTGCAGAAGCAACAGATGTTGTTCATTTTCATAGCCACGATGCTCAGTCCTGCTCAAAATATCCACCAAGTCCATCCATTCACAAGTTCCTCTATGTGAATTCAGTGTAGGCTACAGATGTGTGACTAAATTTCCATGTTTTAAAATACACTTTAGGTAAGGGAAAGGCTCACATGGCCTTTTTTTTTTCCTTTCCATTTATAGCATACAAGAGGCCCAATGCACGAAGATTCATGCAAGAATGGGCCTTCCTTCCCCTGGCTGCTGGCACTGCCTTCACTTCGGCCGGAGCCACCTTTCCACCTTCCCATGCTGCCCAGAGGCCCAGAGCAGCTGGGGTGGTGCGGAACACCTGTGTCATCGCCATGGTGACGACGCAAGTGTCCTGCCCCACCCCCGGCCGCTCAGCACCTGCGTATGCAAATTAACCCACCATCTTTGTTGGGTTAATTTGCATACTCGCTCCTGATTGGCTGGCTGTCGTCATGAAGGTACGGTCAGTTTGCATCTTACTCTTTTATTATTGTAGATTGTGACTACAATCCAGTTTCATGACTCTCAGTCTAGTTCACTTTCAAAAATATCATGTTATTCTTTCTCATGTCTATAAACAATGTATAGGATATTCTTGAAAAATTGTGTAAAGGTGAAGCTGCAAAAGGAAAATTCCCATCCTCTTAAAAATAGGATTGGATAAAGGAAGTGCAGTACATATATACAATGGAATACTACTTAGCCTTAAGAAAAGACAAAATATTGCTATATGCGACAACCTGGATGGATCTTGAGAATACTATGCTAAGCTAGACAAGTCAGAAAGAAAAAGTCAAGAACCATATGATTATACTCATATGTGGGATATAAATTGAAAGCAGCAAATGAACAAACAAGACAAACAAACAAAAACTCATAGACACAGACAACAGTATGGTGAAGGGGGTAGTAAAGAAGGTCAAATATATGGTGACAGAAGAAGATTTGACTTTGGGTAGTAAACACATAATGCAATATATGTTTGATGTATCATAGAATTGTAGACTTGAAACATATATAATTTTATTAACCAATGTCACCTCAGTAAAGGTAATAAAAACATGCTGGGAATAGTATAAAGACAGCTTTGATCTGGGCACCCCCCTCATCAAATAGCTCCATTCGATAAACAAAGGAGTTATAACATTCCTAAGCCATACTTCCCCCTTTACCATCCTACAACTATTCCAGCCTTGTCCTTCTCACTTGATTCACACTCTGCCCACCCTTCCATCTCCTATTGTCAAACCTATTGCCATGACCACCTCTTGCCTCTTTCTTTCTTCTTGGAACAAGTTCCCTTCTCCTGAATCTGAATTCTGCCTGATGGAATCATGTTAATATTTTAAGATAATCTCTGTACCCCCCCACCCAATAAAGTAATTATCTTGCTCTTCTCTATATAAACACAATTATTTGTTCTCCCACTAGAGAATTTTCTCATAACTCCGTATCTTATTGCTATTTGTGTATATTTCTTATCTCCCCTGCTATCCTGAAAGCTTGTTCGGGCTCATTTTCATATCCTTCCTAGTGATCCACATATTGTCTTTACAAAGTGTTTACTGAGCTGAATAAGGAAAAATAGATTCTGCATAGCTGATTCTTCAGAAAACCTAGAGTGAAGCTTTCGTTATAGTGTCTCTATTCTAAAATATCTTTGCTTTAACTTAAGATTTGAATGTCAGTCATTGGCTATTTTTTTTTTCAAGTACCTTGTCCTGGATCTCCTACTGTAAGATAATGTTAATGCTCCTTTTACTAAGGGGCTTTAGCACACAGGGGAGTGAGGAGTCCAAGGAAATGGACCTACCACCTGCCATTCCAGCCAGGCATGGCAGCAGCCTACTTATCTATTTTTTTATGTGTTAAAATATACCCAGGTTTCATCTGGGAAGAGCAAAAAAAAGTTCTCCTGTTTTGCTCTTCAGCTAATAATTTCCTTTGACCCTACAAAAAATTTCATGTCCTTTAAATAATTACTATATCTGGAAAGAAAAGAGTTAATAAGCTAAAAAGCCAAATGATACAACTACATGATTTACAAGAGTGAGAACACAAATAATAAGCAAACAAATTAAGAAAATTATCCTCAGGATAAAAGAAGAAAGGAGCCCTAATTAAATCAATCTTAAAGTGTCATTCTAAACCTATAAAATTAACAAACCAATTTCTAATGATTAAGCCTACTGTTGGCACAGATATGAGAAAAGCAACTCCCATATACATTGCTACTGGCAGAGTAAAATTGGCAGAATCCTTCTAGAATGGGAATGGCAGGCAGCAAGAACTATAAAAATGTTCTAATCCTTAGATCCAATATATTTATTTTTGTGAATATGTACTCTAAAAATAATTGAATGGAAGGGAAATAGTATATGCATAGCAAGACTTATTGCAACATTACTAAGAATACAATAAAACCAGGAATAAGGCAATGATTTAGTAAATTGTAATATATCAACAAGATGGAATTTTATACTGTTAAAATTATTGTAACTACTAGATAGAAATGCAGAAATGTTTATGACGTACAATTAAATGAGAAATGCAAAATACAAAATGCTACATACACTATGATTGTGAGAACATAAAATACACATTCAGTGAAGATTTGGAGAGCAACATATAAAAACAAAAACAGTTGCACAGTAGTTGCATTCAGGCATCAAGCTAATAAAGAACTTAAGCTATTTTTACATCAGCCACTTGCTCATGAAACCACCTAATTTCTCAATTCTTCTACTGTTACCTTATTTGTTATCCTAATATGCTTATTGGGACCTATATATGACTTACTCATTCAATTAGAAGTCAGTTCAAGTTAAGTCACAGCCCTGCCTTGTCCCTACAAAACCACACATTCTTACATTTTCAAGATTTTGCCCAAAACACATCTCCTCTAGGAAACTCCCTTCAGTGATTCTCACAGACTTTTTTACTCACTATCTGCTAGATAACTAATTATTTCTATTAGTTAATACATCGTTTTAAGCATTCTTCAATTGTTAGATTATGCATGTTTTTATCTTTCTAAATTTCAAATTCTCAAAAGCAAAAACCTAGTCATCTTCTTCACCATTTCCAACTGAACACAGCACAGAGACTTCCACACAGGGAATACTCAGTAAATGTGCTCAATGGACTCAGCCCTAAATTTTCTAACTTCAAAATATCTAGTCAGTTTGCTTGTAAATACAACCACTAATAATGTTTCTCATGTGCTAAGTTGGTCTATATTTGGCTTATCTTTTTGCTTCCCAGACTTTCTTTACTGCCAATTTTTATTAATTATTGGTATGTCTCTGATAACCTAAAGTAATGTTTAAATCAATTTGCTTTCACTATGCATCATGTCTATAGTTTCATATACTGCCCAATTAATATTCTAGATAGATCTTTTGTAGTCTAACTTTATGTTGAGAGCAGCAAATATGTCTCAACCTCATAAATGTAAACAAACAAGCAAAAACTGGTAAATAAGCCCGGTCGGCGTGGCTCAGTGGTTGAGCATCAACCTATGAACCAATAAGTCAAGGTTGGATTCCCAGTCAGGGCACATGTCCAGGTTGCAGGCTTGATCCCCAGTGGGGGGCATGCAGGGGGCAGCCAATCAATGATTCTCTCTCAACATTGATGTTTCTATCTCTCTCTTTCTCCCTTCCTCTCTGAAATCAATAAAAATGTTTTCTTAAAAATTGATAAATAAAATAACAAAAATTATCATCAAGGTTAAGAGAACAGGAAAGCCTTCAACATATAGTCTGGTTAGAATATGATTTGAGCTGGTAGACTATAACACCAATATGTTTAAAATAAATGAAAATAAGTGAGATAAGCAACTTATAGCAGGCATAATAATAGAAAATTACAACTAAAAGAAACAGATAATAATACTAGTTCCTAAGAAATGTGTTAAAGTTATTAAATTGGATAGTATAAGGTTTATTTAATATCAAAGAGTATTATATGCTAATTGATGAACCATAAGAAATAATCATTGATTATTTTGTGTACTCTCTAGAAAAATGTCCATTGATTAGAAATCTTTTGGCTATTTTATTTTCTTCTAAGATTTACATACAAAACCATTTTGGTTTAATTTTCATTGACTCTTTCTAAAATAGTAGTAGCTTTATCATCTTGATAAATATAATCAATGGGTTTAGTTTGTGGTTGATTATTTAGGATTGTGAAGAGATATAGGGCATTATTTTGTGTAGTAAGTAGATATTAGGTTTAAAGTGTTGGTATTAGAGCCTTTCCTAATCTTTCCAAATTGAGTTCGGTATGTCCCTCTTATGTTTCATGCAATCAATTATTGCCCTTTCCACCTTCTATTTATTCATTCAATTATCCTCTCCCCTGCAAAAAAAAAAAAAAAAAAAATGTGTGCTGAATGCCATTTATGGGCTGGAAAGTATGTTGAGGTTACCACAATGAATGGCCTCTATCCCTACTCCCATGAACCTTAGTCTAGAAATAGAAATTTAGCAACAATTGTGAAAGTAATCAATTATATTGCTGATAAGTGCTATGAAGGGAAAACATTAGAAGTGCTGAAAATATATAGCAAGAGAGATAAATTTAGTCTCAGAAGGCAAAGAAGGCATCCTTAAAGAAGTGAGAATGTAAGGAGAATGGTAAACAATCCGTGGAAGCTAGCACATACCAAGAACAAGAGCAGTTTGGCTGACATGAACATAGTACGATGTGGCTGGAAACTATGGAGGGGCTAGAAAGCACGGGGCCTAAGAGGCCAAATGAAGCATTTGTGCTTTTATGCTAAGAACAATGGTGACCATTAGTTAATTAGTCATGTAGATGCCTGTCCCTCCACACTTGACAGTGAATGTTCTTGTTTCATAATCCCATAGTCTCAACATCTGACAGATAATGAGGGGTTAGTGTTTGTTGGATGACTGACTGAAAGGATCATCTTTCCAACAAAAATAGATTGAGTTATTGAGGGCTCTGATTACTAGTAAATGAGGATAGGAGAAAGAAGATTCCAGACACTTCTGTTTTCCTACCTACTTTTTATAGTGGCATTTAATATATATATTGCAAACTGATGTCCAGAGAAACATATCAAGAGGCTACCAGACAAGTGAACTTTTCCATAATCAAAGCAAAAGCCTGGCCAGGTAGGATCCCAGCAAGGTCTCCCTGGAAAACTGTAAAATTGCAAGCGAAAGTTCTGAGGTTATAGAGTCAACCAACAAGTCTTCAAAAGAATTCTAAGCAGGATGAGAGCCCATAAGCAGAAAGTACCTGGTAAAGAAAGACTGTTTTCCAACAGTGACCTGGGAGTGTGATTTGAAGTGATGAAATTTAGGGCTTTGATGAGGACCCGCTCATAGGGTGTTATTCTTATCAGGAGGTGTTTTGTTTTTTAATTCTCTAGCTAGTCCTTTACTCTCAGTTGAATTCAGACATGCACAGGCCTTTTCTTTGAAGCTTGCAAACAAAAATCCCTTGCAGTTTCAAACATATTGCCCTCTCCTTTGTAGTCCACTTGAGAGTATGCTTTTTTCCTTTACTTTTTGAAAACAAGCTCTGATCAGCTCACTCCCCTGTGTCACCTTCAGTGGCTCACCACTGTCTGCAGACTAAAACAAACACTTCTGATAAGGGATTAATACCCAAAATTTATTAAGAGCTTAAAAAAACTCAATACCAAAAAAACAAACAAGCCAATTAAAAATGGGCAAAGAACCTGAATAGACGGTACTCTAAAGAGGACATGCAGATGGCCAATAGATATGAAAAGATGCTTAACATCACTAATCATAAGAGAAATGCAAATTAAAACCACAAGGAGATATCACCTTTACCTGTCATCAATAAATCAACAAACAACAAGTGTTGGCAAGAATATGGAGAAAAGGGAACTCTCGTGCACTGTTGGTGGGAATGCAGACTGGTGCAGCCAATATGGAAAGCAGTGTGGAGTTACCTCAAAAAATTAAAAATGGAACTGTCTTATGATTCAGTGATTCTACTTCTGAGAATATATCCAAAGAAACCCAAAATCCTGATTTGAAAGAATATATGCACCTCTATGTTCATTGTAGCATATTTATAATAGCTAAGATCTGGAAACAGCCCAAGTGACATCAGTAGATGAGTGGATAAAAAAGCTGTGGTACACTTACACAATGGAATACTACTTGGCTATAAAAATAAGGAAATCTTGCCCTTTTGGACAGCATGGTGGACCTGGAGAGCATTATGCTAAGTGCAATAAGCCAGTTAGAGAAAGACAAGTTCCATATGATTTCACTCATATCTGGAATCTAATGAACAAAATGAACTAACAAGCAAAATAGAGACAGATTCATAGATACAAAGAACAGCTGTGAGGAGAGAGGGTTGGGTAACTGGGTGAAAAAGATGAAGGGGTTGAGCAAAAAGAAAAAAAATAACAAAAAACTCACAGACACAAACAACAGCATGGTTATTACCAGAGGGAAAAGGGGGCAGAGGTAGAAGACAGTAAAGGGGGGATATATAGTGATGGAAGGAGACTTGACTTGTGGTGGTGAACACACAATACAATATAATGATGACATATTGTAGAATTGTATACCTGAAACCTATATAATTTTATTAACCAGTGGCACCCCAATAAATTCAATAAAAATTAAAAACCCAACACGCCCAAGCTTCCACATAACATTCCATACCTCCCACCAGCCCAACATGCTCATTTAACCTCTTCTCGCTTTCCTTCCACATATTCCCTGTGATCAAACCATTGATTTGCTTCTTAGATCCATGACAAAGAAAACTAGTTTATGTGCTCAGGTGCTCCTTTTCCTTCTTTTTGTTTTTAATCCTACCATCAGTTACCTCGACACGTAAACTCAAGGTGCTTAAAGACAGGAATCATGAAAGCCCAAGACATTCTCTCAATGAGTATAATTGCAATGATATGAGTTTATTTCCAGGATAGCTACACAACTAAAGTAATGGTACTATATGGGGATGCTTACTTAATTTTATGCAACCGAAGACATCCTGGGGAAAACCAGCTAAAAATGTAGATTTCTGAGTATGCTCCCAAATGTGGTGTTGAAAATGTCTGCGAGGGCCTGGGCATCTGCATTTATAATTAGCATCATACTTAGTTCTGATTTAAATGGTCCAAAGGTGATGCTTTGAGAAACACAAGTCTGAAGTATGAAGGTGAACTTCCTGTATATCAAACATACTGCTCCTGTCATTAATTATATTTCTCTATCAACATGCTAAAGACAGAATTTAGCTGCATACCTGTGTTTGATGACTGGAAACTTTTTGAGGAAATAAAGAACTGACAATAATGTTAGAGTGTAAATGTATGGTAGGAGGGGTATTTGGTTTTTAAGCTGAAGGTGAGCATCCTGGTTGAAGGATGCTCATCTTCAGCTTAATGCCTTCAATAAGGAATTATCATGGTGAGATCAGACTGAAATTGGCACAGTGTTTGGAACAATGGGCCATGGATTGGTGCTTCTTTCTTGGTCTAATTTATTCTCTAAGGAACAGGTTTCTTCCTAAGAATCCAAGTGTATTCCACAAATACTTTTTAAGTGTCTGCAAATTTTCAGGCATAAAACTGGGTGCTAGTTTTAAAACCCCAACATTGTTTTTAGTTCTGTGAAATAAATGTCCTAAGCCATGCTTTTACATATAATTTTTATATCCAGCATCAGTTAAATGGCAAACAGGAAAAAGCAGTTGGGGAAAACATAATGATTTATCGGGAGTTCCCTGGGAACTGCGATCTCGCATTGAATGGGGTTTATCAGTGAAAAGCAGACATTAAAGGAAAATTACTCAGAGAAAACCTCTCTGCCCTACAAAAATCACAGGATTGATATTTTTAAGCCAAATCTTTTTTATCTACTCTTTACTGCAAATTTTTTCAGATACCTACTTTTCATCAGGTGAATATTTGCCCACAAAACAGTTTTGATGGGTTTTTATCAACATTTAGTTCTTTATTTTATCTTTATTTAACTAATGAAGGATAATTGTAACAATTAACAAATTGATGCAATCAAAGAAATATTCCTATGCTATTACTAAATAAGTAGAGTCTATAACCCTTTAAGCTGCTCGAAAAAACAGGCATGACATTTAGAAAAAGGCAACAACATTGAAATAACATATACAACCTCCTAAAAGCAAAATATCTTGCAAATCTTCTGTTTTGTTTTTAGAGTGCACAATAAGAGTTCCAATTATTAAAAGGTATGTTGGCTTCTGCATAGGAATAAAGGAACATGGGGAAAGACCATCTGACCAAAAAAAAAAAAAATTAAAGATACATGTGGTTTAGCTTGTTTAAAGCAACAACATTAAAATTTTAATGGCTTGTTTTATTGGAGATGTACAATCTTAAATTAACATCCCCATTGTAATTAGGGAAAATAAAAACATCAAAGCATATGCATTCTTTGTTAGTTATATCGAATGAACATAATAAGCCTGGATAAATTATTGTTACAGCAATAAATGATTGACCTTTAAGCCAATAGGAAGGAAACCAACGAGAAGAGAATTCAGCACTGAAAAAAGAGGTTCATCACACTGTGTACTCTTTCATTTTACAGAAGAGCCAACTGAGGCCCAAAGACGTCGACTGACTTGCCAGGATCACACAATCCAGAAAGTGTTCCATCAGATGACTATAGAGTTCTGTTTTCAGTTATACTATTAAAGCCTTCAGAAATTAAAGATAATGTTTTCATGAAACAGTCATCAACATGTGTTGCCATGTTTACGTATCCTTGATGTTCATTCAGGGTCCAAGATTTCCATTCATTTCTTTAACCTCCTACTTATTCTCCATAAGATGTTTATACTTCCTAAAGAGGTTGGACCCTTTTCCCCACCTTCCTCCTTCCTCTTCCTCTTCACTTTTCTTCTCCCTGCTTCCATTCTGTTCGCTCCCACTCCTCACTGTTTTCTTCCTTTCTCATTATCTGTCAGTCTAGAGCTCATGGTTATAATTCAGGCATCAGGAAGGTAAGAAAGTCAGTGAGATCATTCACTTACTCCAAGAAGCAGTGATACTGAGACTCACATTGAAAAAGGCTGGTGAAATTGACCCCAGAGTTTAGCAAGGGATGTCTCAAACAGACTAGATTCCTTATCAACTCACTACATTGATGGTCTCTTGATTCATCTCAGGAATTTTAAATACACCACCAGGATAGTTTCTGTCCTTGCCTTCTTAGAGTTAACAGTATGATACAGACTAAATGTTTGTGCTCCCCCAATATTCTTATGTTAAACATTGTGATGGTATTTGGAAGTAGTGACCTTCAGGAGATAATGAGGTCATGAGGGATTAGCCTGTATTAGAGAGCTTCTCACCCCTTCTGCCATGTGAGTTCCAAAGAGAAGACAGCTGTCTATGAACCAGGAAGCAGGACTTCACCAGACATCCAATCTAAGAGCATATTGATCTTAAACTTCCCAGCCTCAAAACTGGGAAAAATAAACATTCCTCATTTATTTTTTTAAATATATGTTATTGACTTCAGAAAGGAAGGGAGAGGTAGAAGCATCAATGATGAGAGAGAACCATCGGCTGCCTCCTGCAAGCTCCCTACTGTGGATCAAGCCGCAACTGGGCATGTGCCCTGACCGGGAATTGAACCGTGACCTCCTGGTTCATAGGTTCACACTCAAGCACTGAGCCATGCAGTTCAGGCAATGTTTCTTGTTTATAAGTCACCCAATCAATAGCACTTTGCCATACCATCTCGAACTGAGCAAGACACAGCGATATGGAGAAAAATACTTCCATGTGTTTTCTCTCTTATTTCCTAGTATAACCACTCTGATCCCAAAATGCATTACATCATTTCCAGTGCTAGTCTGTACATTTTGTAAGAATGGCAGAGGCCACACACCTCAGCTCCTAACACCATGCCTGTCTGGCTCTTTGAAGGAGTTGGCCAATTATCAACTACAGACTTGTGAGTGCAGAGCTGAGTGCTTGCGTTCCCTTACAGTGTACTTAAGATGTGTTCAGCTGACACAAGACACCTAACCTGGAGTAGCTAATGCAATAAAAATATGTCATGCCCTAGTATAGAAAACAGTCTAGAAGTTGGGGAGTTTCAGGGTTGGTGAAGGTGGCTCAAAGACATCATCAAGGACCCAGGTCTGTCTCTTAGTAACTGTGTCACTTCAGCACATACATTACTTCTGCTACCCTCCAGTTTCCTACAAGAACAATGACAGCATTTGAAAACACTCCATAAAATTTTTCTATCATCATTATTGTCTAAAACATTACTATTTTATGAAAGATTTTACTTGCTCAAAACCTCTACTACAACCAAAATGATAACCCATTGGCTAGATAATCTCTAATGATTTTTTTCACTTTCAAGTAGATCGCTCTGTTTTTTATCCATTTCTCACAGATGAGGATAGTTTGCCTAGTATCATTCAATCCCCATTGGATTTTCCTAAATAGGAAGAGAGTACAGTGTAGAGAACTTACTAGGCTACTAACAAATGAAGAGCGGGTTCTTCCCAACAGTAAAGTGCCGTCGCCTCTGTCTGCCTCCCATTGTGGCTTCCTCTCCACTCGACCAGCAGCAGGTTGGGTGCAAAGTTTTAATGAGAACAACATGCAACCAGATTGATTTACTGTCCAGTACCTGCTCAGGCTACACAAGCACTTTTTAAAATAGCATTCTGGTAGGGGTTGCCTTTCAAAAGCCAGAAATAACAGGGTTTGGAAATAAATTTAAAAAATTTTTCAAGCAAAAAAAAAAGGAAGGATAATTCACAAAGCCAAGATGCCAACTGCTAGTTCTCCCTGAGTCGAAGCAATGAAGATTATGTATGGATCATGTGACATGACTAAACAAGTCAAGAAAATGAAATTATACAGGCAGCACAGTACCCACAGCACTCTGAAAGAGGTCTCAAGTGCCAAAGGCAGGTTCACTTCACCCAAAGTTTATTTTTTATCAGGTTGCTGACAGCAATTTCAGTTAATGTACTTCCAAAGAGCCAACTTACTACACTACAAGGTACTATTTTTTTAAATATATTTTTGTTGATTTTAGAGAGGAAGAAAGAGGGAGAGAGAAGTAGAAATATCAATGATAATAATCATTGATAGGCTGCCTCTTGCACGCCCCCTACTGGGGATAAGCCTGTAACCTGGGCATGTGCCCTGACTGGAAATCCATCCTTGACCTCCTGATTCATAGGACTACACTCAACTAAAGAGCCACACCTGCTGGACTACAGGCACTACTTTTGTATTTGTGCATAGATGCATGTGTCTATGCACATGCTATTATTTACCCATCCATTTGCTCATTCACAGCTACAGGCTCAATGCTGACATTGTCTGTGCCCTAGAGGTCAATCTAGCCTTGAATATTCAGAACCTCAACCTATAAACTCTTCTGTGGTAATTATTTTATGTTCTGAATGACAGAAGCTTGTTTAAATAACCATGTGACTTATAAGTGAAATTAACCCAACAGCAAAATATTTTCTAAAAGAGGCAGGTGTTGGTCAATGGTTAGAGTAGCCGCCCAAGCCCCAGTCAGGGCACATGCAGGAGGCAACCAATCCATGTGTCGCTTTCATCTCTCTCTCTCTCTCTCTCACTCTCTCTCTCTCTCTCTCTCTCTTTTCCTTTCTCTCTCTTTCTCTTTCTCACTCTCTCCCCCTCTCACTCCCTTCCACTCTCTCTAAAATTCAATGGGAAAAATATCCTTGGTTGAGGATTAACAAAAAAACAAAAAATAAAGGAGGCAATGACCCAAAAACCACAGGGTTTCTATTCCTTCTTTGCTGTCTTTTTTGATTCAAGATATTCATATCAAGTAATTATAACAATTACTCTTCAGTACTCAAACTGTTCATGAAAATAGCTAACATTTCTTCTTTTCACTATACTCAACCATTATAACATATAAATACAAATACAAATATTATAACATGTATGAAGTATATGACATGCATATATATTCAAATTCATCATGAAGATCTAAAATAAATGAAGATAAAAATCATATCCTTTCCTGTCTCAATATACTATCAAACATGAAAGTAGGAATACAATATTTTTTGACACAGTTAATTAAACAAATCTACACATGAAATCGCTCTAGAAAAGGGTTCCATTTCCCATAAAAATAGTAAAATGCAGAACACAGCAGTTTTTTTTTTTTAAAAAAATCAAATGTCTTCAAAGTCTGTCATTCTAAGTGTTTGTCAGTTGGTACATTAGTCAACACATCGGTAGAAAGATTGATTCATTTCAATGTTATTGTCTAACTATGCTGGCCTTCTCCCCTCTCAGCTGCTGTAGCCTTTGGTCAAGTCCTCACCATTTGCCTGACACACAACATGACACCAGCCCCAACATGGTCAGTTCCCCAACCTGGTTTGTTTCTCACCTGGTGCAATGTGAGAACGCCCACCTCAGGTTTGCCTTCCAAAATAACAAAACCGATCCTGTCACTCTTCGACTGTAAAAACCTCTACCAACTCTCTGCTGTTTACAGGATAGTGTGCACTCCACAGCTGGTGTCTGAACCTCTTTGACATCTGGCCCCACTCTCATCACATTCTCCCAGGCACCGTCCTCCCGACCCATGCTCCCGTCTCCAGTGACTCACTGTTCTCTCCACAGCACCTGGGCTTTCACATCACATTTTCTCTTCAGCAGAAGTTCTCAACCAGAGGCTATTTTGTTCTGTCGAGACTACTTTTCAATGATTGGACACATTTTTTATTATCAAGAATGAGGGTTGTGATACTATTAGCAGTTAGTGGGTCCAAGCCTGGGGTGCTGCTAAACATTTTATAATGCCCAGGACAGCCCCCAAGGCAAAGAATTATCCAACCAAAACACATCTATTATTAAAATACTGGAGGCCCGATGCAAGGGGCTCGGCCGCCGCCGCCACCGCCGCCCCAGCCGGCCTCTGCCTCAGCCCCCACCCACCCTGTGGCAGCTGCCTTGGCCCTCGCAGCCCCGGCTTCATCTGGAAGGATGTCCAGAAGGACGTCCAGTCTAATTAGCATATTATGCTTTTATTATTATAGATCATCTAGCCCAAAACAGTGCCTAGATGGAGAAGTCCTGCTCCACTAGGTATAGTTTCCCCTTAAGCCAACTCCCTCATTTTTCACCCAGAAGTTTTCTCTTCCTTGAAACAGCCTCTGCTTTTCCAGGTTGTGGGTTCCTCCCTCAATTTCCACCTACCACATTCACTTCAGATTATATTTCAACCAACACATACAATATCTATTTAAGTGTCTGCATGCTCCCTAGACTGTGAACTGCAACCTGCCAAGTGTTACTCTTCTTCCTGTCCCATGATCTGTCCATTGCAGATACTCTGTAAATGTTAAATCACTATACATCCTTTACCATAATTTTCTATATTTCCCACTAGACTTGCACTGTCCAGTACTCTAGCCACTAAGCATGCATTTTATTTACACTTAAATTTAAATTCATTAAAACTGCAAATTCTACTCTTCAGTGGCACTTGCCCCATTGTAAGAGTTCAATAGTCACGTGGCTGGTACAGAAACTCCTACTGGGCAGCACAGCAACTAGACCTTACGACCACCATGAATGTTAGGGGCTACATCTGCATTCAGACACACGCCTGGTACATAGGGGTGTTCCATAAATATTTGCATGAATGAGTAAAGATACAGAAATCCTAGTTGAGTTAACTTCCATTTATTTTTTTTTATATGAGGAATAAAATCAGCCAAGACAGGGACTTTCAGAAAATCCCTGCTTTTTTACTGGTCAGACCAGAGTGCTCTCCGTCATCCAAGTACGGTCAGGAAGACTAATGAATAAGCATCAGGGCATCAGGAGAAACAGCATGGTTACCAGTCAGGTAATTAACATTCCAGCGGCAGGCAGTAGTTGTACAACCTGAGTCTTTCCTGAATGGCTTCCTGGAACAGCTTAGCCCTGAGCACCACCAGCCACAGCAGGAAAGGCACACAGGTGATACAATTACATGCATTACCCAGATCTCAGGGTGACCATTCAAACTGCTGGGAGTCAGGGGGACATTTTAAGAACTGCACCAGGGAAGCCTCAGAGCATAATGGCGAGCACAGGTTTAGTCAGACAGAGTTCGTTCTGGTGCTGTGGCTCAGTTGGCTAGAGCATTGACCCATGCAACCAAGGGCCACGGGTTTGATACCTGGTCAGGGCACATACCCAGGTTGCAGGCTTGATCCCCCATTGGGGCTCGTATGGGCGGCAACTGATTAATGTTTCTCTCTCCCTTCCTCTCTTTCTAGAATCAATGAAAAACTTATACTCAAGTGGAGATTAAAAAAAATGAGTCAGACAGATTTGAGCTCCTCTCCTCCTCTGTCACTTTCTAAGAGGGTACTTTTGGGAAGTCCATGTGCCCCATTGAACTTCTGTTTCCGTCTGCAAAATGCAGACAATAGTATTATCTTCCTAACCACTTTATTGTGGGGAATGAAGGAGATACTGCATATATGCATTTAAAACAGAGACTGACACATACAGGCCCTGAATAAATCTTGCTGTTTTCATAATTACCAAAGATATTATAAAATCTTAAAGGAAGAGGGGGCCAAGAGGTCAAGTACAACTCCAACACTGCCACCGTCCTCGCTGAGTTCTTTACTTTCTACAATATCCCCGCCAAGGATTACCTAACCTTTAATTGAAATCCTTTAATGACCATGAACTTAACTGCTTTTTAAGGAAACCCTTTCCATTTCAGATGACTGGAACATAAAAGTGCCACATTTATCCATGGGGTACTGTTGGCCTTCGGGCGCAGCCCTTCTGTATCAGGCTGCACATACATTATAGCACATGGAGCGTCTGTCTCCAGCCCTCTCGATACCAGTAGCACCTCCTCCCCAACGCCCCCCCCCTCACAATCACTGTAGAAACAAAAACAATGCCTTTATATATTTTCTATGTCCCCATCACCTGCTAAAATCCACTGACCAAGCTAAAACCTTCCTCCTGAATTTGAGCTTGAGAAAATGTAAATAGATGATGGAGAGCTCGGAGACAATGGGGAGTTCAAGAATATCCTCCTGAGCTATATGGTAGAGTGGGCCTGCTAGCTCTCAGATACATTTTCCATCACCCCCCTGCTCTTTATCTCAGGAATCATATCCCCCAGGCTCTTTTTCCAACTGCCTTCCTTCTGTGTAGGCTTATTCAATGAGAGGCACTAGCACGTTGGAGAAGGGGAGGAGTTGGGGTGTTTCTCACTCTACCTTGGGTAGTATCTCTTCTCGGGCAGAGGTAGGCATATGTCCTTCATAGATCCAAGAGCCATTCTCTCCATAGTCCAAACTCCTGCCAGGGAAGGCCTGTCCATGTTCTTGTCCTGTCTCAGGACTCTGGCCTCTGGAATTTGATAATACATGCCTGTTGTCTCCCCATAATTTCTATCAATCCTGGGGTGGCCTTATGCCTCCAATTGCTCTGTCAGCTTTTCCATCACCTATGTAGCGAATTCTTCTCTGCATCATTAAATGCTTTCTGTTGAAATACACCGACAGTTCCTGTTTTCCTGATTGGACACTGACAAACACAACCTGAGAGATGGATGTGTTTATCCTGTGTTCCTCTAGGATAAATTACTGAGAAGATGGCAAGAAGAAGGGCTTATTTCTGGCTTTTTCATTGCCTGTGGGCCCTCATGTAGCAACTTTTGAGGAAACAGAAATTTTTCGATGTTTGCTTTCCTAGGGATATACATTTAGAAGAAATTGTCAGAGCGGTAACTACTCATTTCCCCATGACATGTTTGCCTTTATGGAAAAACACACCATTCCGCCAAAGGAGACGGATTCCTCAGACAGAAACTATCTGTGAGAAACAGAAGATGGAAGCTGGACTTCAAAGCCCCGGCATGTTGACTTATTTCTTTGCCCCATCTTAGCTGTGAGTCTAGAAACACAGGGAAGAAAAAAGTAGACTGGCTCCAAAGTGCAGCCAAAGTCCATCTCAATTAGTTGCTAAAAAATGTTCTAACTTCTGACTGGAATGTCTTAGGTACAAGAGTAAGATCCCTGGTTTCAAGTATTAGAAGCTGGTAAAATATATACAAAGAATAAATAAATTAATTAAATTACACACAAAGAATACACCTACATTAAAGAGATATATATGCACATGTGTTTGACCAGCAAAGCAACAAAAAGCCCTGTCTGTATGGTTCTGTTAATTTTCCAAGACACTTTTTTTATTCTCATTTTCTATATATACACAATTGACCAAGTCTTAGGAATCCTCCAGTTGTTTGCAACAGAAACGCACCCAAACTAACTTAAGCACATAAGAAATAGGTAAAATGTGTTACTAACCCAGAAGGAAACTTCTGAATCTCTAAGGGAGAAAATTCAGTCAAATCTATGAAAGAAGTCTAAAACCAGAAATTAGAAAGCCATCGGAAACCAAGGAATTTCTTTCCCTGCATCACTCTCTCAATCTGGGATTTACTTGCTCTCATCTCAGTGCCAATGACTCTCTGGTCTCTCTTGGCATATGGCTGAGATAGCTGAAGGCCTCACAACAGATCCTTACCATCTATGTTAGCCTGCCCTGGGTTCCAGTAGCCTGCTGGGACTGAAGAGTCTCTAAACCCCCAATTCTGAGCAAAGTCCCAGAATCTGACCCACCTTGGGTCAGCTATCTACCCCTGAGCCCACCAGGTCCCCTGAACCTGGGGAAACAAGGTCAAATAGTACAAGTAGGGATGCCTATAGTAGTCTTCTTGGTAAAGCAATTCTAAAAGGTGAGGCTGAGGAAAGGAGAAGAGAGTAGGGCTAGATAGCTGTCATTAAATGATATCAACTTCAAAAGGGCATTATTAGAATTATTCTGATTTTCTGGACAAGGAACTGGCACAGAGAATTAAATCATCTGTCCAATATCTCAATGTTAATATCAGAGTCACTACTTAATTCAAGTCTTCAGAATTCTTTCCCCTCACTTCTAAGTTACCACCCCTAAAATGGGCTCTGTGGCAGACAGAGGTGGTAACTTACAGGCAATTAATTATTATCATTACTACCACAATTGCTGCTGCTGCTACTACTGCAATTATTATAAAGGAACTGAGAAAGTTTTCTAAAAACATGACCTATAATATTTGTCCTCTTCCATCAGCTGAGCCATCTGCCTCTCTAAATTTCACAGCCGCTATGTGATGTCTAGTAGGACTCAGAATCTACTGAAGTCCCTGTGGAGAGAACTTGAAATAAATTCTGAACAAGGGCCATGGAGTCTCAGAACTCTATGTGAAGTGTGGTAATTCCAGACCTACAGAGCCCAGCAGAGTAAGTGGAAAGGAGTTCAACTTTATTCTCTTTGAGCATACTGAGTCTCCCTGAGCTCTACATGCCCCGGAGGAAGCTAAATGAATGTTATGTCTTCTCTAATCTCATAGTTTGGAGAATGGAGGGAAACCAGGTTGTAAAGTGGTTTTCTATTATTGTGGGAAGAGAGATTTAACAGCCTGTCCTAAGTCATTTTGATATTGATAATTTCTTTCCTTGGTCAATATTGCTATTAATTTTACCAATCTTTGTAAAGAACCAATGTTGGTTTTGTTGATTATTTTTCTATCATACATTTGTTTTCTCTTTAATGAATTCCAGATCTTATCATTATTTTCTTTTATCTACTTTTTGGGATTTAATTTATTATTTTTTTCTAGTTTCTTTAAATGGAAGGTTGTATCACTGATTTTTAAGCAATTATTCATTTCCTATATGTGAACTCAAGGCTATAAATTACCCTGAATGTACTGCTTTAGCTGCCTATGTCATAACTTTATTAAAATTCAGATCAAAATATTTTTAATTACCAATGAGATGTCTTCTCTGACACACAGATTAAATTAATTTGCAAGCAATTTGTGTTTTTCTAGTTATACTTTGGGTTTTTATTTATCCTTAATTCTTTATAATCAGATAACATAATATAAATGATTTAAGGCTTTTGATATTTGATGAGACTTTATAAACCAGTATATGGTCAGTTTTGGTAATGATTCATATGCACTTGGAAAAGTAAGATTCCTGCCATGGTTGAGTGCAATACCCTAAAATTAATTAGGTCACATTTATTAAATGTGTTGTTCAGATTTTCCATATGTGTATAGATTTGAGGATGTCTATTCTATCAGTAATAGAAAAGGCATGTTCAAGCGACTTTCTATGATTATGATTGTCCTTATGGTTGTTTTTCTGTCATTGATTGCTTTAAATATTTTTAAACAATGGTACCTCTTGCATTCAAATTTAGGACTGTGAAATCTTCTTTTACTTGGGTATTATTCCTCTTTACCTCTTGCCCTTAGAATCTACTTTTCTGTTTATTAGAAAACTCCAATAGCTTTATTTTGCTTACTGTTTGCATGGTATCTTCCCCATTCTTTTACTTTTAATATTCCTGTATCTGAACATTTAAAATGAGACTTTTATAAAGAGCACACACTTGGGATTACTTTTAATACAGTCTGTCAGTGACACATTCTTTCAGTTGTTGTCTCAAATGTCTTTTATATTTACATATATTATCGTGTCACTTGCAAATAAAAGACAGCTTTATTTATTCCTTTCCAAAAAGTCTTATTTAACCTTCATTTTCACTGGGTAAAGAATTTCGGGTTGGCAGTTACTTTCCTTCATTACTTTTAAGATGGAATTCTATTATCTTTGGCCCCTTCTGTTCTTGTTAGGAAGTTAGCTGCATTATTGTTGCTACTTTAATAATAAGTCTTATTTTTCTCAGTCTGGTTTTTGTCCCACCTCCAGTTACTTTTTAAATCTTCTTGTCTTTGGTTCTTATCAGTTCTACTCTCATGTGCTTAAATTTTATTTTCTTTGTAATTTTTCTACTTGTCATTCACAGAGCCTACGGAACTTGTGGGTTGATATCTTTCATTATATTTGTAATATTCATAGCCATTATTTCTTTGAATATTGATTCTTCCACAAACTCTGTTTTTCTTCTAATACTCCAATTACTTGTATGCCAGACATTACATATTCCAAATTTCTTATCCTCCTTTATCTATTTTACATTCTTTTATTTCATCTCTGTGCTTCAGTTAGACAGGTCCTATTGAGCTGTCTATCAATTGATTATTCCTGACTTCTATTGTCAAACGCATTTACTGAGTAATTAACTTAAGATCTTATACTGTTTGATTCTCCAGTTTCCATTTGATTCTTTTTATAGATTTTACTTCTGTGGTGAAATGATCCATGTTTTATCCATTGCTATTCAGTTCCTCTATTTTCTTAATCATAGCCAATTTCCAGATAACTTGAGAATATATACTATTGACAGTTTTTTGTTGTTTTTTAGTCAGTAATATTTCAGATATTATACTAAAAATTATAGAGGTTCCAGCCCTAGCTGGTTTGGCTCAGTGGATAGAGTATCGGCCTGCAGACCAATGGATCCCTGGTTCGATTCCTGTCAAGGGCAAATACCTTGATTTGCAGGCTCCTCCCCGACCCTGGCTCTGATTGGGGCACGTGCAGGAGACAACCAATCGATGTGTTTCTCTCACATTGATGTTTCTCTCTGTCTTTCCCTCTCTCTTCCACTCTCTCTAAAAGAGCACTGGAAACATATCTTTAGGTGTGGATTAACAACAAAAATTATAGAGATTCCAGACTATGTTACCTTCCTTTAAAGCAGCTTTAAACTGATTTTTCTGCTGGCAAAATAAGTCAGAGTTGATCACCTTTACCTAACCAATGACTAATCTGCTTTGAGGCTGGATTATAGTTTGAGTAAGGCTCAGGCTACCTATAGACGTCTACTCCCCCTTAGGATGTAGTCCTGTACAGCTTCCAACTGATATCCAGTGTGATCACCAGGCTCATTATCCTAGCAATTCTTGAATACTAATCTTTGTTTCTTTAACATTACTTTCCAGAAGTTTTTAACTTTGCCTTTTTTCTTCCTCCCACTTTATTCACTTAAAAATTCAGTAAATATCTTAGGGGGAAAGTAACCTGTGTTTCAAGATTCCTTAAGTCCAATTTTTTTTTTCAGTCCACTCCATGAAACCACCAAAAGTTCTGTAGGTTCCTCTTTCCTTTAACAGTAACCTTCTGCCTGGGCAGAGCCCTTGCTTTCTGTTTTCTATCCATACCCAGAAGTAGCAAATTTCCCAGGGAAAAAGTAGAGATCAATCTTCAGTGCAGCTTCCATCTCTTTACAATCTCTATAATTTTAACCATTCTAGTGGTCATTACATTAACATTAACAACTCCTGATGCATTTAAGCAGGGCTTTTTAAAGGATTCTCTACACAAGCATTATTCTACCACAAGTCACTCCATCTTACTCAGAATCCTCATTATATTTTTGTACATTGTGAAATGTAGTGAGTTCCATCAGTTCTTTCGAAAGTTGTCAAGAAAGACAACTGAGATGGGAATGTCTTATAGTAAGTAGCTGGGAAGAGCTTTGTGCAGTGCAAAGGAATTTATAATGCTACTTAGAATGTTGTAAAATCATTGTGTTGTAGCCTAAGTATAATGCTGCATTGAGTATGCATGTCACAGGCTTTTATACAAAAGACACAGAGAAACAAGAAAGTACACCTATTATTTTCAGCAGCAAATCTTGATACACAGACCTAAAGGAAAAGGACTTTTACCAATTCCATAACATAATAAGGAAATAATGCAATGCTGTTCTGTGTTGCTCATGTTTTTAGGGTTTGGAGTTGCTTTGTTTTTCTTTTTACAAAGTTCAGACCTACATATTCAGAATAAGACAGTTACATTTTTACTAAAATATGTAGGATTACTTTGCTATATATGTGTCATTATATTTATAAAATTTCTTTTAAAACATAGCAATTTTAAGAGTCTGTCTCACATCATATTACTTAGCCAAGCAATAATGGTCATATTCTCCATGCTAGTATCTAATGGAGAATCAACTGTTATTGTAATCCACTGAAAGCTTAACTTTTCCACATTCATTTATGAAAGCAGCCAATGAAGACTAAGAATACAGTGTATTCTGTCTATTATTTTGGGAGACCTTCCAAATTTTTAAGATACGGTCTTCTTTCTATAATTAAAGAGTTCCCATCTTGCTAATAACTAAATACTTATGGTGATGACTTCTAAAATTGGACAATTTCACTGTAATCCTAGAAACATAAGAATAAAGCTATGTTTTTAGCATTTGCATTTTATGGATTTGTTGAGGCAATCAAAATGTAATGTTGGTTTCAGAAATATAATTGTTCCCTTGATCTTTATTGCTCCCTAAATTTATGCAAAGTCCGAAACACAGGATGCTAAAAGTCATCTATACTACAACTAACAGGAAAAAGAGGAAATACTAAGACTGATACAGAATAGACTAATAATCAAGAGCCCTAGATTCTATCGATCAATTACAAATTTTGTGATTCATGGCAAATCACTTAACTTTGTAGCTCTGATTTGCTATTGATAACATGAGGCTAGAAAGTCCGAACATCTTTATAAGGTTATTATGAGGACCAAATGAGATGTATTTAGTTTGAAAAATCAGAAAGCACTATGCAAATGCAAGAAACAATATTTGTATAACTAACTCTAAAAGGCATTTTTATCCTATTTCAGAAAACAAACTATCTTCAGGCATTTGAAAACCGTGTCAGCTTTCATTTGCATAAAATTATTATTCTAATCACAAATTATTTTAATGTATTTATTAAAGCAGGTTCATCAGGGCGCCTATTAGGCAATTCTTTACTAGCATAATTCAAAGTACATACATAAAAGTAATAAAGCTACATTTCTCTTTCAATAATAATTTCAGAGAGTCTCCATTAATCTAACTAACTGAAGTATTACTCTAAAATGTATGCTGTCTGAATGTGAGAGAAGAAAGCCTACAATTGCAAAATGAGCTTAATGCAAACTCCATCAGTTATTAACACTCTCTTCAGTTGCAATATCTAAATATTGTGTACATGCTCTATGTTTTATTCTGCTATTTCTATTTCACCTTAGGGAAACAGAGCCTACATTTAAAAAATAAAGATCAAGAGATATTATTGCATAACATTAAGTAGCATGAAGAGACCAGAACTTAGAACTCCCTGGTCTCCAGCTCATTCTACAGTCTTGATAACCTCTATTTGCCCCAAACTGAATTATTGACACTAGCAGAATCAGATTTTAAAAAGATATTTATCTCTTTAACTATGGAAAATAAAAGTAGCGTATTTCCCTTTGTAGTCTTATATCTCGTTTCTTTTCTCCATCTACACTCTCCTCTAACTGCAATTGCATTCCAGGTATTTTTACTCTTCCAGGTTTCACTGTTCTTTTGGACTGGACTGTCCTCTGACCATTATATATAATGAACTAATACTCAACCATAAGAAAAGATGCAATACTGCCATCTGTGAAAATAGTGATCAGCCTTGAGAATATCATGCTAAGCGAAATAAGTCAGACAGTACAAGTCAAGAACCATATTACTGCACTCATATGTGAGACATAAAACTAAAAGCAACAAATGAACAAATAAGACAAGCAATAGACAAAAACTCATAGACACAGGCAACAGTATGGCAGTAACCAGAGGAAAAGGTTGATGGTGGGGAAAATAAAGGTCAAGTGTGTGGTAATGGAAGGAGATTTGGCACTGGGTGGTATGCTCATAATACAATATACAGACGATGTATCATAGAATTGTACACTTGAAACCTATATAATTTTATCAACCAATGTCAACACGATAAATTTAACTTAAAAAAATGTAAATGCCCTTTCATCTTCAGGCTCTGAATCCATGCCCCCATTATTCCACAGGATGTTCTGCCTTGTAATGGGTGAATTGTTCACTTACCTGCCTCTCCAATTAAAGTGTAAGCCTCTGGAAGGCAAAGACTATGCCATATTCATCTTTCTATTGTCCCAGCACTATGATGCTTGGCATATGCTTAGAAAGTAAGGATTTAAAGGCAAGAATAGATGAATAAATGAATGGATAGATGCCATAGAGACCTAGTGATGGATATAGTGTTTTAAACTTATGCAGACTGATTATCTATAAACTAGCATACATTTAGCAGGAGAACAAATTCAAACTATAAAAAAAAATCTACTTAACTTATAAATCCATACTGATATAGAAATGATATTATCAAACCTTATCTGATATGAGAAACTTTGATATTATCACATAACACTTGATTCAATTGTTCCCGTAAAACTACCCTAGATATGAAACATTAAAAAGATTTTTGTTCCATCAATATTCTGTCATTTTTCATGTCTCTCCCAGTAATTTTTCACTTTTAATAGTCCTAAGTATCCCAACCCAGGGGAAAAAGGGACCAGTAATAAAACAATCTACACTAATACAAGAGAAAGATGCAAATTGACCGGACCTCCGCGATGCCCACCAGCCAATCATGAGTCACTATGCAAATTAACCCGACAAAGATGGAGGGTTAATTTGCATATGCAGGCACCAAGCGGCCTGGGTCCCAAACATCCTCGGGACCCAGGCTGCTTCTAGCCTGTAGGCCTGCACATAGGCCCTGAGTGGCCGGGGTCCCAGAATGCCTCCGGCCACTCCGGGCCTATGAGCGCAGATGTCAAGTGGCAGGGGGCGGGGTGGCCGCTTGCGTGTGCGCCGGCACCAAGTAGCGGCCCGGGTCCACACCCCCAGCCTGGCGCACATAACGCGGTGCTGCTGGCCTTGGGGGCGTGCCCCCCAGGCCAGGGGACACGCCCTTAACCCAGTGGACACAACGCAGAGGGTCCTCTGTGCATGAGCTGCAGAGGAAACACCTTTGCTTTTCTTTTCTTTTTAAAATATATTTTATTGATTTTTTTACAGAGAAGAGGGGAGAGGGATAGACAGTAGGAAACATCGATGAGAGAAAAACATCAATCAGTTGCCTCCTGCACACTCCCCAATGGGGATGTCCTCCCAACTAAGGTACATGCCCTTAACAGGAATCAAACCTGGGACCCTTCAGTCTGCAGGCCAATGCTCTATCCACTGAGCCAAACCAGTTCGAGTGTAAACATCTTTTCTGACCGCTCATTGGCTATGCTCCCGGTACACCGCCACTTGCAGTGTTCTTGGTAACTTTGATAATAAGAATCCAAGAATGTGATCTAGGGTTTTTCCACCGCACTCCTGGAGAAAAAAATGAAGGTCTGCTGCTGGAGGGCTAAGAAACGCCATATCCTGCCCTAGCTGGTTTGGTTCAGTGAATAGAGCCTCGGCCTGCCAACCGCAGGGTCCGGGTTCGATTCTGATCAAGTGCATGTACCTAGGTTACAGGCTCCTCCCTGGCTGGGGCCCAGGCCAGGGCTCATGCAGAAGGCAACCAATCAAAGTGTCCCTCTCACATTGATGTTTCTCTCTGTCTCTCCCTCTCTCTTCCACACTCTCTAAAAACCAATGGAAACATATCCTCAGGTGAGGATAAAAAAAAAAAAAGAAAGAAAGAAATGTCATATCCTATGAAAGAGACATCTTGAAAATGCCTAAAGAAAGTTGTCATTTTTTCATGGTGAAGGTACTGGAGTCCGTGTTGATGAAAACACCTTGGCGGCTGCGGTGGCTGTCAGTGGCAGCAGCAGCGGGGTGATGGGGCTGGCACCTTCCCCTGATCAACCTGGTCGCATCCCGCAGAGAGAGGCCAGATTGCACTTAGGCCTTCTCCCCGTGATGCCCACTATGGCCAGTGAATCGGTCCAATTAGGGGGTGAGATTGGCCAGGCAACCTCCCACAGCCCCTCCCACCAGCCAGCCCACCCTTGATCGGGGTGGGAGAGTGCAATCAGGGGCGGGCTGCCAGCCAAACGCACCCCCCACGCTTCCCCCTGGCCAGCCCCACCCCTTATCTGCCTGCCCTACCACGATAGGCCCACAGCCCCTTCCCCTGACCGGCCCTGCCACTGATTGTAACCCCCACCCCAATAGGGGGCCCAGGTGGCCAAAATCCTGCAGCCCCTCCCCCTGGCCAGTCCCACCCCCTATGGGCCCCCACCACCCTGATCTGCCCACAGCCCCTCTCCCAGCCGGCCTTGCCCCTGAGTGCCACCCCACCTCAATAGGGGGCCCAGCTGGCCAACCTCCTGCAGCCCCTCCCCCCAGCCCAGCCCCACCCCAGATCGGCCCCCCCACTGCAATTAGGGACAGGGCTGGCCAGCCAACCACCCATGGCCCCTCCCCCAGGCTTCTGGCCCCCGATTGGCACCACCCCATTTGGGGGAGGGGCCAGCTGGCCCACCGCCCACAGCCCCTTCCCTCAATCGGCCCCCCCAACCCAAATTGGAGGCGGGGCCCACCAGCCAATCACCCGTGGCCCCTCCCCCCAGCCAGCCTCCCACCATCTCCTCCTCCTGATAGGCCCAGTCCCAATCCGCCCCAATTGGGGCCAGGCTGGCCGGACCCCACCCGTGCACGAATTCGTGCACTGGGCCTCTAGTATGAAAATAAAAAGCTAGAAGGATATACATATAATGTTAAAAGTAGTTATCTTTGGTTGGTGAAAGTGTAGGTGAATTTTTTAAAGTTCATTTCAAAATACTTTTTTAATTTCCTAAATGTCCTAAAAGAACATCTTGTTATAATCAGGGAAAACACCTATATATTTTTAACCGGAAAAGGAACTTTGAAAGTTTTAAGCAAAAGGACAAAATAGTGCATGATTATCACTGAAGGAGAATCCAGTGTGCCCCTAATTTACTAAGTGAACTTAAGCAAGCCACTTGATGTTTACAACTGCAGCTGTTTTATTTTTAAAAGGAGGTCCAGGAGTAGATGACATTAAAGTGCCATGTAGCTATAAAATCCTGAAACTCTAAGTGAAAAGCAAGTAGCTTTCAAGAGCCTTGGAAATCGGTTTCATCCTTTAAAACAGACAGGACATAAGCATGAACTAAATAAATAAGGAAACAGAAGTAGCAACTGCAAGAACCACAAAACTCCCCCAAAAGATGGAATACCGTTGCATTACAATATTGCCACCAAAATTCCTTATCCTCACAGAGTGGTCCACTGTCTCCTGGTCTGATTCCCTTGAAGGCTAATTAATTGCATGCTGCATAGGGTATTCTGAACATGCTAAGGAGTCCTTGGAGAGGGAACATAAGAAGTATACTAAACAATAATATGCAATTTATAGTCTGGAGGTGGCACATACTGTATTGGCTTACCTTTATTTCACAGTTCATCTCCCCGCTCACAAAAGTTTTATCGGATTAGAGACATGGGCAGTATTCCCTTTATAAAATTTTATAGTGCCTTGCTATTTTCAGGGGTTTGTTTTATAGGCACAATTTGTTGCTTTAATCGCACCCAATTGTCATGCTCTAAATCAGGGTGAATAAAAATGTCCTAAAAGGAGAGATGTGCAGAGGATAGTACTTAATTACACTTAGTGCCTGATTTAAATGTTACCTGGGCACTGCCAAGTGCAGGGCACAGACTAACCCAGCAATGCAAATCTGCATAAGCCGACACTAGTTATTACTGGGATTTTAATAGCACAGCGCACTGTGGTGGGAGGCATTCTGATGAAGGTGGGTCCTCCCATCTCCCATCAGTATCTGTGCAAATTAAGGCAGTTAATGAACTAGCTCAGATCGCTAATGTTCTCAAAGTGAGAAAGCAGGGGTTTCATCTTTAAGCCCGTCATTGAACAAGGCAATTTCTGGGACATTTCTTAGAAGAGCATCCCTAATTCTCATTCAGCCAAATGCTACTGGTGATGAATATTAGTGTGGGCAAGGACAGTCTCCCCTGGGGGAAGGCCATTCAGGAGTGCTTAAAACACTGAGCGCATCACCTATTCATTGCAATCTTTCTTCAGATGTGTGAAGGAGAAAGACCACAAGAGACGTGATGAGGTTCCATGGCAGTCACAAGATTTTCATGCCCCCTTGACCTGGCCCCTGCTAACACCATCCCACTTTCCCTTTAGTAAAATGTTCTTCCCTCATTTAAATCTACTTTTCCTGATAAAATACCTAAACTAACTTCTGTACCACAGGGACTGTTTCAGGAATGGGTTTGTGACCCAAGGCAAACCAATCCAAAGCCTGCCCAGGACTTTCATACAAGGGAGATAGCCTCTGGCTGCTCAAGCAGCTAAGCTGGTAGTATGTGGGTCTGGGGCTGGTTCTGCCTGGGAGTGATATGGAACAGGGAGACAGATCTAACAACAGAGCATTGGTATCTGGATCTAGCTATGCCCAACACAACATGATCCAAGTTTCTGGACCCACGCCCATACATTCTCATTGTGTCTTAAGCCAGTGGGACTTCACTTGCTGTCACTTGCAAGAGAATGAGCCGAGACTGAAAAGAGACATTATTACAAAGGGAACACTGCATTTTGTTCAAAACAGCAACACTATTCTCACTCCTTTTCCTTTATTGAACGGTTCCTAAGTAGCACGGTTCTAGAGGAAGAGAAAGTATGACCACATATTCCAAATAGATGTTGCCATCAATGACAAATACTGCTTTCACATACCCCAAGGTAACATTTGCTAACTCCCTAAGGGCCAGTCCAGCACAGAAATGGGAAGTATATGGTAAGCACTAAATAAATGGAAACTAGCAGCAGTCATAGTAATATCTGCAACATACAGATTATTTATACTGAAAAAGGCTAAATTTACAGCTCTATCGATCTTTGGGTAGAATTTATCTTCCTATTTATAGATCAATATACTAAAGACTCCCAGGATATGTTTAAAGAGACTGATCAAGAAGTGGTCTGAGTTATTCTCACTTGCATGTGCACTTGTACCACATGGATGGATGCATATATTGGTGCGTCTGATTTAAAATTTATATTCATAGTATTATAGTATATTCTTTTGAGAATTCCCTTTTTGAACTAAATTTATGTTTTTTTAATTTGTTCACATGGATTGTCTAATTATATCTTTATATATATATATATTTCATTCATTTCAAGATTATTTTAGAATTTTATTGTGTGACTAAATCAGTTTCTCTATAATGGCCCGTTAGGTGATTTTCATTCATTAATCATTCATTCATTACCACAAGGAGTGTTACCATGAGTACCCAGTAATATACATCTCTTATGCAAGCCTTGTGAGAATGTCTCTGAGCTATATAGCCAGAAGTAGATACAGGGGTCATGGGATATACACTGAGTGGCCAGATTACTATGATCTTTGAACGCATATTAATCTGGTCGCTCAGTGTGTGTGTGTGTATGTGTGTGTGTGTGTGTGTGTGTGTGTGTGTGTGTATATATATATATATATATATATATATATATATATATAGCCAGGTGCATGAATTCATGCATGGGTGGGGTCTGGCCAGCCTGGCCAGGGCAAGGGGACATGGGTGGTTGGCCAGCCTGTCTGCTGGTCGAACTCCTGGTCGATGGGACAATTTGCATATTAGCCTTTTATTATATAGGATATACACTGAGTGGCCAGATTATTATGCATTCAGAGATCATAATAATCTGACCACTCAGTGTATACAACATCAAGTTCACTATGTCATAATAAATTGGTCTCCAAAGAGGATATACACGTTCATATTCCCACTAGCAACTTAAATCTCCTAAATATTATTGAGAAAAATAGGATCCTATATTAATAAGTAAAAAATAAATTCATGTAAAAAATCTCACAATGATGAAAGAGCTAAGAATTCCTTAAAAGTAATGTGTATAGCCCGGCCAGCATGGCTCAGTGGTTAAGCATCAACCTATGAACCTGGAGGTCACAATTCGATTCCCAGTCGAGGCACATGCCCGGGTTGTGGGCTCAATCCCCAGTGTGGGGCATGCAGGAGGCAGCCAATCGATGATTCTCTCTCATCATTGATGTTTCTATCTCTCTCTCTCTTCCTTCCTCTCTGGAATCAATAAAAATATTTTTTAAAAAGAGAAAAAAGTAATGTGTATAATTTGACTCATTTTATCCTGCTCTCTTTTTAATAACTGATATTCGTGTATATCTTTATAATTGTCAAAGCACTTTTAATATAAAACTCTTTGTGTAAGTACTGGAGACAAGGGGTCAAAAAGAGGCTAAAAAGAATGAATTTAAAATGGGCCCTTACATCTAATTTTATAACCAGGTCCAACACTGCCCTACAAAATCATTGTCACATCATGTCCCTCCCCCAGAGAACAAACACCACCTCTAACTGGTCTCTCCCAGCTGCAGCCTTAGAGGTCCTTCTAAAACCCAGATGAATTGTGACTCTCCTCTACTACCCGCACAAATCCAAAACACTTTAACATTAGCAATACTGTTTGTCAGCCATGCTTACCTTTGCCCCTGACCCTGCAAACCTCTGTGCTGTAACACTATCTAATAGTTTTCTGTTCTTCCCTCTCTTTTCCTACCCCAGGTCTTCAGATATGCCTGGAAATATCTCCCTATCCACTTCCAACACCCACTTGCTCTGAGCTAACTCCTATTCCTTTTTTTTTTATTTTTTGAGGTAACAGATTAGATGTGACTCCCTCTACTCCCTCTCGGAAACCTGGTGCAAATCCTGAGTTTGGGGAGTGTCATCCAGCCCTAATATAGCACACTGCCTTGTCTTTATTCATTTCCCCCTCTGGGTAGGGGTGGGTAGTAGGGTGAGGGGGAGAGCTTTCCAGAGCAGGGACTTAGGCTGGTGGCTCATACTCATGGCCAGCAAATATCTCAAAGATCTACAGTGTGTAATAGCATAGCCTACAGCCACAGGACATCATGAAGAGGCAAGACCAAAAGATGATGCTAAATCCTCTCTCTCTCTCTCTCTCTCTCTCTCTCTCTCTCTCTCTCTCGTTCTACTTTTCTTGTTTCTCCTGTCTTTATCATGTACATAGCTGCAGATGATTCCTGTAGCTCTGTTACTACCACACATGGTGTTCAAAATAATTAATCCTCTTCATTTCCACAAAGGGAGAGAATGTTTTTTTTCTAGCTTTTACAGTCCTAGAATCCTAGGTCTAGAGAGGGAAACATCTGATATGGCTGTAATGTTATTTTCAGCATAAATTAATTCTATAATGAACAAGTGTTATTTTATTATTAACCTGAAAACATTAATCTGTCTTACTTTCATCACGTTCAATTAGTTCCTACTGTGACAAACACAGAATATTTTCATAGTAGCTATGCTTCCAGAGAGTATGAAAAGAAATTCTTTCTAGATCCCAACTTTTAAGAATAAAGGAATTCCATACTAATCCAAACCCATGACCAAGCACCTGGATTATCTGTCCTCAAGATCTACTCCAAAGGTCACCAGATTAGGAGTATGATTCTAGTTCTATGTGACAGCTCAACGTGGAGGAGTCATCTATGAATTCAAGTCAACCACCCTTCAACTTATTTATATTTTGAGTCTCCATCACTCCAAACTGTTAAAAGTCCTTTTAATTGTGTTGAATGTATTTGTCCTTCTTTGCCTCTTCAAACTTTAATAGAATGGGGAGTGGTACTTTTAGTCTCACACCAAGGACATTCACAATGATAGAGCTCCTTTCTATACATACAGGCACTTATATACATGATTTACTTATACTGTATCCTTTAATCTTCAAAATGCCTCAGAAATAAATACTAGAGATACTCATTTCCTATTTTCAGATGACAGAACTGAAGCTCAGAGACGTATCAAGGTCTCTCTTTTTCCCTCTCCCTCCTCTCACCTCTTTTTCTCGCTCTGTGATGAAGCCTCTGATTTCAGACAATTCTTACATGCACGGAGCCAGAATCCATTTCCGTGTGCATCATTTTTCCAAAAAGTGAAACTTAACGTCTGCTTCTACCCCTTAGAACATTTAGGGGCAAGATATTCTTGCATATAACAGCTCTTACCATGTAAGAGCTCCCCTCTCACTACTCTGAGGCAGTTGCTGAAACCACTACTAATAATGAACTAGTCTCTGCTTGTTCAATATACCTTCTCCTTCCATGAGCGCTAGCAATGGTTTTTCAAACTTTCTGTTGCAACCAACTCTTTGTAAAATTAAGTCTTTCCTAAAATCCAAATGCATATTTGGGGGCAAAAGATTAAAAATTATGACTCTAATTGAAATGACTGTAGACAATCTGGATTTACTAACATGTCCATCCACTTAGCCCTTCCTCTCCATTACATCCAGTACGTCCATTTCAAGTGATCCATATATATGTACTACTATATGTAATACTTTAAACAATAAAAAAATGAAAAAAATAAAAAGGAATCTCTAGGCATCATGGTACGTAATATAAGCCACTAATTACATTATCTCTTGGTCCTTCTTGATCTAGGATGGTGTGCTGATCTGACCTTAATGATTAAAGTACACTAAGAAATACAAAGATTTAGAATAATTCACTGAAAATACCTATCAGTTTATAATTTGTTTTATAAAATATCTAGGCATAGACTAAGAATCACAGCAAAGAGCCACTTCCTTCCAGGTCCTTTCATTTGCAGGTTTGCTGGGCTGTGTGATGGATGGGAATTTTTTAAAAACACCAAAAAACCTTGAAAGAAGCCCCATTTAGGTGGTGAACCCACAATACAATATACTAGTACAGATGGTGTATTATAAAACTGTTCACCTGAAATCTACATAATTGTATTAACCAACATCCCCCCAAAAATTCAATAAAAATTCTTCAAAAGGCCCATATAATTCCATGACTTATTTACTTCAGGAAGATCTCATGTAAAATTGGGACAAAGAACCCTAGCTGGTTTGGCTCAGTGGATAGAGCATTGGCCTACGGACTGAAGGGTCCCGGTCTTGATTCCGGTCAAGGGCACATGCCCGGCTTGTGGGATCGATTCCCAGTAGGAGGAATGCTGGAGGCAGCCGAGCAATGATTTTCATTCATCATTGATGTTTCTATCTCTCTCTCCCTCGCCCTTCCTCTCTGAAATCAATAAAAAATATATATTTTTTAAAAAATGGAACAAAGAGATATTGCCATTTGAGAGTTTCCCATAACTTAGGAAACTGATCGAAACGAGTTATTCATTTCTAGGAAACCTGGTTTTTCTGACTCTGTTTCCTCATCTCTAACAAAATCAAGCTATATGGTATTTACCAATAAGTCCATTTCTAAGCCTAACATTCCATCAATTAATTGCACTAAAATTTTTATTTTACCACTCAAGGATACTGAATACAAAATAAAAACTGGAAGTCATTCCATGATTTTATTTTAAATATACAGACAGGAAGGACAAGGCATTGTGGCGGACCTTAATACTTAATCTATAACTCTGGGCTGAAGAACGACCAAGTCAGTAGTGTGATCATTGCAGGTGCTTTTACAAAGTCTAGGAGACACTTTGTAAGTCAAACTGATTGTATCATATGGTATTATCTTGCTCAGAGTCATTTGGGGTCTTTTACTGCCTTCAAATGAGAGATCAAAAGATAATCTCTATATCCCAAAGTGTCGGGTGAACACAAAAAGTTTTGAGAAGCACTGCTATAAATCAATGTTAATGAGGGAACCATTCACACTGAACTGTGCATTTCTAGAAATCATGTTTGCACCTTTGCACCTAATGGAACTACATTACACCTCCCGTCATTATAAAATGCCACCTCATCTGAAGTGGTATTGCTCTCATCAATTCAAATGCCACTGCACCTCATTTCCCAAAGAGCAACAAGACAAGTAATTCTCAGCAATCGTGGCAAAGGCACCAGATGGAAATTCAAGGGACAGATAAGTACATTTATGCTGCAGTGGGAGATTTCAAAATTTTCTTTCTAGTAGAGCCAATTAAGATGCAGAAACTCTGACAGCAGTTCCACTGCAAAAGGAAGAAAAATAATGCGCTAGCCATGCCACTATCTTAATTGGCTCCACAAAGAGAGCATTTTCTAATCACTTGAAACCAAATCCTGCCAGAATGCATAAAGTTTACCCAGTTATGACTAAGAAGGCCACACACTTCTCAAGTGTTTCTTCAATAAGTGACAGTGTCCAGCTGTTTGGGGGAAAGAACGGAGTGCATGTGCTAGCAATAAGCTAGTCGTCCATGCAGTAAATCAGATGGAGGAACAGGGAATCCAGAATCTTTCTGCATTATACCGAAAATCAGACACAATGACCCAAATCTACTAAGTGGTTATCTACATTTATTTTAGTGTCTCAAGTCCTCCAAGTCTATAAGTAGCTTATTTCTTGCTGTTAATTCTCACCCGAGGATATTTTTCCATTGCTTTTTAGGGAGTGTAGAAGAGAGAGGGAAAGACAGAGAGAAACATCGATGTGAGAGAAACACATCGATTGGTTGCCTCCTACAAACATCTTGACCACAGCCCAGTCCAGGGAGAAGCCTGCAACCAAGGTACCTGCCCTTGACCAGAATCGAACTCGGGACACTTTGGTCCGCAGGCCGACTCTCTATCCACCGAACCAAAATGGCTAGGGCACGAATAGCATTTTTTCAGTGAATTCATGTGTCCTTTAAGAATTCTCAAAATTATATGAAGAGGTAATTCACAAAAGGGGAAACCTGAGTGTCCATTAAATATGGGAAACTACTCAGACTTACTCTTAATCAGAAAAAAAAAAAAGTTTAAATAATACTATCATATCCCTTCATATCCACCATCAAGGCAAATATGGAAAATCCCGTCATACCAAGCGTTGGCATGAATGTGAGAGGACAAGCATTTGAGGATGGGAGTGTAAACTGGAACTGTTATTCCAAATGTGAGCTGGCCACTTTTAGGTAAACTGGAGATGAATAGTCACTATGACCCAGAAGTCTCACATTTGAATATCTGGCCCATAGAATCTCTCACATAGGCTCCTAGGAGGTGTATAAGAGGACATGGACAAGGATATTCAACAAATACAGCATTTCTGTGGCAATAGTGATTTGGAACTAGCCCAGATATCTACCAATAAGAAAATTAATAATATTAAATATGGCATACTTATTATGGAGAACAGTTAAGAAACAACACACCAAGTTTATAACAATAACATGGACAGATCTTAAAATCACGATTGATTAAAAGAAAAGATACAGGATAAACAATAGCAAATTGTTTTTAAGTAAATTAAACCATATCCCCCACACTAGCACTATACATTTTATAAGAATACATGCAAATGTAAGGACACATAGTAGGCCTTTCAGATTATCTTTGGTGGGAGTGAAATGATCCTGGGATCTGAAGATAAAAAGAAACAAGTAGCCTGGCCAGCGTGGCTCAGTGATTGAGCATCAACCTATGTACCAGATCAGGGCACATGTCCAGATTGTGGGCTCAGTCCCCAGGATGGGGCATGCAGGAGGCAGCCAATCAATAATTCTCTTTCATCATTTATGTTTCTATCTCTCTATCCCTCTCTCTTCCTCTCTGAAATCAATAAAAATATATATTTTTTAAAAGTAAACAAAACAAGAGACAGGAGTTGTCGGGACCAATAATGGAAATTTGCTATGAGCTCACGTATGTGATAAAGGTCCCATTTCTGCAACCAAGATTCAAAAGAAGGAAACAACAACAACAAAAAACAGCAAAATAAAAAAGTTATCCCAGTAAGGATTGCTTTACTAAAGTAGAATTCTACCTACTTACAAAATACCATATTGAACAAGAAGAGTAAATATTCAACAATAAGAGTGAAACAAAAGATTCGTAGTATCCAATCTTTATTGAGCAACTTCCAAATATAAGACACCACTACGAAGGCATCAACAAATGTTCCAACCAACCAATCTTCAATCATCAGGTAAGCACTCACTTTGTACCAAACACCAGGCTGGACATGGTTAAATGTTGAAAAAATATTAAAATATGAAACCACTGCTCAAGTTCTGCCACTTTGGTTTTATCAGGCAGGAATAAAGTCTTAGAAATACAGGGTATTCCAAAAAGATGTATACACACTTTGAATAATTATTAATTCCAATGGATTAAATCAGAAAAGAAAGAAACATCAATTGAGCTATCAGCTTTTAAATGTGCATACATTTTGGGGACACCCTATATATATGAAGATAATAAAATGGTGAGAATAAACAGACATTTCAATAGAGATCATGGAAGTGTGGTCCAAAAAAGCTTGCCATACAACTTTTCCAAATAAAGTTTAATTCATGTAAAGAGTTCTTCATTTGGATCTGCCTTCAAATTGTTTGGCGCTTTATTTTGGAAACTCTCAATAGCCAAAGCTTATATTTAAGAGATGTGCTTCAGTTTTGAGTGACTATTGCCAAAATCTAAACTAACAACTTCTATTGGAGTAATTCTTTAGGCTTTATAGAGTATGTTCACACACTTTAGCTCTCTTGGTAATGTGTTTCAGAATCAAGTAGAGTTTTTTAAAAGAAGTAATGATCGAGTAGGAATTCACGTTAGAGACTTGGTTACAAAATAGTGAGTGATTTTCAAATAATGCCATGAAAAGGACCTATTAGCAAAATGGGCAAAGTCAAAAACTGTTCCAAATACATTTTAAACAATGGCTTCAATGGCCTAAAAATAAATGTACAGCCTTATAACCTCCCCAGGTAACGAGGTTAGATGGTTAGGCTCTGGAATTTCTCAGAGAGGAAGGAAAAGGGAGAGAGTGAAACATTGATGTAAGAGGGAAATACTGATCAGGGGTTGAACTCACAACCCAGACATCTGTCCCAATCAGAATCAAACCAGCGACCCTTTGGTACATAGAAGGACACTCCAACTTACTGAACCGCACTGGCCAGGGCAAGGCTCTGGCATTTCTGGATTAAAAATACATTTCATTATATTTTAAACACACAATTGCTAGACCCGTGTAAGACAAAATGTGGCAAATTGCTGTGTAGGACAAAATGTGGCAAAGTCAGAGGGTGTGGGTTTTGTTAAATCTTCCCTCCCAATTATAGTCAGTTCTTCTGTAATGCTTGTTTTGAAAAAGTAGATGTGTTGTAATTCAACTGATACCTTAGGAAATGTAGCATTTTATAACATAAACTTGGCATGTGCATATGCACAAGTTTTTCCAACCGAAAACACCACACTAGTTGAACACAGACACTGCCTCCAGGGGAACGAACCCAGCCATGCAGGAAGACACAACACGCACACACCTTAAACACCTACCAGCAGCCAGTTCACTATGTACATTATCCTACAATGTTGCATTTTGCTAGTCTTTCACATTTATGAACTTGCCTATATGAAAAAACTTATGTTGAAGTATCCAGATTTTAAAGTGTCAAGAAGTGAGTACAAAAGGAAAAAGGTTTAAGTCTTGAAGAAAAGCTCGAAGTGAACATATTGAAAAAGCAAGAGAATATGATGCTGTCCTAGGCAATGCACTGCAATCAAAGACAATACACAGAATAAAAGAAATGTCTACGGCTGAAACAATTGGAATTCAATTGCATATTCTAAAGAAATAGAAGAAATGGAAAGATTATTGAGCAAATAAATTTAATAGCAAACGGCAAAAAGAAAAGTCAGAAACAACCTTTCTCGTGATCAAAAAGACAGCATGATCTATATAAGAAGACCTTAAGCAGAAATTGCCAACCTCTGCTCCTTTTAGCCCTAATAGTTGCAGGGTTGGTGGTTTCAAACATCTCTAAGAATTTCCAAAGCCTGGAAGGCAGGGGTGGGTGGGTGGGAAGAGATTAACCAAAGACACAGACAATACTGCAATAAAGGCCTGGGGCGGGGGGACGGGGGGAGGTCAATAGGGAAAAAAATGGGACACCTGTAATACTTTCAAGAATAAATATAAATTAAAAATAAATAAATAAAAATAAATTTCCAAAGCCTTCAGCTGTTGGGTGAAGCCACAAACACAGATGAGAAAGCTGTAAAAAAAAATTTTCTAGCAGTGCTACTGAAAGCAATTGAAAAAGGCTATACAATGAATCAAATTTTCAACTTTGATGAAATAAGTATTGATTATAAATACATATCTCAAAGAACCTATTTTCAAAGGCAGGAAATCACGTTCCAGAACTGAAGGCAGCAAAAGACAGCAAATTTTTGTAAGCCTCCTTCCACCATCCTACAATCACTCACAAGCAGGAAACCTGCCCTGTTCACCTCCTACAGCAAACTTCAGATCTTTTTCAAGGTAAATTGCCACATTTATTTATGGACAAATTTGTTACTCATTAAGTTCCTACCTTTTGATTTATATGTCACCAATGAAGTTTGATTGTGATGCCCCAAAGTCCTGTGGTATTTACTGCATGACTTTGCATACTGTTGTGAGTTTTACAGACATGTAGTTCATGTGATAGCTTAACTGAGTGTACTATATGACCCTGTAGGGAGTGCTAACTATGTGACCCTGTAGAAAGTATCTGTTCATTTGATCCACTCAGCAAGTCTGCCTTTCAGAAAACTGTCCCTCCCTAAACATGAAGTATGCTTCTGCTATGGAGGGGAGAGAGACCACATGACTCCATCTAGCCAATCACAGCATCCGGAACCCTGGCCATTGTAGTATCTGACCATATGGTCCAAATAGGGTCAAACTGTATTCTCCTAAGGAATTATGTTTCCTGGATCCATGAGGAAAGAATTGTCCTCTTTTCTCCTGGGTCTCTAACACTAAGAAAAATAAAAGCATCTCAGTGCCTTGTAGCCATCTGAATAATGAAGGAGGACAACCTAGGAAGAATAAATCCAGCACAGAGTTCTAATAATATCATATAAACTTCTGGATCCAGTCTAGAAGCCAGCACACATGCATAGATTTTTTTTTTTTCAGCAATGTGAGCTAATACATACCTGAGTTTCAGCTATTTTGAATAGAGTTTCTATTACTGGATACCAAAAGTGCATTGATTAATATACCCAGGTCAGAGAAGCTTTTTGTGATGCCCCAGATTCAACAGTCCCCTATTGTCTGTTCCTACAGAACACTACGTGGGAGCCGTCATGGCACTGATAACGCTGTGTTCCCCTCAGCACCATGAGCTCCAAAAGGAAAGGACTTTTCTCTCTGTTTACCACTGCTTCCCAAGGCACAGCCCAGGCTTGGCACCTCGTGGAGGTTCAGCGAGTGTCTGTATAATGAAGGAAGACTGAATGTGTGAATAAATGAGCACAGTTGACTATTCTGAGCCTGTTTGCTCATCTCTAAAACATGGAAGTAGGTGATAGTGGCCTGCCTTTTTTTATAGGGATCTAATGAGATAATGCATGTGAAAGTGCTGTGCTAGCTATACAGCCACAATTATTATTCACTCAGCACATACTTTACTACCATAGTAAAGAGCAGCATAATGGGGTTGATAAAAGCACAGGTGCAGGAGTCAGAGTGAGTTTGAATATCAGCACTGTATCTTATTAGCTGTTCTAATTTGGGGCAAGCTATGTATCTTCTCTGAGCCTCTGTCTATGGTTTTAATGAACATTCAAAAACTTAATACCTGCAAAACACCTATTTATATTTCAGATATGATATGTGGTCTACCAGACACACTGATAAATCAGAAAAAGGTTCTGTCCCAAAGAAGCTTACCGTCTATTAAGAAGATAAATCATGTATACAAACAACTTGAATATAGACGGAGTCATTGTAAGTGATATAAGACATCACAGATCATTTGAGATCAACCACTCTGTTTGTTCTTTGAGGATAAACATTTTCTTTACCTAAAGTTACTAAGGTATCTTCATTACTAAGCGTTACTCTCCTTATAAAGCAAGTCTTAAGAAACTCTTACAATGATATTAAGTTTAGATCATTGAGTTTCTTGTTTGCATTGTTCTATAGGGAAAATTCAAAAGCACTTAGATGCATATTACACACCCCCCAAAAAAATGTCTGCAAACTTTTAACCCCAGAAATGTGTGTAGCATCAGGAGAAGATATCAGGAGAATTGCTACCATCAAAGGATTCATAAGTTGGGAAGAGACAGTGACAGCCTGAATAACAGCCTCAAAAGCTGTCCTCAATCTAATCTCTGGAACCTGTGAATGTTACCTTAGCAAAAGGAATTATGCAGATGTGATCAAGTTAAGAATTCTGATATGAGATCATCCTGATTATCCCAGTGGATCTAATGTAATCAAGGGGCTCCTTATAAGAGGCACACCAGGGAGTCAGAAGAGAAGGTCATATGGTAATAGACACAGGGAATGAAAGAAGGGGCCACAAGCCAAGGAATACAGGTGGACGCTAGAAGCTGAAAAAGACAAGTAAACAAATTCTACCCTCTGAGTGTGTAGAAGGAGCCAGCCCTGATGACACCTTGACTTCAGCCCAATGAGACTGATTTTGGACTTCTGACCTCCAGAAATGTAGGAGAAGGAATCTATATTATTTAACCCACTAAGTTTATGGTGATTTTATTTATTTATTTATTTACTTACTTACTTACTTACTTACTAGAGGCCGGTGCACGAAATTCATACGGGGGGGGGGGGGGGGAGAGGCAGGGGGTGTCCCTCAGCCCAGCTTGCACCCTCTCCACTCTGGGACCCCTTGAGGGATGTCCGACCGCCTGTTTAGGCCCGATCCTGGTGGGACAGGCAGTTGGACATCCCTCTCACAATCCAGGACTGCTGGCTCCCAACTTCTCGCCTGCCTCTGCCTGATTGCCCCTAACTGCTTCTGCCTGCCAGCCTGATCACCCCCTAACCACTCCACTGCCAGCCTGATCGATGCCTAACTGCTCCCCTGCCGGCCCAATGGCCCCTAACTGCCCTCCCCTGCTGGCCTGGTCACCCCTAACTACCCTACCCTGCCAGTATGGTCACCCCTAACTGCCCTCCCCTGCTGGCCTGGTCCCCCCCAACTGCCCTCCCCTGTAGGCCTGGGTCCCCCCAACTGTCCTCCCCTGCAGGCCTGGGTCCCCCCAACTGTCCTCCCCTGCTGGCCTGGTCCCCCCCAACTGCCCTCCCCTGCAGGCCTGGGTCCCCCCAACTGTCCTCCCCTGCTGGCCTGGTCTCCCCCAACTGCCCTCCCCTGCAGGCCTGGGTCCTCCCCAACTGCCATCCTCTGCCAGCCTGGTCACCCCCAACTGCCCTCCCTTGCTTGCCTGGGTCACCCCCAACTGCCCACAACTGCTCTCCCCTGCCAGCCATCTTGTGGTGGCCATCTTGTGTCCACATTGGGGCAGCCATCTTTGACCACATGGGGGTGGCCATCTTGTGTCTTGGAGTGACGGTCAATTTGCATATTACTCTTTTATTAGATAGGATATGTTTTTATTTTAGAGAGAGAGGAAGTAAGAGGGATAGAGAGATGAAGACATTTGAGAGAAAGAGACATCGATCAGCTGCCTCCTGCACACCTGTGCCCCCCAACTCCACACTGGGGATAGAGCCTGCAATCTGGGCATGTGCCCTGACCGGGAATTGAACCAGGGACCTTTTGGTTCATGGATCGATGCTCAACCACTGAACCACACCAGCTGGGCTATGGTGATTTTTTTATATAGCCACAGGAAACGGAAACAGAGACAGAGGGACAGGGGTCCCTATTCTTTGGTTTCTGCTCTGATCTAATGAGAAAGACTATTACCAAAGCACTCAGATGACCCCCAATTAAGAGTTCATTTACAGATGGGTAGAAAGTATCTGAAAATTGTGGGGGGGTGGGGGAGCTGTCTACCCCAATAATCCTGAGATAAAGCTAAAAGGCTAACAAACTTGTAAAAAAAAAAACAAAAAAAAAAAAAGCACAAAATATCTTGAAATGGCCCCAGGATTTTGAGCAAAGTTAAAACCTAATATCCTGGACCGGTTAGGTCAGTGGTCGGCAAACTGTGGCTTGCGAGCCACATGCGGCTCTTTGGCCCCTTGAGTGTGGCTCTTCCACAAAATACCACGGCCTGGGCAAGTCTATTTTGAAGAAGTGGCGTTAGAAGAAGTTTAAGTTTAAAAAATTTAGCTCTCAAAAGAAATTTCAATTGTTGTACTGTTGATATTTGGCTCTGTTGAGTAATGAGTTTGCCGTCCATTGGGCTAGGTAATTCATTCTACCCTTAAGCTGAGAACTTGAGAGGTGAGGCATAATGTGTGATTTTTATCACACATTTTAGAATGCATGTTTAAAGTAGATTGGGAGTGAAGAAGCAGGTGCACACTCATCCTAATAATACCTCAGATCACCATCACCTCTCCACCGCCCCCCCACCCGCCATGGTCTGGTCACATGATCACCTCTCCTGCTGCTTGCCTTTGCACATTCTGTTCCTTTGCTTGCAGCATCCTTCCATCTAACAGCACAAAGACCAAGAAAAAGACATTAAATCTTAAATTATTCAAGACTCAATCCAAATGCTGTGTCCTTCAGTAAGTTTTCTTTGACTATGCCTAGACAAGCTCCCTGATTTTTTGCATCCTATGCCATCTTAGAACAGAGTTTCATTAGCAGATCCCAATATTATAATTATTTGTTTATTTATCTGTCTACCCAACTACCTGGAGGTATCTCCTGCACAAGGACTTTGCCCTATTCTTTTCTGAATCCTCAATGCTCAGTACCATGCCTGGAACATAATAGGCATTAAATATGTTTGTTAAAAAAAAAAATCAATGCATACATGCAGCCACTTCAGAAAACCAGCATCAATAACTTGCTACCTATCTTGGTTATTACTGTATTTGAGGACTTGAGTCCAAAAAAGATTTGTTTCTAAAAATCCAACATACATTTGAAAGAAAAGAGTAACTGCAACAGAGGACCTACAAATCAGCATGTGAACGAAAGCATGAATTCTGGACTTACAGAGACCTATGCGTCAATCTACCTCTGCCAGTGCCTACATGATCTGGCTCTCCCTACGTCCTTTTGGCTTCCTCTCCTACTACTCATTCCCTTATCCACTTGTCTCCAGCCAAATTGCGGTCCCTCTTGTCCCTTCTGGAAACTTAGTGGGTTCTATGAAGATATAATGAAACAATATACATGAAAACATTTAAAAATATGTATTTGCTCTGATGGTTGCTAGTACAAATAGCTAGTCTTTACAGTATGAAGGAGGCAACAGTTATTGCTTTGTCTATCAGTGTCTCTTCCTTCTGGAAGCAGCGCCCTCTTCTGTAGCAATGAATTGCTACCCCCTCCCTCTATCCATTGGTCCAAACAAATGGAAGTGGCTACCTTTTTCCAAGCAGAAGCAAGAGCCTTGGGAGGTAAGGGGCTTTGAAGTGCTGGGGACCCTGTTGTACTTGAGGCCAGATCTTTACCTCTTAGGGTACACCTATGTACACCAATATATTTCCCATTTAGTTCTTTTTTTAAGACTTTTATGCTATTCTTTTTTTGTAAATATGCTTTTATTGATTATTTTTAGAGAGAGAGGAAGTGAGAGGGATACAGAGATAAAAACATTGATGAGAGAGACAATGATCAGCTGCTTCCTGCACGCCACCCCGCTACCAGGGATTGAGCCCACAACCCAGGCATGTGCCCAGACTAGGAATCAAACTGGGGCCCTCTTGGTTCAAGGGTTTACACTCTCAACCACTAAGCCACACCGGCCAGGCAACTTCCCATTTTGAATTTGGTTTCTGTCACTTGCAACAAAGAGATTCCTGACTAATCCATGTTGCTAACCAAAAAAGTCAACATAAGCAAATTTCTCAATTATTTCTTCTTAAAAGTTAAATGAATAACTTTTATTGGCTATTTTTTGAAAGCGCATAATGCAAATATTTATCAGGCATTCTGTTTACCAACATTATCCTGCATCAGGGAAGAATAGAGAAAGAGAAAAGCCTGTGTCAAATAAGAGGAGCAACATGACAATGTATGATGGGGAGACAGGAAATCTGAGCATTAACTGGATGGGTTTGGACAAAGGACTTTGACTGGGAGCCTCATTTTTCTAATCTATAAATTGCCGGGTCCATCCATAGTCTAAGCCGTTAAAAAAAAAAAAAAAACACACATATATTTTGTGGTTCATATTACAGCAGCACTTCCATGATTTTTTTATGTGAAAAATGTTTGCTTCTTTTGGTAAAGAAAAAATAAAAAACTTCTCAATGGGATTTAAATTAAAGTTCAAATATCCAAAATAGTACAGAGATCACTTCTGAGTTTTTTTTAAGCAAAACTGGAGCCATCGTTCAGTTTGTGATTAATGAACTGAAAATAGGAGATTACCAGGAAAGTTACCTTTTTATGAATTTATCTAGCTTGCTGGATAAAAACTGATAAAGAAGACTAAATTCATCCGCTGCTGAAGTGTGGCTAATTCTATAATCAATCATAGCCACAGCACTCAATAATGCAACAAGTACTCACTGAGCAACAATTCTATGCTGGGCACTGTGACAGGTGCTGAGGGGATGCAGGAATGAAACTGATTTCTCATCTCACTTCCCTGCTTAACACCCTCCGACAGCACGCTGCTGCACCTGGACTAAAATCCAAATTCCTTACATGACACTGAAGACTCCCACATCATCTGCCACTCTCCCCCTCAATCTCCTTCCTGCAGCCAAAGCCTTCCTTCAGTTCCTTGTGCAGCCAAGCATGTTCTTGCTTCAGGGTCTTTGAATATACTCCCACTGAAGATTCCATCTGCCCCAACGTTCTACCCCCACTCATGCCACCCCAACTGGCTCCTTCCTGTTCTTCTGTATGCCTTAAATGCAACCTCCTCAGCCAGACTTTCCCTAATCACATCCTCCTTCCTCCCCCAACCCCACCACCATCACTATGATTCTCTTTCTCAGTCCCATGTTAGTTCTCTTCTCAGTGTTTCATGTTATTTTCTTCTCTCCTTGGGCTTTGCTTGGGTCTGGGGAGGGGGGCAGGGACGTGGTGTTCTGCTCTGTTCACTGCTGCTGTATCTCTGGCATCTAGCACAATACCTAGTCCACAGCAGTCATGCTATGAAGATTATTGAGTGAATGAATGAATGAATGAATGAATGAAAAAGAAGATTCCTATGACTGCTATATATATAACATAAGATAGTATACACTGAGTGTTTACATAGTAGGAATAAAAGGAGAAGCAAGTGTTACCCACAGAAACATGAAAGAGGAATAAGTGCAAAGCAAGGTCTGAGGAGTGAAAGAAATTCCCTGTGGGCATATAAAAGGACATGACTGGTTGAGACCACATCATGCAGGGTCTTGAGAGTTAAACAAGGGAATTTGAATGAATGCCATGAGCAATGGGGATTCATTTAAACTTTCTAATCAAGAGAGTAAAAATTATTACCTCTGTGTGGTAGAGGGATTGCTCTGCTGCCAGTACAAAAGCATAATAGATGGAGACTGGGAAGATGGCCATGCCAGTAGGCCAGGCCAAGGTATTACAAAGGAGTAAGAGTCAAAGGAAAGAATGAAAATGCATGCAAGACATCCTGCAATTGGTTGGATATGGGAGGTGAGAGAAGAAGAAAAAGAATATTCTCCCTGGCTCCACCAAGGTTGAGAACTAGAGAATATGGAAAGAGTGAAGGTTTTAGATTCAATCCTGGCTACCAGCCAGCCATTTAAAACAGAACTGAAGAAGAACCAGACTCCATGAGCTTGGTACTTACAGCCATGTTCTCCTCCTGCTATGCAAGTCTCCCTTCCAAATTTTTCCCCCTTTTTTTTTTTCTTTCTATAATTGACTATGCTTTCAGTTTATTTTTTGGCTATTTATAAAACAATTTAAAATGCACAAAATACAGATGTGCTTAAAAGAGAAAGTGAAACTTCCTTCAAGGCACTTCACACACCACCCCCTCTACAACAGCCTCTGTTCACGGTTTGGAATACATCCCGGCAGACTTTTTATGCATTTCTTGACTCACATTTGTTAAAAGACAAGCATAATATTATGCATTCAGTCCTATAAGCTGCTTTTTTTTATCTTTTACTTTATGTATCATGAAAACTCTTCCTGGTTAATACATACAGATCCTACCTATCTTTTAAAAGGGCAGTTTGATATTACCTTGAGGGATGTTCAATAATGTAGTAATCAATCCCCCCTTTTTTAAAAAATATATTTTATTGATTTTTCAAAGAATGGAAGGGAGAGGGATAGAGAGTTAGAAACATCGATGAGAGAGAAACATCGATCAACTGCCTCGTGCACACCCCCTACTGGGGATGTGCCCACAACCAAAGTACATGCCCTTGACCGGAATCAAACCTGGGACCCTTTAGTTCACAGGCCAATGCTCTATCCACTGAGCCAAATGGGTCAGGGCATCAATCCCCTTTTGATGGATATTTAATATGTTTTCCATTGTTGTTATTATAAGCAATACCTCAATGAACAACATCCTTGAATACATATCTTTGGGCTGCTTGCTGGTTACTTCTTCAAGCACCTGGCAGAAGTACTACATGGGCCAACCTTTCCGGAGGCCAATAAGGAAGATAAGCAAGGCTAAAAAGGGGCATCAGGGACATACCCTTTGGCCCAGCCACTCACGTCTCTCTTTACTAAAAGGGACAAAAAACAAATCAAGAGAAATTTCCAAGGTGATTCACTTCAAGGTCAAATAGGTCTTTCTCTAAGATATAGTATCCATCTCCTCTGGCCCTCAGGAGATAAATAATTTTCTGTAAAATAAAGGCAGGACTCAAAATGAGGGATTCCCATGGTTTTTACATTTACCAATTTAGGCCCAGCACCGTGACTAACATGGTCTGACATTCCTGAACACTCACAGTTCCCTACATCAGGGCCTCTCACAGCATTTGGTTCACACCTCAATTTAGTACTCTTCCCACTGAAGTGTGACAACTGATTTATTTACCCATTTCCCAGTCTAGATTCTCAGCTCCCCAAGGACAGGGAACTCCTCTCATTCATTATTGCATGCCATTAGTAGACCCTCAGCAAGCACCTGTATGAATGAATGCTTGGACTAATATTCAAATGAAAGGATGCATGGGAGGCCAGACAACAAAACTACTGTATTTTTCCGTGTATAAGACACTATTTTTTTCTAAAATCGTTAGACTGAAAATCGAGGGAGCCATGCAGGTGTGTAGCTGCCCATACCTTGTCAAACAGCCTTCCTCCAATTACGAGCCTTATTGTTACTGACATCAGCTGATGCCCTAATTGGTGATGGAGGTGGAGCATGCACAGATGCAACAGGTACCAGAGTGTTCTGAGCCCATAAAGATGTCAAAAAATAAAAATATACTAAACACCGGTAAGCGATTGTCTTACTCTGAAAAATTCAAACTGAATGTGATCAGCTATGCAAAAGAGCATGGAAATAGAGCTGCAGAGAGACAATGTGGACCTCCTCACACTGAGTGTATGATCAGACAGTGGAGAAAACAGGAAGAACAACTCCTTAAGATGCCAAAAAAGAAGAAGGCCTTAAGAGGAAAACCAGCAAAATGTTTAAAATATTGGTTTCTTAATTTTGGGTTGGAAAAGTGGGTGGCGTCTTATACATGGGGGGGGCATCTTATACATGGAGGGGTGTCTTATACATGGAAAAATATGGTATTTCCAGTTTTACTAGAAAGCTTTTTTGAGACAGAGCTTTCTTTTCATGTACTGACACTATCAAATCTCGCTTCATGTCATAAAATTCAAAGAACTGGAGCTCTATATCTTACCTAATAATAGACAAACATATAAATTGACTGTACCTCTGCTACGCCCACAGCCAATCAGAGTGAGTATGCAAATTAGAAGGCCAAAGATGGCAGCTGCCCAGCTGCTCCAGGCAAGGAGTGGCCAAGCAGGGCAGGACGCCTGCTGTGAGAGGAAGGGAGGGGGCAAAGGGATCTATAGGAGCAGAGTGCCGCAGCGAAGTCAAGACCGCAGACTCCGGAGTCTGCAGCAAAGACGAAGATGGCAGACTTTGGCAGGAGTCTGCAGCAAAGACAAAGATGGCAGACTCTGGCTGGAGTCTGCAGCAAAGACGAAGACGGTAGTCTGCAGTGAAGATAGCAGACTCCGGCCGGAGTCTGCAGCGAAGAGGAAGAAGGCAGACTGGCGGGAGCGAAGGCCTGGGTCCTGGGTGCCGGAGGAAAACTGGTGCTGGAAGCCAAGGGAAGGAAGGCCTATTGCACGAATCTCTTCGTGCAACGGGCCTCTAATATTTCTATATTTCTAAAACAAATGCCATTCCCTTTCATCTATCCATTTTCATTCCCTCCCATCCATCTCCAGCATCCCCCCACCTTCATCCATGTTTCTTCTAAAAATGGAACTCAGTATCATCTGATGATGGTACTGAAAGCACCACTGGTGAAACCCTGGAGGATTTTAGTAGGTGTATGGGTTAACAGCCCCACTCTATATATTCTACACTGAATTCTCCCTGTAGAAATAATTCCATATATAACATACAGGACTGGTACATCACATCCATGTCACAGTTATTATTCCTTAATAAGTAAAAAGTCAGCTAAAGAAAAGTATTAAATAACAGTACAAATGGTACAGAGAATCAGCATTCATCATGAAAGTAGGATTTGAACGCCTGACTTTTTGGGGCCTCTGCCACGGGCATGAGCAGGACTGCTTTAAAGTATGAACCAAACTAACAAAAGTTAACAATTAGAACATCGCCTACAGATGGATGCAATTTATCAGGATAACCTTATAGTCTGTCAACAGTCTTCATATGCGTGCATTTTCCTTATGTTTAGCAGTTAATTTTTTAAATTGCACTTGATCTGATGTACTCCCTGCCAAATAATAATGAAAAAATGCAACCCCTCCTGCCCCTTTCCTTAGCAGAAGCAATCTAAAACTGCTCTTCCTGAAACCCAGGATTCAAGTCGAGTTTCTGGACAGAGAACTCTCCCTGGACCTTATCTTCAACAAAGTGTATTGTCAGGAAGCAGAAAATGTAGTTTGTCTCGCATTATCTGTAATGCAATAGACAGTCCTTCACTTTAACAAGGTGCCACTGTCAATATGGGCCCTGCTGGGTGAGAAGCAAAGGTGATAATTTCTCTATTTATATGAGCAGCATGGACCCTGGGTGGGGAGAAGAAGCAATTGATATGCCTTCCCCAGGCTGCCACAGGCAGGGTGCTCCTCAGGCACCTGGTGGAAATCACAGTAGGAGAAGAGAGCCCATGGAAAGCGCATCCAGCAGCCCTGACCCACTTCCATGGGAGTACTGACAGGTACAGAAGCGTCTGCTAAGTCACACACTTACATGGTCAAACATAATACTAGGCATGCACATGTACACAGGGGCTACACATAACTAATGGGAACAAGGTCAGGGGAATGACATGGCTGAAGCAGCTGGGCCTGCTTGGCCCGGGGGATGGATGGGGAGTCAGGGAGAGCATGGTCACTCCCCATAAACATCTCAGGTACTACTCTGAGGAAAAGAAATCGGATCAGATAGAAACAAAGACTCCAGAGTCAGATGGACTGAGTATGTTGTGAAACCCAGCCTTGACATTCCCTGTGCTATGACCTTAGACAACCACTTAACCTGCCTTGACTTCAATGTGCTCATCTGTAAAGTGGGGATAAGGGAACTTACCTGATACAGTCCTTGGGAATGAAATAATATCTATACAACCCTTAATACAATGCTTCAATTACTATCTTTTAGTAAATCTTAATGTAACTGGTAAATTAGACAAGATTCAAGGGATGTAATCATACAAGCAAATTTATTTTTTATTACACTCTGTGGTTTAGCAGAAGTGCTACCCTGGATAAAAAATATAAGCAGCCCGGCCAGCATGGCTCAGTGGTTGAACATTGTGGCTCAATAATACCCCACTATACGATATAACTTTATTCAGTCACTCTCCCTTTGATGGGTCTTTTTTCTAAAAAATTTTTTTAGAAAAAAAGTTTTCTCTGCCTGAAAAGATTCCCTCACGCTCAGCATGATCTCCTGAGCTATGAACCAGGAGGTCACGGTTTGATTCCCAGTCAGGGCACATGACTGGGTTGTGGGCTCAATCCCCAGTGTGGGATGTGCAAGAGGCAGCCATCAATGATTCTCTATCATTGATGTTTCTCTATCTCTGTCCCTCTCTCTTCCTCTCTAAAAGCAATAAAAATATTTTAAAAATAAACAAATAATTAAAAATGTAAGCAGTCCAATAACCATTCTGATCACTCTCGGAAAGCTTTATCATCATTCTGACTCCATATCAATCTTGACTGAGAAATTAGAAAGTCCAACCTAGTAGGTATATACACACTTCAATCTACTCTCAAATATAGGGTCTCTCCCTCTTCTCACCACCTACAGACAGCTGTTCATGGGCCATCTGCCACTGAGGCAGGACTGTGGAAGCCTTTGCTTTTTTCTCTCTTGCTTCCCCTCCTTACCCTCCAGGTAGCTGCTGTGTGTGACCTGTTTAAGTCTATGTGACAGAGGTGGGAGAAGTAAGAGAAAGGAAAACTCGTCCATGGAGTAGACTGACCTTTCATGGCTTCTGTTCCCTGTAACTGGCACAGTTATGGGTTCTCCCTGCTAGGTGCCTCCACTACAACTTCCTTTGGCTAGCTGAGCATTCCTCCCACAGCCTCTGCCCCTCAGGGAACATCTCAGCCTCTTGCAGTGAGGTCCCTTCACCCTGGCTCACAGCCTTCTTGGACAGCTTTCCTTGAAAATGACCCCTGGCTGGTAGGAATAACACACGTTCTATATCTGACCCCAGGTCTTACACACTTTTGACCCCATGAGACAGGAATGCCATCACACCCAGGAGAAGCCCCCTCCTTTATAGGCTGCTTGAATTCTCTCAGGTATAAGTCCAGCCCCAGACAACCATGAACTTCAGCTTCTTCCCAGATCTTTCCATTAATGACCTTCTCACTAGAGGAGGGGAGAGGAAACACTCTCCATAGCTCCCTTGGTGGGGAGGATCTGGGAATCTCAGCACAGGATTTTCAAGGAAATCCTTACAAAACCATATTTTCATTGTTGTTGTTTTTAAAATTAACCCTCCATGTCAGTGGGGGTTTAATGGCCATCCAACTGATTTTTGGTTATCTACTTTGAAATACTGCATATGGCCAAGCATCTCTTTGGAACACAGCATCTGTTGCATCTTAGTGCCTCAGAATTGTTGAACTTCATGTCCTGTTACATTAATGATCATAAGTGTTCTTCTGTGTAGAAAATTATATTAGCAATAGAGCTCAAGATTCAATTAGTATTCTCTAGAGTTGCTTTTTGTTTGTTTGTTTATTCTTTTTTGTTTTTCTTTTTTGTTTGTTTTGTTTTGTTTTGTAACCCATTCTACTCCTTTTTGAAAGATGTTTATTAGGGATTATTTTTATACAAAAGTTTAAAGAAAAAATGGTCTAAAATCCAATCGACCAATTCTAGTTGACAATTTACATAATGATTCTGTACATTTATTGTTTTCTCTGCCTGAGAAGATTCCCTCACGCTCACCTTCATATCTTAGCATGATCTCAGCACGATTGGCTCATGGTTGTTCAGTTTCCAGCTCAACTATCAGAGAGGCCTTGACTGAGAGTGTCAATTATTTTGCAGCAAATATTCACATCCATGCACCGCCCTCATCAGTGGAACATAATTCCCTACCCTGCTGTCACTGGGCTTGGCCCTATGACTGCTTTGGCCAATCGGATATCAGCAGACAAAGGCCTTTAAAGGTCTCACTCAGTTTGTCTTGGCTCTTTTGTGCTCTAGTGATCTGTCATGAAAAGAGCTTCCTGAGTAGCGGCTGTACTTTCGACCTGGGCCCCAGAATAGACAAATACAGAGCAGATGTGAGCTCAGCCTGCAACCTGCAAACCCAGATGACCCCCACATTCCCAGCCAAGATCAGCTGAGCTACAACAGACCTGCAGAACTTTTTGTGAGGCACTTATACATTTGGGGGTATTTTGTTTCATTTTGTTTCATTTGTTTTATGAAGCACAGAAGGAGCAATAGCTGACTGCTATGCTATCTAAAGAGTTCTTCCTGCTGTTCATCTTTAATGAGCTTTTTATTCTTCTTAGCTCTCAGAATTCTCTGGAATTGCCAGTTCTATGTTTTCTTATTACTGTCTAGGCTTAGCTTTTGGAAAGTTGGGGTCTTACCACTATTACAGAGAATATTACGTTGCCTGCCACATAGGAGCCATTCAACAAATATTTGTTGAACAAATTATTGGATGATTGATTAGTCAATTTTAAAAAGAAAAAATGTACAAAGTGCAAAATGTAAGTTTACCTCCCTGCAGTGATTTTCCCCAAAGATAACAACCCTTCTAGCATAATTCTTATGTATCCTTCTAGAAAGAAAAAGTCTGCCACATGTATAGCACAAGAGAAAGAGATGTTTATAATTTTTGTAGGGTTTGGGAGCTGTTTTTACACTAAAGGGATCACACTATTCATTATGCTTTTCCTATTGTTGCTGTTGTTTTAACTTGAAATGTGTGTTGGAGATCTTCCAATATCAGCACATCTGTTCATTCACAGCAATGGCTCAATAATACCCCACTATACGATATGACTTTATTCAGTCACTCTCCCTTTGATGGGTCTTTAGTTTTGTTCCAGTTCTGCATGGTTTTGTTATTACAAATTATGCTTCCAAGAACAATCTTGCATATTTCTCTTGAACATGGCCCATCACATCACAGACATTCTGAAATTCAGATCTGGAGAAAGAAACACTTGTTGGGAGTACCTAACTTTTATGCCCTACCAGTCAAGATTTTATAAAGCTTAATTCTTTACTATAACTTTGTTAATAAAACAGAATTCATTATTTTTCACTTATTAGTTATAATATTATTTTAGAATACTACACATAATTTTCTCATCACTTGACAGCCCCTCGTTCTCTCACCTTCTGCTTCAAGGTTCTGATAAGATACCCTCTAAGAGGCCAGCCTCCCTGATTGAGAATCACTATCCTAAGACATCAGGTTTCACAGCAATTCCTTTAGCCCTGAGATTAGAAGGCTCCATACTATCAGGTCTTCAAAGAGCAACATGATCAAAAACTGGGGCAAGTTACAATGATTCTAATCCTAATAACAAGTGAGTTTACTTGAAGAATTAAATGACAACAAAACAAAAAAGGAAAATAATAAGAATCAATTATGCAATTCTGAAAGAAACACAAGACATCACACAGTTACAGGAGACTTCTACTCTCAGCTCCTTATCTCCAGCAGCAGTTACCAAGCCCAGGGTGCCACCAATTCAGCTCCTCTACCAACAGTGTCTGCAGGAAGGGAACACCACCAATGAACAGTGTCTTTCTGGCTTTGCTGTGCTCCTGAAAATATAAATCTAATTTATCTAGTCAGGCTACTCCTGACCCTTAGTAAAAACACATTTCTGCTGCAAATTTGGAAATACAAAAAATAAAGACATAAGTATTGGGGAAAATTTCTGTAATATGATTACTTGTATTAGGTTACACAGATATCCTATCTAATAAAAGAGTAATATGCAAATTGACCATCACTCCAACACACAAGATGGCCACCCCCATGTGGTCAAAGATAGCCGTCCCCATGTGGACACAAGATGGCCAGCAGGGAAGGGCAGTTGTGGGTGATCAGGCCAGTAAAGGAGGGCAGTTGGGGGGGACCCAGGCCTGAAGGGGAGGGCAGTTGGGAGGGACCAGGCCTGCAGGGGGAGGGCAGTTGGGCAGAACCAAGCCTGCACAGGAGGGCAGTTGGGGGGGACCTGGCCTGCAGGGGAGGGCAGTTGAGGGGGACCAAGCCTGCAGGGAAGGGCAGTTGTGGGGGGACCAGACCTACAGGGGAGGGCAGTTGGGGGAACCAGGCCTGCAGGGAGGGCAGTTAGGGGCGACCAGTCTGGCAAGGGAAGGCAGTTAGGGGTGACCGGGCTGGCTGGGGAGGGCAGTTGGGGGAACCAGGCCTGCAGGGGAGGGCATTTGGGGGGGACCAGGCCTGTAGGGGAGGGCAGTTAGGGGTGACCAGGCCAGCAGGGGAGCAGTTAGGCATCAATCAGGCTGGCAGGGGAGTGGTTAGGGGGTGATCAGGCTGGCAGGCAGAAGCGGTTAGGGGCAATCAGGCGGGCAGGCAAGCAAGCAGTTGGGAGCCAGCAGTCCTGGACTGTGAGAGGGATGTCCGACTGCCTGTTTAGGTGGGATCAGTTCTAAAAGAGCAGTCGGACATCCCTCGAGGGGTCCCAGATTGGAGAGCGTGCAGGCTGGGCTTAGGGACACTCCCCTCCCCCCGTGCATGATTTTCATGCACTGGTCCTCTCGTGTTTCAATAAAGTAATATATGTGAAGGCAAAGCTTTAGAACCATCATGAAGATTAAATGAGTAATAATGTTATTATTATGATTGTGATTAAAATATGCAAAGGTACAGTGCAAACTATAAAGACCATAGTTATTATTATTATAGTTATCAGAGAACAATTTTATGAAAATCAAAGATGTTGCTTTTTTTCCATAGTGATTACTAGAGTGGTCAGAAAAAATTCATAAAAATTTTTGCTGGAAGGAACATTAAGCCTCATGTATTCAGATGTCTTTTATTTACAGATAGGTAACCTAAACTCCAGATGTGACTTGCACATCACCAGCTGGTCAGTGCTTGAGCTAGACAGCATTTTTTCATAACTTTCAGGCCCCATATTTGTTTTGTCCCTCCCCAAACAAATCTGGGTGTGGCCAGGAAAGGGTCAGGGGTAGTCAAGAAGAGATGGATATAATTGTAAAACAACACCTGACATTGGTTTCATTACCAAACACAAGAGACATACCATCCCAGCTCAGCCATTTAGTGAGTGAATTTGCTCAAGTAATTTCACTTTCCTGAGACTTGGGTATCTCAACTACAGAGTACAGATACTGATACTTGCCTCTTGGGTTGACATGAAATAGTTAGGAAAGGTACTTAGCACCATGTGTGGCACATAGTAAGAGTTTAATAACTGGCAGACATGATGATTATACTGGACAGAGTGATGGTGAGCATGATGGCGAGGATGATGGTGAGGAAGATGATATGTGGATGATGGAGAAGATGATGGGGAGGATGATGGGGAGGGAGAAGGTAGGAATGATGGTGAGGATAAAGGTGAGAAAGATGGTAAGGATGGTGGTGAGGATAAAGGTGAGAAAGATGGTAAGAATGATGGTGAGGCTGATGGTAAAAATGAGGGTGAGGATGATGGAAAATGCTTGTAGGTCAGTCCCAGAAGGTGCTTTGACTTAAAATCAGATTGATGAAACTTACAAGCAGAGAAATGACAGGAGTTACCTCAGGGAAAAGTTCTCTTGGGTCCTGACAGCAGAGCCAATGGCTTAGAAGCTGTTTGGCTCAATGAATTTGATAGCAGCTGAGGAGTAATTGACAGCAATCAGGATTTGAAGGACAATGAAGAGCTAGGAGTTGAAACCAGTTGACTTCTCCATTGGGTTTAGAAGACGGTAAGAAAGAAAAGAGTGTATGTTACAATATAGCAGTTCCCTAATCAATAATGAATTTGGTCATTTACTTCCTGATAGTGCACATCTCACCATAATTACTCTTAGTGAAATATGCACACCACTGATTTATGGATTCAAAGAATATGCCACTGTTGTCTACATGTCCTCTTGTATACAAGTACTAAGCACTGATACTCTGGATTCCCAGAAAGCCCTAAGTAATTAATAAATATAAATGATCATTATGCATCATTATAACCTGTGAATAATATGTTGAATTCTGGAAGGAAGAAAGGTAAAATAAGGAATCAATAGAGAGACCCTGGCTGGATGGCTCAGTTGGTTGGAGTGTTGTCCCCTATTACAAAAGGTTGTGGGTTTGATTTCCAGTCAGGGCACATACCTAGATTGATGGTAAGTTTGATCTTCAGTCAGGGTGTGTATAGGAGGCAACAGATTAATGTTTCTCTCTTCCTCCCTCTCTCTCACTCTCTCTCTCTCAATCTCTCCCCTTCCTCTGTCTCTAAAAATCAATTTAAAATATCCTCAGGTGATGATTTAAAAAAAGAATCAATATAGAGGAAAAGAGGCAGGAAACAAATGACTGAGAGATAATATGATTGACTTGTAGCACAGTACTGTTCTGTATTACACATAACTAAAATATTAATTACAGCCCCTTGGCTATGGTACTAAAAATATTTTCTCAACCAAGGCTAATGTCTAACTAGTACAGCCAAATTCAGTACAAGAAAGTTTTGGACAAATCAGAGGTCTCATCAGATTTGTAAAGTTTTTCAACAAAAAGAAAATACACCAGTTCCACAATCAAATGCCCCAGTAAATTGACCACCAAGTTCCCTGAAGACAATGAAGGCATAAACTAGATGGTGATTAACCTTCCAGAACTGATCACATCCACAACCAAAGAAAGAAAAAGCCACAATCAGTCTAGGCCACATGAAATGAGAAACTACACTTGCAAATTATCTTTGTGGAAATTTCACTCATGTAATGATAAAATTCTCAATGACTTCAATCAGCAACAACTTGGATAAAGAAACTGTTCTTCCCATTACAATAGTTAAGGATAGAATGAGAGCACACATTTGTAGAGGTGACCAGCAATCAGAGAAGTCATTTTGTCACAGGTGTTATATCGTGAGTTGAGACTCTTAGCTCAGAACAAAACTAAAGATTATGGGGAACTTCAACTCAAGGACTGAGGAAAATGGACAGGCTGAATTCAGAGCAGACATGCAACACCAGACCAGAGCCGGATGGACTCCAGAGATCATGCAAGTCCACACAGTGAATTTAAGAGCCTGAAAAGAACTCTGATCCTGAAGAAGACCATCCTACATGCTATACAACCTGGGGCATGTGCCTTACAGCTCATAGTGTCAACCACAGTAAGGGAAAGAAGAGAGAAGAATACTTGGGTGTTTGTGTTTTGCTCTCAGAGACACTGGGTTTGCCACCGCCTCTGCTGCTTAGTAACTACCATATTTTTTCCATGTATAAGATGCCCCGTGTTAGACACCCCCCACTTTTCCAACCCCAAATTAAGAAATCAATGTTTTAAACATTTTTCTGGTTTTCCTCTTAAGGCCTTCTTCTTTTTTGGCATCTAAGGAGTTGTTCTTCCTGTTTTCTCCAGTGTCTGATCATACACTCAGTGGGAGGAGGTCCACATTGTCTCTCTGCAGCTCTATTTCCATGCTCTTTTGCATAGCTGATTACATTCGGTTTGAATTTTGCAGAGTAAGACAATCACTTACCAGTATTTAGCATCTTTTTATTTTTTTATTTTTTTTTAATATATTTTATTGATTTTTTACAGAGAGGAAGGGAGAGGGATAGAGAGTTAGAAACATCGATGAGAGAGAAACATCGACCAGCTGCCTCCTGCACACTCCCCAGTGGGGATGTGCCCGCAACCAAGGTACATGCCCTTGACTGGAATCGAACCTGGAACCCTCCAGTCCGCAGGCCGATGCTCTATCCACTGAGCCAAACCAGTTAGGGCATCTTTTTATTTTTTGACATCTTTATGGGCTCAGAACGCTCTGGTCCCTGTTGCATCTGTGCACTGTCCACCTCCATCTCCAATTAGGGCATCAGCTGATGTCAGTAACAATAAGGCTCGTAATTGGAGGAAGCCTGTTTGACAAGGTATGGTCAGCTACACACCTGTGCGGCTCCCTCCTAGGCTGACCTCCATGTATAAGATGCCCCTCGATTTTCAGTCTAATGATTTTAGAAAAAAAATAGCGTCTTATACACAGAAAAATACTGTATTTGAGGCTGAACAAGTCACTTAAGCTCTGTAAGGTTCCCCAAGGTTCTGCCTTTCCATTTCCAGGTACAATATCACCAGCCCCATTGACAGTTATAAAGATTAACCAAGGTGATATATGCAAAACTTTTAGAATGTACTGGCGCATATGAAGATGGGTAAAATACTGCTTAATTTGCAGGGCTATTGCAAGAATTAATTAAGTTATAATATATGAAAATCCCTAGTGCAGTTCCTGAAATACAGTATGTACCGTATAAATACTAGCTTGTTATTACAGACAAGATAAGCCTTGAGGTCCCTTCCAGCTCTAAGCCTTGCATGATTCTATAACCGCTTTTTCTTGTAACAAACTTTAAACTGGGTTTCCTGTTCCCCAGCCCACACTGTCAGGTGCCACCCTTCTCAGAAATTGAGCCAGAATACCCCACCGCAAGGCAGGAGCTCCAGCAAGGAGCTAAGCCCCAGCTCCCTGCCTCTCCCGACAGGCAGCCTCCATCCCAGCCTGCGGTCCTCGGCTGACAGCCCTGGTGCCAAGCACTACTTAATGTGCAGAATGACTGGCAGAGACACACACATCCAGTTTTGGCATATACTCCAGAAACTTGAGACATAATCGAGGTCTGAAATGCTTTGAAAAAGGGACAGTTTGATGTTAAGCCTGTGTCATCTCTGTGGCTGACATCTCCCCAACACCAGTGTATACAAGTCATGCCCATCTCCGCTAAGCCTTCAGAATTACCATTTGAGGTGAAGGTGAATGCCACTCCTTAGATAGCTGCTCAACGACATGGTTCATATTAATGAGCCATATCTAAAAAATGCTCTACATTTCTCATAAAGCAGTAATGTTGTTGTGTTTACCAACTCTAGTCACATACAACTGCAACTATGGCTGGGCAACAAGGATACAAACAACAGCTAATGCTTATTGAATGGTCAATTGTGTGCCAGGAGCTGTGCTGAACACTTTGCAAACATAGTTGCACTCAATCCCTACAGCAACTCTGGGGGGTGGGAGGTGGGAGCTGTGGAAGGTCACTAGGCTTCAAGTAACATTCAGAACACATCTCTTTTATTAGCCAACATATCAATAACTGGGGGGAGGGGAAGATAAGGGAACCTGGGAAGAGGAGGAAAGATCAACCTGTGCAATAAAAGACTGTCATTCGGCAACAAGGCAGAGAGCTTTTTATAATAAAAATATATCTCTTTACAAGTGCAGCCTGAATTCCTCCCCCACCCCTTTTCTGGACTTCCTAGTAACTTTCCCATGTTCTGAAACAGTGCCTGTGGTTAAAAGCCCTGCAAGGGGCTCATATGAAGATGGGTAAAATATTGTTTAATATTGCAAGAATTAAGTAAGTTATAATTTATGAAAATACAAGGGCTCTTAACCACAAGGCAAATCCCTCAATCCACTCACATTTCTGCATGCTGATCTAAGATTGCTCAGGGTTGTTTTACGTAAATGAAATCAGCTTTCTCTATTATTGCTGTCCCCATTTTACAGATGAGAAAACTGAGGCAGTTAAGTTCCCAATGTCACTCATCATGTAAGTGCCAGAAGAAGCACCTGAATCAGGTGTGGCTGACTATAGAGCCCAAGCTCTTAATCATCATGGACACACTTTGTAATTTAACAAGTCAACACCTGCCAAGTAATGAAAGGTATTCCTAAGTTTAAGTCACCAAATTGTAGTTCTATTGGTTGTTGTTTTTCCTCTATGACTTTGAGGAGAAAAAAGACAAAAATCATCCCTGTATTTAACCACCATCAGTTGCACACCTACAACATGTCCATCACTCCGCTCATATTAGGAACATAAACATTAACAAATTGAGTGTCAGTGCCTGAGCAATTCAAAGTTTAGAGGTGAAGAAATCTCTGTAGAAAAAGGAGTTGTGTAAAGTGGAGTAAGTGTGTTCTCAGAAACATTGTCAGGATTATAAGAACATAGAAGGTCCTGGCCTACCCCCTGGGCATGCCTGGAAACCCACAAGGAAAAGGAAAGTACAGTGTGATTCTTACCATGAAAGAAAGAATCCTAAGAAGCAGTCCTTTTTCATTTACCCTTCACTCCGCATGAGATACAAAACCCTCAACTACGACAACGTGCTGGATCATCTCCTGGTTTACAGTGAAGGGTCAAGTATGTTTTCCCCACAAAGTAAATGGCTCCATAATCAATTGTTTTACAGTGTTAGATTTGAGAGGTCTGATAGTTCTATTAGTCTCCTAGCCTAGGTCTCAGAACAGCAAAAACAGATACACAATGAAACATCAAGTCCCAGGTTAGCAGAATGCTATTTCCATGGTTTATGTCAGTGGTCGGCAAACTGCGGCTCCATGTGGTCCGCATGTGTGTGGCTCGCGAGCCGCAGTTTGCCGCTCTGTTGACGAATGAGTTTGCCGACCACTGGTTTATATGAATCAGCCCAGGTAGGACACAGTATGTCAGTCATCTTTTCATTTTAATGAATGTGTTTACCAAGTAGGAGAAACCAGCTTGATTCAATATCTCATAGAGCACTCAATTTCACTAAATTAAAGTTAATAACATTTTCCCATGAGCTATGATAACATCTTGCGGTGAATCACGAAGGAAATGCACCAGGTTGTGTGGAAATGCGGCCATGGGCAGCTCCTGCACCCTGGCAGCCTCTCGACTGGAACGAGGCAAAGGTTAATGTGTGTTCTCATCACCGGTCAGAGGTAGGCGGCTGCATGTCACCCAGGTCTCTGGATCCTATCCAGCTTTCGTGGCTGCAAATTAAGCAATATTCAAGCTGACTTACAGCTGAAAATTGTATCTAGAAATACATCACACACAGAAAGTTGAGGAAGAATTACAAGTAGAAGTTAGAAACAATTACAAATGAATAGATCCGAACCGGACAATGCTGCAACTACTACTAAACCTTACGTATACAGTGAAATGCATTATCGATAAACTTTCAATTACATATTCAGCCTAGAAACACTATATTCCCTCCCTTCTGATGAGTGAAGTTTTCAACTGCAACTATGCCAAGGAAGTGGTTTAAAGATAGGATGTTTAGCATTCCACTTTATCATTGATGCCATAACTCTGCAGCGGACCATTGCTATACAATGTAATGCAGTTACCTGCGTAAGGGTTGTAATAGTTCTCAGGGACTCCATTCAAACGAATGGTATCTCTATTCTCTTAGTCCCTCCTGCTGCTGATGGGAAGCTGGGTCTTCTCCCTTTGTGCCTCTGTGTCGTGACTCTGTAACTCCTGCCTTTTTAATTAGTCCTCGCTTTCTGCAGTGGCAGGTGGCAGAAGTTACAGGGCAGGCTCTTCCGGGCCAGCTTGCTCTCTAAAGTCAAACTCACTCTTAATTATAGTCCCTAATACTTCAACCTCTCTCCATTTACCAAATACCATCACTCCCATTCTCTCATTTGATTTTCACAATATCTCCGTGAAGGAGGCGGGGCAGGGATTGCTATGCTCCGTTTATATAGATGAGGAAACAGAGGACCCAGGAAGCATTCAAGGCCACAGGTCCCCCATCAGATCAAGAGCAAACTCGGGACTTCAAATGCTAGTCCTGTTCTCTTCCCAGAATATGTTGCTTAGTAATGTCAGATAAATAACTTTTGTTAGTGTTGTTACTGATATTACATTCATTACTGCATTTAATCGGCATAAAATCTTAATAGGCCGGCCACTAGTCTCTTTAAGCCTATAGATGACAACATCTTGGAGACATCATCTCATTTGCTTGCAGTCAGATGCCTGGCCATACGTTTGGCTTCAAAGTACTTTACATCATCCCTGATTGCCTTTGGACAATCAAGGTACAAAATAAAGCTAGTAATTCTTTAAAGATGGCACCAATTGAGCTAAGAAAAAAAAAAGGGAATTTGTAAAGGTTAAACTTTGGCTCTTGTTTGAGCAAAATAATGTTCTCCTTTTCTAAAAGATTTGAAGCCTTGATATCAAATGTACTGCAAACGTATAGTCATTGCAAAGTTACATGGTAACTGAGAAAGAGGTTGTTGGGAAGCTCAAATACATAGATCAAAGAGCCTAAAAAAACCCTGTGCACTCATATCTGTTGATAATGTGTCAAACTCAAAAATGTAGAACATTCTTATCATCTACTTGCCTCAGGCTATGACCTATGAGAGTCTCTTATCACCATTATCATTGCAAATAAGTGTAGCCATTCTTTAATTTCATGTATATGTCGTCAAAACACTTTGTACTTCCAGTTACACACATAGGTGCTAACCAGATCTAAAATTATCAAAGAATCACATTTGGTTTAAAAAAAAATTACAATAAATCGTAAATCTAGAACCGAAGGGGTGTTTAGTTGTTTCAAGGAGGTATAATCATCTCATCTAAATGTGTTACACCCTCCACAAGACCACCCTGCTTCCTCTCACCCCAGGGTTGCATAACCTAATGCTTGCAGGTACCGGGCTTGGACACCAAATGTGCACAGCAGCCTGGAGGAGTCAGGGCTGACAAGCACAGCCCCACTTAAAGGAAAGCGGGTTTCACCCAAACACACCTACACTCCACTCAGCTGCAACTATGGCCAAGAGCCAAAGGGACTCCAATGCCATTGGCCAAAGGCCAAAACTAGCCCGCGAGGCCTTCTGTGTTTATTACACACGGAAAGATCCCTAACTGTTCACAAATTATTAAGTGCAGTTCTCTTTTTAAAATCTATTTCATAGTATGAAGCTTTTTAAAAAGTTCTAATACTTTAAGAAAAAATGCCATTTTTAAGTTGCTGTTCTATAAATATAGACTAGAAAGGGGCTCTTTAGAGAAATAGAACTCTTCCTACACTAATTAAGAGAGACAAATACAGGTTATTTTTTTCCTCCCAATTAAATGCCGCCTTTCATGCATCTCTCCAGGCGGCTTCCTTTTACTCTCTATAAGATATAGGAAAATTATGTGTGGAATATGCCAGCTCTGGTTCCTGCTTAAACAAACTCTCTGCCCAATGGGGGAGATGGTGCAAAGAAACAAGAAATGCATTAAATTTTCTGTACATTCTTAGAACAATCCTCCCACACCAAAACTATTAGTTATCTGAAGCATGTGAAATATCTTTCCTATTTGTGATACATCTGCACATTCATTTTAAAGGCATTCGATTAAACAAATCTGTTATGAGTGCCCAGATTCTAACTGTAATAATTACAGTTTGCTTCATAACTTGCTTTTCAGGTTCCTAGGAATCTGCTCCTCCCAGAAATCATTTTATTAAAAGTTAAAATCATTTTAGAAATTTTAAGTAAAATCAATGTTACATCTCTCAAACCAACAAGAATGAATCAAGATCAGAAAGCAGTGACAGCTAAAGTCATAGGTTCAACAAAAGTAAGTCCTTCCAAGCTCACCTGAATTTTAAAATAAGCTTACTAGTCTTACAGAGAGATAGAATTTCATAATTGTGGAATATATTGGTTTTGGGGGGAAATCTGCCATTCCTTTCTTTCTTTCTTTCTTTCTTTCTTTCTTTCTTTCTTTCTTTTTTTTCTTTCTTCCTTTCTCCTTTTCTTTCTTTCTTTCTTTCTTTCTTTCTTTCTTTCTTTCTTTCTTAACCCTCACCCAAGGATATTTTTTCCATTAATTTTTAGAGAGAGTGGGAGGGAGAGAGACAGAGTGAGAGAAACACCGATATGAGAGAGACACATCGATGGGTTACCTCCTCCATGCACCCCGACCAGGGCCTGGGCTGGGGAGGAGCCTGCAACCAAGGTACAGGTGCCCTTGATCAGAATCGAACCAGGAACCTTTCAGTCTGCAGGCCGACACTCTGTCCACTGAGTCATTTCTTGATAAACTTATGTACAAGATGGAAAATATATGAGATAGATTATGAGAAGCTTAGGATAGCAAATGCATACCAGGTCAGGTCACCATACACAAAGAACTCCAACTCATGACTGATATAAAACAGGGGAGGTTAAATGAATGAAACATCTCTGGGAGTGTGCCCAAAGCTCTGTCTGTTTTGCTACCTCTCCCATTTCTGTGTCCCCTTTAAATATCTTGTAATCAAACGCCAGGAAAAAGTCCCAGAAGTCAGTCTTGCTTGTCAAATGAGTGCATGTCACAAATTTAATACACTGATTGAAATACTTGACTTTCAGAATGATCTAAATAGACTAGAATAGAGTGCCAACACCACAAATAATGCTTGACAAGGATAAACGTGTATTTCCGTGTCTGCGTTTAAAATTAAATTCACTGCCTAATCATAAGAGAGAGAAAAAATCTGACAATTCTTCAGATGGAATAATGGGTTATACCCTGATTCCAAGTTCATCTCAGACTGCAAGGGAGAGAGAAGCATGAAGGAGAAGGAGTAGCACGTGTTTCCGTGCTTGAAAGACTCCAGGCTCTGTGTTTGCAAGCTGTGTGATCTCAGGACTTAACCGAAGTCTTAGTTTCCACCTCTAAAAAATGGCAATAATAATGACCTCTTGAGGAGTATAAGGACTAAGTAGCATATTAAACATAATAATAGTATTAATAATGATGATAGTAACTTTATCACTTACTTGAATCATTAACTGCTATTACTATGCCAAGTAGTCGACATTCATTATCATGTCCATCTGTATTCTATTATTGTATTTAGCACATAGTAGGTTTCTAATAAACCATAGTGCTCATCATTAACTAGCTGGCCTTGTAGCATTATCCAGGAGGATCATTCATAAACATTTCATTAAAACTTCCTTATTCTAGACTCTAGACTCCTGTGAGGACCAGTTCTATCACAAGTTATGACTGTAATTCATTCACACATATTTTACAGTAGGGCTCTTCTTTAGAATAGCTGTTTGTTTTCTCTGTTCTTGAAGTCTCAAAAATGGTGGCAAGTCTTTCTCAGTGGATAGTCACATATACCTCCTGATCTTTATCAGCTTAGGCCACTTTGAAGAATGACTTTAACAATTGTGACAGAGACTAATTTTGTGTCATATCATTCCAAATATAACTTGAAAATGTAACAAAAATCTATCTACCTGTTTTTGATGATGCCATAACAGTAACTCATATTGAATCATCATATTGTACACACCTGAAACTAAAATAGTATTATATGTCAACTATATCTCAATAACCTTAAAAATATTTTTATTTGTCATATGAGACGCTATCATGGAATACTATGGGCTACTCTGGGAGAAATTTAACAGATTTAGAGAACATCCAGAAGAAAGTAGCTGGGATTATAAAGGCTGTAAAAACCATGTCTGAGGATTATAGTTGAAAGACTATGAATTTTTAACATATAAAGAATACTGGGGGTGAGGGTGAGGAAAAAAAAAGATGCTCTCCTGAAATGTTTGAAAGGTTTCCCTGTGGAATCATGAACAGTTACAGGATGTAAGCAAAATGAAGGAGCTAAGAATGAGTAACCCAAGAGCAAGGAAATGGCAACAATGGAACCACTACAGTAGAGAAAGTCCTATGTCACTAGAAATGTTTAAGCAAAGGGCCAAACTATCAGATTCTGGGACTGTTATAAAAATACCTCCCACCTGCAATATCATGTGAGGTCACAGGTTTCAAACTAATGTCCCATAGGTAAATCAGACATGTTAATTTGGCCCTACATAGTGTTTCTCTTCTAATCTGAATTGTGCAAATATTTTCAAATTTGAAAGTTATCATTAAATCTCCATATTTTCAGTTTCCCTTCAAAATCAGAAAATAGGGTAGTACTCATAGCCAAACAGTGACAACCAGCAGAAATCAGATTTAGACAGTTTATCATACTCTACGGCTAAAACTATTTGTGTTCCTATTTCCCTGGGACTCCCAAATTAAATGATCTCTGGAGTGTCTTCAACCATCAGGATTCTCTACCCAAGTCCAGCCAGTGTGGCCCAGTGGTTGAGCATCAACTCATGGACCAAGAGGCCACTGGTTTGATTCCTGGTCAGGGCACATGCCCGGGTTGCAGGCTCTATCCCCAAGTAGGGGGCGTGCAGGTGCAGGAGGCAATCAACTGATGTTTCTCATCTGTGTTTCTATCTTTCTATCCCTCTCCCTTCCTCTCTAAAATTAATAAAAACATATTTTAACAAAAAGAATCAAATCCAAATGGAAAGAACTCTGGGTTTTGAGGCAAAAGAAGCTCTAAATATGAATCCAACTTGCTGCAGTTTGTGTCCTTGGACAAGGTGCTTCAGCTCTCTGGTTCTCTTTTCTCTAATGAAGAAACATTTTTTTCTAGCATCCCATAGGATTGCAGTCAAGGGTGATAGGAAATAATTTCTGTAAACAATGCTGAAACACTTGTAAAACTAAGATGTTATTGCCAAAAACACAGCATGGTTTATTTATTCATTTCAAGGATAGGATATGGCTTCAAATATTTTCTTAAAGTAACAATAGAGTTGTTAAATATGTGAAATACCTATATTTTAAATGACCATAGATGAAATTATAGCTATCTGATGAAATAATAAAAGTCCAGGAGGGAACATTGTCTATATATGTATGTGCATTTAACACCTTTTTATCCCTTAGTTGAGTCAAATATATTAATTTAACATATTTTATACCTACTTCATGACACTTCACCGAGAGTTCAGCAACTTCACTTTTTAAAAGGTATGAAAATATACAGATGGGAAAAGAAGGTAGGACACTGACAATTTTCACAAATGTCAAGTTTCACGATAGAAAATAGCGCCACTCCTAAATGACTCGTCCTTATTGCTGCGTACACCACAAGCATTTGCAACACTCTGTTTTCATACATCTGATTAGAGATAGGGGTTGTCAAAGAGTCACTGGAGTGAGGCTACCAGAAGTAAGGGAGTGAGCTACAGAGTTAGAATATAGCTGCTAGAGAGTGAGATGCTTGAAATTCAGGTCATGGACATGGGGCAATTGTTGCAGAGGACAGGATACAGTTTGCAGTGGTTCTCGAAGTGTGGTCCTCAGATCAGCAACATCAGCATCACTCTCAACTTGTCAGAAATGCAAAGTCTCCAGCCCCACCCCAGACTTACCGAGACAAGAATTTTGGGGGTGGGACCCAGAACTCTGTATTTTAAAAAATCCTCCAGGTGATTCTGATGCATGCCAAAACTTAAGAACCATAAGCCTAGGGTATGTCTATGGTAGTAGTAGTCACTCAAGGAGAATTCAAGGAACTGACCAGGATATTGGAGAAATGATCTACATAGAGATTATAATAATCAAGAGTTATGACCAGAGTAGTTTTGAGGAAAGAGAGTCAATCAGGAACTAAAATCTTCAAGAACTTTGGAGGCATGGCGTGGGGGGTAGGGGGTGACCATGACAAGGGAGGGTGGCTGGTAATGTAGCTGGAGGGTTCAAACTTCAAACCAAACAGCACGTGGAAAGGCCCTGTGGCTGCATGAACAAGAGTCTGGAAAAAAAAAGGGTCAGCATGACCAGTCAGAGGTACAGCGTGGCATGAGATAAGGTACAGAGGTGGGGAAAGGATAGGATTCTTACCCTAGAACTAAATTAAAATAACACAATGATTTTAAAGTGGCCAAAAGTGACCTTTTTCAAAGGTTCTTGTGGCAACCATGTAGCGACAAAGACTAATGGCCAGACTGTCATGCTGATCAAGAATGTAAGACTGGTTGATTAGAGATAGGCTCAAAATGTTAGAAATGTCACAGGTAATTCCCAGTTTCTGGTTTGCACAACTGGTGCCATTTTACTGAGATAGAGAAGTGGAGAGTAGCGAGGGGAAAACTCTAAGACTTCTGATAAGAATGATTATGTTATAATCATATAACCTTATAACGAAATGCGATAGGTGCTATAATTCAGTGAATGGTAGGCTGTGAAGCCAGGATGCTAAGGCTCAAGTCCCAGCTCTACCACTTTGTAGCTGCCAACTTTTGAGCAAGTAATCAACCATTTGTCTTTACAATGGAAATAATAAGACTTCATAAGTGAGAATAAAAGGTCTTTATCTTCCAGGGAAAAGGCTGATGGTTCTGCAGCCACAGTCAGGAGAAACTGCCGTTCAACCCGTACAAATCAATCATCGGAGGTTTTGTACCAGGACACAAACTTCTAAAAGCCAGCTAGTCTCGGAGAGACCCTCCTTCTGAAAGTCAGCCAATCAATTCCAGGAACCCCACCTTCACAGGTAAAGGGCAGCCTGGCTGAAGGCCTCTGCTTTCAAGTCAGGCGGTCCCAGAACTCCTCTCTCCCCGCTCTCTCCTACTCCATCCCCTGCCTCCCTCAAGGAGAAACTAAGATCCTCCACTACCTTAAAAGCTGCCTCTTTCCTTTCATGTAATAAATTGTATCTGTTTCTGTACCAATTTCCCTCTGTACCACATTTTTAACAAGAGATGGGAACCAGAAATATATTTCCTTCTCCAGGTTTCAAAAGCAAAGCAGACCTGAGGATACACACACTATCCCTTAGTGAATGAAATTATGAAGAGTCCAGCTACTCAGGACCAATTTGTAATCAGAACATCAAGCCCCACTGTAGGAAATGTCAATCCTGGCACAGACTTGATGAGCTAAGATTGAGCACACGGGCCAGTTTATCATATTATCCCAACTGCCTCTTTGAAAGCTGGCAGGCCCAATTGGAGTACAAAAAGGATTTCAGTTTGAGTGATTTTGCATCTGAAAAGGAACCACCCAGCCTGAAAATTGAAGACATCTAATATAAATATTTTCTCAAAATCAAGTGGTCCTAGATGTATGTCTCTCCTCACTATGACATATAAAAATAAAAATCTTGCTATGCATTCAGAAATACTTTTGTTGTTAAAAATATGTTTTCATTCATTAAAAATGCATTAACTCATTCCAAGAATTTTTTTTTATTATTAATCCTCACCCGAGGATATTTTTCCATGGATTTTTAGAGAGAGTGGAAGAGAGAGGGAAAGACAGAGAGAAATATTGATGTGAGAGAAACACAAGGATTGGTTGCCTCCTGCAAGAGTCCCAGGCCAGGAACAGGTTCATGGCCTTGCCTGAAATCGAACCCAGGACCCTTCAGTCCGTAGGCCAATACTCTATCCACTGAGCCAAACCAACTAGGGCCCATTGCAAGCACTTTGATACAGTGTCCCTTTATTTCTCTCTTTGAGCTTGTGGAGGGAACACTGGGACAATCACACCAAAAGCTTCATTAAGGTAGAGTGGGGAGGGCAGAATTGGCCGGCATTAACTCTCCATGCTGTTTAATTTCATTCTACTTCCAACAAAACAAATGATTTTTCAAACTTAAAAACAAACAAAACAAAACAAAACAAAAAACCTGTCTCTTTGAGTTCAAAGTAAAACTTCCTCTTACCTTGGCAGGTATGGAGTTTCCCAGCTGATAACTGAAAACGTGCTTCTCTAAGCAATCCCACCTAATTCTCTGCCCACCAAAAGGGTGGAGCCGCCTCAGTCTCTTCCCTTAGTTTTACACCAGCCAAGCTAGTGAGTTCACTTCCTAATCCATTCAGTTATTCAAGTGTTTTTTCTTGAGCAATTGTTGAACTACAGCTAGTACAGCAACTAGACTGAAGCTAAGGTCGTTCAATTAAAACAACTGAGCAATTGTATACTGGGTACATGCCTACACTTCCTTTCAGTTCACCAGGACTATATGAGAGGCAGTTGCACTGAAAAATCCCGGACTCCTGTAAAAGAAAATGTATTTTCGTGTAATTTAGAAATACCATACAACTTTCTTTAACTATTCTAGAAAGGCCTAGCTGAGGCAGCTCAGATAGAATATTTTGTTCTTATTACCAACAGCTCCTTCCTAGGAGGCATGTGCTACTGTATTCCTCTACTTCAAGCACCACTAGCTCCCTCGTCGGTTCTCAGATGAGAAAGGCACAGTCCCACCTGAGGGCCTCTGCACTTGCTCTCCTTTCTGCATGGAATGGCAGCAGTAAGTCTCAAAAACACACCATAGTTTTTTCTTCTCAACCTGTTTGGGGTAAGTAAATTGTGTCTCCAGATTCCTCAAGAAGAGAAAGCATTGTCTGTACTTGCCTCTTATCTCCCCAAAGTATATCACCCAGAGTAAGGGTAAACATTATTTTTGAAACCTTTGTTTCAATTATGTGTGTGAATATGTTGTATCTGTATGTGGACATGTGGACAGTGGGTAGCAGAATACAATAGAATAGGAGACATTTGTAAATAACCCAGAGTAAAAGTATTGTTTTTTAAAAACCATTGTGTCAGTTGTGGGTGAGGCTATGTGCTAGGGCAGTGGTCGGCAAACTCATTAGTCAACAGAGCCAAATATCAACAGTACAATGATTGAAATTTCTTTTGAGAGCCAAATTTTTTAAACTTAAACTTCTTCTAACGCCACTTCTTCAAAATAGACTCGCCCAGGCCGTGGTATTTTGTGGAAGAGCCACACTCAAGGGGCCAAAGAGCCGCATGTGGCTCGCGAGCCACAGTTTGACGACCACGGTGCTAGGGTTAGGATGCAAAGTGTCTTCCTGAATGTACACCACAGTGATGGGAAAGCTGCAGGACAAGATGTTCCCCAAGTTCCTTTCAAGCGTGGCGTTTTCTAAGTCAAGTGGAGACAGCATTACCTAGTGAAGTCTGAAAATAAGAACAGTCTTCATTCAAAGCCCTGCTCTGCCATGTACAACACTGAGGATTTAGTGCACATTGACTCCCACTTCTCAGTTTCCTTAGCAGTTTCTAAAGATCTCCTGCGTAGACTTGGATGTCTGGGACCAGGGAAAAGGAAGGAGGTGCCACCTTTCCTCCTGACCTTCCGCACTGCTTCTCAATATTTTCCTGTGCAGATGATCAGGTTTTTTTTACTATTCAGGTTTTATCCTCCCCCCACTTTTCAGCAAATTTGTTCTCTCTGTGGTAATAGCATAATTCCCCAACCCATATCTACAGCGGTGCGTTACTGGGCACATGAGATGAGAAAATACATACAAAGAACTTGGAACCATGTTGGCACATAGTAAGTCCTCCTTAAATGGCAATATTAGTAACAGCAGTAGAAGTAGTAGTAGGTAGTGTGGTGGTGGTGATGCTGGTAGTATTCATCCTTGATACCTGTGAAAATGCCTCCATAAGGTGAGAGGTATGAGATGAGATGTATGGGTGAGATGTTAGGTCTAGACAACTAAAGTAGCTAAATGATATCCTATGTGGGAAGTTTTGCATTTTAGTGGAGGACCATAGAAAACCCCAAATTATTTGAAGCCCAAAGGAATTACTCTTAATGAAGGGATTTTTAGACACTCAGAGAAGTTAGGGAAGGGAACAATTTGTTCTGGTGGTAAAAAAAAAAAAAAAAGAGAGGTGCCTCTCCCTTGTACCCAACTCTTACACACCAAATCAAAAGTAACATCAGTAATTTCAGACTGATTATGATTAAGAAGCAAAGAGAATTCTTATCTGTGCCCTTTTCCTTGAATAATCACAGTCTTGTTACTTTGGGTTGGTTTGGCAAGCCTTTTGGGATCAGGGAATGTGCTCTGTTGAGATGGTGCTGCTGCCTCATCAGCACTGATTATGTTTCCAAAGGATCATCCACAATATATCGCACCAACGGCCCATGTCTTACTGTCTCCATAGCACTGACACCACGTGATAAAAATCTATGTGTTAACAACGTTAGAGCACTCTACACACATTTCTGTGTCTGAGATGCATTTAAACTGATCCATTTAGTCAGACTCCAAGGCACCCCAGAGGTAGAGAAAGGGGTCCCAAGGTAGACCTGCTTCCCATCTAAGAAAGCGTTAAGAAGAAAAGGGAGCATGATCAGAACCACTCCTTTGCCAACAATGCTCACCAGGGGCTTGGCAGTGAATGTCCATGTATCTCTAAATCTCCTTGAAATATCACACTCAAGAGCATTGAAGGGACATCCCTGCCAAGCCATGTTTCCTTGTTTGAGAAGTAGACTTGGAACCTTAGAGGCCAGTAAGACCTTGCCAAGCAGCGCAGGACCTGCGAGGATGCTCTCACCAACTCCTCTGACACTTGGGTTTACCCTACCAGCAAATCATTTCAGTTTTGCTTCCCTACTTTTCAGCATGAGCTTTATCTTGGGATGTTGCAGAGTACGGGTGTGTACATGCAGAAGGCGTGCGAGCATGCCTTCAAAGCAACAAGGAGCTCACCATGAATGTGTTAATCACTCTCAGCTGTGCAGTAAGAGTCCTGGGGTTGCAGCCAGAAACCTCTGGCTCTCACATTGGCTCTGGCACTAACTTGCTGGGTGACCTCAGGCAAGTCCCTTTCTTTCTTTGAGTCTCTCAGTTTGCTCATCGCTCATACAAGCTGGTAGAACTAGACTATCTCTAATCTTGGTTCTAATTCCAGGAGCCTATTAATTTTGAAAACTTTGGGGCTGAGAAACAAAATTGTTTTTTCTGAGCAACTAATTATACGAACAGATAAAATCACATTAACCTATAAATCAGAGTGTCCCTTCTAATTATATCTTGAGCAACATCACAATGGAACTTGCCCAAAGCTATTAACATAGTTAATCAACAACTGCGGATACCATTAGGCTCCTCTTTCATCAGAAGAACTGGTGCCTCTGGGGACACATGACACCACAGGGTTTTCAGTTTCCTTGTTTGGATGACCACTTTTTCTTGGTCATGGAGAATTAGCTCAAAGTTTCAACTGGTCCTTCAAAGTATTTTGTGACTTTTCTGTATGTCACACACTTTCCTGGGCGCTGTAGATACAACTTCAGTTAAGACCAGGTTCCTGGTCTCAAGAAGCTTTTAGACAGAGCAGCTATAGAAAGTAAAGGGACATGCGTACTGCATCTTACGTGGAGGAAGACACATAAAGACATCTAACTCAGCCCTTGAGGAGTCGAGGGAGATTTTCCAAGAAGCAATATCTACGCTGAGGTTAGAAACAGGTGACAGCCAACCCAGCCAAAGCAGCAGGGGATGGATCCAGGAATCCTTCCCAATCGCTAAAAAAACAAACAAAAGCAAATGTTTGGAGGTGACTTAACCAAATGTATCCTTCCAAATTCAAGAGATCTTGATTTTAATTGGGTTCAATTAAAATGCAAATCAGAATAGGTTTCATATTCAACACTGTCTTAACGCGTAAGGGAGTGAGTCACACCAATGCCACAGTAAGAGTTGGGGGGTGAGGGGGAGGTGAAAAGGACAGAACCAGATTTGAAGTCTCAAATCTGTTACGTAGGATCTGTGTGACCTGAGCAAGTTGTTTAACCTCCTAACCCAGAGGTCAGCAAACTGCGGCTCGCGAGCCACATGCAGCTCTTTGGCCCCTTGAGTGTGGCTCTTCCACAAAATACCACGGCCTGGGCGAGTCTATTTTGAAGAAGTGGCATGAGAAGAAGTTTAAGTTTAAAAAATTTGGCTCTCAAAAGAAATTTCAATCGTTGTCCTGTTGATATTTGGCTCTGTTGACTAATGAGTTTGCCGACCACTGTCCTAACTTATGTGAGGTCAATGGAGCCCGGCACATGGCAAACGTTTCACAAACACTAAAGAACCAGTGAGTCCTTACCACATGCCAGGCACCCTGCTCAGTACTTCAGGTACAGATCAAGGCGAGTCCTGGCAGCATACACAGAAGGGGCACCCTGTTCTTGTCTTCAATGCCTAGGTGAGGAAATGGAAAGTTGGGGACGTTCAATAACCACACCAATGTTATAACAGCTAGCAGGTGGAGGCAGGCACTGATGGCTAGTTGTCTGCACTCAGAGCCCAGGTCGTCACCACTTCTCCACTGCCATCCAGGCCAGAAAACTAGCCTTGTCCCACTGCAATGGCAAAAAGGTCCCAGCGTATTAAAGATGCAGACATTGTGAACTTAAGTTATCCCTCGGTTTGCAATCTACTCACAAATGACTGTCATTATTTAAAGCACATGTATCACAGTTGCTTATCAAAGCTACCTAAGGCTCAATTACCATCTTTGAATAAGAGGTCAGGGTTAAAAGCAACAGATTCAGAACACAAATTTGGATCTGAAAAGGGAAAGATGACAAAACAGTTTCCTGGACCAGATGTCTGGCACCTTTGGACACTATTCAACGACATGGAAGGGAAAAGATGTTGAAGTCACCGGGAAAACAATGTAAGTGGGCCAGAAAGACACAAGAGTGCGTGCGGTGGCTCCTTGTCGCCTGCGGAAGGAGGCGCTGACAGATTCTGAGGGGAGTCAGAAGCGTGAGAACGAAGTGGAGGGAAGGGTCTTTCTTTTTTAAAAAAAAAAAATATTCAATTGATTTTTTTACAGAGAGGAGGGGAGAGGGATAGAGAGTTAGAAACATTGATTCAGCTGCCTCCTGCACACCTCCCACTGGGGATGTGCCCGGAACCAAGGTACATGCCCTTGACCGGAATCACACCTGGGACCCTTCAGTCCGCAGGCCAACGCTCTAACCACTGTGCCAAACCGGTTAGGGTGGGAAGGGTCTTTCTTACACCACAGCTAAATCCACCAGATTGGGAAACAGAGCTGACACTCTGGTGTCCGTCACTTTGTGTCAAGTATTTGTACAAATACGGACACTGATGCATTGAAGGAGCATTTGATGTTTCCTTAAATGCTCTCTGACTTGGCACAGGAAAAACTGAGTATAACGAACATCAATGTGATTAGCACACCTCTCAAAGAGCGTTCAAAGCTGCCTCTGGGTTGACCAGCTGTTGCCTTACCCGCGTTACCTCAGTGTGGGCTGCAGCATACAGAGTGTACTACTTTTCTGTGTGTGTATTTTGCTGGGAGCAGGAGGGGCTTGGAGTTGCCTCCTGAAGCTGTTTGAAAGGGATCCACAGCATCAGGAGCTACAGAGTAACTGGGGCAAAAGATAATGAATGTGCAGATGCCGACTCCAGGCAGGGACTAAAAATACAGACAGCTGGGCTCTTTGCCCCAAGATTCAGTAAGGCTCTAGTGGGGTCCAGGAACTTGACTAAGATGCTCATGGGACCTTGACGATCAGCCAGACATGATCCTCACTGCTGTGGTGGGGACGAGGCTACACGGGGCCTCAAGCTATCAGGGCACTTGTCCCATTTCTGGCACCCAATGGTGGAAGGATCTCCGACAAGTCACTTCTCACTTTCTTCAGCCGCTTCTCCTTTTCCTCAATTGATAAACTGGGGAGAGAACGTGCTCGGAAAAGATCTCAAAGGCTTGTCGGCTCCATCTGTCTAGAATGGAGTGCTGGGATTAGGAGCCAGCATGGTATGTAATTAGAACCTTAGACCCCTGGAGTCAACCTGGTTTTGAATTTCAGCACCGCTGCTTTCCAGTTGCCGGGCCATGAACAACTAATATCATTTCTCTGGGACAAGTATCATCATTTCTCTAAGTCTCAACTTCCTAAAGTATAAAATGCAGACGCTGATAATGGTGCCTATGGCATCGTTTTTGTGAGTGTTAAATAGGCCCAGGAATAAAGAACGCGCAGGACAGTGCCCTGCTGAGCACTCAATACCTGTTAGTCGTGGACACCCCTGACAAGGTCAACCAGAGCTATCTGCTGTCCCCTGGAGCTGCTGTGATTAATGAGGTTCACGGAAAGGTAACCCTGGCTGAGCAATCCTTGGGCTTGTCCTTTTATCAAGAGAAATCCACAAGAAATGAGCTCTTCTGGGGAGGATGGAATACCAGAGGAGGTGTGAACCTACATCTCTCGAGAGGAAATATGGGAACAAATTACGGAAGGGTGTTATGCCGTCTATTCCATGTTTATAAAGTGTGGATCAGGGACAATCGGTTCAAAATCTACTGGGATACTCAGTGGCACATTCCTGTCCCCGTTGGATCAGACTCCCAGAGGAGTGAGTCCTGTAATTTGCTTTTCTCAGAAGCTACCTCAACAGGGGATAGAGAATCACTGACAAGTATGGTTAATAAAGCAACCCTCCCCATAATTCGCCAGTCCTGGGTTTACCCAGGAAAAAACAGGGAAGGCAAATGAACTTGTGCATCTGTGCATTTTCCAAGAATGTCAACTTCTTACATTCTTGCCATCTCCAATGCAGCTGGGCTCCAAGCAGGTGTCCAATTCCTGCCTAATTCACGACTCCCCAGAGAAACAAACACTCTCCAAGAGCTGGCAACTTAAGGATGTGGATTCTATCAACTTCCTTAGAATGGCCATGTGGTTTATAAAAATTACATACACTCCACTTCCTCTGTCTCCCCTGTTCGCCCATCTTTTCTCTCCTCCCCACTGACTTCCACCTTGTTCCCATTCCTTTCCCTTTACTTTCTTCTCTCACTCGTCTTCAGGTTCCTCTCCCTCCCTTCCACTTCTCTCTCTCGGGCCTCTTCCTCTTATTCTTTGCCCCTCTACCCTATAGCTTTCCTTCTCTTCTTTGCCTCTGTGTGTATTTGTCTCCCTGATTCCCCTCTTGCTCTGACTCTGTGTGTCTCTGTCTTTCTGTGTCTCATCCTGCCCTCCCTGCTTTTCATCCTTGACTGACTCTGTACATCTATCTGTCTCTGTCTTTCTGTCTCTCTGTCATACACAAGACCTCACTGCCCATTTCTCCTCTGGACGCCCCAGCTCCTGGCTCCCTTTCCAACAAGGAGCTTCCAGGGCCAATCTTCCCGCCAAGCATGCTAAATTCAGCTAGCGCCCCATGCTAAATTCAGCTAGCGCCCTCTACAAGTCAAGAGGCTCACTCTTCTTACACGTTCTTGATGATCTGCTGCCAGAGGACTCTAGTGATGAAGGTCCCTGGTGGGGATGGAAACTAAATCACAGCTGAAAAGACGCAGCAGCAAATTGCACACCCAGTGGAAAAGAAACAGAGAGGCCAAACAGCTCTAGTACCCAGAGCCTTCCCCAGAGGGGAAGCCGCTGGGCCAAGTGCTAGCAGTGCAGGGTTCTTTTACATTTTGGAGTGTCCATCACTTTGTTTCCATAGTACAAACAGCTCTCTGCACCATGGGGAGGCAGTGGTGTGATGGTGCCAAGGGGGTGCTGGAAAAGATTTAGCATCTCAGCATCACCATCAAGCGTGTCAAAGCCAATAAACCCCCGCAAAACACAGTCTAGTAAAAACCAACAACCCTCTATGCATGCAGTTTCCATATACTAGTAACTCCCCCTCCCCCACCACACACACACATCCCCAGCTGCTCTTCCATCTTCCAACCAGACACCCATCTCTAAGCACCTCTTTTATAGAAATATCAGAGCTTCTGCCAGGAGCGGGGATATCTGTCCCCAAATCTACAGGTGAGCAAACTGAAGGATGGAGGAATTATGCAGCAGACCTCGGAAGATGCTACTTTGGAGTGCCATCTGGTACAGGATCAGGGTATTTTGCACACTCAAAAATCACCTAAGGATGGTGAGTTCAGAAGAAACTTTTTGAAGTGGAGCCACACCCTCTCCTAATTCTAATCTCTTGGTCTCTCTCTAGTCTCTTTCGGTCCAGCTCTCAAACTCGACCTGTCCCCACACTCAAGTGTGCACACCACGTGTACACACCCTTCACACATACACCCCACTCCTCCATCTGAGTCTCACGATAAAAGTGCTGGAGGCAGGTAAAGAAGAATAAACTCGCCACAGCTCCTGGTACTCCAGCAACTCCCCCTCCCCTTGGTGGAATACAGAGACAAAATGCTGAGGTCTGGCTAGGAGCCCAGCCCAGGGAGCTGGTATACCCTCCACCAGGGACCACGAAGAAGGCTGGGGCTTGCATCTGAGGACCTGCCAAGTCCGCCTCGCTGCTGCTGAATGGCCCCTCAGTTGCCTGCAAGTTGAAACCTCAGTCAGATACACAATGAGGCCGCTGTTTCCCGATAGGAGGCATTTGGATGCCTCACACACTCACCCCAAATCAGGCCTGAGAGCAGAGAGCTCATTTCCTTACCCCTGTTCAGATGCGCCCCTAGAAGCGGCAGCAGCCTGGGCCCCGGGTAGGGAGTGGTTTCCCCTCCCCAGTACCGGCCACAGGAAGCCCGAGCAGGCCACCTGTTGGACTCTGTTAGATCATGCGCCCCCAAACCCGCACCGTGGAGCTGGACGCCCAAGGTACCTGACGCGACATATAAATTTCACTTGCGCCTCCTCCTATGGCTACCTTTCCTGCACGCAATCACACACATGCACACTTCCTTAATATTTCAACAGTCACTTCTCTTTAATCAAGCAGCGCTAAGCCTCCCCTAGGGGCCCGGCTGCCCAGAGCGCGCCGAGGTGGCTGCGGATCTCCAAGCGCTGGGTGCCTGCTTAACATGCCGGCGGCTGACAAGCCCCAAATAGCCTGTTGGTGAGGAACAGTCAGTGGTCTGCTCTACGGAGCCTGTTTCTCCTTGGGAGACGGAAGAGGTCTCCCTCTTTGGTTTGGAATTAAAGGCTTTCAGGGAAGTCCCGAAGGCAACTGGCTTAGGGGAACAAATGTTGCGTTCTGCTGACAAATACCAGGATAGGTGCAAGGAGACTCAACTTTCTCCTATCTCCCTGCCATCCATGCAAGCTCCAAGCTGGGGGGTAAAAGACGCCGCCACAACCAGGCTACTCACCCTGGGTATTGATGCTGCCCCGCAGGGCACCCCCGCAGACTGACCCGCAAGGGATCCTCCAAATGTCTCGCTCCTCTCCCCAGCCACGCGGCGAAGGCTACGCGCTCCAAGCGGGGCAGCCGAGGGCAGTCAATCCCATGGGTGGCGAGTTGGCAGAGGGCGCGCCGCCCGGCTGGGGGCGCATTGCTCCCAGGACTGGTGCAGGCTGCTGCAGGGAGAGGGGCTCCCAGGGAAGTTGGCTGAGCTGGGGGCGGACTTTGGACTTCGCGCTCGCTCAGGCTCGAGCTGCCGGGCGCGTCAGAATAGACAAGGGACTTGTCCGCGGAATTGGGGCAGGCGTGGGCCAACCGGCTTCGGGAAGCCTCCGCGGGCTGCCGCCTAAGAGCGCAGCCACATCCACATGCCTGGAAGCCCCAGCAAAGGCTGGAGCAGAGACCGATGGAGAGAGCAGGGCTGCCTCCTCCCGATTGCGGACACCCCTTGTTCAAAGCCCCGCTCGCCCCAGCCCTCCGAGCCCCTCTTCCAGGCCCTGTCCTCCTCCCCTCCCCTCCTGCTCCTTCGCCTGCTTGCCGGGCTGGGCTCGGGCCAGAAGCTGAGCGGAAGGTGGCCGCAGAGCCCGCAGCATGGAGGGTGATCTCGCCGGCTCTGGCTGGGCTCCGGCAGCGCAGCGGCAGCAGCTGCCGCCGCCTCCCGCGCGCCCACGTGCCGGAGCCCCGGTGTGCGCGCTCCGGCCAGCGGGGCTGGAGGGAGGGAGCGAGGGGAGCCACGGGCGGGGTGGCGGGGACAGCCCGCTCACGGGGGCAGCCAGGGGAAGCCGCTGCCTGAGAGGCTCCCGAGGGCGCAGGGCTCCTCTCTGCAGCTCCGGGAAGACTAGTGTGCAAGGCTGCCCCAGCTTCCCCCTCCCTTTGCAGAGCAGAGGGAGCCTGAGCAAGGCAGGGGTGGGGGTGGGGGGCGCTCCACTCCGCAGGATCAGTCCGGAGCAGCCCTGGAGGCAGCTACATGCCTCCACTAAAGGGACAGGTTGCAAGTATCCTTGAACCCCCTCACCTCTCCCCTGCGAAGAATGGGGTTTGGAAACACCGGGTGAGGAAGTCTGCAGATTCTCAGCGAGAGCTGGTTCCGGCTTGCCCCGCCTTCCTCCCAGAGTAAGCACTTTTCCCGTTAACCAACAGCCTCCAAGGGGCTCCTCCTTCTAGAGAGAAATGAGCTGTCTTGCAAGATGGGCCTGACAACCTCCAATCAATTGACAAATAGTTAGTGAGCACTCACTCTGAGCGACGCCAGGTCCTGGACCAGCCGGCCCTCGCCCGGTTAGGAGTTGTGTTGTACTCTAGGCTCTGCATGGCCTTAGGCAGGCCCTCCCTGGGCCTCCTGGGCTTCAGCCATAAAATGAGGCTCCTTCCTGACTGGAATAAGAAAGATAAATACAAATGAGAGTTTCAAAATTAGAAGACACTTCAAAAGATGGGTAATAGTTCAATACTAACAAGAAACAGTGATTACACTTTTTTAAATCTCAATAATAGAAAATGAGATCTCTAAGGAAACTTATAAACCCATGTGCACTCCCTTACAGAGTTCGTCTCCAATCTTGTTATTATCTTAATGGGGAAACCGAAACCCAGAGAGGACAAACGGCCTGCCCAACATACATACAGCCAGTTTGGTTAGACACAGCCCGGTCCTGCGCTGCTGCTGCCACAGGCCAGGAGCAAATCATGCTCAGCACGATTGTGGTGAGCCATCAGCAGAAGGGGAGAGAGGTTCATTCCCTCTGAGAGTCCCACAAAACACTTCATGAAAGAAGTGGGATTTAAGCTAAATCCTAGAAAGTAGGCAGGATTCTGATCTCTGGAAAAGCAAGATCATCCCAGGGAAGGGAGAGAGGTCAAAATGAAAGATGAAGAAAGAATGTTACAGGAGCAGCAAACAAGTTTGGAGCAGAGGTTTGCCTAGAGGCGATAGGGATCTGTGGAAGGGTTTTAAGCAGTAAAGGAAAAATAATGAAAGCTTCATTTTAGGATGATCAATATGTCCCTGTACAGTGTGCAGGATGGATTAGAAAGGGGGAAATGATGGAGGGGAAGGGAAGAAAGAACAGGAATTGCAGGCAGAGAAAACATTAGGTCAAGGCAGCTATCCGGATGCTGGTGATAGAAGTCTGATGAAATGTATTGGCTGGTAAGGCTGAAGTAAATGAAACTCTTCTGTCCTGTTCTTAAGATCTGCGTTTTAGGAAGTACTCTGCTGCTGATTGCAGAGGGCACTGTAAGGAAAGGCATGCATGCCTGAGATCCGATGGGAAATTGGGGGCTAACCCTCAGAGACAACAGAGGAGCTTTTGCCAATAATTGATCCTAAGCTTATCTGGTCCCTTGGTTTCAACATTCAGCACCTGGGAGCTGGACAGCAACAGTCTTTGGAAAAAACTGGGGTAGGTTTAAGATTTTTCTCAATCAACCAAAAGCGACACCCAGAAAGGGAAAGAAAAATGTTGTTTTCTTTCATTCCTTGGAGACTCTTGAAGTCACAAATAGATGTTCAAGGGATTCCTCAGGTCTTCCACTGTAAACACTCTATCTCCTTCTGCAGACCAGCAGCCACAGAATCACCAGGGAACTTGCCAGAAACAGAATCTGAGGAGCCATCTTAGCCCAACTGGGGCGAAATCCTCATCTTAACAAGATTCCTAATTGATTCACATTACACATGAAGTTTCAGAAGCATTTCTCTGTTTCTGTCCTAAGCTAGCGTTCGTCAAATTTTTAAGTGTGATGCACAGTAAAACTCAAAAAATTTTAGCCTGGCCAGCGTGTCTCAGTGGTTGAGCATCGACCTATGAACCAGGAGGTTAAGGTTCAATTCCCAGTCATGGCACATGCTCGTGTTGCAGGTCTGATCCCCAGTGTGGGGCGTGCAGGAGGCAGCCCATCAATGATTCTCTCTCATCATTGATGTTTATATTTCCCTCTCCCTCTCTTTTCCTCTCTCTGAAATCAAGAAAGATATTTTTTTAAATATTTTAGCCCTAGCTGGTTTGGCTCAGTGGATGGAGCATTGGCCTGCGGACTAAAGTGTCCCGGGTTTGATTCCAGCCAGGGGCACATGCCCAGGTTGTGGGCTCGATCTCCCCCAGTAAGGGATGTGCAGGAGGCAGCCAATCGGTGATTCTCTCTCATCATTGATGTTTCTATCTCTCTAGCTCTCTCCCTTCCTCTCTGAAATCAATAAAAATATATTTTTAAAAAATGTTTTATATTACACCATTGCTACACACACTAAATTATAACTTATATAAAAGTTTCACAAAACAACACATATGCTTATCTGTGATTTACTTCAATATTTTCTATTCAATTTATTTTATTTCTTTTAAAATGTACTGGTCATGACCTACTAATTGGCTCTGTGACCTGCTAATGGGCTGAAGTTTGTGGTTTGAAAAATATTGAGTTGTGCTATTAAGTCTTTCCATTTGAGGTTTTGGTTGCATATATGTATCTTACCTCTTCTATTAGACTGTGAATTCCTTGAGGTCAAAGTTGGATTTTTTTTTTTATCATTGAAATATAGGCCAGAAGTTAACAGAAAGTTTTATATGTAGTAGCAACTCAGTAAGTATTCCAGGAGTGAATCAATTATTGAATGCATAAATGGATGGAAGCCAGGGATTGGGGGCAGACTGGAGAAGAAGGAAAAGAAATTTGGAGTGTAGGAAAAGACTAAGCCAAGAAAACATGTGGCCAAAACTCCAGTTCCCTGAAGCAAGATCAATGGGGTATCATGCTAAAACAATCATGCATCCCAAATGTTCCTCTGTCAGCCAGAATCTTATTTTCCAATAGAGTTCATCTTTATTGTCTTACAAAATTCCAAACTTTGGGGACTTGAGTTTGAAGAAAAGCATGGAACAGTTAACGCGGATTATTAGAGGAGGAAAATAAGTGAAGAAATGACTAAGGCAAGTTAGTGCAAACCTGACATGAAAGGAAGACAGTTTCTCTTAACTCGTTTCATTTCTGGGACCAGGACTGCTGACTAAGGAGAGGGAGGAACTAGGATAGATTACTTACACTGAGTGGCCAGATCATTATGATCTCTGAATGCATAATAATCTGGCCACTCAGTGCATATCCTATATAATAAAAGGTTAATATGCAAATTGTCCCCTCGACCAGGAGTTCGACCAGTAGGCAGGCTGGCCAACCGCCCATGTCCCCTCCCCCTGGCCAGGCTGGCCGGACCCCACCCACGCATGAATTAATGCACTGGGCCTCTAATATATATATACACACACTGACTGGCCAGATTATTATGTGTTCAGAGATCATAATAATCTGGCCACTCAGTAAATATTGAGGCATGTTTTTTTCTGAGTACACAGAGATACTTGGCAATTATACCTCTCTAAAATTTGAAATGGCTTATTTTTTTATTGTTCACACTATCACAGATGTCCCCCATTTTTCCCTCCTTTACTCACCTCCTATGTTCTTAGGCTCCTCTCTTCACTTCTTTTATCCAGTGCCTTCTCCCCCCAACCTGCTCCCCTCTGATCTCTGTCAGTCTGTTCGATGCATCCACACCTCTGATTCTATTTTGTTCATCAGTTTGTTTTGTTCATTATATTCCACATATAAGTGAGATCATATAGTATTTTTCTTTCTCTGACTGGCTTATTTCACTTAGCATAATAATCTCCAGGTCCATCCATGCTGTTGCAAATGATAAGAGTTCCTTCTTTTTTACAGCTGCATGATATTCCACTGTGTAAATGTACCACAGCTTGTTTATCCACTCATCTACTGAGGGGCTTTTTGGCTATTGTAAATAACACTGCTATGAACATAAGGGTGCATATATTCTTTCTGATTGGTGTTTCAGGATTCTTAGGTTATATTCCCAGACGTGGGATCACTGGGTCAAAATGCAGTTCTATTTTTAACTTTTTGAAGAAACTCCATACTGATTTCCACAGTAGCTGCACCAGTCTGCATTCTCACCAACAGTGCATGAGGGTTCTGGCTTCTTTTGGAGGCATTCATTTCCCTGCCACAAGAAATATAACACAGAGAATGCAAAAGTACTACTGCTCCCCAACCAACAGAACTATAGAGTGGAGAATATTATGATTTATTTAATATAAAGTCAAAACCTGAAGTGTGAATATTAGAGTCACAATGTTTCATACTGCTAAGAGAGCTCAAATGTCCACTAGTGCAAATCCTCATTTTAAAGGGTCTGGAAATTACTGCAGATTCCCGTATCCCAGGGTGCACAAGGAAAGCTGTGAGTCTAGGATTTCATCTCAGGCTTTCAGGCTCAGTCACCATGACTGCCTGTTCTATTTTATATTAGGAACGCTACAGACTAATTCCTACAGGTAGGAATCCTTATTTCAGTGTAAAGAATGATTGATGAATTGCCTGAGAAGGCTGAGAGTGGACAAAATGGTTGAGCATCTACTATGGACTAGGTACTGTAGCAGGTGTTTTGTATGCCTTATTTCATAAAGTCCCCATTTTTTAAAAATCCATGAGGTGAACAAATTTAATTCACATTTTGCAGATGAGGAAAGGAAGGCCCACACACAGTTAATAATGAGTCCAAGATTTTAAGGCTAGAAAGTTCCAAAGCAGGTTTTGAACAAAAGCCTGTTTTACTCCTAAGTCTACAGTCTCCTTTTATGCTTTGCTTCCCAGCCATGGAAGATTTCAAGCCAAAACTGGATGGAACATGGAAGGACAGAATCCTGATTGGAGCAGAGGATTGAAATAGCTGATTTGATAAGTACCCCCTTAATGCTAAGATCCTGGGATGCTGTGAAGGGTTCTTCGCATCACGGTGGAAATACTAAGTAGTTTGAGTACCCCTTGCTGTGCAGAATCCACAAACGGACTCAGTGGTGGCCCATCACACTTGAAAATTAATGCTGCTGTTGAAAGCTGCATTGGCTGAAGCTCAAAAGTAAATTCTGCATCAAGAGAATTTCACTCCCTATGTAAATTAGGGTGCTTGTTTGTCAGGGTAACAAACACCTACCTAAGCTTGCTTGGGGGTGGGGCAGGAAAATGATTTTAAATAATCAAGAGATCAAACATTTGGAAAGTAATGAAGCAAGGCCTCTGGAAGAAACTAGAAGGTGGGAGTGTAATCCTGCTAGATTTTCTACATTCTTTTCTCTCTCTCTATCGCTGTATCTCCTTTTCATCTCATTGTCTTACAATGTTTCTACTTCTTTCCTCTCTTGCTGTAAAAGACCTCTCTCTCTACTTCTCCTCTCTTAGGGCACATAATGTCTCTCCCATGCATTTCACATGCAATTCTGTGGGGGTTTTTTAAAATATATTTTTATTGATTTCAGAGAGGAAGGAAGAGGGAAAGAGAGATAGAAACATCCATGATGAGAGAGAATCATTGATTGGCTGCCTCCTGCAAGTCCCCTACTGGGGATCGAGCCCACAACCCCGGGCATGTGCCCTTGACCAGAATTGAACCTAGGACCTTTCAGTTTGCAGGCCGACACTCTATCCACTGAGCTAAACCGGCTAGGGCTCACAAGCAATTCTTAATTAGCTGTCTCTGCGCTTTGAGTCTTTTTACCAGGAGAAGGTATCTCATTAGTAAATGTCCACCCCTGGACCGTCAGACACAACTAGTACAGTGTAGTCATAGTAGCAACAAAGCTGCCAAGTGTTTAGCCCTGTGAATTAGATATGAGGGGGTGGGAAGTAAGTTAAGGTAAGTCTCAGAAAGAGTGCAGAAATGTGGTGACTACCCTCCTAAACATGAGCAATGTCGTGCTTCAGAAGTGGCGCTGATGATCTCAGTACACACAGGCTAGATTGTGTGGAAGATAGCGAGAGCACCGAGGTAGTATGAGGATTTGGACATTACAGCTGGTTTAGAATTTTAGAGTTCAAGTGAGCCCCTTTTAAGGCTCCTTACTGCCCAGCCTACTTAACTCAGTGGTTGAGCATGGACCTATGAACCAGGAAGTCATGGTTTGATTTCCGGGGTCAGGGCTTGTGCCCAGGTTGTGGGCTAGATCCCTAGTGTGGCAGAAGATCAGTGATTATCTCTCATCATTGATGTTTCTATCTCTATCTCCCTTTCCCTTCCTCTCTGAAATCAATAAAAATATCTTTTAAAAAAAGATCTTTGCTGCCCAAGTGCCTGCCCGGATGGAGCAGAAATAATGGGAACTAATGAACGTCCCAAACACATCTATCTGAAGACTCATTTTGTGCCCAGTTTCCTGGAAAGAACACTGAGTTGGGATTCAGACAACTTGGGCTCGCCCCCTGGCTCTGCCTTTACCGGTTATACAACCATGAGCACGTTTCTTCACCTCCCCAAAACCGAGATCTAGTAAGTATGCCCTGCCTGCCTCAGAAAGCCATTTAAAGAAGCAAATGAAATAGCATTGGTAAAGCTGGCACTATGTAAAATCGAAAGCACCGAGCAGATGTGAGAGCTTATTAGTAATACAAGAAATAACAGGAAGCCAATGAGTTGTAACACTTAGGTTACCTTTGCAAATACCTATTCCACATGCTCTTTGGAGTAGCGGAAAAATCATGCTGCGGGGAATGTAATGAATGGGAAGTGTGTTTATTCTATCTCTATGAGCCATACTTGGGTGAAAAAAATCAGAGCAGCTCAAAAGGGAAGGACTGAAAGTATATGGTTTCCAAGAAATAACTAGTAGTAGTATACTAGTAGTAGCAGTAGCAGTAGCAATAGAGCAGAGGTGGGTAATGTCTGGCTTGGCCATATAAGGCCAGTGAAATCATTTGGTCTGGCCCTGCCAAGGCATTAGGGGTGAGTTAATTAAATGTTTGACCAAATAGACCAGGCTAATTTTTAAGCTGATAATTCTGAATGGCCTGAGAATGATGTGGCAAATATCCAAATGGCCCTTGGCAGTAAAAAGGTTCCCCACCCTTGCAATAGAGTAACAACCATAACACCTGGTAATGTAAAAAAACATTCAAACCTGTAAAGATTTTCTGTGCGTTTATTTGAGCCAAACTGTCAACAATTGCAGGAAGCAAAATCTCAACATACTGGTATTGGGATAATTCTCCAGAAAATGGCAGTTTTTCACCTTGTTTTTTACATTGCAATCAAAGGAGGAGACATATGTGGATTATATGAAATCCATTGGTGATAGATTAGGGAGGCAGGAGAAAGCAAAGTGGCGGTAGGAACCTCTGGGATTGGATAAAAAATAAAATGATAGACATACTTCTTTTACTTAGGTGGGTACAGGATAATTAACAGTCAACAATTGACAATGAAGGAATTTATGGTCTCTGTCCTGGCGCTGAGGGCATTTGGTTGTGCCCTGAGGAAAAAGGGAAGTTACAAGTTACTCTGACATTTCACAGATAGGTTATCTCAGATGCAAAGACAATGGGCTCAGTAAAGATCTAAGTTGACCTTTGTCAAGGAAGATATTGGCCTAGGACAGTGGCAAACTCATTAGTCAACAGAGCCAAATATCAACAGTACAACGATTGAAATTTCTTTTGAGAGCCAAATTTTTTAAACTTAAACTTCTAATGCCACTTCTTCAAAATAGACTCGCCCAGGCCATGGTATTTTGTGGAAGAGCCACACTCAAGGGGCCAAAGAGCCGCATGTGGCTCGCGAGCTGCAGTTTGCCGACCACGGGCCTTGGACATAACTACCCACCATAAACTGCTCTTTTATTAAAGGTTTTTCATTTCAGAACATCCTTTGTGGCTACTCTAGGTCTCTTGAGTTTGCAAGGCCACCATGCAGGCCTTCCCTGAGTCAGGTTAGTATGTGGCCCTTTTTTCGTCCACACACCCTATAGTTGCCATGTTCCAGGCATTGTGCTAAATGCTTTCATGCCATTGCTCACTAAATTCATATAACCTTCTCATCTGGGTTCCATTACTGTCCCTGTTTAAAGACTCGGAAACTAGAGCAAGGCAAGTTCATGATTTATCCAAGGTCTTAAGATGATAAGCGGTAGAGTCTAGATTAAATCTCAATTTATTTCAATCCAAAGTTAAAGTAAATAACCAATAAACTACTCCATATTGATAATTCTTAAGATAAGTATGTGATAAATGCCAAGTTTTGGTGGTGAAAAAAATGTATTACAGAAAGAATCTAACAACAAAAACTATTCAACAATAGTTCTGCATATGTGGTTTTTTAAATATTTTTATTGTTTTCAGAGAGCAAGGGAGAAGAAGAGAGAGATAGAAACATCAATGATGAGAGAGAATCATTGATTGGCTGCCTCCTGCATGCCCCCCACTGGGGATTGAGCCTGCAACCCAGGCATGTGTCCTTGACTGGAATTGAACCCGGGACCTTTCAGTCCACAGACCGATGCTCTATCCACTGAGCAAACCGGCTAGGGCCCCGCATGTTTTTTGATATGTGATATTTTTTCATTGAATATGATAACTAAATAAAAAACCTAATTTAATCACTACACACCCATGAAAATGGCTCAAAGAATATCAATGCCAATTTTTGGTGAAGATTTTGAATAACAAGAATGCTCAGATTCATTGCTAATAGAAATACAAAAAGGTACAGCCACTTAGAAGACAGTTTGGTTGTTTCTTAAAAACTAAACATTCTTTTAGCATGCAATTGAGAAACTGTACTCTTCTAGGTATTTACCCAATTGATTTGAAGACATCTCCACACAAAAACCTGCAGGCAGATGTTTATCACAGTTTAATTCATTGCCAAAATCTGGAAGCAACCAGTTTTTGCAGATGTCCTTCAATAGGGAAATGAATAAACAAACTATAGCATACCCATACAATATACACTGAGTGGCCAGATTATTATGATCTCTGAATGCATAATAATCTGGCCACTCAGTGTATATCCTATATAATAAAAGGCTAATATGCAGATTGTCCCCTCTACCAGGAGTTAGACCAGCAGGCAGGCCAGCCAACCACCCATGTCCCCTTCCCCTGGCCAGGCTGGCCGGACCCTCCCACCCCATGCACGAATTCATGCACTGGGCCTCTAATATATATATATGCATTCAGAGATCATAATAATCTGGCCACTCACTGTATAGAATACAACAACAGTACTCAGCAATGAAAAGGAATGAACTATCAAGCTATGCAAAGACACAGATGGACCTTAAGTGCATATTGATAAGTGAAAGAAGCTAGCTTAAAAGGGCTACATGCTATCTGAGTCCTTACAAGTAACATTTTGGAAAAGGCAAAACTATTGAGATGGTAAACAGACCTGTGGTTGCCAGGGGCTTTGGTAGGGGGCTGGTACAGAGAGGAGGACTGAGCAGTGAAGCACAGGGGATTTTTAGGGAAGTGAAACTATTCTGTAGGATACTGTGTTGGTAGATAAATTAACACTATAATTTTGTCAAAAACCATAGAGCATTACAATACAAAGAGAGAACCTAATGTATGCAAGTTAAAAAATCATTTAAAAGGTTGGGCACTCCCGGGAAGGAATTAAGACAGTGACAAGAGAATCCAGCTGTATTACAAATGTATGAAACATCCTCACTGAAGGAAGTGGGGTGCTGACTTAAGTAACCAGAAGTGAGTGAAGTCTGAAAGACTAAAGGCAAAAGGATTTGCACATAGAACTGTACTCTAGTTCACCAAGTTGTTTCTCATGAGGGATATAAGTTAACAATTATGAAACCAAAATACACGTATTCTGGAATTGAAAATTATGTAAATGATTGGTCGATGGTGGGAGTCAGGGTTCTCACTCTTGGGGTGGGAAGTTTCAAATAAGAATGGACGAAAGCTGCCAGTTGTGGCTCAGCGGTTGAGCATTGACCCAGGAACCAACAGATCACCAGTTCGATTCCTGGTCAGAGCACATGCCGGGGTTGCAGGCTCAATCCCCAAAAGGAGGCGTGTAGGAGGCAGCAGATCACAGATCGAAGATGTTTCTCTCTCATTGATATCTCTCTCTCTATCGCTCTCCCTTCCTCTCTCTCTAAAAATTAATAAAAAAATATTTAAAAAGAAATGGGAGAAACCTAGAATGCATGTGGTAATGGATTAGCATTGGGAATATCAGTGTGAACACATATTTAGTTTAATATCAATACAGATGGATACATATCAAAATAATTATAAATATGTGAACATACACAGGTTAATATACATACATATATTTCCTTGCTCTGTTATTGGAGAAGGCCTGAAAGCAATGACAACTCAGTAGCAATGAGTACACCTAGCATCCAGATCTTACTATCTAATACCAATTCCCAAAAAAGGAACTAGAGCCCCTTAGAGAAATGGCTGATTCTAGAACTGTGACAGGAAATGCACAAAAATACTCTAGGACATCTCGTATTTCCAGAAAGTTAATAAGTGCTCAAAATACAACACACACATGCCCTAGCCGATTTGGCTCAATGGATAGACCGTCAGCCTGTGGACTAAAGGGTCTCAAGTTTGATTCCGGTCAAGGGCACATAGGATGCAGACTCCTCCCCAGCCTGGGCCCTGATCGGGGCCTGTGCAGGAAGCAACCAATCTATGTGTTTCTCTTATATCGATGTTTCTCTCTGTCTTACCCTCTCTCTCCCACTCTCTCTAAAAATCAATGGAAAAATATCCTTGGTTGAGGATTAATAACAGCAACAACAAAAATACAACACACACACACACACACACACACACACACAAATGGGGGCATTTCAGGTGGATAAAGGACCCACCTGAAAAAGTTCCCAGTGTCCAAAGTGGGAATAAGTTAAACAACAAATTAAAGTAGCATTAGATCATAACCTAAAATATAAAATAAATATTCATGTGTCTATACTGATATAAATAAATGATTGAATAAATAAATACATGGGGAAGTAAGAGACAAATCTCCCATACAGAAGAATTACAAATAATTTCCATAGATGCTCCTCCCTCAAGGAGATAAAGATAACTCTCCATCCCCTAAATGTGGACTGGGCAGAGTCACTTCCTTCCAAAGAGCACAGTATGGAAAGAGAGGAAAAAGAGGACCTTCATGTCCTAGCTGGTTTCAATCAGTGGATAGAGCATCGGCCTGTGGACTGAAGGGTGCTGAGTTCAATTCCGGGCAAAGGCACATGCCTGGGTTGTGGGCTCAATCCTCAGTCAGGGGCTACAGGAGGCAGCAGTCCAATGATTCTCTCTTATCATTGATGTTTCTGTCTCTCTCTCCCTCTCCCTTCCTCTCTGAAATCAATAAAAATAATTTTTTTAAAAAAAGAGGACCTTCACAATGGAGAAAGCTAAAAAACCTACCTCAGACTGGTGATCAAGGATAACATCAACAGGAATGTCATGATAGCATGTACTCTTGCTATCACGCATGTGATGAGAACAGCATTTTGCCTCTGTGATCTTCCTTCCCATAACCCACATGAACTCATAACTTCAGTCTAATTATGAGGAAAACATTGAACAAAAAAATCCTGAGTTGAGGGATTTTCTACAAAAGACCTGAGTAGTGCTCCTCAAAACTGTCAAAATCAGCCGAAACCGGTTTGGCTCAGTGGATAGAGCGTCGGCCTGTGGACTGAAGGTCCCGGGTTCGATTCCGGTCAAGGGCATGTACCTTGGTTGCGGGCACATCCCCAGTGGGGGGTGTGCGGGAGGCAGCTGATCGATGTTTCTCTCTCATCGATGTTTCTGGCTCTCTATCCCTCTCCCTTCCTCTCTGTAAAAAACCAATAAAATATATTAAAAAAAAAAAAAACAACTGTCAAAATCATTGAAAATAGAAAGTCTGAGGAGCTATCACAGCCACAGGGCACCTAAGGAGACAGGATGACTAAATGTTATGTGGTATCCCAACAGAATCTTGAGACAAAAAAAGGACATTAAAAACGAAGATATCTGAATAAAGTGATTTTTGTTAACAATCATGTATCAATACTGGTTCATTAATTTTGACAAATGCATCATAGTAATTTAAGATGTTAATAATGGGGACTCTGTTTTACTAGCTTGGTAAATTTTCTGTAAATCTAAAACCACTCCACCATAAAAACTTTATTTTTTGAAAATGTAAACAGTAACAAGTACCTGTAAACCCCCAGGAGAAATGCTACAGGGAATATGTAATAATAATAATAAAATCTGTAAATCAAAAGAAAACTAAACTAAAAATGAAAACAAAACTGAACTAATTTAGACTCATCAACGAGAAAGAAATAACAGTTAATTTTCCTGACAAGTCAATGTCCCCATTTGAAATCATTAGAAGTTTCATGTTCTGGTCAAGAACAATCTTTCCTCTCATTTTTCTGCTTGCTGGGCCTGTCTAATGGCTATTTAGACATCTCAAAGACAATATTGATCTGTGTCTTAACGTGGAATTGATTACGCAGAATGCCACTAGGCAAATGTCCCCTTCCGTGTGGGCATTGCCTTCCTGCACATTAATGCCATTTCATCAACAAGTGTTCCATGGCTGTTAGATTCTGTTCCAACTAAGCAGATAAAGTCAAACTTTGTGAAGAGAGCTTGATTCAGGTTCAGAAACCAGCAGCAAAATGCAAGTGTGAGGGTAGGCAACCGTGTGCCAGCTTATTTCTGGGGAGAAGTAGATAGGAAATCCTTTCAAAAAGATGATTGGTTTTTATCATCTGGAGATGAGTTAGTGAAGAAAAATGTGTGTATGCTAATTGTGGCCATTTGAACGGAGTAAGACAGTTAGGAAGTGATTCAAATTCTAATTTCCATCCATTTTCCTCATCTGTTCATTGGCTTGTTGGAAGAGAGAACAACAAAACAGAGAACTTCCAGCCAGGTCAGGATTACAAAAAGGATTCTCCATGCTACTCTTCATGCAGACACTCTGGCAAACCAGGCAGAAATGAAATATTCTTATGGACTTCAAAAACTGTATAGTTTTTCCACAGATACTTTCTCAGTACACTGTTTTCTTTGGAAAGCATGTTTTATGTGAGTTCCTTTTGTTGTTGTTGCAGTTTTAAGTAGCTCAAATATTACTTCAATGCAAAATATTTGTTATCCCAGAAAATGCATTCAAAATAAAAATTTCACAGCCAACATACCAATGGAACCAAACATTTTTTAGCACTCTGGAACCTCATGAGATTAAATTACTTCTGCAAGATGTGAATTTTTTGAATTTAGCAAACTTAATTAATGGTTAGAAAATACTGAATTAAGATACCATGAAGTATAACCCAGCAATTCCATTCCTAGGTATATATCCCAAACTGGCATTCAGACAAAAACCTGTACATGAGTATTCGTAGCAGCAGTGTTCACAATATCCAAAATGTGGAACCAACCCAGATGTCTGTCAGTTGATGAATAAATTGAAGTATGGTAGCAATCATTTCAGGTAGAAACTGCTGTTTGGCTTCTGTACTGATTTGTTTGCTAAAACAATAGAAAGTTATTTTGATTTTCTGAACTTATGTATGCTATCCCAATACTCCATTGATGATGGTTTGAATATCCCATTGATTGTGATCTCACTGGTCATCGAAGCACATTCTTCTGGGAACCAGGACAGCTCAATTATCCTAAATTGTCTCAGTAGCTACAGATAATGCATTCCGGTTGACTCAGTGGTCCCGGAATCTGGACAGCACAATTATTCTAAATTGCCCCAGTGGTCCCAGATAATGTGTTTCTGCTGATTCAGTGATTCATAGATACTTTAGGTAACTAACTTGCTCAATTTCGCTTCTGTAAATGCTTTGCACGAAACAGGTTCCTCATTCCAGACCCAAAGATGTAATCGATACCTTTGTGATATTCTGCCAATATAAGCCAGATGTGGTGAGCCTGTTGGGGCTGCGAGGTTTGGAGTGCTGAATGGCTCCCTTGTATGCCGCCAGCTTTTAATAAATGACTCCATAATTCGACTTCTTGAGGCATCCTTTGTAAGATGGGGGTACACTACAACAAAATAAACAAAACATGAACTATTTCTGAGCCAAAAGAGGAATGATAGATGCTATAGCATGGATGAACCTTGAAAAGATAATACTAAGTGAAAGAAGTCAGACACAAAAGGTCACTTAATGAATGATTCCATTTACATAAAATATTCAGAATAGGCAAATTCAGACAAAAGGCCTGTGAGTGGTTTTGAGAAACTGGGGGATGTGGGGAATGGGAAGTGACCTCACCTGGGGAGTGATGAAAATGTTCTGGAACTAGATGGGTGTACAATGTTGTGAATAAACTAGGAGCCATTAACTATACACTCCAAAATAATTAAAACAGTGGCTTCTATATAAAGTGAATTTTACATCAATATAAAAATATATATGTATGTATGTAAGTATGTATGTATGCCATGAGTACATATGTTGGGAAGCACCCAGACACTGAACCACCAGCCTTGAATAACTGTAACTACATACAGTGCCCATGTACAACATAGGGGGAATAAGCAAACAGGCAGGGTAGACACTTCTAGGCAAAAGAATATTGAGAAAAAGAGCTGCTTTTTTCCAGGGGAATCAACTCCCTATTGACACTCTGTCCAGCTGTTCTCTTCTACCTAAAATACCAGAAGTAGAAATTTTAAAATAACCTCCCACTGGGCAGAGGAGCAGATGAAACTGAGATGGCCTGTCAGGCCAGGAAAGATGCCACAGTGGGTCCGACACCAGGCATGGACCTTATGTGGCATTTGAGAAATGCATCCAGAGTATCGGCTTTGGTCTGCAAAGCCAACACCAAACCTGGCCAAACTGCAGAATAGGTTGCTTAGCAGACCCATGCATACGAACCCTTGAGTGGAGGGGCAGTGGACAGGTAGCTCATCAGCAAAGACACATGAACATGTGAAAGGACACAGCGTATAAACAGGAAACCAGGAAGGAAGCCAAGTTAAAGCAGCATTTGCCAAACAGATTTGGTCTTAGTTTTCTCTTTTTAGGGGGGCAGGGAGGAGTAGAACCTCTCTTATTATGTCTCAAGGCACTAGCATTTCATGAGTCAAAGAAATGCACAAATGAGGCGAAGTCGATGGTAATTCACAGAGCTACAACATCAACTCTGATTATAAAAGCAGTTTCCACTTGCTTAATCCTGACTAGGGGCCAGGTTTGAGCTAAGAGCATCACAAGGGTTATCTCATTTAAAAATACTCACAATTAAGCCTCAAGGCAGTTATGATCCCCCTTCTAGGAGGACCCGAGGATACTGAGGTTTGGCAAGGTCAGAAAACTTTCTCAAAATCTCACATCTCACTAGTGGTTCAACTGGTGCTTGAAAGCCCAGAGCCCGACTGCAGTGCCTGCTCTTGTAATCACAAGATATCTTCAATAAAAGCTACAGGAGCAGAAAGTTTCTGGGATGAAGCCAGGGGGCCCTTAACCTGTAATAGTCTCACTCTGAGGAAACATGCAAAAAGACTTTGAAAGGCCCAGCAGCTAACCAGTAAAGGACAACACAAAAAACAGCCATAAAAAAACAAGCAAATCCTATCACTTGCAACAATATACGGATGGACCCTGAAGGCATTATGCTAAGTGAGATAAGTCAGACAGAGAAAGACAAATACTGTATGATCTCACTTACATGTGGAATCCAATTTTTAAAAAAACACTAAATTACAGTAAAAAGGGACACATTGGTGGTTACCAGAGGGAGGGGGAATTAGAGGAACGTGGCCAAAAGGGGCAAACCTCGGGTTATAAGATAAATACGTACTAGGGATGTAATGTACAACATGATGATGTTGTAGAAGACCGAAGAAACCCAAGCGATGCTTAGAGAAATGGAGTTACACAGCTTTATTATGCCGGCGGTCTCAGAAGAGTTGCCTCCACAGTCTGAGCAAACTAATATGGTGGAAGCCCTTCTTTTATCCCCTTTTGGTTTCTTTGTCCCCCAAATATGGATGGGGACTTCCGGACCTTTCGTGGGCTTTGCAAAAAGCCTTGTGGGTTTGGATGGGGGTCTTGAGATCATATCTAAGGGCCTGGCCTGGCACCAGCGCTGATAACCCCCTCCGGGGGTTGTGTATTATTCATGGTTTATGGCCTCTGTAAAATGTGAGCATTTAGGTAACAGGTCTTACAAACATTAGGGTTACATTGGAATTAGTCCTTTAGCCTTCTCAATGACTCTCGCTAATACTACTGTATGATATATAAAAATGTTGTTATGAAAGCAGATCCTAAGAGGTCTCATCACAGGAAGAATTGTTTTCTTTTCTTTTTATTGTACCTATATGAGATGATAGATGTCAACTAACCCTAATATGGTAATCATTTCACAATATATGTAAATCATGCTGTGTACCTTAAACTTATACAGTGATGTATGTCAATTGTTTCTTAATAAAACAGTAGGGGTGGGCAGAGAACTGCCTCTATCATACTTTTAATAATATCATGCATCATAGTATAGGTGACTCATGAGTTGTGATCCCAACACATAATATCTGTATAGCTTAAGACATTCTGTCTTTTATGATATAATAGTAGGTAGTACTTATCAAGTACATTGGTTATGCATTTTGCATGGATTAGCTTATTTAATATAAGAATGTTATAAGCTAAGAACTATTAGAACTATTTAACATAAAAGAACCAGAGTACAAGGAAGAAAAAATCCCTCACCTAAGAGTAGAGTGGATAAGAATCTGAGATGAGTATTAAACTCAGGTTTCCAGCTCAGGCACACTTGAGTTTAAAACTCCTAGATTCAAAAGTGCTCCACATTTTCAGTTGTCAGCCTGGGAAATTAATTGGAGGCAAATGGTTTGGATGGCAGAAACATATGTGTTTGATGTATATGTCAAGTGCTCAGCTCCAGTGCTACGCTGAGCCTGAGGCAAAAGGAAAAGCCCATAATACTGATCTGCCTTTGTTTAAAATTTGGGTTGTTTTTTTTTGTTTTTTTTTGGTCGTGGATTTGCTTGGGTTTATTTTGATTTTTAAAACACTACATAAAACATTATTTATCTTTAATACTGAGTTTTGGGACATCCCTGTACATTTTGTACCCTCAGGGAGTCCCTGACTTGCCTCATCCTAGTCGTGGCCCTACTTCACATGGTGTCTGATATGCAGAGCACGTGCAAAAAATATCAGTTTGCATATTATGTTTAATTTTCATGTCCCTGTTTCCCATAAGATCGCATACTCTTTGAAGGCAGTGACTATAAGTCACTTTTTGTAATCTTGCTCACCACCAAACTCTATCTTGTCACAGTTAGGTCCTCAAAAAAATACTTTGAATGAAAAATGTTCCCTCTCTCACTTTTACCTGTGGTAGAGGCGTACTTCACAATGCCCAAGGTAACTCTTATAACGAAGCACTTGCAATCTGACTATCATTTTAACTTTCTATCAGCTGCCTAGTCAAATGGTACCTGATCAAAAAAAACAAAGTAATAATTATAGGTCAACTTTGATTTCTCTAAATTCTGCCCCAAAGTTCTTCTTCATTGAACGTTTTTAAGAACTACTTTCGGTTTTCTCAAGGACACCCTACATCACTCTAACTAATCCTCCCCATGACAGTGCAACTCCTGCTGTTAATGAGTCATGATACTTTGTATGACTAGAAAATGTAGGCCAAGGAGTCCTTTCAAAGTTTTGAAAGATAGGTATCTTTGTGTTGGTACAGTCATTTGACCAACTGAAGGTACTCTGCATTGTAAGAGAGTTGGTAATCCAGACAGCCTGGGTTTACATGTTAGCTCTGTCACTTATTAGCTGTGTGGTACCTGCAAGTAATAGAACCTCTTCAAACCACATCTGAAAAGTGGAGATAATAATCATACCTACATCAAGCGACTGTTATAAGTTCTAAGTGAGAAAATGCTATGTCGAGCACACAGTAATTGCTTACTACATATGATTCTAATTTCTCATTTAATACTTATATATTGAGAACTACTATATGCTAGGTTCTGGACTTGGCATGGGAGTACAAGCTAGACCAGGCAAACAATCAGGGGTTGTTAAATTAAGCTATGCTCATTGAGTATCTACTGTATAAGGCACTCTACTAGACACTGAAAGAGAACAAAGAGGAATAAGACAAAAATCCCAGCCTTCAAGACAGTAGTCCAAACAATTTATTCCTTTAAATAAAATTTTATTCCTTTACTCATAAAGTAAACAAAATGATAAATAAATGTGAGTTTGTTAAGGATGAACCAGACTATGTAATATTATTGTCAATTCAGTGTAAGAAGGCCTGGAGGAAAAAAAATTGTATCTTTGCTCAATTACATGAAACAAATAGTTTATTCCAGGAAAATGTAGAAAAAAATTGCATTAGGTGAGAGAAGATGTGGATTCTGGACACAATCTGTACTAGTAATGGTAGCTTGGTGAAATCATTTCACCTTTCACCTATAGCAACATGTACCAGCAGGGGTAGAGAGAATATATGTGGAGATGAATCTTGCAGTTGCTGATAAGGAATATAAAGGTAGATAAAGGGGAGTTATTGTTACAGAAGCCTTCTCCCATAATAGTGGATTAAGTATGCTGGCAAAGACCCAAAAAGACAATGATAACATGAGCTAGGATGGCTCTTAGAAGCTTAGAGAAAGCAATGGCCCAAACTAAGGAAACAGAAATGCCAGAACTGTCATGGCAGATGATCAAGGAGAAATCAAAAGAGTGTACATGCTTAAGATATGTATTATATAAGGCTGAAAACCAACTCTATTATATAAGGCTGAAAGCCAACTCTATTCTACAGGGGGACATAGAAAACATGGGAGATATATTTTACAATGCAATGGGGAATACAGCAGTTAGCAGTGCACCGAACATTGAGAACTCAGTGGTGATTGTCCTTTTTTAGACCAGAATCAACAGGAAATGCTGTTTCAAATTGGACCCCCTAACAGCAGTGAGACTGATAGATCATTGCCAGTAAACCCAAGTGGCAGTGCTTAACTATTAGAATCAAGGTACAATTATCTGACTGCAATAACAGTCAGAGTGGCAGCCAGGGAGGCCTGACCTAAAGACAGCGGTAGAAACAAAGAAAAGAACATAGCATTCCTAGGAACAAGATAGATAGGCTGACAATAGGGCATTGCTTAAACCGGAAGTCAGCAAACTATGACCTCCAAGTCAACTCCAGCCTACCACCTGTTTTTGTCCAGTTCATAAGCTAAGAATGGTTTTTATGACTTTTAATGGCTGGAAAAAAAAAGAAAGAAGAATATTTCATGACATGTGAAAATGACATGATTCAAATTCAGTATCCATAGACAAAGATTTATTGGAACAGCCATGCTTACTCATTTACATATTGTATGTGGATTCTCAGGGACTGAGATGGCACTGATATCTGGGGACTTGAAGTGTCATCATGCCCCCCTTTTTAAAGTGGCGGCATATTGGGAGGGCCAGGTAATAAATAGCTCCCAATGGATCCAGTTGGTCCATAAACCTAACCAGGACATTTTTCTAATCCCTAACTGTATAAATGGCACAGGCATACTTGGTAGCTTGGAGAACCTCCACACTGGTTTCCTATCCTGTCACAGTGGGAAAAGTCAAGTGGAAGCTTCTGAAACTGGCCAAAACTCTACCATATGTTATACCAAAGATTGTACCAGATTTAAGACCTAAGTATGCAGAGATAGTGTACTGATTATTTATTTACCCCATTTAAGTCATAAGTTCAAGTTTGGCCCCTACAAAAACCACATGGATCCTAGAGAATGATAGTGGATCAGATATAAACTCCAACAAGCATTAGCCCCAGTAGCAACTGCTGTGCCCAATATGGCAACCTTGATAGTGCAGATTAAGACAGGCTCAGGTACATGCTACAGATCCAGTGGTCTGGCGGATGCATTCTGTCCCATTTCTATTAGGAAGGAGGATCAGCAGAACTTCGCATTGAGGTAGGATGGGCAACAGTATAAATGTATGGTCTTGCCTCACAGCTATGTTAACTTTTCTGCTCACTGTTGAATCTAAACCATTTGGACATTTTGTAGACTATTTCACTGGTCCACTACATGGATGGCATCATATTAATTGGACCAGATAAGCAATAAGTGGTAAGTATATTTGGGAACTTGATAAGACATATACCAGGCACAGGGTAGAATATTAAATCCTACAAAGATACAGGGTCCCACCACATCAGTGAAAATTTTAGGGTCCCAGTGAACTGGGGCATCCCAGGATATCTCCTCCAAAGTAAGGGACCAATTCTTTCATCTTTAACCTTCTACTACTGAAGAGGAAACACCGATTCTAGAGGCATATCTAAACCAGGTACATCAGGGAACATTCAGGTAAGTTTACTATGAAGACTTAGTAACAGGAGATTGGCTAAAGAGAACTTGGGAGAATATAGGAATCACAGATACAGAAGCAGCCACTACTCAGCTAGAGCTGAGGCAGGTACCCAAGGCTTGGGAGAGGGCTCATCCAAGGCTGTGATTCTAAACTTATTGGAGAGGGTGTGGCTGTAAACCACTGGATGGCAAAGAAATTAATCTCTGAGATGCTGCAGGCTGAGACTGGCCAAGAAAATGGTCTCCTGGGCTATCAAGGAAACTTTCTGAGAAGCTGCCAGTAGGGGGTACTGTTGAATTCACTAAGAAGTCAGCTGGAACCTGGGGAATTCCCCAGAAGTTTCTTAAGATTTGGCTGAAACTTGATGGGCATGAACTCCACTAAGTGCCCAGAACACCAAAAGCAGTGACCTAGAAACTAGGAACAAGGAAAGTTCACCAGAACCAGAAAAAGAAGCCCCTTTCCCCTGCAGTGACCATCCAGTGCCCTCTACTGGCAAAGTTTAACATCATACTCTTTGCTGGCAAAGGAGAAATGGCTGCATCATCCAAGCAGGGCAATGATGAGTAGATTCGGAGCTGAAAGGCAGTAACTTGATATCAGGCACAGTCCACCCCTTTGAATATTCCACTTCTCTATGAATCTTCCTGAACACTTCTGAACCTCCATACAATACACCAAATATGTTTTGCCTTTCAAGATATAGCTATCTTTTGCACAAGTGAAAACGTTTCACTCTTCCCTAAGGGAAGAAACACAAAGTCCCACAATCTTTGTATCCATATGAGACTATATTAATTAGTCCTCAGGTTGTGAGGCCTGATGAATATCCTGCTACCTAAAGACTAAACTGTAAAGTTTACCCCCAAAACTTGGATGAACAATAGTAATGGGGCGGGGTGGGGGGGAACGGGAAGAGAGAAGAAAAAACGGTTAGCATATACAAATAAGCACATACATTTTTCTGTAAGTAGTTACAAGGCTAGATTTGACACCTGTGACTTCCTTATTCATTTGATAATGCTCTGGCCCTCAGAACTGCAGCAGGTCTGAGCTTTACCTGATGGAGTGAACAAATCTTTATTTCGGAAGGGTTTGAATCCTATATAATCCTGCCTTTGTTTGGTTCTTTGGTTTTTCACTAACCTTTGCAATTGGGCAGGGAAGTATTAAGAGGCACCCCTAGAAAATCCATACATGGAGATTTCTTTGCCCCCACTTCATAGCAGCCCAAGTACGCCTTGGTGGTCAGAATCAAACATGCCAGATCATGGAGTAATCCCTTTTTCTGCCATTGGTTCAATAGTATAAGGAGCCCCAAAGGCCAGGTGGCAAACTCATCTTCCAATTCAATTCAGCTTCAAAAAGGAAGGACTTTTTTCAATACACTACAGCATGGATGAATCCTTGGGGACATTGTGTTAAGTAAAATAAGCCAGTCACAAAAACACAAATGATTCCACTTATGTGAGGCACTTTGAGTAATCAAAATTATAGAGACTTTCTAGTAGAATGGTGGTGTCCATGGGCTCAGGGGAGGAGGGATTGGAACATTATTGTTTAATGGGTATGGAATTCCAGTTTTACAAGATGAAAAGAGCTCTAGAGATGGATGGTGGTGATGACTGCACAGTATTGTGAAAGCATTTAATACCACTGAATAGGACACTTAAAATGGTTAACATGGTAAATTTTTTTATGTGTATTTGATCACAATAAAAAATAAAAAATAATCTGCAGGTGGGTTACTGGATATCATAATGATAGGAGCCACTCCCACTTCCACACCTTGATTCAGGAACCCATGTATTCTCGCTATGGGAAAGAGCACACACATAATGAAATCTGATTTAAAGCATGTACTACATCCTCTAAGACAGAACCTCATCTTTCATGGTATTGCCTCCTAACTATTGCAATAACTAAGGCTTTAGTGAGCTTACTTTTCATAAAGGCCAGTCACTTCCATATTATGAACCATGTAGTGAGATTGATTAATTCCATGGGCATAAGCTCATTTATTCAATCCCTTTGCTGTAAAATGAGTTTATCACAAGAAATGCTCTGTGCTATGCCATTATGATGGATAAGGCATTCTGTATGTCCATCATGGTGATTATGGTGGAAACATGGATGAGGAAGGCAAATAGGCAAATTCATATCCCGAATATGTGTATATTCCACTGAGCACAATTATATGCCCTTTCCATATGGAAAAGACCCAATCATCAAGCTGCCACCTGGTGTCTGGATGATCACTCCAAAAAAACAATTTCATATCAGGATTTCAATGCTGATATCTACTGTTGTCAGGCACTCAGCAGTAGTGTTATTCAGGTCAGCCGTGCTAAGAGGAAGTTCATGCAGCTAAGCCTATACGTAGCTTCATCTCTGCCTCCATGTTCATGGGTTCAATGAGCAATCACTTGAGTAGCTGGAACAAAAGGCTGACTGACACCCAGAGAGCATGTCACGTTGTTTGCCTGGTTATTCTGAGCCTTCTCTGCAGTGAATACACTTTGTGTGGCATTCATAGGAAACACAAGTATCTTCACAGTCCTTGCCCATTCTGAAAGGTTTATCCACATACTTCTTTCCCAGTCTACCTTGTTACTAATAGAATGCTGTTCCTTTTAAGACCTAACCACCCAGCCAAACTGTTCACAGCTCCCTACAAATCATTGTCGATCACACCATACTTCTCATCCACCATTCACTCCTGACAAAGTAGACAACTGAATGAACCTCTTGATGTTGCACCCAATAGGAGAATTTTCCTTCTTCACTGTCCTTCAGCACCAACCTTCTGTGGGTCTGTATTGCTATAACTGTCCACTTTCAGATGGTACCAGCATATCACGATATCCACCTATAAACCAGGCTCAATATTTTTTTTTATTCTTCAGTCAACTGGTCATAAAGAACTCCCCAAAAGGCCATCGACATGGATTGTGGGAGAGGAAGCAATAATTATTTCAGGAGCAAGAGCCTTCTGTTCATTACTTAGTAGTACCTTGTGCACCTGCCTGAGCTCAGTCTCTATAAGCCATTCCACCAATTATAGATTGATGGTGTGCACGCCCAACCTGATGGCTGAGTGTGTTAGGTACACCTAGTTTATGATGAGAAGCTCAGGCTACATGGCCACCTGAAGTACCATAATTAGGCATGTCATCTCCATCAAGCCCAGCAGCAAACCAGAAGAGGAACTGTTTCTCAAAATGATAATAGTTATCAGCACAAGAGATTTGCTTCAACATCCTACAAGTCTGTGCTGTGATCTATAGGTGCCTTTCAGAGGCTCAATACAGCATACCTAGTAGCCATGGAGACGCCAAATATCATTGAATTTGCAGGATCATAAGGCCCAAGTGATGGAGCAGTTTGTAATGTAGTCTGGAATTGCTCCAGAGCCTTTTTTCTTTCTGTTCCCCAATTGAAATTGGCAACCTTACAAGATGACTTTGTAGATAGGTCAAAGCAGTACACTTAAATGGTATATATTGACTCCTGAGCCCAAAAAGCTTTACTGAGCACTGTGCCTCTTTTTTCATGGTGTGTGGCACAAGTTTCAACAACTTGTATTGCACCTTGGAGGGGCTATCTTGACATGCTCCATAAGTGAACCCCTAGAAACATCACCAAAGTGGTGAGCCCCTGAAATTGTATGTGCTCTATTCCCCCACTCTCTAGTTCATATGTTTTCCCAAGGCATCAAAATACTTGCTACTTTCTGCTCATCAGATAAAAATTGCATAACATCATCAATGTAGTAGAATAGTGTGATATTTAGAAGAAGGTCAAGTTGATCAAGATCATTGCAGACTATATTAGGGCAGAGAGCAGAACTGGTATAGCCCTGAGGCAAGATATAAAGGTGTACAGTTGGCTCTGCCAGATAGAAACATACTGCTTCTGGTGGTCCTTAAACACTGCTATGGAGAAAACACCATTACCCAGGTCTGCATTACCATATGTCAAGAGCCATGTCAATTTGCTGTAGAAAGTAAGCCTATATCTGGGACAGCAGCTACAATTGTAGCCGATGCCTGATTAAATGTATGATAATCCACAGTCTTCCTTCAAGATCCATTCAACTTTTACATAGGTCAAACTATGGATTAAACAGACATATTATATGTATCACATCCCCACACCTTTCAAATATTTGATGGTGCCACAAATCTATGAAAATTCCACAGAGATGCACTATTGCTTCTGCCTAACTATCTTGGCAAGTTCCTGGTGCTTCCACTCAGCCTTTCCTATCATAACAGCTGTCACTCAATGTATCAAAGAGACATGTGGACATTCCACCTGTTCAGTGTATCTCTTCAAATTATTCATTGAGGGATTGGAGCATATAACCACGGAATTAGTCTGGAGTGAATTGCACCTACTATGATTAAGACTTCATCTATTACTTGATTGCACTACACCTCTTACTTTGAGTGTGTCCCCAGGAATTAGCTTCAATTCAAATCCTGAAAGATCTATGAAAGTAATCTCTGAAAGGTCTATACATTTCCTTTTCTTCCAATGCTTAGTCACTCCAGTATGGCTACAAATTTATAGCTTGTACTTGCAGCGATGTTACAGGGTCCTTCTTCAAGGGGACCCAGACTTCCATGACAGGGACTGTGAATTGACATAGGTCCAAAAATGAGGCTGTAACTCACCACTGTGCTGATGCAAGTCAGCCTGAAAATGGTGAGCCGAGACTCAGAGTAGTCAAAGTGGGTCTTGGTCACTTGCTGGGTTAACACTTGAGCAGAAGATGTACTACCTGAGAGTGAAGGGCTTTGAGACCAGCTACAGAATCAGGGGCTGTAGTCTACTCTACTAATCTTGCTCTTATAAATTTGTCCAGGAAAAGGAGCAAAGAATCCTGCAGAAACTGGTGTCAAACTTGATGAAATTATCTGAAACCAAGCAGGTCTGAACAGTGAATGCAATGAACTGTAGTGGATGCTGTGGTGTAACAACCATAATTATTCTTTAATATCAGGTCAGCCATTACCATCAGCATCCAGGTGTTGCCTTTGGATGGCTCAGAGCTGTGTCTCTTCCCAGGTTCTATAACCTGGCTCAAGTTTCTGACCTCCAACTTGGGCACAGCCTGGTAGATGCAAGATTGTGGGTTTATCCCAGTTTGGAATACCTCTGAAAGGTTATCCTGCTGTATGAGCTCCTTGCTCCCTTGTAGCAGATCTCTCTCTAATGTAAGGTATCCTATATAATAATCCTATATAATAAAAGGGTAATATGCAAATAGACCAAACAGCAGAACCAAACAACCAATCAAAGTGTAATATGCTAATGATATGCTAAAGCTGCTCAACCACTCACTATGACATGCACTGACCACCAGGGAACAGATGCTCCGACCAGTAGGTTAGTTTGCTGCAGGGGTCTGGCTGATAGGGACCGAGCGAGATGGGCTAGACACACTCTGGAGCCCTCCCACGGTCCCTCCCCAGCCTGATTGTGGACCGGTGGCCTGCACCCTCTCCCAATCTGGGACCCCTCGGGGAATGTTGGAGAGCTGGTTTCAGCCCAATCCCACAGGCCACACCCCTTGGGAGGGCTCCAGACACAGGATTCATCTCCAGATCGGGACTAATTGGGCACTAGCCCACTGCAGGCACAGTGGGGTGGGGATGAGCGGGAGTGGCAGGTAGGAGCTACAGGCGGCATTAGACTGTGGGTTTCGTCCTGATCCCTGCAGGCCACCCAGAGGGACCTCACCCATGCACAAATTTGTGCATTGGGCCTCTAGTATTTAATAACACAAAAGAAGTTAAATATAAAAATAAAATTATGGAAAATGTATACATTAAGGCAGGGGTCCTCAAACTTTTTAAACAGGGGGCCAGTTCACTGTCCCTCAGATGGTTGGAGGGCCGGACTATAGTTTAAAAAAAAAAACTATGAACAAATTCCTATGCTCACTGTGGGCCCGGGATGAGTCGGCTGCTAAGCAGGACAGGCAGCAGCACCCGGCGGGCCGGATAAATGTCCTTGGCGGGCCACATGTGGCCCGTGGGCCGTAGTTTGAGGACCCCCGCATTAAGGTATAATAAAAGGAAACTACAATACCTATATTAATAGATGAATTAGATTTTAGGCAAAAGCATTAATAAAGATAGAGAGGGTTACTAAGGATAAATGGTTCAATGTACCAGAAATAGATAACAATCACAAACTGATATGAACCTAACTAATAATTGCAAATGTAAAAAGCAAAAAATGGGCAGATTTACAAAATATTTTGATAAATTTATGATGACAGGAAGGAACAGTCTCCATAACTGGTAAATCAAACATACAAAAAAAATTAAAAACCACAAATAATAAGCAAGTCTCAACAAATTAAAAGGATTGCTTTGCTAGCAAAACATTATCCGACCATAATGCAACTGAGTTAGAATTCCAAATATCTCAAATAACAGAAAAATATAAAATTTCCAAACCTTTAAAGATTGAAACATACATTAAAAGAATTAATTGCACTTATAAAACATAATAGAAATTAGAAAACCTTTTAAACTGAACATTAATTAAAATATTACATGTCAAAACTTAACAGGTAGCCCTAGCCTATTTGGCTCAGTGGATAGAGCATCAGCCTGCAGAGGGAAGAGTCCCAGATTCGATTACGGTCAAGGGCACATGTCTGGGTTGTGGACTTGGTCCAACAGGCAGGAGGCAGCCAATCAATGATTCCCTCTCATCATTGATGTTTCTATCTCTTTCTTTCTCTCTGAAATCAATAAAAATATATTTTTAAAAAACACACAAAAAAACTTAAGACGTATAGTGAAAGCAACATATATAGGAAAATATATAACTAGCTATAAGTAGATATTTTAGAAATAAAGTCTAAAAACTGTTGGAAGCTGCCCATTGCCTTCACTAGCAGAAAGGGGTGGACAAGGAACCCAGAAGGCTGGTCAACCTTGAGGCTCTGGCAAGGGTCAGAGCCATACACCCACTGTCTAGTTGAGACAAAGTTAGCTAAAGCAACTTCCACCTTTCAGTCTTATGTAAATTCTTACTGATAAGATAGTTTGCCTAATACTGGAAATTGCCTAAGGGCTATGGGTGGATCCCAAACCTGAATAAAAGGGATCACAAGGCCAGAGCAAAGCGGAGTCCTCTCTTGGGCTTCCACCTGGCCCCCAACTAGAGGCCCAGTGCACGAAATTTGTGCATGGCGGGGGGTGTCCCTCAGCCCAGCCTGCACCCTCTCCAATCTGGGACCCATTGAGGGATGTCCGACTGCCCGTTTAGGCCCGATCCCAGTGGGATCGGGCCTAAACGGGCAGTCAGACATCCCTCTCACAATCCAGGACTGCTGGCTCCAACTGCTCGCCCGCCTGCCTTCCTGATTGCCCCTAACCGCTTCTGCCTGCCAGACTGATCACCCCCTAACCACTCCCCTGCCAGCCTCATTGATGCCTAACTACTCCCCTGCCAGCCTGTTTGCCCCTAACTGCCCTCCCCTGCAGGCCTGGTCACCCTAACTGCCCTCCCCTGCAGGCCTGGTCACCCCTAACTGCTCTCCCCTACAGGCCTGGGTCCCCCCTAACTGCTCTTCCCCCCAACTTCCCTCCTCTGCCGACCTGGTCACTCCTAACTACCCTCCCCTGCTGGCCTGATTGCCCACAACTGCCCTCCCTTGCAGGCCTGGTCCCTCCCAAATGCCCTCCCCTGCTGGCCATCTTGTGGTGGCCATCTTGTGTCCACATAGGGGCAGCCATCTTGTGTGTTGGAGTGATGATCAATCTACATATTACTCTTTTATTAGATAGGATAGAGGCCTGGTGCATGGGTGGGGGCCAGCTGGTTTGCCCTGAAGGGTGTCCCAGATCAGGGTACGGGTTCCCTTGAACATGGAGTGGCCTGGGTGAGGGGCCTGTGGTGGTTTGCAGGCCGGCAACCCCCCCCCCCCCCGACCCGGCGACCCAAGCAGAGGCCCTGGGATCTGGGATTTATTTATCTTCTACAATTGAAACTTTGTAGCCTTGAGCAGAGCCAAGCCTTCTGCTCGCTCCATGGCGGCAGCCATTTTTGTTGGGATTTATTTATCTTCTATAATTGAAACTTTGTAGCCTGGAGTAGAGGCCTGGTTCGGCCAGGGTGTGTGGAAAGCTTGGCTTCCTCTATCACTGGGGAAACCCAAGCCCCCTCCTGCTCTTTCCATGGCCGCAGCCATCTTGGTTGGGTTAATTTGCATACTCGCTCCTGATTGGGTTGTGGGCGTGGCTTGTGGGTGTAACGGAGTGATGGTTAATGTGCATATTGCTCTTTTTTTTAGATAGGATGTACTAGAGAGCCTACCATTTGTACTAAGGTGATAAAAAATCAAAGAAGGTATACAAAAGTATGAAAACTGAAAAAGAAAACAAAACAAAACAAAATAATTGCTACTTGAAGATAACATTGTCTCTAGTGAAAACCCCAAATAATATACAGGTGAACTATTTTAATTAATTCGAGAGTAACATATTTTATTCAGATCTTATCATGGCAGGCCAACTCTTTAGTCCACCAGCTCAGAAAAGAAGCCTGGACACTAAGAATTCCATTTGGATAATTCACCCAAAGATGCCCACGTAGTGTTGATGGTTTGTGAGAGCCTCCATACCCTTACCCTTTCTGAAGGCAAATCGTTCCAGGGTAGGAAGGGGTATTCTCAGAGCCCTGAAACCGTAACTTTTATTACAATGAAATCTAACTCCATCTTTCATTAGAGTCATGAGGGGGGCCAAGGTGGGGCCAAGAACACCGGGCTTTTGTAAGTGGGATGGAAGCTCGTGCATTTGAACTCAGGAATTTGTTCTTTCCCTCTTTGGTGCCCGTGGAGCTCTTTGCTGCACAGTCTTTGTAGAGCAGAATGCAGGAGGAAATGATTCCTTTGGAATAGCTATGATTTTAGGATTATGTAGGAGCCATAGAGGTCAGAGAAAAATAAAACTGTGCTAAAATAATGTCAAGGTTCTGCTATAACCCCACTAAACTCAGAGATTTCCCAGTGCTTAACAGCTTTATGTGTAAATAACTAACCATTTAACTTGGTGTAAATTCTCCTGCAAAGAAAGTCTACAGTGTTTGCAGGCATCTCCGATTTATCATTTTCTCCCAGGGGTAAAAACAGACTATCTGCAACTTAAGAAAACAAGCTGAAAGGAAAGAAAAGAGACATAATTTAGCATGTGTGTTTTTGTGTGTGTGTGTGTCCATATGTCATTTAATGTAATTTTAAATCAGTCTTTTAGTTAATACTGCTACAGAATCTTAGATCTTAAAAGATGAATGAATACTTAAGCAGTCCAACTTGGAACATTCAATCCAATCTCTCTCTTCTACAGGTGAAGAAACTGCTCACACAGTGGACAACCTAAATGAGCAAATGGGCAGGTGAATTCCGTGGCAACCTGGAGGCATCTGCCTCTACCAAAGGAAGCAGTGGTGACCCAGCTACTGTGGACGGTTGCAGTAAGGAATTGTGGATCCATGTCATCACATCTGATCTTTTTATTAGAAGCCAGAATCCATATTTTTATATGAAACTAGAGGTCCGGTGCACGAAATTCGTGCATTGGGGGGGGCGTTATCCCTCAGCCCAGCCTGCCCCTTCTCACAGTCTGGGAGCCCTCAGGGGATGTCCTACTGATGGCTTAGGCCCGCTTCCTCTGCAGTATGGCCTCCCTCTGCCGGAGGCGACCGGCTGACCAGGGAAAGGCACTGCCCCCATCACCCCCTTGCTGCTGCTGCCTCTGGCCTCCCTCTGCAGGAAGCAACCTGGCGATCAGTGGAAGGCGACGTCCCCATCACACCTCTGCTGCTGCCACTGCCAGCTGCGAGGCTGCCTGAGCCTCAGCCTTTGCAGCCACTGCAGCTTGCCTGAGCCTCACCCGGCCCTCATTGCCTGAGCCTCGGGCCCTCACAGTGGCAGCGGCCATTGGAGGCTTGTCTGAGCCCTGGGCCAGCCCTGGGCAAGTGGCAGCTGTCATTGCATCCCCAACGCTGCAAGTCCCTGCCTCCATCCCCAACGCTGCAAGTCCCTGTCCACCCGTGCCTGCTGCGTGCGCAGCCTGCTGATCAGCCGTTACTATGAAGGCGTCCCAACCAATTTGCATATTACCCTCTAATTAGATAGATACTTTGATTTTTAAATGCTGACTGACTTTCCCCCCTCCACACACAAACACTGCACAGATTATAACAAGGACATCTGCCATTTATCTGTTAGACTTGGTGTATAACCTGCCATTTTATGGCTTTGGGATAAAACGATGGGTCCAGTTAGGGGCAGGACTAGATAAAGAATCCAGTCTCTCCAATGGCCAACAGACTCATGAAAAGATGCTCAGCATCACTAATCATCAGAGAAATGCAAATCAACACCATAATGAGATTACCTCCACACACCTGTTAGAATGGCTACTATAAAAAAGATAAGAAATAGCAAGTGTTGGATGTGGAAAAAAGGGAACTTTGTGCACTGTTGGTGGGAATGTAAATTGGTGCTGTCTCTACGTGAAAATGGTATGGATGTTCCTCAAGAAATTAAAAATAGAACTACCATATGATGCAGCAATTCCACTTCTGGGTATTTATCAGAAGGAAACAAAACCATTAATTTGAAAAGATATCTGCACCCCTATATTCATTAAAGCATAATTGACAGTAGCCAAGACATGTAAACAAGTGTTCATTGATGGATGAATGGCTAAAACAATTGAATATATATATATTCAATTATATATATAATTGTTTATTCAGCCATAAAAAAAACAAAAAGAAAATCCTACCATTTGTGACAACATGGATGGACCCTTAGGGCATTATATTAAGTGAGATTAGTCCGAGAGAGAAAGATAAATACTGTATAATCTCATATTTATATGTGAAATCGCAAAACAAAAAAATTCATAGATAGAAAAGATGTGGTGGTTGCCAGAGATAGGTGGTGACAGAGTGGCTGAAATGGGTGAAGATGGTCAAAAGATACAAACTTCCAGTTATAAGATAAATCAGTCCTGGGGATGGAATATACCGTATGGTGACTAAATACTGTACTGTATATTTGAAAGTTGCTAAGAGAGCAGATCTTAAAAGTTCTCATCACGAGAAAATAAAATTTCTAATTTGAGATGATAGAGTTTGACTAGGCTATGGTAGTAATTTCACAATATACATACATATGTCAAGTTGTTATGTTGTACACCTAAAACTAATAAAATGTTATATGTCAATCACATCTCAATTAAACACACACACACACACACACACACACACACACACACACACACACACACACACAGTCTGCCAGATTCCAGGCCAGGACTCTCTTTGCCCCAGATTGCCTCTCTGGAACACACCTTATTTTAAATTCATCATCATTTAGTATATGTCCTAAGTGAGATATGCCTTGCTCAACCACATATACATTAAAATAAAAAATCTATAGCTGGACAAGAAAGGGAAATAAAATGTTGAGGCAAAGAAAGGAAATAATACTGCATTGAATTACAGTTATCAAAGAAGTGTCTGGCTTAATTTTCCATGTATTTAGAAATACAGAGCATACATTTCCAGAGAATGTTTTGTATTTACAGCATGTCTATCTAGTTATATGGCTGCAATATAATTGTTTTCCAGCTGAGAATTATGGCTGTGAAGTTACTCTGGGTCCTATTACAGCTAATTATAGTCTTGCTCCGGAATTTAAGAGCTCCCTTGCAAAGCTCCCTCCTCTCCAGTTACACACAATGGGCCTGGAGAGCATTCTGATTCCACATGTGATTGTCGTTCTCCGGTTCCCCCTAGAAATATGACATTTGGACGTTTGGGGGTGTGAATTACCAGAAATGAGCTCGAGTTGATTGGAATAATTCTGACTCTAAATTATAGGAAAGTTGAACACCATTGTGCAAGAGGAAAATATGTCTCTCATATTCATATATATAAAGTTAAACTAGCTCCAGAGAACTTATATAGACACAGATTCTCCCTGTACTGAACTCTAGAAAGAATGGAAGGGTTTGAGCTGGGCATTAAGGCTTCTCTGGGCTCATCATAGTTTGAGCTGAAGTATGGAAATTTACCACAACAAAGGTAAAGATATCTCTTTTTAATAGATAAACTCTGGGCTCAAAGTCCAAAGACTGGGGCTCTTTCCAGCAATGTCACCTGGTACCCCAGGGATGTTAACAAATCATTCCACTTAGTTAAGCTTCATTTTTTTTTCGTGTCTGTCAACTGGAGAAACTAATGCCCACTCTCCATTCATTCATTGCAAAATCGCTGTGAGGATCAGATGAGATAGGGAGATGTAATTAGGTGAAGGGAGTGTGCCTCTGGAGGCCACCGCTGCCATAGGAACTGGGAGGCCACCGAGCACTGTGAAGAGTAAGGGATGAGGAATTAGACACCACTAGCCTTGCGAAATCCTGAAATGATGAAGGCTGTACCCACGTCTGGAGTTGTTGCAAGGGTTAAATGAGAGGCCGCATGGAAAGTGCTTGGCTCAGTGTCTGCTGCACAGAAAACCTTAACCTTCTGCATTCATATTTCATTGGATTACCGAATCTTTCTTTATTGTGTTACCGGAGAGTTATCTGCATACAAAGACATATCTAAGTCAGCACTTCTATTTTTATGGTTGTGATCATTGATTTTTACTAAAAACTGAAAGATTTTTGTTAAAATAAAATCAAGTAGTGCACAAAAGTTTTCGTGGGTTTTAGAAACAAAGAAAAGAAGCCAAATTCAGAACTTTTGATCTTGGAAGTGTCGGTTTTACTCTCTTCCCCAGAGCACATCAGAAGATGAATGAAAGGGACGAGGAAGTTGAAAAATTTTACCCCCCAAAATCCTTTGTGGCAGGGAGGGATATTTCTCTTGTCATATTCTAATCCATGCCTTTTATAATATTTATTGTTTTCATTCTTATCAAAGTAGTTTTCAAAATGGCTTAGAAAGTAAAGAATGCCACCAGGCTTACACAGGAATGAGCTGCCTCCTGCCCCACCCCTGCCCTCCTTCAATTCCAGATCCCCACATGCAGCCACCTTCAAATCTCTTGGCTGTTTCTTCTATTATTTACCTTCCATATTTCTAAATAGCATGCTTATTATGCCATTCTTAATTGATTTCTATTTCTACTGTGATTTACTGATTTCCTTCTAGGGAAGATGGTGATTTCACTCTTGAAATCCTTTCTTTTCACACCAATTTCCCCTTATATCATCCTCCCAGTAATGTCATACAATACTTTCCAGGTTAAGGAGCAGTAGCATTCACATCATTATGCCTGGTTATTTCTGAACAGCTGCACCACACAGTGTTTTAGCTATAATTCTGATACAAAATTTGTGTTTCTAGGAGTTAATAATTATTTGATTTGTTTGATTAGCTTTTCTCACAAGTATTTATAATTTTACCCCCAAGTTTCTGATCTTCAATAGGGTCAAACACATCAGTAAATCTATCCAATTCTCCTCCCCTCCCCCCGACCCCCTGCCCTCAGAGACATCCCTCCTGAAACTCCCCACCTCCCAGTTCTGGTTACTTTCCAAGCTTGGTGTACAGATCTTGCCCTAAGATTTTTCTTCTCCATCATCTGGGAATTCCTCACTCCTCTACTGGATCCCCTCTGCTGGTCCCCTGCTTTGTTTCTTCTTTATCTTGATTTACTCTCTCATTTGGGGGTGCATGCCCTCCTATAGCCTCCTGACAAAGAATGCTTGGGAGGTAAATTTTTTGAGACCTTGCTTCACTAAAAATAATTAGTTTACATTTTCACTTATAGTCTCATTGGGTATGTAATTCTAGGTTGTCAGCTACTTCTGATGAGAAATTTAAAAGTATGAACCCATTGTCATCTAACTTCCAACAATGTCAGTGAGCAGCTTTAAGTCTGTCATTCTCAATTTCTCCTGGAAGCTGTGAAATCTCTTTATCCCCGTGCTCCAAAGCTTTAACGTGAGGTTGCATTGTTATGCTTGGCACTCAGGGGAACTTTCAATATGAAATGTCATATATGCTTCTTTTCTGGGACATCTTCCTATATGTCTTTTCTGGTTCCCTCCCCTCAATTTATCTGTCCTATTCTGAGTATGTTGATGTCATATGTTGGTCCTCTTACACAAATTCTCCAATTTGGAAATCTTTTGTCATATTTTCTATCTATGTCTTTTTGTTCTATTTTAAGGGAAAATCCTATAGCTTTATCTCCAAACCCTTGTACAGAAATAATAATTTCCACTATTATATTCTAAATTTACCAGAGGTTTTCATCTTCCTTGAATGTTCTTTTTTAAAATTCTTTCTCATGGCTGCAATTCCTTATCTTACCTAAGAATTTTAGTAATGAGTATGTTTATCTAAGTTTTATTTTTTTCTCTGTCATGTCTCTGTTATCTCCTTACATTCTTTTTCTCTGCTTCTTTGTTTCATTTTTATGCCTGGTTAACCTTGGTAGTTCAGCTGTACTTAAGAAATAGGTTTATTAAGTAAAGGGGACCAAATATATTGGGTAGTGAATGGAAACTATACTTTTGGTGGTGAGCATAACACAGTATATATAGAAATCAAATTATAATGTTATACATTGAAAATTAATTTAAACAAATAAAATGTATGAAGAACTACTATCATACAAAGACACTAAAAATACTCATGATTTTTTAATACATGAGACTGTCCATTTCAACAGCAACATGTATTACTGCAATCAGTAAAAATGACTCTAATATCTCCTATTGGTACACACTACAGGAAACCGGGCGTTTTAATGTTTATCTCAATTTTTATGTGTTAAAACACAACTGTGTTTATTCTACCAACATATTGCCCTAGTTTTTAAAAAGTTATGAGACATACAGCACCAGGTGTAAGTCAATTTATTATATGGAAGTTGCATGGTTATATAATTTTCTTTAAAATGCCAGCTAATGTTCAGCAGGAAAGGGAGGTGCTTGCTCTATGAAACTTTCAAATGGTTTAAACTTCATTTCTGTGTCTCCTTCTGCCTCGTCTCTGCCGACTTGGGAGCAATATCCTATCATCCTGTCAGCCCCTGCCAGGGTGAAGCACATCCGTTACAAAGATGCTAGTTTCAACCCAGAGCAGGACAAACACAGTGTTGCTTGCAGTAGAGACTTATCATCAACAGGCAAAACCACCGTCCACATTATGCCATACTTGATAACAATATACATTACACTCCCATTCATATGGGTTAAGAGCTTAAATTTTGGAATCGCACTGCATGGGTACAAAATATGATTCTTACCTGAACAAGAACTCAAGCTTCTCTGTGCCTCAGTCTCCTCCCCTGTAAAATGGGGCTGAAAACTTTATCTTCCTCATTGAGTTTTGAGGACCAGCAAATGGGACAATCCACATAATGGGCTTAGTGCAGTGCCTGGCACACAGGTGCATTCGATTCACATTAGCTGTGACTGCTACTACTGATCTTGCTATTGAAGCCTCAAACCAGCCCTGCACAAATGGTGGAAACCCCTCTGCCCCCGTTTTCCAAGAAAGAAAATGGACTCTGAATGGCTAAACAGCCTGCCCGTGGTTTCACCACCAGCATTTGGCAGAGATTATACTCAAGACCAGATCTGTTTGAGCTTGATTTGCTCTCTTCCCACTCAAAAGTGCCAGTTCTTCACAAAGGAGCAAAGTGAAAAAATGATAAAGATGAAAGGGAATCAAACTGGATTTGGGGCTACCAACCTGCTCCATCACCTTTTCCTCTACCAAGTTACTTAATTTGGGCCTCTATCGAATCATTGACTCAACAAACACACTAGAAATGTGTTGTAAGTAGGACAAGTCAAGGTGCTGCACTCATGGGGCACATGCCCCAAACATGGCAGATTCAGAGAGCGATCTGCGTTGTGGAGAATATGAAACAGTGAGCTCAGACCTAACCCTCAGGATAGAGAGGCAGCATGGTGTCAGAGCTGAGAGCATGGGCTTAGGAACCAGAATGTCTGGGTCCAGATCCTGGCTTTATTGCTTACTAACTGTGTGACAGTGGGCAAGTGACTTAACTTTTCTGCGCTTGGGTTCCTCAAACGATTCTGAGGATTAAATGCGTTAATACATGTAAAGAGCTTAGGACACACAGTAAGTGCCTGCACATGGTAAGCGCTCTATCAGTGACTGCCAAATAAAAGGAGGCCAATTGGGAAGATCTGGAGGGAGGGCAGTCTAGGTACAAGGAACAGCAAGTGTCAAGGCTGGTAGCAAGGCCAAGCTCAGGATATTTGAGAAAGAGCAGAAAGGCCAGTGCATTGAAGAGGAGTAAGCAATGAAGAGAGTGGTGGTTGATGAGGTCTATAAAACATCCATTAGAGAACGTTAATAGTAGCTCACTTATCTAAAGTTAAGGGGCTGGGAAAATCATGATGTACAGTCCCTTTAGCTATAACATAGTTCACCTACCAAAGGAAAGTATGAAGGCTCCGATTCAGTTGTCCCCAGTGAGCAAGGGTCAGCACGTACCAACCACCTTCCGTACCTCCCCTGTGACCAATTTGGAAGTGGCTAGAGGGGGCCAAGAGCTGAGTCTCTGATCCTGAGCACCACGCTTCTCAGGGTGTTAGAGGTTTAGCCTTGGGGGAATCATATGACTGACCTGGGCAGCACCAGCAGCAACCTGCCCAGGATCTATTGTAATCAGCTCCTCCTCAAGCACGCACTGGTTTATAACAGCAGGGTCCACACACAGCTAATTATGCAGGGAACTAACTCATGGATCCCCCTATCCTGGGTATGGTCAGAACAGGATCTGGTGGGTCTAATCTAGGCTCGGCATGAGCCAGCTAGATGATCGTTGACCTACTCTGAAGCTAAGTAACAGTATGTCTCTCAGAGGTCATGGTGAGGATTAAAATAAGAGTCTGGCACAGGGAATTGCCCAATGCTAGTGATCATTATTAGAGAGATAAGCACATCTTGCTCCAAGCAAAGACTAATCCAGAAATAAAAATCAGAAAACTGATTCATATTACTGATCACTGAGTGATAACATGTCCTCCTGTTCTTAGCATAAGGATGGAATCTGGGGAGTACTAGGCCCAATAGAATACAGTATTACAGTCAATACCTCATGCACCAGGGTGGGCCCTCAGGGAAGATGGGCCCAGTGAGGGTAAGTATTGTCAAGGAAAGACCATGAGCTCTGGCCTCATTCATATAGAGATTCAAACCCAAGATCTTTCTGGTTATTTGTTCTTGTCTATAAATCTAGAATAATTATACCTAACTTTTGGAATTAAAAATTAAATAAGCCATAGTAGCTGGTACATAGTGGGTAAGCAGTAAATGGTAACTCTTCTGGTTATGATTCTGTGGATCAGAAACTTGAGTAGGGCTCAACTGGGTGATTCTTATGACCCATGTGGCATCAACTGGGTTACTCAGGGATATTCAGCTGGCATCTGGACTGATGCAGATAAGAAGACCCATGAGAGCTTCAGTCACACACCCGGTCACTTGGTGACCACTCTCCATGTAGTCACAGCATGTGTGCCCTTGGACTCTCTGGCAGGCTAGTTGAAATTCTTATGTGGTGGGCCAGGACTCCTGGAGACCAAGGCTGCCAATCCTCTCAAAGACTAGGCTTGCCTTAACGTCCCTTCCATCATACTCCACTGGTCGAAGTAGCCACAGGCCAGCCCAGGTTCAAGGGAAGGGAAAACAGATTTCACTTACTGATAAAGAAGATACTCAAAGAATTTGTGGCCATCTTTAGTCTGTCACAGTGGCTAACACTAGGAATAATAAGAAATTTGAAATATGTTTGATTGCACTGAAAAGCTATTATCTCCATGGAATGGCCATTCTCCAGCCCTTTATTTCTTCTTCCCTCCATTGACAGCAAGCCCTCAATTAAGCTCACCCAATATGCAGGTGTAAGCCATCTTGTAACTGACATGCAAAATAATAATACTTTGCACAGCACTTTGATTGCACCATTCATCCAAGAATATCCAAGTCCTCTGCAAGCAATAATTAAGCTTCTGCTCCCCCACGGCACTCCATTATCTTCTCTTTATTGATGGGAAAGCACTAAGCCCAGGAAAGTGAATTTTCCAAGGTCACAGGAGTTGGTGACAGAGCTGAGAAGGAAATCACAGCATCAGCAGCTCAGTCAGCATTGACATTTCCCACTGCCAACGATGCCAGACCCAAGAATCCATGGGAAGCCCTGCCTGCCCATTTTCCTGATGGCTCACTCTCACCTTGCCCCTTAGTATCACTCCTGTCCTTGCTGACAACAGTATCTCTGGATCCAAGACTTTCTGAAGCCAGATGGAGATCATCAAGAGAGCTGGAGAATCTGCACATCCCTCGCTTCACAACCAATGTCTTCTCCGATTACTCAGGAAGTCATGCACGATTAAAGAGAGGCAGTGAGCAAAGCAAGGTACAGGAGTTGTGCTTTCATTCTTCACCAGGCACAGCTCATTTGTTTTGCTGTCAAAAGCAAGAAATTTCAGAAAAAAAGGGAGGTAAAAAAATAAGAGTGTGGGGGAGGGGAGTGAGAAAGAGAGTGACTGTAAAAGATATGCCACATTCAGAATGTATCATGTAGCTCTGGGCAAACTTCTGACTCCTGCCTGATTGTTGTCAAGTCTTGTGCAGCAAGGGCTGTGCCAGCGGCTAAAGCTTGCTCGAGACATTGAACTTGTTGGGTAAACTGAACAAAAGCAGACACGTTACCTTTCATCACCGATCTCCTCCTTTCTGCTGGCCCTGTCCCCTGGCCCTGATATCCCCCAAACTAAATCCCTGGAATTATCTTTAAACTGATCTTCCTAGGTCCAAGTCCAACCTTGGCCACTCTCTCCAACTAGTGCCAGTTTCATATTAGAACGGCAAACTGTTACAAAATAGGACTTAGAAGGGATCTCGGAAGTTTACTTAAACACCTTCATGGGACAGGTAGGGAAACTGAGGCCTCACTACCACCTGGTTCTTTGAATACTGTGTAAACTTAGACCCAGTTTTTAACTGCTCTGAGTCTTACTATTCTCATCTACAAGACATGGATAATAAAGAGTACTCCTCTCCTCTGGGGTTGTGGTTGGGACTACATAGAATCATGTACATACAAGGTTTGTAGCTGGGACCCATTTTACAGAAGAAAATATTTGCTCAAGGCCACCCAGAAAGTCAAGGACAGAAGTAAGCCTAAAACTCAAGACTTTTAACTTCTACTTTATTGAGCCATTCAGTGAAGATGTATTGTGAGACTACCATGTTCCAGGCACCGAACACTGAGTGATGAACAAGCCGGTCTTGGTCACTGCTCTTGCTGCTGTTTACAATGTAGGAGGAAATGGGATTTATACTTAGTACAATTGCGATTGTGTTCCGAAGGAGAAGGGAGGGTGCTATGGAAGCAAATAGAAGACAACAACCTGGGAAGGGCAGTAAGGGAACCTTGCCCCAAGGAAGAGACCTTTAAATTGTGACCGGAGGGTGAGCGGGGTGAGTCAGGAGAAGACTGGGGCCAGGAGGCGGGTGGAAGAGCAAGTGTGGGACTCCAAGGCTGGAAGAAGAGAGAGATGTTCTTAGAACTGGAAAAAAGCCCTGTAGCTTGGCCTTTGCCTGTCTCCAGCATCCCCCCACTCCCTCCCTCCGGGCCCTGTATCTGCTCAGGAGATACCCAGTGATGCCGCTGAAGTCCTGTGTAAGGGGTGAGGAAGGGGAGAGCCACAGTTCTCTGCTTCTGTCTGGAGCTCTGAAAGCATCTCTCACATTAAGCAAGCTCCGTGACTAAACATCTTGACTTTCTTAAAATATAAATTAGGGGGCAGTGAAGTAATGAGTATTTGCTGCATAAATATGTTAACCTCTGCTTGGCTTGTTTTACTGCTCTGATCTCTAGAGTGCAAGTTGGAAAATCAGCAAATTACTTAGGAGGAGAGATGGGAGAGAAGAGACACATACTCAACCAAGAGTCCACTGAACGCGTACCCGTAGACTATTTTTAAAAGGTGGGGGAAGTACAAAATCGCACCCTCTAACCCAACAGCTCTCGCTCTGTGTTCAGCCGTTTATCAGTTTTCTTCCCTGCTTCCTCCGCCCATGCCCCACTTCTTATCAGGCTCAGTCTGTGCTTAACTTTATATTCTGACCATTTCGCTTTCTCTTTCTTATCTGAACACAGAAAAGAGGAAAGCTATCCGCAGAAGCTCAGGTGCAGTCCTGGTGATGGACTTGTCCTGGACCGAGAATTTGAGTGGGGTCACCTGGCAGAGCTGACCCCTGGACCTAAGTGAGCAGTCTGTTTCCTCAAAGGGAGTGGCCCTTACCCTGGGCTCCCGGTTTTGGAGCCCAATGTTGGGAAAGGCACTGAAGACTTACTCTTCGTTACCTTCACCAATAAAATTCTGGTAAACTACTCTCATTCATCTGGCCCTGGACATGCAAGGAGGTAGGAGGTGTATAACTATAAGATATATCACTGGCTTCAAGGGTCATGCAAACCAGTTAAGGAAAATAAATAATGGTTATTGTGATAACATCTAATATTTATTACGCCCTACACCAGGCACTGTGGTAAGGGATTTACACGCACTAACTCATTTAATCCTCCCAACAATGTACATTTCCTCTTCTACAGATAAGGAAAAGTCCATCGGAAAAGTTAAATGATGTACCTAAGATCACACAGAGAGATAGGACTGAGAATGAAATCCATGCTGTGTAATTCCAAAACTTGTGCACGGATTCATGTCAGAATAAATTTAATGATAAAGGCGATATGGAAGGACCACACAATTCAGAGAGAGAAGTCTGTTGGGGAGGGGGGGGCCTCAGAAAGCTGCACAAAAGGCTCTGAAGGACGAGGAGGCATCTCTTGGCCTCGGCAATGCTAAATACAGGGGCAAATAACCCTTCGTTGTGGGGGCTGTCCTGTGCACTGCAGGATGTTTAGCAGCCTTTCTGGCCAACAACACTCCCCAGTTATGAGATCCAGAGAAGTCTGGGGACATGACCAAATACACCTGCGGGACAAAACTACCCATGGTGGAGAACCACTGCCTGAGAGCAGTGATGGTCAATGGATATGCCGCAAGAATTTTTCACACATGCAATACCTGACTATTTCATCAGGGGCACTGACCTCCTTTCCCTTAGAATGTCATATAAGAGAATGACAACAGCCAATACAAAAATGGTCATCGGTGTGAGTAAATCAAAATTATACCTATTTTTTTGGTCAGATCAGCAACAAATATACCATTTTCTGGTGTGCTGCAGAATTTAAGTAATTCGTTATGTGTGCCATGAGATGAAAAAGGCTGAAAATCACAGGGAGCTGGAGAGCAGGGGAGGCCCGAATGGAGGGAGGCCATGCAAAGCCAGGCAGGTCTGCTGTGTTAGAGAGAATGATTGAGACACAACTGAAGTGGAGATTGGAATGCCAGGTTTAAAAAGTGGGACCTGGGAGCAGGTAGAGATTTATTTTTTTTCAAGAAGGATGGCATGTACCCCTTACTAACCATGCATCAGCCCCCTGGCCTGCATGCTGTTCTCCGAATATGCCAACCACACTCTGGCCTCACAGCTCCTGCTTCTGCTATTCCCTCTCCTCAAAATTATGTTCCCTCAGTTATCTGCAGAGCCTCTCTCACTTCCTCCGCGTCTCTGGTCAAATAGCACTTTAGGAGGAAGGCGGTCCCACCTGTAAGTCTCTATCCCCTCACCCCGCTCAACTTCATGTCTGCCTTTCCTGATACCAGACCCACTGCATCCTTTGCTGGTGTGCTTATCACTCTACCATCCATCTCCCCCATTAAAATGCCAGCTTCTAGGGGGCAGGTGTGTGCTCTGCTGCACCCCCACACCGGGAACACTTCTTGGAACATAGCATGTGCTCAATAAATACTTGTTGAATTAATGAACTCATTTCCAAGGGAGTGTTTTAGGAAGGGGTTCCCTAGACGTCAGTCAACCCCATGTCCAATCAGCAAAGAGAAGGTTTAAAGAAGATGCAATATTCTCAAAGGATGGTCTGAGTTCTCCTGGAGTCAGAATTCACTGGGCCAGGAGGTCTGTTAAAGCACAGGCTCTGATTGCCCAGTCTAGAGCCAGCAGACCACACCATCTGGGCAGCAGGCCCTGGAAACGCCTATCAAGTCCAAAGATATAAAGCACGTGGCAACTCTAATTGTGAGACAACTATGCCATGGCTCTTTCTCTTTAACTTCACTTCTTTAGAAGCCAAGATTTAGACACCCAGACATTAATAAACATAGGGTTGTAATACAGAACATCTTGAATATTCTCTTGCCTATCAAATTATAAATGTTTACACTATGTTGATATAGAGCTTACATTCTCACAGCCCTTCACATTATACACAGCATTTCACATTCCCAACTTTTTTTGATCCTTAAAACCACCTTTAAGAAAGACTGAGGGGCCAAAATTCCCTCCATTTTGTCAACTGACATAATTAACACTCAAAGAGCTACAGTGGCTTGCCTACAACCTACACCATTTATTAAAGGCAGAGAGAGAGAGAGAGAGAGAGAGAGAGAGAGAGAGAGAGAGAGAGAGCAGGGTAGCATCCACCCCTGGGTTATTTCTTCTCAACCATTCAGTTGACCTAATATAACAACTGGGTGCATTTTAACAACACAGTATAGTTTAGTAAAAATCTTTGTAAAACCTTATGACATCCATGGAGTTAGGTAACATTATCTATATTTTCAGATTAGCAATTTAAAAGATACTGCATAGTGCTGTGGTTAAATTCTAAGGCTCTGGACTAGAGGCCTTGGTTCTACCACTTGCTGCATGATCTGGAATAAGTTAGATAACCTATGTGAGCCTCCATTTCCCTATCTGCAAAATAAAGATAACAATAATGCTCTTAGGAGTATCATGAGGATTATCACAATTTATGTAAACTGCATATGGCCTGACACACAGATCAAACTCAAGAAATGCCAACTATTAGTAGTAGTAATTAAGGTTTTTAGGCTAATAAACACAGGAAAAATGTCTCATTGTAATCCTGGTGCTTACCCTAAAGGATCGCATAGCAGAAATTCAATATATATTTGCTCAACCAAATAATAAAGAAATGAATGACAGAGATTAAAATGACCTCCCCAGGATCATATCATTGGTAAATAACAGAGCAACACCTAACCTCCTGTCTTCCAACAAGACATCCTGTGTCCTTACATTACACTGGTCCCCAGGCTCCCTACTGAGCAATAAAGCGAGGACAAGTAACTAGTTCACTGCTATGCAAGCACTCTGTAAGACAGTCTCCACTCATGGATGTGAAATTGTAAACTGTCGGCTCTGAAGAAAATGCATTAGACCTAGTTGGCTAAGGTAGGCTTTGTCCTTATCATTCTGTCTCCCTTCTTGATGCCCTGGTGCCAGGAACCCTACACATAGGTATTTTTATTCTCCTAAAACAACAGGAGAATAAAAATACCTATGTGTAGGTATTTTTATTCTCCTGTTGTTTTAGGAGAATAAAAATACCTATGTGTATTTTTTATTCGCTCCCTCTGGTTCAGTAGTGGATTTGGAAGGTGAAGAGCCAGCATGTTCCGGTCAAAGCAGGAAGGGAGAGAGGTTGTGTAAATGTGATCATGCTGTCACGTGAGGTTAGTAAATCCCCATCCTTCTCTCTTTTCCCTTCAATCACCACCACTACCTCCTCTTCCTCCCCCACCTGCCAATAGAGAATACACACACCTGCACTAATCTAATGCCTTTTCAAACACTTCTGATATGAAAGATGCAGTTCTCCAGGTTCTTCAGTTCATGCTTTTCATGCTTGTGTCAAATCTGCACTAAACATTAACCACTAATCAATGTTAATTTATCGATAGTTCGAGACTAATTTCTTTGTATCCATGCTAAATCATGCAACAATAGTGCTCCTAACTCAAATGGGATCATTATTTTGAGAGGAATAAAAAACCCATGAGGAATACAGCATCAATGTGTGCTTTAGAATGCAAGGAACTTTTTTTTTTTTTAGCAACAACAAAACCCTCTTTGTGAACTAGAATCCTGAAATATTGAAATTGATAGAAACCTTAGACATCATGTGATCCAACCCTCTTGGTTCACAGTTGTGAAAGGTGAACCCAGAGAAAGAGGAGAACCGGGGCCGTGAAACTTTCTTCTCTGCAGCTAGCATGGCATCTTCCCAGCCCGCTCTCCACAGATGTGTTTCTAAACAAATCCTAACATACACACCAGGAAGCTCCATTTAATACAGTTCTCAAGTGGCAAGCATGGAGGGCATTTAGAGTAGATTAGAAGATAAGAAGATAGGTCAGGAGTTGCCCCTCTAACTGCCTGCAGGAGACATGCTTTAGCCCAGGAAATTGTAGGTGGAAGGGAATTTGCCAGCTGGGAGAGAGGGGTGGTTTGGGGAAGGGGAGGAGACAGGGCTGGAAGTCAGATGGCAAAGATTAGAGGCATATGATAGAGCTTCTCTATTAACTTAAGCGATTAGACATGCTCAATCAGGGATCCCAGCTCTATCAGTTATAGATTATCAGTGACATCAGGCACTTACATATGAAGCTGTCCTGGGCTCTCAATGCCACTCACTGCAAGATAAGAATTGGAATTCTAAATGCTTAAAACTCAGCCTTCTGCATCTGTGAGATACTGGCAGAGGAGTCTGGAAGACTGCCATGCTTACACACACACACACACACACACACACACACACACACACACACAAAATCAATCAATGGAATTCATACTAGTTTCTGGAAACCATTCTCAGAGTAAAGATGCACAGGATATCTCAAAAGGCTATTCTTAATCTATTATGTTGAACCTTCTTCCAAGGTTAACCAACAAGGGAATGGTAGGATCAGAGATTGTAGATGGAGCTAAAGCAGGACACGGGGGGCGGAGGGTGTGTGCGGAGGTGGGGTGTTGTACACAGTGGCGTGTTTGCTGAGAACACAGATGAGCACTCTATGCCTGCCCCCGCACTGGGTTGCCACTTTAGGATAAAATATCACAGAGCTGCCTCCATGTTGCTACTTTTCTACATGTCCTGATACTAATATTTTAATGGTTAAAAATACAAGACTAACTTTTTTCACTGGCATTGTTCCCTTCCATAAGATAGTAGTAGAGTTCATAGAAATAGCAGAAACTTCAGCTGAATTTTATTAAGCCCTAACCTTGCACCAAACACTGTGCTAGGTGCCTTGCAGGAACTATCTCATTGAATTTCCCCTACCATGTGGACAGGTACTACTATTTCTTCCCACTTTATAGATGAGAAAACTGAGGTTAAGTAGTAATCCCCAACTCGCCCACCTTAGGGGTAGCAGAGCTAGATTAAATGCCAGGTGACTCTGCCTGCAGAGCTCTTGGGAGTCAAGAAAGCTCTTTAATTTTTGCATTTTGATTTTAAAATCAACATATCATAAAACTGATGCTTTTGGAGAGTGCATGCAAATGGGTGTTAGGTTTCTTTTGGGGTGATGAAAATCTTCAAAAATTAGAGTAATGGTTGCACTCCTCGGTAAGCATTCTAAAAACCATTGAATTGTACACTTTCAATGAGTGGATATTATAACATGTAAATTTTATCTCAGTAAACCTGTTAATGAAAGAAAATCAATTAGTCATAATGGTACGGGTCTACTTGCGATTCTATTCTGTTCCATTAATCTATGTATATTGTTTCTCCAAAACCACACTGTCTTCATTACTAAGCTTTACAGGATGCCTTAAAATCAGGTGGTATGAGTCCTCAAACTTTATTTTTCTTTTTCAAAATTCTTTTAGCTTTTCTAGTTCATTGCTTTACCATGTAACTTGTCTATATATATTTTTTAACTTGTCTATATATTTTTTTAAAAACTTGTTGGGATTTTTATTAAAATTACATTAAATCTACAATGGTGACAAATCTTTCATCTTTATTCTGCCTAGTCCTCCGAAACACAAACATGGTATGCCTCCATTTATTTAGAACTTCATCCACATTTTTGTGGTAGTTTTCAAGCTAGAGATCCTATACATGTTTTCTTATATTTACATATATGTATTCATATCTGCATATCATTGTAAATGGTATTTAAAAATGTTTATTTTAAATTATATGTGGTTAGTATATAAAATACAATTGTTTTTTATACATTTACCTCATATTCTATTATCTTGTTCAACTCACTTATTAGCCCTAAGAGATATTTTTATAAATTCCTTAAGGATTTCTACAAAGATAATGCTATTGTCTGCAAACAGAAACAGTTTTCATTATTTAACTTTTTTCTACTCTGACCCCTAGGACTTTCTGTGTATTATTTTCTCCTTCAGGTAAACTATCTGAAATCAATTCTAGATAAAGGTGAGCAGGAGAGAAAATGAGATGTTGGATACAATTATAATTACACTCAGCTTTATACCTTCTAGAGATATGAGACATCTTTAGTGCCATCACCTGCTGGTTCAGATCAATTCACTGCGCATTTATTTGGTTCTTACTGTGTGTAGACATTCTAGGGTTAGGGAAATAAAAAGGAGTAAAGTCCATCATCAGAAGTTTACAGTGCAGTAGGGAAGACAGACAGCTACAGATCATTGTGATGCGAGGTGATAAATATTAATGATGTAGGTTTACACATGGAACTAAGTAGAAGAAAGATTTACTGTGGCCTGGCCTGGCCTGGCAGTAATGGATGCGGTGACCAGATTACCCTGGTTTAAGCCACCACCATCTCCCACTAGGACAATAGCAACAGCCTCCTCATTTAGGTACATAGCTCTAATCTTACCCTGCTGACACCCTATTCTTCTTTTACAATCCATTTCATTGAGATGTAATTCACATATCACAAAATTCATCCATTTAAAGCACACAATACAATGGCTTTATTATATTCACAGAGTGGTACTCCATCACCACAATCAATTTTAGAACATTTTCATTATGCCAAGAAGAAACCACACTCCCCCAAACTCCTATTCTCCTCACCCCTAGGCAACCACTAAGCCTACCTCTGTCTATAGATTTGCCTATTATGGACAGGTCACATACATAGATTCACACAATATATGGCCCTTTGTGACTGATTGCTTTTACTGAATACTTTCAAAGTTCATACATGTTTTAGCATGTGTCAGAACTACATTTATTTTTACTGCCAAATCATATTTCATTGGATACATATATCACATTTTATGTATGCGTTCATCAGATGATGGACATTTGAGTATTATAAAAAATGCTGTATAAATATTTGTGTAGACATATGTTTTTATTTCTCTTGGGTACATACTTAGAAATGGGATTGCTGAAACATAGGGTAACTCTATGTTTAACATTTAAGGAACTGCAGATGTTTTCCAAAGGGGCTGCATCATTTACACTCTCACCAGATGTGTTCATGGGTTTCAATTGCTCCAGATTTAGACAACACTTGTCATTATCTACCTGTTTTATTACAACCATTTTCATGGGTGTGAAGTTGGATCTCATTGTGGTTTTGAGTTGCCTTTCCCTGATGGTTAGTGATGTTGAGCATCTTTTCATGTCCTTATTGGCCATTTGAATATATCCTGAGGAAAAATGTCTATTCAAGTTGCACAAGCTCCAACATGATCTGGCCCCCGCCAATGTCTACACTCTCATTTTCCTTTCTCTTTCCCGCTTTTTTTGCGATCTAGCATAAAGACCTCCTTTATTTTCTTCAGGACCCTTGAACCAGCCTTTGCCTCCACCTGTGAGGCTTACTCCCTCAGCTATAACCACAGCTGTCCCTTCCCAACATCCAGGCTTCAGCTCGAATGCCATCTCACAGAGGCATCACAATGTAGCCTAACTCTTCATAGAAATGATCACTATTTGGAACAATTACATTTACTTGCTTGGTGGTCTACTTGTTTATTTATAATGCAAATCCTATATGAGCAAGGACCTTGTTCAAGCTTTCATCCGCATCTTTTATATAGTAGCTACTCAAAAGTATGTATTAAGTTGTATAAATACATGAATGAGTGGATGAATAAATCAAAGAAGTCATCCTGAAAGAGATGGCACTAGAGATGAGTCCAAAGGAAACCTAACTGTTATACCTCTATTAATTACACCCGGAATGGGACCATTTTACAAATCCTGCCAGGATAAGGCCTATAGTTGGTCGAAAACAACATCAATAGAGAAGTTAATGTATACTTTATTTAATAACATGTTTAAAAGAATACATTACTAAATTGGAAATTTTTAGCTGGTGCCGCCCCTCTAATTACAGAAAAAAATAATATAGTGCCAAGTTTTCCTTTGCTTGTTTTCAGAGCCTATTCTGAGCCCACTATCCCTCTGGTTATAGTTTCTCAGCGGCATATTTGTGAATCAAATCAAGTGGTTTCTAGGATGAATCGTAGTGCCAACTTTGAGGCATTCCTTGCTACTAAGACCAGCTGTCACACGGGAAAATGCAGCCAAATTCCAACTGGCACACAACAAAGCTTAAGAGCCGGACGGGTAATTCTCCCACCTTGGCAGCTGGACACCGGTGGAGTGTTACAATTCTAATTCTTTTTTTTTTTTAACCTCAGTTGTCCATCCTTATTGGGAAACAACATGGTACTTGCCCTCCTGCCTTCATTCCTCTCAGAAATTCTATCACCATTAATAGGAAGACAGTAACACCAATGGCATGAAAAGCATGTACTATGGAGTCACGTGAACATGGATACAAATCACAACTCTGCTACTTACTGACTGTGAACCTGAGCAAGAGACTTAAAGCCTCTCTAGTTCAGATTCCTTATTTATGTCATGGCAAATATACTACCTACCTAAGTGAGCTGTTGGGAGAATTGTTCATACATGTTTCCAACTAATACTTATAGAGAGCCTATTATAAAAGTAATAGTTGCCATGTACTAAGAGTATACCATGGGCTAAGCATTGCTCTTTTATCTTCAAGCCACTTTATGATCTAGGTGCTATTGTTATTATATCCACTTGACAGATAAGAAAACAGAGTCTCAGAGATATGAAATAACTACCCAAAGTCACATGGTTAAGTCATTTGGGCAGGGACAGAATTTAAACCTGAATCCAGTCTTCATTCTTAAGGATGACTTTCCATGAGGGCCAAGTTTTTTGTGTGTTTTGTGCACAATGAATTTCCTGGTACTAGTGTCTATTAGCATTCAGTGTCTATTGGTCAGGTTGCCATAGCACAAAGAATATGCTCCATAAAGCTATATGCTGAAGCACTTCACAGACATTCCCTGTTGTTGACCACTAGGCTAGACCCTGAGAATAGCGCAACCCCGCTGACGGCTTGGTCTCTGCCCGCATGTACTGCGCAGTCTAGTGGGAATTAAATGAGATCATGTCTATAGAGCACCCAGCACATAATAAATATATTTTCAAAACCCACTATTGCTATAATTTTTATGACATTGTTCTCTTTTGCTCAATTCAAATTCATATACCTGTATTCTCAAAGTACAATGAGAGAATAGTTTTTTAATAATTCACAATATTAGAGCATTTACCTTTGGGAGTTGTTATAATTTATTCTCACTCATTCTATTCAAAAGTATTTACTGAACACATACTCCAGATTTTTTAAAAATGCCAGTTTTATGAAATTCACAGAAATCTGCTGGAGAACTTGGCCTTATCCGACTGGCCATTTGCTTTCATGGATTCCACTAGCCCAGCTGAAGGACAATAAGGAAAGGTACCACTTGGTATCCAGCGTGCAGCACCTTCTGGAAACTATATTTTTTTCTTACACTAGAAGGTGATATAGCAACAAGGAGGTGGGTAGAAATGAAAACAAGTGTGGGAATGGTTGGCAGTGAGCACAAATCACCTACATAGAAAGAGAGCAGTAGGCTGGGCCCAAAGCAGGCAAAGCATGTTTTCAGCATTTCTCCATCCCCTTTTCCAGGCTGGAAAGCATCAGAGGGATGACTTGGGAAAGCAGACTTGAACTTGACACTGGGGATCCAAAGATCAGAAGCAAGAGCATCCACAGACCAGCAAAGCTCTCTGATAATGGGAAATAAAGGCAGGTGAAGCAGTGAGCAACCTGACCATCACAGGGGATGGCACTACCTGTGAGATATCGTTTAGGGATTCTAGTACCTGGATTCAGGGTATTTCTAGAAGTGAGATTCTATTATTCCTTCTGCATCAAACTGTTTTTCTCCCAGAAGCTGATGCTTTCACGACTTTCTTCATCTTGTGCCTATAAAGGTTGGTAGTTCACCCAGGTTTCTGATTTTACGTCCCACATCAAACGTTCCCATCTGTGTATCTTTCTCTGTGTCCCATTACAGAACTTTCAAAACAATACAAGCTAAGTCTAACTATCCTGCACATTTTCTCTTTTCAGATGATATCTGCATTTTAACAAGGTTTTCCCACTACGGGGAAGCACAGAACATTTGCCTTTACAGAGATGGAAGTAGAGCATCAAAAAAGGAGTTTGTAGTGCTGAGGGGTGCTCAGTGACTGCATTGCTTGCTGTGGGCCAGCACTGCACAGGGGTAAGAAATAAAAATGCTCCTAGCCATTGACTGGAAAAGGACAAAAATAATAAGAAAAATCTGAAGCTTTTTTTTTTTTTTTTTTGGTTGGTCAAACTATTTTCTGCTTAACTTGTTTTTGTGGGCTTTTTAACTTTGCTTTGTATTTTTTGATACTGATACTGAAAACCAGACTTCATGCCAAGTCAAGCAATAAAACATTTAGATTTGCAAAAAATAAAAACGGACAACTATCCTTTGATATAATTACTACTAATATTATTTTTTATCTTAAAGATATAATAACTGGAGCTCAGAGAGGTTAAGTTGCCCAAAGCCACTTGATCAGTCAGGTAAAAAATTCAATACCAAAGAGTCTGTCCCCAAAGTTTGACCAGCTAACACATGTGTGTGGTCAGTAGAATTCTAAGGTGGCCTCCTAGATTCCCAGCCCCGGGCATTCACACATCTCCCAGTTATTCAACTGAACACTAACCTCAGTATTTCCAGGAAGGGATTTTACCGATGTAACTCAATTCCCAAATCAGTTGACCTTGAGATAAGGAAATTGTCAAGGTTGGCCTGACCTAATCAGATGAACTCTTTAAAAACAAAGTGTTGCCCGGCTGGTGTGGCTCAGTAGTTGGCCATCGACTTATGAACCAGGAGGTCACAGATGGATTCCCAGTCAGGGCATATGCCCGAGATGTAGGCTCGATCCCCAGTGGAGCGGGGGAGGGACGTGCAGGAGGCAACGGATCAATGATTCTCTCTCATCATTGCTGTTTCTATCTCTCTCTCCCTCTCCCTTCCTCTCTGAAATCAATAAAAATATATTTTAAAATAAAGAAATAAAAGTAAAGTGTGTTTCCAGCGGGTCACAGAAGAGGAGAGTCATGCACTCTGGCTCATCTAGAAGAAAACAAACATCCACGCTGTAAACTGCCTACAGGACCACGTGGAAAAGTAGTGTGGGTGGCCTCTAGGACTAAGAGTGGTCCCTGCTTGACAACCAGCAAGAAAACAGGGACCTCAGTCCTACAATTGCAGGAACTGAATTCTGCCAACAACCTGAGCGAGCTTGAAAGAGAACCCTGTCCTCCAGGTGAGAACTCATCAGCTGGCCCTTGGTTTTCAGCCTTGTGAGACTAAGCAGAGAATCCAGCTCAGCCAACCTCAAACTTCTACCTGCAGAAACCGAGAGGTAATACATGGTATTGTTTAAGGCAGGGGTCCTCAAACTTTTTAAACAGGGGGCCAGTTCACTGTCCCTTAGACCGTTGGAGGGCCGGACTATAGTTTAAAAAAAAAACTATGAACAAATTCCTATGCGCACTGCGGGCCCGGGATGAGTCGGCTGCTAAGCAGGACAGGCAGCAGCACCCGGCGGGCTGGATAAATGTCCTCGGCGGGCCGCATGTGGCCCACGGGCCGTAGTTTGAGGACCCCTGGTTTAAGGCATTAAGTATGTGGTAATTTGTTGTGCAGCAATGGAAAACGAATTCAATGGTCATTGTAGAGATTTAGGATATACCAAAGAGTCAAATAAAGAAAATAAATATCACCCATAATCTTACCACTCAGAGAAAACCATGTTAACATTTTTTTGGTGCATTTGTTTTTGTATTTACAAATATATGTGCAAATTCGTAACAAATTGTTAATAAATTTTGTTATTCTCTACTTTGTTCACTAGCATTCTGACAAGAGTATTCTTTATGTTATCAAATATTCTTTAAAAATTTAACTTTCAGCAATTACTATATACTATACATATATAAAAACGTGCTTTGTGAGGCATTTAGATTGTGTTTATATTACTTTTATAATAAACCTTATTTTACCTAATAATAGACAAACATGTAAATTGACCGTACCTCCACTACACCCACAGCCAATCAGAGTGAGTGTGCAAATTAACCCAACAAAGATGGCGAGTTAATTTGTATATGCAGGTGCAGAGCAGCCAGGAGGGGCGAGACGCCTGCTATGAGGAGGAGGGTGGGGTGGCGGAGGGAGCTACAGTGGCAGTGCTCCAGTCAGAAGCAAGGACTTGTCGGCTCCCGGGAGGCTGGGAGTGAAGCCAGGGGAAGGAAGGCCTATTCTTGCACGAATATCATGCAACGGGCCTCTAGTTTTTTATAATTATTCTGTACACAAATCTTTGAGTTTATCTATTTTTTCATTAGGACAGATTCCTAGATGTGCTATTGATGAATCAAGAAGGTTTTGAATTCTTTTACCGTCTTGACACAGGTTGTCAATTTGCCTTCGGAAGTGTTGCAGAAACACCATCCCGACCAGCAGCGTGCGAAGCTACTCCCCTCACTGTGCTTTTCCCGCTCTGCTCAGGCTTGCTGTTGGGAAATGCAAAACGGAGCATCTCTTTTCTTATTCATAGCTCTATTAGCCATCTGTATTTTTATTAAGTTATTTGTTCATGCTCTTTACCTACTAGTGCTTTTGTCGTTGTTGATAGGTAATACTTCCTCACATGTTTAGAAGTTAACTAAGAATTTCTTGCAAATATTTCCGCAGATTGTCGTTTCCTTTTTTATTGAGATTATTTATGACCCACAGTTGCTTCTGTTCACCCATATACAAGCCATCATCTCTCACCTTTGTGAACTTTTCATTGCTTTTCGAGAGAAATGCTTGCTCAGCACAGTATTAAATAGTGGCATATACTTTCTTCTTTATTTAAGCTGTTTTCCTTTTTATTGGTAATGTAACTGTAATCCATCCAATGCAAAGTGAGGCTTCTCTTCCTATGATGAGGCACTAGCGACTGGATGGAGAATGACCATCGTGGGGGCATGCACTGCCCCTTGCTGAGGTCTCCTCCATGGTCCCAGCAAAGACAGATCCACACTAACACGCAGCTGTATAAATGTCTCTCAGAGTGAAGTGGATTAGACTGATTCAAATGGAATCTCAGAAGCACCAACGAGTCACAGACAGATGATCCCAGGATCCTACTGGTAAATATTCTTGGGTCTCACCTTGTGTCCACTGTCAGCTCACTGGACAGCAATGGGAGGGAACAGTTTTAATAAAAGCATTTATTCCAGCTCTCCCAAATTAGTGGCAGATGTGTCTGGTTCCAGAACTCTTTCCTCCTGCCAAGTTTGTCAGATGAAGCTACAGACGTGAGGTCTGCTGCCATTTCAGGATCAAAAGGTACACGTCCACCTGCTGTCCCGTGTCTGATCCTAAGCAGGCACCAGGTGACTGGATGTGACAGACATCACATCTAAGACAGAAATCATTTCCAATCACCTGAGAGCTATCCCCTCCCCTTTGCCTCATGTTCAACAAGACAGAATCGGGAGCTTAACTCAGGCAGAGTCTCTGCAATATCAGGTCTATTTCTGACCAAATATATGTAGGTTTCTAATAATAAAGTCCAAGAAAATACCTTTAAAATGAAAAATCTATTGAAAACTTATCAGCCAGTGGCCTCTAGGTAGTTCTTTTGTAATTCATTAGTCTAGTTCAGACTGCTTAACTTCCTGAAAGCCAGTGTTCTGAGATAATATCAACTGAGGCTGGTTCTCTTGTGTGAGAAAGGATGTGTACAGAATACACCCCCTTTTCAGGTAAAGTGCATCATCTCTGTATGGTAGAAAATAATTGAGCTGCACCCCTTCCCCTGAGGAGGTAACTCATACTCCTATTTTAAACTATTTTGCAAATGTTCATGATGCTTTCTCCATAAAAATATTATCTTAGATCAATGTTCCGGTTACAACCCAAAAACTCAGGGCCATAAAAGAACCATTTTATTATGTTCATGAATTCTGTGGGCTTGGAATTCAGTCTGGACACAGTGGGAATAGCTTATCTCTGCTCCATGATGCCTGGGAATTCAGCTGAAATGACTGGAATGTCTGGGAGTGACTCAAATATTGGGACCTGAAATCATCTGGAGGCTTCTTCACTCACCTGACTCACATCTGCACTGGAATGCCATAAAGGGCTAGTGGCTCACTGGGCATCTCACTACATGTAAACAGAGTCTTGGGACTTTCCAGGTGGTCTCTCAATGTGGCATCTCCAGCACAGCAGCCTCAAGGCAGCTGGACTCCTTACCCAGTAGCTCAGAGCCCCAGTAACAAAGGTTCCAGTGAACGAGATAGAATCTGCATGGCCGTTTATAACTCAGGCTCAAAAGTCACTTCCAGCACATTCTATAGGTCAAACTCAACCAGATTCAGTGGGTGGGGATCTAGATTCCATCTCGTGTGGGAGGCATGTCAGTGTATGGCCATGTTTAAAAGCTGCCACTGAGGCAGGCCCTGAGCCAAGGGTTCAAGTACAAGTGGTTCATCTGGAAGCACCAGTAGACTAAAGAAGTGAGGGAGCAAATGAACAAAGGCGAATCAGGGTGACTTAACCAGCAGGTTAGTGTGATGGGCAATTAGGGCTCAATTGCAAGGGCAGCTATGTGATGCAGTGTAGAATATGCTCATTGTTATTCCAACCGAGAGGCCAGGTGGCTGAGCTACTTATGTACCAACTAGTCACAGGTTGAGAGATACTTGGATAGGAGGTGGTGATAACACTTTCTGGGGGTAACCATTGCCAGAGAAAGCCCTCAGAAAGAGGCAGGTGCTTGAATTTGGAAGTACTTTTACATGTAAAGTAAAATATTTACATTAAAGATTAGAATTATTCTTTTTCATATATTTTATTTCATACAGCACAAATAATACAATAGTATTATTATAGTGTATTGTTTTAGTTTTAATTTTCCATTGGCTCCTATATTGTCTACTTATCTGCTGATGTTTTCTATCTTTTCATTTATGAACATATTTTCCTTTCCCTCATTATTAATATTTATAATAGCTGCTTTAAAATCCTTGTCCGCTAATTCTGACATCGGAGATATCTTGGGGTTGGCCACTGTTGATTGTCATTTCTCTTGAGAATGAGTCACATTTTTCTATTTTTTATGTCAGGTAATTTTGAATTGTATTCTGGGCATTGTAGAGACTAAATTGTGTTACATTCCTCTAAAAATTGTTGACAATTTTGGTTTGTTTATTTTAGGAGACAACTTGGTTAGAATCCAACTTCAAATTATGCCTGTTGGGCTTCATCTCAAACCTGTTTAGTTCTTCTATTCCTTGGCCGAGCAGCGTGCAGTCTTACAGGCACATGTGTGGTTCAGGGATCAGCCAGAGATCTAGAAGAGTGTACACAGAATGTGCCCCTCTTCTCCCTGTGGTTCTCTCCTTTCCAGCATCCCACCTCACTTCCTAATGTTACAGTTTCCATGAGCTCTATGCTCTGGTTCTTCAGGCCAGAAAGGCTGTAGGTTTTCTATCAAAGGTTTAGATGCCACACTTGATGCTCAGGCTAGAGTTCATATTGACAGGAAATTTATCCTATGCTAGTGCCTTTTTCCAAGTTTCTATTACTCTCTGGAATATGCCAGCCTTTGTTTATTCTCAGATCCTTCAAGTAGTTCTTTTTATACTTTGTCCAGAGTTTATAATTATCTGCAACAGGATAAATAAAGCAGAAGCTCACTTCACCATACTTAAACTTAATTGATTTTTTATTACTGGGTTATGTGTTTTTGAATATGAAACCACATGTGAGCTCGTCCTCACAGACTGGGATTCTTTGGCTCACAGGTGCCCAGACACATCTTTCCATTCACTGTGGATAAGAATGTAAACCCAGATTACAACTGAGATCCATAAATGTATCATAAAATAAGTTAGATTTTATAATTCATAATGGAAATATAAACAAAATTCTAATTAATGAATTCTAATTAGTGGAGTTTATTGAAAAAAGACCCATAATATTATTAGAGCACCAACCACATATCAGAGACTCTATCTGACCCCTAGCAGAGCAGCTTACTATACCATTATGCTCAGACACAATAGCTCACCTTGTCTTCACAGACATACCCTGCAGCCTACCTCTATGCTTAATGCTTCCGAATAGAACAACTCTTGCATTTTAATACTCAAACTCACAGAATTTGAATCTCTCTCAATAAAATGGTTTTCACTACTGCTTATATATGAAAAATTTATATTGAAGTCTTAAATACTCAATGCATTTTAAAAATACAATGTGTGGAGAAAACTCTCAAGTCACACCCCTATTACAAATAGTGGAACATCAGAATCCCATTTTTGAAAGCATGCTGATTATCATCAAAGGGAATGTTGCTACTGCAAAGAGGCACTTGTGGAGGATTATGTTCTGTATATAAACTGGCTGCTAATAATCATATTGATAATTTGGTTTTCAGGAAGCAATGTGTAAAGCATTTTACATCCTAAATTATGACAATTTGTTATATGTGTGTGAATGTGTTTTTAAGAAATTGTAGATTTGGGGTCAATGAATAATGCATTAAAATGTTTCCCATTTTAAATATTAGGAGATATGTTCTTGGTTAGTGTTTTTGTGTAGAACATCAGATTTTTTAAGAACAGATTACTGATCTGACACTAAGCAGAAGATGTTTGTAATTACATTCTTACATGGATATACCCATAGGGGAACTAAATTTGAAAGATAAACATTTTCCATTTTCCAAACGTGTTCCATAAAACTTGTGAAAGATTTTAATAGGTATCCCTGCACATTCCCTTCTCCAAACATTTCCTACCTATTATTATTCTTGAAGAAAGCCTAAAATGAGATATTAATACAAATACACAGGTTTCTGACAAGGAGGCAAAGCATTCTGTTTAATAACACAAGCTGCTTTCTTGAATAAGCTGATGTCAAGGCTAAAAACTTGAAGGCATTCTTGTTATATATATATATATGCCAAGTTGAATAATATAGGACACAGGCACTGTGCGTATGTGACCATATCTACATGCATCTATGCTGTACATGGACTGCATTTACCTTGCAGACATGTTCTACGAGGCTCAGTGGTTTAAAAATGTCCTTCCCATCTCCTCTGTCTCGATCTGGCTGCCTACATTGTGCCATCTTCCTGGACCATGGAGAGATTTGAGTTTGGGACCGTAGATGTAGGACTTGGAAGCAGAGAGATGGGGCTGAGAACACTACCCACATTGGCGGTGGAGGAACCTCAGCTTCTCTTTTTGCCCTCCATTATCAATCGTATTCTCCTGCTGTTTCAGAAACTTCCCTTCTCTAAACATTTCCTACCTATTATAAAGACAGTTTCCTCTTTTACTATATGATGAAGCATTTTCCAAACAGAACAAATATAAAATATAAAGATGAAGTTGTGTATCCAAAGTGCAAGTGAACAGGATTTTTAATTTAAAGCTAAGCTACAACTAAAAAAGCAACCAGTTCTTTTTTTCCTTCCCATCCTTTGCTGCCCTGTCAAATGTAAACAAACTCCCACAAAGTCTCCCATTTAGAAATATTGTGTGTGTGTGTGTGTGTGTGAGAGAGAGAGAGAGAGATATTCAGGTTTCTCTGAAGGCATTAATCAAACTATACAATCATTTATTTCAACACCTTCCCCTGAAACTGTTGATGAGACCCTTAAAAGTATTCTCCTGGGACATTTGCCCGAAGATGAGCCCTTCCCATCCCTCCCCCGCCCCCCCCTCACATCCAGCTGGTATTGATGGCCACACAGCCTCTAATGAAAAGAAGGAAGGAACCATGGTATCTTCTCAGAGGATTTAGACAAGGATATAGCAAGAACAGCGATGCCACTGCAAACCTTGGATAAGTATCATTTACAATCATAAAATGCAGGATTGTGGGGGCAGACTGGTTAGAGGGTTAGATCTCAGTAACTGTGAGGTGACCAATTTATTCGTAAAGTCAGCGCTGGAATGAATTGAACCTAAAGCTAGAGTGATTTGCATTCATTATGATAATGCACATGTAAGTACAGTTAAGTGCTTTTATCCATTATCCCATTTAAATGACCTGCTCAGTTTCCTAATTGTTACAAAGAGTCTTTCCAGTCTAAAAATGGCTATAAACACACACAAAGATGTTCCTCACAGTGCTCTTTATACAAGAAAATTAACTAAAAACAACCCAATCATTCAACGTTAGGTTAATGGGTGTTATGATATATACATATAACGCAAGAAAGTTATGACAGTGATGTTTCGGTTTGTTCTTTTAGTGGAATGATGAAGTTCTTATGAAATGATGCTCTGAACAATATAAAAATGCATCAAAAGGTAATAAAAACCCACAAATGTTCAGAACACTGTGCGCAAGGAAGAGTTTCAAATGTTCAGAACACTGTAAACAAGGAGTTTGGATTTTTCTTCTAAGTGTGACTAGAAACCATTGAAATGTTTTAATTTAAGCAACAGAGTGACATGACTCGATTTGCATTTTAAAACAATTACTTCATTTTCTCTGTAGTATTTTTTTCCTTTCAAATTTTTCACAATATAGATAGACTACTTTTAAACCAGGATGCGAAATAAACGTCTCATTCTTGCTTTGCAGTCTACGTGACAACGCCCCCAAACAAACCCAAACCAGGGAACAAACATTAAGAGTCAGCTTCCGTCCCACTAAAGGAAGGCATGGCAGGGGGACCCAGGGCAGTGCCCTTCCACACAGAAGGTAAAGTTATTTTTACGGTACAGACAAACGAGCCAACCAAAATAACTCTGGCATGCTTGTTAGTTGCTGCTTAGGAACATGCTAAGTAAACTATTAAAGTGCTGCTCTGATGAGGAGATGGGAAGAGACAGCTGACGTTATCCACTCAGTTTCCTTTTCTGGAGTAACTGATATCATGCAGCAACCCTTGTCCTCCTAGGAGACAACGTCCTGGAGTCTGCCACATCCATTCAAAATCGAAAGCTCTGAGACAGGACAGATGGTAATGAACCTTGGGCAACTCCCCCAGGACTACCCAATTCTGTGTATGGAGTAGGCCAGGGTTTCTCTCTGGGGAGGCCATGTACTCCCAAATCCCCTTGACCTTCCTGGGACTGCACCTAACGAAGTAGGTGTGCTTTTCTGTGCACTGCTTCCAAATGAGAATGTCCTCGATAGATGTAGCGACACTGGATCCTGAGACAGCAGCTCTTAGGTGGGGACCATTTTTTTAAAAAATATATATTTTATTGATTTTTACAGAGAGGAAGGGAGAGGGATAGAGAGAAACATCGATGAGAGAGGAACATCAATCAGCTGCCTCCTGCACACCACCTACTGGGAATGTGCCCACAACCAAGATACATGCCCTTGACCGGAATTGAACCTGGGACCCTTCAGTCCGCAGGCCTATGCTCTATCCACTGAGACAAACCAGTTAGGGCAGGTGGGGACCATTTTTAACATGCTACATTACCCACAGAGGGCAAGCCTAATTCAGAATCTTTCAGGACACAGGGGGCCAGTGGGAAGAGAAAGCAAAGTTGCAAGAAAGCAATAAAATTTGACAACTTTGGGTCCAGTGGCAAGAAGTATTGCAACCGTGAAGAAGCTTCATTTCTTGAATATGACCTTTCCTCCTTTTTTTCTTCTGATTCATATTGGCCTCACCTAGCACCCTGCCTCACCTGCTTCCTTTTCCCTGCAGGACCACTCCCTTAATCATTAAGCTCCCAGGACAATGAGGTTAAGATCAGCATCAAATCACCTTAGGAACAAAGCCACAGAGACAGAGTTTCGGTTGAACTAGAGATGCCATCCAGGCCTTGGTGTGTTTCAGCTCCAGGCCCAGAAAAATGGGGAAACTAGATGAAGCGACTCCATGGCTGCTGTCAGGATCAGATGCACTGATCAATGACCCCCTACCCTAGCACCAACCAATCAGTAGAGACCATGACCCTGACCATGACCCTAACTCCCTTATGATTAATGATTCTTCCCCTATCTCCCTTAGTCACCACAATTAATGATTTTTTCCCCATATAACCCACCCCCTGGGAGCCATTGGGGAGCCAGGTCTTTGAGTATTAGCTTACTTGTGACTCCAGCATGGGCCACTTCCTAAAAATAAACCCTTACTTTCTTTGCTGCAAACTCCTGTTCAAGTCTTATTGGGCTTTGATGCACAGAGGAAAAGGAACCCCTTTAGTTTAGTAACAGCAGATAGGTAAAAAGCCTGGGTACTGAATTTTCTGTTGGCCTTGTTTCCTATTCACTCCATAACCTTGGTTGGGAAGGAAACTGGGCCTCTCTAGCCTTCCTTTATACATGTATAAAATGAGGCTGATAATAACTTCCTCCTAGGATTGGTGTGATGATTTAGAAATGCAACTGTAAAAACATTTCAGGCTGTGTGTGGTATTTAAGAGGCTGGGGACTCTACACAATGCAGTCCCAAACCATACATGCAGTCCCATTTCCTCTGTTTGTGATAACAAAACCGAGGGCTGGAGTCCTTGCTCACTCAATAGAACTCCCACAATTTTGCCACTGCTGTTATAGCCTTAAATAAGGACATGCGTTTTCCAAAACGACCTTTAAATCTTCAGATCCTGAATAATGAGAACACAATTATGTTCGCTAGAATTATTAAGTCAGAGAAACATAGTCATACATTTTAGAAGTTTTTTGATTTTTTTTCCAACTAAAGCTAAAGAGGGAGATTCTATTTAAATCCTCAATCAGAGAAGTAAAATAACTACAATGCTATTCTTAGAGTCCTTTGGTTGACTGAAACTGTACTGCATTTAGCAATTAAATACAATAAATTACCAGTGCATGAGACTGCATAAACTATACTACATTGATACTCTTTATCTTTATTTAGGGAATGGAGGGAGGAAAGGGTTACCTCAAGTATGGAAGAATGACCTAATCAAATTCCTCAGCTGATAACATACATATTTCTAAATGACATATGATCACTTCCTTGTTTTTTCCTCCTAGATTTGCTAATTATGGCTTTTCTAATCTTTTCAATAAAATATGGTTTTTTGATACCCCATCCTCATCCACCAGACCAAATACACATACACACACATAAACATGCATGCACTCTTCACAAGACCAAAGACACATACATAAACATGCATGCACTCTCCACAAGACCAAACACACATACACACATATAAACATGCATATGGTCTCCACAAGAGCACAAAACTCTCCATCGGTATTTGTGTTTTTAAAGTAAGGATGGAGAGATTATACTGAAAGCTTAAATTTAAAGAGACACAAAACCACAATGGTAGGGGAATCTGAATAAAATGTGCTTAAGCTACCTATTTCCAGCAAGACATTTCTCAACCAGAGCCTGCATTTGAATGAAGGATGATTTGGGATTCTCTCTCTATGGCTGGATTCCAGGTACTGAAAAGGAAGGCCCCAAGGTCTCTGCGAATCCTCATGGCTGAAGCAATAATTCTAGGGTGGAGAGACAGCATGAGAGAGAATGCCTATTTGGAAATCCCATGTCTGTTGATTTGTCAGATGTCCTGAATTTCATGTTTGCTGACTATGGAAAGGAAGTTTAGGAAACAGAAGCAGGCTCGTGTGACTGCTTTCTCCATATTGTACCAGCCATCTGTTACTATCAGAGAAGTTCTGATTAAGGAGGGAAGCCAAAGAAAACTTCCCAGGTGTGACTCTGGAGAGTCTACCGACCAGCCCACCTTATGGCACCATTGGCTTGTGTCCTCATGGAGCAATAAGCATTTCTGATTTGCATCAGTCCATTCCATTCATTTGAGGTCCATACTGCAGGGGTATATGGAAGACAGATGGGACTCATTTTCCTAGAGTATCAAATTTACTTGGATACTGAGGGGGCTTAAGAAAGGGGTTGGAGCCCAGCCAGTGTTGCTCAGTGGTGGAGTGTCGACCCGTGAACCAAGAGGTCACTGGTTCAATTCCTAGTCAGGGCACATGTCTGGGTTGTGGGCTCAATCCCCAACAACTTTATGTCCAAAAATTGGGAACAATCTGAATATCCCACTACTGGTAAATGGATAACTGGTAAATGGACCCAAATTGATATATATGCATATACTATGATTCTGACATAAAAAAGGAATGAACCACTGATCCACACTACAAAATGAGTGAAACTCAAAGGCACTATGTTGAGTGAAAGAGATCAGACATCAAAGACAAAAAATTGTATCGTTCTAGCTATGAAATCCTAGAAGAGAAACCTATAGGGTTAGAACTGCGGAGGGTCAGGACAAAATTTTTGAGAGTGAAGGAAATATTCTATACTTTAATTGTACCAGTAGTTAAAGTACTATATACATTTGTTGAAACTCATCAAAATGTACATTTAAGATTGGTAAATTTTACTGTATTTAAATTAAACCTCTATAAAGATGATTTTTAGGTCTGGTTGGTGTGATTCAGTTGTTGAGTGTCAACCTATGAACCAGGAGGTCACAGTTCAACGCCCACTCAGGACACATGCCCAGGTTGCAGGCTTGATCCCCAGTAGAGGGCATGCAGAGGCAGCCAACCAATGATTCTCTCTCATCATTGATGTTCCTATCTCTCTTCCCATCTCTCTTCCTAATCAATAAAAATATATTTTAACAAAAGATGTTTAAAAAGGGTATTGGATTGTAGAACTCATCTCCCTTTAGTCCCTAAAGTATGATTCTTAGGGAACACAAATCGTTTAGAATGGGCCTGACCTTTGCTCTAGCAGTGGTTCTCAACCTTTCTAATGCTGCCACCCTTTAATACAGTTTCTCATGTTGTGGTGACCCCCAACCATAAAATTATTTTCATTTCATTTCTACTTTATAACAGTAATTTTGCTACTGTTATGAATTGTAATGTAAATATCTGTGTTTTCCGATGGTCTTAGGCAACCCTGCTAGCGGTTCTCAACCTGTGGGTCGCCTAAGACCATCGGAAAACACAGATATTTACATTATGATTCATTAACAGTAGCAAAATTACAGTTATAAAGTAGCAATGAAAATAATTTTATGGATGGGGGTCACCACAGCATGAGGAACTGTATTAAAGGGTGGCGGCATTAGAAAGGTTGAGAACCACTGCTCTAGAGGAAGGCGTCGTCTTTGTTGTACTACCAGGGGTGGGCAAACTTTTTGACTCGAGGGCCACAATGGGTTTTTAAACTGTACCGGAGGGCCAGAACAAAAGCATGGATGGAGTGTTTGTGTGAACTAATATAAATTCAAAGTAAAGGAGCGGAGGGGAGAGCAAGAGAACAGGATAGAACAGCCGGATCTGGCCCGCGGGCCATAGTTTGCCCAAGGCTGTGTAACTAGACAGTAAGCAAACTGTCCTCTGCTCCTGAGAAGGACACAATGTCCACCTTTCAAGGCTCTTTGCTCTACAAACGTCCTTGAAAAGATGGTCTGGAACAAAGGCAGCCAGTTCTCCTGTTTGCAAGACATCAAACAATTTGAAAGACCAGATGGAGAATTCTTTCAACACCAATCACTTAAGCATCCTCTGAATTTCTATGGTTAAGAGTTTGGAGTCAAAAAGTCTGAACTTAAAACCAGACTAAGCCACTGCTATGCTGGGCAAAAATATTTTATGAGTCCTCCACTTCCTTGTCTATTAGATTAGGATCATAATCTTTGTCTTAAAGTAATTGGGTGAGTCAAGTAAGATAATGTATTTTAAATTGCTTTTCAAGCTCGAAGGAACTAGATAAATAATTACTCCACTACATACTTGTAATGCTTTTTTATTCTCTTAGATTGTCAGGTTTGTTGCCAGCTTCACAGTCTTTCACTGCACTGAACTGAGCGGATAGTAGGTGTTCAATTAACCTTTAATGGTTGCCTGATACTTTGAATAACTAAGTACAATTGAACTTTCTCTCAAGCTCCCATTGAAAATTCCATAGGTTCTCTCATTTTTTCTCTTCTGACCACCCCTTTCCCAATCACTATTTTAAAAGAAGACCTAGTCTATTTTCCTGAAAAAAAGCACTTTGAATTCTATTCCAGCACCTAAGAGGTGGTTACTTCTATCTGTGACAGGCCCTGGGGAAACAAAAAGCTATGTGGCCTGATGCACACAGCATGCTCACCAGGCAAGAAAACTTCCTATAAATGGTCAGCACTTAGCATGTGCTTATGTTCAATGGAGAATAAAAAATGGGATGTGGGAAGGGAGAAGTAAAAAATCATCCTTCATATAATTATCTATCTTTTTTTTTAATGTTCCAATGGACCAACCCAACTTTCTTCAGTCACTTTTCCAGTAGAGATGTGGATTGGGCCATCTGCTATGGGTACAGTAATAGCAATGGTGGAGGTTACTGCGATGATGATGATGATGATGGTTGGGAATGACGGAGTATACTGCAGATAAGGTTGGTTCTCGGGGTAGGTTCTAAAGTCAGCATATAAAGGTAAGGATATACAAGGTCAAGTATATCCCGAAAAATATCTCAGGAAGGTGTCACATTGGGTACCAAATTTTGTCTTAATAAGGCTTATTACAGGTATCTAATAGCTTGTGTAACATCCAGACTTCCCCAACTGAGCCTCCAATGATGTACTTGACTTGCAACTATGGATCATGTTTTTTAAAAATATATACAATTTTAAACTCCATCTTAATAATAAAGAGCTAATATGCTCATTAGACCAAACAGCCAAACGACCTTCTGGACGTCCTTCCTGACAACCTTCCGGATGAAGCTGGGGCCACGAGGGGCTGCAAGGGCCGGCCGAGGCTGCAAGGAGTTGTGAGGGCCAAGCCTTTTGCACGAATTTCGTGCATCGGGCCTCTAGTATTTTCTATAAGATGCTCACATTGGAAGCACATTGGCACATATTCAAACTGAACAAAAGCAAACTCCTGTCTCCCATCACTTCTTCTTCATTGAGATTAAAAAGACAGGCTGGACTCTCTCGCTTCCTCTTTCTCTCTCTCCTTCCCACAAAGACTAAATCTACCTAAGTTAAATTGGAATATGATGACACTTCTCTCTCCTTTGAAGGTTTTAGTTTCCTTTCTCAACTTTCCATTTCCATTTCTTGTTTGATTTACCTAAACTCGCATGGAAAATCCTGGACACACCTGCAGACAGCTTTTTCACATACAGGATATATCTAAAATTGATACAAAAAGAAGGTCATAATAAGTCTTTCCTTGGTTACATGATTAATGCACTCTGAGGCTTAGGAAGAGGCTAGTAATTGGGAAGGTTTAAGAGAACGTTGAGTGAATTCATCGCTGTCAGGGACAATTCGCCATCTCACTGATGGAGCCAGCAGCAGCCTTTCTGAGAACAGAACTAGCCATAAATCTAAATAGGAAAATACCCGAGTTTTGCTACTGTGTCACATAAAATATCTCTTCTCGGAGCTGGAGGTATTTTTCAAAACCAAGTTAGAGCTACGGCTGTGAATAAAACCAGGCTTCTTCAAGAATGAGTAATAGAGACAACGTTTTACCAGACTCCAAATTTGACCTTTCTTGGAAATTCTAATATCCAGCAAGAACTTTTCCTTTTAGCTCATAAAGATAATTTGTTTGATTTTCTTCCAAATTTCCGCTAAGCTAAGATTTCAAGTAGAGAAAGAAAAGTAGAGCATAGTCAACTGGAGAGGAATGCAGTTCTCCTTGAACACAGGGTGCAACCAGAGGCCAGTGGACTAGACTGTCTGATTTGTCCCACACATTGGTGTCCTAAGACAAGCTCATAAAATGTTTTACTTTGCTGCTAATATAAAAAGAATGGACATTTTACATAGAAAAACAAATCCAATATTCAGCTTCTCTTTGAAGAAATGGCATGACCTGGCAATACTGGGTTGATATCACTTCCAGGCAACAATTGGCTGCAGACTTATCACAGCAGACAATTTCTAGTTTGCCACAGTCTCCACCACTCTTTGTTGTACCCCAGACACTAAAGCCAAGTGCCAATTATTGTTTTATCTAATAGCAGTTAAAAGGAAATCAGAAGTTTTGTACCTACATGTCTACCAGATGTGTGTATATGGAGGGTTGCGGGGCGGGGGACAGAATGAGCCCTAGTTCACACATTTGGATTACCTGGTTGGCTGCTGGGAACATTTGGAATTGCTACCTTAAGTATTCATCTCTTTCAGAAGAGCTGCCTGATTCAGCTGAGCTGGCTAGATCATTTCAAATGCTCTCCACCAGAAGGTTCCTGTAGGTACCAATGCAACTGAGATTTCAGATGCAACATTTTAATGTGCACCAACAACCCCATCTATATATATAAAACCCTAATATGCAAATAAATGGAACAACCGGTTGCTATGATGTGTGCTGACCACCAGGGGGTGCATGCAGAACATGGTGGGCATTGGGGGCAGGAGGCAGAGTGCAGAACATGGCAGGTGTTGGCTGCGGCAGGATGGTGGAGCAGGTGAGCAGGGGTGCCAGACCAAGGCAGGGCGCTGGTCCCTGTCATCATGGCAAGCTTCTGGTGGTTACTGAAAATTCTTTGCTCCCGAGCGCCGCAGTCCCACTCGGTGCTCGCACCTGCTGCCAGCGCTGGCCCTGCTCGCACCAGCTGCCGGTGCCTGGCACCGGCCCCAATCATTCCTCCACCTCCCCCTGCTCATGAGGGGCGATGGGGCCAGCAGCAACCTCTCGCACCCACTGCTGGTAACGGCCCCGCTCGCACCTGCTGCTGGTGCCGCTGCTTACCCCACTGCCACCGCTGGCCCCGATCGCTCAGCACCATCAGCGGGTGCAAGCGGCGGCTGCCAACCCTGATCACCCCTAAGGGTTTCTCCACCTCCCCCTGTTCCTGAGGGACGATTGGGAAAGAAGCTGCCACTTGCACCCACGGCTGGGGCTGGCCCCAATTGCTCTGTGCCATCAGCGAGTGTGAGCGGGGCCAGTGCTGTCAGTGTGTGGGAGTGGTGGCAGTGGGAGCGGGAGTGCGGCCGCTGGCAGACGGGGTGGGGGGGCCACAGCGGGAGGGGTGGGAGCACGGAGGATGGGCCGAGACCTGCCCCTGTGCCCACCGCAGCCTTGTGGCCCACAGTTCCTTTCAAGTTGTACGAATTCGTGCACTGGGGCCCCAGTAATAAATAAGTTTAAACAAAAATCACTTCCACTGTCTCAGGTTAGCACGTGAGCCCTCTCACTTAAAGAGCACCCCGATAATTTACCATGAATGTTGACATTCTTCTCAGAGCTCTGCCTGCTTTTCATTTAAGAACTTGGGAGAAGGAAACAGGCATCGTTACAACCTATAATACGTAACCCTCTGAGTGAAGACAGCTTTGCCTACAATGAAGTAATTATGTAATTGTTACAAGAAAATATCATTTACCTCACCACCCCATCAGAAGATGTAATTTTTTCCTATTGAAAAAAAAATCTGACTTTTAAAAAGATTAAAGGTGGTTATTGCAATATTTCTGAGGCAGGAGAAAAGAAATTAGAGAATGCGCATTGCTTTTAGCACAGGCACGGAGCTAAAATGATCTGATTGTTGCAAGGACATTGTTCAGAATATTAGATGACTCAAGCAGCAACAGACTTTCCATATTTAATATGAGTCTTTGGATGAAATTAAATTTTAGAACAGTATAAGGTCACACAGTCAATATGCCAACCCTTTTTACATTTATTTTAATCTCATCTCCCAGCGTTGTCACCAGATCCTTGCCTTCTCTCCATCTGCGTACATAAGACGTGTTGACTCTTGAACCTGTGCTCACTCTCTTGGCTTAATCACCTTTCACCATAACGCATTCCCTTCATCTCTCTTTAAAGGAGCCCATCAGATACCTCACTTTTTCCTCTCCCTGCTCTGTTCATCTTTGTACTGCTCCCTAGGAATCCTTCCATTTATTCTCCCTTCCTTCCTCCCTCCCTCCTTCCTTCTCACACCTATTCAGTTATTTTGGTTTTTCTCTCTCAAGCTAGAGAGTGCCTAACTCTTTTTAACTTTCCAAATCCCTTAGCATGACTGAACCGGTGCCTCTCTTTTCTTCATTATACCCCAGCCACAATGGCTTCTTTCTATTTCTGAAGGAAAGAACATTTTCCTTCCCATTGCATTTGCTACTTCCCCTGCCTGGATACTGGACTCTCAGGCCCTGTCTCAGGTCCCGCCCACTCCACATGACATCCTCCAAGGCGAGTTCTGACTCTGACTGCATGCCCTGTCCCCTCTCCTATGTCACGTATTATCACCTCTCTGTTTCTTTCCTTCACTGTGCTGTCACACTGTTGCTGTCTTGTTCTTTTTTATTTACTTATTTTTTGTCTGTCTCCTCCCAAGTAGAATGCAAGCTCAGCGAGGCCAGGAACTATGTCTGTCGTATTCCCTGCTGAAGCCCCATTCCTGGTACAGTGCTTAGCTCTTCAGATACTCAATACACATTTGCTGATGTGTAAACGAGTGAATATGAATCATCAAGCAGACCTTTCGCTGCAGAGTTAAAAACCAAGTGTCACCGGGCCTCTGTTGGGAGAAGAGTATACTTATCATTGTAATTTTGAGTGGTGGCGGGGGTCTAAGGCCATGGCTTTCAAATGTTTCATATGCATAATGAACACCTGATGCACCGAATGCCAACCCCAGCACCGTCCTTTAGGGACTCTGTTCTGGGCTACGCCTGAGAACTCTTAAACAAGAGCCCGAGGATTCTGAGATGTAGTTCATGGAGCCCCTTTTGAAAAATACCTTTCCAGGGTTCAGATGGTGGCATAGAGTCCATTAGGTGGTGCCCTTTCCCAGGGATTTATCGGCACAAACTTTACAAAGGAACCAAGGAGACTTCTTGGAGGAAGGGGTGAAGTATGCCCTTCGAGACTGAATGTTTGATAGAGAACAGGTTGGTTATGACTGAGGCCAGTGGGACAGCCAGAGGATTGCCATGGTCCCAAAGATGAAATTCCCCCAAGAGAAGACTGGATCCCAGGCCTGGGCACCCAGGGCTACTTCAGGAGACACTGAAAGAGCTCTTCCTATACCCATCTCAACTGTCTAAAGCAGAGCTTTGGTTAATTGTTCATTTTAATTGCGGGAAAGACTTAACTGAATGCAAAGTGAAGTCTTTCTCCAAAGCCTGGGGAGGAATGGGATAACTGGGTGTGCCCCAGCTCTACATGCTCTTGTAAGGTGCATCTTTCTCACCCCCTCCCCCCAACCTGGGGGCAGGATGGTTCTCAGAGTGAGCATCTGGGCAAGATTTCGGGAGAGAAAAGCCTGGACCAGACTCCTCATTCATCTGAGCATGACTCAGAGTCAGCATAATTGGAGCTTTCAGAAGAATATGACCTTATTTTGTTGTCATAGGTTGGTGAGGTCTGGGGAGCTTGGTAACACTTAGAATCATAGAAGATTGACACTAGAAAGATTAAAAATGAATATTCTTGCCCATTTGGGAGATAGGAAAATAGAGGGTCGGAGAAAGGATGAGACTGGCCAACATCACATAGTGAAAGATCCAAAATTCACTTATTCAATCCACTAAATATTTTTTGAGCATTTACCACAGGGCTAGCTCTTGTAGATAAACATATGAATTCAGTTCATTAAACATTTATAAACGTCCTACTATGTGCCTGGCACTATGACGGATTGGGAATATGGAATTAAACCAGACACAGACTTTTCCATGAAGTGCTGACTGTCTAGCAGGGAAGAGGCTGTTTTGCACGGAAATGATCACTGTACAATGTGATCAATGCCACTCGTGATGGATGTACACAGTGGGATCACACCACACACCTGTCAGAAGCCATTCCCTGATCTTATTCAGATAACAAACAAATCTAATAGCACGTATCGGTGTAATCAAAGAAGTTTATTATTAAAAATGACTGGAATAAACCCTGCAAACAAGCAGGAACACTTTGTAATCTACAGTATCCCTAGTCATTTGGAAACTGTGAAATAAATCCACAATGAGCTGTGACTACACACCTATCAGAATGTCTGAACGTTAAAAGACTATATCAAGCATTGGAAAAGATGTAGAGGAATTGGAACTCTCACACCCTGCTGATGGGATAGTCACTAGTAAAACCCTTTGTAAAACAGTTTGGAAAACAGGTATACTCCATTCAGTTTTAAAAGTTAGACCCTTATTCTATGATTCAGCTACTCACCCCCTAGCCATTTATCCAGGAGAAAAGAAAATCAAGGTTCCTATGAAGACACATGAATGCTCCCAGCAGCTTTCTTTGTAACCACGAAAACTGAAAGCCACCCCAAACGCATTCACAGGCGACGGGAGCACCAAATGGAGATGCATCCACACAACGGGATGCTGCTCAGCAATGAGGAGGAATGAACCACTGACACACGGAACAACACGGATGGACCCCAAAACGATTACGCTGAGTGACAGAAGCCAGAAAAACAGTGCACGTATTGTGTGATTCCATTTTCTTACACTTCTAGAAAATACAAAGAAATCTGTAGTGATAAATCGCAGGTTGGTGGGTGCCTGGTGAGAGGGGTGCAGGGAGGGACAGGAGGAGGGGGTTGAGAGGGGCAACTTGGGGGTGATGATTTCAGAGGTTTATTTATATGTCAAAACTTAGCAAAGGATACACTCCAGGTTCAGCTTATCAATAAAGCTGCTGAAGAGTGAAGAAGAAAAGCAATAATAACCAATCATAAGGAAACACAGGAAAAAATCAAGGGGGTGGAGCCACGGGACATGACCGGAGTGCACGCCCTGCTACCCACCGTGTGCAGGGCCGTGCACTCATCTGCAGGCTTTTCTGCAACTGTTTTCTCATCTAGCAAACAGGAGCGATATTCCTGTCCTACTTATTTTAGGGGATTGAAATGAGGAGCTAAGAGAGGGACAACTGCCACGGGCTTCGTGTGATGCCAAAACATGCACGAGCGGTGGTCGCCCTCACTGGCAGACCGGGAATTCACAGCAGCAGGAACTCTGAGGGCTGCTCAGAGGAAAGATGCCTGGAGGGCGAGGGGACAGGCACACCTATGAGGACCCAGGAAGCCCAGGCAGAGAGCTGCCTTTGATGACAGATGGAAGGATGGGAGGAAGGTACTGAAGAGAGAGAAGCAGCAAGGAGCCCATCGGGGGCTGGAGAGTAAGGAAGGAATCCAGTAGGTGAGGAAGGAGAGCTGGGAGCAGAGAGCAGGGCCTGGACCAGAGACTGAGGACAGCAGACCTGGTGGGAATATAGGCTTTCCTCACTGCGGCTCTTGGGATGAAGATGAAATCCTGAGCATGGTCACACCTGTGGCCTTCCCAGCCCATCTCTCCAGGCTCGCCCCCTGCCACTTTCCCACCTCTCTGCACCCTGCCCTCTCTCTGCAGGCACCATGGAGACTCGGGCATGCTATCTCCTCAGCTTAGACGCTGCTCTCATCACAGGAGCTCAGGTCAGCTGGGGCTTCTGCAGGGAAGCCGGCCCTGGCCTCCCAAACTCAACCAGGTGCCACTCCGACGCCCACTCACAGCCCCCGAAAGGCTCCTCCGTGGCCTGTATCACAGCTGCACTCCACATTGCTTAGTGTGGTGACCGGATCGGGGCCCGTCTGTCTCTCCCATCGAGTGCAACCTCCACAAAGAAGGGAAGCGCATCTAGTTTTGTCCTCTGTCCCAATCTGCACACCTATCACAGGCGCAAAAAAGATGATGAATGGAAGGAACGAATCAAAGTCTTGTGAGAAGAACACTTTCTTTGAAACCTTAAGAATTAGAGAAGCAATGGGATGTGTGTGTGAGACTAATCTACAAGGCCTAGTCTCTAATGTGGGCGTTTTCATTATTCTTATTTTATACATGCGGGCAACAGGGTTCAGAGAGGTAAAGCAACTTGCCTAATATCACACTGCTCCTGAGTGGCAGAACTAGGGGGTGACCTGACTCCAGGGCCTGACCTCCTAGGCAGCCCTCTCTCTCCAAGTTTAAAAGGAAAGTTGATCCCTCAGGCCCTATCCAGCTCTAACTTTTCCCAATCCCATCATCTCCAAGAGATTAGCTGTTGGGTCCCCCAACCAGGCAGCCCCACCAGCAGCCTGTTAACCTTCCAGACCCCGGAGGCGCCTGCCAACTTGTTCCTCCAGGAGCTGCATGCTCTCCCACTTCTGGGCTAAGCACTGAGAAGAATTACAATCCAATTGACTCCGCAGGCTAAACGGAGTGCCTGTTTAGCTTACATCAGCAGTGCTGACTCTAATATTTTGACATCAATCTTCATCTGCTGTGCAGTCGCTCGGAGACGTGTCTTCCTGGGTGAGCCTGGGGCATCCAGCTCCCCGGAGCGGGAAGGGTCAGAGGAGGCCTGACCTCCGGAAGTCTAATGAATTGCTCTGCCAGGTGGGAGACCGCTGCTCAAAGAGAGCTTCTCCACTCAAGTGCACAGGCTGTCCCCATCCCAATGCCCGTGTCTCCAATGGGGGTGGGAAAAGTGAACTTTTTCCCATATCAGAAGTGTCTGGGCATTCATCGGTCAGTTATTAGAACACATGTTAATAATTTATGGGAGTCTACCAGCCCCCCAACATGCATGCCAGTTGATCTGCCTCCTGTCATGGCCAAAGGCAGACTTGGCATTAGTCTGCTTTGCTATCTGTAGGGTGGGGTATAGCCAATGAAAGTTATTGAGGGCCTGCTGTATACCAGGTACCCCTGTCACATTGAATTCTCACAATAATCCATCCAGGTCAATATCATCCCCATTTCATTGAGGATAAAAACTGAAGCTCAGAGAACTTGTTACTCTAGGTCATATAGGTATAACAGGCGGGATTAGACTTAAATATGTTCAGTTAATTTAGATTGTCTGGCTATAGGTCTGCCTAATGTCAATGGTTTAATAACTAATATTTGGAACAAAGGGTCTGACAAATTTTACAGAGAAATAAAAATTCAATTATATCTAGACATACATTTAAGGAATCCCATTATTGAAAAGAATGTGATTAGATCAGTGTTACTTGAAGCATAGGCCATAGATTGACACCAGTCCATGAACTGTTGGTTACCAGCCTATGGTATAAGTACAAAAATTAAGAGAAAGCATTTGGAGACTTTAATCACAAATTGACATGGGCGTAATATCCAAGCATGCAATCACGTAATTCACTGCTATTTGTATTTACAGGAGTATTAACCCATAAGAAATAAAACTTGTAAATGGTACTTCTCTACAGATAGTTCTTGAATAGAACTGAATTAGATGAAATTGGGTCTGGGGTGTGGTATCATTTGAGGGATTCTCTCACCAGTGTGTGTCAACCTCAAGGGTAAGGGCTCTTGGAGGCTCATTGCTGCCAATCAAATTCCTGTTCCTGTCTATTACCTATGTGACCTTGGGCAAATGACTCAACCTCTCCTATAAAGAGAGAGAATGATGGTGCTGACTGCCTAGAATGACTGTGAGAATCAAGTGGAATTATCTATGCACAGCACTTAACACAATCCTCGGCACAAAGTAAGCACTCAGTAAATACCAGCTGCTGCATTTACATGATGCACCTGGCACCAGTAAGAGCTATAGAGTATTTGCTACAATTCTTAATATCATTGGTAGTAATCGTAGGAAGAGAACATTCCAACCCTGGGCAGCTCTCTTGGAAATCCCTGATACTAAGACACCCCAGTTGAAGGTAGCAAGATGACACAGCACAACCCAATGTCACTGCTGAAAAACAAGCCTGTGTCAGGTCATCAAACCCAGGTCTGCCCACAAATGACAAAACTCTCAAAAAATAAAAATCCGTTTTCCTAAAGCACTCTCCTTCTAATTAATCCTTAAGATCCCTTGGGGATTATGGCTGGAGACTTTGGGAAGCAAAGAATCTCATTTAGCAAGTGCAGCAATGGTCACCTGGGCCTGCCTGGCTGCACTAGGCTCCTGCCTCTTCTCCCCACCCCTGGGGATGCTCTGCAGCCACGTAGGGGAACCAGAATGACCCCAATGTTATTGCCCTACAAAGACACATTACAGATCCTGTTAAAAAACAATCAAGGCTTCCGGTGACCTACAGAACAAAGCCTGACGGTAGAAGAATCGCTTAGGCCCGTGGTCGGCAAACTGTGGCTCGCAAGCCACATGCGGCTCTTTGGCCCCTTGAGTGTGGCTCTTCCACAAAATACCACGGCCTGGGTGAGACTATTTTGAAGAAGTGGCATTAGAAGAAGTTTAAGTTTAAAAAATTTGGCTCTCAAAAGAAATTTTCATCGTTGTACTGTTGATATTTGGCTCTGTTGACTAATAAGTTTGCCGACCACTGGCTTAGGCCCAACTCTACCTGGCAAATTGCAAGCATGGTGAATGAATGATAAAGCACCCAGTCTGGTCCAACCTATTACTTTACAGATAACCAAAGTCAAGGCCACTGGAGGCAAATGATTTATCTAAAATTTAACTGGGAATAAAAGATAACCTTTAATGAAACAAAGTATGCTTTTATTTTAATTAGAAACTATGTTTAAAGACTGAAGTGTTAAAATGCCAATGCAGAAATTTCAGACATCAAGCAGACAGAAAAGAACATATTTTGGAGTGGCGTACAAAAGAAGGGAGCCTTACGACTGCCTCTCACTCCATGCTACATAGACAATATTCTGTCTACTTTGTAAAGTGGGCTTCAACCTGGAAAATACAAAGTTGTCTTTACCCCCATTTAGTCAAGATCGTAACACCCCAACCCAGTCCCTTGGTGACCTCTGCTGGTATCCCCTGGGTAACACACAATTGGTACAGGTGGTTCATAAGCCTCCTGGGAGAATATTTTGAACCAATTATATGTCTTGGGCACTTACAGCCCAGATCTTGCTTTTTCTACCTACCATTCTCCAATAAAAGGAAGTAGCACTCCTTGGAAAAATGGCGCATTCCAGGGCTGGGCAGGGAAAACACAAAGAGCAAAAGGTTGTGGACATGACAAAGGGACAAAGAGAGTCTTAACAACATGTCAAAGGGAAAAAGCTCTCAATGGCCAAAGCTCATTGGAGGCAAAAGTAGTGTGGTATTGGGTTATAACTCAAAGTATAAAGTAAATATACAGAGTCCATACTGATTTATACTAATATAAATAAATGATCAAATCACTGAATGAATGAATGAATCCATCCATCAATCAATCAATAATAAAAAGTGAGAGGTGGCTAAACTTGCTCTTAAAAGGTGGAGCTTAACCTCCCCTCCCTTCTTCGATTGTGGACTGAACTTAGTGACTTGAGTGCCAAGAAAGGATATAGAAAGGGGCATGGTGATAACTTCACTGCAGAGAAACCTGGTTGGCGCTGCCTTAACCACAGGATCAAAATTAACATCACCAAATGGAAGTTGTGTTACTATCACCTGCATGTGTCCCGGATATGATGAGAAGGGCACTTCATCTCTGTGGCATTTTTTCCCCCAAAGGCCATAACCCCACTCTAATCATCAGGTGAACATCAGACAGGCACACCCTGAGGGCCATTTCACAAAATGTAAAACTGACCAGTACCCCTTGATAGTGTTAAGGTCAAGTAAAACACGAATGACCAAGAAGCTGCCACAGACCAGAGGAGACTGGGGACACATGACAAGTAAATGTCGTGTCGTGTCCTGGCTTCTCTCCCAAAGTGAAGAAAGAACATTCATGGATAAATCTGGTGGAATCCAAATCCAGTCTTGACTTTAATTAAAGGTGTATAACAATATTGGTTTTGACAAATGTACCGCGGTAATAAAAGATGCTAACAGAAGGGGGAACTGGGTAAAGTGTACATGAGAACTCTCTCTACTATCTTTACATTTTTTTCTGTAAATATGATATTATTCCAAAATTTAAAATATGTATATTTTTTAAAAAGCCTTTGAGGAGGCTTACACCAAGAAAGTTGAGCCCTGTGAGCATGGAGAGATTTCTGAATGGACTACAGAAAACTCATCAGGAGCTTGTCTGTGTCGGTGGATGAGGGACCCAATGGTGGACCAGCAGCATTACAACAGGGCGGCCATGAGTGCACTCCCAGCCCATGAGGCATGCAATGAGGACCAGGAAGCTCCTATGCTGTTAGGTGGGCTCAGCCCACAATCCTTCCAGTAGAAAAACAAGAAAGCTTATCAGTATGTATTTACACAAAGAGGTAAGGAGACACACACACAAATAACTTCTAGTCTTGGCTCAAATTACAGGGTCAACAGATAATCCATAGGACACCCAGTGAAACCTGAATTTCAGACAAACAGTGACATAGGACACGTGTTATTTAGGACATGCAATATTCAGGGCATTTAATTTGGGGACATACTTATACTAATATTTATTTGTTCATCTATGTATTTAAATTTAACTGAGCAGCTGGTATTTTTATTTGCTAAATCTGTCAATTCTCAAATGTTATCATATCAAGGAAGCCCACCTTGACATTCCTCTTTAAAACTGCAACCTACCCCTGCTGCACACCCTGCTCTCCTTTTCTCCCTTGAAACACTTCATATATTAGATAGTTGATCAGCTTATCACCCATGCCCTTTGTCTTCTGCCTCCCTATGCCGTAATGGAAACTTCCTGAAGGAAGGCATCGTTCATTGATCCCTGGTATGCTGCTTGCACATGTTATTCCAAAATTTAAAATATATATATTTTTCAAAAGTCTTTGAGGAGGCTTACCAACTGCATGCAGGCTTACACCCCACAAAGTGAGTTGAGCCCCGTGAGCATGGGAGGTGTTCAATGAATATTTGTCGAATAAACATCTTTTAAAAATATATTTATATTGGTTTCAGAGAGGAAGGGAGAGGGAGAAAGAGATAGAAACATCAATGATGAGAGAGAATCATTGATTGGCTGCCTCTTACACACCCCCACTGGGGATTGAACCCAAAACCTGGGGCCTGTGCCCTGACTGGGAATCGAACCATGACTTCCTAGTTCATAGGTTGATGCTCAACCATGAACCACACCAGCCGAGCTAAATGAATATCTTAAAGGAGTAAGATTATTGAGCTTCTAGGGCGCAGCAAGCATTGGGGTGGGTGTTGGGCTATTCACTATAACCTTGGGCAGTAAGTGTTCTCTCTTTTCCACAGTCAAGGCTCAGAGAGGTTTTGGTCATGTGTGCAAGATCTCACAGCTGGTAAGCTGCAGTTTTAGCTCTGCCAGGTCTGCCGACTGGGTAGGTCATCTCTTTCTGCTATGCCAGGTGCCAGGCAGCTCTTGCCAAGAAGAAAATTTTTATATTTTTTAAATACATTTTTTTATTTATTTCAGAGAGGAAGGGAAAGAGAGAGAGAGAGAGAGAGAAACATCAATGATGAGAGAGAATCATTGATTGGCTGCCGCCTGCACGCCACCCACTGAGATCGAGCCCACAACCCAGGCATGTGCCCTTGACTGGAATCAAACCCAGGATCCTTCATTCTGCATGCTGACGCTCTATCCACTGAGCCAGAAGGAAATTTTTTACATATTTGTTTTCAGTGAGAATTTATGGAAGCATTCCATTGGGTATGTGAAGCGTATTCAACTCAGGAAAATGACCCTCAGGTGACATCTTGGTTTGCACTAAATGGCATTTGCAGATGCACAAGACAGAATATAGGTGACTGCTCCCCACAGCTCCATGGGCCCGTCCTATATCAAAGCCACCTCTGCTCACTTGCCTCCTCCTGCGTTCGAAGCACACATTTGTGAAATTGTTTCAAGATGTCTCCAAGGTGCAATTTTGTTTGATAGTCACTGTCAACCCAAACCATTTCATGTTAATTTCCTACAACCTACTCCACTGTCAGCTCTCCTCATCGTAGATATTTATTTCCCAGCTAAATGTGCATTTATTTATTGACATTTTTATTAAATTAGACTGTAATAAATTCAATTGTGCTTATATCTATTTTCCCTTTGTGCTCAAGAACTCAGAATAGTCGATGTGTTTATTAACTGCGTGACCAATTGCCAGGAGCAAGTGATGAAGGGTAGAGGTGTGTTGTTAAACCAGGGAAGGCAGAGCCCCCCAAAGCCCCTTTATGGTTGGTGTTTCAGCACATGTTGAGGTCGGGGATTGGTTCTGATGCCTGCAGAGTTTGGACAGACACCTCTGAGAGAGAGACAAAGAAGACACCTTTCTCTGTCCCATTAAATACTGAGAACTTGGAAAGCGGGATGGGATGCCAAGAGGAACCTTGGTGGGTGAATAAGGAGCCTGGGAATAATCTCAATCTCCCAGTGCCTCATCAGCAAGTGTAGTCAAATGATTAAGAACACAGGCTTGGGCGTCAGACAGAAAGAGTTTGTATCCCAGCTTGCCGGCTTGCTGTCTATCTAACTCTGGGCAAGTTACTTAACCTCGCTAAGCCCGGAATGTCTCATTTATAAAATGGGGTAATTATGATACCAACTGCATGGAGTAATTATGAAAATGAAATGAGATGAGGCACATATATGCCTAACATTGTAACTGCTCCAAAAATACCGCATGACTACCATTGTCATCTCCTTGCCGGGCTCCAGTGTCTCAGACTTAGTTCTGTCTGTTTCTTGCTGTAATTCTTGGCCAGTCCTGAGTTATCTGCGTGGGAGCCATGATTCAGAACTGTGCCTGGGCCAAGTCCACCTGGAATGCCTTCTTTCACACTCAGGCCAAGGCATTCCCAGTGCACCTGCAAACCCTGGGGCTCGAGCAGCACAGGGTATTTGAGCAATCCCAAACTTTGAAGCCAGAGGATCTCTCTCAGAGAACTCAGTGAGTTTGCCAGAGTTGTGCCAGCTTGGGCAAGCTGGTTTAATCTCCCAGAGACTCAGTATGCTAATCCATGAAATGGGGTCAATATCTTGCCAGCTGCTGCCTCCCATTGTAATTGCTTAGTAAGCTGAGAAGGGCTGGACAGATATTCCTGAATATCTTTTTTAGTAATGTAGGCTTTATGGGAAGTGAGGGAAGAGAAACTTTTTCAGAATCTAATTTGGGAAAGAAGTGAAGAGGATAATGACAATATTTGGTAGTCACTAAGATGGTTTTTGCTATGTTCTTGGGGATATTAATTGAGAGTTCCTCTCATGGGAAACTTACAGACTTGTATCACATTATTAGGACATCTGCAAACCTGACTTAGGATGAAAAATACAGTTTTATATGAATGGCTTCTAAAATTATGGTTTTGTTATAATTTCCTACTAATTAAACAAAATAATGCACAATCGTAAGTTATACAGAATTAATGCAGCTAAAAAAAAAAGCATGTTAGTGTTTATCCAATGGCCCACATTATCCTACCTCGTACCAACCATGAGAATATTATTGATGTAATAAAGGATTAGCTTCCTTAGATATTATTGAGGTTTGAATCACTGACCAGCAAATTACCTTTTTATCAACACAAGTGCCAGCATTATGTCCTAAAATCTAAACTGTATATAAGATTTCTATAAGATAAGTGTGAATGAAAAGGAAAATAGAATCAAAAACTTTGAGAAACTCCATAACACATCAGTGAAAACACTGGCATGCAACTAAATGCCTCTCTGTCCCTGGAATAATAACAACCATAACCACCATTTATTGAGCATCTACTATTTGCCTGGCTCTTTATACACAATATTTATTTCATTTAATTGGCCCCTCTCATAGAGTGATTCTCGAGGTTTACAAACAACAAGCAATTATGTCTCATTGTTCTGGATGCTGAGAAGTCCAAGATCATAGTGCTCACAGATTCCATGTCCAGTGAGGACCCTCCTCCTCATTGACGGCTGTGTAGTCACTGTGTCCTCACCTGGCAGAAGGGGACAAAGTTGCTCTCTGGGGTCTCTTTTATAAGGGCTTTAATCTCATTCATGAGACCTCTGCTCTCATGACCTAATCACCTCCCCAAAGCCCCATCCTCTAATGCCACTGCACTGGAAATTCAGATTCAACATATGAATGTAGGGTGGGGTGAGGGAGGGGAGAATAGCATTCTGTCCATTGTACTATCCTTCCTTGCATTTGTTTTTCCAACACACCACATGTGTTCCTGCCTCAGGGCCTTTACACAGGATGACATTTTCCTGGGCCTGCAGCACCCTCCCCCAGATGTTCACTAGCCTGCTTCCTTCTCACCATGCAGCCTCCATGGTCACATCTACTAATGATTTTTATTCCTGCCTCCTTCTTACAAGCACCCTTGTAATTACATCTACTGCATAATGCAGCATAATCTTGGCTCAAGATCCTTAACGCAATCACACCTTCCAAAGTAAACAAAAGGTTTACTTTACCTTTTGCTTGGTAAAGTACATGAATTGCAGGATTAGTACACATCTTGGGGGCCCATTATTCATCCTACCACAGCTCCAAATGAGCAGGGATCTTGTCTGTTTTGTTCAATGTTAAAGGCCTAGAACCTAGCACAGACCCTGGTGCACGGCAGGTACATACTCGGAAATATCAGACGCTGGATGAATGAGTGTCAAGTCTGTTGCTTACCGCAGTCCGGTAAACATGTCTGTGGGGGCGGGGGGAGGGTTTCTCATTGAATAATGCCATAGGAAATAAAGCTGCTTTTCAGAACAATGTGATTGCCCCTCTTGGAAAATAAATGTATTCATGTTGAAAACTCCTTTACAAGCCAGCCAAGTTCTTACTCAAAATCAGTTTTATAACTTTGTCAGCATCTGCCCCAACCCTGAACTTGCAGAGTAAATCCTCCCCTGAGATAGCCTCAGTCATAAATCTTTCCACTGGCTGTGTTCACAAGGAATTGGATCTAAGTGAGGAAAGGGACTTAATCCTAAACGCTCACAGTTATAACTAAATAATGCCTCATTTTAAAATCACAAAACTGATATTAGTTCATCAGGCAGTGGATGATATATAGGTTTCCCCCAGCAAGAATATAACAATATAATGCAGATTATTCAGAAAGGCTAGTATGGAACCTAAACTGCAAACCAAAATATTTGCAACTTTTGTCCTTTGAAAATTGCTCTTGGCTCAAATCAAGAACAGTATGACATGCCATAAATTTCCCAATCCAGGCCGACACACACAGACTAACCCGGTCTTTACATCTGGAGGGTTTTCATGCTCGCCTCTTATGTCTTTTGTGCTCAAAGGGGTGGGGTCTCCACCTCACAGAAGAAGATCAGAGGCTCAGAGAGTGAGAATGATGAGACAGTGGAGGTGGTGTCAGGATTGGAAATCAGAACCCCTGGCTTTCTCACCGAGGCTTTCTTTTTATTCCAGGGCAGTCCATTCGTGCTCCCTCCGGAATAGGAGTCTCTGAGCCCCCAAAGAAATCAGAGAAGCGCTCTTTGTTGACAGGGAGTCTACAAAACTCAACTGCAGGACTCAATTATGGGGGACATTTCTGAGTGTCAGGATTCCCAGACCCAACACAGAAAGGGGTATTAGAACCTTCCTACATTATTCTAATCCAAATCTATCAGGGCTGCCTCAGTACTAGTTAGATGAATGTGAGGTGGGAGGAGGAGAACAATATAGAAAGAGACATGGGGAGACTCTAAGTGAATTGCTGTCTTTATCAACTACCACATGCATCAGAAGGAAATTCTCATTTATAGAGAAGATTACATTTGCTGCTAACTTCAGGCAGGGCTTCTGACAAGCCAAGGAAGGAATTACTCTTTTTATGGAAATCCAATCTAGTTTGATGCTGGGAGGCAAGGCTCCATTTAAAATGATAAGTGACAGACTCAGCAATGCATCAGGTACCCGCTCAGGCAAACACAGTGGCGCTCACGCCCATCCCCACGTGAGCACTCCATGGTCAGCCCTCTTGCTGTCACCATGGAAGCAGTGGGAAATCGTTAATGCTTTCACAGACACTTCAGGGTAGGGGCCGGGAAACAGCCTCTTCAAATTGTGTGCTGTAGACCCTTCATGGGTAATTCAGACCAGTGCACTCGGCTGATGGACAGTGCAGAGAGAGGGGGGTTGAGAGGGTTCTCTCCTAAGCATGGCCTTTGTTGGGACACAGAGGAGAGAGGATGCATAGAGTCAGGGTGCCCAGTTTTTTGTCTTCACTGTGACATCCCTGTGGCTCTTAACGTTCGAAAACAAATCTCCCCTCCAGAATGCATTGCCTCACTTGTCAAATGAGAGACATGGTGGGATGGGAAAGCTATTGTTGTTTTGTCTTCCCAGAATGTGCTCCTATCCCCTTTGTTTTTGTAATGTTCTCCTTTTTCTTTTGGAGAATTCTATCCCTTCTCCAGGGACCCTAGAGGTCCTCTACACGCATTTACCCTGGGCCTGGGGATGCACAGGAGGCAAAGGCTGGGGAAATCGTGGTGTCCCAGTCCCTGGGCAGCGAGGAATTCAGGAAACATGAACCTAATGGAGCCCATGAGCCTCTTTGTGCTAAATCTGCTCTGCCACCTGCTAGCTGTATGAAGTTGGACAGCTTACATAACTTCTCTAAGTCTCAGTTTTCTTAGAACAGATAATAATAGTGGCTGCCGCACAGAATTGTGTAACTTAACGCAAGGATGAGTATAAAGCCAGGAGCACAAAATAAATACCCAATAAATGTTCACTATGCAACCCATTACTATTATTTCCTGGTATTGTTATGCAGTCAGAAAGAGAAAACTCTTGTATCTTCTGCAGTTGCAAAACTGGTCATGTGAGGTTGAAAGTGCCAGGACCATCTTGCCTGGAAGAGTGGAAAAGCCATCCACAATAGGCGAGAACAAAGGGAGATAATCAAAAGAAAAGCTGAGTGGCGGTAATGAGGACAGATCCCTGGTAACTTTGTTTGAAGGGCTCAATCCAGCTAAACCTAAATCCTAGCCCCTGAAAATGCCAGTTGCATGGGCTGATGAGTGCTCCTTTTTCCTAAAGTCAGTTTGAACTGGGTTTCTTTTACTTTCAAATTAACACAAGGGGATTTGATTAAATAATTGCTAAGGGCTCTCGCATTTCTGAAAATGTTTTGCCCCATCATTTTATGCTACTTATTCATTACACATGTAGGGCTATCTAAAATGTAAAGGGGACATTTCTTGACAAAGAAGATAGTATTGGGATGTCATCAATGAAAAAGAACAACCCACAGATGCTTGGAGTAGAGAATGTGTAGGGGGATGATTTGCATTAGTGAGGGGGAAAGGCTAATATGAAGAAATGGTCCTAATCACATAGCATCAAAAACTTGAAAGCAGCTCAAAGGCCCACTAACAGAACAGATAAATACAGGGAGGTGTACTCACTCAACAGAACACTACATGGCAGTCAATATGAGCACAGTACCGTTACAACTAGGTTAAATAAAAAAGTAAGAAAAAACTATTCAAGTATGATACCATTTTTATAAATAAAATAAATGATAATTAAACAATACACATTTTAAGAAAACAGAGATGTCAGATAAAGAGGAAGGAAGAAAGAAAGGAGAAAGTGAAAGAGAGAGAGAAGTGAAAGAAAAAGGAAAGATCAACTCAAGATTTTGATAAATTTTTCTTTGGATGGAGGGAAGCAGGAGATGAGAATAGTGGAGAATCTTGTGGGTATATGTTAAGTTATTGTCAATATTCTAATTTCCAAACCAGTACCAATGTAAAGAGTGTTTCAAGAGCCAAGGATTAGGATTAATCTGTGCCCTAGGTTTTAAGAAAAAAGGAAATGTCAAGAAGAGCATTACAGACAGAGAAAGGGGAATTTTTGAAAGCCTTTTGCACTCCAGGCTCTTCCCTATCTCCCCGCCCCTCCCAGACTACCCTTGGATGGAAGTTGTGTGTGTGTGTGTGTGTGTGTGTGTGTGTGTGTGTGTGTGTGTACACACACATATGCATTTTTTTACAAGGAGTGGAAGTCAGAGTCGTAGTGTGTAAGGTCTAAAAAGTCATAAAGGACTTATCATTTAGGACATTTTAAACCAGAGGACTTAACTTTTGTTCTAAATATCACAGGAGCCAAGGAAGGCATTTCAGCAGAAGAACAACAGGATCATATTTAAATTGTAAAAGGTCACCTTGGCTGCAGAATGAAGAATGGATTGGGGGTTGGGAGGATGTAGTAGGAATGGTAGCAGAGAAAGGAGCTGAGAGCTTCTGCACTCCACCCAGGTAGGGAGATCCTGAAACCTAGGCCCAGAGGACAGCAGTTGGTGATGGAGAAGAAAGGATGAATCTAAGAGAATGTCTGGAGATAGAAACGATATCTTTCTAAATTTCCCACTTTCCTGTTCTAAGAGACAAAAAACAAACAAACAAACAAAAACAACTCCAAAGTGACCATAATAAAAGCCTAAGCGACCATTACCGTGGAATTACCAGAATGACCAGTCGCTATGATATGCACTGACCACCAGGGGGCAGACGCTCAATGCAGGAGCTGCCCCCCTGGTGGTCAGTGCGCTCCCACAGGGGAAGCACCGCTTAGCCAGAAGCCGGACTCATAGCTGACAAGTTCAGCAGTGGTGGCGGGAGCCTCTCCCACCTCCGCAGCAGTGCTAAGGAGCAGTGAGCCAAGTGGTAAGGAGCAGTGAGCAGGTGGTAAGGCGCGAGGGGTCCCAGACTGCAAGAGGGTGCAGGTCGGGCTGAGGGACCGCCCCCCCTCCCCCCGCCAGTGCATGAATTTCATGCACTGGGCCTCTAGTTCATCCATAATTCTCTAAGTGACAAATTTACACTCTCACCATTAGACATTCAAACAGGTCCATTTGATTAGGGCCCATGTGTTTCACAAAAGCAGGAGTCTGAAAACTCAGTCTAGAGATGCGAGGGTGGTACCCAACATGCTACCACTGTAACTGGGAAACAAGCAATCCATGTGCTCATTAGAAAGGAAAATGAGTGGGCTCCCCACAACCCTACCCTCAAGTTTATAACTTGGAAACCTAGACCAAGGGAAGTGTCAAAAAATGTATCCAAAAATGATCAGCAATATTGATCACCCTCACCTGAGCAAGAAGGCAAGCCTTATTAGCCCTGCCTTTAGCACAAAGCCTGGGACATCTCATAGTTTTAATTTTCTATTCAGGTTTTATTATGACAATTAAATAAGACCTTGATGAATTTGGAGGAAAAACACCCAGCACAGTGATTATGAGTACTAATTAGAAAGCAAAATAGTGGCTTTGATGAATCTGTGCTTGGTTTGTCCCTTAATTAATTGACTGGCTGCTATTATACTTGGTGATGGATTGGTTGAAATATTCCATTAAAATCTGATTCAGTCAGGGTTCTTTATTCAGAAGAGCCTTCCAAGGATGAGGAGCGAGTGGGAGGGAAATGGGGTGTGAAAGGCATACATTTATTTATTTATATATTGTTGGGTGCAAAAGGCCTTCTTTGAGCAAGGTTCTGAGCATGTCTTCCTCCAAACACAAAGTAACCTGTATAACCCTGAGAGATTTGTTTTGGAGCTGGGGGACAACTTGTTCGCTTTGCTAAATGAAAGGGGGTCCCTGGCAGTCTTCCGGCCTGTTTTGAACACTCACTGTGCCCACACGTTTGTACATGAGCGTGACGTTGCCATGCGAAACACCATGAGTCTGGTTGGCACATCCTTCCTGGCTTGATGTCAGGGTGTCCGTCTAAAACCTTAGCGAGAAAACATCTCAGCAAAAGACAGAACTCAAGGTGTATTTCCTCCCTGGAATTTCTCTAATGTTTTTGGTAACCTTAACACCTTTCCCCCTGTCACATCGTGGGACGTTGACCAAGACAGCGGATGGCAGCAGCCAAGCTCAGGGCTCTTCCCTGCTGCTCCAGAAGCACAGCTGCCTTCTTGGTGCTGGAGAGGCGGTTGCATAACACGCTTAGATGGATCAGAGAGTCATTTTCTAGGGACCACACTGAAGAAACTGTAAATCTGACTCAAACCAAGAAACCATTAGTCACCCATGTCAGGGATCCTACATCATCGTGTCAGCTCATCACCAGAGCTTCAGTCTCTGAATTCTCTTTTGACACCTGGCATCCGATTCTTGACTCTGCGGCAGGCGATAGGAAGGAAGGAAAGACGGGCTGTTAGCCAAGTTATTGCCCATTCATGCTGATGCCGAGGAAATTCCTGCTATAATAATTATATGTGTATTAAAGAACAATAAATGCCTGCATGTTTAAGTGCTGATGGAATTAAGATTACCTTCGTTTTTCATCTAACCCACATTGATGATGCCAATGGTAATAGGTAGAAAAACCTAAACCAAATTTCTGATTCCTTAGTTCTATAAAGGGATTGCCACGCAAAATCCACAATTACTTTGACTTTTGAAATAGGAAAGGTGAATTATTATGCCAGTTTATTCAGGGGCAAAGTGCAGAAAACTGCAGGTAACCTTCCTACCAAGTCTGGAAATGCTCTAATCTACTGACTAGAGATGGGCTTGCTAGATGGGAGAACAAAGATGTCTGCTTAAGGGCATAGTGTTTCCCTATGGAAATTTTTGTCCTGAGGTAGATTTGTAGATTTATACTTAGGAATAAAGACAAAAAGAAAATTTGTTTGGTGGTTGCCTTTTGGAATGGCTTGTTAGTGCCTTACCTTGCAGAGCACTGGAGTCTGTGTTTCCTACGCCAAGTCCTGCCTGGTCTGCTCCTCCAGGCTCCTGGTTGGAGTCAGCACAGTGTACAATGTCACTGTGACCCTGGCAAGTGGGATGAAGGACTGGTGACATTTTATAATCTGGATTTCTTTAAGACCACTTCTAGGTGGAAATCTGTCTGAAGAACCACCCCTACCATTGGAGACAACTCGGATGTCATTCTCTCAGATGTAATTGCTCCTCCCTTTGAAGATTCAGACCTCATTCCTTTGCACTATCAGATGACAGACACTAAATTTATCTCCATGTCACAGCTTTTTGCATTCTTACCTTCTTCTTCTCTATTAGAGTACAGATACCCAAAAGGCCACAACCATCTTTAATTCATCTATTGATCCAAATCCAGTTTGAGGCAAGGTAGTAAGAAGCTAGGAAAATTCATTGATAAGTGGAATGGAGAAACTGAGACAGATAGTTAAACAAGGCCAAGCAATTTACAGCCAGCTGATAAATCACAAGATCTTATTTTCCCTAACCAAGGACACTTAGGAACAAATGGTTTACACATATTCCAGACCATGCCAGGGGCAGACCTACTTGGGTTCTGGGCCCTTTCCTGTGACATTCTTTGAAGATGAAATTGGCCAGAGAATGACCCTGATCCCTCTATAACAGTGGTTCTCAACCTTTCTAATGCCGCCACCCTTTAATACAGTTCCTCATGTTGTGGTGACCCCCAACCATAAAATTATTTTCGTTGCTACTTCCTAACTGTAATTTGCTACTGTTAATGAATCGTAATGTAAATATCTGTGTTTTCCAATGGTCTTAGGTGACCCTGCTAGCGGTTCTCAACCTGTGGGTCGTGACCCACAGGTTGAGAACCACTGCTGTAGAGCCTAAGACCATTGGAAAACACAGATATTTACATTACGATTCATTAACAGTAGCAAAATTACAGTTAGGAAGTAGCAACGAAAATAATTTTATGGTTGGGGGTCACCATAACATGAGGAACTGTATTAAAGGGTCGCAACATTAGAAAGGTTGAGAACCACTGCTCTATAAGGTCATTTTGATTCATCAGCATATCAAAGGACACACTTGGAAAACTAATGAATATTCTCCTTAAGACCTCCCCTAAAATTCCCATCTTTAGAAAACAGATAAAAACTCTTAAAACAAATGACCCAGTGTGCCTTCCCTTGAGCACACCTATTCCTTTCCCCCACCCCCTTCTTACCTCAGGTGTGTATCTTTGCTTTCTCCTAAGTTCTAAAGGTTCCCAGGAGACTTGCAACCAGGGGAGTGGCAGCAGCAGCAGCTCATCCCGGGCTCACCCCCTGAACCTGTCTCCAAGGGCCCTCCTTTTGCCTCTGTAACTTGTTTCCTGAGTCTATGCAGCCCAGCTGGCTCACTGCTTCTGTGACTTTCTAAAGGGCCTAGACAGCCTCGCCTAGGCTTCACTCTTCCTTACATTTCCAGAGGGCCAAGGCTCCACCTAAGCTCATTACTATTGCTATGATCTTGCCTTTTCTATCTTTAAACATTTTTTAAATATTTTAATCCTCACCCGAGAATATGTTTATTTTGTTAAAATTCATTTTTAGAAAGAGGGAAAGGAGGGGAAAGAGAGAGAGAAATATCAACTGGTTGCCTTCCATACATGCCCCAAGCAGGGATTGAACCCCCAACCTAGGTATATGCCCTGACATGGAATTGAACCTACAACATTTTGTTGTATGGGATGATGCTCCAACCAACTGAGCCACCTGGCCAGGGCATTGCCTCTTCTATCCAAGGCTCTTCCTTTGTTTCACTGTTCCCAGCTTTAACAAACATATTACCCAAATCACCTGGACTTGTATTATTATGAATCTTTCCTGCACAAAGTCAAGAACCCACACATCCCAGACGGTGCTGGGGGAGACCTGCCTTCGTTCTGATCCCTTTCTAGTGACACAATGGGAGTTTAATAGAACACAGACTTTGCTCTTAGACCCATCTGAGTAAGACTCAGGCTCCTTGATGTACTACCAGCTATATGACCTGAGAGAAGAGACTTAGCTTCTTGGGGCCTTAATCTCCTAAGCTTTAAGATGGCAATAATTGCCCTAACTGGTTTGGCTCAGTGGATAGAGTGTCGGCCTGCAGACTAAAAGGTCCCAGGTTCAATTCCAGTCAAGGGCATATACTTTGGTTGTGGGCACATCCCTAGTAGGAGGTGTGTAGGAGGCAGCTGATCGATGTTTCTCTCTCATTGATGCTTCTAACTCTCTAGCCCTCTCCCTTCCTCTCCGTAAAAAAATCAATAAAATATATTTTTAAAAAAGATGGTGATAATAGCATCATGTATTACATAGGACTTTGGAAATATCTATATATGTAAAAGGTTAATATGCAAATTGTCTGCTCGGGAGTTTGACCAGGAGAGCGGGAGTTTGATCACTCACTATGATGTGCGCTAACCACCGGGTGGGGCGGGGGGTGGCATGGGACATGGTGGGTGACCAGTGGTGGCAGCGGGGCACTGAGGGAGTGGGGAAGGGGAAGGCGGGAGGTGTGAGGCCAGGCCTAGGGACCCTACCCTGTACGAATTTCATGCACCAGACCTCTAGTTAAATATAATAATGCACAAGTTATTTAGCACAGTCTCTGACACAAAATAAGTGTTCACTATATGAGAGTTGTTAAGATTACTTAGTAAATTCAGCCCAAATCTACTCCCTGCCTGCCTTTTCCATTGGGAGCTCCTTCTAGCCACAGGTAAGATTTATTCCTATTTGCAATCCTAGTATCTAGCTTTGTGCCTGGTCTACGGTTGGTGCTCAGTAAGTCTCTGGGGAAAATGCATATTTCAGATGTCTGGCTTACAACTTTATGTCCTTCTGTTGCATGTATGGCTGGAGAATCCTTGATTTCATCACTAACAGCAGGACAAGGAAGCTAAGTGGGTAGAATCAGTCGCTTTCCTCTGTAAGAACTAGAAAATACCTCCCTTCATTCAATGCATGAGGTTACTGTTTCAGTCATCTATTTTCTGCACCTCCCTCGTCCTTTTTTGTTTTTAAAAAATAGAAGTGAAGTGGGAGAAAAAAAAAAAAAACAAGCATTATATTGAAATGCTTATCTCATTTCATTAAATGAATTGTAAAGGCTGAGATAGTAATCAGCATCCTCAAAGAAGAATTTTTTAAAATACCTTAAGCTCAATATTCCCTTTCAGACAACTTTTTACCTTTCTTTTTTAACAAACAACAAGCATTAACTATGTTAAAGTGTCCCAATTAAGCCTGGCTTTCAGAGTCTCCAAGTTTGGGGGATATATATATACACAGGGGTGAGGGTGAAGTACAGATGCACCCAGAAATCTCTTAAAATCAGTTCTGCCTGCCTTTCCTGGCTGCCTTCATTGCCTGAAGCAGCTCACTGAAGCCGAGATATGGTTATTTCAGGAAGTAACAAATAAACACACCTTTGCAGGTCAAGTCCATTACAATGTTGGTAGGGCACCTGCAAGCTTTTCTGAGACTTTAGCCCCAAAGCTTCCATATTTATTAGGAGCAAATCTTGATCTAAAGGAGTACCCATTTTAATTCTCCAGAGAGGACAGCCACTAACGCAAGTCTCATCCTTTATAATGAGCTTGGTGTAGAGTTCCTGAAGGTGTTTGAGGCCAAGTTTGTTCTTGCTGTGCCTGTGGGTTTGTACTTGAACTTGGGGAATTCAGATTCAAAGTTATTTTTAATTACAATGAAGTAAAAACACTTTAACCTAGAATGACAGGGTTGGGAGCGGGAAAGAGAACAAGTACTTCCAGAAGTCAGGGGAAGAATTAAACAAAGCGGGTGATTCACAAGAACCAGAAGAGACTAGGACAGTTGGGAAAACTGAGTCTTTGGTTAAGTGATTTGACCAAGCTCGGCTGGTGTGGCTCAATGGTTCAGCATCGACCTATGAACCAGAAGGTCATTGTTTGATTCCCAGTCAGGGCATATGACTGGGTTGTGGACTCAATCCCCAGAGTGGGGCGTGCAGGAGGCAGATGATCAATGATCCTCTCTCATCACTGATGTTTCTATCTATCTCTCTCCCTTTCCCTTCCTTTCTGAAATCAATAAAAATATTTTTTTTAAAAAAAAGAAAGTATAAACTACCATGACACAAAGTATTCTGCGGGGTAAGGCCTTTTAGAAGGATAATGCTGAGCCCAAGGGTTGGCAAATTATGGCTCATGGGCTAAATCCAGCCCACCCCCTGTTTTGGTATAGCCTGTGAGCTAAGAATGGTTTTTACATTTTTAGATAGTTGGGAAACATCAAACGAATGATTTTTGTGACATTTGAAAATGATATGAAATTGAAATTTCAGTGTCAATAAATCATTCTATTGGAACACAGCCAGGCTTGTATATTTACACAGTGTCCGTGGCTGGTTTCACACACAAAAAAAAATGGCAGAACTGAGCAGCTGCAGAAGAAGCTGTATAGGTTGCAAAGCTGAAAATATTTACTGCCGGGCCCTTTTCAGAAAAAGTTTGCTGACCCCTGCTCTAACCGGCTGAACTGGCTATACTGTAACTAAATTGTCCTTCTGTTCATATTTCTCCCCACTTACATTCAGGTTTCTCTTTATAAGACTTCTGATTCCAAGGTGATGGTTTAGTTTCCCCCTGGATATTTGGCCTGTAGGTATTGGTGTGCACTTAACTGGGTGAACTGAAATAGGTGGGTTTAGGAGCTCATGTTCATCCCACCTGCCACCCTAATGTAAACTGAACCAATAAAGTACTGTGCATTTTCTTTTCTTTTTTAAAAAACAATCATTTATTGATTTTCAGAGAGAAAGGAAGAGAGAAAGAAAAACATCAATGTGAGAGCGTAACAGCAATCGGCTGCTTCCAGTGTGCTTCCCACCAATGATGGCACCCGCAACCAGGCATGTACACTGACCAGAAATGAAACCGGCAACATTTTGGTACACAGAAGACACCCAACCAACTGAGCCACACCCACCAGGGCAAGTGCTGTGCATTTTTCTACTCAGTTTTTAGTGGAAAAATGAAAATGCCATGCAGAATCACCAACTAATATCACATTACTATCTATCTATATATATAAAAAGCCAGTGACTAGAATGCCATAACAACTGGAATGACTGGTAGACCAGTTGCTATGAAGTGCACTGACTACCAGGGGGCAGACGCTCAAAGCAGGAGCTGCCCCCTGGTGGTCAGTGTGCTCCCACAGCAGGAGCACCGGTCCTGACCAACCTGTTCAGGAGGCTCACCAGCCTGGTGCAGCCACTCACTCCCTCAGTAGTCCTACAGGTTCAATCTTCAGAGAACGGGCCAGGCACGAATGGATCAGTGCCACCGGCATGATCCTGAAAGCGCTGCCAGCCTCCTGGAACTTGGCCTCGGGCACTGAGGCTGCTTCCCCTCCTTAGATGCTCCACGAGGAAGAAAGGATACCGCCAGCAGCACCAGGGGCGACCAGCGGTGACTGACTGCTCTCCCTGTGCTTCCTCCAGGTCACTCAAGCCGGCCCCCGCCCACCCCGCTCCAGATGAAGTGTTATCACTGCACACAGAAGGAATGTAGTACAAAAACAAAAACCGATGACCAAGAGTGTCAACGTGTGGAGTCCAGCTCAGGAGAATGGAGAGAAGGGAGAATTCCATAAGTTGGCTAATGCCAAGATATTTCTGAGTGATTGCCTGGCATGTGACAGTTGTATGACCGCAGAGGAAGGAGTCCAAGTTTCTCAACAGAACACAAAGGACTTCTTCCTTGTTCTGAACCTTAATAAGAAATGTGATACCTCACAGCACAAGGTGCTGGCAGTTCCACGTGTCCTCAGTCTCTGCCTTATTTTGCTACTAAATTCAGCCTCAGTGTCACTGATGCATCCAGAAGGCTCTGCGGCTTCCTCAAAAACCTTAGGGCACACTGTCTTTGACATGAAGATAGCTGCGGACTTCAGCATCCTAGAGAGTCAGAAGGAATTTGTGCATTGGTACTGCCTGCACTGTGAGGAAGAGCCCCGGCTACCCATGCTGACCTCCACCTGGCCCGGTTGGGTCCAATATGCAGAGCACGTGCTGGGTCACCCCATCACTCCCCACCTCTTCAGGCCAAGTCTCCCCAGCAGATCATGGGCTCTCTGGTGAAGGATTACTTCGCCAGATGGCAGAACCTGTCCCCAGACAAGATTTTCCACGTCATTGTGGTCCTGTGTTATGACAAGAAACTGGAGGCCCTTCGAGAAGATGTTCCCACAGCTTTGCATAGTTCTCCGGGTGCTGATTGCATGTTAACCTCAGGTGAAATTGTCCAGATAATGGAGCAAAGTGACCTCGTGTCGTTCGACACTCTGGAGACGTGAAGGAAGAGAAGGTTAGGCTCCACGAGGGTGCCAGCTCCGACGGTTACCTGGCGCACATCTTCAGGCACATGGCCAAGGAGCTGTTCACCTACCGCACCCTGAGAAACAAAGACTTCCAGGAGGTCACCCTTGAAAGGGACGGAGAGGTTCTGCTATGCTTTGAGGCTGCTTACAGCTTTTGGAACATCCAGAACGTGGTCCTGAAGCTGAAGAGGGGCAAGTTCCCCTGCCACTTCGTGGAGGTCCTGGCCTGCACCAGGGATGCCTAAGTGGCAGGGGCCAGGTCCACGCAGAGTACGAACGTGCGGACAGGGCACTGCTGTAGCAGATGGAAGGCATCTATGCAGCCATCCCGGTGTGGCCCCCGGAGACCAGCACCCATGTGCAGGAGCTGTACCTGGAGTGGTTGGGGGCAACTCCCCCTGGGCGCAGGTGGCCCTGCACACCAGTTGACCGGTCGCTATGACATGCACTGATCACCAGGGGGCAGACACTCAATGCAGGAGCTGCCCCCTGGTGGTCAGTGCGCTCCCATAGCCAACCTCCCATGGTCGGCCAACCTCCTGTGGTCCCTTCCCCTGACTGGCCGGCCCCGATTGGCCCTGATTGCCGGCCAGGCCGAGGGATCCCACCTGTGCACAAATTCATGCACCAGGCCTCTAGTAGTTAAATAATTGATATAAGGCATGATTTAAAGAAACACAAGCATAAGTACTTGAGATAACTTCCCACTAGGCATTTGAGTTTTCCATCAGTAATTAATATAATGTTGATTGTATCTTCCCACTTGAGAAGAAGACTTCCACCTTAGACTCATGGAAACCTTATATTAAAAAGAACGATAAAAGCCCTATAGGATCTCTGGACTATTCTCTATCAAAGGCATTGGCAGGCATTTTCCTTTTAGCCTTTGATCTCCCTGTCAAACGATGTCTCTCAGTGAGCAAATTATCAAGGCAAATGTCCTTCCCTGTTCCTTGCCCTTGATCTGTCTCTCCTTCTCAGATAGTCAGGATAGATCTCTGCTTTCAACAGGGAAAACTTACATGAAAATGTTATGCTGCTGGTATATTCACGACTTTACCTAATTAGAAAAAAACATTGTCTCTATCTGCCTTTCCTCTCCATATTTTTCCTTGTTAATAAGTCCCCATTTTTTCTTAACCCTTAGAATACAAAAAAGTACCTCACCCAGCCTATGCCAAAAATCACACCGCATGCTTCATAATGTATCATCTCTTTCAGCCCTTATTCAACCCTGTGACTGTGTTTTGTCCCCATTTAACAAGTGCACAAACTGACACTTGGAGGAAGTAATTTGCCTTGGGTCACCTAGCTTGTAAGTGGTATACCTGGTATTTGAACCCAGAGCTTCTAATTCCCAAAACTGCTCCTAAAGCGCACAATCTACTGCAGAATTCGTTCTTTGCATTCCCTAAGTTTACCTTGGTATCACTCAAGATTCTCTTCCCCAAACTAACCAAAGGTAAATAATTCAAATCCTACATAATAAAGATACTTGGTGTTCTTATAAGAACAAAAATGATTTATTAAAAAAAACAAAATGTTCTTTCCATGAGACTTGCTTTGGGCAGTGTATCACAAACTATGTGAACCAAGAACACATGCTTTCTTTAAGATAAGACTGATAGATCTGGGACACTGCTAGGTTGTTTGTTACCCCTTAAGGCAGTGGTCAGCAAACTGCAGCTCGCTTGCCACATGCGGCTCGTGAGCCGCGGTTTGCCGCTCTGTTGACTAATGAGTTTGCCGACCACTGGGATAGGGGCTTAATCACAAGGAACAACAGCCTGTAATTATTGGAATTGAGAGTCTAGGTCAGTGGTCGGCAAACTCATTAGTCAACAGAGCGGCAAACCGCGACTTGCGAGCCGCCTGTCCACTGCCTTAAGGGATTGGCAATCAGCTAAAACATTCCACATCTGTGTTATTGGAACACAATGCAATGAGAAGACAGGGATTATCTTTCACATTCACTCCTCAGAGTTCATCCAAATCTATTGTAGGAATCTATGCTTCTCAGTCCTACCAGTTACCCAACCTGTTTATAGTCTGATAAGGAATACGTACATGGTAAGTGATACCATTATTATTTTAAAACTCATTCTATAATGCTTATGGTGTCATTATGACATTTTTATTTTTAAATTAATTTTATTGAGGTATAATTTGCAATACAAAAAAATTCAATCCTTCTAAGTCTACTTTGGTGCATTTTGACAAATGTACGTACCTTTGTAAATACCACCTTAGTGAATATAAAGAACATTGCTATTACTCTACAAAGTTCCCCATAGACCTCGGCAATCAATCTTCCCATGGACCTCACCCCAGGTCACCACTACTATTACAGTAGTTTTGACTGCTCTAGAATTTCATATCAATGCTTCATACAGGATGTGATCTTTCATTTCAGATTTCCTTCACTTAGGATAGTGCCACTGGGATTAATTTATATTATTGTGTGCATTGGTAATTTATTCCTTTTATTACTAAGTAGTGCTTTACTTTATGGATATGTAACAATTTGTTTATTCATTCATCTGCAAGTACACTTGGCTGTTTCAAGGTTGGGTTTACTATGAAAGTAGCTATACATCAGTGTGTAAGTCTTGAGGTTGACATGTATTTTTATTTCTCTATGTATACATCTAGGAGTAGAATGGCTGGATTATATGATGTGTTAATTTTATAAGAAACTGCCAAACAGTTCTCCAAAATGGTTGTAAGATTTTACACTTCCACCAGAAAGGTGTGAAAATCCCAGTGTCTTGATCATATGTATCAGGTAGTTAGTGGATTATAATTTTATGATAATGTAGGTCTTTCTCAGTAGACAAATGACTCTTGAACCGGGAGACAAACTGTTCCCAGTGAGCCAATTTCTGTGGTGCTGTAAAGATAAACAATATCACCTCAACTGTTAAAAACAACCCTAATTTTATTGTTTAATTTCCAACACATGTTCTGTTCTCATCCAGGGAGTGAGGGAGTGGGGAATGGCATGGGGCAAAATGAACTTCCATATCCCCATTCAACTCAATGAAAAGCAAGGAGCTGACCACAGATCAGAAACTTCTCTCTTAATACTGTGAAAGAAAAGGGCTTTGATTTAATAGCCAAGAGACATTAATTAACCAAATGAAACCAAACATTCTCAAACGCAGGCACGACGGGGGAGAACCAAGGTGGAGAACACCCAATTAGAGTATATCAAATAATGAAAATGGAAAAATAATGTTATGTCTGAAACCTAAGATATGAGAACTCTGTATATAATTCTTTGTTTTGTTGCCTACTAAAGGTGGCTTTTGCTCAAGATATAATCTGAGCTGAAATATAGGTGTTGATATAAGGCATATGGTCCTATGATAAAAAGTGAAGCAGGAGCTCCTGATTTATGAAGCTTGGATTTTCATGGCAGGTGCAAAGTTCTCTAAAAAAAAAAAAAAAACATTTATTGGTGGCCTGTTCAGATTATAGCTACAGATTCCCAGAGTTTAAAAAACAAGGCAACCAAACCTGAAGCTGTAGGATAGTACTACAAGAAGTAGATAGAAACACAGAAAGAAACCTTAATGGTAATTAACATCTAACTTTTTAAAGTGTTTTCTGTCATGCTATGTGCTTTACACACTTTCTTATTCAACTTTCAGAACAACGCTATGAAATCAGTACTTTTTCCGCGCATCTTACGGCTAAAGACACTGAGTCACAGGGAGGTTTGGCCAAGTTCACACACCTAAGTAGGAAGAGGACTTTCAAAACACAAAATTAGTAAAACAAACCTGCCTCTCATAAAATAAAATAGGGTGCATGTTTGGTCCTGGCAAAGAGCAGGCAGGTTATCTCATGGCAGGAAAGGGACAATTCCCGAAGAAATGCTACAGTAGAGATCAGGTGGGCAGAAGCCCCTGTGAAAAGTGGCCAGGTGTCTCTAAGGAGGCACCTTTACATGTGCATAGCAACTCCCAACACTGAAAGCATTTTGTACCGTATATATGATCTCACTTAATCCCACAATGTCTTGCAGGCGGGATGGGGGCCAGTTGATCATTACTGCTCTTTGACAGAAAAGGCACTAAGGTTCCAGGTAGTCACACAAGTTGCCCTAATCCCCACATCCAGATTATTAAAGTAGTGATAGAGAACCCTGTTTTCTGGTCCAGTTTTTGGCTTTTCCGTTTTAACTCTTCTTCCCTGTGTGGGTACTCTGGGTGATAAAAATATAATGTTTTGAGCCTTCACCAAGGTTCCCTGGAATAGATTATTTTCATTTAATGATAATAATAAAAATAGCAACAGCAATAGCATTTACTGAAGAATATTTGTCACATATGGTGCTAAATAGTTTACATAAACCTACCCATGAATCCTCTTCCCACAAGCCTAGGAAGTAGGCATTATTATTATCCCCATTTTACAGCAAAGGAAACTGAGGTAAAGTGGTGCTGGGTGGACAGGAGCCCAGGCCTGACTTCCTGAGGGACAGAGCCCCTCTCTGGCCCTTACACAAGAAGATATACTGCCTCCTACTGTGAATTCCATTTTTTAGTTTAAGGTAAAATCCTGCCAACTCCATGAGATTTGAAATGACACTAAGAGGCTGGAACATGAGCCCTCAATGTGAATGTACAGATCAAATGTCTACATCATCCACTAACGAGAACCCATTGTCATAGCAACAGACATATCAGCTATTCCAGCTGGAGCACACGGGAGCAACATTCTCAAATGATCCACAGGAGAGCTGGCCTCCATTTGGTGCCACCATTCCAGATTCCACTTGAGTTTCTTTTTTTTTTTAATTTGCTTCATCATTTCATTTAAACAGAAAGGCCCAGAAAACAGAGAGGACATTCATGAGAGAAGAAACAAAATCACTTGATTTAAGAGATACAGGATAAAAGGAAGTTTTGCAACACGTGGGGCCATTTTCCTAATATGGAAATCTTTCATTTCATATCTTTTTACCACTTAGAACTAAATTCTACCCTGATTTACAGTCATACAATATAGAAAGCCAAGCATTCTGCAATAAACAAGAGTTCTATTTCCATGAAATTCTCTTCAGGTGAACCCATTTTACCTGCTGAATCTATAAGCCAGTGGTAAAAAAAAAAAAAAAAAAAAAAGTATTACCCATCTAATGGGTGGCAGATGAGGACAGTATGATATCATGGTACATAACTTATAGTAAAATAACTATGCCTCCTATATTTTTATTTGCTAAACAGGGAAACCCTAGGTATTTGGAGCCAGACTGAACAAGTTTCAACTTCTAGCTTCACCACCTACTAGCTGTTCCTTCAGGTCAGTTACTATGAACCTGTACATAAAGAAGTCTAGTTATTTAACATGTCAAATTCCTCATCTGTAAAATGGGGTTAATGTCTGTACCTATCTTATAAGGTTGTGTGCCAAAAATTAAATTTAAAAATACTAGACTTAGTGTGATGATCACATTGTAAATGTCAAATGGCTACATTGTACACCTGAAATTAATATAATATTGCTTACCAATTATACTTAAATAAAAAATAAAGTTAAAATTATATTTGAAAAATAAAAATGCCTAATATCTGCCCAGAACATACTAAGTAAATGTTTATTATTATTATTATCATTACTACTACTATTATTCCCAATCATATTTAGAACCACTGAATAGGAATGATCACTCCACATTTCTCCTAAGAACAATTTTGAAAGTACCAAACAGTTTCCAGAAACCTAAATGACATGATGAATCAATGACACTTGACTAATAATAAATAGCAATTAACTAAATTCAACTCCATAAACATTTACTAATTTTCTAATATATGCAAGGCACAGAGCTAAGTGCTAGAAGCACAGAAATCATAAGCTCTCAGGGCTAACAAGAAACTTGCGAGACCATCTCATTCAAGGCCCCTCACTTGACAGATGAGGAAAGGAGTCACTGAGGGTGGCGTCAGCAATTGACCCGGCATCATTAGGCAAATGAAGGCAGAACCAGGGCTGGAAGCCATCCCTGTGGCTCTGAACCCTCAGTACCTGTCACTAACCTTCCCTGCCTGTTTTTGCAAAGAGAGCTCTTGTCCTTGGAGCACACACTCTGGTAGGGAAATACCAAACAGATGCAACCCCTATTTTCCCCACAAAAATCCAGTAAATTCACAGAAAGAAAAGAGAAATAAAAGAAAAATAGCAGGGGTTGCTCACTTCATTAGTCTTAGGAAAATGGAAGCCCCTAGAAGCCAATGACTGACATAAGATTACAAGGTGAGTTTGAGTCAGAGTCTGAAGCAGATGTTAGACCTCCTGGCTTCTTCCACTAGACCTGGCTGCCCCTCCCATGAAACAGAATTGAAATAGTGTGTGAAGAAAGTGGCTTAGAACAGAAATTTATCCTCTCTCAGTTCTGGAAGCTAGAAGTCTGCACTAAAAGTGTCAGCAGCGTTGGTTTCTTCTGGGGGCTCTGAGGGAGAATCCATTCCATGCCTGCCTTCGAGCTTCTGTTGGCAACTCTTGTCATTCTCTGGTGTGTAGATGCATCACAACGATCTCTGCCTCCATCTTCACATGGTCTTCCCCTCTGTGTGTCTCTGAGCCTCCTCTTTTTCTGTCTCTTATAAGAACGCCTGTCATTGGATTGAGGGCCCATCCTAATCCAAATAATCTCATCGCAACATTCTTACCCTAATTATGTCTACAAAGACCCTTAGTTCAAGTAAATTCACTTTCGAGGTTTCATGTGAAACATTTTGTGGGTCCAAAGTTAACAAACTACAGAAATCAAGGACTCATGAAGGCCAGTGTGATGGAGAATGGGGTGAGAGTGAAGCATGTCAGGAGATCAACTCACAGAGATTGAGGGAGTCAACTCTTATGGGCCCTTGCAGGAGACACTAATGATAGAGAGTCCTCTAATCTTTGGTGCGGGGGGAGGGAGTAGGACATCAACAAGTAATCTGACACAAACTAAAAAAAAAAAAAAAAGTACATTGAAAAGATGGATTATAATTGGATCAGTGCAAAAGGGACTCCAGAAATACTTTTCCAGTCATGCTAAATAGAGACTCCCAGTGTCAGATTAATAAGTAGCCAAAATGCTTGGCAGAAAAAATTAATATTTGAATAAGTCTCTTAGATTAAAACTGTCAAGTGTTTTGAAATGCAATTTAAGTATGGTGGACACTATTTTTGACTAGTAATTCACATTGTCTTTCTTTTTTAAAAGATTGATTTGTCAAAGACCGAATCATTTAGACGTCTCAGGCTTGTACGCCTGCTTTCCCAGATTGAGGCCATGTGACCCTCTCTGTAAATTCTGCTCATCTCATTGATTATGGCCAAGGATGACCCTTGAAGGGAGGCCTGTAAGCAGTGTCCATCCCATGCTCGGAGTACCACATCAGGTCTCAGCCATTACTAATCCAGCTTGATCCTGTCCCCGAGTTTAGGAACTCAACAGCTTCATTCAGTTCCCAGACTCTGCCCACTTCTTGCAAAACAGTTTTGGTGGCAGGAACCATGCCTTGCTTCCAGGGACTGAGGTTCTGAGTTGATCATGTCTTTTGTATATCACCCCTTCAATGCTGAAGTCATGCTTTACCTCAACGTTCATAATTGTTGCTTAGATGCTGCTACCACCTAATGAACTTCTATAGCAAGTACACTGGTAGATCACAAGATAAGAGGCAAGAAAAATAACAACATTTTTCTTAAAGTGAACTTAATCTCATTTCTGAGTTTTCCTTTTATTGTGGTAGAATTTGAACTCACAATTCAGAATGTCCCCACCCCACCCCACCTTTTCCTGAGGACTACATGGGACCATGGCATAAGTGGAAAGGGACTGCTAAGGGCCATTGTCATCTATCCATCTTGGCATCTTCTGAGATAATGTCACTCCCATCCATCTCATTGAGATCACTGCTATAGCCTTCTTTCCTAACTCTAGGGCTTCTGCAGATCTGGCTCTGCTAACTGTGACCACACCTGGTCTACCATAGGTGAAAGACTAAACCACATCTGTGCCACTTTGAGGTCTGGGAAGTTTGGGGATTCTACCTAGATACTCCATGCCGTTATTTCTGCTCCATTGTTCCTGCCCCATTCCAGGTGCAAGGCAATACTGGGATCTTGCCTGATCCCTGGGAATTATCCAGAGATGGGAGAAGTACATTACTGTTTTCAAATTCCTTACATCTCTCTGAGGATGTTCTAGCTACCTCTATCCCAAAACTCAGAAGAGGGATCAGAATAGTGTTCTTTAGATTAATATACTAAAAATAATATCCCCCTTATGCCAACTGCTTGTGGGCTACATCTGAATTCATCAGGTCCAACTTCCCCCAGCCTGGTGGATTAACCTGTAGTAACTCTTCCAAAACCTGGGATTATCTACATGCTCCAAAAATAGAGTACAGTATGCTGGGCTGCATTGCTCCTTCTGTCATTTTTCATGCATTCCTTTGTTCTCCACTCCTTTGATGCCTGTATGTTGAGCTCCAATATTATGTCAGGCATTGTGCCTGGCACTGGGGACACAGAGGTGATCCTGAACACGAGGATGCTTTCATGAAGGAGCTCTCTGCTTAGGAGAGGGCTACTCAGTCTTGGCACCCTTGACATTTGGGGCCAGACAGCTGTGGTGAAGAGCTGTCCTATGTATCACAGGATATTTAGCAGCATCTTCTACCCACTAAATAGCAAGAACACATCCAATTGTGATAAACAAAGATGTCTGGTGACATTGCCAAATGTTCCTCGGAGGCAAACTCACCCTCGTTAAAAATCACTCCTCTAGCTGGAGAAACAAGCACATAAATAGACAATTATATCACAGTGAAATCAATGCACGGCTAGAGACACACAGATTAGTATGAAATCCCAAAGAAGGCACTGCACCCACCATGGTGGGGTGAGTGAGGTGGGATGGTGATGCCTACACACATAATGCTCACATAATGTTCGGAACCACAGTACATATTGCTCTTCTACATTTCTGCACTGTCATTTCTTGCTTATTCATTCAATGAATATTTCTGAGAACTGAATCTAGGAACTGAATACTGGACATACAAAAATTAACCAAGATTTGGCTGCTGCTTGCACAGAGGCCAGGTGTTACCACAGTTAATACCATGGGCTCTGGCATCAGATTGCTTGATTTTAACTCCAATTCTACCACTTGCCAGCTCTGTAACATTGGGCAAGTTACTTAAACTCTCTGATCTGCCATTTCTCGTTCTGTAAAATTGAGATTAATAATGGTCCTACTCTGAGTGAATTAAATGAGATAATTCTTGTAAATCTCTTAGGATCTGGTCTGGCATGTGGAATAAATGGTAGTTTTTATCAGTGATTGTCCAAGTTATATATTCTTTTTTTTTTTTTTAAACATATTTTATTGATTTTTTACAGAGAGGAAGAGAGAGGGATAGTCAGAAACATCGATGAGAGAGAAACATTGATCAGCTACCTCCCGGGGATGTGCTCGCAACCAAGGTACATGCCCTTGACCGGAATCGAACCTGGGACCCTTGAGTCCGCAGGCCGGCGCTCTATCTACTGAGCCAAACCGGTCAGGGCCCAAGTTATATATTCTTGTGGGAAGGCCTTGTTTCAAGCTATGGACTCTCATCGGTGCCCGTGGAGTTAATTGGATTATGTTTGGTCATGTCCTAAGATGTGACAAGCAGAGATGCAGTATCTTGTCCATCATTGGATTTCCATTAAAACATCATTAAGATTAAATGCACTATATGAAATCTTAAGTAGGGCATTAATTTCCACAGTGGTCAATTAAAATTTCCAGGTCAGCTACAATAACTATAATAAACAGGGGAGAAGAAGAAAAAAAATTTCTGAAAACTGAACAGTTTCAGGTTTTAGCCTTATTTCTCAGTTGATATTTTCAGTCAAAATTTGTTTTTCTTCCATTTTAATACACAAATATTAGTTTGGAGACTCTGTCTTCTCTAAGGCTTTATGCAATTCCTAGCACATGTTTGAGCATAACAATTACCTAGCAAAGAGAAGCTTGGGGATGGTTTAATAACAGTCTTCAAATATATGAAAAGTTATTACACAGAACATGATGACCAGTTGTTCCTTCTTTGCACAGAGCACCAAGAAAAATAAATAGGCTGAAAATTACAGGGCCTGATAATTTGATGTAGATTCCCTGAAGAACTTTGCAGAGTATAACCTAAAAAAGAGTTTAGGAAATATGGTACAGCAAAAAAAAAAAAACTTAACAGAGATTCAGGGGATGTAGGTTGTTGTGCCAACTTGTAACTCATAATCACTGCAAGCCACTGACCCTGAGGGCTATTTTCTAATCTGCAAAATCTTCCACACATTCCTTATTTATATGATGGGGTCAGAGTGTAACCAGAATTGCCCTGGGACTCAGTAGTGGGTACAAATGAGGTCACTTTAGAGCAGTGGTTCAGAACTGGGGGTGATTTTGCAGTGACTGGAGACATTTTTAATTGTCACAACTGGAGGAGGCAAGGTTGCTACTGGCATCTAATGAGAAGCCGTCAGGGATTCTGCAAAATATCCTACAATGCACAGGACATCCCTCCACAACAAAGCATCAGCTGATTCAATGCCCCAACTGCTCCAGAGTAAGAACCTCACTTTCTTTAGGTTGCACACTTATGCATTTAACCCTACATCCCAGTGTCCAGGTTTTGCCTGGTTATTTGAGAACCTTGGGTATGGTAGCTATTGCTATTCATGGATTATATCTAGCTCTCTACCTCTGGATGATGGTAGGGCTGCAGTTTCCAACCCTCTTTGAAGTTAAGTGTGGCCACATGACTTGTTTTAGCCAATTAAATGTGAGTTTAAGTGGGGTAGTTAAGGCTCAAGGCTATTGGATGACTCATTGTGCTCTGTCCCCACTATTGCAACTGCCTTGGAAGCACAAGTCCAGGATCACAATGATGGCCTTATCCTCCTGGCTTCTTCAGTCATATTGATGAGCAGTGCCCCCTGCCAAACTGGTTGGACATGTAGTGTTAGAAATAAATGTTTTCCCTACAGTTGGACAGAACCAAGAGTATGATCATTTTAAAGATGAAAAATATAATTTTTAGAAGAGCACTATGTTAGGAGTGTAGATTGTCTAGTCAAAATCCTTAATTCAAACCTGTCTTTATCGCTTACGAGCTGTGTGAACTTAGTTATTTAACATCTCTGGCCTCCAAGTTTCTCATGAGTGAAATGGGGTAATAAGAGAATTTCCCTCTAACATCAAATGGGAATATTCATGTAGAGCACTTAGCAGAGTACATTGCTTGCTATTCTAAGCCCTTTATAAACCTTGGTTCATTTAATTCTCATAACAGCTTTGTGAAATAATTATTATTAGTATCCCCAATTGCATGGATGAGGAAACTGAGGCACTAAGAAGTTAGGTAACTTTCCCAAGCTCACGGAATCAGTAAACTACAGAGGCAGTAACCAAACTCAGGCTGTCTGGCTACAGAGTCCATGTTTACCCACCATGACACAATTACAGTGGTAATGAGAACAATGATGACAATGATGATAAACAACGTCATTATCTTAAAAATACTATCTGTTGGGCTACACTGAGTTACAGACAAGTGCAGGGCCCAGACTGTACCCTCAGAATTCACAGTCTATTAGGGAAGATAAGACCTGAACTTTATTTTTTTAATCCTCACCCGAGGATATGTTTTTATTGACTTTAGAGAGAGAGGACGGGAGAGGCAGAGAAAGGCAGAGAGAGGGAGAGAGGGAGAGAGGGAGAGAGGGAGAGAGGGGGGGGAGAGAGAGAGAGAGAGAGAGAGAGAGAGAGAGAGAGAGAGAGAGAGAGAGAGAGAGATTGAGACATTGATTGATTGCCTCTTGAATGTGCCTTGACCAGGAACATAACCCAAAACCTGGTTTGTGGCCTGACCAGAAATTGAACCTGTGACCCTTTGGTGCAGGGGATGATGCTCCAATAAGATGAGCCACACTGGCCAGAGCAAGACATGAACTTTTAAACTGCCCAGGCAAGGTAGAATGTGGTAAGTGTCATAAAACATAAAGATAAGGGCTTGGCAATTTTATTAAATCTCCCATTTAACCCTCAGTTAACCTGAAAATTCAATTAACCAGAATCATTACCTGTATGTTACCATTAATCAAGGTTTTATAGTATCAGTTGAACTCATTTAACCTTAATAAGCAGATATGATTGCATATGGATTGCAGGAGGATTTAGGAGCACAATAACTCAGAAATCGGCTCCACGGCTAAGTGTTTTCCTAAAAGCACAGAGAACACTGCTGGGCAGAAAGGGAGGAGGGGAGAGAACAATGAGTGCTTAGCACAACACCGGAAAAAGGGGGAGAAAATGTTGGATTGTGGAAGACTAAGTAGGTCAGACGAGAAAGAAAGCGCTCTTGGCATCACTGACAGTTTCTGGGTGGCGTCTGTCGGAACAGATGGTGCTGCTTTGCCAGCAGACAGTCCAAAGGCCAGTAACTGGTGAGGTGAGGTGTACCCACCTATATAAAACCAATTGTGGGAATGGGCAATTCTTGAGCCCCGAAGCGTGATGATAAGGGATGGTTACAGAACACAAAAGGTAGGTATTCAGGACATGTGCAGAGCAACCATGGAGGCTAGGCTGTTTCTTTGTATAAAGTGACCTCCTTTCCTTCCAACCTGGGAAAACCCAATTCATCCTTCAAGGCCCAACTCAAGTACCCTGGGAACCATCCCTAAATGCTCCTGGAAGAATTCAGTTGCTCCCTTTTCTAAATTCCCCTTTTATATCTTTTCTGCACTAGTTTTCACAGGGCAATTTGCACAGTGGGCTTTTCTAGAAAGGAGAAAACAATGTGGTCCTGACAGTTACAAAAAGTTTTGTCAAGATCAATATAGAGTGACGTAAAAGTAGATTTACAGTTGTTTGTGTGGAAAATAATAGAATAAATAATCCTATCAAATAAAAGGGTGATATGCAAATTAACCACCACTCCATCACAAAGATGGCGGCGCCCATAGCCACAAGGTGGCAGCGCCCAGTCCTCTCAGCCCCAGCGGAGTCCCCCAGTCCCAGGGGGGTGGCCGCTGAGAGTGGGCAGCATGAGCAGCCTGGTGGAATGCTTGCTTCGTCGCCACCGCAATGAGTCAAGCATTCCACCCCAGCCGCAGAGGGCCTCTGGGCAACAGGCACAGAGCAGCAGGGGCGGGGGGGATAACGCTTGTGTCATCGCCCTGGCAACAAGGCAAGCATTCCATGCCTGGCCATGGATGGGCCTCTGGGCAGCAGGCGCAGAGCCGCCAGGACCTGCAGAGAGCTACTGGCTCACAGATTCATGCACAGGGCTAATAGTAAGTAATAATACAAGAATAAACTCTGTTTTGTGTACTCACAACTGTAAACCTACTTTTTCCCACTCCTGCATATACCACTGAATAAAAAGGCCTCAAGCACACCTCTGTCCAGTCAACTATGTCCCTTTGTTAGTGTTATGAGCCATGTGTCAATGCTTGTGACACAGTGGTACTTAACAAGCAGGAATCTCAATGTAAAAATTAAGTTTATGATGTTTCTTCCTCAGCGTTCTTATAATTTCTATATATAAAAGCCTAGGCGACCATCCAACTGATCAACCGTTCACCTGGTGGCTATGATGTGCAATGACCAACAGGGGGCAGACACTCTGACCAGTAGAGGAGGGAGCCTGATTCCTCACGGAATCAGCAGTGGGTTAGGTTGCTGCTGGGGCACTGTCAGCCCCGAATCTGCTTCACCTGCACCCCAGACCCAGAGAGGAGGGAGCCCAATTCTGGGGTGTGTCACCCAAGAACTGCCCTCTCACAATCCAGAACCCCTCGGGGGATGTCGGAGAGCCGGTTTCAGCCCGATCCCTGCAGACCAGGCTGAGGGACCCCACCAGTACACGAACCAGTGCACCGGGCCTCTAGTGAAATAATAAGATTGTTCCCCAAGAAAGAGTGACAAATGTCCAAGCAGATAATTGAAGCTTTGGTTAGCAGTAGGGATAGAGGGAGAAAGATGCAAGAATTCAGATTTCACTTATGAGTAAGACAATCCTATTGACATGTGACAACAATGAACCAAAAGTTCATCAAATTTAACCTATTTCTTCCAGTTTGAGAGCATACCAAGTCATGCCAATTAGGGAGTTGGAACATACTCCTTGAATATTTTTTCCTAACCCACTCAGTTAGTGTTCATCTTCCCTGTTCTCGTTCCCTCATGACATTTGGTCTCTCCATTTTGGCAGTTTTATTTGCTGGGACAGTGTCTGCCTCCACAAAATGGTGAACCTTAAACTTCACTTGTGTCTCTTGATCTAAATTGGAAAGATGACCTAACCAACCAGTTTCTAATGACAATCTAAGAGCTAAATCAGACCTGTTCTCTCCTTAGAGAGAAATGAAGGCTTTCATTCTGATACAAGGGGCAGATGTGAGCTCATCCCTTCATTAGAATCAAGGATTCAAGGTTCTTGTCTACTGTGGTTATCTCTTTGAGTTCTGTGGCCCCTAAAATCATTGCAGCCAGAAATACTTACAGAAGTAAAAGTCCCAAAATTAATAGTAGTACATCTGGGCCAAACCTTTCCATGTAGATTGGAATCACTCTCCTTTTTTAGGCACCCTCCTAACCTGATTTCCTTCAAATAATGCTCACTATGTGGTCTTGAAGCACCCTGGACAAATCAATTCCTGGCATTTTCTCTCTGAGATTTGTAACAAGCTTATACTGAATAGTGAAGATGAGGCCTGAAGGCCATCAGTGATTTCTCTTGCAGGGTGTGTCTACATGAGCCTATGTGTGCTTGTAACAGGAGCACCTCTATTTAGAGCTGTTGCTCCTTCCTACGATACCATTTTCGCCTTCTCATTAAAACTCTTCATTACTGAGTGTCCATTTCAAGAATGTGGTTGATATTTAAGTCTAGGCACAATGATCTTTCTAGCCAGGGCATTGTGTTTCCAGCCAGAACAAACACAATCGAGCTGCAGAAGCACTGGTACACACAATGTGACGTTAAATTCTAAACAATCATATGTTTCTTCCCTATTATTCTCTTCCAATGACTAGGAGAGAGGTCACGACTTAAAAATCCCGCTGTAGACATCATTAACATATAGGTGATAGAAAAAAACTCAGAGAGCAGGTGAGGTTGCCCTGGCTACCACCACCCTCTAAAATATTTCAGTGTTTATATCCTAGACCTTCATTGCACCCTTGCAATGAAGTAAGCAAAATAGAAGATGACTTGAATGAACCAGTCCATAACTAGCAAACAAGCTAATTCTTGGATAAGCCAGTTAATCTCTTGGAATCTCAGTTGTCTTATCTATAAAACTGGGCTAAGTATCCAGAACTCTCTCGCAAGGTTGCTAGAAGATTTGCTTTGCAAATACTTAAAGTTACTAGTACTAATATGTTCTTCATTTTTATAAAAGGAGAAACCAAAGCACAAGGCTAAAAAAGAAAAAAGCCGTGTCAACTAGATGGGAGTGGAATTTAGGAATTAAATTTCTAATCCTATTTTCTTTCTTTGGATAATGTATTTTTTATCTTTTCCTTCCCTACCACTGGCCAAAACATAATAATAAATTTTAAACAAGAACTATGTATTTGAGGGAGTACCTCATGAAGGTAGTCGGCACTAAGTACTATGTGCTTGAGCACTGTTTTCTATGTGCCTTGTATGAATTAGCTCTCCTAAATCTCATAACAACCCCAGGAGTTCTATGAGTTGGGTACCAGTATCATTCCCATTTTAAAGATAAGTAAACCGAGGCACAGAGATGTCAAAGTTCCATAGCTGGTAAGTAGCAAAGCCATGGGACTTTAGATGACAAACACAGGATTGCACAAGAAAGGGATCTTGTCAGGTTCTCCCTTCAGCATCTCTCCAGTGGCTTCAGAGAGGCAAAGGTGTTTGTGTGGTCTCTGCAGCTACGGAAGCCATGAGGCCCTTGTAAGAGACTGATTCTGTAAGCTATGAGGTTCCCCCAGAGTTGCTTTAGAGATCACTTTGGGCAGAAGAGAGCCTAGAAATCACCAAGGAGAAAAATAGATGACTCAGAGGGACACAAGGAATATCTCAGAGGGTTTGCACTGGGCATCCTTACCTACAGCCCAGGATTAAAGTAACAAGCCGGAGAAAGAAAGGACTCCAGAAGGAAAAGGCTATTGGCTCTGGGAGGCAGAAATGCAGCTGAATTTGAAAAGAAGACATTACTTCTTTAGGCAGCTGAGTGGAAATCCAGTGATAGGAATACAGGGAATCCATATTTTTGGGAGTATAGGACCCACAGCCCTGGCGGCCCTTGGGATGATGTGGGGCAGTGGGTGGTATTACTCTAGGAGGCATAAGCAATATTCCAGGAGTGTATGGTCACATCTTTAAATAACATTGAATCCCATAAGGAGATAATTATTCTTTTATCATTTTCTTTTCCATTCTTCTGATTACTGTAAGGTCTTAATTTGATGCTAGTATGTTTTTAACAACTCCCTGACACCTGTAACCTCTCTTTCATCAGAGATGCTGGCAGGTAATGCAGTATTGAACCAGAAGTAAATGACATTCTTTCATGTTCATTGTATTCACTTTTATGGCTGCCTTCTATTTATGTCAGGTATTTTTCATTTGTGGTACTAAAAAAAATCTCTTTTTTTAGTATATTTATGTAAAAATGTAAATGCTTTAGCAAATTATTACATAAAAATTATAAAGATTGTATGCATTATGACATAAAAACTGTGATGATGGTTTATAAATGGCAAAAGTCTGGGGAATCTTATTCTAGACCCTCCAAGTAACCCAGATCCTGTCCTGGATTAGTGTCCTATCCTGTGGGGGTTGGTGCACACTCAGGTATCACGTATGTTTCTGAAGATCAATCCTGAAGAGAAATGTAGACACACTCAGGGCTATCCACATTGACTAGAGAATGATGGAACAGAGGACAGAATAATAACCACAGCATAATAACATGAATGTAATGGGGGCTCTGCACTGTGACATAAGAACTGCCCTGAAGAATCAAAAGGACTATGGATGGGTCTCTGGGATTTGGTCTTTGTCCAAAAAGGTTAGACATGGTTCTATCTATCTGGATACAGATACTGTCAATAGACATATTTTTGCACAATATATGGAACTTTCCTGCAGCTCAAACTATCCACAGGTAGAATATTGTATCAAGAGAGTACGCTTTGGGACCAGAAGGTTGACCTGGCTTCTAGTCTTCCCACCAGTAATTCCTGGAAAATGAGGTTGTAGACAGCAACTTAACTCCCTGATCCTTGTGTTCCTCATATATAAGGTGAGAAGGTTAGACTAGATGGAGAAGGTAGACAGGTTCACCTTGACAATGCTGATTGCTTGTACTTGCTGCCTGGAACTCCTTACTGAGAAGAATGTTGAGGTCACATTCCGGCTCAGTGGGAAGAGGAACTGATTAGCAACTTCCACCATGGATAAGAGCAGAGAGTCACCAAATTCTGACTGCCTTAAACTAGATGATCATTACAATTCCTCTCAGTTCTACAACACAACGTCAATTACACATTACTTCATTTGATTTGCAAACAGGTTCACCTCCAAAATGAATTCCTAGCCAAAAAGAATGTCACACTATCTTTTTGTTTGTTTTTATTGTTGTATTTGTTAATACTCACCTGAGGATATTTTTGCATTGTTTTCTTTTTTAGAGAGGGAGAGCAAGGGAAGGAGAGGGTGAGAGGGTGAGAGGGAGAGGAAAAGGGAGGAGAGGGAGAGGAAGAAGGAAAGGGGAAGAGGGAGAGAGAGACATCGATGTGATTGTGGCACATCAACTGGTTGCCTCCCACCTGAGCCCTGACCCAGGCAGGGAATCAAACCTGAACCTGTGTGGGCCGACAGTCTAACCACTGAACCACACTGGCCAGGGCTGCCACACCCTCTTTAAAAACAAGTTTTTTGCTGTGATCATTAGTGTCAACTTTGTTTATGGGTCTCAATAATGCCTGTTCTATTTTTAGGGGATTATTACAAAAGTCACACATTATGGGCCCAGCTGCATCGCTCAGTGTTCTCGGCTGCACACTGGTGGATCTCGGGACCTCTGCCGCTTAAAAGTAAATAATGATTCACAATTTACCTGTCCTATAGGTCTTTTCAAATAAATGTGCTACTTTCATAGTCCTGCCTGATTAATAAAGGAAATTCTATTCCCCCTTCACTCTTCTAGGATTGACCTGCACTTCAGAGGTGTGAAAAAAATCCCTACTTCACCCTAGAGAAGATTTTAACAAGTGTGCCCTCTTGCAAGGAGTCTTCCTCGCCCAGACAAACCATGATGGTATCTAGTAAATCTGCTTTCATGATGATTATGGGAGTTCCATTTTATTTTATTTCTCTCCTCATACATAACATGCAGGGTAATAGATAGTCCAGCACTCGAATGCCATGAAAGATCTAAAAGAGAATGCATTTGTCAAGGGCCACCGTAGACCCTCCGCCGACTGCTAGTGCTGTTGGAGTGTGACCACACTTCATTTTTCATCAGCACACTGCTTAATTTACCACAAGTGTCATCTCCCAGGGCCATTAACCTGGAAAGATGATGCCCTTGTTGTGTGGGCTTCATGGGTACTGATTGTTGAGGGGCTGGGGCTGCAGGGAGAGGGCCATCATTCATAATTTCCCACTCTACTTAGTTAGGGCGGGAAGATGCCTTGGAGCTTGAGGAAAGGAGGACTTGGAGCTAAGCAGATGGGCAGGCAAATATCTCAGCAGCATCTGCTGCTGGAGGCAATGTTTCCAGCTAGTTGTGTTCAGAGAAGAGACTTCACACTGCTTACTACTTAAGGTATAAATCCATGTTGTCCAATACTCTAGCCACTAGCCTCATGAAGCTATTGAGCACTTGAATATGGCTAGTTCAAACTGAGATGTGCTGAATGTATAAAATGCATATCAGAGCTCTGGCCAGTGGCTCAGTTGGTTGAGCATCCCATGCACCAAAGGGTCAAAAGTCAATTCCTGGTCAGGGCACATACCCAAGTTGTGGGTTTGATCCCCCAGTGGGGCACATGTGGGAGGCGGCTGATCAATGTCTCTCCCTCTCTATCTCTCTCTCTCTTCCTCTCTAAAATCAATAAAAACATATCGTTGGGTGAAAATTTTAAAAAAATAACAACATACATCATATTTTGAAGAATTAGTAAAAAAATAAATGCAATAATTTTTATTTTGATTCTATGCAGAAATGATCATATAATGGATAAACTGGGTTAAATTATACATATGACCAAAATTATATTTTACTGAGTGGTTTTTTACTTTTTAATGTGGCTATCAGAAAATGTTCAATTACATATGTGGCTTACATTATGTCTATACTGGACCTCACTGATCTGTAGTCCTTCCTTTTTCAGAGAGCAAAACCCAGAGTCTGATTAGGAAAGCCGCTTGACTGTGGTCACATTGCCAGTGCATGACAGAGTTGGGGTGAATAACCACACTTCCAATTCCCAGTCTTGTCCCCTTTTATCCTATGAATCACCTAAAGAGAAACACACAATTCTAAGAGTAGAGAGACCTGGGATTTCATTTAATATTTAACCCCTTACCTCACTGGTGACAGTGTTACCTTTCCTGTACCTCAATTACCTTTTTGCTAACAGTGCAAACACATCCCACATGGTTGATGGGCACAGAGCAATAAAAAGGAGCTTTGGAAATCTTAAAGGCCAGCATAAAAACAAGGCAGTCTAGCGTGGAGTAAAAGAGCACAAATACTGGAGAAGACCGTAAACCCGGGTTTTAGTTCTGACACCACCAGCACTACCATTTTGTGTTATTTAAATTCTCTGGGTCACGGTTTTATCATCTGTATTAGTATTTACCTTATAGAGTGGCTGGCAGAATTAAATTAGCTAATACATATGGTATACTTAGAACAGTGCCAGGCATATTATAAATATAGGACAAGTGTGAGATATTATTGTTAGAAATGAGTATTATACTATATAATAAAGAGGTAATATGCAAATTGACCATCACTCTGACACACAAGATGGCCGCCCCCTTGTGGACACAAAATGGCCGCCACAAGATGGCTGGCAGGGGAGGGCAGTTGGGAGGGACCATGCCTGCAGGGGAGGGCAGTTAGGGGGTGATCAGGCTGGCAGGCAGAAGCAATTAGGGGCAATCAGGCAGGCAGGCAGGCGAGCAGTTGGGAGCCAGCAGTCCTGGACTGTGAGAGGTCCCAGACGGGAGAGGGTGCAGGCTGGGCTGAGTAACACACCTTCCCCCCCGCCCCCCGCCCCGCCCCCCCATCCCCATGCATGAATTTCGTGCACCAGACCTCTAGTGATTAATAATATGATTAATGATTATTATTGGAGATGATTATGTAATCTATTAATATTAGAGATGATACTCTACTTTTCTCATCCAAATTCCTATTAAGTAGAACTCACAAGAAAAATTTTTCTTAAATGTAAGCTCATGGGTGATCACCCACTCTATGTGATTTTAGGGACAAGGGAATGACCCAAGGCCCCTAAAAGAAGGATCAGTTTCACTGTCTCTAAAAATATTAATGATACTAGTACTTCCCTGGGTTTTTGAGAGAATTAAATGCTTATTACACTGCCTGAAAATAAATGTTAGCTTTCTACTTTAATAATGTGAATTTTTTTTAGAGGGGAAAGGGAGAGAGAGAGAAATATTGATTGGTTGCCTCCCACATTTGGTGACTGGATTCTCCCCAGGGCTTCATCCTTCCTATATGCTATAGATCTCCCCCCCGCCCTCCACCACCACCCCCAACTCTCTCCTCCCCTACCCCTCTCTCTCTCTCTGCTGCCTCCCTCCCCCACTTTTAGACATTGCCAAGTAAATGGCCCTTTTTCACATGAAGCCTAAAGGTCTTCTTAAATGACTGACCTTTATTTCAGTTAGTGATCTTACTATTCTCTCAGTTTCTCAATATTGAAAACTTAGAATTTTCTTAGATTCCTCACTGGATTATGAAATCTCTGGGCTTGAATCTGCATTTTCTGTTTTACTAGCTATAATAGAGTTCTCCAGAGAAACAGAAGTAATTGGAGATATACCATATAAACACATAACAAACACATAGAAAGAGAGAACAAGAGAGGGAGAGAAAAGGGGAGAGGAAAAAAGAGAGGGAAAAAGAGATTGATTGATTGATTATGAGGAATTGGCTCATGCGATTAAAAATGCTGAGAAGTCCCACAAGCTGTCTGCAAGCAGGAGATCCAGGAAAGCTGGCGGTGTAGTTCAGGGTAAATCCAAAAGCCTGAGAACCAGGAAAACTAATGGTGTAATTCCTAGTCCCAGGGCAGAAGAAAGCTATTGTCCCAGCTCAAGTAGTCAGACAGAGAAAGGGCAAATTCTCCCTTCTTCCACCTTTTTGTTCGATTCAGGCCCTCAGTGAATTTGATGATGCCCACCCACATAGGAGAGAGCAATAGGTCTTATTTAGTTTCCCAATTCAAATGCCATCATCCAGAGCACCCTCACAGACACACCCGGAAATAATGTTTAACCCCGTATCTGGGCACCCTGTTACCAATCAAGCAGACACATAAAATTCACAATCACACTAGCTCTGTAACTTTGACCAAGTGCTTGACCTCACTGACCCCACTTTTCTCACCTGTAAAATATGGTTATTATGGGGATTACATAGGTTAACACCTTCAGATATTTAGCATATCTTTTTATCCACCTTGAATATCTCCCTCCAACAATTCCTACTCATTTATCAAGATGAATTATCCACAGTGTTGCTTTTCCACTCACAAATAAAAAATAGTCATTTAATGTCAGGAATTATTTATTTTATTATTACTCCATGTTTAACTTCTGGAATTAACCTGTAGATTCTTTTATGCTTGTAGCAACTCATCATAATTTGTAGATTCTTCCTATGAAATGCTTTCTGTGTCTCTTTACACTTTTCCATTTTCTATCCTTACCATTTCCACCAGGCTTTTATCATTTCATAACAAATCTTCATTCAATTTCCAACAGTGTTTTCTAGTCCTTGTCTCCATTCATCAACTCCACCAGGCTAATTTCTTTAAAACTCTACTATTACTCTGTCACTTCCTTATTTGAAAGCCTAACATAAAGCCCCATTGCTGTCTGAAATGGAAAAAAAAAATAATAATAATAACACATAGACCCTCCATTATCTGGCATTAAATTACTTTTCTAGTCTCATCTCCCACAATTGCCACCAATATTCTGCACTCAAGCCCCACTGATTTATTTCTTGTTTTTTTAATCAACTTTGTGTTCCCACATCAAGGCCCTTGCTAACAATATTACCTGCCTTGAGGAAAGCTTCAAGCTTCTCTGTGTAGCCTTTTGAAATTCTAATTCATTGAATCTTCCCCAGATCACTCTGACTCATACCAGTTTCTGCCTTTTCTGAATACAATGTCATACCTATAGCTCCTGGTTGGTCACAAATCATGCATTGTTTTGCTCAGCAAGTTCATGGACTTCAAACCAGAGATTAAGTTTGAATTTAGCTCCTGCCTCCTACTAGCTGTGTGAACTTGAGCAAGCCGCACAGCTTCCTCAGCTATAAAATGGGTATAAAATTATCTACTTCACAAAGATGGCTATCAATTAACATGTGTCAGCTATCAAGAAAGTAAAATGCCACTCTGATGGGAAAAATATTTGCAAGTCATATGTTTGATAAGAATCCAGTATCCAGAATATATAGTAGGTTTTACAATAAAAAGACAAACCCAATTTAATAATGGGTAAAGGGTTTGGATAGAAATTTCTCCAAAGAATATATACAGATGCAAAGATGTTCTCAAGATCATTAGTCATTAGGGAAATTAAATTATTGAAATGCAAATAAAAACCACAATAAGGTGCCTCTTCACACCCAGTAGGATAACTATATTTAAAAAGGGAAATAAGTGTGGCAAGGATATAGACAAATTGGAGCCTCCATAAATTGCTGGTGGAAATGTAAAATGATGGGACTACTATGGAAAACAGTCTGGCCCTTCCTCACAAAGTTAAACATAAAGCTACACATGACTCAGTAATTCTACTCCTAGTGGAATTCATTTCAAGAAAAATAAAAATATATTCACACAAAACCTTATACATGCATGTTCATAGCAGCATTTTTCATAACAGCTAAAAAGTTTTGTAGAAAGAACACAAATGTCTATCAACTGATGAATGGATAACCCAATGTGGTATATCCCTACTAAGGAACATTATCTAGCCATGAAATCATGCTAATTTGTTATACTATTAAGTCAGACACAAAATGCCATATATTATGATTCCATTTATATGAAATGTCCCAACTAGGCAAATTCATAAACAAATCAGATTAGTGATGCCAGGGGCTTGGGGAGATAGGAATGAGGAGTGACTGTAACAGGTAAAAAAAAAATGTATCTTTTTGGGGGTGATGAAATAGACAGTGAAATTCTATTTTGGATATTCTGGGATTAAAGAGTAGTGATAGTTGCACAACATTGTGAATATACTAAAAAAAAAAAGTGTACACTTTTAAGTGGTGAAAATTATGGTTTATAAATTATACCTCAAAAAATAAATATTAAAAAGTGGAGGAAAGTGTGTCAGATAGTGCCTGAGTTATAGACACTGAATAATTTGCGGAGTTTCCCCTGGCCCCTCATTAAAAATAGTGACTTTAGTATTGAAAATCAAGTCATTCTGAGGATAGAAAGACCATGCTTTCCACCAAGCACTAATCTTCCCTTCCCGTGCGCTGAAGCAGAGGGCTACCGGGCAAGTCTTTCCGATGGTTCCACCAGTTAGACTAAAAAGTTGTTTGTTCAGCCCTACCTCATTTGGCTCAGTGGTTAGAGCTTCGGCCTGTGGACTGAAGGGTCCCTGGTTTAATTCCGGTCAAGGGCTCGCAGGAGGCAGCTGATCAATGATTCTCTCATTATTGATGTTTCTATCTCTCTCTCCATCTCCCTTCCTCTCTGAAATCAATAAAAATATATTGTTTTTTAAAAAGTTGTTTGTGCAATCAAATGATCAGTGGATGGTGACTAAAGAAAAAAATTATTCATATCTTTTGTTCAACTGAATGAATCTGTGGGGACTGTATTAATAAGTCTAGCCAAATATACAAATGATTATCCAGATAACTTGGAGGGGGTAGTAAAAGAATCAGAAAAGGCCTAGAGAATATTAGCACTGCTTTTGCCTAAGGAAAATACTGTGAGCATTGCTTTTGCCAAAGAGATTATGAAAGGAGATAATAAAATCAAATTAAACTTTAGGAAAAATTGGCTTGACAAATAATTCCTCAACTAAAGACTGTGTATTAAAGCAAGGATTAGAGGGAGACAACAAAAATTTCTTATGTGCCAACCATGATTCACTAAATCAGTTACATATGGCTTCACAACCTTCCTCCGCTGCCTTCTCAGCCAAATAACCTAGACCAGTGGTCAGCAAACTGCGGCTCGCGAGCCACATGCAGCTCTTGGGCCCCTTGAGTGTGGCTCTTCCACAAAATACCACAGCCTGGGCGAGTCTATTTTGAAGAAGTGGCGTTAGAAGAAGTTTAAGTTTAAAAAATTTGGCTCTCAAAAGAAATTTCAATCATTGTACTGTTGATATTTGGCTCTGTTGACTAATGAGTTTGCCGACCACTGACCTAGACCAAGTTACCTAATTTCTCCAATCATCTTTCTTCCTCTTATGTAAAATATCCAAGATTTTGATGGAGAGAGGGCGGTGTGCACTCAAGGTGCCTAAGGAGAGGCAGGGGTGGGAAGCACTGGGGGTGGGGGGGAGTAGGGAGACAAGGAAAAGAAGCAGCCAGGAGTCCTGCATTTGGTTGTACCCCCTAAAACCAAAACAGTCATTTTTCCTGAGAGGCACTAGCCCCTTCTAGAAACCGCAGCTCAGGAAAAGGAAAAGAACTCACCCTAGGTAATACAGCCCGCCACACCCTCAGGAGCCCTGCCTGCCACCCCCTGCATCTCCATCCCTGTAGAGGAGACAGCAGCACAGGCCAAGCCTCTGGGTTTGGACAGTCCCAGGAAGCAACCTAAATGTTCACTAGTAGAAAAATTGATTGATAAATTACGGAAGCTTCATGAATGGAATATCCCATAGACATTTCACAATACTCTAATTTAAGTCAAGTAACTAGATCTATATAGATAAATACAATTCAAAGCCATAACGTTGAATGGAAAAAAAAAGTAGCAGAGTGATAGCAAAAACACAATGTTAAAGTTTGTGTAAATTAAAATACACAAATCAATATCATATCACATTTACTAGCAATATATATGTATATAGCCAAATATATATATAGAAACACATTCTAAATAGTATTGCCTCTGGGGATAAAAGTAGAAGTGCAGTGAGAGGTCTAACATGGTACATTAATTGGAGATGCAGAATAAGCAGAGAGAAGATGAAGTAGAAGAAATATTTGAACAGATCATGGCTGAGGATTTTGCAAAACTGAAGGAAGATACTAGATAAAAAGCAATATAATGACAAAAGAAATAGACCAACTGACAATCAGAATAGATTTAAATACACCTTTCTCCATAATTGATAGAGCAAATGCACAAAACATCAGCGAAGACACAGAAAATTTGAACAAAACAAGTAGTGATCATGGCCTACGGGTACGGGTGCGTAGAATACTGTTCTTAATAACTACATGCTAATTGCAATACTCTATTATTTGCACACAGAATCAAGGGGCAATGTCCTACCTTAAGAGTTTAATGGCTCTAAAGCAGCAAGAAGCAGACTTCAATTCTCCCTCTCTGGCTTTTCAGCAGCTGGTGGCCTCTGCAGGAAAATGCAAATGCAAGAGCAGAGTGGTTAAACCTTAGATGCATTTGCATTTACACATTTGCTAATTAAATCACAGGGAAAACCTCATCTTCCCAGCTGAAAATACTCTAACCTGGGAGCTCAGCCTGGGCATAAGCTGTGAGGGCATTGTACTCCTCACATGGAGCAGCACTGTCCAAGAGAAACAGAACATGAGCCAGAATTGAGAGCAACCTATGCAATTTTAATCTTCACGTGAGGACATTTTTCCATTGACTTTTAGAGAGTGGAAGAGAGAGGGAAAGACAGAGAGAGAAATATTGATGTGAGAGAAACACATCGATTGGTTGCCTCCTGCATGCACCCTGACCAGGACCCGTGCTGGGGAGGAGTCTGCAACCAAGGTATGTGCCCTTGACTGGAATCAAACCCAGGACCCTTCAGTCTGCAGGCCGGCACTCATCCACTGAGCCAAACCAGCTAGGGCAACCTATGCATTTTAATTGACTTAAAAACAATAAACAAGTGAAATTTATTTTAATGATATAGTTAGCCCAATGTATCTAAAATATTATCATTTCAATATGCAATCAATTGAGATTTTCACATTCCTATTCCTTTTAAATCTTCAAAATTCAATGTGTATTTTAGACTTACTAGCTATAGGGGAGAAAAAAAATTTTTCCCTCTGCCCTCTTAGGTTGAGTAACTGAGGCCTGCAGATTAAATGACAACTGACAGAGTAACAGGAGAAAGGAGTATAAATTTTACTTCATGATAATATTTTAATCTTTACATGCAGAGAGGCCTTCATAAAAAAGATGTGAAGATCCAAAGCAGTAGTGAGACCTGAGGTCTTAATACCATTTTAATAAAGAGTGATAAGTTATGGAGAAGTAGCTAGACATCAGAAAAGGAGATTGGGCATAGTAAATTGTGGGAAGGTAAATATATGGAGGAAGCTAATTGAAGATAAAAGTTACTTTAGTAATATTTGCTTTTGCAGACTCATCTCCATGCCGCCTTTCCATCTCCAGTAATAATGGTTGTTTTCCTCCTCCAGGGACAGGAGAGGGGAAGTAGAATGCCTTCACAAGGGGAAATTATGCCCAGCTTTTGGGCAGATGGGGTAAGGCAGAGAGCTTGCTGAATCTATTATTTCTCAATTGTCTTGAGATCAAAGAACCATCATGTCAAAGTGGCACATTTGGGGGTGGCATGTTTTGAACTCCCTCACAGCACAACCTAATTTGGACTCAACACGTGTCACCTGCTTCATAGCCACAGTGACTGGTGGCTACTGTATTGGAAGGTGCTGATCTAAAGCTTCTTGGTGTTCCCCAAAGATCAAAGTCTCCAAGTGCAAATGAAACCTGGGACTTAAATCAGGCTATGAGCATAGATTAGGGTTTAGCATAATCTCGAAACCCTGTTATGCTCCAGTAAATGATAGCTACTATTATTATTGTTACTGCTCTTGGGTTGAATAGTTTAAACTTATTTTATATAAAAGTCCACATTTGAATTTTTATACCCTCTATGCTCCATATATACAAAATATCAAAATCTCATTATATATATAATACTTATAAATGCCATGCATATTATTATATTTTACAGCTTTAATGACAGGTATTTTACAGCTTTAATGACATTGAATCGTTTTTACCATGTATCTGATTTTGCCATATCTGCACATCACCTGTACTATTATTTCAGCCTTGTCTTCAAATCACCTTAGTTCTTTAAATTGAATATTTGGGATTTTACCCTCATCCTTAAAAGTCAGTCTTGAAATCAGGAGTTTAATATTTCCTAATGTTAAAATAAATATAGAACTTGTGCCTCTTCTGAAGACATTCCACAGGCAAAAAGAAAACACATCTAACATAGCTTGGGGAGAGGGAATTATGTAATCACTATTTATATAGTGCATCCTGGCTCCACTATCTTCAAGCTCTGTGGCCTTGGTAGGTTACTTAAGCCCTCCAACCATTAGTTGTCTTATCTATAAATGAGATTGGCAAGGGCTTTTGAATATTAGATGAGAGAATGCATACAAAGTCTTGGCACAGTCCCTGGTTTGATTGAATGCCTTGATGAAGAAACATTAGCTCTATCTTTATTATAAGTGATCGATAGTGTACAAAGCATTTCCTGTGTATTATTTTCACAGGCCTTCACTGAAGAAACCAAGGATCATTATTTCTACTTTACAGATAAGAAAACTGTGCCTGATAACTTGTCCAGGGTTAATGGGCCAGGATATAGCAAAGCTGGAGTCGAAGTCAAGTCTGCAGGCACATTCATTGCTACTTCCACTAAACTACATTTGCTGTGGCAGGGGATGCACTTGCCTATTTTTATCATTGCCACCCACTAAAAAAGGAATCTTCCCACTGGCAAAAAAAAAAAAATTTTTTTTAGCAGAGGAAGTTGGAGTCTCATCTTTCATGACCATCAATAAGCAATTCTGGAGCCCCTAGAGGGTGCAAAGCCCTTTTGCCCATGTACAAGTAATATCCACTGCTCTCTTAGCTGACCACAGAGCAGGTCTCTGTGGAATTTATTCTGAGAGCAAACCCTGGAAGGTACACTACAGTGAAGCCATCACTTCAAGTCGGGCTACCTATCACCAGGTGAATTAAAGAATCTGAACAACTTCTCAGGCAATGTGGTTCTGGTGCCTAAAATAGCTTGCTCTGTCAGGTTGGAGGAATGGGGTGGAATGTGCTTCTGGAATGTAATTTTCAAGCTGAGGTCTAAATTTTTTGTTTCACTCTGAAATTGTTGAGGCGCACAGCCTTGGTGTCTTTCATGGAGTGAGGGCAGATCCTGCCTTTCAACAGACCCAAGAAACCTTTCAATGCAAATTTAAGTCAGAAAATCATGCCAGTAAATATTCCTCCAGATATGAGGGGGCTATAAAAAAAAAAGTGGGTCCTGTTCATAAGGATTAAAGACCTGTCACAATCAATGCCACATTTTCTCTGTTTTTCCTCTCCAAGAAGATTTCTATAATTAAACAAAAGTAGAATATGGATTATGGCTGAGGCCGGTTTGCCTCAGTGGATAGAGCGTCAGCCTGCGGACTGAAGGGTCCCAGGTTCGATTCTGGTCAAGGGCATGTACCTTGGTTGAGGGCACATCCCCAGTGGGAGGTGTGCAGGAGGCAGCTGATCAATGCTTCTCTCTCATCGATGTTTCTAACTCTCTATCCCTCTCCCTTCTTCTCTGTAAAAAATCAATAAAATATATTTAAAAAATATATGGATTATGACCAGTCACAACCCATATTTCCAGAAGAGACTCATTTATGAAAATCTAAAAATTTAGAATCTGTAGCACATAACTTAGATTTTAGTATAATTCTCTTTTTTATTGAGTTTATTGGGGTGACACTGGTTAATACAATTATCTAGGCTTCATCTATATATTGTATTGTGTGTTCACCACCCCAAGTCATGTCTCCTCCTTCACCATTTATCCCCCTTTACGCTCTTCTCCGTCTCCCACCACTCTTTCCCTCTGGTAATTCCCATACTGTTTGTTGTCTGTCTGTGAGTTTTTGGGGTGTGTGCGTGTATGTGTGTGTGTGTGTTTGCTTAATCCCTTCACCATTTTCATCCAGCCCCCAAACACCCATCCCCTCTGACAGATATCAGTATAATACTCTTTTTAAAAGTATTTATGTGTTGGCCAGCTCCCCAACAAAAATGTAAATTCTACTGAGGCACATATTTTAGGAAGGTCTATTGTTGAGTGGGGGAAAAAGAAGTTGATTCCAAAATGACTTGTTCCATATGATCCTGTTTCTGTAAAACAGCAGCTACATCTTAAATATCAATTTTATTTATATATCCCTATTGGGAAAAGATTACATTAAAATGTTAACAGTGTCCCCTTGGGGGGGTGGTGCAGATATTTTGTTTTAGATATAGTTTTATATTCTACTTCTAACAACAAGCACGTTATTTGTAGTATGTTTTCAAACTATCTACATTAATAAAAGAAAAACATGCAAATTGACCGTACCTCTGCCACACCCACAAACCATGCCCACCAGCCAATCAGGAGCGAGTATGCAAATTAACCCAACCAAGATGGTGGTAGCCATGGAGCTGGAGCGAGCAGGAGTCTTGAGTTGCCCCGGCGATGGAGGAAACCAAGCTTCCCACCCGCCCTGGCCAGCCCTGGCCTCTGCTCAAGGCTACAAAGTTTTAATTATAGAAGGTAAATAAATCCCAGATACCTGCTTCCAGCCAGCCCTGGCCTCCACTCAAGGAGGGGGGCTGGTAGCATGGGTTGCCAGGGACAACCTAGGCTACCAGCTGGCCCTGGCCTCCGCTCAAGGCTGCAAAGTTCCAATTATAGAAGATAAATAAATCCCAGATACTTGCTTCCAGCCGGCCCTGGCCTCCGCTCAAGGAGGCACTGAAAAAAACAAAAAAGAAAGAAAGAAAGGAGGGGCTGGGAGCTTGAGTCGCCAGGGGGTGATCAGGCCAGGATGGGACGGCAGTTGTGGGTGATCAGGCTGGTGGGGGGTGGGCTGTTGGGGTTAAGCAGATCAGCAGGGGGGCCAGTTGGGGGTGAGCAGGCTGTCAGTGGGGGTCAGTTGGAGGTGATTAGGACAGCGGGGGGGGCGCAGTTTGGAGCAAGCAGGCCAGCAGGGGGGAAGTTGGGGGCAAGCAGGCCAGTGGGGAGGGGAGGTGGGGCAATCAGGCCAGCAGGGGGGCAGTTGGGGGTGAGCAGGCTGGCACGGAGGGCAGTTGGGGGTGATCAGGCTGGTGGGGGTGCATTTGGGGGCAAGCAAGCTGGCAGTAATGGGCAGTTGGGGGCGAGCAGGCCGGCAGGCAGAGTGGTTAGGGGCAATCAGGCAGGCAGGCAGGTGAGTGGCTGGAGTCAGCAGTCCCGGATTGTGAGAGGGATGTCCAACTGCTGGTTTAGGCCCAATCCCTGTAAACCAGCAGTAGGACATCCTTCGAGGGGTCCCAGATTGGAGAGGGTGCAGGCTGGGCTGAAGAACACCCCCCTTCTGCCCCCATGCACGAATTTCATGCACCAGGCCACTAGTTTAAAAATAACAACCCAGAAGCACCTTGTCAACTTGGTGATGTGTAGAGAGCCAGCTCCCACATGGACAGCAGGGCAGAAGGAGGATGCCAAATAGTCCGTCCAACCCAATGGTACAGCACATGTCTGGGACCAAGACATCTACACAGATCTCCATCATAAGTGAGACTCCAGGAGGAACATAGGCTAGTTTAGTTGGGAACTACTAATGAGCTCTTCACTAACCAGGAATTCTGGTGGCCTGACTGACGTCATTCTCATGACCTAGCCTAGTCATGTGGGACCATTTCCTCACCCTCTCTAATGAGGATAATGTGTCTATTTCACAGGCCTGACTATGTGAGGATGAGCTAAGGTATTGCACGTGGGATGCTCAGCCTGGTAACTGGAACAGAGAGAGGTGTGTCAAGACTAGGAGCTGTCTGTCTGTAGCCAGGCCTGAGCCCAGTTTCTCTCCTGCCCCCAGAGAGGGGAAGAGGAGACATTAACTCCAAATCCCCAAATTCCCCCTCTCTCTCTTTTAAGTAGTACAGGATAATTTTGAAACCCCTCCCTGCACCAGCTTAAAATTCTCAAGTGTGACTGCTGAGCCTGGAGTTTCTGTTAAGATTAGAGATTGTAAACAACAACAACAAAAAAGAATCATTCAGAAAAACTAACTTACTCTCGGCCATAAAGGTCAAGAGCTCAAAAGCTGAATTTATTCTGTTCACAGTGAGAAAATTAAAATTTTGATAACAGAGAGCCCTAAAGATGGATAATGCAAATCCATCAAGGAGAAAGTAATTGTCTTAGAAGAAAGTTCTCCATAATAATAATGGCTAGGCTTAGCGAAGCTAATGTAACCAAATTCACATAGATAGGAAGAGGTGGTAGTGGGATTTGAAGTGTGTTTGATTCCATCAGCTTCCTTTTCTTATTACAGTTATAAAATCCTCAGGTTTGAAATGAATGTTAGAGGCTATCTAGTCAGTTTCCTCATCCCTAAGAAAATACAGATAATATTAAATCCAGGAATTGTGCTCCAGTTTATAAATATGTTCATAAAAATATAATTAGGGTTTGCCAGATTTAGGAATTAAAATATATAAGAAGCCCTGTAAATTGGAATTAGAGATAACTAACATATAATTTCAGTATTAGTGCACAGACATACACACACAAAAAAATTTTTTTTGTAAAATTAAAATTGAATGAGTGTCCTGTATTTTATCTGGCAACCCTAAATATATTACCCAGGCATTCTACATATGGTCTAACCAAAAGAATAGGTTTTCTTGCAATGTTGAAAGGTGTTAATTCAAGGCAAAGGGGTGATGACCCTTTATGGTTTTTAACTTGTGAAACACTGGTGAACCACTCTACACTTGACTAACTTCCTCTGATTTCAGTCCTCCCAAACTGACACTCAAAGAAATTGTGCTACTTTCTCAATGTCACACAGCCAGTAAATTAAAAAAATCTGACATTTAAATCTCCATAATCTAATGGTGCTGGTACTTTACAACGATTGCTAAGAATGGTAAGTGCAACTATAACTTACTAGTGGCTCCGATGTTTGTCGGGCACTGTATTAGAAGTGCACAGCACCTCTTCCTTTCTATGAGGACGGACGTCTGCCCAGAAAAGGTTCTCACTGAATAATACTGCTTAGAATGTTTCTCTCCCAAAAATTCAGCCCTAATTCCAAAATGTTAGCGACTAACTGAGTTGAATAGTAGCACATTCTAAATAATTTAATACAAAAGTTGACCAATTCCTGGGAAGTTACTTGGAAAGCCACTGTCTATTATTATTTACACATGTGTCTCTTATCTTAGGCTTTAAGACCCTTGAGGACAGAGAAAATGTCTTGCCCACCATTGTTTCAACCTTCATTGAGGCTGACACCAGCACTTTGCAAAAAGAAAGGATTAAAAGTTAAATGGATGAGCAGAAGTCTAGAGAGTATCAGTTTAAAATTCCTGAAGAGATGAGAAGGTATCCTTTTTTTTTTTTTTTAATCACAGAGAGTAGAAATAGCTCAATCAGTAAGTAGTGCTAGTCTATAGAATTAACCTTCTTTCACTAAACTGTTGCTTAAAAATTTATTCTTTGAAAAGGGAGAAAAGGAGGAAGGAGATAAAGGCCTTCATTTAATTAAGCGGTATTATGGTTCTTCAATAGAAAACTCACTTCATTGTGCAGCTGACAAAACATATGCAGAGTGATCCCAGGAAGACCCTGTCTGCCACCATTGCCACAGAAAGTTTTGTTGTTAAGAGACTTTAAGTGCTCAGTGTTTGAGTGTGGTCCCGGGAACCAAGAGGTCACTGGTTAGATTCCCAGGCAGGGCATATGCCCGTGTTGCAGGCTTGATCCCCAGTAGGGGGTGTGCAGAAGACAGTCAATAGATGATGTTTCATTCTCATTGATGTTTCTATCTCTCATTCCCTCTCCCTTCCTCTCTTTCTCAAAAACATATTTTAAAAAAATAAAAGAGACTTTAAACACTTGGTTAATAGTAAATACTCAGAGATGGCTGAACTGAGGGACATGATCAGCAAAGCTTACTAATGATAAACCAGGACCACTTTACTTCTCGGGTACCGAAAAGCATAGCAGAGAAGAGGGGAGGGGAGAAACAGAGCAAAGGAAAAGGCAGTAACAAGTACCATGGGAAAAAAGAAATGAATTCAGTACGGGGCAAGAGGGCAAATTCTAACCCCAACTTGGCAACCTGCTAGGGACAGAATTTGATGAGGTTCTTTTCTCCCTGGGCCTCAGTTTCCCAATCTGTAAAAAAAAAAAAAAAAAAAGCAGCATTAGGCTCAGAACTGCATTTCCCAGAAGAAGAATGTATTCCCTGGATCCACAGGATATCATTAGGTGGTATACAAAAAAAAAAAAAAAAAAATTAAATGCATTTCTGTAGTTAATTTTGAAAAGTGCAGGATTAAGCAAAACAAAATGGGGTTTCTTTAGTTCAGAATTTTCAGTGCCTTTGAAGTTCAAATGTCCTTTCTTTTTTCATATTTAAAGAGGGATAACAATGCCTACTCCATAAAGTTCTTGTGAGAATTAAATAAATCAGTTCTAAAGCTAAATAGTTGTTAGCATTCATTGTTATGGCTATCATCATCCTCGTTATTAATCTGGCAAGGGGGGTGGTATGTAGAATATTGGAATATTGCATCTTCCAAGCCTAGAAAATGCTAGACATGCCTTATTTCTTCATTTATTTGTTGAGTGTCTCATTGGGGACTAATAGTGCCCATTATACCATCTGAGAAATTTTTATCTGTAATGATCCCAAAGCCTCATCCATCTCTGATACCTATGACCCCATTGTAAATCAAGCTTCTAAACAGTCTGCCATGTCCTTAGGAAAAGTGCTAAAGACCACAATAAGTGAAATTTGTTGAATGAGCAAACAAACTAATGAATTTTAAGTTGAGAACCTACAAACTCCACCCAGTTCGCATGCCCGGACTGCCTCCCAGCCAGAAGAGTTTTGCAGAGCAGTGGTTCTGATGTTCCAGAAGAGAAATAGGAACTTCAGTATACCTGCAAATGCTCAGTGCCATCCCCTCCCAGGCTAATTTGCCCATAATCATCCAAATCATTAGCTGTTTCATTCATTCGCTCATTTATTCATTCCTTTAGCAAATAGCGACCAAATTTCCCTTATGTTCCAAGCATTGTTCCAGCAATGAGGAGATTACCATGATGAATCATTCATAGAGCTGGCCTTCACAGTAATTACAGTCTCCTTGAAGAGAAAAAATATGTACAGTAATGGTAATTGAAGATGAGTAGTGCTGAGAGCGGCCACAGTTTAATGCAGTCACGGATTACAGTCAGCTTTGAGAAGCAGGAGCGTCTTCAGGGGGAAAGCACGTGGCATGTAAAGTGGACCTTGAAGGGCCTGGGCAGCTGGACATTTCAGGCAGAAGAAACTTGTGGGCAAAGAATCAACACCACAGCATGCTAAACACCTGGATCATATCTGTGGCCAACCACGTGCACAGCCCAGAGTGTGTGAAACCCTGGAGTCCCATCCCAGGTGTGGCACATGCTGGTCACTTGGATTGAGCAAGCAGCCTCTCCTATTTTCATTATTATTTTTAAAACGTGGATATTAATGTGAAAAGAATAAACACTAGTAATAATTAAAATTTATTTAGCCCTTGCAAAGTGCCAGGCAGTATTTTAAGTAACTTGACCAAATCAAAGAGGAATGAGGATGGAAGCCCAGATTCATTCCCAATTCTTTCTGACTACAGACCCAGGCCAAATCCTGATCATTGTACTATTATTTCCATCTCACCAGTGAAGGAACGGAAGCCCAAAAAAGTTAAAAAACTTGATAGCTCGAGGTCACACAGCTAGTAAATGGCGGAGCTGGGGTCAGACTTACGCCTGTCTGATTTGCCAGCCTGTGGGCTGAAGGCCCAGGATGCTCTTATACCAACAGCACCAGCAGCAAATGTGCTTAGAAATAACTGTGAGCTAGTCACTACTTTAATAGTTTACAAAGATTAATTCATTTAGTCCTTACAAAGACCCTATGAAGTACAGATGACAAAAGTGAAAGGTACAGATGTTAGGTAACTAACCCAGAGTCACACAGCTAAGCTATTAGGTTTTCAAGTCTGAACTCTTAACCCTCTTTTACCAAAAAAAAAAAAAAAGGAAGAACAGGATGGGGGAGGATGTTGAATATTCAGAAACCCTCTTCACTCACTCAGAAGATACTTCTTTTTTCCTTCAATTACAGTTGATATTCAATATTATTTTATATTAGTTTCAGGTGTAAAGCATAGTGGTTAGACATTTATATAATTTACAGTGATCCCCCCAATAAGTCTAATACCTACCTGGCACCATACATAGTTATTACAATATTATTGACTATATTCCCTATGCTGTACCTAAGACATTTAAATGATCTAAATTTCAAGGCTAACATGTCTGCCATGCAAAGTGTTCCACTGGGAATTATTCCTTCCCTGATCTGGATCATTCATAATTTCATTACATGAACTGAGTAGGAGTTGGGGAAAGATTTCATTAAATGAACGACGTGGAACTTTCCATGTGTTCAAATTGACTTTGTTTATATGCACCCTCAGAGAAGACATTTCCAATCTTTAGAATAGGAGCAGATGTACCCTGTGTGTAACTGCATTTGTGAGCATGCACACAATATGGAAAAAAGAGAGTGGAGTCCAGCTGGCATGGCTCAGTGGTTGAACATCAACCCAGGAACCAGGAGGTCACGGTTTGATTCCCAGGCAGGGCACATGCCCGGGTTGTGGGATCAATCCCCATTGTGGGGCATGTAGGAGGCAGCCGATCAATGATTCTCTCTCATCATTGATGTTTCTCTCTCTTTATCCCTCTCCCTTCCTTTCTGAAATCAATAAACATATATTTAAAAAAAGAGAGAGAGAGAATGGAGGTAGCGATTAAAAGTCTGATAGCCAAGTTACAAGATACACCTTAAAATAAGAAGAGATTAGGGTATCCAAAGCTTAACTGAAAGAAGCCCTGTGGAGCCTTTTTACTTCTACCATTTGATGTTTTGTAACCTTCTTTTTAAAGGCACCTATCATTTCAAATGCGGTGGGCATTTTCTTAAGCTACAAATGATCCATTAGCTCTTAGAATTAAAAGATGCCAATAATTGTCAGATAATCTGTCTCATTTAAACTATTTCCTGCTGCTCTCTTTGGTTTGTTTTTATTCAGAGTGTGAAAAATGCCTAGCAGGCGGACTTTCAGTTGAAAACGAAAGGAAAGATGTATTTTGGCTAATTGCTTTGTGCAGGAGTTGGTTAGGAAATAAGTAGCATCAAATGGCGAGGTAAGTGTACAATTAATGACAACTGGGTAGGAATTAAAAGGTAGAAAAATATGACAGTGAGTCTAAGCTTATAGCATGAAAATAAACACTACACTCTAGAGGCAACGTCCTCTGCCTCCTTGTTTTATACCTTGAGTCTTTTTCAATTAGTTGCAGGTCATGGAAAAACAAAAAGCAAATCTATCATCCATCTTTTACTTCCATTTGGAACTGCGAGATGAAATTGTTCTTGGTAGAAATAAACAAGGTCATTTTCAAAGCTTATTCTACATAGAGTACATATAAAATGTCAATAATGATATTTATTCAATATATTAACATTAACTCACAATTCCTGAGAGTTACTCTGTGCCACACACTGTGCTAGTTTTACAAGCATTAGCTCATTCAGTCCTCACAATTTATAAGGATGAATGCTGTTAATCAATGTGGAAACCATGGCTGAAAGGGGTTAAGTAATTTATCAAAAGTCATACAGATTATTAGTAGTAAAGCAGATTCCAGCCCATGGCCATCTGACCAAACACCTGTTCTCTTCATAGCCACTCTGCATGGCAGTTCCGCCTGCTGTTATTTCTCCCGGCTTAAGCAATTCTCTTGAAAGAGCAGAGACCCGATAATGGCAATATTGCCTGATGCATGAAGTGGGGCTTCTCAAGCTGGAGCCTCTGGAACACAGGGAAGTGCCTGGGGCTCCAAAGTCATAGGGTTTTGAATGATGTCTATCCTGGAATATTATAGCTAGTCAACCGGCATTTGAAAACGTTATTTTTACATTAAAACACATATTATAAAGAAGTCACATGAATTTTTAAGGTAAAACATGATGAGGATTCAAAGAAATGTTGGGTTCAGGTGTATCTCCCAGAAGGGCTAAACCCACACCCAGAAGCCAACCTCCCCCACCCTTCTCCTAGTGGTAGCACCACGACTGTCCTCTAGGAACCACCCTTCTTATACTTTCTTGCACAGTGACTCCATGGTTAACTCCATTTCTGGCTCTAATGAAAGCCTATGCTCCAGGCCTGACCAATGGGACCCAATAACAGATCGTCAGAAATGAGACATTCTTTTGTCTGGACTTGAAGCTGGGAGGATGAGTGCCTGGAGCTGCTTCGGGCCATCTGACCACTACACGAACAGAACTTGCCTGAGAATGGCGACAACACAGAGTAAATGAGGGCCAAGGGATGGAGCACCACCAAGTCCTGCTGAAGCAGTTTGAGGAAGCATGCCTGAGGCAACTCCTGACTCATTCGTTATGCGAGCCAGTGCATTCATTTTTTGAGTAAATATGCTTGTGCTCTGCCTACGGCCAAAAGTATCCTAATACTATCTCTATCAATGCCTCCCATCATTATAGAAACTCAGATGTTAATTTGTTGGCCATGAGATGGAGAGACAAATCCATGGCTGGTGGGAGGGTTTCTCCAAACTAGTTCATCTGTACATCTTGGGAGAGAAAGGCCCAGAACCTCAGAGGAAGAAGAAGTTCATGAAAATGAATAGCCAGGACCCTCTATTTACATAATATATAAATCAAGCACCAAAATAAAATAAAATAAATGATATATTGAGAAAATGGGCAGGAATCCCAGAATAATTTTTCCTGTTTCTATCATAATGTGATGGTGGATATGCCTGCGTAGGAATGACCTATGAGGTGAGACAAAGAGGATAAATGTGACTTATCCTACCCTCTAAGGAAATCATTGGCCTTTGTAGCAAAAAAGAAAAGAAAATTTAGGAATAATGACCATATATAAATGTATTTATACACCTTCTTCAAATGACCTGAGTCTAAAATTGGTTATAGTTTTCTTCATTGGGTCTCCTTAACTGGGAAACTTGCTACCTTTTAATTCTACAGAAGTGGAGATGTGTCAAAGACCAATGCCAAAGAAAGTCAAGAGCTCTGAGGTCTACATCTCCCCTCTGCTCATTATTGCCATGTGGTCTTAGGAAAGTCATTGGCCCTTTTGACCTTGAGGTTATTCCAGAATTTGGCTACAATGTAATGATCTTAGCTTCCTTCCCAGTAGTCAACACACTCTCATCACCTTTGCCAGACCAGTATCCCCTGTCCTCACATTTCCAGATTCCTTCACACTGGCTATTCACCTACCTGTCCCAACCTTGCCTCCCTTGCAGCACCTATCTCAAGCCCTAACTACTCCACAAAGTCCTTCCTGTCATAATTTACACTTATCTCTCTTTTCTGAGTTTTCAGAGCACAGAATATCAAGGAGGGTGTTAAAATGTCATCTAGTCTAATCCTACCCCCTTCCACCCAATCTGTGTTTATGTACTTACCAATGCAAAGTCTAATGCCTGTGGGGTGACCTGAAATTCATATAAATGCATGAGGAGTGTGGTGGGGTGTAAGACACTGGGATGGAGGTGTGTAATTGAAAGTGACACTTGCCTAGGTACCGTGATTTCTAAAATATTACACCTACATAATAGCACACCAAATGGAAATGCAACAATGTCAGGTGCATGGACAACCACGCTAGACCCTGACTTTCATCACCTGATTCATGACATGGTCATGAACCCCAAGTGAAAATTAATTATGTGAAGTGTGCTATTTCCTGTTCTGTTTTATTTCAGCTCTACTAGAAATCCTTCATTAGGAATCAGTTAATACCTGGAGTCTCTGCTACATTAGGCAAGGGACCCCACAGGTGCACAATCAGGGCTGGGGAGGGATGCAGGAAGTTGGCTAGCCGGGGAAGGATTGTAGGAGGGCTCCAGGGCATAGCTGGCCCATCTTGCTCAGTCCTGATTGGCTGGACCCCAGCAGCAAGGTAACCTACCAGTCAGAGTGTCTGCCTCCTGGTGGCCAGAGCACATCATAGCGAGTGGTTGAGCAGCCTTAGCATATCATTAGCATATTACGCTTTGATTGGTTGAACAGCCCACCGGACGACCGGACACTTAGGATTATTAGGCTTTTATTATATAGGATTTACAGGCCATACAAAATTAACAACTTAAAAATTAGCCTGCTATTTTTGGTCAAACATTTAATTAACCACCCCTAATGCCTTGGCAGGGCCAGACCAAATGATTTTGCGGGCCTTACATGGTCCACAGGCCCAATGTTCCCCACCTCTGGTTTAGAGGCTGATTTTCTGTACTTGACTCATGCACTCTGTACCCTTGACCATGAGAACATCTTGTTTGAAGAGAATTTCTTTGGAGGCCTTTTTTTAGAAAAATGACAAATGAAGCAGTGAGGCAATTAAATCCAAAATGCTCACCCACAGGATGTGGAAAAGGATCTCTCATTTCACTCAGAAATGTTGATTGTGGTATGATTTTTTTGTTGTTTTGGTGTGTCTGCAAAGTAAAAATTCCTCAAGCATTCATCTCCCAGCAATTATCCAGAAATGTTGCAATTAAGTTTTCTCCCCCCCTCCACGCACCCCCCCCCCCCCGCCCCGAGCTGTTAAAGTGTCAGGAGGAAAAAAAAAAATAAACCACACTAAATCCACTTACACAAGGCAGGTTAAAGAAAAACCTTAAGTGCTAGGACCAAAATTATGTCAGTGATTCTCAGCTTCCATTTGATCATTTGACTGGTTTCCTCTCGTTGCGTGCATGAAGTTTTTGCATCTATGCTATCAGCCAGGTTAGGTCCTATGTCTTGAGTGAAGCTCACTGAAGTCAAAGCAACCAACCAGCCCCGAGAATGCAGACCTCAGAAATCTCCAGCATCCCCAGTGAGTGACCAAGGGACAGAGCATGCTCACTCACTTTCTGTTGCTAAAAATGAAGTGAAGTAACTTTTAAGTTTTCATAAACTCTCTTAAAGAGAAACAGCTATATCCATGCCTGGAACAGAGTTGACACTACAAATGAGTGTTGAGTGACCATATAATTTCCTAACAGGTTTTATGCTTGGTAGTTCTGTAAAAGGAAAGAAAACAGAGGTAGGGAATGTATAAATTAATAATCAAATCATTTATTGTACTGTGGAATATAAATGAGGGTTGCCATTATTTTGTTAAAGTTGTATCCACATGGGTTTGTGTTAATGAGTTTACTCAATAAAAAAAAATAATCAGAAAATTTCCCCAGAACATCTTATCTCCTGTGCATAAGCTCATTAACATCAAGAAATAAAGCTTGACACTCTGGGGAAAAAAACTGACACATTTAGGCTATTAATAATTATGAAAATAGCAATATTTATCAAGTACTTATCATGTTCAGAAAACTTGATATGTACTAGGTGTACCAGTTAATAGTGCAGATTTTTTTCAATAGATGGAGTTACACATATGTTGATATATGTGATTTGATATGTATGCTATTTTGTTGTATTGACAGCAAGCTTCAAAACTTCATATGTCAAATTTTCTGAAGGTGTTAACATCATATATATTTTTACGGTTAAAAATGTCAAATTTCATGCCAAAAAAAGAGCATTTGCAGGAAGTTTTAATTCATTACTTTATTTTGAAGAAAAAGTTATTGTATACTTCAGGAAGCTTATGGTGAACATGCTCCATCTCAAGATACTTGTGAATGTTGGTTTAAATGTGATGATTTCGATGTGAAAGACAACGTCCAGGTCAACCAAAAAAGTTTGAAGACCAACAATTACAAGCATTATTGGAATGAAGATGTGTGTCAAACTCAAAAACAACTTGCAGGAAGATTAAATGTTGCTCAGCAAACAATTTTCGACTGTTTATAAGCAATGGGAAAGATTTTAAAGGAAGGAAAATGGGTGCCACATCAACTGAATGAAAGACAAATGGAAAACTGAAAAGTCATCAGTAAAATGTTGCTTCAATGGCACGAAAGAAAGTCTTTTTTGCATCGAATTGTGACTGGCGATGAAAAGTGCATTTATTTTGAGAATCCCAAATGCACAAAATCATGGGTTGATCCAGGTCAACCATCAACATCGACTGCAAGGTCAAATCTCTTTGCAAAGAAGACAATGCTCTGCATTTGGTGGGATCAGGAAGATGTGGTGTATTATGAGCTTCTAAAACCAGGTGAAACCATTAATACTGATCGCTACCGACAACAAATAATCCATTTGAGCCACGCTTTGATCGTGAAACGACCAGAATGTGCCAGAAGACACGGCAAAGTAATTTTGCTTCATGATGACGCACCATCACACACTTCAAAACCAGTTAAAGACACGTTAAAAGATCCTGCCTGGGAAGTATTAACCCACCCGCCGTATTCACCAGACCTTGTCCTTCAGATTACCACTTGTTCTGATCAATGGCACACACACTTTCTGAGCAGCAATTCAAAATATACAAAGAAGTGAAAAATTGGGTCTCTGAATGGTTTGCCTCAAAACAAGAAAAGTTCTATTGGGACGGTATCCACAAATTACCTGAAAGATGGGGGAAATGTGTAGCTAGCAATGGACATTACTTTGAATAAAGCACTTTTGATGTTTCTCTTGAAATTATTGTGTTTTCTTTTATTACAAAATCCGCATTATTAACTGGTATACCTTGTATTTCTGCAATTAATCCTCCTAGCAATCATTTAAAATAACATTCTATCCACCATTTTACAGGTGAGAAAACTGATACAAATACAGGTTAAGTATCTTACCCATAAGTACATGATTATTAAATAGTATAAACTCAGACAGCCTAAGTGCAGAGATGGCAAGCATAAACATTCCATTTTTTAAAAATCCCACTTTCACTGCATCAAACTGGTGCCCCAGGGACCAGCCTTCATGGGACATTTGTGTTCTTAAAGTAGCAACTATCATTAATTCACAAATCAGCATCTCCAAGACTATCTTCCATGGGATACAATTGTTCTCTCAGATATAATTTATTAGCAGAGCATTTTGGTCAATTACATTTTGGAAATTTGGACATAAGCCCAGTCAAACAGGTTGCTCTATTGCAGGACTCCTCAGAGTCTTTAACATGCCAAAGTGCATGCATTTAAGATAAAATGTAAACTCTGTGGCATTGCCTACCAGACCCATCATGATCTGGCTTCTGCAGATCTTCCAGAACCCCAGGCCCTGCACTCCCTCCAATATCCATGCCCCAATTATGCTCCTCCCACTTTCAGTTGCTCCCACCAGCCATCTCTATGTTGCTCCCTATACTCTTCCTGCTCTTTGCATGGCTGACTCCTTCTCCCTCTCACCTTCCAGGTTTCAGCTGAAATCTCAATACCTTCAGAAAGCTTTCCCCACCAACCTATCTGAAACCCATATGGCCCATCCCAGTTGTCCTTGTCCTATTACCTTTTTTATTTCCTTCACACACCTTGTTCATTTATTTACTTGACTATTGACCTTTTTCCAAATAAAAGGCCCATGCAGACATGAGGACACAAGGTCCAGAAAGATAAGGTCACTACCTTATTCAGTGCTGGATCCTCACTACTTAGCACAATCCCTGACACTTGCAGATGCCCAGAAAATGTTTGTCAAATGATTGAGTAAATTTCTAAGACATAGACCCAATTTATCCTACTTCCTAAACCATTCTACCATACAACTACTCTCTTCCCCTGTTTAATATCTATTATATCTCACCGAAACATTCTACTCCACAGAATAGTTAAGGGCAAAACTAAGCCAAATAAAGTCTCACTATTATTCAAAACAAAGGAAAAATTAAATTATCCTATTTCTGGCCTACCTTAAAATAGCTATTCGTTAAAATTAATATTGTGGGATATTTCTGATGAAATTTTTATATGCATCTAATTAGTATAATTATATCCCATTAGATTAATTAAATATGTCCAGCACTTTTTATGGTTTAAAGAATAAAGGATTTTTCCATCCTCAAAAATGCACCTAGGTCAAGTGATAACTCTAGAAGTGATGTTTTAAATATAAACAGATTTATTAAAACTCCTGAATTCCCTTGTATGTTAGCCCAGGCCCTACAACAAAGACACACTAAAATAGATGTTGTGGGTTGAACTGTGGCCCCTAAAAAGATTTTAAAGTCCTAATCCCCAGTATCTATGAAAATGATTTTCTTGGGAATTAATATCTTTGCAGATAACCAAGTTAAATTGAGGTTATTGGGTTGGGCCCTAATCTGCCTGCGTCCTTATTTTTAAAAAAGGGATATTTAGACACAAAGTCAGAAATGTACAGAGGAAAGATGATGTACAGACACACAGAAAAGACCATCTACAATCTGAGGAACACCTGAAGCTACCAGAAGCTAGGAGAGAATCTGGAACATGCCCTCAGAAACAAACAAAATCTTGATCTTGGCTTCTAGCCTCCAGAAATGTGAGACAATAAGTTTATGTTTAAGCCACCCAATCTGTGGCCTAACGTTATTCGAATACTTTTATTCAAAGTCATTTCATTATAACACTGATGAGATGCTGTAGGAACTTTATTCTTATTTACTAGTATATCAATTAGCCTATAGTAAAATTGCCTTTGTTATATGTCATTTTGCTTAAAATTGCAGAACCTATCCATGACATTAACTGAGGACTTACTGTCCTTTTTAAGGCAACCCTAGGAAACTAATACAATAGATTAGACCTGTAAGAGATTAATTTTCCTAAAATTAATCAGAGTGCCATGCAGGTCTATTCTTTATGAATCACAGGAGGGTGTGGGGGGAGGGAGGAAAGGGTGGTTGGTTAAGTTGAAGAGCCTTACATTGCATTTCAATTCTAAGAAAGTTTGGCAAAGGAGATGGGGAGTCCTTAAACTGAATTTGCCCACCAGAGAAGTCGCATGCCTCCCAGGAATGGCCCACATTGGTGTCTTTGTCATGCTCAGTCACAGCCCATGGGAAGTGTGACTTTAGTACCAATGCAGTGATAAATTTCAGAGCATGGCAGTTGGGATAGTCAGAGACCTGCGTGATGCATTTTCACTCCCTCCACACTCTTGCCTTGCTTATACCGTTGAGATCTTGCTGAAAGTTAATCTAAGATAGATTTTTGGAATCCTTTTAAGGAAGTTATGTACATAATAGTTAAGAACTTGCCTCCTCAGTCAGACCGCCTAGACCTAGGCATTAGTTCTGGTGCTGCTACTCACCAGCTGTGCAATTTCGGTCGGTTAATTAACCTCTTTGGACCTCAATTTCCTCTTCTATAAAATGGAATTAATACTAGAAATAATTATAATAGCAACTAACTCAGGTCATTATGAATTCTAAATTAAATAACATAGGAAAAATGTTCATCATAGTTTCTGGCACATTATTAGTAACCAATACAAAGTAATCCATGGTTATTAACCATCATTATTATCATAAATATTATTGATGCAGGAAACATCTTGGAGGTTTACTTTGTGTGTTTGTTTTGCCTGCCTCACATTGCTTAACATTTTTTAAAATAATAGAACTAGTCTTTCCTCACCACCTTCCTGCTCTGAGACAGTTGTAGCTCCTAGAGCTAGCCAATTAAAGGGCCCCATTCCCCAGCCACCATCAATTAGACCATCATGCATGGTGATGTATCCTAAGTGGGCCTAATTGGGGTCATCCTCTATACCCAAGTTCCCAGGGAAGAGGCTCTTTTTTATAAGAGTTGTAAACTGTGGGATGTGACATCCTAATTCTACATTAGCTTGTGCTACTCTCTCCCTTGTTCACTACCTTCCAGACACACAGGCCTTCTTTCAGCTCCTCAGATCTCATAAATTCTATCCTGTTTGAGGCCGTTGTCCAGAATGCCCTTTTCTCTTCCCCTGTCCACCCTGCACTTGGTCAGCTCTTCCTTCAAATCTTGGCTTGGCCTTCTTTAGAGAGGTCTTGTACCTTCCCTGAGGTCTCTAAAGCATCACTGAGTCAGTGTATCCAAACCCATGATCATCTCCCCAAGCCTGATCCTCTAGCTCTGTGAACATACCCACTATTTGTAGAGTTATGCAAGCTAGAATCACCAGTCTTGATCTGCCAGTGATCATCATGCCTACCTTGTGGGTAGAGCCATCTGAGAGCTGAAGAAGCAGAACCCTGGCCCCAGCTGTGACTGGACTTGCTGAGCCAATAGATCTGCTTTTCTTCTTAAGCTAGGTTGAGCAAGGCTTCTATCACTACAGCCAAAACAGTTTAAGCTAATAAATGTATTATCATTATCACCAATGTGCTTGTTGTTAATATTGTTATCTAGTATTTGAAAAAGGAGCGAGCCCACCTCTCCAGAAGGTGTACATGTGAACTCATTGGCAGACCATGGAGTAGTCTTGATGACAAGTCAGAGCTTCAATCAGATAAATGGGTTGAGGAGCTGGAACATCAGAGGTAAGCTTTCTCACTCAGGTTTCATTGCCCTTAACCTTCAGCAGGGCTCATTTTTCACATTCACCAAAACCATTTCACTAAACTTTGAGTACTCTATTCATCCATCCACCTGGGTGTCACTGGGAATGATTTAGAAGGATTACAAATCTCTGTGCCTTTCCATTGCCCTTAGAATTAAAGAAACACTAGCCTGAGATCTCAGGGCAGCAAGAACTAGGAATGTCATGAGTCCAATTTCTATTGGGGGATAAATATGACAAGAGGAAGCCGGATGGCACTCATGACCTAGGCTAAGCACATTCAAATATCTGGCCACAGTGATCAACTCATCAATGAGCTTGCAACCTCAGTGTGACCAGTCAATTTTAGAATCACAGGATATTTGCTGGCTATGCTGAGGGTAAATGAATAAGTATGAAACCACAGGAGCCTATCATAACCATCCTGGGACCCCAAGGTCAATCAGCCTCCAGATGCAGTTGAACCTGGGGAAGAAAGAGTAGAAATGGAGACCTTGGCCTCTGCCACATTGTTGAAATAATAGATCAAGCCTCCCCTGGAACCAGATACTCCTGGATTTTTTAGTTACTTGAATCAATAAATTTCCTTACAATTTAAGCTTGTGTCACAGGGTTTTCTATAACTTGCAACCAAAGCATCCTAAGAAACTTATTTTTATATGCATATTCTTTTTCCTAAAAGAAGAGCCAAAATTTCCATCATGTTCTCAAGATATCTGTGATCCCAAAGAACTATTTTAACATCTTGGACTCAAGAACTTATAAGGTTTGTTACAATGTTAGCATTCTGTGATCTTCCAGTTGATTTTGTTTTAAATTCCAAGCTTTGCTGATAATGCATAAAGCTAGGTAATATAAAGATATGTTTTCAAATAAAATTGGACTTTTCTATTATAATAAGAAGCATACTTAGAAAAAATGTTTGAAAACACAAAAAAGGTATAAAATAACAAAGAGATAGCTACTATTTATATTTGGGATTATTTTTCTATGTATTTTTATTTATCATTTTAGGGAAGTTTTAATATGATTAAGCTCATACTATTTATATCCAATTTCCTATCTGGCATTTTTGTCACTTAACATTATAGCAAAGCATTTTTCCATGTTATTAGAAACCATTTGTAAACGTCCTTATAAATGACTGCATAACTTTCTACTGAGCACTATAATTTCTTTAATGTTGGGGGAAAATGAGTTTGTTGTTTTGCAGTTATATTTCCCTGTTTTTGAAAAAGAATTCCTTTTTTAAATATATTTTTTATTAATTTCAAAGAGGAAGGAAAAGGGAGAGAGAGACAGAAACATTGATGATGAGAGAGAATCATTGATTGGCTGCCTCCTGCATGCCCCACAGTGGGGATCAAGCCTGCAACCCAGGCATGTGCCCTGATCAAGAATTAAACTGTGACCTCCTGGTTCATAGGTTGATGCTCAACTACTGAGCCACACCAACTGGGCTGAAAAAGAATTCTTGTCTGAATGTAAAGGAAGGAGATACCAGTGGTGGAAGGGTTCAATGCTATGGTGGGTCAGCTATGGGAAACCTGGGGAAGGAGGTGGGAGCACACCAGGACACTCCAGGTGGTCCTTCTCTCCTCACTGTGTATCATCCCCATCTTTCTCTTGCTGCAGAATATCTGCTGCTGGTCCTGCTGCCACACAGAAGCTGATGACCATTGGTGGCCTTTAAATTTCATGGTCAACCTCCTGGGGAGATTGACTCCAGATAAAGCCAACTTCAACTAGTTTGAGTCAGGTGCCCATGTAGCTCTGCCTGGGTTGAGGGTCACACAGTATGTGACCTCTGCTGGAAACCCACCAATGTGAAGCTGGGCCTCACCCATATACTCTGAGTGGCCAGATTATTATGATCTCTGAACGCATAATAATCTGGCCACTCATTGTATATTCTATATAATAAAAGGCTAATATGCATATTGTCCCCTTGACCAGGAGTTCAACCAGCAGGCAGGCCAGCCAATTGTCCATGTCCCCTCCCTCTGGCCAGGCTGACCTGACCCCACCCATGCACCGGGCCTCTAATATATATATTATAAAATAGAAAAGGTATACACACACACACACACACACTGAGTGGCCAGATTATTATGCGTTCAGAGATCATAATAATCTGGCTACTCAGTGTATATCAGAGATAGGAGCAGTATCCAAGGAAAAAAAACAAACAGGGCTCATTTTCTCACACTCTTAGGAAACACCCCCAAATTATCCACCATAACAGGTTATAAATATACTAGGAACACCACACTCCCGATGCTCAATTTCTCAACTATTCTTTGTACTAAATGCCAACCTCTATCAAAGATTTTCCCAATAACTATGAGTTTTCCTGCTGGGCCCCATGCAGCGCTTGGATTAGAAGTTATATTTTTCTTTTCCATGGCTTTTCTTATTTATTTTCTGCCCAATTTCTTCAAGGCCATACTTAGCCGAGGCCAGCCTGTGCTAATGCACAAGGCTACAATGGGCTTTCTCCCTGTGTATAGTAAAAAACATTTCCCTTCAGGATCTGCCCTGACAAAGAGCTAAAAAGTTAGCTTATTTGGCATACTGGATTCATTGGGCTTTTGATGTCTCCTGCCTGCCCCTGGCTACCTCATGGGTGGAAGAGGTGGGGATGCAGCATGCAGCTGAGGGACGCTGAGAGAGAGAAAAGAAACAGAGGATTTAAGGAACTCCTGTGGGCTCCACTGTGTGCCTTGTAAACACTCACCGAGAACCCTCTGAAGTTTACACTCTTTTGAAGGGCATGGTTAATAAATGTGTGTCTCTAAGGAGACATAAAAGGCCCGTGCAGCCTGTTGCTGGCTGATCTAATCGGTAGCTACACACATCGCAGATGTGTTAACTGTTCACAGTCTGAATGGCATTGATTGAAGAACTTTTCTTCTTTCAGTAGGAAAGTCCTCTCTCCCCCATAAATTAATCAGGAACTATACTAAGTGCTGTAAATTGACGCATATTTTACAGAAATACCACATAGTCCTGATCCTAAAGAAGTTTCCAAGGTAATAGGTGAGCAAAAGGCTACAATGAGGTACAAAGTGTCATCAGAGCTTGCACAAAAGAGGTGCTAACTCTGTGAGATTAGAAAGATGTGCAGGGGAAGTAAAATCCACAGTAAATCTTTAGGAGTGGATAAGCTCTGGAAGAGGAAAAAATGGGAGGGGTGATATTCAAATAAGACAATAGCACAAATAAAAGTAAAAGAGATGGTAAAAAATAAATGAGGCTATTTAGACCCCTTTCATATTCCAGTAAGATTCTAGCACAAGGTGCAAGTGGTACGTTTAGAAAAAGGAAAGCTGGAAAGACAGATTAGAGCCAGGCATTGGCAGACTCACAAGGCTGGACTAAGGCATTTGGCTTTATCTTGCAGGCCATGGGAGAGCCATAGAAGGTTTTCTACTTAGGGAAGAAACGGTATTATTTTCACTGAAAGGAAATAACTCTGTAGGGCGTTGAGATTGGAGATGAAGAGAGCAGTTGAGAGGTTGTGCTGTTGAGCAAGAATGCCTAGGACCAGAATTCTGGCAATTACAAAAGAATTAGAAGGAAACTACCACAGAAGCTTTGCATCTACAGCATGCATTTGAGATAGTTTCATTGTTTGAGTCCAAAGGAAGGAGGGATTCATGTGGGCTGGGTTTGTCAAAGAAAGAGGAGATGGATCTTAGGGGAAAATGAAGGTATAGTTTATTAAAACTCTCTGATGAGGCAGCACTCTGCTAAGTATTTCTATACATCTCTAATTCAGTTCAATGTGAAGACTGCATAAAATCTGAATACGTAATGAGAAGGGAAGAGAGGAAGGAAGGGCATCCCAGATATTAGAAAGACCATAAATAGTAGCTCTGAGGCCTGATTAACAGTACCTGCTGGAGAAGCTTAGCAGGTCAGGTTGATGATCTTTAGTCAGATGAATATGGTGGAATTAAGGATAAGATTCTTGAATATCATCTAGGCAAATTTGGATGTGGATCGGATGCTATGATAATCTATCATGGTTTGTTGAGCAAGGAAGTGTGCGGTTGAAGAGGTGCCAAGTAGTCTTGGAGTGGTCTGTAATTTATGGTATAAAAGAAAATGTAATTTTATTAACCAATGTCACCCCAGTAAATTTAATGAAAATTAAAAAATAAATTTTAAGAAAGATAATATAATCTCCTTTAAAATTATTCCCTTTATCCACTAACCAAGGTCTTCCTTACTGAATTTCAAGTTGGAAGAAAGAACATTTGCCACCAAAATGACTGACCAATACTTGGAGCTTCAGGCCACACCAAGCAAACCTTAGACGGAAGTCCCCAGTGATTTTCACTCCCTCTTCATTTGCAACTGTACACCTGGGAAGACAGCGTTGGCCGAGGGGAAAATACCAGGCTGTTGCTGCAGAGAGGCTGGTCATCTTTGCTTGGGTGACGCTCCATGCATGAAATGAGGATTAATTATCTGCTCTGTCTTTGTAAAAGGGTTCTTGAGAAGACCTAATGATGGAAGGTATGTGCAAATACACACCCGAAGGAAGAATGGGCATAGCAAACTGCACACCATCAAGATGATGTTAGATTCAAAATTTCAACCTCAGCATGTTCATAGTAACAACGAAGAAAAAGAGAGAACAAAGAAAAACCACAACCCTTTTTCTTGCACATATAACATGTACCAGGTACCATGGTGGAGAATTTATATGTATAATCTCATGTAATCCTTTCAAGAATTCTATGAGTGTTTATTCCTCTTTTTGAGATGAGAATTTTGAGACTTGGGAGAAGTTAAAGGTGAGGTCCAAGATCATATAGCTAGTAACAGAGTGGAATTTGTACCCAATCTGGCTGGTACTAGAGCTCAAATATGTGACCTCTATTCTACACTACCTCTGAGGGACCCCAAGCCCCGTAGGATACTTCAGAGCTGAGCCCAGGCTTGCATTGAGAAGGACAGTCTCCCTGGATAAGTTGGCAGATCTGTCTTATATGGTCATCCTTAGAGCCCAACTCCCACTTAAGGCTCATGGCCAGCCTGGCGCCTGCCTGCAGGAACCAAGAAAGAAGGAAGGATGGAATATGACCATCAAAAGCAAGAAAAATGGGGCACAGTGTGAGTACATTACAAGTACAGTGATAAACACATAGCAAAGAGTAGAATACAACTATTTGTGGCATGAATAAATGGATGAATGATGAGGTGGAAACATTTGTATATTTACAGTTATGAAGGCTTCCCATTTTGCTGGCAAATTGTCTTCTACTAACTTGGATTATATTTAGATTCTTCTTTTTACGGTATTATGTTTAAAAAACTGGAAAATAATTTTAAAGAAACAGACTCTTATAATTACTAGAACAAAGCACTGTAGAGATTCAGCATGAGACAGTGCCTTGAAGCCAGCCCTGGATGTCTCGTTTCTAGGAACAGCTGATCCAAAGCTCCCCAGTTAGCTAGTACAGTACCTATCCTACCCTTAATGGCTGCCATGGAAAAGATCAGTCTCAGCCTCCCAGAAAGAAGTGTCCAGGGAAAATGTTAGCAGCCAGTATTTACACGGCTCTGTCACAAAGCAATAAGTGCCATTAATAAGTGCATTTGTGGTGCCACTATCTATTCAGTATGTTCTGTACCCTGAGTAGAACTTCTCTGCCTAATACTCCTTTTATTTGTGGGAGGGGAGAGGCGGATATTATAGTTACAGTTCTACCATGAAGTGATTGTATGATCTTAGGAAGGTCACCTCTCCAAGCTCCAGTTTTCTGACCTATAAAATGGGAACAATAATGGTGTTTATCTCTAGGGTTATTCTGAAGATAAAGGGAAATGATACCCGTTAAGTACTTAACTTGGTGCCAGGAATAGGGTTGTATGCCATAGATGTCAACTGCTTTGCAATTGGTACTGTCATCATTAGGAACCTATTGGCAGTGGAGAACCCCATGACCCCCTCTCCAGCAGCAGTGGCGAAGAGGCAACTTGCCCTGTTTTACAATCAAGTTTTTCTCTTTAAAAGTAAAAAAGAGGAAAAAGCATTTTTTTCTTTTATCACTACTTTATCTGAAATGCCATTTGTATCAGGTATCTGATACCTGATACATAAAATAACTATTTAAAAAAGAGCCAAGTGACTTGCAACCCCTCCACACACCTACAGTTATAGGTGAGCTGCTCCCAGCCTCAGCATGTTATAATCTTTCCAAGGAACAAAGTAGAATGACCATCAGATAAATTGCCAGAGACACAGGTGGCCCAGATGGTAACAGCAAAAGGACTGTTTGGAGCAGATCAAAGCTCTGTCCCTCTGGCGTCCCATAGTTCCCACCACACAACGCAATTGATTCTGTCATTGCAGTAACACATCACAGCTTGCATAGCATCCCTGACTTGGGCTTTCTGTAGTTCCCGATGCCTTTTCCTTTTGGCTCGAAGTTATGATCCTGAGGTAGAAGAATGATGTGTCTCATTTCACAGCCAGTTCTTTTGGGATCTCAGAGTTTCTTAGAACTAAAGGCCAAGTAACTCACCTGACAGTTCCAGGCTGGGGATGAGGTCCAGCATGACAGGGCTAAGATGGTAATGGAGTTGGGGTTCTGCACAAGGATTTACGAGGTTGTCTCAATGCAGATCAGGAAGAGAGAGGTAGAAACAGAGATTCTCAGCAGTCCTGAGCATGTACTGGAGCGTATTGACTCTGGAAAGGCTTCGGGGAATTCTGTTACTCCAACTTGGCAAAATGGTGGCCTGCAAATCAGAATAAGCACAAAGAAAGTTTTGTTTGACAAACATAGTCTTTAAGATTAATTTGAAGGAGATACTAACATTTAAAATATGGGAAATTACAGATAAAAATCTACATTTCCTGGCTGCTCGTAAAGAATCTGAAGATGTTGACAACCCTGGGTCCAGGGGCAACAATCTGAGCATCAGATGACCCTTCGAGGGTTCAGCAGGGTCCCCACCTCTGAAATCTCCTCAGTATCAGTGCTGAAGGGATGCTCATCACTTACCATAGAGACTGTGCTGTAATATTTACTGTGAACATATCCCTAACAAAAGTAGAGTACAAGATAGACCTGGAGAGTTTTGTGTTTTTTTCAAGAAAGATGAAAAAGAACAAATTTATATCCATATGTGAGGGTAATTTCTATCCAAAACTTATCTTTGTGGAAGGAATACAATTTCAGACAGAGACCATTTTGAAACCAACATGGCCTGCTTTAGCCATGACTCACCTGTTTGGTCCCTATTGATATCTGAGTTTGTAGCCCTGGATTATTCCAACCTCACCATTGTACAGGAGGAGAAACTGAGGCATAGAGAAGGTCTGGAATCTCAGACACAGACCTCAGAGTATCCCTGTCCACTCTGGAGCCAGAATATAAACCTCTGAAAAGATAACTCACATAGTACAGTAGCAGGTACCCAAGTGAATGGTTTGTGCTAAAAAGGCAGACAGTGGAATGATTAGGAGTAGGGCTTGATATAAACTCTAAAGGCAGTTACATTGGACATGTTAGGTACAACAGTGCAAATACCCTTGGTGCACCCAGCTCCATGCAGGCTTCAGTCAGCTTTGTGTGGGTCCTGCTCTGGGCTTGGGTGCACCCATGTGTAAGCCAGGAGTGCAGGGAGTTAATACTCCTCAGGACAACTCTTGACTAAGGGGGACAAGAGCTGATGGGCAAATGTGTCCCCTCTTTATTCCCTCCAAGGGTACACTTCTAAGACAACTTCATATGGCTTCTCAAAATGCCCCACAACATAACAATGGTCTCCTGTAATGGTGGCCTATTCAATGATGTAATCTTATATTTCTCTTCTCCCTTCCCCAGTGTCTTAGTCTGTTCAGGCTGCTATAATAGAAATACCATGGAATGGATGTCTTAAACAAGTAACATTTATTTCTCTAAGCTCCAGAGGCTGAGAAGTCCAAGATCAGCACACCAGCAGATCTGGTGGGGACCCACTTCCTGGCTTATAGACAATTGCTTTCTCACTGTGTCCTCACATGTGGCAGAGGAAAAGGGAAGGACCGAAGGAGGTAGGGAAGGAAGGAGGGGGGAAGAGAGAGAAAAAAAGCTTTCTAGTGTCTCTTCCTAAAAAAAGGGCACGAATCCCACTTATGAAGGTGCTACCCTAATGACCTAATCAACTCCCAAAGCCCTCACCTCTAAATACCATCACAATGGGGATTAGGCTTCAACATATGAATGTTGGGGCACCCAAACATTCAGTCCATAGCACTCAGTCATCCTAATCATCACTCGTGATAACTGGGAACACAATCACAAACTCCCACAGAAGCCTTCATATCAGGTTTTGCTTTAGGGGAACTTGGGCTAAAGCCAAATTCAGTGGTAGAATAAGGTAGATGTCATTTCAGCTATGAAGGCAGGTAATATTCAGGGGACAGGACCAATGTAAGGCTTTTGGCAAAGGGATACCTGGGAATAATTGGTTTTATTGATATTACATAATATAAACTCTTGTGAGTTTTAATTAAAGAATATTAGAAATGCCCTAAACACACCCTGTTCTGTGACTCATTGCAAAAAGTAGTTGAAACAGAGCTGTAATTTTAAAACAGGGCAGGGGGTATAATTCAATTTTTTTGTTTTGTTTTGCTTTAATATTCAAGGCAAAGTATTCAAGAATTTTTGAATTGAATAAAACAACCAAAAATTTTAGAACTCTTTCAAGATGTGTCCAGTCAAATTATGTCATTAAGACAGGGGTTTTTTTATTTTTATATTAAGTGTGTTCTGATTCTGTTGCTTGGTTTCACCTTTCTCAATAATTTTAATGAGTAAAATCTAGTTTCCTTTCAAGGTAAGATTTAGGATGATTTCTGAAGGTGCTTATTCAGGAAAACATGTGTGTGTTACTTGACATTGGATGAAAATAGTTCTGTTCTATCACTCATCTCCAGAATGAGCTTAGCCAAGTTCCTTTCCCTCATCTAAGAATAAGAGACTCTACCAAAGTGTTAGGAGGAAATGTGTACATTTTGTAGTTCAGTCCTAGAGCATGAATCCCTTATTTTACATCCCAGAAAACTAGCAATCCCACTTTAGCATGAATATCCCCAGTGACCTCCATTTCCATCACATGCTTTCCAAAGTAGACTATCCCATGTTTTAGAGAAAGCTGACCTGTTTCTGCTGGCCAAAGTGCCAGTGTAAAATTTTCATAAATGGAGAAGAGATAGCTGTTTGTTTGTATGCCTCCTTGCTAGCTTGTTCATGTGTCTGGCTCATTGCAGGCTTGCTCCAAATATAATTCAGTATGACAAGGAGGTTTCACAAGCCCCAGAGTCCTGAAAACACCAACAGTGTCAATGATTTTCTTGCTGTCCTTTGTTTTACTTTCATTTGGGTTAGCTCTGAAATTTTCTGCCCAGAAGCTCTTGGATTTTGTAGCTTTAATTAATTATCTAGTCCAGAAGACCAAGAAATACTTTTTCTCCATACGCAGTATGACTCCTCAGAACATTGGAAGTGATGCAACTTGACCATTGGCAGTCTCACATCCTAAGAACCCCTTTCTGGGCCCATGTGAGCCTGACCTAACTTATTTCTCTGGCCCTCAATCGACCATTTCATGCCCAGCATCAATACAGTTGGGGCTGAATATCAGTCCCAAAGACTTGGCCTCAGAATAATGCTTCAGAAACTCTTCTCAGAAGCAAGTGCATGGTAGAGAGCTCTGAACTGGCCTTCTCCTTAATTCTAACCTAGGGAGGTCTAGAGTCAGGCACTGGTTAACATTGGCCTTTCTGGGTCCTTCAGTGTAGGTGCCATCTGACTAAGCATCTGTAGGGGTCAACACCTGGCTGACATCCAGATCTTTGCTTCTGGCTGAACTTCATCAGTCAAATGTGGCCTTTCAGCTCACATCTGTCTTCCAGGCTGGCCACACACTGTGTACTAGCATTTTGGCAGACTGTAAAAGCACCCCCATTACAGCTGTCTCTGTGTGGTCCTGCACATCCAACCGTCTTAATTAGCTGAACTGCCTTTAGCTCATTATTCAGACTCTTGCCCCAATCCCAACAGTGCAGTTTTTCTCATTGAGGTTTTGCACATGTTTCATTATTGTTGGGTCCTTGATGTTATACTTGCTCCCACAATGGTATATTCTCTTTAATTTCATTTGCTGTTTGTTTCTGGTTATGGCACTACACCTGGATTTCTATAGTAAAATTCTGTGATAAGAGCCTAGCTATTCTGACAAATGCCAACAACCCATTGACACTGAAGGTAGATGCTGCCCTTCACTATTTGGGCTGGCAACAGCTGCAAGCTTCAACTTGAGGAATTTGAGAGGTACTAGGTGAGAACAGGGAGAGTTAGTGCTGCCACTGTGGCAGGAATTTAACAGCACTCTCTATAAAAGAACAGGGTTTTGTGTGTGTTTTTTCATGGCGCACATCAGCAGGGCATCTGATTGATACGATGCATTGTTTTCAATCATGGTTTTATGAGGCCTGTATTAAATATTGAACACTGAGCTATCTATTCAGAACAATAATTAGTCTGAAGCAGCCTCTGTGCCTCACCCCCTGTTAAAGTTTTAAAGTAAACCAAGGATGATGAATATTTAATGGACTGTACCTCATTGTCATTTGATAATAAGATTTGTTATAGGGTTATAAAATGTTATGTTAGGTTCTTACAGCACATCATTAATATTGTAAAATGTAATCGGCTTCCCAAGCAGAGCTGCCTGACAAAGAAAAAACAATAACAACAATAGAAAGATAAGTGATATCGACCATTTCCTTCAAGGGCCTAGAAGACAATCTGCCAAGCCCTGGCCAGTGTTTCTCAGTGGATAGAGCATCGGCCCTCACACTGACGGGTCACTAGCTCGATTCCCAGTCAAGGGCATGTTCCTGGGTTTCAGGTTCGATCTCCAGCCCCGATCAGGATGCATGCGGGATGCAACCAATAGGTGTGTCTCTCTCACATTGATGTTTCTCTCTATATATGTGCATATATCCCTCACCCTCCTTCTTTTCCACTCTCTCTAAAAATCAATAGAGAAAATATCCTCAGATAAAGCTAACACAAAAAAAGAAAAGAGAGAGAGAAGGAGAAGAAGAAGAAGAAGAAGAAGAAGAAGAAGAAGAAGGAGAAGGAGGAGGAGGAGGAGGAGGAGGAGGAGGAGGAGGAGGAGGAGGAGGAGGAGGAGGAGGAGGAGGAGGAGGAGGAGAAGGAGAAGGAGAAGGAGAAGGAGAAGGAGAAGGAGAAGGAGAAGGAGAAGGAGAAGGAGAAGGAGAAGGAGAAGGAGAAGGAGGAGAAGACAATCAGCCAAGAGGTAAAAAATATGTATTTCAGAGTCAGATGTATTCACCATGTATTAATGAGGAAAGAGAAAATAAGACAATAAGGGAAGTAAAAGAGACCAAGGGGAAAAGGTAAGAATATAGTAGGAACACCAAAGAGAAGGGGTAAAGAGGTGAGTTGTGGGCAGCATCCAAGATTCAGATGGAAATTTCAGTGGACTAAATGCTAGAGGCCTTATCCACATTTAGATTTTAAAATTTCATGTTCCCTCTATAGGAGATTAGAGTATGCAACCTTCAACATGTGCCACTTTGGCATAAGGATTATTTTGGGCAAAGGCAATTGAGAGAAAGTAAACACAGGGAATGCTCTTTGCCCTCCCCTCCCCATAAGGCATGAATTTCCCTTGCAAAGGGGTCCCCCTTCTCCCATACCAGGAAGAGGAGAACAGTCCTCGTCACCAGAGGCAGAGATGGCACTGAGATGGCTCTGCATAAACAAATCCTACTAAATAACTCTTATCATTAGTTTCATCAGATAGTACCTACTTCCCAGTTCCATAATTTATCATTCCTGAAAACCCAAACCTCCTTTTCCTTTGTCTAGTCACCTCTCCATAATTCATCACTCTTTGTTTTAGGGGTAAATAAGCCTACTAGTCCAGCCACTTCTTTGTGGTTTTGCTTCTTTTCTGTGAAGCCTCCATGAACATAAAATTTTAAATATTAACATCAATAAAAGTGCATATTCCTTTTCTCCTGCTAATATTTTTTTTCTTTTGGTTAATTTAATAGTCAGAAACCTAAGCTCCAGACACAAACCTAAGAGTGTAAAGGAAAGTATATTCCTACACCTCACAGTCAACAAAACTCTACAACCATAGCAATCTCCGAGGCCATTGATTCCATCTCATGATTCTCGGACAGAATCCAATGGCCCTGCAGAAAGTTTGCTGCTGTCCTGAGTAAACTCTGAAAATAAATTAACACTTAGCAATAGTAATAGTAAACTAACAGTAGAGTTTAGATGCTGTTGTTTACTTATGGTCTGTTCTTGTCCATCACAGAAACAGGACAAAATATTAGAGTAGATATTAAATTCTAATCTAGAGATATCAAATTCTAATCTAGAAGTGATATCAAATTCCTCTCTGCAGAGCAGCCCAACAAAAGATCAATCAAAACCAAAGGAACTAGAACTAGCCATTAATAGATTCTAGAAGACAAGGATGACAATTTGAAAAGAAAAAGAGAACTTAGGGATACCTGCACACACTCTACCCGCTCTTCTCAACACCCTACCTCCTACAAAGATAAGGTTTGCAATTAAACTGTTTAGTAGATTTAGTAGTAGAGTTTAAGAGGATGTTCAAGTTCAGTGTCAAGACCCAGTTTAGTGGCATGGGGAAAAACAGCTCAGCCCTGACCGGGTGGCTCAGTTGGTTGGAACATTATCCTGTACTCCAAAAGATTACAGGTTCAATTCCCAGTCAGGGCACATACCTAGGTGGTGGATTTGATCCCTGGTTAGGGTGCCTACGAGAGGAACCAATCAATCTTTCTCTTTCACATCAATATTTCTCTCTTTCTCCCTCCCTCCCTTTCTCTCTCTAAAAGTCAATAAAAACACATCCTCAGGTGAGGATTTAAAAAAAAAAAAAAAGCTCAGAGTATAAAGAAATACATAAAAAAATACAAGTCACAAGGGGGGAAAAGATGATAATAAATTGGAAGCTGAATATGAAAGATTTAACATACAAATAAAAGAAGCTCCAGAAAAAAAGAACAGTGTAAGAGAGATAAAAACAAAACAAAGACAGATCTATAAAGTCAGTGCCTTTCCAATCAAAATTCTGACAGTCTTTGTGTACAAATTGAAAAGCTTATTCCAAAGTTTATCCAGAAAGTCAAAGACTTTAGAATGATCAGTTCAAATTTTAATAAGAACAAAGTCAGAAGACTTACACTATCTTATTTCAGAACTTGTGTGGAAGTGAATACCACCCAAATGAGAACAAGCAAAACATATTTATTCAGAGTTTGCTACAGCAAGGGAGTCAGCCTCCAACCTGTGTTTGGCAGACTCAAAGGCAGACCAGGGTGCTGGAAAGCTTTGTAGTGGGAAAAAGGGAAGGCTTTAGTTATGCCCTGATTGGTGGCATGGGAAATCTGGAAATGGGCATTATTTTGTAAAAGTGTCCAAGACAATTAAATGGTGGAAATTATAAACTTCAATAATTGATCCTAGAACAACTCTAACCATGACCTGACACCATACAAAATAATTAACTTGAAATAAACTGTAGAACTAAAGGTAGAAGCTAAAACTACAAGACTTCTAAAAATAAACAGTGAAGAACACCTGCCCCTTTCAATTAGGTAAAGTTTCCCTGGATAAAACATAAAAATGCACAATCCATAAAAAGAAAAATGGACATATTGGGCTTTATTAAAATGAGAAACTTTTTAAAATTTGAAATTCACCATAAAAAAAGAAAGACAACAGATTAGAGGAATATATTCTCTACACATATACCAGGCAAAGGACTTGTAAGAAGAATATAGAAAGAGCTGGCCAGTGTGGCTCTTTCGTTGAGCATTGACCCATGGATCTAGAGGTCATGGTTCGATTCCTGGTCAGGGCACATGCCTGGGTTGCAGGCTCAGTCCCCAGTAGGTGGCAAGCAGGAGGCAACCGATCCATAATTCTCTCTTTTCTCTCTTATCACTGATGTTTCCTATCTCTCTCTTCTTCTCACTTCCCCTCTCTGAAATCAATAAAAACATTATTTTAAAAAGAATATAGAAAGAACTCTTATATTTTGATAATAGGACAAACAACCCAATAATAAATAGACAAAAAATTTGGACAAAAACTTCCAAAAGAATATATACTAAAGGCCAAAAAGCACATAGAAACAAGCTTAACATCATTGATCATGAAGGAAATGCAAATTAAAATTACAATGAGATAGTATTACATAACAATGATAATAGCTAAGATTTAAAAACCTGACAGGACCAAGTGTTGGTGAGGATGGAGCTCTCATAACAAAGATGGCAGGAAGGGAAAAATGGTACAGCCACTTTGGGTGTCAGTTTGGCAGTCTCTTAAAAAGTTGAATATAAATCTACTACTATCCAACCCAGCCATTCTATTCCTAAGAGAAGTAAAAATATGTTCATATAAAACATTGTACATAAATGTTCTTAGCCAATATTTATAATTGCTAGCAATTGGAGATGACTAAAATATCTTCCAACAGAGGATATAAAATGCGGTATTGCCATATGATGGAACATTCTTCAACAATAAAAAGTAACAAACAATGGGCATAAGCAACAATATGAATGAATATCTAGTTTATTACTCTTCATGAAAGAATGCAGATCTTTTTAAAAAGTAGTGCAGACTCTATCATTTCATTTATATAAAATTTCACTTATATACAACTGGTGTCCTGGTGCATAGATTCGTGCACATTGAAAAGAAATTAATTAGAAGAAATAGTATTTTAATATCACTATTCGCATCTTGCTAATGAAAAGAAAATAGGATTCTATGGAGTCTCCTATCTACCTACTCCAGGACTTCTGTGAGGATCAAATGAGATGAGGCATGGGAAAATGCTTCACAAACATTTGGTTAAACTGTAAAATGTTTGCACCTGGCTATAAAGCAAGTCGGATTCCTGGGTTGAAGAAACTCCAAGGAGGCTAGTCGCTAGGGAGAGGAAGCCTGGCATTGCTATGTGATATCATTACCTGGTGCCCACAGCCACCGTTTCCAGGCTGGGCTGGGCTGTGGGCCGCATTTTGCGCGGTGGGGTCTTGGCAGCATTGACTGTGATTTGGTGGGGTATCACTCCAGGGTGGTGGCGGGGCCTGTGTTCCACTTGGGGAAGCCAAGGGTTGATTTGCTGGTGCCAGGTCCGTGGTGCCATTTTTTAAAAATGGCCAGAGCGTGTCATGGCAGCTCCTGCATTGAGCGTCTGCCCCGGGTAGTCAGTGCATGTCATAGCTATCAGTCGATGGACGGACACTTAGTGTTATATATATATATAGATTCTAATGACAGAAAGCAGATCAGTGCTTGCCTGCCAGTGTGAGTGGAGGAAAGAATAGATTACAGAGGAAGAAAGCTTTGGGGAGGAGTGGAAATGGTCGGTATCTTGACTATGGGGGATAGTGTTGGAGTATATATCGATCAAAACTCATAAAATTGTACATTTTAAATATGGTCAGTTTACTGTGTGTAACTTATGCCTAAATAAGGTTTTAAAACATGGCTTAAGAGGAATACAGAGAATCTTACAACTTTTCGATGAGGAATAAGTATACATTTTTACATGCTATATAACATTTTCAAAAACCAGACTTACATTTTTACATTTTTTGTAATTAATTTTTTTAAATTCTGGAATAACTATGTACTTAAATAAAACCCATATATTTCTTAGGCTATATAATTTTATAAATAATATTATGAAAAAAGTCCTGGTTAACTCTTAGACCAAAAGGAAATTATAAACTAAAAAGAAAACTTTATATTAAGATCTAGAGAGCAAATTAAAAACTCCACTTGAGAAGAAAATATATATCTTTAATACTTTCATCGTTAAAGAAAAAAAGTGAAAAATAAAGAAACTTAGAATTCATCTTGGAAAAAAATAAGAAAATAACAACAAAATAAAATAAACTATGAAGCTGAAATTTATATGGATAAAAGGACTAGATAAATATGAAAGAAATTGTAGAAAAGTTTAAAAAGCTCATCTTAGGGAAAATAAATACACATGCACAAATATGTAAGTGGTTCAGAACTAAAAGGAGATGCAACCAGAGGCACAGGAGGAATTTTTAAAAGTATAATAGAAAACATATTACAGGCAAATATATGGTGATACATCTGAAAACCTAGAGGGAATGGATAATTTCCTGACCAATATAAATTACCACAGCTGACTCAAGAAATAATATATAGGGAAATATAATGTACGACAAATTGACATTTCATTTCAGAGTAAGAAGGATAGATTTGTTTTTAACATCACTGGCAAAATTGGTTATCCTTTGGGATGAAAACAAAATTGAACTCCTAACTTTCATAATACAAATAGAAAGTAAAGATAGAAGAGAGGGGAAGAAAAAAGGAAGAAAATAGAAATGCTGCAAGAAAAATTAGGTGACTTCATGTGTAACTTCATGGTAAAGTAGACTGCTACCCAAGACTAGAAAATGAGGTGTTTTAAAAATCATATCCAGCCATATACAAATTCAAGTATTTATAGCAAAATATAACAACTTCCAATGCTGAGGATGGAAATTTAGTACCTATCATATTAAAAAAAATATATAGCCTGGCCAGCGTGGCTCAATGGTTGAGTGTCGACCTATGAACCAGGAGGTCATGGTTTGATTCCCACTCAGGGCACATGCCTGGGTTTCAGGCCCAATCCCCAGAGTGGGGTGTGCAGGAGGCAGCCAACCAATGGTTTTTTCTCATCATTGATATTTCTGTCTCTCTCTCCCTCTCCCTTCCTCTCTGAAATCAATAAAATATATTTAAATATATATTATATATCTTTTAAATTGACAAGAGAAAAACTACTCAGATAAAAATAATCAAGATTATAAACAGAAATTCACAGAAGGACAAATCTAAATAACCAACAGAATATGAAAAAAGCACTCAAAATCACTGGTAATTAGAAAAACGTGAATTAATCCAACAGTAAGTTATGATTATATACACATCAGACTGTCAAAAGACCAGTAACAACTATTGCCAAGAAGGGATGTGGAAAGGACAGGGTGATGCTGACACATGGCTGGTAAAAAGTAAATTGTTACTGGCTTTGTTGGAGTATATTCTAGCAATTACTATTACAATTGAAATATCTACACCCAGCAATTCCACTCTTGGGAAATTATTCCATAAAAATAAAAATCTCAGTATATAAAGGTATATACATATTTAAGGATGTCTGATACAACATTGTTTAAAGTGGCCAAAGAAAACAAAATAAGACAAAGAAAACACCCCACTGGATATAAATTTAATACCCATCAATTGGAGAAAGGCTGAATAAGTTATAATAACTCACACTATGAAACAGCATGCTGCAGTTAGAACTTCAACAAGATTTGAGTAGCAAAAACAAATGCAGAAGAGTATGTGTATCAGTTAAGAATGTGTTTAAAGATAAAGGAGAGAAAACCTGAGGATTGTGGCTTAAACCAACAGCGGTTAATTTCAGAAATCCCCAGAGGTCAGCAACTGTGGGCCCTAATTCAGCCACTCCCGATACTATCAGGTACCCAGGCTCTTATCTTTCTATCATGCCGCCACCAATATTCTAGCCTATGTCCTCAGCCTGGTCCCATCATGTTCCAAAGATGGCTTTGTCATTTCAGGTATCATTTCCATTCCCAGGAAGGATGAAAGGAGAATAAAAACTAGTAAAATTAAATGTATCCTATTTATCAGGAACTAAGTTCTCCTAGAAATCTTCCTAAAGACTCTCCTCAGGTATAGCTGACCAGCACTGGGACTCTTCCCACCTCATCTCAGCAGTAAGGATGCCTGCTGTGCATTCAGATTTTTTTAAAAAAATCTTTATTGTTGAAATTATTACATTTGTCCCCCTTTCCCCCCATTGACCCCTTTAAGCCTACCCCCACCCCTGCCCCAGGCCTTCATCACACTATTGTCTGTGTCCATGGGTTATGCATATATGCATACAAGTTCTTTGATTGGCCTCTTCCCACTCACCTCCACTTTCCCTCTGAGATTCGACAGTCTGTTCCATGCTTCTATGACTCTGGATCTATTTTGTTCATCAGTATATATGGTTCATTAGAGTCATGTAAATTTTAAGCTTCCCAGCCTCTATTAGTAGAAAAAGGCTCAGGAAAAGGAGTTTTATAATCTGTAAATCTCATAAAAATATGTTACATTTGTATAATAGAATCTTACTTTTGTAGATCTATGACCAAAAACTGCATATGAATATGCATATGTGATTTGGCTATGATTAATAAGAGCAAAAAGGAAAATACATATTCACACATACTAAATTTTTATGTGGACTTCTTCAAGGCAGGTCATATGGATGAAAAAAGCATGAAGAGAGAGAGGAGAGCCTAAAAAACATCATCAACTATATGTGATCACATGTACGAATTTCAATAAGGAATTTTTAAGTGTTCCCAGCATATCAGGTTAAAAGTGATAATTTCTATCACACAATGCATAATGTGACACCATTTTTATTTATTAAAAGATACATAAGTTTGTGTTTGCCTAGGAAAATACCCACTATTCACTGAGCTCTTATTTTGTGCCCTACAGATACATGCAAATGACATACACCTTTTAATCCTCTCAACAGTGATTTGAGCTAAGCAGCTAATGTTATCCCTACTTTACAAAAGTGGGAACTAAGGCCCGGAGGAGATCAGTGACTTCCCAGAGATCACCCACCAGATGACTGAAAGGACACACATCACAGTAACAGTGCTTGCCCCAGGGAAGAAGGGGGAGAGGAACAGAGCCTTCCACAGTTCCCGGTATTTATCTCAGAATCTTTTGGCTATTTTTATGATGAGTCTATGTTTTCTAAAAGAAGGGTTTTTGTTTTGTTTTTATTTGACCTACAGTTCACCATCAAAGTGAAACAATTTTGCTTTCTTTTCTATCCCCTCCCCCTATATTTGTTTTCCCCACTTATTTCTCAGTATCATTTTTCTGTCATTTTATTAACAAGTGTTCAGTCTCCTTAATTTTTCTCTAACGCTCATCTTCAAAGTGAAGTTCTACCCCCAAACCTGTCTCACACACACACAAATCCTGGGAGGAAGAGAAACCACGCTCTTCCGTCTAGCTTATGGAGGATTACACATGTCAGAGAAATGCATGTTGATGTGAAACGGATCGGAATGCAAACTGATAGAGAAATGGACCATCAAGCATTATTTGAGAAGGGTGATCAGGCAAAACGCCCGGAGTACCATCAGACAGAATTGATTGTCGTACCCGGTAAGAAGGAAACAGAGCTAAGATTGACAATGTGTACGCCTTCAGAGTCCCTGCATTAAACAGGGATTGGAATGCTGTGATCCAGCGTCAAATCCCACAGCAGGAGGAGAAAATGTGGAGAGAGAAAATCTCTTCAAGCCTCTTAAGTCACTATATCCCTGCCTCCGCTCAGCTCCTGACTTAGAGCATGTTCCAAGCTCCAGATGGAAACGGTGATAGGGAGTGGATTAAGCACAGTTGGGCTCTTACACTTAAACCTTGAGCATTAACGGTTCAGCAAAGCAAGGTTTTCCCATTAGAGCCCCATACTTCCAAGTCCAACTATTGATAAGCCCCCAAGTTTAACGCATCTGTAAGAAATATGCATGCGTGTTGGCCATAAACTAAAGCAGAATCAAGAGTCTAGGAAAAGAGCCAAGTTGAGACTGTCTTCACTAGAAAAATAACATTTCTCACATGTTGCTGGGCTTAAAAGAATAAAAGTTTTCCCAACACCCACTTCTCAAATATAGTAACAATGAGACATTTAAGGGAAGAGAGTGATATCTTTTAAATGTACCTGTTTTTTAAAGACTCCAACATTAGTGTTAATATCTTCTGTTGTAGGAGAAAAGTAATTTCTATAAAGCATTTGCAAAAATCTGATTATGGAACATGGACTCATTATGACTTTTATTGTAATAAACACATAGGGATACTCTTATCCACAACAGACTTAGTTTCCAAAATCTTGTTATACTTACAACTTGTTCCAAGATGCTGAATCCTAGAAATTTAATCCTAGGTTGCAACATCTACTATCTCATATTTTTCTTTAATAGCTTTTATCTGGAAATTTACCTGAATTCTCAAAAGATCATGGGAAGTGAGACATAGAAGAGGGGAAATACCCAGGGTAAAGGTACTAAAATAATCAAATACTGTTTCCCCAGTATAAAGGAAAATCCAGCAGAATTCTCCTAAAGGCTAACATTTCTCCGTTGTTACTAAAATACTTCTAGATATGAATTTCCATAGTAGGTTCCCTCTGAATGGCATTACGATGGGCAAGGGACAGGGAAGGGCTGAACACCAAGATTGGACAATTGAATGGAGGAATGCAAAGGTACGTGTAACAAGCATGTGCTGAGAATGAGTGATGAAGACTTTTCTTCTCTTTGGGAAGGAAATAATAATGGAAATAGCTACCAGTCCTTGGGCACCCACTGTGGGCCAGTCACTACATCAGGTGCTTTCCTTGTAAGCCACACAGGGGATGAAAGCCACACTTTCATCCCCTCCATTCTGAAAATGAGAAAAATGGGCTTTGGAACAGCAAGGTCTCCCATCATCATGCCTTGGGTGATTTCCTGTGGCCATACAACCGTAAGCTTTTGTACAACCATAAGCATGTAGGGCTCCAATTTCACTATGACCCCCTTTGTTAATTCCACCAGAAACAACAAGGCACTAAGCCACTATACCCTGCCCATTAAATGTGCAGTACCCCCCACGAATGTTACAGAATAACTGTGTCCAGAGAGTCAGGCAACAGAAAATCCTTGGCACCAAGAATTTCTGTAACTTATCTCTCTATCAATTGGGTCTTTGTTTACTTTAATTTATAAAGAACAGAGCTGACTCCGCCTACCTTAAGCAAAACAGCTTTATTGGGAGGATATAGGATCACTCGAAGAATTAAAGAAACTACCAATGAGCCAACCTTAGAAGAAAAAGAAGTAGGCAGGGAGCCAATCAGCAGGATTTGGTTGGCAGTCAGGGTGACAACACTGCAAAGAACCCCCTCCAATCATCCTTTCCTGCTGGCACCACTGCACTCAATACTTACAGTCCCCAAAGTGAGAACTGAGTTGGCCTTATTTGGGTCACTTGCAGTCCCTCTGGCTAGAGAACAGCAGGGCAACTTGATTGACAGCACCACAAAGAATTCAAAAAAAAGCTGGGGAGAGAGTTCTCCACAGGGGGGTGTGGGTGGGAAATGGGTGCTAAGCTGAAGAAAAATGCACCACAGCATCCCAGGGCTTTGAGGGACCTCAAGGAACTTCCTTATTGGTTTGAGCTGAATTCTCTCATTTGCTCATTCAGATATTCTCTCTCTCTCTCTCTCTCTCTCTCTCTCTCTCTCTCTCTCTCTCTCTCTCTCTCTCTCTCTCTCCAGGGAAGGAGAGAAAAAGGAAGAAAAAAGGAATATTCAAAAGAGCAATGGCTTTCAACAATACCCAGGTTGCCATTCTGGCTTGAAAGAATGAGCCTGTGACACAGGCAATTTTTTTAAGACTTTTGAAATGTTATACTAATAACAGAAATGTTTGTTTTGCCAACTTAAAACAGCTGTCCTCTAAGAGGATGGATTTTGATGAATGTGGGGCCCTTTGCTTGGCTGACACCTTGATATGCAAATGTGGAACAGGAGCTGGAGGAGGGGATAGTGTTTAATAGAAGAGAATTTGGAGTGCAGCGAGATGACAATGGACCTGGGATTGAGAAAGTACATTCAGACCCTGCAAACCTTGGACTGCTCATGAGCACTGAGGGCCCCGCTTTGGGAAAGCCATTTACAGTCTGTGTGCCATGATCAGGCTGAAAGAGATCAACTACAAAGCAAGTTAGAAGAACAAAATACTGGAGCACACATGTCGGCGGGGTGGGGGGGGGGGGGGGAGTCTATGAGGACCTAGAGAGGATCAAGATTAATAGAACAACTGTCTTGGAACCCAATATCCTTCCAAGTCTAGCTTATTTACCTCCTGAAGAATGGTCAGATTTGTAGGCGTTGAGTTCAAAGACATACCCCTCATTCCTGAAAACACATGCCTATCAAATTGAGCCAATGGGTTGGTTTTTGGTTTGTTGTTAGCAAAGCAATCCCAGTATAAGACCTTTAGTTAACATTGGGATGAGGGTAAGCCCAGTGGAGAATGCCAACAAAGGGGAACCTGTGTGTCACGATGGACCATTTGACACAAGAAAGAGAAGCCTGTGAAGGAGCCCTGCTCTGGAAGATTCGCATCAGAAACAGTGGGGGTGAAGATGTGAGCAATGGAGGGCCGGTCCCGACCGACTTGCCAAGTCAGGAAAATCATAATTAACACAGAGCTGTGAAACTTGCAGCTCTGGTAGACATCCCATTGCTAGCTAGCCCCGTGCACAGCCTGTGTTGTTGGGTGATTCATGACATCCGCCCAGCCTGCCTGCAATGGCGAGTGCCCTGAGTGATGAGGGGAGTAGTCACTACTTTTCACAGCCACCAGTGGTGAGCGATTACTGTGATTAACAGGGATACCGGGTCCATTTGCATGATGAACTTGCAGCTTTGGACAGTGAGGAATTATGGTGATTAGCTATTCAGAGTGATTAAAAGTTCACTGGCTATGGGGGAAAAGTGATGGAGAAGGGCAGGTCCATTGCAAAGGGAGTGGCCGCTGATACAGAGCCACTAATATGAGGAACAGGGGACAGACACTGATTGTCATTACCTTGGTTGCATCCACAATGACCCATAATAAACTGAGCATCCCAAACAGAGAGAAAGGAGGAGGAAAAGTAATAATTAACAACAACTACAACAAAAAAGGCCTTGTTTGGGGGAAGGAAGGACTGAAATCTTCTTTACCCTGAGAAAATAGGATTAACTTTAAAACAATTCCATTAACTCTCCTTTGGCTAGATTCAAGGGTGGTTGAGTCTAAGAAATACAGATGTATAGAAAGGGCATAGGAGAGACCTAGCCTAGTGGTTAAAAGCTTGGGCTCTAGTGTCAGATATCAAAGGTTAATCATATTCTTTTACTTTCCAGCTGAGACCTGGTGAAGTCCACTCTAAGCTTGAAAAATGGGGTTAATCTCAGTAACTCTCAACCCTTGAATTGCTTAAGGTTTCAGTGAGAAAATGCTTAGAAAGCACTCTCAGGAAATCTTATTACTAATAACAACAAAACAACCTTAAAATCATTTTGTCATTTCAATTCTAAGGGATTAACCTACTTTTATGTGGCCCAGTGAAGTCTCCACCATGGGGGCATACTTATCACACTTAGAGTGGATATGATACTGGGGAAAATACTCCATGACATGGATGACAGAACCGAGATTCTAAATGTCCTCAACAAGCTGAAATGACACTCCAACCCTGACCTAATAAATTGAATCCCGTAACTTATGCTAACTCAGCTTTCATACTGACCACTGGGCATATAAAGATGACTCAGAAGTGGTAGTTAGAGAGAAAGAAGCCTGTGCAAACAAAGGCAGTTCCGGGGTATAAGCACAGTCGCAGGGCCACACCCAGAGGAAGGGTGTGTAACCCTCCAGGGGTCATGAGGAAGCAGGACAGTGAGGGAGCCCCACTGCAGCTGAACTTCAGGCAGAGGAAACACAATGTGGAAAGGACTAAAACGTTAAATGTCATGGCATATTTGATAAATGACAGAAAAGAGTGGTGAGCAAAAGGGGGAAGGGATGGGGGAATAAACTGGACATGATGTTGAGCTACATCAAGTGCCATGTTAAAGAGTTTGGGGTATGCTTTGAAGGGAGCACAGGAGGAGTTATTAACTTATGAAATAAATATATTTATTAGGCATCTATTATATGCCAGACATTTTTCTAGGCACTGAAAATATAGCTGATAGCAGAGAAGAGTACCTGCCCTCCTAGGGCATATATTTTAATGGGAAAGGGGAATAAACAATGAGGGTATGAATAAATAAAACATTTCTTTTCTTAGGCAGTAAGTGCTGCAAAGATACAAATATGCTATAAGAAGGTATAAGGGGGTAAGAGGATAGCAGACAGGGATGTGACTGGAGCCAAGGTGATTTAGGAGTGCTTTCCTGAGAAGGTAACATTCAAGCCAAGACCTGAATGACAAGAATCAAGCCCAGCAAAGATTTGGTGGCACAAGCATCCAAGGTGTAGAAAAGGCAAATTCACCTACTGGCTGTTTTGAGTGAAAGAAGGCAATGAGTTTGGAGCATGTGGTGGAGGGAGGAGGAGTAGAAAAATTAATAAGAGAAGAAGGCAGGAGCCAGATATCATGGAGCAGGGGTTCATGTGAGCCATGAGCATTTCTGGAACAGGGTTGGAGTGCTCTTTGTTAATGGCAATGATAGAACTCCCTCCTAGCATCAAGAGGGCACAGGCTAGGACTTCTAGATTTCCTATACACATGGGACAGTTCACACATCAAGGAGTTGTCGTTCAACCTACATGACTTCCTCATGTCCCATTGGACATTCATTTAGGTAAGACATTGTTTATAATGAATTCCGTAACTTACGCTAACTCAGCCTTCATACTGACCACTGGGCATATAAAGATGACTCAGAAGTGATAGTTAGAGAGAAAGAAGCCCTGGAGGGTTACACACCCTTCCTCTGGGTGTGGCCCTGTGATGTCTCTCAGCCTAGAACCTAAATCCATTTTACCTGGCAACACAATTTTTTAAAATGAAGACCTAATAACTCCTGAATTTTCCAGAAACACAAATACCTTATGAACTGAAGGAAAACTGTACTTTTTTGTCCTGAACATTACCAAGAACCTTCCAGGATATAATGTCACTAGTCAAAACAAAAACATGTCTCAGTCCCCATTTGTTGCTTACATATTCCTGGTGACTTCACCTGTAGATACAGGCAGTTATTCCCTATGTCATCTAGTGGAATTGTACCTGTACACGGACATATGGAAATTCATATTGCATTATTTAAAAGTCACTTTTATTTTGTTATTGTATAAAATTGGGTCATTTCTATTTTCTTTAATTAGTGATCAGATAGATTATATTCTCTGTAAACTTCAATATGAGAGAGTAAAGGGCATGATTTAAAGTATTTATTTATGAAATGGAGTCTACAGGTCTGTAGAACATGGTGAATTTTGTTCTCAGTCCAATGAGAAGTTTTGAGGGTATGAAATAAGGGAGTGCGGTGATCAGACTTGCAGTTTTACAGGCTTCTATCTGCCTTGGTGGAGCCCTGATTGAAGGAGATAAGAAGGGAATCAGAGAAGCCAACAAAAAGCCTCAGGGGTCAAGGAAACAATGATAAAAAATATTGGACTAAGTTGTCAAAAATACAGTTGGTGGAAGCTCATTTCTTTTTCTACTTAGAACCCTTAAAGTATTTGAGGCTTTATCATATCATTCCATATTGTTTTCCTCTTTCTGCTAAATATGCCCAGATGCTTTCATTAAATCCCATGTGACATGGTTTCTAGGCTCCTCTCTACCTTGTCAACAGACATCTGAAATATTTCTAGGTTGTCACTATCCCTCTTAAAGTAGGGCTCCCAGATTAGAAGAAAATTCTTTAAATGGCGTTTGACTTATTGGCTAGATGATTTAACAACTGGCACCTATACATTCTCTACCCTGCTGTCTATGGAAGAATAAACTAGCATTTTCTGTAGCAGCATTGCACTATTTCTTTACCTTCAACTTGTGGAGAAATCTGACTTCCCTTCCAGCCTTAGACATTCTTTGAGCCTATACACCAGTTCTTACGTTTCTTAAGAATACCACTCTCATTAGCTTTGATTTCTCCCTATCTTTAACCACTGGAATCCAGTATCATATCATGAATATTGGAAAGAGAAGCCCTCTACACATCACAAAAGCCTGAAGAAGAAGAAAAACAAGGAGGAAGAAGAGGAGGAGAAGGGGTTGAGGAGGAGTGAGAGAGAGAGGAGCAGAAACCAGCATGTGACAAATTCCAGCTGAATATTCCAAACAACAGATGTCACAGTGTTTGCCATTTTTTCATGGGCTACAACTTGTATAAGTGGAGCCTTTCCTCACAGTCCCTTTCTCGTAAGCTGCTGTGTTTGTTGTCACCAACCATCTCTTATGTAGCAGTAGACACATCTTTCCTCAGTGTATCCCAATGTACTTCTGCAAAAGAGAATGCTTCCTGAAGTTCTGAGTTCTTCATCATTGGAAGTAGGTAAGCAAAGAGTAAGGTATCTGCTTGAAGATATTAAATGGAAAATCAGACTTGTGGCAACTGCAAGGCTGTGATTTACTAGATGACACATGATCCATTATAATTCTGAAACTACTAATCCCATGATTCCTGTAGTCTTTCATTAGTTGAGTTTGCAGTTGGCCAATTCCTCTTACTTGGCACCTGGGGATGGTTCCATGAAACCCATTGTTTCAGCTATCCATTAACAAATGATGCCAAAACATCTACACTAATAAAAGAGAAGCATGCAAATTAACCATCACTCCGCTACGCCCACCAGCCAATCAGAGCGAGTATGCAAATTAACCCAAAGAAAGATGGTGGTTAATTTGTATACACAGATGGAGTGAAGACTGAAGACAGCATAGAAGGAAGAGGGAGGGAAAGCGGAAAGCGAGTTGGCGGGAGGGAAGGCGTGGGGTGGGGGCAGAGGCCGCGGGAGGGAAGGGAAAGCAGGGGGGAGGGGGGCGGGGGGCGGGAGGAGTGGCGGTGGCAGGAGGGAAGCCGGCTGGAAGCCCTGTTCTTGCAGGAATTTTCCTGCAACGGGCCTCTAGTAGTGATATAAAGCAACAACCATTTTATTATGCTCATGGTTTCTGCAGGTGAGGAATCTGGACAGGAAACAATAGGACTAGCTTGCCTCTGCTCTCCATCTTTCTGAGCCTCTATTGGGGAGACATGGATGGCTAGGGGTGACTCAAAAGTTTGGAAATGGCTCCAACTACTAGGGGCTGGAACCATCTACAAGTTTCCACACTCACATATTTGGTACCTGTGCTGAGATGACTGAGAAGCTAGTTTCAGCTCAAACTGTTGACTGGATCATCAGGAAACTTCTTCAAGGGGCCTCGGCTTCCTCACTATATGGTGGCACTCAAAGTTCTTCCATAGGGGCTTGGGCTCTACAAGCAAGTGTTCCAGTTGAACAAGGTGGAAACTGCGTGGTCTTTTATGATCTATCCTTGGAAGTCATTAGCATCACTTTTTATAGGTTGAATCTGTCATAGACCTGCCCTGACTTAAGGAGAGGGGCCACAGATTTGACCTTCTAATAGGAGAAATGTCAAAGAACATGCAGCTGCATTTTAAAGTTGCCACATTCCTTATGGCGTATATTTTTTAAATTTTAGATAACAACAACCAAGTTTTTATTTTCTTCTTCTAAATTTTCTGGCTCTGATTGAAGTAAAGTTATGTACCTGTGTAGCTTACAAACAGAGGCCAGGCTTCTAAGCACAACAGGGAAGAAAGGAGAGAACCAAAGCTTCCAGTGGTCATGCCAGAGATTTTTTGGAGCCAAGAGCTCATATGCCTTTGGAGTGGAACAAAGACTGACATTCTGGACACCTGCTGCTTCCTTTGAAAGACCCTACGAGCTCCAATATTAAACTCTGCAGCACTCCAAACCCTGGGAGAAAGTCTTGCTCAGAACAATTTATTGGACACTGACCTTTAACCCACTGAAACCTGTATGTGTTCTATAAGTCTTCCAGTGCTCTGTTTTGGCTAGTTGGTTACCTAGACATGTACTCATTCTCCCCTGGACACTGTAAACATGTCTGAGCCTGGGAAAAAAGATGCAAAGGAAGAGACAACTATGCTTTCTTCTGAGATCCATCAAGTTCAACTTCTGAACAACAAAGGAAAGGGGAGCTACCTGAGCAAGGGAATTGAAATGCTAGAAGAAGGACCCCCCTCTCAGCTGAGAGTAGTTTAGTTCTCTGCAACAATCCCCAGCAAATTATTCCTCACTGTACATCAGCAGAGGCTGATCTGATTAAAATCATAAATCCACTATGTGTTTCTGTGGGAAGGGTATGGAGCTGGGTGTGTTCATTAAGCTATACATTATCATCAAAACTGGAGGCTTTGCCCAGCAGGTGTGGCTCAGTGGTTGAGCATCAACCCATGAACCAGGAGGTCATGGTTAGGTTCCCAGTCAGGGCACATGCCTGGCTTGTGGACTTGATCCCAAGTAGGGGACATGCAGGAGGCAGCCAATCAATGCTTCTCTCTCATCATTGATGTTTCTATCTGTCTCTCCCTTCCTCTCTGAAATCAATTTAAAAATTTAAAAAACAAACTGGTGGTTTTGGTCAATCACAGGTCTTCTCTATGTTTAGTTCAAGTTACCAGCCTTCTGGGTTCAGAGATGTTGGTTGGCCTTTCAATTCAAATTCCAAGCTATTGAAATTTAAGGAAGATTACAAGTCAACATCCTGTCATTCACAGGCAGGAGGAAGAAATGATCATGTTACATGGTCACTGATTAGTCTTCATAATGGTGGTTAATGAACGTCAACTAAGTTAACTAAGCACACGCAAGTGCCAAACTACTCAACATTTCTTATTGGATTCCATCCTTATAATAATCCCATTTTATACATACAAACTAAGACCCAGAGAAATGAAGTAACCTACCCCAAATCACAGTGTTTTTCAGTGATGGAGCTGGAATTTGAGCCAAGTCTCTATCTAAACCTAGGACTTTCACCAACAGGCAATACTGCCTCTGCTCCAAAGCATACATGAGACACCATCAAGGAACTCCCTGAGCAGTCAGGTGTGGCTGGAGAAAGTGGGGCCTCACCTCAGTCTTTAAGGTAAAAAGAAAGGGGTGTTGAGAAAGTAGAAAGGGGTGTTGTAGGGAGAGCATTACAGGCACAAGGAAAGATGTGTGCAGAGCATGAAAGCTTCTTTGAGTCAGGAATCATGTTTTCTTGTGCATGGAGTCCTTAGTGCCTTGTACATAACAGCCACATGAAGAGTCAACAGAGTACAGCAGCCACAAACACAGTCTTTGGAGTCAGACTGCAGTGTTGAGCTATGTGACTTCAAACAACTGGTTTCACCTCTGTGAGCTTTGTTTCTCCTGTTAAAATGGGAGGGGATAATAGAATCTGCCTCCTAAATTTGTGAGGGAAGGTCAAATGTGACATCATGTGGGTAAAATGCATGCATAGGCTAGTGCCAGCCATTGAGTCAGAGCTCAAAACATAGTAACAATGGTTGTTTATTATTAGGTTCTCAATAAGTTTTTGTCAAGGGTTAATGCATGGCTTTGGCATGGCATGACTTATTAATGGTAGCAAGGATTTCAATACGACAAGGGAAGATGACAGACAGTGGTTCAAGATAAAGCTGATGCCAACCTAATATTCCATGATCCTAATGGTGAGGGTGAGGAGGAGGAGAAGAAAGGTATTACCTTGCATTTACATTGCAATTTGCACTTCATGACATACTTTCATAGTCATTATGTTATTCAATCTTCCAAACAAATAAAGGGCAAATATGTGATGTCTGTGTCTTGTCCCCATTTTGCATAAATCTGCAGAGGCCCAGAGAGTATAAGTACCTGGAAAAAGTCAACAGGCTGACAAGCAACAGAAAAACAAACAAAGCCCAATTATTCTGACTCCTAGCTCTTTATCACCCCACATGGATAGGACTTCAGGGAATTTGCTTAATAATAGAGAATCAGTTTGACAGGCTTGCTGGCTAGTCACCAAACGTTTCTTCTTTTCCTGGAACATGCCTTTACTACATTTCCTTCACTAAAGTCACTACATTTTTTAAAGTATCTTAAAATTTTTTTTCAGAAAGGCTGACAATTTTCTGCATTTTGATTTATTGATATAATGATGTTTCCCCCTTTAAAAAATCCATAAATCCTGAAGTAAAGAATTTTTAACTAAAAAAAAAAATACCAGGCTAATCTTTTTTAAAAAAAAATATTAATATTCTTTTAGCTTGATACATAAAAATCATCTCTTCCCTTATGGTCTGGTGAACGTAAATGGACTTCACATATACATTTATATATCACTGCATCTCCCTTGCAGTTAGGTATGACCACCTGGCTGAGCTCTGATCAGCAGATCATGGGCAGAATGATTTGTGGCACTTCCAGGCCTGATCCATGAGGTCATCCTCTCTTTTCCCTTAAGCAGTAACATTAGAAGATGGCAACTCTATAAAATAGAAGGGACCTGGATTCCTAAATCTTAACTTTAGATGAAACTGCCAATTGCTCTGAAACACCCATTTTGGAAATTAAATGAGCAAGAAATACATTTCTAATTTGCTAAGCCACTGAGGCTTATCTGTTTCAGCAGCTAGCATTATCTTAACTAATAAAACCATGGAAATGGATATAAATAGTACAAACCCAGACACTCACTAAGACCATCTTCAGAATTCCCTGGGTCTACACTTCAGTGAACCTTTGCCTCTTTATTGGAATTACATTATGTCCCAATCCTAAAAGCAGGTGGTAATAGATAAGAATCGCAAAACTCAATTTACTTGGGGCAGGAGTCTTATCTACCTTTGTGTCCTCAGCACTTCACACAATATCAGGCACAGGGTAGATGTTTAATAAAGGGAGACATATAAATGACCATTTTAATGGCCATCATCCAAGGAGATGACAGCCGAATGGGACTTGAGTGATTAGCTTCTCCAAATGGAAGAGGGTAATTTCCTACTGAAGGCATCCTACAGAGCAGATATGCCATGACTTGGTGAGATATTTTATTCATGTATTTATTCGTTTCTTCAAAGCTCTTTAGTGAGTACCTGTTGTATGTTTGGCACCATTCCAAGGGATCAAGGCAACAACAACAACCAAAAAAAAACAAAAAAACAACAAATTAAAAACAGATGAGGTCTCTGTGTTTGTGACTCTTACATTTGAAGGGAACTGGAATGTACCAACCCAGAATACATCTCTTTGGCTTAAAGATTATTTTGAGCTGATTTTTTTTTTTTTTTTTTTTTTTTTTTGAGAAACAGCCTACACAGGAGAAGCTCTGAAAACAGAGTAGAAGTTACCCTTCAGTAAGGAAAGTTTACACTGATAAAGGAAATCTCCATTTTTAAGTGTGCTTCCCTCTGCATCTAGATGAGAAGGATGACTCCAAATCACAAGGAACTCTATATGGAGAAAAAGGGACCTTTCTACACTGTTGGTGGGAAGGCAGACTCGTATAACCACTATGGAAAACAGTGTGGAGTTCCCTCAAAAAATTAAAAATGGAACTGCCATTTGACCCAGTAATCCCACTTCTAGAAATATATCCTAAGAAGCCAGAAACACCAATCCAGAAAGAATTTATACACCTCTATGTTCATAGCAGTACAATTTATAATAGCTAAGATCTGGAAACAGCCCAAGTACTCATCAGTAGATGAGTGGCTAAAAAAGCTGTGGTACATTTACACAATGGAATACTATGCAGCTGCAAAAAAAAAAAGAAGGTTCTCTTATCCTTTGAGACAGCATGGATGGACTTGGAGAGTATTTATGCTATGAAAAATAAGCCAGTCATAGAAAGACAAGCATTACATGATCTCATTTTTTAAAATACTTTATTGATTTTTTACAGAGAGGAAGGGAGAGAGATAGAGAGTTAGAAACATCGATGAGAGAGAAACATCGATCAGCTGCCTCCTGCACACTCCCTACTGGGTATGTGCCTGCAACCACAGTACATGCCCTTTACCAGAATCAAACCTGGGACCCTTGAGTCCGCAGGCCGACGCTCTATCCACTGAGCCAAACCGGTTAGGGCACATGATCTTATTATATGTGGAATTTAATGAACAATTGATGAACAAAAAAGATCCAGAGATATTGAAGCATTCAACAGACTGAAGTATCTCAGGGCGGGGTCAGGAGGAGTTTAACCAATTAACTTATATGCATATATGCATAGCCTAGGACAGACAATAGTGCAATAGTGTGGGGAAGGCATGGGGGGAAGAACAAAGCAAGGTGGAGAGGGTCAAGGGGGCAAAAAGGGGGGGGGGGGGCATTTGTTATACTTTCAACAATAAAGATAAATTAAAAATAAATCACAAGGAACTCTATCAGTGGAAAACCTAACCCTCATTTACTGTGCTTTTCCTGATAACCTCCCATAACTGGCCTTCCCAACCCCCAACATCTTTATTTTGTCTTTAGCTAAAGATGTTATTTGAGATGGTGGCTTGGGCCATCTCTGGGAGCTAATCAATTTTTCTGAGTGTCTCCCATGTATACATAAGATATACATGTTAATAAATTTCTGCTGTTTTTCTTTTGTTAATCTTTTACTACATGGGGTCTCAGCCAAGAACTTGGAGGGTAGAGGAAAAGTTATTCTTTACCTCCCCTATACATTCTAGTGAAATTCTCTATGTGTGTTGAAACGCTTGCATGCAAACTTGGCTCCCCAGATCAGCCAGGTACTCAGTCCTCTGGGTACATGTAATAGTGAGTGTGTCAGGTTAGCAAAGTTATGATGAGAGATACATTACAACAATAATCCATTCTCTCAAAGCATAAGAACACCTGCTCCAAAGCCATCAAGAAAGGAAATCAACAACTAAAAGCTAGAGAACAAATTAACCAGATCTACACTCCCAAAGCGAAACCACATGGGGAAAATAAAAATCACAGCAATGAAAGTGAGTAGTAAAGATCACACTCTGTGGCTGGTCTTACAGTTGATGACGGTGTCAATCCATTCTGTATCTAAGCTCCTGTTTTATAAGAGTTAATAATATAATTTGGCTACAGCAACATGAGCAATGGCAGATGTGCTGTCCAACTGACCAGGTTAAGAAAAATAAAGGCAGATGGTTTTAGATTAAAGTCTGGATGGTGATGCTGCCATGAGAGAATTGACGTTCTGTCACCAGGCCAAGGTTCTTCGATTTACTTTATTCTCTAAATTATCTGCCACCTGGTGGTCCAGGGAATCATTTAGAAGTTTAGTCATGGGCAGCTGATAAAACCTTAATTTAGATTCAGTGATTTCATGTAAGAAATATTTATTGAGTGCCTACTGTGTGTACAACAACACTGTAGGTGCTGGGAAACACAACCACCACCAGGCCAGTAAGCAAATAAGGTGACTTTAGATTCTGTGAAGTGCAACCAAGAGAATAAGACAGGTTAAGGGGACAGGTGAGCGCCAAGCAATAGAGTGCTTAGGAATGGCCTCTCTGAGGAAGTGACAGGAGCTTAGAAAGGAGAGATGATGTATTAGTTTTCTATTGCTGCATAACAAATTGCCACAAATTCACTGTCTCAGAGTTTCTGTGAGTTAGGAGTCCAGGTATGAATTAGCTAAGTCCTCTGTTCAAGGTCTCACAAGCTGAAACCAAAACACCAGAAGAAGTTGTGATCTCATCCGAGGTTTGAAGTTCTCTGCGAAGCTCACCGGTTGTCAGCCCGATTTATTTCCTTATGGCTGTATTATAGTGGCCCCTGTTTTCTTGCTAGTTGTTAGCTGGGGACAACTCTCAGCTCCTAGACATCATCCTCAGGTTCTTGCTGCATGGTCCCCTTTTTTTTACAATCTGCTTTAATTTTTTTAATCCCCACCTGAAGAGTGAGAATATTTTTCCATTGATTTTTAGAGAGATTGGAAGAGACAGGGGAGGGGAGACAGAAAAAGAGAAGGGAGAAAGAAACATTGCTTGGTTGCCTCCCTTAGGCACCCCGACTCGGGGGGGCAGGGATCAAACTGAAACCCAGGTACATATCCCTGACCAGAATCCAACCCTTGACCTTTTGGGCACAGGCTAAGGTTTTAACCACTGAACACCAGCCAGGGCACAACTTGCTTTCTAATAGTCCAATGGGAAAGCATCTCTCTGACACTTTACTTTCTTTTAAAGGACTCACTTGATTAGGTCAGGCCCACCTAGAAGTTTCTCTTTTGATTAACTCAATGTCAAATCATTAGTAAAATTATCATAGATGTAAGGCAGCATCATATTCACTGATTTCACCCAGCCAAGGGGAGGGGATAATACAGAGCTTGAACACTAGAGGATGAGGATCTGGGAGGCTTTCTTAAAATTCTGCCCAGCATAGATGAGGACCAGCCATTCAAAATCAGGCATGCAGAGTCACCAGAAAGTGCAAAGAACGATATTTTGTCTATTGAAGCATGGTGAATAAGGTAAAGTGTAGAAGGAGATGAGACAGGAGTCATTGGCAAGCGTCAGGCCACCTAGGGCCTTGGCGACTATGAAAATGATTTGGACCTCATTTTATGTGTAAATAGAATTCTACTAATGTTAACTGAGTCCCTCTGACATGCTACTAGACTCATCAATGACATGAAGAACACCAAGAGAAATGGGAGGCATTAACTTGCTGTGACTAACCTCTCATTTTGAGAAATGAGGGCCTATGTTAAAGGTTCTTTATAGGTCTAACATTCCATTGTTTCTAAGTCCTGCTAAAAAGACTATTCAGGTAAAATTAAAAATAATATGAATGTAATCACTTTCTAGTGTTGGCTGACTTAATTAGAAAGGTATCTGATCCACTGTTTCTTCCAAGCATCTTCCAATGTCCATGAATGGACCCTTGGGTCGCTTAATAAATTCTATAAATAACATTAATAATATTTCCAGAAGCAATATATGATTTGTCCTTTGGTCAGGGGAGAAGTCATAATTAGTGTTTTTAGAATTTTCTAGCAATGCAGATTTTCAAAGATAACACTGAAGCAAGAGCTTATTGCTTACAAATGCTAGCTCAGTTGTCAGCAAACCGCGGCTAGCGAGCCACATGCGGCTCTTTGGCCCCTTGAGTGTGGCTCTTCCACAAAGAAGAAGTGGCATTAGAAGAAGTTTAAGTTTAAAAAATTTGGCTCTCAAAAGAAATTTCAATCGTTGTACTGTTGATATTTGGCTCTGTTGACTAATGAGTTTGCCGACCACTGTGCTAGCTCATCACAGTCACTTTTTTTCTTCTTCCTAAACTTAGGCTGAAAGAGAGACCCAAGCCTGAACTGAACAACCAATAGAAATGTCACTATGCCCTAGTTGACCCAAAAGTCACAGGTATAACTGCTTTCTTAGTTTCTTCGATTGAATTACTAGCAGGATTTACCTGAGGCTTCCCCTTGAGCCTCAGATTAGTAAGAAAAAAATTAAGAAATGATAGAACTAAGATTCTAAAACTTGAAGACCCAATGAGGGCTCTTGGATAACTCCCACTTTTTTTTTTAAGTACCTACTCATTAGTGTAATTTCCCAAGTTTTATTTGGACCAGAATTTGGGTTATCAGTACAATAAGGCAATTTAAGATCTTTCCTCATCATCACTTTTTTAGTTTCCATGACTGTGGTCTTGTTATAAAGATAATGTTACTTTATTTTCCTCTTGGGAAGTAAAAAAAATTTATTCAGTGAAACAATCTAAAAATAACTTATTCTAGAGCTAGTGGCTTCCATGGTTACCAAAAGACCCTGTTGAATCTTTGCTCTAATAGGCAACCACAAATGGGGAATCATTTGAATTGAAATCAACACATACTCAAAATAGCATAAGAGGCCCTAGAACAGGGCTATTCAGCTTTCCATTCCAGTAAGTTCAATCTTCTTTACAGCCCCATGAAAAACACATGTCAGGAAAAAAGCACATGTCTGAAAACTAAATAAAACTTGGCCCTAAATCAATTTCTAGGTTCTGGGAATCCCCACCATGCTGTTATACTCTGACAAGCCCCTCAGTAGTTCACAGTGTAGATTTTGAAAATACCATCTTTACAAATAACTGATTATATGCTTCATTTCTGCCTGAGGCATCAAAGAGAAGTTATATTTTTTCCCTTAAGTAAAAGTATGTCATGTGACTTTATATGAATGTTACATACATATCTTTGATGGTTGGGAATGTGGTAATGTATGCCTATATATGTATATTTGAAAAATACATGCTCATATATTTATGTGTTCCTTCATGCGTTTGAAGTCTCCTAAAATTCTAGTACCCCATTCCAACTTGTTTCCAGAATCAGGGACATAAGTAGAATCCACTTTTAAAGGAAGAATGTCATGTTTTTCATCATAGATTTTTGGCTCTTGTATACCCTAAACATATTTAATGAACTATGAGAAAAAACATACACCAAAACACATTAAAATTGCATATACATTAACTAAGCTGAATAGTAAGAGTGCCAAAGATAGAAATTTAATTAATTTATGTACCAGTAATTTAGATTAGTCTTAGGCAATCAAATCTGACATAAATTGGTGCAAAAAATAACTTTAATATCAATTAAATATTTTTTGCACCAAAGGTGGTCTTATGGTTCTTTCATTCAGCAATACCCAGCAAGTAGCTGCCATGTGCCAACCAGTATTCTAGGCATAAGGGTATGACTGTGAGTAAGATGGATAAGGTACCTATCCTCATTAAGCTTACATTCCAATAGGAAACAGAAAAACCAATAAAGTTCCAAATCATAATGTGTTTGTGATAATTAAGAAAATTATACAAAGCCATTTGATAGTACGGGAAAAGTAATGAAGTCAGGAAGGCCTCTGAGCTCTTAAAAGTCTTTAAAGCAGGAGAGTAAATCCAGTCCCTGTGCTCTGTCCAAATTGGCCCAAGAGTCTTTGAGCTCTTCAAAGACTTAAAGTCAGTAGGAGGAGCCAGTCATGAAAGGAATTAGATGAAGGCCATGTGGGGAAAGAAAACAAAGACCGGGAGCAGAGAGAAGAAAGAACCTGACTCCATAAAGAAACAGGAAGCAAGCCAGTGTGCCTGGAGCAGAGGAGACAAGCAATACTAGTTAGAAAAGAAGCCAGGTGCCAGAAAGGGCCATGGTAAGGAGCTTAAATTTCACGCTAAGTGCCTTGGGAACCTATTAGAAAAATTAAGCAGAGCTGTAATAGGATCAGAAATGAGCTTTTAAAAGATGACTCTGGCAGATCATGTGGACCAAGGACTTCAATAATAAGAGATTATGAATAAGGGACTACCATTGCATAATCCAAGTGGGAGATGATGTTGGTTTGGCAAGGGTGGTAGCAGAGAAGTGGAGAAGCATAAATAGTGTTCCTTAGATATTAATGTAGGACAGGCTGGAAAAGGCTGTCTTTCTTTTCCAGATGTGTGGATATATAACAGAGTAAAGGTATCTTCTAGTTAGGAATGAGCTGTATGCCAAAAGTTTATCAGTTATTTCAAACTCAGGCCACATTTTTCCATAAATATGGTATTAGTATCTAATGGGAATTTATATGAATAATGAATCAATCTACTATTAATACTGGTGATGGGCAGAAAATTCCTCAAGGTCTGCCCTTTTCCCTTTATCTGACCTACTCTCAAAGCAGAATGGCTTTAAAAGGTCACACATGTGCCTAATGGCTTTTTTTAATGTTCTTTGTTTTTTCCGTTGCCCCAACTATTTGCTTTAAAATATCAGTTTTATCCTCTATATCTCTTTAGTAGGAAACAATCCTGATTATACATATATTAAGGTATTTAGGCTCTCTAAAGAATAATACCAAACTTATTAATGGTCTCATAAATCTAGAGCAAAAGGTTTCAGAAACCTCTTTTCAGAGGAAAAGGAACATCTAAGAAAAAATATGGAAAAAAAGGAGGTAATTGGGCTCATTAAATCTTAGGGAATAATTTGTTCTCTGAAAGTGTTTGGAAAGGACCTGGTGGACAAACGGAGGCTGGTGAGGTCTTCTAAGACAATGTTTCTCAAGCTTGAATGTTCAGAAACTTCAAGTTTGGCTAATTTGGGTGGGGTATAGAGACTGGATTTACTATCCTGCCTTAACAACTATAATTATAGAAAAAAATATATGAAACAACAGTATCCAGACATTGGACAACAAGCATCATAGGACAGTGATCCCTACCGGAAGGTAAACCAATTAGGTGAGTGCCCTGGCAATCATACCTGGGAAGAGGTGTGAGACCAACAGTGTTGGAAAGGGGAATGCAAACCAAGTCCAGTTGAGAAAATTTAGTTGGGACTTTAAGAGACCAAGGAGGCTAAATTTTGCAGAGCAGAATACTGGAGAAAAGAGGGCTGCACAAAGAGACAGAGAACGCTAGAGAACTACAGAGATTTTCTCTCAAATCTTCAGCTGAGTGCTAATGAGTGCATATGTGCAAGAAAACTACCAGAACCCGGAGAAAGGAAGTGGGATAATCCCTGGAGTTCACACATGCTGGTCGTAGTTTATGTTTCCACCAGCCAGAGAGGGAAAATTCTTGTAATACATGTGACATCAGATAGAGTTCTCAGAAAGGCATTGATTCTGAGGACGTAGAACAAAATTAGCCCTGGATTAAAGGCTACTATTCTGGTCCCACCTTGCAAAGTTTATTAAAAGCAAGTCTTGAAAGAATCAAACTGTTTCAAAATAAATTATTTCATATCCCAGAACAAAGTACATAAATATTTAAAGGAATATAAAAATTTTACAAACAAGGCAAAGTCTACAATGTCTAGCATCTAATCAAAAATTTCAGGTAGGTAAATATGCAGAAAAATAGCACCCATGATGAGGATTTTTAAAAATCAACCAATGAAAATAGACTCAGAAATAACACAGATGATAGAATTAGCAGTCAAGAAAATTAAAACACTTATAAATATATTCCATATACTGAAGAAAGTAGAGGAAAGCATTAGCATGTTAAAGACAAATGTGGAAAAATACATTAAAATTAATCCAAATTAAACCTCTAGAAGTGAAAAATGCAACGACTCAGATAAAAAAATATACTTGATAGGATTAACAGTGGTTTAGAGACACTGTTGAAGAAAACATTCATGCACAGCCATGGTGGCTCAGTGGTTGAGCGTCGACCTAAGAATCAGAAGATTACAGTTTGATTCCCAGTCAAGGCATATGCCCAGGTTGCTGGCTTGATCCCAGATCATGCAGGAGGCACCAATCAATGATTCTCTCTCATCATTGATGTTTCTATCTCTCTCTCCCTCTCCCTTCCTCTCTGAAATCAATAAAAATATATTTTAAAAAATAAAAGATGTGTGAATTTGAAGACATAGAAATAAAAAGTATCAAAAATGAAACACAGAAAAAAATTTGCAAAAAAAAAAAAAGAACTTTGCATTAGTGAGTTGTAGAACAAGTTTATACTTATACTAGAGGCCCAATGCACAAAATTCGTGCACAGGTAGGGTCCCTAGTGGCTGCTGGCTGCCAGCTGGGGCCTCCCTTCCCTGGCTACTGGCTGCTGGCTGCCGGCTAGGGCCTTTCTTCATTCCGCACTGCTTCCTGGTGGTCAGCACACGTTATAATGAGCCATCAAATGCTGAGGGGACACTTTGCATATTAGGCTTTTATATATATATAGATATGTGTTCTTGATAAAGGAGGAAGAGGAACACTGAAAAAATATTTGAAGAAATAATAGCTAAAATTTTTTCAAATATGCTGATCTAAGAAGGTCTATAAACTCCAAGCTCAAGAAATAGGAAAATAACTACATTATGGTACATCACAACATAATCTAATTGCTTAAAATCAGAAATAAAGGAAAAAATCTTAGAAGAGTCATGAAAAAGCTTCAGTATGAATATGAATTACAATGCAGGTTCTGACTCAGTAGGTCTGGGTTGGCTCTGAAATTCTGCATTTCTAAGTTTTCAGGTGGTTGTAATGCTGCTAGTGTGTGTGATAAAAAACACTTTTGAGAAGACAATTCCTAAGATTGTAATGATCAAACTGTTTTGTTTTTCTAAGTCAATTCAAGATACCCAAAGACTCACAATTGAAAGAGATGGGACAGATACAGAGAAGCATCACAGTGTTTGGTTTCCAGTCAATTTCATACTAGTTATACATCACTAGAAAGCTACACAATAACCTAGTCTTGAAACAAACAAAACAAAAATAACTTTGAAATTCTTTTGGCCAAGTAGAGTAGATATTTTTTGTCTATTAGCCATTCCTTCTTATTCAGTGATTTTACTTTGATTTCCTTTTGAAACTTTATCTCCTTATTAGAGGCCCGATGCATGAAATTTGTGCAAGAGTAGGCCTTCCTTCTCCAGGCTGCAAGCACCGGCTTCCCTCTGGCACCTGGGACCTGGGCTGGCTTCCCTCCGGCTGTCTGCAGGCACCCAGGACCCGGGCTGGCTCCCCTCTGGTCCTGGCTTCATCTGGAAAGATGTGCAGAATAACGTCCAGTCTAATTAGCATATTACCCTTTTATTATTATAGATTTTACTCCCATGTTATGTGCTTTGAGTATGTATTCCCTCCAAACTCCAAGGACAAAACCTATAATCCATCCAGCCAGTCAACTCACTATATTTCAAAAGAGAAATTGCTTCTGGATCTTTTTTGTTCCTAAGTTTTATTTTGTTCCTTCGAATCCACATATTAGTGAGATCATGTGACACTTGTCTTTTTCTGCCTGGCTTATTTCGCTCAGCATAATAGTCTCCAGGTCCCTCCCATGCTGTCTTAAAGGGTAAGAGATCCTTCTTTTTTACTGCTATATAGTACTCCGTGGTGTGATAGAGAAACATGGAACACACTGTTGAATCTCAGAGGGAAGGCACAGTGGGTAGATGGGTGGGAAGAGATTAACCAAAGAACTTATATGAATACTAGAAGCCCAGTGCATGAAATTCGTGTATGGGGAGGGGGGAAGAGGGTGTCCTTCAGCCCAGCCTGCAACCTCTCCAATCTGGGACCCCTCAAGGGATGTCCAACTGCCTGTTTAGGCCCGATCCCACTAAACGGACAGTCGGACATCCCTCTCACAATCCAGGACTGCTGGCTCCCAACTGCTCACCTGCCTGCCTGCCTGATTGCCCCTAACCACTTCTGCCTGCCAGCCTGATCACCCCCTAACCACTCCCCTGCCAGCTTGATTGATGCCTAACTGCTCCCCTGCCGGCCCAATTGCCCCTAACTGCCCTCCCCTGCCGGCATGGTCACCCCTAACTGCCCTCCCTTGCCAGCCTGGTCACCCCCAACTGCCCTCCCTTGCTGGCATGGTCACCCCTAACTGTCCTCCCCTGCAGGCCTGGTCACCCCCAACTGCCCTCCCTTGCAGGCCTTGTCCCTCCCAACCTCCCTCCCCTCCCAGCCCACAGCTGCCATCCCCTGCTGGCCATCTTGTGGTGGCCATCTTTGACCACATGGCTGTGGCCATCTTGTGTGTTGGAGTGATGGTCAATTTGCATATTACTCTTTTATTAGATAGGATATGAATAACCCATGGACACAGACAATAAATAGTATGGTGAAGGCCTAAAGCAGGGGACAGGTGCAAGCTAGAAGGGGTCAATGTGGGGTCGGGGGGAAAGAACATCTGTAATACTTACAACAATAAAGATAAATTTTTAAAAAATAAAATAAAAACAAAAGAGAAATTGCTCTTCCATTTGAACAAGAATGTAGGCTAGATCTGCTGCAGTCAACCTGCCTTCTTTGGAGGAGAGAGAGTGTGTGTAAGAACAAAGTCCAAAAAGATGAAGCAGAGCAAGAGAAGAAGAGAGAAAGATGAGGCTCCGATCTGTTAAGTTAACTCCTAGATCACCATATCACTGAAGTTAGATCTATGCCAATAAATAGTCCCCTTCTTTAAAGCAAATCTGATTAATATTTTCTTTTTATTGCACATGAAGAACCCTAACAAAATTGTAAATTAAATAAGCTTTTGTGGCCTAGCCCAGGAATCTAATCACAATTTATAACACAATTTCTATTAATCAAATCTCAGGATTCTTGGAGACGTCTCTTCCCTACTTGCTGGTACAGCATTTGTGGATAAAGGGTAAATTAGATTCTGCCTGGCAGAATGGGTCAGAGAGGTTTGTCAGTGAGTTTCTAAAACCATGAGTCTAGACAAACATTTAGTAACTTATGTGTCAGGATATTCCTAACAGTAGATGTCACTGTATCTGGTGAATACAGTGAAAGAAAAGCATAAACACCATGTAAATAAACATCTTGACTTGGAAAGAAGACACTCATTAACCAAGACAATGAGTACCTGATTGGGGCTTACTTTTTTGTTGTTGTTGTTGTTGTTGTTAATTTTTAAAAAATGCACTGAAATTTGAATCCCAGATAATTCTGACAAGACAGAAACCTTCAAATTAAGCATCATGCATTTCCTCTGACAAGACCATAGGATACATAGAGTGAGAGAGTTCTTTTCACACTCTCTAGGCCTCACATTTCCTCCACTAGAGGGACTGAGTCAGAGGTTCTTTCCTTAGAGTTCTAAGTTTTTAATGATTCTGTTGAGAAATAATGGTTAATTAAGGTTACAAAAACCTGAAACAGTTGAGGCCTAATATTAATCATATGCTGCATAACAGTCCAGCATGGAGTAAACTGAGATGAGCGCAAAATGTTTTAATCTGTCCACAATCACATTCCGTGACAGACTTCGGACCATTTCCCCTTAAAACTAAAAGGCACTGGGGGCACGTGATGATGTCCTTGGTATCCCAAACCAAATATATTAGAAGGCTTCTAAACATCTGGCTAAAGTCTAGAGTTCCCTCGGAATAGAGACACTTCTGGTGTCCTCAGAAAGAGCCTAAAAGGGGAAAAAGATAACAATGGGACTCTGAGGATGCTGGCCTATTGGTAACATCCCAAAACAAGCACAGACAAGACTTCAAGTGAAGACGGCATCAGCAACCTCTCCACTCATTTTGTTTATTATGTGCATTGTCATGGAGATGGGAGTGGTGCTCTTGAAGGAGATTGGTGAAAATAATATAAATTAGTGATGTGTAAAGTGTTTAAGTACCTCTCCCTGAGTCGGGCTTATAGCTGAATATTGCCCAATTTCCTTGCTAAATAACAAAACGGCTTGTGTTCGCTGGTCTCTACCTTCTTTTAAGTAACCCGGACTCACTAAAGGTCCAAATTGCCTGGAAAGTGAGTCTTCATCATTGTAATAAGGTAGCTGCTTTCACATAAAATCAATTGGTGCCTTTTTTAAATATTTTTTTAGAGAAAGAGATATAGAGAGATAGAAACATCAATGAGAGATAAACATCATCAATTGGCTGCCTCCTGCACACTCCTTTACTGGGGATCAAGCCCATAATCCAGGTTATGTGCCCTGACCGGGGACCTCTTGGTTCCTGGGTCGCTGCTCAACTGCTGAGCCACACCTGCGGGGCTCAAGCTGGTGCCTTTTAAATACAATATAATCTCAATTCTAATTCCCACACATCAATCCTGGAACCCAGTAGTATTCTACAGAACTCACAAGTAAAAAGAATGTATTTCTTTCTAGTAATCCTAACATAAATAATAGCACTCCCTGAGAAACAAAAGCCATTGTGAAGAGTCCAAAGAGCCATTGTTTACAATAAACCCTTATTCATTTCAGACTCTTTCTCCGGGTTTCTAGATTCAGACTTTGGGTCTCCCATTTTCCTCACACACAAAAAAAGGTAGAAGATGTGCTGAGGCCAGAACAACTGCTGCTCTGACGAGGTGACTGCGAAGAGGCACAATACTCTCCAAGACTTAAAAAAATATTTTTTGTGTGGAAAGGCAGTAAAGTTTCCACTACAACACAAACTCAATCAATAGTAAACCATGGGAGGTGGATTAGTGGATCGAACACCTGTCTATAGCTTTCACCTTTCTAGAACCATCAGAGATTAACACAGTGTTACGTGTTCCTTGGGCAAAAAAACCCTGTCCCCAGGAGCTTACAATGAGGGTTCTTCCAGTAAGACCCGACCCCCCAATCCAATCTTGCCTTATCTAATAGCAAGTAGCTTAATAAACATCTTATCTTAAGCCTCCAAGAAATATAGATTTATTACTGCTTGAGCCCTATGGACCAAACCTTTAACCCGCCTCAGATAATTCCAGTTTCACAAATGATGTAGATCCATTTCTTATACGCTCGGAGATTTCCTGGCAGTGGCTCTGAGATTCTTCCTGTTAAGGAGGGTGGTAGCGTGTTTTATGCTAAAGATGCTGCTTCTCTTCACTTGTGTGTGTGTGTGTGTGTGTGTGTGTGTGTGTGTGTGTGTGTGTGAGATTGGGATGGAGTTATTGTCTAATTCACTCATTGGCTCATTCCACATGGAGTTAGAGATTTCTAATGTACCAGGCAAGTATGATACATGGAAATGCACTGGTGACTTCAACAGTTACCAGCTGAAGTCCATATACCTCATAGGGCTCATACACCAAGGTGGGAGAGAAGGGTAAATACTTTAACAGGCAACTCAAGAAGCAGTGATGGAGAGAATGAGAGAAGTAAACCCAAGGAGGATTAAGAGCATAGAGAAACACGCCTAACTCGGGTTAGGGAAGGCAGGAAAGGCTTCCCAACGGACGTGGACTCTGAACAATAACAAAAAAACAACAACAAAACAGAAAAACACCTGAAGGTTAGGAAGGAACTGACCAAGAAATGATGACAGAGAAGAGTTTTACAGACTAAGGGAATGGCATGCGCAAAGGCCCAGGGGAAGGCATAGTTTAGTACATTGGGAAACAACAAATAGTTCAGTCTCAGTAGGGCAAGAAATATGAGACTGGAATGTACAAAGAGATGTGGCTTGAGAAGCAATGGTATTCAGATCATAATGAGCCTTTGGGGCATATTTAGGAGGTGACCTTTCACCATATGATGTATCACAGACAAGTTTTTTTCCAGGAAGCTCAAAACAATACACAGGTCATTTATACCAGTGTCACCTCCTTGAGAGTGTGTGCAAGAAAGCTACAGATGAGCACCCTTGAAACACAGCCTTAATTTGTGAATTGAGATATGGCTCAGGCCATATCAGATTATGCCTCTCTCTTCTACTTCCTAGAATAAATTCAAATTCTCCATGGTGGCCTACCATATGCTCTGTAACACCTGCCCACCTAAATCTCCAACTTCATCTTCATGCCATCTCCTGGACTCCATCTACATTGGCCCACTCTGGGCTTTCATGTTTCACACATGCAGGACACTCTGCCTAGAGAGCACTCCTGCTCTTCAATGGGCTCCCACCTCTCTCTCCTCCCAGGTCATTGCTAAAACACCATCTCCTCTGAACAGCCTTGGATGACAACCCAGTCTGCACTCACCATTACTACTGAACGCCTTCTTATTTGTTCCATGATATCCATCCCACAATTACTAGTATATATTGCTTTGTTAGTTTATTACTCCTCTGATTCCCACATTGGACTACAGGCTTCAGAAGGGCAGCATCCCTTTCTATGCCTAGAATGGTAATTGTAACACAACAGGGACTGAATAGATATCTGTTGAATGAATCAATGAATGTTCAAATTCAGGGGATTCATATGATGATGATTTTTAAGTCCTCACACCTTCCATGGTTCTTTCACAATATAATTACTTTCCCAGTATCCAAACTTTCCCAGGCTTCCCTTTGTCCTGAGAATAATAACTTCACCGTGCACACCAAAAATTATTCCCTGTGAGAATCGCTGGGCAGTATTGACTGGGAGCCCGAGGCTGAGTCAGCAAATGTCACCCAGAGTACTCACCTTTATCTTAGGACTGCGGGAAGGCAGAAAATCCCATCTAGGAGATGATGCTCCACACTCCTGCTATTTGGATGGACTCAAGGTAACCCCATGAAAGAAACTGACTCTGGTCCCTTAAGTCGCTACAATAAACATTATCTGTGTGCAATGAATGGTATATTGATTGAAATGGACAAAGTCTTTTGTTCAGAGGACAATTGATTCTTGAAAAAAAAATAAACAGTTATTGGCAGAGAGCTCGCAGGTGGTGGATTTGAAAAGTAATTTTACAAAATTATTTTTAACCAAGAACTCTACTTTCTTAGGTTGGATGTGACTGAATTTGGTAGAAAATGATAGAAAACTTAATGGAGGCTTAAGCCTATACCAAGATGGATACTCTTGGTCAAGAAGTATGTTTAGCTTAAGCTTGGGGTTCTCTATCTTTGTATAGTTAGGTTAGTCTTTCAACATATGTATGAAGAACTTCAGGCTTTAGGCCATACGGAAGAGGATTTTGTTGCCACCTCTGAATGCACAAATGGAACTAGGGCATGAAGTCTTATGACACAGGAATCCACTGCAGCCCAAGCCACTGATCCCCAACGTAGAACCTGGAATCCATGTTGCCCCAAGGTCTGGGATAGAACACTGGAAGCAAAGCCTTTTGTGAGCATTGACTTCCCTTTAGTCATCCCTGTGTGAGGCTCATTTCCTGATACGTGGTAGACACCAGAGAATGTCCAATGGGTGGGTATAAAAGTGCTGTGATGTGGGACATGAAGCCTGAGCACTCAGAGAGAGAAAGAGGGAGACGGGGAGGGAGGGGGGGAAGAGAGAGAGAGAGAGAGAGAGAGAGAGAGAGAGAGAGAGAGAGAGAGGGGAAGGGAAGGGAAGGGAAGGGAAGGGAAGGGAAGGGAAGGGAAGGGAAGGGAAGGGAAGGGAAGGGAAGGGAAGGGAAGGGAAGGGAAGGGAAGGGAAGGGAAGAGAGAGGGAGTTGGTGGTGGTTTTCTTCCTTTGCAAAGGTACTTTCTGGGTTTTGAAAAGTACCACCAAAACTATATGCAATGCACATTTGCAAAAGAACAGACCATGATGTAACAATCCACAGAGCGTTTTTAAGGAGCCATAGATAGGTGATAGGACAGAAGAGGCCTCTTGGGCTCCCTTTGAGTTGGATGAATGGGGCAGGTGTCAGAGGACAAGAGCGGAGAGCTGTCCCTCTCTCCCACTGGGAACCAGTTAGAAGGCTTGCATCTCAAGGGCTTTACAAATGTCTATTCAGTTGAAATTTAGACAAAGAAGTAACACTCTTTTGTAACATTCAAAGCATGTCTACATATATTGTTTTCTATGTTCATAAAGAAAGCTATTCTTCATCTATAAAATGAGATTTGAATGCCTACCTTACAGGAGGACAGTTTTGAAGAAAAAGCAGAATAATCTTTGTACAAGACTTGACATTTTGCCTGACCTACAGTAAGCATGCCATAAATGGTAACTGCTGTTATCATGGCTAGTACCATTACTCTATGGTCCCAGACTGGGCTTCCTGGGACAGAGATTAGCACTCTCATGATCTACACCTGTGGAATGGAGGAGAGGGAAACAGGGTTGACAGAGAGAGAAGGTAAAAATGTCACTAGTCCCAACAAAGGCCTCAGTCAGCCCCACAGAGAGCTCCGGACAAGGCTGGCTCCTCAGAATTGTCACTGACTGGGGCAAGGAGGCTGGGTCTTTATACCCCCATAGCGACAAGTCATCATTGCAGGCTGCCCTAGAAGGAGGCAGGCTTTGGACAAGGCCTGAAGTCTTCCTCAGCTGAGGCCAGCCCTAAAGAGGACTCCGCGCTGAGGGCCCCCTACCGGGAGCACGTTCAGAAGTGATGGTGTAAGTTGTTCATTCCTGAAGGGGTAGCTGGGTGCAGCATAGAGCGGACCCCCATTAGTAAGTGAGAGGATTGCTTCAGGGTCCCTCAGGGACTTGTCTGAAGCCAAGTCAGTAAACAGCAGTGCTGGGAATGAACATGAAGTCCACTGACCCTGATCCTGTCCTCTTCAGAAGCCAGGACTCTTCAGAATCATTTGGCATTTGTCTATTGTGCCAGCAACTGCTCTGCCTCTGAGCCCACACACATCAAGAAACATTGGCTTAACATAGTTCCAAGTCTTTTGCTGAGATCAGGCAGGTGAGTTTACTTAAGAAAAAAAGCTATCACGGAAAGGGGAGTTTTTCCAATGATGCTATCCTAAAGCTTCTCATAGTCTCACCTGCTTCCCCTCATTTGAAACACACACGCACACATACCACAGACCCCCAAAGGGTCAATTTAAGTGAAGATTTTGGCCATAAAACTACCAAACTAGGATCTCTAGGGATGAGGCCTTGTAATATGTCTTTTTTGCAAGCACCTCAAATGAGGTCAAGTGTACTAAAGTCTGCAAATCACTGCTATAAATTACCCGCATCACTGCTCTAAAGATACCAGCACATGTTTTCTTTGTGCCTTTAAACTGACTCTAAAAGCAATTAGTAGAATCAAAGAATTCTCAAGTTCAAAGGCATCTTGGGAATTATGAAGTCTCCATGCTTGAGAAGAGAAACATCAGAGCCATAGAAGAAGGGTGTCTTGTCCCAGGTAAAAGGAAGAGGCTAATGATCAGAGCCAGGCTCCCACTCGGGATCAAGCCTTCTCGTTGCTCTAACAAGTGTCAAAGGGGCATTTCAAAACCATTTTTCAGCAACGAAAGCAATAATTTTAAAAAATGTTCCAGGACTATTCTCAATAACATTGTAACGTGAAACATTCATTCGTGTTCGTTATAAATATCTTCCATTACATAACTATTCCCAATTGATGCATCTTGTGATGAAAGACACTGGAAGCCTACTTATTTGAATGTGGTTTAGCCAGTGGGGAGAGAAGACTCAAAAGCCATTCATTCCAAAAGGTATTTCCTTTTACCATTTCTTGGGAGGACATTAAAAATCTGATTTATTTTTATTCAGAAGTGAGCTTGGGTTTCCAAATCTTTTCCTCAGAGAGGGGGTGAGGGGAGGAGGTATGCACCTCAGAGTATGACCACATTTCACTTTTTTTTTTTCAAATCTCTCAAACTTCGATGGATGGCAATTATAGTAACAACAATGACAATGATGATGGAAAATCAACCTACAGCGAACTCTTTATCAGTGCCCACACTCAGTGACTCAAATAAACGTCAACTATGAATGATGTGGCGGCTTCTGTTGGCATCTGTGGAACTCCAGGTCCCCAAATGGTCTGTTGTTAATTCCATTTATAGCAAATTGAGGACATAAATAAACTCTTAATTTGGGTGCCTATAAAAATATGCAGGCTGGCACACCAGCATAGCCAAAAATCTGCTTTAACTGGTGTTCCTGCCCATTCATTCCATTAAAAGTTGCTGAACTCAGAGGCCAGCTTAGAATCAAGTACAGAGTGCTTCTGAGCCTGTATAGGGAGGTGATATGGCACCACCCAAGAGGTAAGGAGGAAGAAGGCTCCATTTCTGGCTTCCACCAACACATGCCATATGTTTAGAAAACACTTTTTCTCTCCTGACACCTTAAACATTGTGTCTACTGCTGGGTGATTTCATAATTGAGCTTTTTTGCCTGGAGTCATTCACAATATCTAAGGCTAGAGAAACTCTGGACATCCCATGAACCATATACATCTGTCTCCATGATAACCTAACTTCTCATCATCCAGGGAAGAAGGAGCTCATTTCCTTTTTAATTAAGAAAAAAATCCACAGATACAGCCTCAGCAGTGACGTAACCACAGACATGGCCTCAGAATACAGAGACCCAGGGATTGGTCATCTCTGACACTCAGTAATCATTTATTGGCCACAAATCCTTGCTCCTCCCACAATCAATCTAGACTGGAGTCAGCTGAATATTCCAAATTTAACATAAAGTTCCCCAATAACAACCCCCATTAGAAATAGCTTCTCTCATGCCATCAAAAACATTGTCATTTTGAAATGTATTGGATTTAAGATAGATGCTTCTGGAGAACTACGGAAGGACTAGCAGTCATTCACACTTCACCATATATTTCAGAGGACCTACTTTGTTCCAATAGATAATAACTTTCATTGCGTACTTTCTGACCTGGAATCACCTATGCAGTGGCCCAGACCCTAATTCATGGTGTCCTTCGCTGCTCAGGACAGGAGAGCCACTGGACATCATTTCCAAATGTGCAGAGTCACAGTGCTTTTAATTATCTCTCCAACATGCAAGGATGGCCCTCAGAGCAAGAGCTGTGCATCCACCTGCCTCCTCAGTGTGGTTTCTATGCATGGCCACAGACAGCTTCTAAATTTAAACTTGCACTGCCTTTAATTGGGTGGTTAAGTGCTGTTTCCCACCCACCCACTCTCGCTACTAGCTTAGCCTCAGGCTACTAATTACCAGCAGGACAGGTCAGCTGTCATGTCTGCACCAACTCCATCATTTTTGACATCCTCAGACAGTGACAGGCTCACTCGCCCTTTTCCTTTTAGCAAATCTGGGTTAGCTGATGTTTGGCTTCATTTTCATGAATGCAGGATACCCAGTATTCCTACCTGTGACTTAAATTATTTAGTTGAATTTTCTGCAGCTTAAATGTATCTGTTCACTCGATGTATATTTATGCAGGGTCTTCTCTGTGCCTGGACCTCTGCTAAACACTGAGCATGCAAAAGAGAGTTGAACAAACAAGGTCTTGCCCTCCCCGAGCCAGTCTGCCAGTGGGAGGGATGGACAATGACCTAGTGAAAAATCAAATAAAAATAGGTTGTGTTCAGGGCCAGAAAGGGAGAAGAAAAAATGCTATGAGGAAAAAACAGGAGAACCTAATTTAGATGTAAGGGAAAAGGCAAGAAAGGCTTCCCTGAAGAAGAGATAATCAAGCTGAGACCTGAATGATGAGAAGGTACCTTTCAAGTAAGAATGAAGAGCAGGGAATTTCTCACAGAAGTAACAGCAGCAGAAAAGTCCAGAGACAGGAAGGCTATTAATGGATTCAGAGGATTGAAAGGAAGACAAAGCTGAAGATGAAGGGTAGGAAGGGCCTTGAAGGCCATCTTAAGATATCTAGATTTTATTCTAAGTGTGACGAAAGTCATTGGGGAGTTCATTCCTTCACTCATTCTGCCAGTCAACATCTATCAGGTTTACTGAATATCTACCATGTATTGAGCACTATTCTAGGCATGGAGAATACATCATCATCATAAAAAAAAAAAAAAAAATCCCTGTCTTCCTGGAGCTTGCATTCTAGATGGGACTCTAACACAGAGAGGTTTTCTTTGTTCCACATTTGTAAAAAGATCACTTTGGTTCTCTATGCAGAATGGAAGAGGAGAGGCCAGGCAGCTGTTGTATGGTTTCTGCAGGAGGAGCAGAGAGGCATCAAGGCTTCCTGTGCCACACACTTCAGGGCAGTACTCCCAATGCCCCTTAGGAAGGCGTTTTGTGCTGCTTTTTAGCTAGAATGGTAATGACTTTGTGTTGCTCCCTTATTTCATCTTCCGAGTGCTCATAGCAAGACGTTGAGAGGGCTGGCTAAAGCTGAACAGCAGTCTATGGCCCAAAAATGACCAGTGCTAGGCAGCACCTTTGAGACTCTTCAAAGCAAGAGGTATGAACATGCAGGTGGCATGTTGACTACAGCCCTTGGGCTAAAAGAAAAATAGATGGCTGCTTACTCAGTCTATCCCAGTAAGACATTTCCATGGTCTTCCTTCTCTTTCCATCCCTTCACCTTACACACACACACATAAAGCAAAGCAAGAGCAAATTGGGCCCTACAAAGAATGAATTCAGAACCTTGACCTCATAGCTTGAAAAGGCTAACATTTCTCAAGGTGAATCTAAGGATCACCTATATCTATATCAGGAGCACTGCAGACTAAACAAATGTCCAGATTTCTGTGTGTCCAACTCCTCCCCTGACCCTAGGACTTTCAGAATCTAAATCTCTAGGGTGAACCCAGGAATCTTTATTTTCCACATATTATCTAGGGACTTTTGGTTCAGTTTTCTCACCAGTAAAAATTAATTGATTCAACTAAAGGTAAACCACACAATTTAAGTGTCTGCTCATTTCTCCAACTGGAGGGGACTATAACATGACCTCTAAAAGCCCTTCCTTCACTAGAGATTCAACAAGAGGCAGGGTGTCATAATAGCTAAAAGGTTTTGGGGTGAACCAGATCTAGCTTCAAATGCTTGCTCCAATAATAACAAGCTAAATGGCCATAGCAAGTTACCTAATCACTTTAAACCTTAGGTTCCCTAGCCCCAGCCTGATAGCTCAGTTGGTTAGAGCTTTGTCCCAATATGCCAAGGTTGTGGGTTCAATCCCCAGTCATGGCACATACACGAATCAATCAATGAATGCATAAATAAGTGGAACAACAAATCAATGTCTCTCTCTCTCTCTCTCTCTCTCTCTCTCTCTCTCTCTCTCTCTCTCTCGCCCCCCCCCCCCCCCCCCACTTTTTAAAGAAATAAATAAAGGTAAAAAAAAAAAACCTTCGGAGAACATATTTGCCAATGATATCAATGATAAGGGTTTAATCTCCAACATTTACAGGGAACTCATGCAGCTTAACAAAAAGAAGATAAACAACCCAATCAAAAAAATGGGCAACTGATCTAAATAGACACTTTTCGAAAGAAGACAGAAGGAAGGCCAAGAGACATATGAAAACCTGCTCAAAGTCACTAATCATCAGAGAGATGCAAATCAACAATTCGGTACCATCTCACACCTGTCAGAATGGCTATCATCAACAAGTCAACAAATGACAAGTGCTGGCGAGGATGCAGAGAAAAAGGAACCTTCATGCACTGCTGGTGGGAATGCAGACTGGTGCAGCCACTGTGGAGAACAATATGGAGTTTCCTCAAAAAACTAAAAATGGAACTCCCATTTGACCCAGTGATCCCACTTCTAGGAATATATCCCAAGAAACTAGAAACACGAATCAGAAAGGATATATGCACCCCTATGTTCATAGCAGCACAATTTACCATAGCTAAGATTTGGAAACAGCCTAAGTGCCCAACAGCAGATGAGTGGATTAAAAAACTGTGGTACATCTACACAATGGAATACTATGCTGCAGTAAAAAAGAAGGAGTTCTTACCATTTGCAACAACATGGATGGAGATGGAGAGCATTATGCTAAGTGAAATAAGCCAGGCAGAGAAAGATAAATATCACATGATCTCACTCATTTGTGGAATATAATGAACAACATAAACTGATGAACAAAAATAGATCCAGAGACAGAGAAACATCAATCAGAACATCAAACCTCAGGGAAGGTAGGGGAGGGTGAGTGTCAGGGGGAGAGATCAACCAAAGGACTTATATGAATGCGTGTAAGCCTAATCTATGGACACAGACAACAGGGGGGAGGGGCATGAATGGGAGGTGGGGGGTAATGGGGGAATAAGGACACATATGTAATATCTTAATCAATAAAGAAATTGAAAAAATAAAAAAACAACCTTTGGGTTTTCCTCATCTGGAAAATGGAGACAATTTTCTGTGAGGATTAAATGAAGCAACAGGGTGGAATCCTCAGAACAGATCTGGCACATGCTAGGTGCTTAATATATGGTAGTGGTGATAATTGTCCTATGACTTTGTTCCTCTCCTTCACCTTTGCTACTATTAGGACCTGGAGAAGGTATGAGAGAATGAAAAATGGAAAGAGATTACAGAGTAACAGATACTTATTCTTTCCTCTCCAAAAGAGAAATTTTTATGCATCATAATCACTATTCCAGGAACAATTCTGTAGCTTAGGACACAGCGAATGGCAGCCTGAACCCTTACGTAAGTATAGAAATAGCTATTCCCACAAGGAAAAGAAGTGAAACTCCCACACACTAGCCATCCCATGCTCACTCAGGGCTGCAAAAGCTGGGTTTGTCAGAAAACACCTCCTTGATCCATCCCTAGAGATCTTTCTAACCTAAAGTTAATTTGCTGCCACTGGGGGTAGGGGGAGGAGGGATGGGAAGAAGAAAAGGGGAGGTGACATCTAATGCCATCGCCAGAATTTAGTCCTAGTTTAAACTTGAAGCCTAATAAAGGCAGAAGCCTCCAGAGAAAAAATTGCCGACAAATATATATTATTCTCAAATGGCAGAAGGGAATGTAAGGCTGAGAGAAGTGAAATATACTTTTCAGGACTGGTGTTCATGATAAACTAAAAGATGGCTCCCTCACCACTTCTCCCTGTTCTAAAGGCTGTCTCCTTGCAGTAACTCTTCTTTATCTTTTTTGGATGTGATCCTCCTAACCTCATTTTTAATTGTGCTGAGTTTGGAAGGCAAGGGGGTAGAACGAAATGTGGGTGGTTTGGATGGAGGAAGGGAAAGAGAGATGAAGACATGTTTTCCAAACAGGCCCTTAGTCCATGAGAGCGGAAACAACACACAGAGAAAAACACTGAGAAGGTCAATATAAACATCTTCCCAGAGAAAATGGCACCTGCTAGGGCTTTTCTTTTTCCTTCTTGAGCACACTGAGATATGGGGGGTTTAAGTTTCCAGTTATGATGGCGGCTGCCTTGGCCCAGAACTTGTGTTTCAGTTCCCCTCATACTATCTTGTTCAAGCAGGAGACCCACAAACATGGACTATAACCCTGAGAAAGCTGGTTACTGTGTGGCATGCCTTGGTCCAGGGTTAGATTTGTGACCCTACCTAAAATCAGGGTGTTTCCCAGGAATGTCTAAAGGGACTGGCAGAGAAGAATCTCCTTGTTGCTCTCCTCATGAAGCTGTGAGCATGTGGCCCTGCAACTGCACACGGCCACACGGCATGGAAGGTCATGAGGAAATGAAGCCAGTGCCTTGGAGAAAACTGGAGATGCAAAGAGAAAGTGAACCTAACTGCAACCAGGTCCTGAGCTCCAGGCCCTGGTCTGCAGCTCTTCCTTCGTTCAATGAGGCCTGAGCCTTCCCTTAATGAAAAGGAACCTGGGTTTCTATCACATGTCACTGGAAATCCCATGAATCCCAATATTGTGGCCTGAGATTACAAAACTCGATAGAATAGATTATGTGCTAACTGGAATCCAAGGTCATGAAAAAAAATAGATGTCTCTTCTTTACAACTTCACTCATTATAAAACAATACCCATTACAATAGCAACAAAAATAAATAAACTACCTAGAGATAAATTTGATAAAATATATAACAACATGTATATTGAAAAACTATAAAGCCTTGCTAAGAGAAAGCAAGACCTAAATAAATGGAGAAACATACAGTATTTATGGATGGGAACATTCAAAGTTATTACTTTATCAATTCTTCTCATCTTGGTATACAGATTTTAACATAGTCTCAAACAAAAGCTCAGCAGGATTTTTGGGGAAACTGATATGCTGATCCTAAAATTTATCTTGAAATGCAAAGGACCCAGAGTAGTCAAGCCAACTTTGAAAAACAAGAACAAAATTAGAAGATTTACACTAATTATACAATTAGTACCCATCTCCCAGTTCTGACAACCAAAAATGTTTCCGTACATCGCCAAATGCCCCTGGGGAACAAAATCACCCCAACTGAGATCCACTGAGTATAGTAATTAATATAGTGAGGTATTGGTATAGAGATAGATAAATAAAGCAACAGAACACAATAGAGAGTCAAGAAATTGGACCACACATATATATGATCAATTGATTTTTTACAAAGATCCAAAAACAACTTAATGGAGAAAAGATAATCTTTTCAACAAATAGCACTGGAACAATTAAATATCAACAGACAAACAAGAAAAAAGAGGAGAAAAAGAAACACAATTTATACCTTATACCATGTATAAAAATGAATTTAAAATGAATTCTACACCTAAATGTGATATAAAACTTCCAGATTTTAGAAAACTTCTAGAAGAAAATATAGATGAAACTATAACTTTAGGTTAGGCAATGATATTTTAGTTATGGCACTAAAAACTGGATCTACAAAAAATAAATTGACAAATTGAATGTACTCAAAATTAAAAATCTCAATTTCTCAACATGAACTGTTAGAAAGATATAAGACACAGACTGGGAGAAAAATAGTTTGAAATCACATATCAGATAAAGAACTTATATGTAGAAAATAAAAAGACCTATTAAAGGCAATAATAAGAAAACAATTCAGATTGGTGAAGAATTTGAAAGATACTTCATCAAAGAGAACATATGGATGGAAAATAAAGCATTTGGAAAGATTCTCAACATCATTGGTTCCTATGAAAGCAGGTTAAAACCACACTGAAATACCACCTACATTCCTACTAGAATGGCCAAACTTAGACTCACCACACCAAGTGCTGGTGAGCATGTGCAGGAACTAGAACTCTTACACACTCACACTGGAAGTGTAAAATTGTATAATCTCTTTGAAAAACAGTTGGGCCATTTGTTTAAAAGTTAAAACTTTTTCTTACAGTATTAACTTGTTAGGGCTGCCATACCAAAGTACCACAAATCGAGTATCTGAAGCAACAGAATGTATTGCCTCACAGTTCTGGAGGCTAGAGGTCTGAAATCAAGGTGTAGGCAGGGTTGGTTCCCTGGGACTGTGAGGGATAATCTGTAGCCTGCCTCTCCCCTCACTTCTGGCAGGTGCTGGCAGTCTTTAGCATTCACTGGCTTAGACAAGCATCACCCCAGTCTGCCTTCTTCTTCATGTGGCATCCGTCCTGTTTGCATGTCTCTGTGTCCAAATTTCCCCTTTTCTAAGGACACTAGTTGTACTGGATGAGGGTGCCCTTAATGACCTCATTCTAACTTGATTACCTCCAATAAGGTCACATTCTGAGGTAGTAAGGGTCAAAACACTGGCAGATCTTTATTGGGGGATAAATTTCAACCCCTTACACTTACTATATGATCCAGCCATTTCATTTCTAGATATTTACTCCAAAGCAATAAACCATACATACATATGTTTACAGCAACTTTATTCATAACTAGAGGCCCGGTGCACAAAAATTCGTACACTCAGGGGGCAGGGGGAAGGAGGGTCCCTCAGTCTGGCCTGCACCCTCTCGCAGTCTGTGACTCCCCGGGGGATCAGGCCTAAGCTGGCAGTCAGACATCCCTCTGGTAGCCCGGGAGCCCTTGGGGGATGTCCGACTGCAGCTTAGGCTATGGAGGAGGTGGGAGAGGCTCCCGCAACCACCACTGTGCTCGCAGCTGACAGCCCAGCTTGTGGCTGAGTGGAGTGCACTGACCACCAGGGGGCAGCTCCTGCGTTGAGAGTCTGCCCCCTGGTGGTCAGTGCACATCATAGCTACTGGTTGTTCTGCCGTTAGGGCCAATTTACATATTGCCCTTTTATTATATAGGATAGCCAAAAACTGGGAATAAACCAACTGTCAATTATTGAATGAATGAACAAATTGTGGTATATCTGTATAGTAGAATACTATTCTGCAATAAAAATGAATTATTGCCCCATACAATTACAGAAAAAAAATCCCAAAATAATTATGCTGAGTGATAGAAACCAGGCAAAGAGAAATACACCTTTTGTGTTTCCATTTACCTAAAGTGAAGAAAAGGCATAATTTTGTGACAGGAGGCAGATCTTTGTTTGCCTGGCAATAGGGGATGGGGGCAGGGAAAGCTGAGAGGTAGAGGCTATAAAGGGCATAAGAAACTTTCGAGGGTGACAGACCTGTTGACTATTTTGGTTGTGGTGCTTGTTTAACAGTTTTAAACATAATTCAAGCCTTACCAAACTGTATACTTTATATAAGCACAGTTTATTGTATGTTAATTATACCTCAACAAAGCTGTTTAAAAAAAAATACAGCTTATGCAGAAAGTGGGGCACCTGATCATGCAAGCAATAAGAAGCCATCATGCTCACCTGATAGTGATCTTACAAAGCAGTGGGGACAGCCTCAAGAAATGCCACTCCATCATTTAAAGACAGGACTCTGATTTCACAGTAGTTATAGTCTTAGAACACCATCTAAGTTGCCATAAAAAGAAATGCTACCATCTAAAAAAGGTAGGGTGCTTCAGGCTGGAGAAAGAACATTTGCAAACCCTGCCCACTCCACATAATTAAAGTAGAAATGGGAAATGCCATGGCAAGAGAAAGGCCTTTCCAGGCTGATTTGTCCTGCCAATGCCAAATCTACTCATGCATTCAACACATATACTGAGCTCAAAAAAGGATCTCAAGCTTAGGTCGTAGTGATGAATTTGATGTGTTCCCTGTCCATAAGAAGCCCCTAATCTTTTGGGGAAAGGGCAGACCAGACACTGCACATTCTCAACTTACCAGCCCGCTGTTTGATTAAGGCTCTGTGAGTGATGTGTGCTCAGTGCTAGGGGAGCCCCAAGGAGGGAGGAGGATGGGCCTATCAATTCTGTACACAACTCATCAGAACATAAATCCATCACAAATAAATAAACTGCCAATCTTGGCCAGACTAAGATCACCCACATCAATGTTTTGCATCTAACAAGTGTGGGGAGAAAAACATACTGTTATCTTGCTTGGTGCTAGCGTGAAAGTTTGGGACTACTCCCCATACATTCTAGGGCCCTTATATTCTGTGTCTGCAAACTGAAATTTAGCTAAGTTACTTGGGGTCTAGCATACTGTCTGAGAAAGGATATAATTAAGCCTACAGAATCAATAGTACTCTAGATAAAATGAATTTGAACTTGATGTATCAATTGAGTGAAAGCCACAAATCAAACCAATATTTGACAACTTGCAGACAAAACAACCAATTGATTTGCTATCTTTTTCTTTCCATAATTGGTTGCTGCTTGATGTAGCACAGTGGAAGAGAACCTGAATATTTCATCCAAATGCCTAAGAGGAAGAAAGGGAGAAAATGGAGGACAAACACAAGAATCAGAGACTCTTCGTCAAGCTATGTGACATTGGCTATGGTAATGAATCTCCCTGAAATGCAAATCCCTCACTGATAAAAAGGGATAGTAAGAGAACCTATATTAAACAGATCTTTTATTCTTTTTTGAGCTTTAATTCACTTATCTATATGATGGAAATAATGACAGCTGCCCTATCTAACATCACAAGTTAATCAAGAATTAGTTATGATAAGCGCAAAAATAGAATATTGGTGACCAGCTATAATCATAGGAAATATTAATCATGCTCGGTTAATCGTGACAGTTTTGTTCTGATTAAAGGAGGCACATTCTAACCTGGCTGGGAGTTGCATGTGGGACCTGGTAGCTCACCTGGAAATGTGGCCCATTCTCCCCCTTCAGGAGCTGCCTATTATCATGGAAAGATTAACAACTTGTTGCAGAAACCTGAGCCGCCAGCCCTGTGAAGACCCTCAGCCTTTGCATACCTACAGGCCTTTGCAAATCTCCAGCCCGTATTACCTGTAAACTGCCCGTTTGGCATACCCTTTTGCCTACTCCCATGTAATCTTTGTCCATCTACCCAATATAAGCAGCTGGTTTATGGTGGGGGCAGAGCAGATTTTTGTGGATGACCTACTGCTCTCCCATAATGCCGAAGTATTGGAATAAATGCTCATATATGACTCAACCCTGTCTCTGCTGAATTGGCTCAAGTAATGACAGGCAACCCAGACCCATTGATTGTCTGGTTACAGTTAATAGGTGTGTGCCAGGCCCTGAGTCTATAGAGATGAATAAGATATGATTCCTGCCCTCCAGGAGTTTCAGTCTAGTGAAAAAGACAGACAAGCAGACAGTGGCTCTAGAATGAAGGTGCTATAACAGGCAATACACAGGCTGATATGGATGATCACAGGAAGAATGCCTTCTCTGGTAGGAGCTAGGATAGGCTTCTTGAATGGGAGTTAGCCACAAAAGGGTTTTTAACAGAGGGAACAGATATTCAAAGGCTGAAAGGCAAGAAACCATTTGTGATTTAGTAAACAGCAAGAGTTTAGTTTGACTGGAAGGTAGAATCTAAAAAAGGGAGAGATAAAGGAAATGCTGATAAGGCAAGTAGGGACCAGAGCAGACAAGCCTCTGAAACTAAATGGAGGAGTTTGGGCTTATCTTAAAGTATCCTGAATACAAAGCTGACATTAGAAAAAAAACATTAAAACATAAGTGAAAATACTCTGTAATTATAGAGTTCTGTTCAAGTATTGCTCTGTTTGAGCTGTTGGGCACTGCGCAGCTGCTATGAATTGCAGGTTTGTGTCCACTATAATTCATTTGTTTAAAGCCTTATCCCCACTGTGATGGTGTTAGAAGTGGAGCCTTTGCGAGGTGATTAGGTCATGAAGGTAAAGCCATCATGAATTGGATCAGTGCCCTTATAAAAGAAACCGCAGAGAGCTCCCTTGCCTCTTCCCTGATATAAGGAAACAGAGAGAATATGGACATCTTTAAACCAGGAAACAGGTCTTCACCAGATGTGGAATCTGCCAGAGCCTTGATCTTGGACTTCCCAGCTTCCAAAATGGTGAGAAATAAATTTTAGTTTATAAGACACCCAGTCTACAGTACTCTGTAATAGCAGCATGAACAGACTAAAACAGTAGTCCCTCTCCTCATTTTCCCCAACACACACACACACACACACACACACACACACACACACACACACAGACATACCCCACAAAGAAAAAAATAAACTGTCATATGATGCTTGCAATAATAAGTGTGTTTATGATCTGCAGAAATCTCAAGAAGCTAAAGAAATTAACTATTGCTGCTTTGTAGCAATGGCTGCTGTCCATGGTCTACTCATTAATTTTATGTCCTCAGAAGCCAAGAGCTCCCAGAGAGACTGGTCTTCTGTCTTCAGGCTTGTTTTCCTTTGCTGTGAATCCGCTTTGCCCAGAGCACTGGACACATTTTGTCAAAGGGAACAAAGACATGCTCAATGTTCAACAGACACCACACTGTTTGTCCTTGGATGAGTCTCTGTGTGCTGGTTGGGTCAAATCCCTCAAAAACCTCTGAGGAAATGGAACACTGAAGCTCCTAGATGAAAATAAATGATGCCAATTTTTAAAAATATAAACATTCCCTAGGACCTATGTTGTCAACGATTCATAAACCTTGTTATCAGAGGGATATGTAGCTCAAAACCCTAGAGAGCTGACAACTAATGGTTTATATTGCCACTAATATGTTACAAAAGGCTTGAACATTTAGTTTAAAAAGCAAAAGTGGGGAGGTGCCATGGATGTCCATTGGGGAGGATACCATGACTGAAGGAAGAAGTCTTTGATGCATGCCAGGGGTAAGGTCTGTGTGCGCCATTTTTTATTGTTCTTTGGGTTGAAAATAGAGGTGTCTCTATCAGAGCCCCTTCATAAGAAGTATTACTCGGAGGAAAGCTGGAAAGTTTTCTTATATATATGAAAATAAAATATGCTCCCACAACGCTTCCAAAAGGCAGTTATTACAAGGTGGCCGGCCCACTATATGAGATCACACCTGTGCTTTCTATTCTGGATTAAAAAAAAACTGGAGAGTTCACCTGGTTGACATTGTTTTTGTCTTCTGGAACCTGTGCTCTTGTTAGTTCTCTGTGCTTTAACAATTACAGTTACCTAGCCAATTTGCCTAAAAAATGCCCACCTTCCTGGAGCTCTTAAGGCCATAATAATCATTATGAATTTATAGAAGCCAATTTAGTGGTTTTTTGAATCATTAGAATAATTATTACATTATAATCATTAGTTTGTGGGAATTAATTATAGCATGTAGCTATAAAGACAAGCAGATAATGAATCTCAGACTAGAAAAATCAAACTGAAACATATTGCATCATATTCTGAAACTACATATAACACATATCCAGAGGAACATGAATCTAAGAAGACTAGCTTTAAATACATGGATTCTTACAGAAAATTCTCTGCTTCAAGTGTAACAGAGCATAGTCTTTGGGATTGGCACTGTTGGTAAGGGGCTGTTAGACAAATCTCTCTGCCAAAAATTCCTAGCATGATCGACGTATCTGCAATTGGTCAAATGCCTTGGAATTCATTTCAATTATTGAGTTTATGCCTTATAAAACTTAACTTCTGATTTATGAATCCTTTCTGTAGAATGATTTTGGAAGTATAAAGACTTTCAGTGGTTTATACAAAGCTAGGTTGAAAGGCCTATTTGATGCTCGATTTTTCTCACATTGGACATATATGCCCAATCTTAATAGATTTATAAGAGGATAAATATAATGAATAAAATTTTCCAATAGGTTAGGAAAAGAACCACCAAATATTCAGCCAAATGCAATATTGGAATAGCCACTGCAGTGAATCCTGTGAATCCTAGAAGATGGAATAATAATCAAAGATGTTATACCATACTCAAACTGTTAAAATAACATTGCTCTATGGCTATGCCTACACACAGAAGTCAAGGTCAGCAACACAATGAGTTTCTACTTATTACTATCTACATGACAAGCTCTGAACTAAATGCAATGAAAAATACCAATGTACAAGACATGAATGCTATCCTTAAAAAGAGTTTCATCTCCCTGATGAAATAAGATTTTAAATATCAAACCTAAAGGAGATAAAGTCTAGTACATAATAAAGGTCTAAAGTGCTCATCAATCATGAATTTATTCTACATTTGTTCAATGCCTATATGCCAAACACTGTTCTAGCCACTAAGTGGATAAAATGAATTACATGTACTCTCTGCCCTCAAGAAAACTCATAGTAAGAAGTATAATTTCACAAGTTATTTACCATAGACACTGAAATTTCCCAAACCACTTTGACAGCTAAACACTTTTTTTCCAGACTTGTGTTCTTCAGAGCAACTTGGGAAATGCTTGTTTTAATCCATGAATGGTATAAATATTAAAATAAAGGAAATTTATCCAGGTTACAACCTGAGTAATCTTCATGGATAATGTGGATGTCAATCAAAACACTGAATGTTATATGGGTTTTAGAATGGTGGACAGATTTAAGGCAAGGAAAGCATATAAGCCAAGTACATGTACAAGGCAGATGATAATAAAAATGCCTGATTTCAGGCCTTTAAGCACAATAGTGGAAAACAAAATTTGATAGGTGAGTTTAGACCAATACTGGAGAATCTAAAAACACAAACTGACCTAGTCCGTTTGGCTCAGTGGAAAGAGCGTCGACCTGTAGACCAAAGGGTCCTGGGTTCCATTCCAGTCAAGGTCACGTACCTTGGTTGCAGGCTCCTCCCTGGCCCTGGCCCTGTCGGGACTCATGCAGGAGGCAACCAATAGATGTGTTTCTCTCACACCAATGTTTCTCTCTGTCTTTCCCTCTCTCTTCTACTCTCTCTAAAAATCAATGGGAAAATATCTTTGGATGAGGATTAACAAGAGAAAGAAAGAAAGAAAGAAAGAAAGAAAGAAAGAAAGAAAGAAAGAAAGAAAGAAAGAAAGAAGGAAGGAAGGAAGGAAGGAAGGAAGGAAGGAAGGAAGGAAGGAAGGAAGGAAGGAAGGAAAGAAGGAAGGAAGGAAGGAAGGAAGGGAAGAAGGGAGGGAGGGAGGGAGGGAGGGAGGGAGGAAGGAAGGAAGGAAGGAAGGAAGGAAGGAAGGAAGGAAGGAAGGAAGGAAGGAAAGAAAGAAAGAAAGAAAGAAAGAAAGAAAGAAAGAAAGGAAGGAAGGAAGGAAGAAAGAAAGGAGGGAGGGAGGGAGGGAACTGAATTTTTTATTCTTAAGAAAGTGACATGAGAAAGCCATATTTTTAAGAAGTAACCTAATAATGCTATTTTCATGCATTCTACCCATAAAAAAAATATGGAATATACTCAAAGAATAACAGAACCCAAACTCTCTCGAACCAGAAAAATAGATTAATGTGATTATAGAAACAAAGATTTAAAAAATGATACCTTGCATAAGAAAGTATGATAAAACTAGTCACAAACAAGGTAAAGGATGGAGAAAATGTATTTGTTTTTTCACTTACAACTTTTCAAAAAGTCCCCAAAAGTATACATACTAACGTTCCCTTCCAAAACACACCCATCACTACCATCTCCCACTTAAAATGTCTTTATAGTACCATCAAGAAAATCCACAAACTTGATGGTCAAACCAAAGAGCCTCTAAGATTTCTAACAGAAAGTGTTAAGGATGATTTATTATTAATTATTTAACAAATTTTGAAGAAAGGCAGCATACTGTAGTGGGCAAGATCATGGCTTTAAAAACATGTATACCTGGGTTACATGTCAAATCCTGGCTCTGCCACTTACTAGCTGTGTGACCTCAGGCAAGTTACTCAATCTCTCTGTTTCTCATCTACTGAGGCCTAAATAAGTTGATGTAAATGAGGTGCCTTGCACATTGCCTATCACATAGTAAGCACTAAATAAATAGTAACTATTACTGCTGATATTATCATTTATTATTGTTGATGTTCATAATAGTGGTGATAGTAGTAGTATACTAACTACATGCAATTACTACGCTAAGCATTCAGCATGCAAAATGGAATAAGGTACAATTCTTGCCTTTCAAGGGGCTAACAACAACTGTTCAGAACATTGATAGGTATCAAATAAAGGATAACAGCCACACACATTCTAGGGTCCAGGGATGAGAGAGAGAACCATAAACTTGAGTGGTTGGCAAAGATTCCACTGCCTGAAAATTACATAAGTTAACTGTATTATTGCTCCTATTTCTGCTAGCAAACATACATAGAAGCCAATCTAAAAATATGAAATATAAGAAGTGAAAGAAAGCCCAGAAGATGAGCCAGCCAAATTCCCCTTTTTAAAGGTAGAGAAATGGACACCGCTAAAGAGAAGAGGCTTGCCCAAGTTACAAAACTAGTCACTGAAAACTGAGGTGAGAAAGTCATTTGAAGCTTCTGAAGTTTGAGGTTTCTCTGTTTCCACTCTGAAAGGAGTAGCTAACCCACTTCTGTACATAACTCACCATTTCACTGTATAACTGACCATACCTAACCTCCATCTCAACTCCTGTCAGTTCAAGGATCGGATCACTTCCTGTGGTCTCTGTTGTTGTCATTAGTTAATTGAACTGAATTCCACATCTTTACTGAAGCCATTCATTTTAAAAGGTTCCACTGGCAGTTTGTTGCAAGACATTTCATTTTTCTCATAATAGCACCAATCTCACTCTCTAAATTGCTTTTCTCATGAGGGGATCAAGAATAGGAAGTGGAATTGTTCTCTTGCTTTGATATTTATCTCGCTTCCTTTGGTAAGGACCTGCTCCAGGCAGAGGAGTCCAGCCCCCTTGGACCCAAGATTTCAATTCCTGCCGGCCCTGGACAGCTCCACAAACTTTAAACAGAACTCCTAGTGCAGATTAGCATCTCAGCCTAGGGGAAGGCCATGGTCTGATTTAACTTGCAACTTTTTTCCTAATGCTTAAAACCCTGTTACTTCTAAATTTTTAGAACAAACTTATTTCCACAGTTTAGAGTTTTTGAAGAATAAACACATAGTGTCTATTACTGTTCTGGCCTCTCAACCAGTGATACAGTCAAGAACATCAAGGTCAGAATGGCTTTCAGGACATACTACAGCCTTCATTCAAATCCAATGAACATTTATAAGGACCTGTTCTAGAAAATCAAACTATCCAGCCATGAATTTGTGTTTATTTTCTGAAACTTCAGTCTCACTGTCAAATCATAGGAAATTATATATTTTCCCCGCTTTTTGATAGCCTTGTGGCTCTCTATCGCTCTGTCACCAGCTGGATTATGGTCTGCTAATGGTGGTGGATTCCAAAAAGACAGAAGGTTGATTTCAATTCATTTGTTATTTTAATGACAAAGAATCACCCCATAAGCCATGTTAAAACCTCATTTAATCTAGAAAAAAATAGAGGCACCAAGACATTTAAGCAGGAACATGGTAATATCAACACCCGTCAAAGCTGAAATAATGGGGTGGAAGGAGACCTAGGAAGGCAGTCCTGGGAGGCAGATGACAATCGCAGAATGAATCAGCAAGAGCTGTTAGCATTAGCTATCACATCGCTTAACCCTCATTTTATCAGAAATTTAAAACCTTGCATACTTGTTCTCAAAATTGGAAGAATAAGGAGCTACTTCTGTGCAGTCAAAACACAAGAAAGAAATGAATTAATAGAACAATAATTCATGCAGGGATCTTAGAGATGGTCTGTTGTACTTTAATAATGTGTGAGCTAAAGCCCAGAATGGAAAAGTAACCAAGGTTCTACCCAAGACTCTTTTTAAATGGCCTTCATGTCATCTGAAAAATGATTTGCCAACATCCATCATTCTAGTCTTGGCTCTGTCACTTAGTAGCTGCATGATACCATATAATTTGCTAAACTCCATGCCTTAGTTCCATCATCTATAAAATGGAGATACCAATAGTGCCTAACTCATAATGTTGTTATACAGATTGCTGAGCTATGTACACAAAGTGCTAATCACATAGTAAGCATTTAGTAAATGATAGGCTTGACTATTATTGTTTATGATGTAAAACTTTAATATATTAGGAGTCAATCTGACTCCTCTCCCCTAATCCTCTGTTTCTCAGTCTCTTCCCCTCTCTTTCTTTCACATGTGTACCCTATAAGCACAGAATGTGGAGTCCAGCGATATGGATTTCCATCTCAGCTTTGCCACAGACTATATTGGGTGACCTTTGGCAAGTCAATTTACCAATCTAGGCCTCAAACACCCCATCTATAAGATGGAGAAATGTGATCAGGTGTTACCTATGGTCCTAAACATCCCTATTATTAAATGGACTATACAATCTCTACTAATCCTATATTAGTCCAATCTGAGACATATGTATATATATCCAGTCTGAATCCAAACAAATTGATCAGTTCCCCAGGCCATTTCCCTGGGTTTCCAGTCAATGAGAAAAGCTTCCTGTGATACTCAGCCCCACAGATAGTATCTCTTAGGGGCTGGGAGAAGGTTGGAGTTCTAAGCTCAGCTTTCCATTTCAATATCACTTTCCAGGAGTTACTCAGAAAACCTCAGAGCAACTCCCCATGGATTTATAAAGCCTGGGCCTGCTGAAAGACCCCACCTGTCTCACACTCTCCCCTCAACAGCTTGCCCTCCCAACACCATGGCAGCTTCCGTCCTACTTTCAAAGAACCTTACTTATTGAGGAGTGGTGGGGGAGGGGTTGTGGCAGAAGAGGCCCACTGTAGTCCCATCAGAACATTTTCACTTTTAAAGGCCTTTGTTTTCAACCAATGAATGTCACCTAAAGAGTCAAAGTGAAGCCTGAAAATAAAATTCAGAGGAGCTGACTCTATAAGATGGTTTCTGAAATCCTCCTAGACTTTATTTTGTAAAATGTGCGTAGAGAGTTTCTTATATGCGAGGTGTTATTCTAAGAGCTTCACTGAGTTACCTCATTAAATCTTCACCACAATCTTGGGAGGTATTTCAATGACAATATTTTACAAATGAGGACACAGAGACACGGCCCCTCCATGATCAGGTCTGTAATTTTCCAACAAACATTAGCTACCTGGCCACTGCAACTAAGGTTCAATCTGTCAGTCATATTTATCTTGTGTGGTTTTGATATAGATTTTTTCTTTCTTAGGCAGTGTTTGCTTACTCTGTGATGGGTTTTAATTGAGCCTTCTTCATGTCTACAGAGCAGATGCATAAAATCGTTAAGTACTATTGAAAAAACCTCAACAGGAATATCGATTTTTTCTTACAGTTCTTTCCTGACATGGTCATTACTGACCACTTAGAGTTATGCATGTTAAAATACATTGACCTGGTAGGTACTGATAAATACAATCTGAGTGATTTTTGATGGCCCAAGTTTACCTCCTTAGATGAAATGATACAGTAGGAAGATGAGAAACAGGGAAACATATGTCACTTTGCCAAATTTGAGACTGTAAGATGCAAAGGTTTTCTCTTTTTCCTAAGTGTCTTTTCTAATGCCAATTATCATTTAAATTTAAGTTCTTTGGTTCCTGTATTAGTCCAATCTGATATATATATATATATATATCTCCAGTCTGAATCCAAAGACCTGAGGACCAGGAGAACTGATGGGGTAAGTTTCATTCCAAGGGTAGGAGAATACCAATGATCCAGCTCATGCAGTCAGGAGAGAGAGCAAGTTCACCTTTCCTCCACCTTTTTGTTCTATTCAGGCCCTCAACAAATTGGATGAGGCCCACTCACATTGGGGACAGCAATCTTCTTTCCTCAGTCTACTGATGCAAATGATAGTCTAATCCGAAAACAGCCTCATAGACACACCCCCAAAAAATGTTTAACCAAATATCTGGACACCCCAAGTGGGCACATAAAATTAACCATCACAGTTTCACAGTTCCTGTAATTTAAATGACACTGTTTAAAGTCAAACTGCACAACATTAGGAAGTGGCAACAAGTTAGAATTCTTTTCTCTCAAATAATTCAGGGAAGATGGACCATTTTGGGGGTCATAGAAAGTTCCATATGGTGGTCCTTCTGTTCATTTGTAAAACTCCTTAAGGCCAGAAATCATGTTATGCAAACCTATGTTCCCCTCAAAACTTAGACTGGTTCTTGGAATTTAGAAAACACAACATAACTAAGGCAAGAAAATATGAAGTCGCTGAACATTTGTATGGAATCACGAGATCAGCTCATTCACACTGAAATGTGACTCATAAGCAAAAGCCCTTGAGTAGAGGACCCACTATGTGCAAGTTTGGTATTTAATGGCTAAATGATCAACTGGAATGAATGATACCCTTCCCACAGGTATTCACACAGATCTTCAGCTCAGACAAAATTAATAGCAACTGTAGCCAATATCTTAATTTTTTCCCTTGCTAAATTACTATGGAGATGAATTTTAGCAACTTAATCCACCCAGCTTAAACTAATTCTTCATTAAAGCATAACTTTGTCCCATAGGGAAACTTCTAAATCCAACAGATATGAGCATGAACACCTCCAGTTTGTTGTAATTATTTTTCTTAAATGAGAAGCTGAGCACATTTTTCTAAGGATTAAGTCACTTTAGGTCTCACAAATGTGGTATTCTCAAACTAAATCCATGGTCTCTCATGTTGCAATTCTTTTGAAACTGGAGGAAACCCATTTTGTATCACTATGGGAAAAGCATTTAAATAATCCAGAAAGGCTTCGACCTGCTAACATCTCTGCTAAATTCAATATTAATACCCTAAAAGTCTATGGATTACATTCCTCCTAAATCTCTATCAGGCTTTCAAATGAGCAAAAAGTTATTTTTAAAAATGAAAACACTTAAAAGCATGAGAAGACAAGCCACAGCATGGAGGAAAATATTTGCAAAGAATATTCCTTATAAAGGGCAGTTAACCAAAATATACAAAGAGCTCTTAAAACTTGACAATAACAAAATAAACAACCTGATTTAAAAATGGACCAACGATCTGTCCTGGCTAGGTGGCTCAGTTGCGTCATCCCACACAGCAAAGTTTGCAGGTTTGATTCCCAGTCAGGGCAAATACCTAGGTTGCAGGTTCCAAGGTTCCATCCCTGTTTGGGGTGCATATGGGAGGTAACCGATCAATGTTTCTCACATCAATGTTTCTCTCTCTCTCCCTCGCAAAAAAAAAAAAAAAAAGGGGGACCAAAGGACCAAAGATCTGAATGACACTTCACCAAAGAAGATATGCAGATGATAGTTCTATAAAAAGATGCTCAGCATATTAGAGAATTGCAGGTTAAAACAATGAGATATTGCTACATATCTATTAAAATGGCAAAACACCAACAACACCAAATACTGGCCAGGATGTGGAATAACAGAAACTCTCATTCACTGATGAGAATACAAAATGTTACAGCCGTTTTGGAAGACAGGTAGTTCTTGTAAAATTAAACATACTCTTACCATATGGTCCAGCAATCATGTTCCTTGGTATTTGTCCAAATGAGTAGAAAACTATATCAATACAATAACATACATACAATGTTTATGGCTACTTTATTTATAACTAGAGGCCTGGTACATGAAATTCATGCATGGGGATGGTGGTCCCTTTTTTGCAAGGGAAAGAGAGAGAAACATTGATGTGAGAAACGTTGATCGGTTACCTCCCTCAGCCCAGCCTGCTCCCCATCGCAATCTGGGACCCCTCAGGGGATGTCCAACTGCCACAGTGGGATCGGGCCTAAACCGGCAGTTGGACATCCCTCTCACAATCCAGGACTGCTGGCTCCTAACTGCTGGCCTGCCTGCCTTCCTGATCGCCCCTAACTTCCTTTGCCTGCCTGCCTCATGCCTGCCTTATTGCCCCTAACCACTCTGCCTGCCTGCCTGATTGCCCCTAACTGCTCCCCTGCCTTCCTGATCACCCCTAACTGCCTCTGCCTTGGCCCCCACCACCACGGCTTCATCCATAAGGACGTCCGGAATGACATCCGGAAGATTGTTCGGCTGTCCGTTCTAATTAGCATATTATGCTCTTTATTATTATAGATTGCTAAAATTTGAAAGCAACCAAGAAGTCCTTTAGTCAGTGGATGAATAAATAAGCTGTGGTACATCCAGATGATGGAATATTCAATACTAAAAAGAAATGAGTCCTCAAGCCACAAAGACATGGAGGTACATCAAATGCATAATATTAAGTGAAAGAAGACGATCTGAAAAGGCTCCAACTCTATAACTTTCTGAAAAGGTAAAATTATAGAAAACAGTAAAAAGATCAGGGGCTTCCAGGAGCTGGTGGGAAGGGGAATGAATAGGTGAAGGACAGAGGATTTTTAGTTCAAGGAAATGTCTGTATGGTACTATAATGGTAGATATGTGTCATTATATACAAGGTGAGGCAAAAGTAAGTTTACAGTTGTGAGTACATGAAACACAGAGTTGATAAAGCTATTATAATGACCATAACCTGCATGTCTTTTTCCATATGAACAACTGTAAACCTACTTTTGCTACACCTTGTATTTGTCAAAACCCACAGAATGCATACCACCAAGAGTGAACCATAATGTAAATGATGGATTTTGGGTGACATTGATGTGTCACTGCAGTTGCATGGATGGTAACAAATGTACCACTCTGGTGAGATGTATAGTGCACGAGTGGGTGAAGGGGATATATGGAAACTCTCTTTACTTTCTTCTCAATTTGCTATAAACCTATAACTGCTCTAAAAAATAAAGTTTGTACTACTATTTGTAGCCTGGCCAGTGTTGCTCAGTGGTTGAGTGTCGACTCATGAACCAGGAGATCATGGTTTGATTCCCCATCAGGGAATATGCCTGGGTTGCAGGCTTAATCTCCAGTAGGGGATATGCAGGAGGCAGCCCATCAATGATTCTCTCTCATCATTGATGTTTCTATCTCTCTCTCTCTCCCTTTTTTTCTGAAATCAATCAAAATATATAAAATAATAAAATTCAATGGTAAAATATCATTGGGTGAGGATCAACAAACAAAAAAAGATATAAAATGATGTTTTGATATACATTGTGGATTACCACAATCAAGCTGGTTTACATATTGACCACCTCACATAGTTACCATTGTGTGTGTGTGTGTGTGTGTGTGTGTGTGTGTGTGTGTGTGTATTGAGAACACTTAAGATCTACTCTCTTAGCAAATGTCAAGTATAGGTAAAGTAATATTAACTATAGTCATCACTCAAGTACATTAGATCTCCAGAACTTATTCATCTTGCATAACTGAACTTTGTAGCCTTTGATTAACCTGTCCCCATTTTCCCCAGCCTCCCAACCCCCAGCAACCACCATTCTACTGTCTGCTTCTGAATTTCAATTTTTTAAAATTCCACAAGTAAAGAAATGGGGGAAAAAATAGATACAGAGGCAAAGAAGCATTGAACAGACTGTCAAACTACAGCGGGAAGGCAGAGGAGGTTGTGGGCGGGGGGCTGTAAGAGATCAACTGAAGGACTTGTACACATACATATAAGCATAACCAATGGATACAAGACACTGGGTGGGGGAGGCAGGTAAAGGCATGTACTGGGGGGTAGGGGAGGCCGGGGGGGAGGTCAATGGGGAAAAAAAAGGAGACATATGTACTACTATTTGTAATACTTCAAACAATAAAAATAAAAGAATAAAAGAAAAATAAATAAAATAAAATAAAATAAAATTCCACAAGTAAGTAGAATCATATAGTATTTGTCTTTCTGTATCTGGCTTATTTGTCATAGCAAAATGTCCTGCATGAACTATAACTTTAAAGCATCCTTGGAAAGATGGAAAAACTAGGTTGGGAGGAAAGCACTTTTATTAAAATACTAAAAAATTTAATAGCCACAATGGGAACACTGACCCCTAATAAAGCATATGTCGCATTGTTGAATTATTTCCACTTTTACATGTGTGACCAAGCATGAAAGTTTGCTTTTAATTTACTTTACAAGGCCTTCTTCATATCCTTCTCCCCGAACTACACGGTGCATTAGTAAGGCAATAAAATAAATCAGATTCCACATAATTCAGCATCTTAGAAAAACCTAAAGAGCCAGTCCAACAAGAAAGAACTTAAGAAGGGTGGTAAGAGAAACAGCCTTCATACCTCTGGGACTCAGCATGAGCACCAATCCAAAAAAGCCATCCTTGTCTTCAAAGTTTAGAAACAATGTTTGGACTGCATTTCCTATTAAATTTCTGAGACACCACATCAACCATGTTAGCATGTGGACACTTTTTGTCATTTTTTAAAATAAAGACTGCAGCATGATTTGATGGGCACCTACTTTGAATAGCTAATGCCATTTGAATCTTTATAGTCAGGTGATACTGAGGTAAGAGCAACTTCTTAGAACATGTTGCTCAATTATTGTTTGGTCACCAATATAGATTAAATGGCACAGGCAGAATTAGAACAATATATCTGGAGTCCATTCTAGGCTCATCCTTTTAGATTCTTTTTTTAAAATATATTTTTATTTATTTCAGAGAGGAAGGGTGATAATGAGAGAGATGGAAACATCAATGATGAGAGAGAATAATTAATTGGCTGCCTCCTGCACTCCCCACACTGGGGAATTGAGCCCACAATCCGGGCATGTGCCCTGACCCAGAATCAAACCATGATCTCCTGGTTCATAGTTCGATGCTCAGCCCCTGAGCCACTCAGTCTGGGCCCTTTTGGATTCTTATATGAGACCATGCATGATACCACTTATACAAAATCACTTTGTATCCATTCAGAGTAAGTACCCAAAAAATCAGGTGCATCGAGACATGAGCTTTGAAGATCCAATCTTGTAATGTACCACTCATTTGATGGCCTTTTGCACTTTAGAAAAAATACTTGGACAAAATCAAATGCAGGGATTCTATATTTTCTATACAAAACAGTGATTTTTCAACCAGGGGCATTTTGCCCCACCAGGGGACATTTACTTTACAAGCCATTACTCTGTCTACCACAGTAACTTACTTTCAATTACCATCTATTTGTACACAGATGTATCTCTAGTCTAGACTTCTCTTCTAAACTCTAGAGCCATATACTCAAGTGTTGAAAACTCCATTCCCAAATCAAAGTCATACATAACCTTCCTCCCTAAAGATGCTTGGCCTCTGCCAGTGTTCCCAGCTTCAATGAATGGCATCATCAGCCATTCAGTTTTGAAGGCTAGACTCATGATGTTGGTCATTCTTAACAGCTCCCTTTTTTTCCCCTCCATTTTCAATCCATTTTAAGTCTTTTTTACTTTTTAAATATCTGTTTCCAATTCACTCCCAAATCCTATTACTCTCTAGATATCTCATGAATTCATCTCTTCTTACCATCTCTGCATCCCTATTTAACTACTCTAATTCAAAAAACCTTCATCCCATAAAACTACTGGAAGACCCTCCTAACTAGTCCACCCCCAGCTGCTTCGACCCCTCCAATCTCCACTCTTCATATGGCAGAATGATCTTCTTAGGAACTAAAACTAATCAAGTCATCCTCCAGCTTAAATTTCTTAATGGCTTACTGTTTTCCTAGGGGTAAAAACAAAGCACTGGAATATGGCATACCTCCTCCAGCCTCATACAGTACCTGGCCACATTGCTCTTCTCTCAGCGTGAGAAAGCACCCACTTCTCTTTCCTCAGAGGACCCTGGCACACACTATCTTCTGCCCAAAATATTTTTTATGTTTCTCTTACTGTATAACTTCTATTTATCCTCAGCTCACAACTTAACCATCATCTCCTCCTGACATCTCTCACTCAAGCCTTAAAGCACCATGCCCCTCTCTTTTGTAGCACTTACCATAGTTGTGATTTCAGATTTCTTTGTGAGATTATTAAATTAATAGTTATACACATACCCTTGCATTTGATTGTCCCAAGAGTGCAGTACAGGGTCTGGACTCACCCCTGAAGGCCTGGTGCCTAGCCTAGGTCTTGGCATAATGCTGGCATGCAATAACTATTTGCTAAATGGATTAATAAGTGACTGAATCAATAAGTAAGATGTTTATTACTATACAGAGAAACAGCAATAATCAGAGTCATCTTGTTATCTATTCATTCAACAGTTTTACTGAATGTGTCCTTGTTTCAAATACCAGTAATTTTATTTGCTAGTTAGAATCTCCAATTGCATGAACCAAAGTCTAACAATTGTATTGTAAGTTCAAGAAGAAATAAAAAATTCCTTGATTTCTTTTCCAGGTATCATTTTCTTCCCCTGAGATAAATTTGGGCCACTCTGCAGGAATGGTGCTTAACTCTCTGTCCTCAACATCATTGGCAACAATTCTCAAAGTTACCAATGACAGTGTTGTGGACACTCATTGGAGATGACAGCAGATTTCACCATGGCATTGACTTGCATGATGTTTTTCTAATGCTTAAGAAGTTTGGTCATGTGTCAGAACTCCCCATGTTAAATGATCTATTAGGTGTCATGATCACCAGAAAGGTCATCTGTCACACTGTTGGCCAGAAGTGTCACCTCTGTTTAATGTGATATGAAGCCCAACTCCCAAACTAACTAGGGAAATATTGGCATGTGTCACTGATGACTGATCAAAAGCTTAGGGACTCAGTGCACATCCACAATTGCACAAATGAAAGCTCCCCATTTTATTCAGTGCATAAACTAAATGTATAACAGTTAAAAGTTCTACCACTCAATATCATTGACTTTTATTAGTGAACAGTACTATTGGCTTGATCTTATAATGAGTATAAAGTAATACTCTAAAATGTATTATTTTGTCTAAGATGAATAAAAACCTTTTTTTGGGGGGAGGGAGTTTACAAAATGAAAACCTTGTGGGGGGGATAAGTAAAAATATTAAACTAAATTTGCCAAACAAGAAAGATTTTAACCATAAAAATGTCCAAGAATTAATTTACAGGTAAGGCTGCATGATATCTCTGAGGATCTCAGGTGATTCCCGGGTTAGGTGAAGGTAATATCATATGCTGCAGTATTTAGCTTGAAAGAAAAATCACAGCATCCATTCCGTTGAAATTAAATTTAGTGACATGTCCCTGAAGAGGGGATAAAGACTCTCCAAGAGTGCTCCAAATAGCATCACCATGCTAATCAATAATGGCTATTATAAGAATTAATTATGTGGAAAAGTAATACAAGTTAAATATTTGTGCTAAAAAGTTTGTGCATGCATTATATCTGAGATAGTTTGACATCACAAAAGCTACCAGCTGGGTTTGCTCATAGCCTTTGTCCAAGATATTGAAGAGTAAAAGAGAAAGTGTATGCTTTAGGCTGACATTTCATCATTGATTTGTGTAATCTTTATGTTTCCCTTTTTGTGTGTTTTCCTGGCTATAGTCCAAGTCATTTTACCAATATTCTAGAAGATTGTTAAGATGATTTCTCTAGCCCTAGCCAGTTTTTCTCAATGTTTAGAGCACTGGTCCAAGGACCAAAGGGTCTCAGGTTCGATTCTGGGCCAAAGGCATGTACCTGGGTTGCAGTTTCAATCCCCGGCCCAGTCAGGGCGCAAGCAGGAGGCAACCAATTGATTATGTCTCTCTCACTTCTATGTGTTTCTCTCTCCCCCTCCTCCTCCTCCTCCTCCTCTTCTTCCTCCTCCTCTCCCCTCCCTTCCACTCTCTAAAAATCAATGGGAAAAATATCTTCATTTCTCTAGCTGAGATATAAGTTGCATCCCTTAGAGAACTCACAAGTGTGTAAAATTTTTTAATGGATTAGGATCTTGCAAAGACTCAAATCCTCTTGCCCTTCAAACAAGCACTTGGAAAGACAAAGCAGTTGAGTTACTTCTCTAAAACACACAGTTGCTGCTAGAGCAGGCTGGGACTATAGTCTCCCATATAGAGTTCTGTGCCTTTTCACTATATCATGATGCCTCCCACGGCACTAAATTCTTTCAGACATGATTAGTCTTTGCAGTCTTTTGCTCAAGGAGCAGGACTGCCTCCTTACACTGAAAAGAGACATTAAAAGACCCAAAGAGCATAAACCATAAAAAATAACTGATAAACTGACAACATTATAATTTAGAAGTTTGGTACTACAAAGGATACCATGAATAAAATAAAAGAACCGACAGATGAGAAGACATTCGTAATGTCACAACTGAAAAAGGACTAGTTTCCAGAATATAAAAAGAGTTCTTATAATTAAAAAAGAAAAAAATAACAGAAAAAAAATAGACAAAGGTATCAAGAATCAATTCATGCCCTGGCCAGCATTGCTCAATGGTTAGAGCATTGGCCTATATGCCAGAGAGTCTCAGGTTTGATTTCTGCTCAAGGGCTCGATCTCCACCCATGTGGGAGGCAACTAATCGATATGTCTCTTTCACATCAATGTTTCTTTCTCTCTCTTCCCCCTCCCTCCACTGTGTGTGTGTGTGTGTGTGTGTGTGTGTGTGTGTGTGTGTGTGTGTATATATATATATATATATATATATATATATATCCTCACTCCTCAGATGAGGATTAAAAAAAAAGAAGAAGAAGCAATTCATGGGCCAAGAAAAATGAATGGACAATAGATGAATGAAATGATGCTCAACCACAGAGGTAATTAGGAAGATGGAAATTAAAACAAAAGACAGAAACAAATTTATAGAAAAAGTTCAGTTTGACAATAACTAGTACTGGCAATGCTGCAGAACTCTGGGGACTGTCATGTGCTGCCGACAGGAGTTTAAATTGGTGCCACTGACAATAAAAGACCTAGTAAAGTTGAAAATACTCTTACCCTACAATCCAGCAATGAGGTTAGTGGTTCTCAACAAAGAAAGGAATGTCTCACACACCAGGGGATACTTAGCAATGTCTGAAGGCATTTTTGGTTATCACATATGGGGTTTCAAGGGTCAGGGAGAGAAAGTGGGAATACTGCAGTCCAGTGGGTAGAGCTGCTAAACATCCTACAGTGAACAGGTCATCTCTACCCACAAAGAATTATCTGACTCAAAATGTCAATAGTGGTAAGGTGGGGAAATTGTAGTGGCTTGAATGATGGCCCTCAAAAGATTTGTCTACACATGTGAACTTATTTGGGGAAATGGTCTTTGCATATGTAATTAATTTAAGGATTTCAAAATGAGAACATCCTGGATTATCCGGGTATGCCCAAAATCCAATGACAAGTGTCTTCATAAGAAGAGAAGGCACAGACAGAAGGGGAGAGACACCGAAAAGGCAGCCATATGAAGATAGACACTGGAGAGAACAGCCTCCAAAGAATGCCAATAGCCACCAGAAGTTAGAAAGGGCCAAATACTATGGACTTTCCACTAGAGCCTCTGGAGGAGGTGACAGCCTGGTTTTGGCTTCTGTGCTGGCAAAGAGAAAAGAGTTCTGTTGTCCTAAGCCACCCAGTTTGTGGTGATTTGCTGGGCAGCCCAAAGAAACTAACACATTGTCCTAGACCAGTGGTGGGCAAACTCATTAGTCAACAGAGCCAAGTATCCACAGTACAACGATTGAAATTTCCTTTGAGAGCCAAATTTTTTAAACTTAAACTTCTTCTAATGCCACTTCTTCAAAATAGACTTCCCCCAAACCATGGTATTTTGTGGAAGAGCCATACTCAAGGGGCCAAAGAGCCACATGTGGCTCGCGAGCCGCAGTTTGCTGACCACTGTCCTAGACATACACTCAACAGAAACACTTGGATATGTATGGGAGGAGAAAGATACAAGGCTGGCTATTGAAAAGTTCATTACAGTAAAAACCCTAGCGAGTTTGGCTCAATGGATAGAGCGTCGGCCTGTGAACTGAAGGGTCCCAGGTTCGATTCTAGTGAAGGGCACATGCTAGGATGGCAGACTCGATCCCCAGTAGGGGGGTGCAGAAGGCAGCACATCAATAATTCCCTCTCATCATTGCTGTTTCTCTCTCTCTCTCCCTCTCTCTTCTTCTCTGAAATCAATAAAAATACGTTTTTTAAAAATCCTGAAACAACCTGAATTTTTATCAAGGGGAAAACTGCAAAATGTATGGAAGTTTATTCACTTGATGCTCTCCAGCAATGAAAATGACCAAATTAGAGCTGCTTGTATCAGCGTGAATTACTTCAAAAATATATTTAGAGAATAAAAGCCAATTCAGAAGGATATACATGGTGCAATATCACTTATATAAAGTTTTAAAATCTACAAAGCAATATCACAGAATATTTATGGATATCTGGATATCTAAAAAAAGGTATAATAATGTGCATGATAAAAAATGAACCTACAATGGTTATTATTCTATTAGGGATACAGAGGAAAAGGAGAGAGAGGGGTACAGAGAAAGCTCCCCATTTGCATCTGAAATATTTAATGTCTTTGGTAAAAAGAAACAGAGCTGATGGAGATTTGCAATGATAATAAGATCTGATAAAGCTGGGTGTTAGGTACGTTGTAATAATCTCCATTCTTGTCTATTTTAAATCATTTCTAAAATTAACTATTTAATGTTTTTAAGAGAAGGAAATGTATGCCTTGTAAAACAAATTCAAATGATGTTTACAGGTATCAGGGGAGTAATGAAGAGCAGGAGAAAATATAAGGAAACAGGATGTAGGTGGGGCATCTGATTCAATAGGGATGGAACCCTAATGCGCTGGGCGACCACAGCACAGCTGCTTCCCTTTCTCATGTTTTCTTCAGGGATTCTCCTTCCTTTGCTCTCCACCTATCTCTATGCCAGCTCTCGTGCTATTTGATTTCAGTTGAGAACATTCTTAGGTGACCTCCTCCTTGGTTTCCCCCTTTTCAACGCTGGTTCACCATTGAATCTCTGATAGTTGTAAACAAGAGGGCAAAATAAGGATGGGGAGACCTCCCTCTTTGCTACTTGGATCACTAACAGCCAACCTGGAGATTTGCATCCGTGACTTATACTGTACTAGCCAAACTCTCCCCAGATCTGAAGGAATCGCAGCTATAATATTTTACATGGGATGTCTGAGTGTGGTAACAGAACTGTCTTATCAGCACTTCTGGGCCCTGGCGGGGGTTCTTCTAGGAAGGCAAGATGTGCTGAGCAACACGAACAAATTGTGAGGGCCTGCAATAGCTTGTGATTATGCACAAAGCACAACCCAGTTTGTGATCATGAACTTAGTCAAGAAACCCCAAAAGAGGAGTCAGGATAAGGTATCTGACAGGAAAAAATAATATTTAAAAACTATGCTTCTGGTATGTGAGGAAGATTGGCAGTTTGGAAATGTTTTTGGAAAGTGGAAAGACCCAGATTGCCTAACATCCCAAAATACCCAGGCAATTGCTCATCCATTCCTTTTCAAATTGTCTCTCATGGCAAGGACTGGATTCAGTAACTGAATGACTGGCTTGAAATAATTAGGGAGAAAGCACTGTAACATCTGTTCTTTTGGCCATAACAACTGTTACAAAAGGAATCCCTTCACTCATGAATTTTTATATTAGATGAGGCACTTCCAAATGTGGGACAGAAACACAAAGTTATTCTTTAAGAAGAAAATAATATAGTCTATTTCCATTTTTGCAGATCATTATCTCTTTTTGTCCACTACATATAATCTCTTCCAAGATTTCAAATAAGGACCTTGTTCATAGCATTATTCTTGCTAACCTTGATGTTAACCCCAAAGCTTTTGGACAAGTGCTATAATCTGTTTTCTAACCTCAGTGCATGCACAGAACAAAGGCCATTTAGCAGGAAGGCAGCCGTCAATAAGCCCAGAAGAGAGGCCTCATCAGAAGTCAACACTGATGGCACCTTGATCTTAGACTTCTAGCCTACGAAACTGTGGGAAAATAAGTTTCTGTTGTTTAAGGCATCCCATATATGGTACTCTGCTATGGCAGCCTAAGCTGACTAAGATATTGCTCAATAAATTCTTGCAAAATAAATTGTATTGTCGATGGTGATAATTATGACTGATAGAACATAAACACTACGTGTGCAATGATATAAGCTACTGAACTTCCTAAATACCCAAAAATAATTTTTATCTGCAGATCAAAGATACTTAAATTACATTTAACAAGAATACATGGAGAAAAACAAATTTAACTCTTGATCAGGTTATTTTTTTTAAGCAAATGGAAGTATTTCATTTCAATTTTTAAAGTATACTTGGGCCTTCTTAACCCATTTTGGTAATTTCCATGATTATTAAATAATAATTCAAAATGTTCATACAATATAACCAATGTTGAATAATTCTATGTCAAACTTCTTTGGTTGCCTAAGGCCTGTATATACTTGAACACAGAATTACATAAGAGTGAATAATTAAAATTCCTTTAGGATATAAGTCATTTCTTCTTGCCCAAATGTACATGTATTCCCCATCCCATCTTCATCAATTTTATGTTTTTCTCTTCTCCCCTGTGTCCCATTTGTTTGCATCATTGCACTTATCACAGTTAGAAATAATATATTTATTTGTGTATTTTTATCTCTTTCACTAAACAGTAAGCTTCATGAGTAAAGAAATTATGTTTAATTTTATCCCAGTAATCTCTAGACCTAGCACCATGCCCACCATATAATAGCACTAATAAATATTTGTTGAATAAGTAAATGCATTTTGGTGAAATAATTAAGTTGTTTACCTTTTTTAAAATATATTTTTATTGATTTCAGAAAGAAAGGGAGAAGGAGAGAGAGAAAAACATCAATGATGAGAGAGAATCACCAATCGGCCGCCTCCCGCATGCCCCTCCACTGGGGACCGAGCCCACATTTACCTTTCTACCAAACACTAAGTGCAAATAAAAACTCTTGTCTTCATTTTAATATTTAAAATCAACCCAATAAGGCCCAATACTTTCAAAGGATTGTTTTGGAATTATATGCACACTCTCAGAGTTCTGCACTGCAAGCTCTGGCAACCCAGAAACATTTTCTCTTGCCAGCCCTGAATGAATCCATCAAGAGAAATAAATACTGCCAATGACTTCCAAACACTCTTCTGTGTGATTGGCAAAAAGGGGATAAAATGGGCCTTGCCAAGTGGACCAGTCATTCTCTCTCAATCAGCACTCAATATGGTTGACTTAGCACCCAGGAACTGTTCTCCAAAAGTCCAGAAAACAAATACACTTGCTTGATGAATGTGAGCGTGTTTGCTTTTGCTATTCGTTCTGACTCACAGTGACTGATGTGTGCTCCTATGGGTCATAAGGAAAAATCACCAAAATCTAATCATTGATACTTATAATGAGCTTCTCTTAGCTGAGCCCCCTGAAACTGTATCTGAGCAAAGTTCTTTCCAACATCATGCTCGGGTGACTTAGGTCATTATCCAATCATTTATAGTTCTGGAAAGGCCTTAGAACAATAAGCTGGGAGTGTTTCATAGTCTTTAAAATCAAGTCTGTCAGAAAACACATTGTGAAAAAGCAAAAGTATATGACATAAATCTTTATGTTGGTTTAAAGTTTAATAACTCTTTCTACATTCTCATCTTTTAGCTATTTACTCTGTGCATATAGGGAAGTGTATATGTTCAGCAGACCTACTAATCAGTGAGGAATAAATTGGGGAGGTGCATTAAGCCTTTTAGGTCATTAGGATACCATTTAGTTCACTGGAGAAGGTCATTTACTTATAGCAAGGAACCAAGGTCCTTCTCAAAGATGAGCCATTTAATCCCAGCTCACCCACATGATCCTGCCCGATATGCATTTTCCTAGTTTAATTTCCTCTGTAGGTTTCCTTTTTATTTGTCCTATTTTATTTCTCCCATTTTATAGGCATGTTGTCTAATTTAAACTTAATTAAAACTTTCAATTAGGGGGGGAAAAGGATAGTTCTGGACACCTCCTAGGAAACACTCCATTAATGGGAACTACTTAATAAGCAAAATACCTTACAGTGCCGACTAGATCCAAAGTTGTGGTTTCAAAGATCTAACCTGTTTTTTCCAAAGCCTGGCTCAAGCTGGCCAATGATGATGACTAAATGCCTCAAAGCTGTAGAGTTTCATGTCTGAGATCACAGATTTGCTTGAAATGTAGAAAAGTGCTGTGTTCACCTGAGGCCTGTGAGTGATTCAGGAATAAATCATGATCCAAACAAGAGAAAACCAAACCAAGGAAAGGACTTTTTCTGGAACTATTGGGAAAGATGCTCTATCTTCTCTGTGCTTTTCAAGCTGATAACACATAATTCTGGAACTAGAAACCTAGGAAGCCAACAAAAAGGAAGGCAGGACTTTTGTAGACTTCCCCCGAGAGCAGTTTCTTTGTCTGTGAAGCCATCTCTCAATCACCTAACACTGAACTGAATGCATTTCCCACTGGGTCTCAGGCAGTGACCACTTCCCTTACTCCTGACCAAGGGCCTGGACTCAAGCCCCCAGCACCACTCTCCCTAATGACAATCCTAGAAAAGCCTCCTCGGATGTCTTACAAGGTCATCAAACCAATTTTTTAGAAGTTCGGGTGGGTGCTAAATACTAACATATTAGATACATCTTAGTGCAATGCTACCAACATATCTCTGGGGAATAAATTTTTATTGAGAATGTGCTGATATCATTAATGATTATGATTATGATGATGATGATGATGATAGCTATGATATCGCAGTTATTTCTTGAGCATCAGTTCACACTAACCCTATGAGGATATTACTCTTAACTTACGGATAAGAAAAATGAGGCTCAGAACTTGCCCAAGTTTATTCAGTAACTAAGGACAGAGGTAAGATTTCAATCTACTACATCCATACAGTTCTGTACTGGTTGGAGAATCACAGACATCAGAACTACCTGGATCTTTGTTTAAAACATAGATTTCTTAAGTGCATATATTTCTTCAGCAGATAAGTGGATTAAAAAACTGTGGTACATCTACACAATGGAATACTACTGTGCTGTAAAAAGGAAGGAACTCCTACCATTTGCAACAGCATGGATGGACCTGGAGAGCATTATGCTAAGTGAAATAAGTCAGTCAGAGAAAGACAAATATCACATGATCTTACTCATTTGTGGAATATAATGAACAACATAAACTGATGAACAAAAACAGAGACAGAGAAGCATCGATCAGACAGTCAAACCTCAGAGGGAAGGTAGGGGAGAGTGAGGGTAAGGGGGAGAGATCAACCAAAGGACTTGTATGTATGCATATAAGCCTAACCAATGGACACAGACACCAGAGGGGTGAGGGCATGAGCGGGGGTGAGGTGGGGGGGAGGAAATGGGGGGATAACGACACATATATAATACCTTAATCAATAAAGAAAGAAAAAAAAACAGATTTCTGATCCATACCCTTCAGAGACTGGAATTAGAATCTCTCAGAGTGGGGTCCATTAAGCTTCCCTTTAATGCACCTTAAAAATTTGGGAAGCATCCCACTCACTATAGTCTTTTCATAAACAGTCTCAAGTCCATGGCCTCAGCTTGTTCAGCCAGCCTCTCTCTGCTTACCATATCCTTAAAAATGGATTCTGAAAGGGATCATATGCACCATTTTATCTCCTAGAACCCATCTGTTTCTCCAATTGTTCTGAAATGGATAGGAAATGAAGAAGAATGAAACAAACTAAAAGGTTTGCACAGACATGTGTGTATATAGTTATAGAAAACTATATTCCTTAATTTTTGACTTTAAAATAATTATATATTCAGAGGAAGTTGCAAAGAAATGTATAGGAAGGACCTATGTACCTTTCACTCAGTCCACTCCCACCCCCCAATGTTAACATCTTACATAACCATAGCACAGTATCAAAACCAGGTAATGTACCTTATTCAGATATATGCACTCATCTGTGTGTGTGTGTGTGTGTGTGTAGTTCTATGCAATATAGTCACATGTATAGCTTTGTGTAACTACCACTAAAATCAAGATATAATCACCACAAAGCTCCTTGTGCTCCCCCTTTATAGCCACACACATCCCATCCTTTGCTCATGGCAAATACTAATCTTTCCTCTATCACTATAATTCTATTACTTTGAGAATCCTATATAATAAAACCCGAATATGCAAATCAACCAAACGGCAGAATGACCAGTTGCTATGATATGCACTGATCACCAGGGGGCAGATGCTCAACACAGGAGCTTCCCCCTGGTGGTCAGTGTGCTCCCACAGGGGGAGCGCTGCTTAGCCAGAAGCCAGGCTCACCACTGGTGAGCACAGGGGCGGTGCAAGCAGGCAGACATCCCCCAAGGGGTCCCAGACTGCAAGAGGGCGCAGGCTGGGCTGAGGGGGGACCCCCCCCCTTCCAGTGCACAAATGTCATGCACCAGGCCTCTAGTGTTATATAAAGGGAATCATACTGTATGTAGCCCTTTGTAATTGGCTTTTTTTTTTTTCTTCTGAGCATGATTCCCTTTAGATTCATCCAACGCATGTTGAGTTATTGTGTGTATCCATAGTTCATTTCTTTTTATTTCTGCGTAGTATTCCATGGGGTGAGAAAACCAGCGTTTAACCATTCAACCATTGAAACACATTTAGGTAGTTTTCAGTTTGGGGCTGAATAAAGCTGCTATGAACATTCATGTACAACTTCCTTGTAAATATAGTTTTAATTTATCTGGGATAAATGCTCACAAGTGTAATTGCTGAATCAAATGGAAAGTCCATTTTTAGTTTTAAAGGAAACTGCCAAACTATTTTCTAGAATGACTGAACCATTTTACATTCCCACCAGCAATGTACAAGTAATCCAGTTTCTCTACCTCTCTGTCAATATTTGGTGTTATCACAATTGCACCATCTCCAAAAAGAGATAGTTTTATTTCTTCCTTTTTAATATATATGTCTTTTATCTTTTTTTTCCTTATCTATTTTCACTGGGTAGAACTTCCATTACTACCTTCAAGTAACCCACAGAAAAGTGTTTTTAGAGAGAGAGAGAGAAACAAGAATAAGAAACGGAAAACAAAAGTGCATACTTGAGTCCTAACATATTGAGTCCTAACATATTGAGCATTTAACTGTAAATGCTCTAAGTACACTCATTAAAAGACAGAGAATGCCAGAATGGATTAAAAATCATGACTCAATTATATTGCCTAAGAGAAACCCATTTCAAACATATGACATATATTGAAAGCAAAACAACAGAAGAAAGAAATAGCATTTAAACATTGGTTTTTTAAAAAATCAAGTATGGCTATATTAATTTAAGACAAAGTAGATTCAGCATAGGAAATTACAAGAGGTTGAGAGGAACATTACATAATGGTTAAAAGGCCAATCCAGGAGATGACGCAGCAATGCTAAATGTGGATGTACAAAACAGCAAAGTTGCAAAAATATGTGAAGCAAAAACTGACAGAACTAAAAGTAAATAAGTAAATTCAGAATTACAGTTGGGAAATTCTATACCCTGCTTTCAGCAATTAGAAAATTAGTAAGGATTTAGAAGAATTCAATAATACCGCCAACTGGATCTAAATGACATCTGTAGGATATTCTTCCCAGGCACAGAATATACATTCTTTTCAAGTTTCCATAGAATATTCTCCAAGGCAGATCATATCCTGGATTATAAAACAAATTTTAACAGCCATGGCTGCTTGGCTAAGTTAGTTGGAGCATTGTCCCATGCACCAAAAGGTTGCATGTTCAATTCCTGGTCAGGGCTCATACCTACATACCTGGATTGCAATTGGGGCATGTATGGGAGGCAACCAATCTATGTTTCTTTCTCTCTCTCCCCCCACTCTTCTCTTTCTCTCTAAAATCAATAAACATAACCTCAGGTAGGGTAAAAAAATATTTAACAAGTTTAAATCATACAGAGTATATTTTCTGACCATAATGGAATAGAACTAGAAATTAATAACAGAAAGACAAAAAAAGTGCCTTCAAACACATGGAAATTAAGGATCTTTTAAAACCTCCCTAAGTCTCTCTTCTCTCATATCACCTCAATAAATTGTTGACAATATAAAATTGTCCCATCCATCATTTATACATACATTAATCTTACCAGATTTCAGGGGAATAAGTAAACTAAGTAAAAGCACATAAAAGCAATGTTACATCCACAACCTGAAAACTTCTCCTACCCTCTCATTTTATGGAAAGTGGAGGGCACTGATGAACCCCCAAAGCTATAGCCTCTGCCTGAACTATGCCTGCAGGCTCATAAGTAATTTAGGGGTTTCATCTTATTCAGCTGAGATTTTAGGCATCAAGGGTAAAACTGCCCTTCTCCTCAGCCGCCCGCTTCTTCCTGATGGCACACAACCTAAGGCACATAAGCAAGGAAGGAATGGGTCCAGTGGGCAGTGCTGTGCTGATCTGTAATCAGGTGTCATTTCAGTAGAAAATTGCATTCTGCCCTTTTTCAGAGCTGAGAAGTAAAACATGAATCCAGTAGAAATGGTTCACTCTGGCCCCTTCAAGGACTGAGCCTGGTAAGTGAAGATTTCAATCTGTTCCACTCACAGAAAAGGGCCTCTGAGTGACTTTAATCAAAACGCTGATGGACGGAAAAAGAGCCCAAACAGCAATGCCCTTCATCACTTGGGTCTCAGAGCTGAAGGAGAGAAGCCACTGAAAATAAGTTGCTGCTGTTTAAACAGGTAAGACTGACAATGGCAGAGCAGGTGGGGCTGAAATCGTTTCTTACTGCCTGTTCTGAAATGGGAGGCAGCTCAAGAAAACACGCTGCGTTCAGAAGGTATAGAGCGCCGTTTGTCTGCAAACACAGATGGTATCTCTGACCTGGACTCCTTTAGTAAGTCTTTATGTACCATGGGCTCCTAGATAGAAAACAACTACCTGGTTTAACTGGGGGGGGTTTCTGGAAAAACAAGTGCTATCTGCTGTTTAAACCCCTTCAATGGCTCCCTGTGACCCTTGGAATAAAGTTGAAATTCCTCAGTGTAGCTCACAGGCAATGCCTCAGGAACTGCCCATCCCTACTCTGTACCTTCCCCTCTGTTCTATACTCCAGTCAGACAGAATGAACTTCTGTTAGTTCCTCCTGTGCATCATGTGCAGATCCTCTTCTCTCTGCTTAGCACACTCCCTGTGTCTTAGACTTTGATTAAGTATGGGGGCAAGGTTTGAGTGGCCATGTTGCATGACTGTAAACTCCATTAGTAACAAAGCTGGCTCCCAACTGCTACTTCACGGATAGAGAACATGAAAACATCCTAGGAAACAGGAAGCATTGCAGAAGGCCCTCCAATATTGACAACTTAAGAAGCACGCTTTATAAAAGCCTTGAATTTAATGCATTTAGTAGTATACAATGGAGTATGTTACAAAGAAGATCAAGGTATATTAAGTTGTCAGCTGGGTTAGAATATTCTACTAAGTTTTCTAACTCAGTCTAAGATTCCAAGGGGCCCTAAAGGATCTTCAATATTTTCCAAATTTTAGTTTCAAGAACTGTACACACACTAAAGAATTACATTGTGATCTTTACCAACAAGCCAGTGCACCCCACTGCAATCAAAATGTATTCTGAGTGTGGGGGGTGCAGAGCAATAGTTATGGCTCACTGGCAGATGAAGAATCTACAGGTTAATCTATGTCCCCCAAGAAATCAATCTAGGGACGAAGACAGCCTCCGAGGTTTGAGGGTGTTTCTTATCAGGATGGGACTGGAGCAGCCGGACTTTCTGGTGGAGAGAAGAGAAAGCTGGTTTTGCAGAGCCCGTGGGTCTGAGACTTCCCTGCTACACTCTATTTCCCCAGTAGCCAAATAAGGAGAGACCCAAAATAAATTTTAAGTTTCCTCCAAGCCCCAATTGTCCATGACTAAAATGTGAACTTGGTTTTCATCTGTGCCCCTAGAAGGGTTAAACCAAAGAGAAACTAGCAAAGATAGTTGAGCAAAGATGTAATTTGTCTTTGGATGAACCCAAAGTTACTGTTGAGAAACCAATTTTCAATGTTCTCCCCATGTGGCTCTCCATAAGAGCCAGGCTTGCATTCATTTAGGCTTTGTGTCAGATACAGACAGGAGAGAAGCTATTTCCTGCTCACCCAGATGGTGGCATTCTTCATTCCCATAAGACCTTGAAAAGAGTACAGACCCTGAGCTCTCTGGATGGTTTATGACCTTATCTAGAATGAAATAAGTGAACTAAGTAAAGTTTGTGGTCTGTTCAAAGTCTATGTCAGCATGCAGATAAAGATGGAAGCAAAGCTATTTACAAATAGATTATTAAGACAGAAAATCTGTCATGGTCAAAGAGAAGTAATGTTTTGAAATTACTTAAGCCATGCCCTTGTCAAAAGGGTAGCAGCCAGTATTGGAAACTCAATACCTCTTGCTTTTCATAATATGTTTGGATCTCCCTGTTGGTCTGAGGTTTCTAATTGAGCAGCATTTCTACAATAAGACACTGAGATGTCTGTAGATGTATCAAAAGAAAAGAATCTTGATAGATAGTAGAGATTAGTTCCACTTCTGTTCCACCCATGATTTGTAACAGTGGTGCCTAGGATCACCTCAATCATCTCTTCGCATGCAGAAAGGAAAATCATCTGAGAAATCAGAATATGTTGGAAAAGAAAAAGAAAGAGAAGAGATGAGGAGGAGAGTATCAGAATGCAGCCAGGATGCACATTCTAGTCATCTGTTTATTTTAATGAAATGGTTTGTATCTTCAGGCAAACTCATTATTCTCCCCAGAGCAGAAGTGTAAAATGAAGGCACAAACCTCATTAACCTTTGAATGCTGAAATCAATAATCTGCAATAAATCTAAGCTAATTTGTTGCCAATAAATCTCCCAAAATGCTGTGTTTTATAGCTGGGAACGTTGGTGGATGCGGTAAAAACTTTCACATCCACATCCAGGTGATAGCTACAGTTGGCCTTGTTGGTTTTCAGGACCTTCTAAGATGAAATGAGTTATTGACGTTTACATGGGACTTGGCTTTCCATAGGGGTTAATAATCTGTTTTATAGTTGAGAACACAATGGAATCGTTTCTCTTTCCATGACTCTATCTAATGAATGACATGAAAAAAGAGACACAGGCAGGCAGGAACCAGCCGGCAGTTCCTTCTCATATGTGTGCCCTGAAAAGTAGGCACGTGGCCCATGCTGGGGAAATGAAAAGAGATTCCTTGAGCCCACAACTGTCTTTCCTCACGTAGTGTCTCGCCCACAGTAGGAACCCAAAAACCTTTGTTGAAAAAGTAAATGATGGCCTTGGCTTTTGAGAGTCAACCTTTGTTACATATGCATGTTATATGTATGTATATATACACACATGTATATGTAGATGTACACATCTATTATACACCCACATATATATAAAATGTCTGAGCAAGGGAGTGGAATTCTTGCCTATTTATCTTGAAAAAAATAAAAAAAGGACAAGAAAGTATTTACCAGCTACTGAAAAGTGACTGGAAAATAGGATGACAGGAAATAAAAGGGACCATGAATCTGCATTCCAGTGGAAACGCCACGAGAGCAGCCTCTTTGCTGGGTTCATCACTAAAGTCTACAGGACCTGAAACAGTGCCTTGGATACTAGGTGCTCAGCCAGTGTTGATGGTTAAATGGTGGATGCATGGGCAGATAAGTGGGTGAGGAAATATCCACTAGGAGTAGGAGAAATAGGAGAACAGTTGTGAGAGTATTTGTAGATTAAAGCGACAGGACCACCCCTGTGCACACATAACAAGGGATCAGCCATTCAGATGCTTTTGGATGAGCCTCTCCCTAGCCAAGGGGAAGACTTCCATGTTCCAGTGCAGTGCATCCAAACCACAGACTCTAAATAAGAAAGGGCAGGGAGAAACCAAGATGGCGGCATAGGTAAGCACTTAACTGCTGCCTCACACAACAATTTCAAAACTACAACTAAAAGACAGAACGAACACCATCCAGAACCACAGGAAAGCTGGCTGAGTGAAAATTCTACAACTAGAAGGAAAGAGAAAAGCTTACAGAGAATTGGAGGTACAGCAAAGGGTCTTTGTGCACGCAGAGAGGAAGGGCGGCTGAGAGCCTGGCTGACTTTCTCGGGCGGAAGGGGGAAGGAAGCCCCCGACCGCACTGAACCCCAGTTCTGACTGCACTGACCCCCAGTTCCGGGTGAGCCCTGGGGACCCACGCTCTTACGGGGGGAGTCTGGACTCTCGGGCGGAGACTCGGGAGCTGGGGAAGGCAGAAGTCTGAAGGCGCGTGCGTGCCAGTGTGCACAAAGGCTGCGGAGGTTGCCACAGGCTTTCCCTAGTGGAAGGGAGTCGGAGGTTCCTGACTGCACTGGACCCCAGTTCCAGGCGAGCCCCTGGGGACCCACGCTCTTGTGGGGGGAATCTGGACTCTCAAGTGGAGACTCAGGAGCTGGGGAAGGCAGAAGTCTGAAGGCGTGCTCGTGCCAGTGCGCACAAAGGTTGCAGAGGTTGCCACAGGCTTTCCCTAGTGGAAGGGAGTCGGAGGCTCCTGACTGCACTGGGCCCCAGTTCTGACTGCACTGAACCCCGGTTCCAGGCGAGCCCCTGGGGACCCACGCTCTTGTTGGGGGAGTCTGGACTCTCGGGCAGAGACTCAGGAGCCAGGGAAGGCAGAGGTCTGAAGGCGCACACGTGTGCGCAAGGGCAAGGCTGACGGGAAGCCAAGACTGAGACTCCACCCCATCCAAGCTGAGCACAGAGTCTATTGCAATTTGGCAAGTCTAATCCTATAAGGCTGTCTCCAGCACCGAACTTCTCCCAGCATAGACGCAGCTGATCCTTACAGCCAACTGGCCTGGAGGTCAATTCTTCCCAGTGATACCAACAACAATCAAGACTTAATTACAACAAGGCTGTACACACAGTCCACAAAGGGGTGCACCAAGAGTGTCCACCTCAGGTTAACTGGGGAGGCAGACCCACTGGGCCATATTGGAAACCTAGCACACAAATCTACCTTACCAACTCAGGGAATCAGTGAAAATGCGGCGTCAAAGAATCAGATCACAAATGAAAGAAATGGAGGAAAACAAACGACTGGATATAGAATTCAAAACCACGGTAATAAGGCTTTTCAAGAATATCCTAGAAAAGGACGATAAATATAACGAGACCCTCGAAGATATGAAAAAGGACCAATTAGAAATTAAACATACACTGACTTAAATAAAAAATATTATACAGAGACCCAAAAACAGACTAGAGGAACACAAAAATCAAGTCAAAGAATTGAAATACAAAGAAGCAAAAAACACTCAACCGAAAAAGCAAAAAGCAAAAAAAAAAAATCCAAAAAGTTGAAGATAGTGTAAGAAGACTCTGGGACAACTTCAAGCATACCAACATCAGAATTATGGGGGTGCCAGAAGAAGAGAGAGAGCAAGATACTGAAAACCTATTTGAAGAAATAATGACCGTAAACTTCCCCCACCTGGTGAAAGAAATAGACTTACAAGTCCAGGAAGCGCACAGAACCCCAAACAAAAGGAATCCAAAGAGGACCACACCAAGACACATCATAATTAAAATGCCAAGAGCAAAAGACAAAGAGAGAATATTAAAAGCAGCAAGAGAAAAACAGTTAATTACCTACAAGGGAGCACCCATACGACTGTCAGCTGATTTCTCAACAGAAACTATGCAGGCCACACGGGAGTGGCAAGAAATTTTCAATGTGATGAATAGCAAGAACCTACAACCAAGATTACTCTACCCAGCAAAGCTATCATTCAGAATTGAAGGGCAGATAAAGAGCTTCACAGATAAGAAAAAGCTAAAGGAGTTCATCACCACCAAACCAGTATTATATGAAATGCTGAAAGGTATTCTTAAAGAAGAGGAAGAAGAAAAAAGTAAAGATAAAAATTATGAACAACAAATACATATCCATCAACAAGTGAACCTAAAAATCAAGTGAATTAAAAACCTGAGGAACAGAACAATCTGGTGAATATAGTAGAATCAGGGGCATAGAAAGGGAGTGGACTGATAATTCTCAGGAGGAAAGGGGTATGGGGGGTTCATGAAGAGACTGGACAAAAATCATACACCTATGGATGAGGACAGTGGGGGGGGAGGGAAGGGCAGAAGGTGGGGTGGGAACTGGGTGGAGGGGAGCTATGGGGGGAAAAAGGAGAAACAATTGTAATAATCTGAATAAAGATTTATTAAAATAAAAAAAAATAACAAAGGGCAGGTCCCTATCATGCTGTCTTATCTCCCTGACACCTCCTGCCCTAAGTCAAATAGAATCACCTCTGGTATTTCAAAACACTGTTGAGCCCTCTGACAACCACACTCCATACTGAAGTGCTTCCCAGAGGAGAAGCTGCCTGTTGCCTTAGCATCAGAGAGAAGCTAATGATGCCCTCAATGCAGAAGCTCCAGGTTCAGTCACAACCAATTACCCAGGTGCTGCTTACCCTGTTGGTTTTGCCCCCAGCCCATGAGAGGTCCTGGGTACTAGGCTTTGTTATTTAATGAGCCAAAATCCACTCCCTAAACACGAGAAGCAGAAAAGGTAGAAATTGTTGCACCAGCTTCCAATTTCCACCAAACAGAAACCATTGCTTAGACTGACCTGCTTAATGAAGAACTTTTAAAAGGCTCGTTCTCTAAATTGTCCTGCCCAGGCTACAGGCATTGGCACAACTCAGATCGCCAGGTCCTGCTGCCAGTGACTCGGATAATGGGCCCAAGATAGGGCCAAGGGGTCTGCATTAACAAGCACCCCAGAAAAATCATAAGCGCACTAAAGTTAGAGAACCCCTGATTCAAAGCCAAATGTCCTTGCTCCTCCTCTGTAAGAGTCGCGCCAACATCTGGTCTCCACGGATATTGGAAGGAAGAGTGTTCTCTGGACAGCATAGTCAAGGAAAAGCACCAAGTCAATACATATTTGTTGTGCATCTGCTGTGTGAGAGGCAGCACAGGGTAAGCTGTGTCCTCTGGCATGAGGCTGCCCAAGTTTGAACCCCAGCTCCGCCAATTACTAGCTGTGTGACCTCCAACTAGTTAATTAGCCTTTCACATCTCGCTCTCCTATTTGGTGAGTGGGGATGGTTACCACAGTACCTGTCTCTCTGGATTCTGGGGATTAAATAAATTAATATTCTTAGGGTATTCAGAACACAGCCTGGCCCACAGTAAGTGCCCACTGAGAGTTCACGGTTGTTACTCTGCAGTTCACTGCTATTACTATGTTATTACAGAACTCGGTTGACCTGTGAAAAGAGTGACTCGTCCCTGCCCTCCTGGTGCTTAAACATCACAGGGAAATCAGGCGTTAAGCACAATCTCTAGCCAATGTATTAACAATACAAGTGCGAGAGTGCTCAGAGGGAGCAGTCCCAGCGGTGATTAAAGTGTACAAACACGGGGCAGAGTACCTGAGCCAGGACGTGTTTGGCAAAAGCCATGAGGTAGCCAAAGTTTCTGGGAGCCTCAAGATCAAAATGCTAGCCCCCTTCCTGCCTCTAAACGGAACTATGGTAAACTGAGGCAAGTCCTTCCCCTTCCTGAATCTCAGTTGCCCCGTGTAGTATAAAAGAAGGGACTCAGCTGAGATGATTTCACAGGCCCTTCTTGCTGTGGCAGAACTGGGGACAGAGAACAGGCAAGCTGTGTAGAGACAGCCCCCAGGGCCGAGCAGGGAGAGCCAGAATCCCATCCAGGAGGGGAGGGGAAAAGAACCGGGGGTTGAGGGGACTTAGGGGTCAAAGCCAATCCTCCTCTTGCCAGAGTTCTCCTCAGCTCAGCCCTGCCCTGCAGACATAGTGCCTTTGGTTAAAGGCATCCTTCTCCAAAATGATACTTCTTAAGAAAGATGACAGAAAAAAATACAGCCATATGCTATGTGGGGGAAGCAGTACCTGACTTATCCTTTGGGTGTATAGAAACAGGAGTACACGTTTTCAGGTGGCCATAAGTAATGGAACATTAGCTGAGAAATAAAGAGAGGGAAAGGAGAGAGGAAAGGGGAGGGTGGTGGAAAAAGAGAGAAGTGGGGAGGGAAACACAAGATGAATGAGCTAAAATTTGGGGTGATGCCATTAGCATGCAGAGTGTGCAATTCAGTAGCTCACTCGCTGCTGCTCTTTCTCCCCCCACCACCCATCACCTGGACTCCATTCTAACTACATTACAGAACCTTTCAGCGGCTTCATCTGTCCTCATGTATTTCCTGAGCAGCAAGAATAGATGAATGACAAGAACTACCAACCAGCTTCCCAGGTAGAGATTGGAAACTGTCGTTACGTAAGTGAGAAAAATGTTTACATTAACCTGCCTGCCTACATGAGCCTCTTTTTCCTTCTTAGAAATATTTCCTCGAACTGGAAAGAGAGAACAGAGTAAAAAGATGGTGTGTGAGGAGCCTGCCTTGTTTTGCAGATGGAGAGGAGGAGGCCCCGAAAGAGTCGTGACAAGCGCAGGGTCACAGAGCGAGGAGGTGGCAAGGCCGAGAGCTGTGCACAAATCAGCTGTCACCTCGTCCTAGCAGGCCACAGTCACAAAGAAAGGAGGAGCATCTTGTATTTTAATAGTTGCATACAGATGGCAATATTTATTAGTAAAATGAGCATATTGCATCCGTGATTTGGATGACATTATTGCTCAGGGCAAAGCTAAATTGTGGAGCTTTGTTTAAAATGTGAACAAATTTCAGGAACATTATTAGGTAAAGAGTAGAACCGTTGATACATATGTAACTGATGGCTCCTGACCAGCCCTTAAGTCTCAGACAGAGACCATGCCTTCAGCCCTTCAGTGAGAAAATACAAATAAACAAAACAAATAAACAAAAAACAAACCAAGAAATCCAGCCAGCTTGCAAATCTCTGGAGCAACCTCTGAAAAGTCAAACTCCTCACCTTGTGTTGAGGCACCTCCCCCGCTTCCCCAGGTAACCCGGGAAATAGAGTTGGGTGTTCAAAGGAGTCAGACAAGCATAATATTATATATACACGCAACATCCATCTCCTGTGTGAAACCTCATTGTTCCCATGTAACAAAAAGTAAATATTTACCGTGAGCAGGAGAGGTGGGGAATGATCAGCGTCAGGCCATCAATCACTGTGAGCCACGCTCCCATTTTAATAACTCTTGTGCGAGAGGGCAGGCAAGGATGGCAAAGGCTGGCCAGGAGATAAGAGTTTGTCAGGGGAGCCCAATCACTCGCGGTGGAAGAATATAAGCTGAGTCGCTCATGCATGCAGGTTGTGAAGGTCCCTAAAGATGCGTGCGCGCGCGTGCACACACACACACACACACACACACACACACACACACACTTACTTACTTACTTACTTATTTATGGGTCCCCTTCTATAAACAGCATCACCATTCACCCAGTAGCCCAACCCAGAAACCTGAATGCTATCTTCCACTGCTCCTTCTCCCGAGCATGCCCTGGATTCCATAAATTGAAAGTCCTGCCTACTTATCCCCAATCCCTTGCTTTCTACCTCCACCACTACCACCTTAACTCAGGCCACCTTAGCCCAGATCTCATCAGTGGTCACCTACTGCGACTCCCAGGCTCCAACCAATTCTCCACACAGAAGCCAAAATAATACTTCTACAATACAAAGCATATCTACCACTCTGTACTCCTGTTCAAAGCCCTTGGCTCGGCTCCGATTGTGTTTAGGATAATGGAATAAGCCCATGGTTCACAAGGCTCTTCACACATCCTTTCTTGTATCTTCTGCCTCATCTCAAAATCCCTGTTCCTCTCACCCCCCACCTTATTTCTCAGCCAACTTGAGCATTTTAGATCCCTAAATGGACCAAGCTCTCTCAGACCTCAGCGTCTTCGCATATGCTGTTTCTTCTGCCTAGAAACGCCTTGCCCATAACCTGGATAACTCCTCTGAAGAAAACTTTCTCTGACCTCAGGGACCAGATTAGACTTCCTGGATATGTGTTCCCGTAATATCACTCTTGGCTGCAAATGCATGTTTAATTGCCTGTTTTCCCCAATAGGCTGTAAAGTGGGTGTTTTGTTTATTGCTGTATTTTTAATGCATTTAAAAAAGCTAAGGAGGTACAAAAGAAATATTTGTTGAATGGATGAATGACTGAACAAATAAAAACTGCTTGATGCCAAAGGCGAAGAAGAACAAGACCACCTACCCACCATCTTACTAAATCCTAGATGAGACTGATGCTGACATTCCCTTGTCCTTCCCAATACTGTTGGCCTCATCTCGCTTCTCATTAATGACTCTCCCATCATTTCACTAATTTCTTATCACCTCCACTTTCCAAATTAGAGACTAAGTAATCAAGCTTGATGCTTCCTGGGGCAGCTCATCCTTCAGAAAATTACTACAGTCTAATCCAACTCTGAGTCCTCATCTTCATCCTCCATTCCCTACTTACTAGGGATTTTACTGGATAAATTGGACTGCGTTAATGAATTGAAATCGTTTATTTTACTCTCAGGTAATTAAACTTCCAAGCTGAGCACACCTGCATTATCAGAAAAGCAGCATCTCAGAACTTTTCTTGAACTCAATGGAATAGCAAAGCATTTTCTACTCAAAACTGCCCTGAAAACTGATCTTAGTTTCTGGGTTTAGGGAGCACTTGGAGGTCAGACCAACTCATATCTTGGCTGCAGAGAAGCTGGCTTGGAAGGGCTCTGGATAGAGCAGTGCCTCTCCATGTGGGATCACTCTACAGTGACATCAAAACAGAAACAGACTAAGCACTTAAAAACATGTAGCAATGAACATTGTTGGAAACACAATATTGTCGTGTTGTGTTTTACAAAAGCATCAATCTGCAACAATTGGAGAGAATTTTTTAAAGAATGTGGTCCTTTAGCAGAGGTAGTTTGGGAAACCCTGAATAGGCAAGTCTAGGAATGAATTCACCATGAATATTTCCCATTAATTCTCTTCTCAATGTCATACATAAATCTGCGTTCCATAGTGGCTCATGCCAGTCAATAGCAGCTCTATAAAAACCTGATTAAGCCAATTCAGGACAATTGAAAGAATCAAAAATGTGATAGCAGAAGAAGAACCAGTCTCTTTCACGGTGTAATTACCCAAGGCTGCTCTGCCTGCTGATCTAATGCCATGTGGCAATGCTCACGGCAGCTAACAGCCAGGAAACACCCCTATGTGCCTGGCCACGTAAGTTATCCATGTGCTTTATTTAAACCTCAGAATTCTTTGGAGTAGGTACTATTGTAATCTTCATTTTAATGATGAAACACCCTGGACTAGGTAGTTTAATTAAATTGTGCAAGGTCGCACAGGTAACAATTGACAACATCGAGATTGGAGATTTAATCCCAAATCTTTAATAAGAGTCCAGAACCTGAGTCCCTAACCCTAAACCAATACTTCCCCTTTCGAATCCACATTCCGTATTGTAGTCCCTTCATGACATGTAATTGGCCTTTTTAAAACAATATTTTTATTGATTTCAGAGAGGAAGGGAGAGAAGAGAGAGAGATAGAAATATTAATGATAAGAGAGAATCATTGATAGGCACCCCCCACACTGGGGATCGAGCCCACAACCCGGGAATCAAACCCAGCTCGACCACTGCACCACACCAGCCCGGGCCATGTAATTGGCCTTTATCATTCAAAAGAAATACCAAAGTGGAGGTCCATGAAAGGGCTGGTGTAGGAGGCTGCTGAACTTACCCCTCCCATGAGCAAAATCAAATATGCACGCACATAGGTAGCAATGACGACAGTGCGGCAACCTACACTGAATGCACACCTACAAAGAAGAGAAAGAAGCTGAATAGAGAAGGCTGGAAAGCCCAGGGAGCCCCCTGGACCTGTGGGGACTGTCGAGGCTGGAGGAGTGGGTGAGCACAATTGTTTACCTAGGTTCCCTTCCACTTGGATGGGTGGGAGCTCCATTCAGGCCCTGGCCTACCTGCAGGATCTCCCAGCACCTTTCCAGCTACATTCTTTGGTGCCTTCTTCTGCCGAATAAAATAAATAAGCAGGGTCCACAGGCCATCACTGAACACTCCTGGCCTCCCTGTGCAGCCCTGCCCCTCCCCACAGGCAGAGCCCCACATGCGGGAAGCACGTGCTCAGCTCCAACCCGCTTCCCATAACTACCCAGCACGCGGGGCTGCAGAGAGGCTCCACTACATGGGACTGCTTTCACTGCAACCAGCCAGAGACAGACTGTACAGAAGACTGGAGGGCCTGGGAGCTCCCAAGGACTGTAGGACTTCTCTGGGGTCATAGGCCAGGGAGTACCACTCTTTAATCCCACTCCACCTCCATAGGTGGGGCAACAGCTCTAGCCAGGTCACTGCATCAAGGTCACAGCAGTGTTTCTAGGGTATATCTGCTGAGCCCATTTCAGTTCCCAAACAAAGGGAGCAAGCAGGACTCACAGGGCATTACACACACCTGGCTTGCCCACCTGGAGCTAGTCTGGCCTCGTCTGGCCAAAGCCTAGATACTTTAAGCACCTGCCTCCCTGCACACGCAATTTACACAAAGTCTGTTTCTACATAAGGCCACTTCTCTAAGACTGGGTGAGATACCTGTTTTGTCTGATTAATAAAAACAAACACAGAAAGGCAAACAAAATGAAAATACAGAAGAATATCTCTCAGATGAAGGAACAAGAAAAATATCGGGGGGACTCCTAAGGAAACGGAAATAGTAATTTGCCTAATAAAAAATTCAAAGAGATCAACCGAAGGACTTATATGCATGCATATAAGAATAACCAACGGATGCAAAACATTGGGGGGTGAGGGCATGTATGGGAGTTGGGTGGGGGGGGGGCAATGGTAAGATATGTACACATATAATACCTTAATAAAAAAATTTCAAAGAAACAATCATAAGGATGGTCACCAAACTTGAGAATGGAACAGAGGTTCTTAGGGAGAAATTCACCAAAGAGTAAGAAAGTGTAAAAAAGAACTGAGCAGAACCAAAACAAGAACTGAAATGAAACACACATCAGGAGAAAAGAAGGGGGAACCAAGATGGTGGTGTAGGAAAACTCTTGTACTCGCCACCTCCCACAACCACATTAAAATTACAACTAAATACAGAACAACCATCATCCAGAACCACTAGAAAGCTGGCTGAATGGAAGTCCTACAACTAGAGAAGTAAAGAAAAAAGCCCACTGAGACTGGTCGGAGGTGTGGAGGTATGGAACAGGCTGGTCCAGCACCCACATGTGCCACTTTTTTTTCACTGGGAGGGAAATCATCTCTGCAGAGGCTGCTGGTGAGGAGCAAGGGGTCCCAGCCCCACACCAGAAGCTCAGCCCAGGCTCCCAGAGCTGGGAAGATAAGTCCTCATAACTACGGGATGTAAAAACCAGTGCAGATTGGGCTGCTGGAGACCCAGATGTTCCTCTTAAAAGACCAGCACCATGAACTGAACTTACAAAGTTCCACTTCCTCTGAGCTCCAACACCAGGGCAAGGCTCTGGGGGACACAGACACAAAAGAGGAGAACTGGATTGTCTGGCATCGGGGCAGGAACTCTGGGGCAGCTTTCTCCCAGATGGAGGTGCTTGCAGGGATCACTGTTCCTATGCTGGGACCTCCCTGGTCACAGGGCTGACTGGCAGACATTTCTGTTTGTTCATCCCTGGTGATTCCCTAAGACACTGCCTCATCCAATTTACAACCCCACCCAAGCTGTGTGTAACGATTTTTGCATATGAATGGCCATTCCTTGTTCAGGCTAAAATCTCTCAAACAAGCTGCAGCTGGGTCAGGGAGCCCCAAACCTATCAATAAAAGGCCCAAGATCCAGCACCAATGCCAGCCTGCCTTGCTTCATATCTGGGCCTCATCTGGATTTGTATCCAAACCCAATACAAACAGGAGGAATCTGCAGATCTCTCTATAGCTCCTGTTGGGTGGCTCCAGCCAGTGGCTGACTTTGCACCTCCCTGGAGACCCAAAAGTCAGTGTCAGACCATACCAGATTACAACTCTACACAGCCATAAGCAACACACTCAAGGGGCAGACTCAGTGAGCACCAAAGCCTCACTGAAGCAAGTCCTGCTCCATAGGGGTGTCTCCTGCACAGCAGCTCTCCCACTGTAGTTGTAGCTGGTCTTCACAGCCAATGGCCTGGATGTCAGTTCCTCCCAGTGACACTAACAGCAATCAAGTTTCAACTACAAGACTGTGTTCCTAGAGCTTCCCAGCTCAGGTGACTAGGGAGGCTGTATCACTTGGCCCTATAGGGCACCTACTACACAAGGCCACTCTATCAACTTAAGGAGACATAGCAGCTCTAGCCAATACATAGAAACAAACACAAGGAAGCAGCCAAAATGCAGAGACAAAGAAACATGTCACCAATGAAAGAAATAGAAGAAAGAAAAATAACAGGATATAGATTTCAAAACCACAGCAGTAAGATTACTCAAAAATCTAGAAACCTCCAAAGGATTTAGTGAGATTTTCAAGAATCTTAGTGAGAATGGCAAAAAAAGGAAAAGGACCAGTCAGAAATTAAGCATGACTGAAATAAAGAATAATATACAGGGATTCAACAGTAGAGTAGAGGATTCTGAGAATCAAATCAACTATTTGAAATATGAGGAAGCAAAAACACCCAACCAGAAGAGCAAAAAGAAATAAGAATCCAAAAATATGAACATAGTGTAAGGAGCCTCTGGGACAACTTCAAGCCTTCAAGCGTACCAGCATCCGAATTATAGGGGTGCCAGAAGAAGAGAGAGAGCAAGATATTGAAAACCTATTTGAAGAAATAATAACAGAAAACTTCCCCTACCTGGTGAAAGAAATAGGCTTACAAGTCCAGGAAGCACACAGAGTCCCAAACAAGAGGAACCCAAAGAGGACCACAGCAAGACACATCATAATTAAAATGCCAAGGACTAAAGACAGAGAGAGAATTGAAAAGCAGCAAGAGAAAAACAGTTAGTTACCTATAAGGGAGCACCCAAATAACTGTCAGCTGATTTCTCAATAGGAACTATGCAGGCTAGAAGAGAGTGGCAAGAAATATTCAAAGTGATGAATATCAGGGACCTACAACTAAAATTACTCTACCCAGTAAAGCTATCATTTAGAATTGAAGGTCGAATAAAGAGCCTCACAGACAAGAAAAAGCTAAAGGAGTTCATCACCACCAAACCAGTATTATATGAAATATGGAAGGGTATTCTTTAAGAAGAGGAAGAAGAAGAAAAAGAAAAAGATCAAAAATATGAAAACAAAATGGCAACAAATACATACCTATCAACAATCTATATATATAGACTGAACGGCGGAACAACTGAACAACCGGTCACTATGACATGTGCTGACCACCAGAGAGCATATGCAGAACATGATGAGCATTGGCAGCAGGCAGCAGAGTGCAGAACATGGTGGGCATCAGCCGTGGCATGATAGTGGAACAGGTGAGCAGGGGCACCAGACCTAGGCGGGTGCTGGTTGCTGTCATCGAGGTGAGCCTCTGGTGGTTACTGAAAATTCTTTGTGTGCTGCAGTCCCGCTGGGTGCTCGCACCTGCTGCCAGTGCCAGACCCACTCGCACCCGCAATCAGTGCCTGGCACTGGCCCCGACTGCCCCTGAGGGCTTCTCCACCTCCCCCTGCTCCTGAGGGGCGATCGGGGCCAGCAGCTGCCACTCGCACCCACAGCCGGTGCCGGAGCCACTGCTTGCACCCACTGCTGGTGTCCGGTGCCAGTCCTGATTGCTTGGCACCGTCAGCAGGTATAAGCAGCAGCTGCCAGCCCCGATTGCCCCTCAAGGCTTCTCCACCTTCCCCTGCTTTTGAGGGGCAATCGGGGCAGCAGCCGCAGCTCGCACCCACTGACAGTGCTGGCCCTGCTCACACCTGCTGCTGCCGGCCCCAATTGCTCTGCCCTGTCAGTGGATGCAAGTGGGGCCAGCACCATCAGCACATGGGAGCACTGGGAGCAGGGCTGCTGGCAGACAGGGGACGGGGGGGGGGGGCGGGGGGCAGTGGCCACAGTGGGAGGGGCCTGACAGGGGCACAGAGGATGGGCCAAGACCTGCCCCTGTGCCCACCGCAGCCTGTGGTCCACGTTCCTTTCAAGGTGCATGAATTTGTGCACAGGGCCCCTAGTTGAATATAAAAATAAAAATAAACAAATAAGAAATCTAGTGAACAGAATCTATTCACCACTTTATTCTTGGTGAATAAAATAGAATCAGAGGCATGGAAATGGAACAGACTGATGATTCTCAGAGGAATGGGGCATGGGGGGGGCAGGAAGAGATTAAACAAAGATCTTATATGCATATATGCATTACCTATGGACACAGACAATAGGGTGGTTAAGGCCTGGGGTGGGGTGGGAACCATGTGGATGGGGGACAATGGCGGGGGGGGAAGAGGGACAACTGTAATAACCTCAACAATAAAGATTAAAAATAAATAAATAAATAACAGAAAAGAAAAGAAAAACACATCAGAAGGAATTAATTAGATTTGCTAACACAGAGAAACAGATCCACAACCTGGATGACAGAGTAGTAGAAATAAACCAATCAGAACAGCAGAAACAAAGAAATACCAAAGCAACTAAAGTCTAGAATAACAGAAAAAGCACTGAAATGGAAATCAGCAAACCTGGATTCCAGACCCCTATTTATTACTAAACACTAACTGTATGATATTAAATAAATGGAATTCAAATTGCATCTTGTATGAAATGAAGATAACCATGTTGGTACCATCTACCTACATAACAGAGCTTTTGAGAGGTTAAAATGAGGTAATGAATGTCAAAATTCTTTGGAAACTGTCAAGAGCTGTTGTCTCATAGATACCGCCATTGTTAATGTGGAAAACTGTTCATCTCAGAGGAGAGTCAGAATTTTTGGATTATTCTAGCCTTCTTACAAAATAGACAGTAACATAGACTATTTAAATGAACAATTCTAGCCATGTACCCTTATCAGCCCCAAATTAGGCAAAGATGTGTTAAAGGGCATAAAAAAATATTCCCTGCCTTCAAAGAGCTTATCAGTAGTCCAGGCACTACTACTTACATACGTTGAAAATGTAGAAAGCAGTGCAGGATCATGCAAAGGGCCAAAGACTAGATGACATGATACAGACTCCAAAGGAGAACCGACTACTGAGAGATGAAATGATTAGGAAGAACTTCAAGAAGGAGAAAGCCTTGCATGTATAGTAACTAAATGCCAAGCAGGAAGAGAACTTAGAAATCAGTCCCTACCTTCTGCATGTGGAAAAGGGCAGCTCAGATATAGGAAATGACCAAGATCTCACAGCACATGGATGGAGAAATCAGGGTCATTTGACCACAGCATTTCTTCTTCGTCACCTGTGCAGTTCTGTTTTTCAAGGGAGCTATGTTCACCCAAAGCAGTGAGGTCCCAATGTGGGCGCTTTGCATAGGTTCATGGACCTATGGCAGGCAGATTTCTGGGTAAACAAGGAAAGGGTGGCTTGCTTAGCAAGCACCTTTGCCTCCTATGCCAAAAGCCAGCTCTGCCTAAAGAGTTAAAATAGGTAGTAATAAGAATGTAAACTTCAAATGCCCTACCTGCCAAAACTCTATCTTTCAGACAAATTGTGCCCCAGAGGAGTCTGAAGAGGCACACAGTGTCTCCAGGCGATTCCTTACGAAGAACAGCTGATGGCCATGTACAATTTGCAGCTGCTCCAAACTGCATTCCGCCCTCGCCTACCCACCACCAAGTTTCAAATAGCGTCTCCCTGCAAAAACAGGCTTCCAGGACAATTCCCTGAACTTTGAATCTGGATGTTAGGCCACAGTTGCAAAATGAAGCTGGAGAAGTATGGTCAAAACAAAGACAGAGCGGCCACAGGCACCCCTAAACCATACCATCACAGGTCTGGGTGGTGCCTGTCAAGGTGAAGTTGAGGCTATTTCAAGGCAGATGTCAGATTGTAGAGGGAAAGAAATGTGATCTTCTTTGAGCCCCAAAGCATTACCTCTGATTCCACATTGGCTTCACAACATTTAAGCAGTTTTGAAATGGGGAAATGAATGGCCACAGGACACCCTCCAACCAGCCTGTGAATCCTTGCCCCTTGTTCCTCTGCCCAGACCCTTGGCAGGCAAGAGAGAGCTCAGAGAGAATGCACTTAGCTCTCCAGCATGGTCTGGCCAAATGGGCACAAGGCTGTTGACCAGTCAGAACCCCAGCCTCTCCTGGGGCTTTCCCACCACATCAGGAGCCACTGCTTATAACAAGCTCCCTCCAGATACAGCCAAGACTGCAGTGGTTGGCAAACGGCGGCTCGCAAGCCACATGCAGCTCTTTGGCCCCTTGAGTGTGGCTCTTCCACAAAATACCATGGCCTGGGCGAGTCTATTTTGAAGAAGTGGCGTTAGAAGAAGTTTAAGTTTTAAAAATTTGACTCTCAAAAGAAATTTCAATCGTTGTACTGTTGATATTTGGCTCTGTTGACTAATGAGTTTGCCGACCACTGGCCAAGAGTGGTGGCCATGCTGGGACCCTGTTCTTCCCAAAACACAATGTCACTGTATCCAAACACGATGGGGAGGGGGAGAAATGAAATGGAAATAAAATGTCATTTCCCAGAGCTTCTGGCCACTGCAGCAAATCTGTACCTAATGATGACTGAGGGTTTCTCTTTATTCTTTCATTTCTCAGTGAAAATTTAAAAAAAAAAAATAGATGGGGATACAGTTCGTTTTTACTAAACACCTCTGGGTCATGGTAGGTCATTTCCAGAAGGTTGAGAGTCTTATCAATTAAGTTCAGAGGGTCCAATTCCACAGCTACTACCTTGGATCTGGGCCCTATTTCTGACCATTGTCCTAGATAATCAGGTCAGGAAAGACAATTATATTTCCAATTATATTTTCTTTCTCTTGAAAATTCCAATAAGTGGGTTGTAACTTCCTAGGGTATACTCTGAAACATCTAGTTTCAACAGGAATGACTGCTGTGATGGATTGGTGATGGCTTCCACAGGCGTAGTGTGGGGTACAGAGATGAAAGTATGCATATTAAGGGGAGGGAAAAACCCTTTCTCCTCTACCCATCTTGGATTCTCTGGCTGGGGCCCTATAAATTAGAGGGACAAAAGACATATTAACAGGAAAACAACAAACAGAAGTTTATTAATACATGCATCCTGCTTACATATGTGAGCACGTGGTGACGGGGAACTCAAAGGGTAGACAGAACTCAGGCTTATATAGCATCTTATAACAAAAGAGCAATACATTTCTAGAGAAGTGACAAGACTTTGAGGTTTTGGGGGCAGCAAATTGTGAGAAAACAAATATATGGGGAAACTAATGGTAGATAAGGGCTAATTATGGCAAAGTTTATTATGTACATTTCTCAGGCGCTGTCTCTGGGGTGATAAGGGTCTAGAGTTGTCTCCAGTAATTAGCTTCTGTCCTTCCTGGTAGCTAGGGGAGGAGGGACACCTTTACAAATTTATGTCCTGCTTTTAGGTAAATAGAGGGGAGGGTAGAAAGTTTTTCTTGTATCTGCTTCTTTTCAATTGCCTTCAGCTCAAAATACTCCTCATGCCACAGTAGAGTTTGGGATGACCTGTTCTGCTATCCTTCACATGGTATGTATCCACTATCCCATGATGTAAACCTTATCTTTTATACTCACTCTTTTTAAAAAAATTATTTTTACTGATTTCAGAAGAGAGAGAGAGATAGAAACATCAATGATGAGAGAGAATCATTGAACGGCTGCCTCCTGCACGCCCCCTACTGGGGGTCGATCCTGCAACCCAGGCATGTGCACTGACCAGGAATCGAACTGTGACCTCCTGGTTCATAGGTCAATGCTCAACCACTGAGCCATGCTGGCCCAGCTATGCTCACTCTTAGAGCAAAGTCACTGCATAACAAGCTTTCAGAACAACTGTTTGCAACATAATAGGAGTACAGTACATAGGTCTAACAATTCTTTGAGGTAAAGATCATTAAAAACCCTAATTCACAGCTGATAAACGTGGATCCCAGAAGGACTAGGTCACTTAGCCATCTGCAGTATGCCAGTAATGACAGTGTTGAGACTTCCACTTAGACCTCTGGACTACTGATGTTATGTTTTGTCCACGGTAGGAGAGTCGAGCACCTCCTACCTCTGACATCACCTGAGACCCAAGAAATGCAGTTTGACCTGAGCCAATCTAGCCAGGGAAGAAGAAAGTGGGGTTCTGTTCAGATCCCAGTTGGTTACACTGCCATGAATTTCAAAATAAGCCACTGTGCTCCACTCTAGCATTTCAGAATGCTAACACAGCTTGTGATTTCAAGATACCCTTTCTGTAACCAGAACCTCAGGTGGTCAACAGCCCAGGAGGCAGGCTGACATTCCATCCTATACACATTCCATCCTGTACCTCCCGCTGGGGAAATTGTTAGTCCCAGGCTGGGTCACTACCCTTTGGAGTATGTGGAAAAGACCACGACAAACTTCTCATGCTGACAAAAGGCAAAGTTGAAGAGAAAGAAAATAATGTGAACTCTTGCTGCTCTTGAATTAATTAGAAATGTCTTATTCTTTCTAAAAAAAAAAAAAAGGAAAGGAAAGAAAAATAGAACATCTTGTTCTTAGCAATGCTAAGAAGTTCTCCTTTTCATTTAAAAAGTTAAGTAAAGCCATGCTCTTACATTTTTTTTTTTTTTTTCGGAAGAGCACACTGTTCCTTCAAACTTGGAGAGAGACTATTTCATATACTTCCAGACTGGTCCAAGGCTGTTTGTCTTCCTTGTATTATTATTGTTCTCAATAATTCATCATTTTATTGTCATTGTTCCAAAGCTGATATTTGGGATTCCTTAGGATTTGATTCAATTTCTTAGCAAAGTAACTTGGTGTTCAGCACTTTTACTGGTATAGTCTTCACTTAGGGAGCAAGTATTCTACCACTGGGATCTTTAAGCTGAAATCTTGGGTTCTACAAATTGCCTCCAATAACAGGCCTACACCCAATTCTAACAGCATCAGAGCTACAAGTTTTAATTTTTAAAGAAGAAATTGCTCATCCTTCCAAAGGTAAAAAATAAAACATGGCAACCAAAGTTCTTAAAAATCTTCCATTTCCACAACTTTAAGAAATAGTCCATGGTCTGAAATTAATATTCTTAAAGCTATCAACCACATGACTGAGTATGAGTTGTCATGATCAGGAAACCAATGATGAATCAGTTTTACCTTGTTAAGAAAACACACACACTTCTTCCTCTTCCTTCTGTAGAGAACATATGTTTCAAAAAGAGAAAATAAAACCTACCAGTATGAGAGTTATATAAATGCATAGAGGACTGTGGGGTTATAAAGAACACCCTGCAAAGTTGAGCCATATGTACATGTGTTAGGAAGAGAGAGGTCTACAGAATGCTCAGAAAAGTAACAATTACAGTTCTAGCGGGTTAAGTTCACAGTTAACCCTGAAGTTGGAAAAATCTGAAAGAAGGTAATAGAAACAGAGTACCCGGGAGCAAGGCAAAAAGAGAGGAAAGTTATGCAGGTAAGGAGGAAAGTCTCTAGAAGGCAGCCATGGAAACGACGTAGGGCTGGCGGCAGAGAATATCAGAAATAGTGTTTCAAAGATAAGGCAAATAACATTACTCTGGAACATAGGAGCAGATTTCAAAGCCAAGTAGCATTGCTCTAGCAGACAGGAGACAAAATGAAGAAATGGACACTCTAAACACATTCTGAAGAATGCAGGGCCATCGGAAGTCATGGAATTATGCCTTCTCTTGGTGAAAGGGATAGCTTCCATGACAAGTCAGTGTGGGCCAGAAACCAGAAGGTGAACTATGATAAGTACACTCATTCCATCTACCCTGGATGACTCATCCCGTATTTTCAACCTGTGAAAGTTCTCTCCATCCACCAAAGCCTATCTCAACTTCCACCTACTCTAAAAGTCTTCCCGGGTCCCATGGGTCACAGTGACCTCACCATTTTTCACACTGTGTGTTCCCGAGGACCACAGTCTTCCCGTGCTATAGTTCATTCTGCATCGTTGATTCCCTTCTATTTCTCCTTCTTCCATGTAGCAATGTCAGCAGCCTTTGGGGAAATTTTCAAAGGAAAGTTCACACCAATGGATTGATTTATGCTGGTTGGAATAGATAACAAGTAGGGTCCATATCCAAAATGCTATTGAAAATGAAGCTTTTCCTTTCATCCAAAGCTTAATCTCTGACCCAAATGCCCTTGTCAATGACCATACTTTCAGCTGCAATAGGAATACTGTGTATGGATAATACATCTGTAACTTTCTTCACCTTGCCCTAAAGTCACAAATACATTCCTGAGTGCTTAAATGTTCTTCCTAATCCATACTTTCAGAAACACTCTGAGCTGACATTTCTCTTGGTGATATGAAAAACAAACAAGTCAACCTCGCTGCTTCCACCAACTTAAAAATTTGCATAGAATTACCATAATATGTTATGATCTTGTTTTAAAATGATTACTTCTGACAGGCTCACCAATCTAAACTGAGTATCTGTGGCATAAAGAAACCCTCACCTGCAAGAAAAGCTTTGTTCAGAGCATGCCTTTTAAAACATAAATCAATAGGCACATTTTAACCTCAAATAAGATCATAAGAAAAATTAGTTATCATTTCTAAGAGATACACAAGTAATCACATATGTTTCTCATGAGGGATTTAAGGTGGATATTATGCCCTTCTTTAACATAATTAGGCCATACATTATGGTCCTCTTGTTTTGTCCTCTGTTATCTAAGCTCTTTAATGCCATCAGCATAACTTTTAAAACTAATAACTTTTTTCTTATCATATTACATGTGTCATACTATTGTGGACATTATAAAAGATGTCCAAACAAAAAAAAGAAAAATCACCCATCCTCTTACCCCACTGAGATCTTTATCTTAATGTTTATTTTCCCCAGGGTTTTATAGGCAGGAAAATTTTGATAACCCCATACAAATTGCAGTTTTAAGCTAGTGAAAACAAGTCTGGTTGACTTGGCTTGCTTACATCACTCTGTGAAAGTTCAACATCATGATTGTTCTTGAATACTAGGTGTACTGGTTAATAATGCGGATTTTGTAATCAAAGAAAACATGATAATTTCAAGAAAAACATCAAAAGTGCTCTATTCAAAGTAATGTCCATCGCTAGCTACACATTTCCCCATCTTTCAGGTAATTTGTGGATACGGTCCCAATAGAATTTCTCTTGTTTTGAAGCAAACCATTCAGAGACCCAATTTTCCACTTCTTTGTATGTTTTCAAGTGCTGCTCAGAAAGTGCATGTGCCATCGATCAGAACAAGTGGTAATCTGAAGGAGCAAGGTCTGCTGAATACAGTGGGTATGTTAATACTTTCCAGGCAAGATCTTTTAACGTGTCTTTAACTGGTTTTGAAGTGTGTGATGGTGCCTTATCATGAAACAAAATTATTTTGCCATGTCTTCTGGCACATTCTGGTTGTTTCACGATCAAAGTGTGGTTCAAATGGATTATTTGTTGTCAGTAGCGATCAGTATTAATGGTTTCACCTGGTTTTAGAAGCTCATAATACACCACACCTTCCTGATCCCACCAAACGCAGAGCATTGTCTTCTTTCTGAAACGATTTGGCCTTGCAGTCGATGTTGATGGTTGACCTGGATCAACTCATGATTTTGTGCATTTGGGATTCTCAAAATAAATCCACTTTTCATCGCCAGTCACAATTCCAGGCAAAAAAGACTTTCGTGCCATTGAAGCAACATTTTACTGATGACTTCAGTTTTCCATTTGTCTTTCATTCAGTTGATGTGGCACCCATTTTCCTTCCTTTAAAATCTTTTCCATTGCTTGTAAATGGTCGGAAATTGTTTGCTGAGCAACTTTTAATCTCCCTGCAAGTTGTTTTTGAGTTTGACACACATCTTCATCCAATAAGGTTGACCTGGACATTCTTTGTCTTTCACATCGAAATCATCACTTTTAAAGAGTTTAAACCAGCGTTCACAAGTATCTTGAGATGGAGCATGTTCATCATAAGCTTCCTGAAGTATTCATCAGCACTTTCTTCAAAATAAAGTAATGAATTAAAACTTCCCACAAATGCTCTTTTTCTGGGCACGGAATTCAACATTTTTAAGTGTAAAAATATCTATGTTGTTAACACCCTCAGCAAATTCGACATATGAAGTTTTGAAGCTTGTAAATACAACAAAATAGCATACATATCAAGTTACATATATATCAACATATGTGTAACTCCATCTATTGAAAAAAATCTGTATTATTAACCAGTACACCTAGTATCTATACGAATAAAAGGGTAATATGCTAATTAGGTGGACATCTTCCAGACATCCATCCAGATGTCCATCTGCACAAAGCTACAGTGGCTGCGAGGCCCAGGGCTCAGGCAGCTTTGAGCCCCGGCGGCTGCGAGGCCCAGGGCTCAGGCCTCACAGCCACTGAGGCTGGCAGTGGCAGCAGCAGCAGGGTGATGAGGGCAGTGCCTTCCCCTGACCAGCCCAGTCGCCTCCCACAGTAGAACATCCCCTGAGGGCTCCCAGACTGTGTGAGGAGCAGGCCGGGCTGAGACACCCCCCCAAGTGCATGAATTTTCATGCACCAGGCCTCTAGTCTATATATATAAAAGCCTAAGCAACCAGCTGACCAGCCAACTGGCTGGTAGCTATGACATGCACTGACCACCAAGGGGCAGATGCTCAATGCAGGAGCTGCAGAGCAACAGCAACTTTGGAGAGTGCCCTCTCACACTCTGGGACCCCTCGGGGGATGTTGGACTGCCAGTTTTGGCCCAATCCCTGCAGGCCAGGCCGAGGGACCCCACCAGTGCATGAATCTGTGCACTGGGCCTTTAGCTTTAAAATAAAGGCTCTTTGTATAGTTCATTATTTTATGTTTATGGAGTGGTCACCAATCAAATCAATAGTGTTTCACAATATATAATTTGGATTAATTCATTGACCGTATTACCAAATGGGAAGTTAGGAGACCAAAATTCTTATTAGCTCTTTGATTATTTAGATCTGTGATTGAGGCAAGTTACTTCTCATGCCAGCACCATTATCATCATGCTGAGTCTTAGTTTTTCCATTTATAAATTAAAAGAGTTGAATTAAATTGCTTCTAAGTAATTTTCAGTTCTCTTGGTCTAAAATTCAATAGCCCTTGGGGACAAACAACAGCTGGCTGAGAGACGGGGCTGTTAAGAATGGCTCTGGACAAGCCCATGACCACTACAGGGAAAAATGGAGGATTTATATTTATCACTAACAGTCATTCCATAAAAAGCACAGAAGAAGGGGAAAAAAGTCTTCTGTTCAATAGTTCTAGCCAAAAGCATAAACAAACAAATAGGCATACACTGTAAAGTGTGAAATAAATATTAAAGTACAATTATATATCATTTCAGAGAATGAAAAGTACTATGAATACCTAAAGCATGATAGAGGGATAGAAAGTAATAATTTGCTAATGATATTATTGTCCACCTATTACACCCAGAATAACCATCAGACTTAGGAATAAAATTTAGCAAAGTATATAGATACTAGATAAATATTTATAATTAATAAATTGTCTATATACTAGTAATAACAAACTTGAAGATAGAGTTTTAAGTATTCTATTTATAAGAGTGATAAAATAAACTATAACCTATAAGCTGCTTATAAGTAATCATAATGAGAAAAATTGGTAGTGAAGAAAATACCATAAAACAATGGAAAAAGGATGTCCTGAGGATCCAAGATGGCGGCGTAGGTAAACACCTAAACTGCTGCCTCGCACAACAATTTCAAAACTACAACTAAAAGACAAAACGTCTATCACCCAGAACCACGGGAAAGCTGGCTGAGTGGAAGTTCTACAACTAGAAGGAAAGAGCAAACAGCATTGAGGGGTGCACAAGCGCGGAAAAGCTGAGGTACGGAGACACGCAAATCAGGAGCACTGCTGTTTTCAACCCGAAGGGAGATAATCTCCCGATTACTCCGAACTCCAGTTTCTGGGGAGACGCGGGAGACCCAAACTCCTACAGGGAGAAGCTGGACTGTCTGCCGTGGGGTCAGAAAGTGAGAGAGGCTTGCTTGCAGGGCTGAGCGCAGGAATAATTGTTTACTGTGCTGGGGCGTGGACCCGGGGACACGGTCGGAGACGCAGAGCCGACTTCTGGCAGCCATCGCTGTTTGCCACGCCCTAGCCTAGTGACTCCCTGAGACCCCGCCCCGCACAATCTACAAACCCACCCAAGCTCCAAGCAGCGGCTTTAGCATATGAATGGTCTGCCCTATTGCAGCTTAACCTAGCAAACTTGCAGCCTGGGTCAGACCGCTCCAAAACCTCCAAACCCCAAGCAAAGAGGAGAAAACTGTAGTTCTCGCTGTAGCACCTGCTGGGTGGCCTCAGACAGTAACTGACCTGCACCTCATTGGAGATCCAGAAGCCAGTGTACCTAGTGGTCAGTGTGAGACACCAGATTTCAACTCCTCACATCCATTAAGTGACACATTCAAGAGGCAGACTCAGTGAGCACCAAAGCCCCACTGAAACAAGTCCTGCACCATAAGCGTGCCTCCAGCGCAGCAGTTCTTCCATTATAGACACAGCGGGTCCTCACAGCCAATTGGCCTGGAGGTCAGTTCCTCCCAGTGTACCAACAGCAATCAAGGCTTAACTACACCAAGACTTTGCACTCAGCCCACAAAGGGGTGTACCAAGAGCATCCACCTCAGGTGATTGGGGAGGCTGAGCTACTGGCCCCTATAGGTCACCTTCCACACAAAGCCACTCCATCAACACAAGGAAGCAGCAAAATGCGGAGACCAAGAAACATGTCACGAATGAGAGAAATGGAAGAAAGCAAACTATTGGATGACATAGAGTTCAGAACCACATTTATAAGGTTACTCAAGAATCTTCTAAAAACCGCTGAGGAACTTAGTGAGACCTTTAAGGATCTTAATGAGAATGCCAAAAAAATGGAAAAGGACCAGTCAGAAATTAAGCATACACTGTCTGAAATAAAGAATATACAGAAACTCAACTGTAGATCAACGTACCCCAAGAATCAAACCGAAGATCTGAAATATGAGGAAACAAAAAACACCCAACCAGAAAAACAAAAAGAAAAAATCCAAAAATATGAAAATAGTGTAAGGAGCCTCTGGGACAACTTTAAGCATACCAACATCTGAATTTTTGGGGTGCCAGAAGAAGAGAGAGAGCAAAATATTGAAAACCTATTAGAAGAAATAATGACAGAAAACTTTCCCTACCTGGTGAAAGAAATAGACTTACAAGTTCAGGAAGCACACAGAACCCCATACAAGAGGAATCCAAAGAGGTCCACACCAAGACACATCATAATTAAAATGCCAAGGGCAAAAGACAGAGAATCTTGAAAGCAGCAAGAGAAAAACGGTTAGTTCCTACAAGGGAGCACCCATACGACTGTCAGCTGATTTCTTGGCAGAAAATATGCAGGCCAGAAGGGAGTGGCAAGAAATATTCAAAGTGATGAACAGCAAGAACCTACAACCAAGATTACTCTACCCAGCAAAGCTATCATTCAGAGTTGAAGGTCAGATAAAGAGCTTCACAGACAAGAAAAAGCTAAAGGAGTTCATCACCACCAAACCAGGATTACATGAAATGCTGAAGGGTGTTCTTTAAGAAGAGGAAGAAGAAGAAAAAGGTAAGGATAAAAATTATGAACAACAAAGTGACATCAAATACATACCTACCAACAAGTGAATCTAAAAATCAAGTGAATAAAAAATCTGAAGAACAGAATGGACTGGTGAATATAACAGAATCAGGGACATAGAAAGGGAGTGGACTGACAATTCTCAGGGGGGAGGGGATGTGAGGGGTGCAGGAAGAGATTGGACAAAAAGCTTACACCTATGGATGAAGACAGTGGCGGGGGTAAGGGCATGGGGTGGGGTGGGGAATCAGGTGGAGGGAAGCTAGGGGGAAAAAAAGAGGAACACCTGTAATAATCTGAACAACAAAGATTTATTTAAAAAATAAAATAAAAAAAATAAAATAAAATAAAATAAAATAAAATAAAATAAAATTAGGATGTAAAAAAAAAAAAGTTGACTCTTGGGTACATCAAAAAAAAAAAAAAAAAGATGTCCCAATCATAAATAGTCAAAAGCTTTGAATCCCTTAGAATATCATTTTAGGACAGATGCCAATATAACTTTCAGATATATTAAAACAAAATCAATTATTTTTTATCCAGAAAAAATATAGGCATTTATGAAATATATGAGTGGAAAAATTAATTCTTAACATAAATTTAAAGGATCACAAAAGAAAATATCAATTGACTTAACCATAAAAATTAAATTTTTTATTAAATAAATATATATAACCAAATCAGAGAGGGTCGGACCTGCACTGCCACCATGTGCCCACCATCCAGATATCATTGCTGACATGTACACATAAGGAACTGTTTGACATTGAAATGGGGACTCAGAACTGTTGGACATGGAAATTGGGACTCAAACATTTTTTGTTATTATATGTTTATTTCTAGTCTGCAGAGGCAAGATTTTTTTAAAGGAATGAAATGGGGAAAAAATAGATACAGAGGCAAAGAAGCATTGAACAGACTGTCAAACCACAGTGGGAAGGCAAGGGAGGTTGGGGCGGGGGGGGCCTGTAAGAGATCAACCGAAGGACTTGTACGCATGCATATAAGCATAACCAATGGATAAAAAACACTGGGGGGGGGGCAGGTAAAGGCATGTACTGGGGGGAAGGGGAGGCCGGGGGAAGGTCAATGGGGAAGGAAATAAAAAAAAAAGGAGACATATGTACTACTATTTGTAATACTTCAAACAATTTAAAAAAATAAATAAATAAATAAATTATATATATATATATATTAAAAGACTGAAAGTTCCACTTCTAGCCAAGATGAGGTAACAGAGACAAGATTTTCCCTTTTCTCCTAAACAACTGGAAAATTGGACCAAATATATAAAACCAGTTTTCAGACACTGAACAATAGGCAGTGGATTTCTAAGATAACAACCAAGGTGAGACCTACAATCTTAAACTTACTGCCTGGAGGCAATTTCTAAGCTATAGCACAGGGAAGGAGAAACCATTTCTAAGCTATAGCACAAGGAAGGAAAAGCCAAACAGAGCATGGTGGTCTCATGCAGTTGAGAAAATAGAGATAAGATTTAAAATCCAGAAATCAATAACATAAAATTCATAATCTCTCTGACATCCAATTAAAAATTACTGAGCATGCAAAAAGCATATAACCCATAACCAGGAGAAAAATCAATCCAAAGAAACAGACCCAGAAATGACAGAGATAATGAAACTAGCAAACAAAGATGATATAAGAGCTGTAATAAATATTGTCCATATGTTCAAGCAGGAAGATGAACACTGGAACATAATAAGGAGAGAAAGGGAAGATGTAAAAAAATAAATAAATAAACTTCTAGGAATGAAATATACAATGCCAGCAATGAAACAAATGAACCAAACAGGATTAATAGTAGATTAGACACAATAGAAGGAAAGATCCTTTGAAGTTGAAGATATAACCCTAAAAGCTATCTTAAAGGCAGCAGGGATAGGCATTATTAAAGTACTGGTAGGGGGGAAGGTGGAGAATTGCTAACCTCAAATTTTTTTACCAAATGAAGATACCTTGTTTTTTTTTTTGGTTTTTTTGGTTGTTTTTTTTTTTGTTTTTTTTGTTTTTTTTGTTTTTAAATATATTTTATTGATATTTCACAGAAAGGAAGGGAGAGGGATAGAAAGCTAGAAACATCCATGAGAGAGAAACATCGATCAGCTGCCTCCTGCACACCTCCCACTGAGGATGTGCCCGCAACCAAGGTACATGCCCTTGACCGGAATCGAACCCGGGACCTTTCAGTCTGCAGGCCGACGCTCTATCCACTGAGCCAAACCGGTTTTGGCAAGATACCTTGTTTTTAAGTTTTATTGAGAAATAATTGACATACATCACTGTATAAGTTTAAGGCATATGGCATAATGGTTTGATTTACATATGTTGCAAAAGGATTACCACAATAGTTTCAACTAACATCTATAATAATAAAAGCATAATATGCTAATTAAACCGGTTGTCCTTCTGGACGACCTCCTGGACGAAGCTGGGGCTGCAAGGGAAGCCCGGGTCCTAGGTGCCAGAGGGAAGCAGGTGCTGGCAGCCAGGGGAAGTAAGGCCTACTCTTGCACGAATTTCATGCATCGTGCCTCTAGTCTTTTTATAATGAAGATTAAATACTTATTTAGACAAACAACTGCTGAGAAAATTCATAACCAGTAAATCTGCCCAAAAAATGTAATATTTTTGACATTTGAAACTAAATTAATACAACTGGCCATATTAACAGTCTAAAAAAGAAAAATGATATGAAGCAGAAAAGACAATTTAACACCCATTCATAATACTTTTTTATAAACCTCTTCTAAAACTAGGGATTCTCCCAACATTCTCAAACAACAAGGTCTCTCAAAGAACTAGATATTAGTTTCATTGATTTTCTCTCCTATTTTTCTGTTTCACTGATTTCTTCTCTGCTCTTTATTATTTCCTTTCCTCTGCTTACTTAGGATTTCATTTGGTCCTTTTCTAGTCACATAATTGATTTAAGACCTTTCTTCCTTTCTAATAAAGTCCTTCAGTGCTATAAATACCTTCTAAGTACTTCTTGAGCAGCATCCTACCCATTATGGTACTGCATATTGCTTTCATTATTTTTTTTTTGGACAAAATACTTCCTCATTTTCCTTTAGATTTCTTTTTGACTCATGGGTTATTTTAAAGTATTTTATATTGTTTGCAAATATTGGGGAATTTTTCAGAGATCTTTCTGTTATTGATTTCTATTTAATTCTATTGTGTTTAAAAGCATACTTTGTATCATTGTAATTCTTTTAAATCTATTAAGACTTGTTTAGTATCCCAGAATAAGGTCTAACTTGGTTAAATGTTGTGTGCCCTAGGGGGGAAAAAAAGGTGTGTATTTTGCGGTTGTGGTGTGGAGCATTCTATAAATATCAATCAGGTCAAGATGGTTGAGAGTATTGCTTAAGACTTCTGCCCTTGCTGGTGTTGCTAAGTGGTTAGAGCATTGGCTTACGCACAAGAGGATTGCAGGTTCAATTCCCACTCAAGGGCACGACATACCTGGGTTGCAGGTTAAATCCCAACCTGGGTCCGGGTGCATGTGAAAGGCAACCAATCGATGTGACTCTCTCATATCAATGTCTGTCTCTCTCTCTCTCTCTCTCTCTCTCTCTCTCTCTCTCTCTCTCTCCCTCCCTCCCTCCCCCACCCTTCCATTCTCTCTAGAAATCAATGGAAAGAATATCCTCACTCCTTGGGTGAGGATTTTTTTAAAAAAAGACTTCTCTATCCTTACTTATTTCTGTCTAATTGTTCTGCCAAGTATTGAGAAAAATAATTACTAGTAAGTCTCAAAGTATAACTGTAGTTGTCGGTTGCTCCTTGCAGTCCTAATGCTTTTTGCTCCATGTGTTTTCAAGCTCTGTTATTAGGTATATAAACATGTAGAACTATGTTCGCTTGATGAACTGACCCCCTTATCATTATGAAATTACCTTCTATATCCCTGATAACATGGTTTGCCCTGAAGTCCACTTTGACATTAACAAAGCCACTCCAGCTTTCTTATGAGTGTACAATAGTGTACTATTTTCTATCTTTTTTAATTTTAACCTATTTGTGGATTTATATTTAAATCAGGTTCCTTATAAGTAGCATACAACTAATTCTTGCTTTTTACATTCAATTTTCCTTTACTTTTAAATTGGAATACTTAGACCATTTACATCTGATATGCTATAGTTAGATGATAGATTATTTTTTATTTGTAACATCTGTTCTTTGTTTCCTTCTTCCACCCCTCAGAAAGCACTGCAACATTATCTCATCTGCAACATCTTGAAAATCCAGTGTTCTATGTATTTGTCTAGTTTTTTTATTATGATTGTTTCAGGTGGGAGGAAAGATCCAGTGGCAGGACCTCCATGTTGCTCAGAAGTGGAAGACTGAGGTGGGGGCCGAGAGAGGCCAATGGGAGGAAAAGGAGACATGTAATACTATATGTAATACTTCAAACAATAAATATTTTTTTTAAAAAATGAAGAAGTAGAAATCTCTGCCATGCTCCATAGGAACTTTCTTCTTATAGCCCAAAGCTGGAAACAACTCCAATGCCGACCAACTGGGGAATGGGTGAACAAGTTGTGGCATGGCCATAAAAGGGAGTACCACTCAACAATGAAAAGAACAAACGTTTGATGTGCATCAAAATACAGATGAACTCACTGAAAGAAACCACTTATAAAAATTGTTTAACATAGGATTCCATTTACACGAGATTCTGGAAAAGGCAAAATTAAAGCGACAAAAGCAGAGCCGTGGTTGTCAAGCACGGGAGGTGGAGGAGATGGATGGGCTGTAAGGGGGCCACAGGAAAGCTTCTGAGCTGATCGCAGTGTTCTATAGCTTGGCTGTAGTAGTGGTTACATGACTCAATATATTTGTCAAAACCCATCAAATTGCACACTTTAAATTAATGAGTATTATTTTAGGGAAATTCTACTTTGAAAAAGCTAATTCTTCCATAAACATGGCAAAAATAAGAAAGTCTTCAGTATATAAAAGATCAAATAAACCCATATGAAAAATACTAACTTCCATACAAAAGGGGGCAAAATAAATAAACAAAAAGCTCATAGGAGAGGAGGCAAAATATTCATTGCTAGTTAGGGAGGGATGAAGCAAACAAGATCAAACCCTTCTGGTGGAAATATGATTTGGCACAACTTCCTGGAAAGCAATTTGGGTACCTGGACAAGTGTCTTAAATTATTCCTAATCTTTGACCCAGTGAGTCCATACATAGGACTCTCTCTTAAGAAAATATCCAGAGACATAAACAAGTACTTGGAAGCATGAATGTTCACAGCACAATTAATTATTAGAGCCAAAAATAGCATGAAAAAACTTGATATTTAATATTAGGGAAGTACTTATAACTCATCTTTTCATTGGTATATAATGCAATCATTAAAAACTATTTTCAAAAAATGTCAATGACAAAATGCTCTTGATATAATATTAAGTGAATGATAAATAAAGACACAATGGTATTCAATTTCATTTGGTTATTTGTAAGTAATTAAATTGTGTGTGTGTGTGTGTGTGTGTGTGTGTTTGAAAGTAGGTAAGAAACACAACAAGGTAATTTCCAAGTTGTGGAATAATTATGGGTGATTTTTGTTTCTTTTTATATCATTTCTGAGTTCTTACATCTTCTACAGGTATACTGCATTTCTTATGAAAGAAAAATAAAATGAGTGCACAAATGAATATTTAAGTATCACTAATCCCAAGTAAGAAATAGAAAATTAGTATGGATTTAATTGTTTTAAGGAAATTAATGAGAACATGTTCTCATGCACCACCCCTGGAAGTAAACAGCATTATTTTTAAGTCTATCGATGTATTAACAAACCACTGCCATTACACAGAACACAGACTGCAGAGCCTATGCTCTTTGGGAATTTTTTTTTTACGTCTTTCACTGAAATTTGCTGATTCACAACCCTATAGAGATACAAAGTTAAACACTGGGATACAAAGACCAAAAGCCAAAATTCCTGCCCTCAAGGAGTCCACAGACTCTGGAGAAGAACAGTGTACCAAGTTCCAACTGGAAGGTTTGAAAGATTATCAGTAGACCACAGCTACCCTTAGATTGCATAGTAAAAAAGAAAATGCATCCATTCGCTTATTCAGTCATTCATTTAATATTTGTTGAATACCTACTAGCTTACACACTGGTCAATTTCCTGGTTAATAAAACCCATTTCATCCCTGCCCTGATGGCAATGGGGTGATTAACAAATAGAAAAGGAAATATGCTTTACAACTTGTGCCCTGGAAGAAATAAGCTGTCCAAAGACAGACAAGAATGGGAAGGAAAGAGATGTGAGAGCAGGAGGAAAACAGATGAAAGGATCAGGGAAGGCTTTCCTGGGGAGGTGGCATTAGAGCTGAGACTGAAGGGTAAAGGTGAATCAGCCAAGCTAGATCAGAGAAGGCCATTAAGTAAGACTGAGCTTGCGCTGTTCATGGGACCAGAGTGCTGGAGACAGTAGACAAGCAGGGAAATAGATCACAAGAAGTTGGAGAGGAGGTAGGGACCAGGTCATGCAGGCCCTCATATTTCTCAGCACTCAGAATAGACCTCATATTTATATTTTGGCATCTTCAAAAGACATTTTAGCAAATGTGAATTTCAAGAAGCATTGTTGTAAGTATTTGGGCAACCAGTGCCCATGATGCTGTGTGAACTTGAACTAGCTTAGACACTCCATTTTCTCTCTATATAAAACAGGAGCAATGTAGAGTAATAGGACTATTGTGAAGGAAACTGAAGGTGAAACATGCATTGTGCAAATGTATTACTTTTCTGCAAAAAGCAACAATCAGTTGAAATAGAGGAGGGGGTTCTTTTGCACTAGAAATATAAATTTATGAGCTCTAGTTGGATGTTATTGAATGCTATCAAAAAGAGCACTTCAGCATTGATTCAGAACCATGGGGTGCACTCTCAGCATAATTAAAATGAAAGAATCTAAGCCATTTCCCCATCTTGCTTCCTTATTATTGTCTAATTGTTCAGAATGTCTGTCTGTTATGGAGACAAAGCAATTAAGCCCAGCAAGTCGCAACAATGGGGATCATAAAGCGGGGGCCTGCTTCATTAGCAACTTGGGTATCAGCATAGAAAACATTAAAGAAAGAAACGCAATTGTAATTGGAAATAATTGGATGGCACAGTTCGCTTAGCTGGGGAAGATACGCTATCTGCATTTCCAGGCCTTTTTGTTTGTTTGTTTTTTTCATTTTGTGGGTCTTTTTTCACCTGGGCTCTTTAAATTGAGTTCCATAAACATCACAATATCATAGGTGAGGTACCAAGGGGCTCGGTGAGCCCAGATTCTGTTTAACATAATGGCACCTATCCCCTGGGAAACCCAAAAAAATTTGTTTCATGTTCACTGTCACCTGACCCAGGAAGAAAAGAGGCAAGGAGGTTGATGCCTCTGTTAAACACAAATCACAAGAATGAAAATTTGTGTCTCTTCTGCCCTGTTTCTCACAAAGAGCTGTCTTCTAAAAACCCAAAGTCTACTCTTAGAAGATATGTATTTTTAAATACGAGTCATCCTTAATACATTTACAGTGCAAGAAGTTATGTTACAAGCAGAAAGAATCACAAGCATAATTAGATCTTGGGTTGACAATAGTTTTGAAAACCCCATCATTGAAAATATAACTGAGGCTCAGAGCGGTGACTGACATGCCCCAGGTAAAAGGGAGTAGAAGAATAAGAAGTAGAAAACACAGGTACTATTGATTGTATTAATAATAGCTATTGTTGATTATATTAATATCGTGTGGTAGATATTATGTTAAATGTTGCATATATGTTGTATCATTTAAAGTCCAAAGAAGAATATTTTGTCACACATAAAAATGATCAAATTTCCATGCCCATAAGGTTTATTGGAGCAGTCACACTCATTCAGTTATAGTTGCAGAGCTGAGAAGTTGTGATGGACTACATGGCCCACCAAAGCCAAAAATGTTTTCTATCTGGCCTTTCACAGAAAAGCTTGCCAATCCCTGTCTTACCCCACACTTAGTTCAATTCATGGAAACAAGAATATGAAGAGGTATTTATATGATTGGGGTTCTATACTTCTGGAGAGAGGATTACATGATAAGAAGGAAAGGAGGAAAATGGCATGCTTCACCTCAATACTTGAGGATCATTTTGTCTCCAGCAGTGGTGTGTTCCCCTCAAAAAGGGAAGAGTATGGAGGAGAGCCATGTTGGTGAACCTATTGAATTTCTTGACCCTCCTTCCTGTCGGAGACCTTCTAAAAGAAAATGCCATCAGAGGCCACCTCTCAGGCTGTAATTTTCTCCTATTTAGGCCAAAGAATTGGCCAATAAAGTGAGTTAGGTGGGAGAGCAAAGGTCCTCCTCTCTTAAGACCAGAAAACACAAAGGAAAAACAGTAATCATGCTAGGCATTGAACCCTATCACATTCTCCTTGGGAACTCCCATAAATTCAATTCCCTGTGTATGTATGGGAGAAAGGTGGGTTCATCTGGACATGAAAGTGATTTGTCCACCACTGGTCCGTGCAATTCCCCAACTGCTGACCTCACAGACCCTTCCCAAACACAAGCCAACAGAATGATTCCCTTGCTTGGGAAATGAGTGAACCCTTCAGTCCATCAGAATATTTCAACAAATAAGCTTGGACCATTTTGCATTTCCCATTGAGTATTTCAGAATTTCTTTTATAAATATAATTTGAATTCCCACATAAGCTGCCTATAGAAGAAATATGGTGATCTACTGATATCAGCATTTCAGTTTGTGCTGGCAAGGGTGTAGAGAAAAGGTAATCCTAGTACACTGCTGGTGGGAATGCAGACTGGTGCAGCCACTGTGGAAAACAGTGGAGTTCCCTCAAAAAATTAAAAATGGAACTCCCCTTTGACCCAGTGATCCTACTTCTAGGAATTTATCCTAAGAAACTCAAAACACCAATCAGAAAGAACATATGCCCACCCCTATGTCCATAGCAGCACAATTTAGTACAATAGCTAAGATCTGGAAACAGCCCAGGTACACATCAGTAGGTAAGTGGATAAAAAAGCTGTGGTACATTTACACAATGGAATATTATGAGACTGTAAAAAAGAAAGAACTGTTACCATTTGCAACATCATGGATGGACCTGGAGAGTATTATGTGAAGTGAGATAAGCCAGTTGGAGAAAGAAAATATGATATGATTGTACTTTGATGAACAAAATAGTTACAGAGACATAGAAGCACGAAAGAGACTGACAAATTTCAGAGGGAAGGCAGGAGTGGGAGGTTGGAGTGGGGGGGGAGAGATTAAACAGGGAACTTATATACATACTAGAGGCCTGGTGCACGAAATTTGTGCACAGGCAGGGCCCCTATAGGATATGCATAGCCCAATGGACACAGACCAAAAAAAAAGCTTATATTACAAGCAATGAATGTAATTATTATATAGTAAATAAATAAATAAAAATTTTAAAAAGATGAAAATCACAATGCACATTAGTATTGCTATGGACTAAACTGTGTCCCCTCAAAAAAATTATATGTTGAAGTCTTACCCCCAAACATGATGGTATTTGGAGACAGGGACCTTTAGGTGATAATTAGGGTTAGATGAGGACATGAGAGTGGAGCCTTTATGATGGGATTAATGCTCTTACAAGAAGAGACACCAGGGAGCTTGATCTCTCTCATTCATTCTCTCTCTCTCTCTCTCTCTCTCTCTCTCTCTCTCTCTCTCTCTCTCTCTCTCTTTTTCTTCCTCCCCCTCCCTCCCACCCCCAACATGAAGGTAGTCAACTGGAAACCAGGAAGAGAGCTCTCACCAGAAACCAACCATGCTGGCACCCTGATCTTAGACTTCCAGCCTCCAGAACCATGAGAAAATAAATGTCTGTTGTTTAAGCCATCCACTCTATGGTGTTTCTTATAGTAGCCTGAGCAGACTAAGACAAACATGCTGAGAAAATCCTGCAGTAAAGAAATCAATTTTACTTTTTTAGAACCAGCATTTTCCACATGCAGCTGGGAGGAGGTCTCAGCTGTCTCATCCTACCGTTTCTCCTCAGTTCTTCTCCATAGTAGAGAGTCCTAATCTGATTGCTCAGATCTGGACAAAGTTTGGTCCCTGATTAGCATGAGGCAGGATCAGTGTTATTAAAGTCACAGATAGACCCAGGAGTGAGTGAGCAGACCCAAGGCCTGACCTCTAGGACAGAGCTTCTCCCATATGAACATGCATACACATCAGTTGGATATCTTGTTTAAAAGACAGATTCTAATTACGTGGGTCTTGGACAGGACCCCAGATTCTGCCTTTTCTAACAAACTTTCAGGTGATGCTATTCTATGGACCACACTTTGAAGAGTATGGGGCTAGGAGCAATCCCAACCATCTTGCTCCCAACCTCCTGTCTCTTCCTGACTTGATATGCCAACAGATAAGATTGGAAATAGAAGGGATAGAGGCCTTTGCCAGGCTAGGCCTAGAACCTGCTCCTATGGGGGTGAAGTGCACTAGCTTCAATGGGAGTAGTTTTGATCTCCATTTTCTTTGCCTCTAGTAGAAGAAGTCTCTTCAGTAACCCCACAGTGAATTTGTTAAAGACTGGCAATTTTTGGGTCCCTTAGCCATTAGGTCATCTTAACATTGCCAAATTTTCTCCAGTGTCCTTTGAACAATACTTGCTTAGTGATGGATCTCTATTTGCATGGGATATCTTTTAGCTGAAGACTATAATATGAGGAATGGAGCTTCTGATGTTTGGAAGTCTATTTCTTTACTTGTTTAGGGCATATGTAAGTTGGTCAAATTCCATAATACATGAAATTTCTGCTCAGATTTTCCCAGGCTCTGTCTCTCTTTACATATGGCAACTCAGATCCCACAGCATCAAGGAGTGTAGTTTGGAGTTTGTAGCACCATTTTTTTTTCTCACTAGAAAACAGGTGAGCATATGCCAGATGTGCACATACGCACCAGGTAGCCCAGATCTGCAATCTACCAGGTTAACATTTACAAACAGAGCAATCCAGGGAGACCCTCTCTGTCTCTGCTCAGACTACGAAACTGACCTCCTGGGGCATGTTAACTCAGCTGGAAAATGGGCCTTTATTCAATGTCCAAATGCTGCAGGAGAACTGTGCATATTGGGAAAATTACATTACCAAAACTAACAGACGGATTTTCCCAACTCACACCTGGCACTTTGAAAATTGTTTCACTTTGCATTTACTTCTCCGTTCATGAGTAAATTAGTTTTGCTATTAAATGACGATGAAGGTGAAGGTAAATTCCACAGAGGAGGAGGGGAGGATAGTCCAGATGACCTCTCAAACTGCCTTGCAATATCTGAAGCATCGGTGTCTAAAAAAATAGGTGTTGAGCATCTCTGATTGTTCATCCAAGAACTCAGACAAACTGTCTACCTACCATGTTAGCCGGAAAGGATCAGTATCCCAAAGAGGGATTTAATAAGTCCTGCGTTCTGATTTCCAGAGCAAAAGGAAAAATGTTTTTTTAAGACTTTAGTGTGCATTATATTGTTTGAAATGCATGACTTGTTAAATTCAATTAACAAAAAAAGAATTCGGATACATTGAAGGGGATGGCAGAAAATTTTTAATGCTGTGGTCTCCCAACAGGGGTCCTCTTGACATAAAGATTTGTTCTTGGCCACTTTGTCATCCTCCATACATGGACTGTCATCATGCATAGCTTCCAGAAGGGAAAATTTAAGTGTGTCAAGGGCAAGGTCTTTTTCTGCTTGAGTTATAGAACCAAACATAGAAACCAAGAGGTATGATTCCCATTTGGAACTCTCTAAGTAGCAGAATGGCTAAAAACAGAGTCATTGCACTAATTAGGCTCTTGGGTCAAAAAAAGGTGAGGCAAATAAAATGTGTTTGCAGAGTTTAAAGGTGGTGGGAAGAACCACTTCACTATCAATTTGATAACTTAGAAAATGGGTACATTATCATCCATTTGTATTTAGAAGAAAAATCCAAACAGCAGTTCATTACAGTTGGCCCATAAGATAAAGCCTCTTTGTCCTCTTTGACTTAGTACATTATAATTTTCCATTCAAGACAGGAGGAAGAGGTATATATTTAACGTTGCTTTGTATTTGAGCCAATACAATTTGTAGTTGGGTATAAATGCTATTACAGGATGTGTTTACCCAGCACGGAGCCAGACTCATTATCATTGCTGAAAAAGGCAGGACAAAAGGAAAGAGATATTACGTGGAGCCCAGGAGATGATCTAAACAATGGTGCCTGAATTGCCCAGCTACTCAGTGGGCTCCGGGAGAAAGAAGAAAGCAATCGGACGATCTCCAAACATCACCGGACATTTAGCAAAGGATGTTTCCTTTGTGAAACCAAAAGAGGGAGACAGGGAGTGAATAACTGCTTCTGTGGACTTCCTCTTTGGCCTATGAAGGTTCAGGTCACAGTCACCACAACTCATCAACCGCAAATACTCTCAGAAAAAAATGGAGGTATTCCGATATAATTGTCAGACAGGGAAGACTCTAAATCAGGTGTGGGGAACATCTGGCCCACACGCCATATATGGCCCACAAAAATCATTTGGACTGGCCCTGCCAAGGCATTGTGTGTTAATTAAATGTTTGACCAAATATAGAAGACTAATTTTTAAGTTGAGAATTTTGTATGACCTGCTAGTGATGTTATAAATATCCAAATGGCCCTTGGCAGAAAAAAGGTTCCCCACCCCTGCTCTAAATGGATGGAGACCTTATTTTTCAACTCAACATCAGCTCTCCAAGGAGAGTAGCTGCCCAGAGAGAAACCCTGGAATGAAGGTATCAAATTCAGGAACCCTGGAAGGGAGTGTCTTTTTGGTCTGGGGCTCAGTTTTGTTTTCTTTTCACTGAGATGTGAATTTGTAAGCTGGTTAACTGCTACATATGGGATCATCCTGGATCACAGTCATTAACAAGCCAGTCTGACAGCGTTCATGTGCCCTGCTCCCTCATTTTTCTACTTTTGGCCTCTCACCCTAGTGTACTACTACAATAGCTATCTGCTGATGTACTATTAAGATAATAAATAAAAAGGCTTATATATCATAAAATTTAACCACCACCAAGGGAACTTTTCCAGTATAAAGAAATATGTTTATAATCCTCCTCCATCTAATCATTTGTCTGACTAGCTATACCTATACTTTTGGCTCTTTGAGCCAATCAGATCACTTCTCATAGCCTGCTTCTCCCTTTCTCCAAACAACGGTGATTACCCTTTTCATTATAAATAAATTAATTTATTATACCTAATACCTCTCTAATCATGCAAGCTATACTTTCTCATGACACTTTATAATGTATGCACACACACACACGCACGCACGCACGCACGCACGCACGCATGCACACCTCTCTACCTTGTCCAAGTCCTGCTTTTTCTTATGTTCTACCTCCAGCCAAGATGTGGCCATCATTCTCTCCACTGGGAGGGGAAAAGTTTAATTTTTTTATTTTAAAATATATTTTTATTGATTTTTAGAGGGGAGGGAAGGAAGAGAGATAGAGAGATAGAAACATCAATGAGAGAGGAACATCATCAATCACAGCTCGCAATCCCAGCATATGCTCTGACTGGACTTGAACCAACAATCTCTTGGTTCCTGGGTCAACACTCAACAGCTGAGCCACACCAGCTGGGCTGGGGAAAGGTTTTAGTTGATGAAAGGAAAGAGAGGGCACAGAGACCCTCAAGACAAGAAGGTGCTTCCCTCAGGATGTATTGTTTTAAAGACAATCAAAACTTTATACTGCAAAGATTATCACCAGGTAGTATAACTCCTCTACTTACTAAAGAATCACTGTCTCCTCCTTTACCCTTGAGTTTAATTTTAAAAGGTCTTTCTATTCTTAGTATGCATTGCCTTCCATATGCTAGTCTCTGGGAAAGGGGAAGAACACACCCAGGCTCACACATGCTTTTCCCTAAGCTGAAAAGGCTCCACCCCTTCATTGCTGACTGGCAAACTGCTACTCATCCTGTCACTGCTCAAATTTTCTTCAAAAATAGGAACTGTCCCTGGAAGACTTAGGCATTACTTCCTAATGTTCCTTCTGCACTCTATTAGACTCTACCAGAGCAAATCTCTTCATGTCCCCCGCGGGTGCCACATGTCTGCCTTCCTGCTGCACTGTGAGGTCACTGAAGGCAGGGACCCTTGCTTCTGATCTTCCTTCTCCAGCATTTAGCCCACTGTTTGGCACTTTGATGGTGTGTGATAGATTTTGCTGGATGATTGGGTGGATGAATCCTCCTGATGATAGCTTGCCCTAATACCAGTTAAGAATCTTAGAAGATTAATGCAGGAGAGACCCACAAGACTCATATTGTTCAATCCCGTCTTTTCCAAGACGATGTCTACAGAGAAATGACTTAATTAAGACCATATAGTGAGTACGTGGCATGGTCTACCTGTGTCATGAATCACAGCCCAGTACTCCTTCTATGGAACAATATTTTTCCATCCACTGATGGAAGAAAGACATACTGAACATGTCCAGGATGCCATGACCTGAAAATACCATGGTGAGAAGGGCAAAGATGGTTTCTTCCACGTGTGGCTGAAAGTCTAGATGGAATACAGCTAAGTATTCTGATAAGTAGACAGGCCAAGATCACAGGAGGCAACTGAGATGACTCATACAAATCAGGATCAAATCCTAACTTTATTTTAAATGTTTACATTTTGCTTATCAAAGATTTTTGCCCTAATTTTTATTTTTTAACATTGTATTAAGATATTATTTATCTTGATTCCTAAGTTTTTTGGCATCCCTTTCCACTTTGTTCCTGAGGCAATTACCTCACCCACCTTACCCTAATCCTGGCTCTAAATCTGAGAACTTAAAAAAGGAAGAAAGCAAATGACCAAGTCTTTATGACATATACCTTCAGAGAACCTTTACGATTTTCCATGGTTGTCAGTCTATTTCTGAATGGGAGGAGATTTTAGACATTGGAGCATGCACCTGTTAATTCGTTGACTAATTGCTGAGCAACAGACATCCCCCAGCTTATAAAGTCATCTCTTAACATGTGCCAATGTATTAGGTAATTTTTGTGGTCAACTAATTGTGCAAAATCATTTTATTTTAAGTAAATTCTTACAACTGCTGGCAGCTTAAATAATCAACATTCCCTGAGATTTGTGTCACAAGGAGCACATCATGGGTTGATTTAAGGCACTTTCAGTAGAACTTCTGTTCATATATTACTATCAATGCTATTCCTTTGAGTTTTCCAATATTGTATTATTATCAAGATGATGGGGACAACATTAAATAAATAAACAGAATACAAGTAAGAAAATAAAACTAAGCAAAAATGCCAGGTTACCACCATGAAGAGGAAACACAGAGAACCTGCAGATCACATCATTAGTGCCTTAAATTCCAACAGTATACAATGTACTTGCCACACTGAGCTGTGCACAGGTGCCCCTGATTCTAAGTTGACTCTTTGATCCAGTGGTTACAGCTAAGGGCACAGAGTGGATTTACAGGTCATGTGTTGGCATCATCCCTCGCCTGCAGAATTACCTTGGGCAAGCAATTTGACCTCTCCACGTGTCAATCACACTGCTATGTGGCTGCTACACTGCTACTTTCCCAGGAACTTGCTAGAAGGAGGATTTTTAAAAAAAAGACTTTCAGACTTACCGAGTGATTGTTTTGTAAGTTATATAAATGTCTAATTACTATGTTGTACACCTAAAACTAATATAATATTGTATATTAAACACAATTGAAAGATTTAAAGTTTTTGTCTTTCTTATAAAAAAATGGGAAAGCATCAGGTTGCAGTGTTCAAAGAGAATCCATTTGGACCCATCTTCTAGGGAGAATATGATGTAAGAAATGACCAGTGGAGGATACGATAGCATGATGAGCCCTCAGCACAACAGAGAATTTAAATGCAATTTCAAGCATTTGACCCACATCAACATTAAAATGAATAAAAAGAATTTAAGTAAGAAAGTAAAACTTATTTATGTTAACAGTGTTTTTGGCTGACCTCATTTCAGGTGTTAAACTTCATAGGATAATGGCATTAAGTCTTTTGTCAAAACAATGCATCTGCCCACTTCCTGGCTATAAAATCTTAGATGAGTTACTTGAGCATCTGTTTAACTAAACTTCATCTCACAGCACCACCAATTCTTCCTGCATTTTCTCAGAGGACTCAAGGAGATCATGTACATGTGAAGCACTTAGGACAGTGCCACATGCATGGGAAGCCTTGGACCCCTGAACACCGAGACTTCTGTGACTCCGAGTGACCAGTGAGTGAGTAAAGAGAAGGATGAGCAAAAAAAAAAAAAGGGGGGGGGGGGGGAACAATGGCTTATGTTTCTCTTTAGTATTCCTCACAGCACTAAGAAACTTAGAACGATGCCTGGCAAAAAATAAGCATGAATAGATGTTTGAATGAAAGAGGACTTATATGCTCCAAGTACTATACTAATGAAAAGGGAAAAGAAGCAAGAAAGAAGGAAGGGGTAAAGACAGACACCAAGGAAAATATATAACCCTCCACCCCGTGGGCATGGGGCCATTTGTTATTGCCCATAAATTCATATATATTTTAACCTTTGGCCTCTTCTCCTTACACACCAAATAGGCAATCAGATACACTGCCAGAGCTGCACCCATTGAGAGGATTAGTCTTTGTCACTGTCCAATCCCAGTTTTGAGCTGTCACATACCATGTCAACCCTTCCATAAATTGAGTTTGCCTTTTTTCCTCTTCCACAGTTTAGTCATAAAGGGTGCCTCAAGCAGCCAGAGGTCTAAGTTGAGGAAAGGGCCCTCATGGATGACACAGATATTTGGGCTACCTGCTTATGAACCTTACTGTTCCCTCCAGTCCTACTTGTGCTCAATCCCAGCTATATCCCTTCCATCTTATGTTGCATTGCTGGTCACTCTCAAGATTATTACTTGGGGAATAGGATGGCTAATGATGGTCAGTCTGGACACGTGATAGTCTGGTAACCCATGGAGCTCCATATTGACCAGGCTCCAGTAATGTGGCAGGAGTTGTTTTTCAAAAGGTGTGTATTGGTATAGCATTCTTGTTCCAGAGCCTGTGTTGTGCTTCTCCCACTGAGGCTTGACATAAGCTCCATAAGGCATGGCTTTCCATTGCTGATACCTCTAAAACCCTATGGTCCTTGTAAAGAGCAGAGTTAGTATAACTAACTCCAACTTGCGTTTGAACCTTATCATCTACACACATATAAGTCTGGGCTAATAGCCAAGTCCTGGGCTGCCAGTCAAAGAGAGGCAACACACAGGTTCAAGAGATATCCATGACCAAGCATCTTCCTGGACATTACCAAATATTTTGATTTGGACTTCGAGGGCTAATCGCAGAGATCACAAGCTAATCTAACAGTACAGATGAAGGGAGATGCGTCCACAGGATAAAAGTGAAAATAAGAACACTTGCTATTTGCCCTCCTGTGAATGAACCTTGCTGACAGCTCGTGTGTCTGGCTTGGTGGCCATTGATTATTCTGGGGCCATGCTGTCTCCATCTAGTTCAGCAATCTTCCTTGCAAGATTTGGACCCCCGGACACCGAGGCTTCTGTGACTCTGAGTGACCAGTAACCACTGCTCTGCAAAGAGCCCGGATAGGAAGACATTTGAGACTCTTGGACTTAATGGTTCTTTAACCCCCAATACTTATGTGTGTGTTCTGATGTGTGTAATTTGGATTAAACCTACAAGTAATAAAAGCTAAGTTGACAGCATAGTCACCTATGTTGGCTCATTGTTGTTCCTTGGTGTCAGGAAGCTAGAGGGCCAAGTGACCACCCAGGGTCCCACCCTCGATCAAGTACCCCTGATGTTATCTGGGGGTCAGGACATCGAGTGACTTAAAGGAAAGACTATTCTCACAGCCACAGTGTTTGTGACAGTCCTCCATGTTGTATGATCCAAATAACAGGTTGCTTGCCCTCTAGCCTGGTCCTGCTCCAGAGCTCTGTGGGTTCCTGTTCTGGGCCCCACTCAAAGCTGGCAGCCTTTTGCATCATTTGGTAATGGGCTGGATCAATATTCTCAGCTATGGGACAGATAGTTTCAGAACTGAAAGAGACCTACCAGACATTCAGTTTTCTTTTTAGGGGGTGGAAAGTACAAAATACAATATTTTTTCTTTTACTTTGAAGGGGATGGTGTGGGTGCCCTTACCACTGGACCCCTAAATATTTTATTGATATTCAGGTCCCTGAATCTTTATAGGGTTGATCACCCATTCGGTGGAGACTACGCGTCTTACCAAAGCCGCCAGCATTTTAGTCACTTCTTGCTCATTGGGCTCGATTAGCATAATAAAATCACTGCAGTAAATTAATGTGATGGCCAGATGGTCCAAATCCCTTCAGAGGGCAGGACAGTTTTAACACAGCTCTCGGGAAAAACTGTAACTGTCTATTGCTGACCACAGCTTGTAAATATGAACTGTTTCTGATTCTCTTTTTGGACTGGAATAGGAAAAGGATGCATTTGCCATTTCCTTCAGTGGCCCCATGCTGAGATCATGCCAATCTGCTCTAGAGGAGGTACCACACCTGGAACAGCAGCCACAGTCAGGGCTTCTAAGTGGTTCATTTTGTGAAGATCTTTTTTAAACCTCCAGGGTATGTCGGGTTTCTTCAGGAGTTAGACTGGGGAACTAATTGGAGATTTTATGAGGACCACCACTCTAGCATCATTTAGATGCATAAAAGTGACACCAGTGTCAGCCATCCTCCTCACTGTACAGGAATACAATTTTATCTTTGATTGGCTCTGTTTTGGGCTGAGGGTGGGAGTGGGTTTTCAGTTTTAAAGCTTCCATTTGGCCTTCTGAACTATAGTAGACATAACCCCCTAGGCTAAGGAGCCCATGCAGTTGTTGTGACAATTACTAAGTATGGTAATCTCCAATTTGGCCTTCCAAATCCATCAGGTGGGTTTGTTGTCCAAATGGACACACTGTAAACTGGACTTTGGCCAAAACATTTTTAATTACCTGAATCCCATATGCCTCTGCTCTATCAATTTAGACACATGGTCTCTTGATATCAAGGTCAAGGTGAGCCCTGTGTCCAGTGATCCTCAAAAGTTTGGCATTCACCTTACCCCAGTGCACAGTTATCAGACTAAGTGGCTAGAGGTCTCTCTGGAGAGGACCTGGGGGTGGCGGGTCATTCTTCTGTAGACTTGCCATGGGCTGCAGTATCCTTCCTTTTGGAGACCCAGACTCCTCTTCAGTCAGTGGGCTCTGAAAACTGGAACAGATCTGAACACCGGTCAAATGATCAAGACTTTATTGGGGCACCTATCCTCAGCCTCCTCAGGTTTCTTTTGTTGGCAGCCTTGTGGACTGGGCAGCACACCTGTTGGCAGCCCATCTAATTTACCTTCAGGGACTCTGTGTTCCCCTAAGCAAATCACAGCTCTCTGAGCATCAGGATCTCTTCGCTGTCCCTCTGACCCTGTCACTCATCATAACAGCATCCATCTGGCTTATATGCTTTTAGGGCCCTATCACTCCCATGCTATCAGTGAGCCTGTTTCTGCATTTCTTACCATCAGACCTTGTTTTAGAGAAGAGCCATTTTCACCTCTATCTGAACCCTAAGCTACTTATGCTTTGGCTAAGAATTCAGATGGTTAGGTAGGAGACTGGAGAAAGAATTTTTTGTGAAAAAAATCATCATGCCCAGCTGGCATGGCTCAGTGGTTGAGTGTCGACCTTTGAACCAGGAGGTCACAGTTCAATTCCCAGTCAGGGCACATGCCCGGGTTGCAGGTTCTATCCCCAGTGTGGGGTGTGCAGGAGGCAGCCGATCAATGATTCTCTCTCATCATTGATGTTTCTCTCTATCCCTCTGCCTTCCTCTCTGAAATCAATAAAAATATATTTTAAAAAGAAAACATCAGAAATTTATGACATTTTTTATCCCCTTGTTCCCCCTTACCACCTAGCTGCCCCATGAGAGATTGATATGAATTTCCTGGAGATCTAGGGAGATCAGGGACCAATGTCAGCCTCACAACTAAGGAATCTAGAGGCTTTGGCTATGAACCTCTGGTATCAGGGCAGAGATACCTATCTGCAATGAGATCCATCCACCCATCCTCAAAAGGCAGAGAGCAATTATGCATAAAGAAAGGTCTCTTGGGTCCTAGACATGAACCACAGAGAAAAGGGAAAGAACTGAACTTTATTTTTCCCTAAACCCTGGCTTAGAGTACTACCTGAAGGGGTGAAAGATATTAGGGAATAGGGTCCACCATGTAGTCCCTGGGAATAAAAAGGGAGATACAAAAGGCCAGCAGAGGAACAAGCAACCCCTGCTTTGCAGAGAATGCAGACAACTTATCTACCCCACGATAGGGGGCCTCTGAAGAACCCACCATTGGCCACCTGTGATTGTTCACTTAAACCCAAGTGAAAGTCAGCTTCAAACATATGTCAAGGACAGAAGAAACCAATGCCAGTCTCCTAAACTTTTTCTTGCCCTTTACTACCCCACCACAACCTCCCCCTGATTTGCTAGCTAAGGATCAAGTGGGAAGTGGGAGGGTAATTAAAAAGATGGAAAAATGGACAAGCTGGTAGGGCACCCACCCTTACCAGGCCAGAGCTGGGCAGGGGAGAAAAATTAACTTTGAGGTCCAAGCCCTTTCTATTCCATGGAACAAGACAGATTCATTGCTGAACTGAAACTTCTTAAGGAACTAAAAGATCAAGTGCATTTTTTTAATACTCTAAGAGCATGAAGCTAAGCTACAGGACCTGCCTGACCACACCCAGAGGCCTGGGAAGATCTACTGGATCTGAGACTGTTTGTTTGTGTACACATGTGTTTGTGCATGCAGGAGCAAAGGAGGGGAGGGAAAGGGTAGGACAGTAAACATAGTAAAAAACATTGTTTTTTGATTTGTGCTCTGTGATTCATACCTATAAAATCTATCAATTACATATGGTTTAACATTTTTTTCTTAAATAATTTTAAAGCAAATATACTTTGTAACTGCCAGAGCTCACTTACCACTGTCCCTTTTCTATGCCCTGGGAGGGAAGACCTTCAGTTCCTGGGAAATATTGATTGATTTCCTCCTCTAAGATATGGAGCAAATTTTCAACTGTGTATGAGACCACTATTGTCTGGTGTGTGTGTGTTTCTTACAGCTGCTTTTGAAAAAAAACAGATTCTATTGAATTGTATACTTTATACATCTCAGGGCTCTGGGTTTATTATCCATCAAACACTGTGCAACTTATTTTAAAATATTTCTCATCGCTCTTCCATGGGAGGGAGAACAGCATGAAGTTCTGGAGTTTTTGATTCCCTCTTCTAAATTATAGGTAACAGAGGCAGGAGGACTTTGATGAAACATGATGACTCTTTTATGTCATAATAAAATTGTTAAGTCTTTATAGAAATCCTCACACTGGGGGCTTTTCTCCTCCTTAATAACAGGAGAGCAGATAAATAAAGCCATTAGACACGTTTCCTCTTTATGCAACAGGAGCTGAAAAAGCTTCAGGGAGGGTGGGAGAGGAGCAGGGGCAGATGACCACACAGCTAGATATCATTACCTCTGTTTTACCCAGGACTCCATTAATAGAGGGGGGAACCAACTTGATCTTTTTCTTATCTTATTTTAATAAATATACTCACTGTGTGCTATAATTACATATCAGTGCACTATGCAATGCCTAACACACAGTAAATGCTCAGTGCCTACCTGTTATATGAATGGCAGCTGGATTTGTAGAGTTGCTACCAGGATATCAGCCAGAGTACCAGAGTGCTGTGTAGGCCCCACTAAACAGAGAACTGAAAGTTTAAAATATTTGTTCTAAATCATCACATCTCCCTAAAACATCACATTATGATTTCTTCCTAAGACTCATTATTATATGAAGCTAGAGGCCCGGTGCACAGATTCATGCACCGGTGGGGTCCCTCAGCCTGGCCTGCTGAGATCGGGCCAAAACTGGCTCTCCGACATCCCCCAAGAGATCCTGGATTGCCAGATGGTGCAGGCTAGGCCAAGGGACCCCACCAATGCACAAATCCGTGCACCGTGCCTCTAGTATGCATATAAGATCTTTGGTTAATCTCTTTCCACCCTCCTCCCTCTCCCCTTACCTCTGAGATTCATCAGTCTGTTCCATGTTTCCATGTCTGTGGTTTCCGCTCCTGCATTGGCATCTGCCCCCTGGTGGTCAATGCGCATCAAAGCTAGCGGTCAGACGGTCATTTAGGCATATATATATGTATATGTATATGTGTGTATGTATATATATATATATATACATACACACATATACATATACATATATGTATATGTATATATGTATATATATATATAAAATCTTATTTTAATAAATATACTCACTGTGTGCTATAATTACATATCGTATGCCTCTATACATAGACACCTAACTCAAAGATAAGCACCTCCAGGAAGTGCCCTCATCTCATACCCACATCTCCCCCTTATATCTGTGTTTAACCTATAGAAACAGTCTTCTTTGCTAGCCAATCTTATCTCCTAGTCTCAGGTCAGATTCCCTAAAAACAGAGAGCTCTGGGTACACTGAATATATTCAGGGCATGCTGGGATGGGGGTGAGGGGATGGATGCAAGGAAGGAAGGTTGCTAAGCAGGAATGTGGTATCCAACCAAGTTCAGCCTTGGGTTGAGTGGGTGGGGGAGTAGGATGTACTCTGAAGCATAAATCACACCACAGAGTACTGTCCCTGATGCTGTATCAGCCAGGCATTGGCTGCTCCTGGGAGGGGGGCAGGATGGGGAATGTAACCTCCTGGGATGGACTTGGCCAAGGGCAAGGCTCCAGGCAAGGTTCCAGCAGCCACAACACTTGCAGCTACTGGGGGATGGGTGTACCAGATTGCAAAGAGGATCTAGACGGAGCCAAAACAGTCTATAACCCCATCCTCTCTGTACTATGATATGTACAGAATCATAAATTCCTTGAGTAAGCACTGGTCTTGTTCATTCTTTTTAACTTCCTACCTCCCTTAGGACTGCCCAGGCCTGGAGAGCTGAGATACATTCTCCCTCCTTTTTTCAGGCTATCTGGGAGGAATCTCTGACATGGAGGCAGAGAGCTGCCTAGAGGAGCACACAGCCTCTTGCAGCTTTAGCTGCCTGGAGGAAATTCAGGAAACCAAGTCCTCTGTGTGCTACACCAAGCCATGCATGTCTGTGGCCCCGGGGATGACTTCTATCATTACCCATCATTATAGGGAGCACAGAGCAAGTCAGACTCCAGCGGTTTTAAATGGGAACTCTCGGCCCCTCTTGGTGAGCAGCCAACACACCAGCAGCTATCTTCACTGGCCAGCTGGGGAAGTATTTGTTCACAGTGAAACCCCAGACTTCCTGGAAAGCTTCCGAGCTCAGAAGCCGCCCCCCTGGCTCTCTCCAATACTGCTCACAGGAGTGCAGTGGGTAGGACCACTGTGGAAAGCAGTTCAGCAACAATAAACATTGCCAACATTGATTGAATACTTACTCTGTGCCAGAAACTATCCTAAGAGCTTCACACATTGACTGATTTCATCCTCACAACATCCCTGTGAACTAGGTATTATATTTACCATCCTTGTTTTCATATGAAGAATTCTTAAAATGTTCATACCCTTCAATCCAGAAATTCAAATTGTAAGAAGTCCTCCTTTGGGAAACAATAAAAAATACTTAATACAAAAGACCTTGACCTACAAAGAAATTCATCAATGTCATATTTATCAGAGCAAAAATTAATAATAATAATAAAAGGTAACAGCTGAATGTTCAATGAAAGGGAAATGTTTGCTTTACTGTCCCTCTAAACAATGGAGGTTGTTTTTTTATAGCTATTACAATCATGTTTATGGGGATTTGTAATAAAAATGAAAAAAATCTTACAGGTTTAAATGACATAAAAAGGTACACAATTTTCTTTTCAAAATGATGACAATGTAAAATCAAAACCATGCACAGAGGGCTTTCTGGCTCAAGATGGCAGATGCATATACGCCATTTTCATTGTAAAGGAAGTCTTGATGGCCTTTGAAATATCACATTATAAAAAATAAAGTAGAACAACATATGCTAAATTGGGAAAATTCAATGTGAACTTAGAAGCTTATAAACACACAGCTTTTTGAGTCCTGTCACCAACATGGCCCGAGGGGTAATGCTTTTGCTCACCACCATCACTCAAGTAAATGCATAAAGCCCAGCTCTCCAGGGCTCTCATTTACTAAAAGGAGCCAGAACTCCTTACACTGCTCCTTAAAGGGCAAGAGACTACATATTGGGATAGAAAAAAAAAATCAGGAGGGGCTGGATCACATATTTCTTCTAGAAAGTATATATGGTAAAACACACACACACACACACACACACACACACACACACACGAGTCAGTTTAAAGGGTGTCCCCCTGCCCAATTGGAAAGGGAATAATAATCTCAGTTAATTGAAATGTTGAGAGCCTCAAAAAAGTTTGACAGCATCATGGCACACACAGGAGATTGTGAGTGTACAAAACATGAATAAATGGAACATACTATTTTTTATCAATTTTAATAAGTAGCAGTATATAATATATATAGTTTTCTTTTTATTGCTTTTTGAGTTAAAAAGCATATATACATGTGGTATTGTGATTTATTTTTTGTAGGTACATATGTACTTAGATGTGTGTGTATGTATGTGATACAGCAGTTCTGATCTGGCATCAAGTGTTTTTCTAAATTGAATGAGTCCTACCTGATGAATATGCTGCTTTGTGAAAAGAGATGGATTTTTTTTTTTTTGCTAATTCATTTTCTTTTTCTTTTTTTTTAATTAAAGTTTATATTCAATATTACCTTGTATTAGTTTCAGGTGTGCAGCATAATGGTTAGACAATCATTTACCTTACAAAGTGTTCCCCCTGATATTTCTAGTACCAAACTGGCACCATACATAGTTATTGCAATATTATTGACTATATTTTTTATGCTGTATCTTACATCCCCATGACTATTTTGTAACTATCAATATGTACTTCTCAATCCCATCACCTTTTTCACCCAGTCCCCCAATCCCCATCTCTGGTTACCATCAGTCTGTTCTTTGTATCTATGAGTATGTTTCTATGTTGCTTATTCATTTATATTGTTGTTTAGATTCCACATATAAGTGAAATTATATGGTATTTGTCTTTCTCTAACTGGCTTATTTCACTTAGCACAATATCCTCTAGGTCCATCCATGCTCTCACAATTGTTTGGTAAAATTCACTTGTGGGCAGAAAAACAAAGATGGCGGCATAGGTAGACACCTGAACTTCTGCCTCGCACAACAATTTCAAAACTACAACTAAAAGACAAAACAGACATTGAAAAGGCGGGGAGACTCCATGTTCCTTTTGTTCTATGTCCTCCACCTCGTGGAGTCAGGTTCCTGCCCTAGAACCTCTTCAAGAGCCCAACCCACACTTTTGGATTAGCCAATAGAAAAGCAAGGGGAAGGTAAGCCGCACCCTGCCCCATGTGCAACCTGATCCCGACCAATCAGCAGAGACCACACTACCTCACCCCTCCTACCTCTCCCAGGCCCCCTATAAATCAGCGCGTTTGGGGGCTGACTCTCTCTCTCTCTCCACCTCGCCGCTGCGCCGGTGTGTGTGTGTGTGTGTGTGGGACTGAGCTCGAGCTAGCTCGATTAAAAGGCTCTTTGCTTTTGCATCGGACTCGGCTCCCTCGTGGTCTTTGGGAATCACGAAATCTGGGCATAACATTTGGGGGCTCGTCCGGGATCCCCAAGAACCTCAAGGGACCCCCGATCCGGAGAGTCTGACTGGCCATGGTAGGTGTCTGTCTGTTCCTTGTCTCTTTTTTGTGTGAGCTCATTTCTGAATCTCTGGTAGTGCCCGAAGCGGTCTAGGTGGACGCACCGGAGGACCACGGGCGGGAGGAATCGGGAGACGTCCTGATCCTCCTTCAGGAGGGACGAGTATTCCCCTCAAACCTCTGGGACGAGGTGGGTCGCTCCCACCGATCGGCGTGAGGCCGTCGTCCGCACTTTCGGTTTTGTCAGTTTTTGTTCCAACGATTCGCATTGGAAAGCTTGTCTAAAGGGCCCTTTGTTTGTCTGTGTCTGTGTGTTTCTGTTTTGTTTTGTGGACTCTGTTGACGGACATCATGGGACAGACTCAAACCACTCCTTTAAGCATTATGGTTGATCATTTCAAAGAGGTTAAGGGAAGAGCTAGCAACCTCAGTGTAGAGGTCCGGAAGGGCCGGTGGCAAACTTTTTGTTCTAGGGAATGGCCGACTTTTAGTGTTGGGTGGCCGCCGGAGGGGACCTTCGACCTCCCCACCATCCACCGGGTGAGGGACATCATCTCTCAGCCCAAGAAGGGACATCCTGATCAACTCCCTTACATTATTACTTGGCAGGACCTCGTGGAAGATCCACCCTCCTGGCTTAAGCCCTTTCTGTCCCCGCGCTCCCTGGAGCTGAAACCCATACTTGCTTTGCAGGAAACGGAGAAGGTGAAGAAGAAGGACCTCATCCCGCCTTCAGCTCCCCTCTACCCTGTCTTTCAGGGGGGAACTGAAGAGGAACTAATCTTTCCTCCCTCATATCAGCCCCCTAGAAGTTCACAGGGGGGCGATGCTCCCAAGCAAAGGGGAGCGTCTGGGGGCGGAGTTCCGGGAGCGTCTGGGGGCGGAGTTCCGGGAGCGTCTGGGGGCGGAGTTCCGGAAGCAGCTGCGGTTCCAGTGGGAAGCCCGCCTCTTACTAGACAAAGGGCTCAGAGGGAACTGTCTGTCACAGCCCCTGACTCCACTATTAAAGCCCTACCTTTACGAGCCGCGGGGCCCCCAGATGCGGATGGCAATCAACTCCATCACTATTGGCCTTTTGCCACTAGTGACCTTTACAACTGGAAGGCTCAGAATCCTAAGTTCTCTGAGAAGCCAGCAGGGCTTATTGATCTGTTAGATTCTGTCCTTTTCACCCACCAGCCCACGTGGGATGACTGCCAACAGCTTTTACAGGTCCTGTTCACAACTGAGGAGAGGGAAAGACTCCTCAATGAGGCCCGGAAAGTGGTTCCAGGCGTGGACGGGAACCCAACAACCAACCCGGTCCAGATAGATGTCTCTTTTCCCTTAACTAGGCCTGAATGGGATTTCAACACGGCAGAAGGTAAGGAGAGGCTCCGGGTCTACCGCCAGACTCTAATGGGGGGTCTCCGAATGGCTGCTAGAAAGCCAACTAATTTGGCCAAGGTAGGGAGTGTTCAGCAGGAAAGGGATGAGTCTCCAGCTGTCTTTTTAGAACGGATCATGGAGGCATACCGCACCTACACCCCCATGAATCCAGAAGCTCCTGAAAACAAGGCAGCTGTGATCATAAGCTTTGTAAACCAATCGGCTGCGGATATTAAAAAGAAACTGCAAAAAGTAGATAGGCTGGGGGAGAAGAGTTTAAAGGACCTACTGGAGGTAGCCGAGAAGGTGTATAATAACAGGGAGCCCCCGGAAGAAAGGCAGGCTCACGCTGCGGCGGCTGCGAGCAGCAAACAAATCCGAGACCTAGCTAAGATCCTGCTCGCCACCACCGCGGACTCTTCCGAGGAACGAACGGAACCGCCGTCTCCGCCAACTCGCTGGCAACCAGGAGGACGGTAAGGGGACCGCCCGGGGCGGGAGGCGGAAGCTGCAGAAAGATCAGTGTGCTTACTGTAGGGAGATAGGGCACTGGAAACAAGAGTGCCCGAGAAGGGCCAGCAAAAAGGGAGGCGAAGCAGATCGAGTGAAGGTCCTGGAGCTAGATGAACTGAGTGACTAGGGGAGTTGGGGTTCGGATCCCCTCCCCGAGCCCAGGGTAACTCTTAAAGTGGAGGGGACCCCCATTGACTTCCTTGTTGACACCGGAGCGCAACACTCGGCCCTCTGTACGCCTCAAGGAAAATTAACAAATAAGAAGTCTTGGGTACAAGGGGCAACTGGTATGAGCCAGTATTCATGGACTACCCGAAGAACGGTGGATTTAGGGACGGGCTGGGTATCCCACTCTTTTATGGTAATTCCAGAATGCCCCTACCCACTGTTAGGACGAGACTTGCTCACTAAGATTGGAGCTCAGATAACTTTCAGACAAGGGGGGCCTCAGGTTACTGATGGCAAGGGCCACCCCATTCAGGTCCTGACCATAAGGCTGGAGGATGAGTATCGGCTTCACCAAAAAGCCTCTCCAATAGAGGGCAGCACAGATGAATGGCTGCAGGAGTTCCCCACGGCTTGGGCGGAGACAGGGGGAGTGGGGCTCGCCGCCCACAGGGCCCCAATCCTGGTAGAGTTAAAACCAGGGGAAGGCCCTGTGAGAATCAAACAGTACCCCATGCCTCAGGAAGCCCGGAAGGGAATTCAGCCACACATTCGGAGACTGAGGGGCCTAGGGGTGCTGGTCCCCTGCCAGTCTGCCTGGAACACCCCCCTCCTGCCAGTCAAGAAGCCCCACACGAATGACTACCGGCCGGTACAGTACCTCCGAGAAGTAAATAAAAGAGTTATGCACATACATCCAACGGTCCCCAACCCATACACTCTCTTAAGCTCTCTGGCACCCTCCCGTGTCTGGTATACTGTGTTAGATTTGAAGGATGCCTTTTTCAGTTTGCCGCTCGCTCCCCGTAGTCAATTCCTGTTTGCTTTCGAATGGCATGACCCGGAAGAGGGTTACAGTGGACAACTGATGTGGACTCGGTTGCCTCAGGGGTTCAAGAACTCGCCCACCATCTTCGATGAGGCCCTGCATGAGGACCTGGGTGAGTACCGGAGAGCACACCCCAACCTCACTCTCCTTCAGTATGTGGACGATATCCTGATTGCAGCAGACACAGCTGAGGACTGCAAGGAGGGGACAAGAGACCTGCTGGCCTCCTTGGGGGCCCTTGGATACCGGGCTTCTGCAAAGAAGGCTCAGATATGCAAAGAAAGGGTGAGTTACCTGGGATACATCCTGGAGGGTGGACAGCTGCGGCTGTCGGATGCCAGAAAAGAGACTGTTTTGAAAATCCCATCCCCCACCTCCCGAAGGGAAGTAAGGGAATTCCTAGGATCGGCTGGCTACTGCCGCCTCTGGATACCGGGTTTCGCAGAGATTGCCAGGCCCCTATACGAGGCAACCAAGGAGGGAAAGGCCTTTGAATGGACTGAAAGAGAGAAGGCAGCCTTTAAGCAGTTAAAGAAAGCCCTCCTAAGTGCTCCGGCCCTGGGCCTGCCAGACATCACGAAGCCCTTCCATCTCTTTGTAGATGAACACAAAGGAATAGCGAAAGGGGTCCTAACTCAGACCCTAGGCCCCTGGAGCCGCCCGGTGGCTTATTTGTCCAAGAAGTTAGACCCTGTAGCTGCCGGCTGGCCACCGTGCCTAAGGATTATTGCGGCAACGGCGCTTTTAGTCAAAGACGCTGACAAACTGACCCTGGGGCAGGAAGTCTGGATCACCACCCCACATGCCATTGAGGGAGTCCTGAAGCAGCCTCCTGATAGATGGATGAGCAATGCACGTATAACCCACTATCAGAGTCTCCTTCTCAACCCTCCCAGAGTATGGTTTCATCCCAGTGCGGCCCTCAACCCTGCCACCTTGCTGCCCGACCCAGACCTAGATGCTCCCCTACATGATTGTGCAGGAATCCTAGAGCAAGTGCATGGGCTCCGGAAGGACCTGACTGACCAGCCCCTTCCAGATGCAGACGTCACCTGGTTCACCGATGGAAGCAGCTTCGTACGGGACGGGAGCAGGTATGCGGGTGCGGCTGTAGTCACTGAAACGGACACTGTATGGGCAGAGGCTCTACCCCCCGGGACGTCAGCCCAGAGAGCAGAGCTTGTGGCCCTCACCAAGGCACTGACACTGGGAGCTGGAAAGCGGCTCAACATCTACACAGACAGCCGGTATGCATTCGCCACTGCTCATGTTCATGGGGCAATCTACCAAGAGAGAGGGCTACTAACAGCAGAGGGGCGGACTATAAAGAATAAACAGGAGATACTCGACTTACTCTCAGCCTTATGGCTCCCTGCCAAACTGGCCATCATACACTGCCAAGGACACCAGAAGGCTGACAACCCAGTGGCAAGAGGAAACCGCAGGGCTGACCAGGAGGCCAAGGCAGTAGCCATTTCTCTGATCCCCACCATGGCCTTACAGCTCCCAGACCCAGGAGACCCAGTTCTGCCAGTTCATCCAGGATATTCCCTGGAGGAGTTACAGCGTATTAGGAAGCTTCCCCAAGCAAAGGAGGAGAAGGGGTGGTGGTATACACCACAAGGGGAGCTCATACTGCCAGACCAGCTTGGAGTCTCCATGATAAAACACATGCACCGGTCCACTCACCTGGGGGCACGTAAATTAAAGGACTTAATCCGACACGCCAGAATTAAGATCCACCAGCAGGACGTTAAAATAGAGCAGGTTGTATCTGCTTGCAAGACCTGTCAACTCACAAATGCGAGAATCCGGCCGAGTGAAAAAGGAACCAGGGTTCGAGGAACCAAGCCTGGGGCACAATGGGAGGTCGACTTCACTGAGGTTAAACCAGGAAAGTATGGCTATAAATATCTTTTAGTATTTGTAGATACCTTCTCCGGATGGGTAGAAGCATATCCAACTAAGCATGAAACAGCTCAGACGGTAGCTAAGAAGCTGCTAGAAGACATCTTGCCCAGGTATGGTTTTCCCGCTGAGATAGGGTCAGACAATGGACCAGCTTTTGTCTCGCAGGTAACGCAGGCAGTGGCCAAGGCCATTGGGGCAAATTGGAAATTGCATTGTGCTTATAGGCCCCAAAGCTCAGGGCAAGTAGAAAGGATGAATAGAACTCTAAAAGAGACCCTTACCAAATTGACCATGGAGACTGGCGGGGACTGGGTGGCTCTCCTTCCATATGCCCTTTACCGGGTTAGGAACTCTCCCTACACCCTGGGTTTTACTCCTTATGAGATCATGTTTGGTCGGCCACCCCCTATTATCCCTAACCTTAAAGCCGAATTTCTTACAGAATTTGAAAGTCAAGAACTGTTTCTTTCCTTGAGAGGGCTCCAGAGGGCGCACGAAGACATTTGGCCACGCCTCCGCGCTATCTACGAGACCGGCCCAGCCCCGACTCCTCATCAGCATAAGCCCGGGGACTGGGTCTATGTCAAGAGACACCGCCGGGAGACCCTTGAGCCACGATGGAAGGGTCCCTATGTCGTGGTGCTGACGACCCCCACCGCTCTCAAGGTAGACGGCGTCGCAACCTGGGTCCATCACACTCACGTCCGGTCAGCGGACCCATCTGTGATCCAGGAAGACTTCGTCACCAAATGGAGCATCGATCGAGATCAATGCAACCCGCTCAAGCTCAAGCTACAGCGTGCTCGACCTGCCTGATGCTGGAGGGGGAAGGAAGACTTGGGGACTCCGATTTTATCAGTACAGGGAATTTGGGGTGGTGTACCCTCGTGACCCAGGAATGTTGTCCAGTAGAAATACAAACCGACCCATGATTGGGCCTGTAAGTTTCAAGACAAGGGGGGAATGAAAGGGCGGGGAGACTCCATGTTCCTTTTGTTCTATGTCCTCCACCTCATGGAGTCAGGTTCCTGCCCTAGAACCTCTTCAAGAGCCCAACCCACACTTTTGGATTAGCCAATAGAAATGCAAGGGGAAGGTAAGCCGCACCCTGCCCCATGTGCAACCTGATCCCGACCAATCAGCAGAGACCACACTACCTCACCCCTCCTACCTCTCCCAGGCCCCCTATAAATCAGCGCGTTTGGGGGCTGACTCTCTCTCTCTCTCCACCTCGCCGCTGCGCCGGTGTGTGTGTGTGTGTGTGTGTGGGACTGAGCTCGAGCTAGCTCGATTAAAAGGCTCTTTGCTTTTGCATCGGACTCGGCTCCCTCGTGGTCTTTGGGAATCACGAAATCTGGGCATAACAACATCATCCAGAACCATAGGAAGGCTGGCTGAGTGGAAATTCTACAACTAGAAGGTAAGAGAAAAGCACTGAGACTCAGAGGAGCTGGGGAAGTAAAGGCAGAGGAACAAAGGCGCGCGCGTGTACGGAAAGGGCTGGCAACTGAGTACACAGCTGGCTTTCTCAATCCGCAGGGAGACACAAGCTCCTGACTGCTCTGAACTCCAGTTCCAGGTGAGACTCTGGGAACCCAGACTCATATGGGGAGAAACTGGACTGTCTGGCAGCGGGCGAAACTCGAGGGCGGCTTTCTCTCAGAGGTGCTTGCAGCAATTACCAAGGGACACTGAGACACAGGGGCCTCTTAGGGCAGGGCTGATGGGAAGCCATTGCTGTTTGTTCCACCCTGAGACTCTGCCCCATCCAAGCTGAGCATAGAGGCTTTTGCATATGAATAGCCTGGTCCTTTGAATTCTAAACTTACCTAACAAACTGCAGCTGAATCAGTGAGACCCAGAACATCCAAAAGAAGGCCCAAGGCCCTGCAGCAGTTTGCATTGTTTCACACCTGGGCCTCATCTGAGCACCTCTAAAACCCAAACAAAGAAGTAGAATCTGAAGATCTCTCCATAGCTCCAGCTGGGTAGCCTCAGGCAGAGGCTAAATTAGCACCTCCTTGGAGATCCAAGAGCCAGTGTACCCAGGGGTCAGAGTAGGACCATCCAGATTACACCTCCTCAGATCCATAAGGGACACAATCAGGGGGCAGACTCAGTGAGCACCAAAGCCCCACTGAAGCAAGTCTTGTCTCATAAGGGTGTCTCCAGCACAGAAGTTGTCCCAGCGTAGACACAGCTGATCCTCACAGCCAATTGGCCTGGAGGTCAATTCCTCCCAGTGATACCAACAACAATCAAGGCTTAACTACAACAAGACTGTGCACACAGCCCACAAAGGGGTGCACCAAGAGTGTCCACCTCAGGTAACTGGGGAGGCTGAGCCACTGGGCCCTATAGGACACCTAGCACACAAAGCCACTCTATCAACTCAGGGAAGCAGCCAAATTTTGGAGACAAAGAAACAGGTCACAAATGAAAGAAATGGAGGAAAGCAAATGACTGGATATAGAGTTCAAAACCATGGTTATAAGATTTTTCAAGAATTTTCTAGAAAAGGCTGATAAATTTAGTGAGACCCTCAAGGATATGAAAAAGGACCAACTAGAAATTAAGCATACACTGACTGAAATAAAGAATAATATACAGAGATCTAACAGCAGACTAGAGGATTGCAAAAATCAAGTCAAAGATTTGAAATACAAAGAAGCAAAAAACACTCAACCAGAAAAGCAAAAAGAAAAAAGAATCCAAAAATATGAAGATAGTGTAAGGAGCCTCTGGGACAACTTCAAGCATACCAACATCAGAATTATGAGAGTGCCAGAAGAAGAGAGAGAGCAAGATATTGAAAACCTATTTGGAGAAATAATGACAGAAAAGTTCCCCCACCTGGTGAAAGAAATAGACTTACAAGTCCAGGAAGCGCACAGAACCCCAAACAAAAGAAATCCAAAGAGGACCACACCAAGACACATCATAATTAAAATGCCAAGAGCAAAAGACAAAGAGAGAATGTTAAAAGCAGCAAGAGAAAAACAGTTAGTTACCTACAAGGGAGCACCCATACGACTGTCAGCTGATTTCTCAACAGAAACTATGCAGGCCAGATGGGAGTGGCAAGAAATATTCAAAGTGATGAATAGCAAGAACCTACAACCAAGATTACTCTACCCAGCAAATCTATCATTCAGTATTGAAGGGCAGATAAAGAGCTTCACAGATAAGAAAAAGCTAAAGGAGTTCATCACCGCCAAACCAGTATTATATGAAATGCTGAAAGGTATTCTTTAAGAAGAGGAAAAAGAAGAAAAAAGTAAAGATAAAAATTATGAACAACAAATACATATCTATCAACAAGTGAATCTAAAAATCAAGTGAATAAAAAATCTGATGAACAGAATAAACTGGTGAATATAATAGAATCAGGGGGATAGAAAGGGAGTGGACTGACAATTCTCGGGGGGGGAAAGGGCTGTGGGGGTGCGGGAAGAGACTGGACAAAAATCGTACACCTATGGATGAGGACAGAGGGGAGGGGGGTAAGGGCAGAGGGTGGGGTGTGTACCAGGTGGAGAGGAGCTATGGGGGGAAAAAAGAGGAACAAATGTAATAATCTGAACAATAAAGATTTATTTTAAAAAAAAAAATCACTTGTGAAGCCATCTGGTCCAGGACTTTTGTTTGTTGGAAATGTATTTATTACTACTTCAATGTCATTAGTTGTAATCGGTCTGTTGGACATAAAGATGGGGGCTGGTTGCCATGGGAACTAACCATGTGATTAGAATGTTGAAACTTTCAGTCCCACCCATGACCTCCCAAGAGAGGAGAGGGCGGGAGTATGAACCAATCACCAATGGTCAATGTTTTAATCAATCATGACTATGTAATAAAGCCTTCAGAAAAACCCAAAAGGTGGGCCCTAACCAGTTTGGCTCAGTGGATAGAATATCAGCCTGCGGACTGAAGGGTCCCAGGTTTGATTCCGGTCAAGGGCATGTACCTTGGTTGTGGGCCCATCCCCAGTAGGGGATGTGCAGGAGGCAGCTGATTGATGTTTCTAACTCTCTATCCCTCTCCCTTTCTCTCTGTAAAAAATCAATAAAATATATATTTTTTAAAAAGGTGGGGTCCAGATTGGTGAACATGTGGAGGTGCTGAAAGAGTTGCACATTTGGAAAAAGCATGAAAGCTTCGTGCCCTTTCCCAATACCTTGCCCTATGCCAGTGGTCGGGAAAGCGCGGCTCGAGAGATACATGCAGCTCGCGAGCCGCGGTTTGCTGCTCTGTTGACTAATGAGTTTGCCGACCACTGTCATATACTACCCTTTACCTCTCTGCACACAATATGCCACAATTGCCTAATCCTCATAGCTTCCAACTACATGGTAACATTTAGTCTAGTCCAGTGGTTGGCAAACTCATTAGTCAACAGAGCAGCAAACCGCGGCTTGCAAGCCACATGTGGCTCCTGAGCCACGGTTTGCCAACCACTGCTCTATGCATCTCTTCCATCTGGCTGTTCCTGAGTTTTATATTTTTTATTAAAAACAAACAAACAGTAATTAAGTAAAAAGTTTCTCTGAGTTTTGTGAGCTGCTCTATCTACTTAATCAAACCCAAGGAAGGAGTGATTGGAACCGCCCATCTATAGGTGGTCGCTCAGAAGCACAGGTGATAACCTGAGCTTGAAAATGATATCTGAAGGGGCTGGAGGTGTTGAGGATCAATCTTGTGGAACTGAGCCCTTAACCTGTGGAATCTGATGCTATCTTCAGGTAGATAATATCAGAATTGAGTTGAATTGAGGACACCGAGCTAGTGCCCAAGAATTGTTTGATGGTTGGGGAAACCATAGCTCCCACATTGGAACTGGGTGCAAAATCCAATTTGGGTACAGAATTTGTGTACATACACATACTCACATTTTTAAAAGCATGTGAATTCCCCCCCCCAAAAAAAAAATGTAAGGAAAATGGTCCCCAAATAGATGGAGACTATTTCAGGAAGGGCAATCAGCACCAACAATCATTCCTAACAACCAAGTAGAAGGAGATTTCCGCTTTTCATTAGCAGCAATGATCATACACAATAACCAATTAAAAAGGAGGTCCAGCAGAGTGCTCCAAGATGAAAAATTAGCTGTGCTCCAAAGACTAAGGGAAACTAAGCAGACTCAAGTTCTTATCGCCTGGAAAATTAAACCTCAAGCTGACGTTATTAATTATAATGAGGTCCTGATAAGGTAGACGTACATTTCCAATAATTTTAACCTACCAAGACTATATATCCTGATGGCAGAACAGTGGGATAGATCATGGTGGTTAAGCAAAGCTTAAAGAGTATACCACTTCTGAGAAAGACAGCAGATTCAAATTTATTTTTAAATCCATATGAAAGGTATAAATTATGGCCTAACAAAGAAATCCTGATTATAAAGGGGAAGTTAGCCTAATGATGAGTGTCTCTGTTTGAATTATCTTGGACTTTATAACCAAGGCCCATATTCAACCACTAGACACCAACACAGATTCTAAAACTTCTACTGATCTGAAATGTTTTTTTTTCTTTTGAGGTTGGTAAATATGACTATAACCCTAAGAAAATGTTAAATAACATCCAGCAAAATTACCAAAAGCTTAAGAAGGTAACCTTTGAATGAAATTAGAACAGAGATAATGAAATTCAAATTTAAATCCACAATAATCACACTTTAGATTGGATTTTTAATCATAGTACAATAACCAGTTAGTTTAGTAATCATTTTTTTAATGTGCATACTATCTTCTACATCTTAGGTACTTACAACATTTAAGATATCCTAATATGTCAAACTTGTAATTGTAATAAACTCTTAGTTTATTAAATAAGTTGGCATCCAATGTTTAAATACTTGGGGAAGCTTAATTTACTAAATTCATAAGTATTGATTTGTCAATTGTGTAAGCAGTATACAAATATTTAGAGGAATGTTTATTTTTAAGTTAATAAGATTTTAAAATCAGGCTTTACACCTAATACAAATTGTAGTTAATCTTTTTCTCCATGCCCAGGAGTTGTTTGGGTAAAATCTACTAATAGTTATTGCTTTAACATCCTGAGACGCCATTAAAACAGTAACAATAATCTTTAAGTTAAAACACACAACAGTGAGAGAAAGAGAAGGAATAACAGAAGAAGAGATGATAAATAACAGAGCAGAGATGGGGAAGCTAAAATGCATAAAATGTTCAGAGATAGCTGAGGGAAACGAGGTATAGCAGAGGATGAGGTAGGGGACTAGAGCAAAAACAGGGGGCTTGACAGCCAGCCTCCCATCCACCCAATGCCAGAAACTTAACCACTCACCTCCTGCTCCAAAACCTCAGAAAAGCACTCTAGAGAAATTGAAGAAAACATTTGAGGAGAACAAGGCTAGTTGGCAAGAACACCCCGGTTTTAAAAGAGGAAGTAAAGAGGATCAGAATATGCCACTCCCAAATATGCCACTTTGACATAAGGATTATTTTGAGCTGAAGGAATTTGAGAAACAGCAGATGCAGGAAAAGCTCTCTACTCTCTCCCTTTCTGTCTAAAAGCAGGGCATAAATTTTTAAGGTCTAAACCCTTCTTAGGGGGTTTCACTTTTCTATGAAGCCCATGTGCCGTGTAAAAAATTATTAACATTGCCCTGCCTGGCATGGCTCAGTTGGTTGGGCGCCATCCCGTACACTGAAGGTTGCTGGTTCAATTCCCACTATAGGGCACATGCCCAGGTTGCGGCATGATCCCCAATGGGAGTGTGCAGGAGGCAGTTGATTGACATTTAACTTTCGATGTTTCTCTCTTTCTCTCCCTCTCCCTTCCTCTCTGTCTTAAAAAAAAAAAAGTATTAATATCAAATAAAATGTGTATGCTTTCTCCTGTGTATCTGTGGTGTTTTGTGTGGTTTGTTGGTCAGTTTAATTTGCAGGGCACATTGCACTGAACTTAAGAGGGTAGAGGATAAAACAATTTCCTCCCTTTACAGAAGGAAAGGTCATAGCATAAAATCAAGTACCAGGAGTGGGATTTGTAAGCATAAGGAGAACAGCTGCCTCAGACAGGGAACATTCTCATCACCTTTGCAATTTCCCCCAAATAGGCAACTGATTACTCCACCTTAGGGCCTACTCATAGAGTTCCTCTGCCTCTGATTTAAATTGTTTTTTACTATTACCTTCAAAAAGTACAAGTAGACATTAACAAATTTAGAGTTAGGAGAGTTTTCAGACCTACTCCGGTCGACCCTCCCTGAGATGAGAAGAGGAAGTTACCTGGAAACACCACCCCACTGCCCAGGGGCAGAGCAGGGTTTTTTGACTTCCGGTTCAGCACACACATAAGCAGGGCAGCTAGGTGAGGGTTCCACACTGAATCCAGAAACACAACTAAAATTTTCCCCTGGCTCCCCTCAAAAAGAAAACCTCTCACATATCAAATACAACCAAATTCATCAAACGAACTATTACCAATTCATTGAACCAAAGAAATGTTTTCACTTGAAAAATAAAAAACGTAAGCACTCTTAGCATGTTGTGCACAGCTACAAAGCCACTGTTGTTTGAATAGATGAGATTCACAGACTTCCATATTCTTGAGTAGGGATTAACACAATGCTATTTTTTAAAACTATATAAAAAAGAAAAAGGTTTAAAGTTTTTTCTTTCCTTTTTTTTTTTTACTTGCTATGAATCAAAGACATAAATAACAATGATTCTCAATCATGATCCACAAAGCATCAGCCTGGTGTGTCAGAAGGAACCCTGATTATTAAGACCCATCTAGGAGAAACCAAGATGGCGGCATAGGTAAACACCTAAACTGCTGCCTCGCACAACAATTTCAAAACTACAACTAAAAGACAGAACGGACACCATCCAGAACCACAGGAAAGCAGGCTGAGTGAAAATTCTACAACTAGAAGGAAGGAGAAAAGCTCACAGAGAATTGGAGGTACGGCAAAGGGGCTTTGTGCGCGCAGAGAGGAAGGGCGGCTGAGAGCTTGGCTGACTTCCTCTGGCGGAAGGGGGAAGGAAGCCTCGGACCGCGAGCTGGGAAAGGCAGAAGTCTGAAGGCGCACACGGGCCAGTGCGCACAAAGGCTGCGGAGGTAGCCATAGGCTTTCCCTAGTGAAAGGGAGTCAGAGGATCCTGACTGAGCCCCAGTTCTGACTGCAGTGAACCCCGGTTCCAGGCGAGCCCCTGGGGACCCACGCTCTTGTAGGGGGAGTCTGGACTCTCGGGCGGAGACTCAGGAGCCGGGGAAGGCGGAGGACTGAAAGTGCGCACACGCGCCGCGCCGGTGCGCACAAAGGCTGCGGGGGTCGCCACAGGCTTTCCCTAGTGGAGGGGAGTCAGAGGATTCTGACTGCACCGAGCCCCAGTTCTGACTGCAGTGAACCCCAGTTCCAGGCGAGCCCCTGGGGACCCACGCTCTTGTGGGGGGAGTCTGGACTCTCAGGCGGAGACTCGAGCTGGGGAAGGCGGAGGACTGAAAGCGCACATGCGCGCAGGGGCGGGGCTGACAGGAAGCCAAGACTGAGACTCCACCCCATCCAAGCTGAGCACAGAGGCTATTGCAATTTGGCAAGTCTAATCCTATAAGGCTGTCTCCAGCACCGGGCTTCTCCCAGCATAGACACAGCTGATCCTTACAGCCAACTGGCCCGGAGGTCAATTCTTCCCAGTGATACCAACAACAATAAAGACTTAATTACAACAAGGCTGTACACACAGTCCACAAAGGGGTGCACCAAGAGTGTCCACCTCAGGTTAACTGGGGAAGCAGACCCACTGGGCCATATTGGAAACCTAGCACAAATATCTACCTTACCAACTCAGGGATTCAGTGAAAATGCGGGGTCAAAGAATCAGATCACAAACGAAAGAAATGGAGGAAAACAAACGACTGGATATAGAATTCAAAACCACCGTTATAAGACTTTTTAAGAATATCCTAGAAAAGGCCGATAAATATAACGAGACCCTCGAAGATATGAAAAAGGACCAACTAGAAATTAAACATACACTGACTGAAATAAAAAATATTATACAGAGACCCAGAAACAGAATAGAGGAACACAAGAATCAAGTCAAAGAATTGAAATACAAAGAAGCAAAAAACACTCAACCGAAAAAGCAAAAAGCAAAAAAAAAAATCCAAAAAGTTGAAGATAATGTAAGAAGACTCTGGGACAACTTCAAGCGTACCAACATCAGAATTATGGGGGTGCCAGAAGAAGAGAGAGAGCAAGATACTGAAAACCTATTTGAAGAAATAATGACCGAAAACTTCCCCCACCTGGTGAAAGAAATAGACTTACAAGTCCAGGAAGCCCACAGAACCCCAAACAAAAGGAATCCAAAGAGGACCACACCAAGACACATCATAATTAAAATGCCAAGAGCAAAAGACAAAGAGAGAATATTAAAAGCAGCAAGAGAAAAACAGTTAATTACCTACAAGGGAGCACCCATACGACTGTCAGCTGACTTCTCAACAGAAACTATGCAGGCCAGACGGGAGTGGCAAGAAATTTTCAATGTGATGAATAGCAAGAACCTACAACCAAGATTACTCTACCCAGCAAAGCTATCATTCAGAATTGAAGGGCAGATAAAGAGCTTCACAGATAAGAAAAAGCTGAAGGAGTTCATCACCACCAAACCAGTACTATATGAAATGCTGAAAGGTATTCTTAAAGAAGAGGAAGAAGAAAAAAGTAAAGAGAAAAAATTATTAACAACAAATACATATCTATCAACAAGCCAACCTAAAAATCAAGTGAATTAAAAACCTGAGGAGCAGAATAATCTGTTGAATAAAATCAGGGGCATAGAAAGGGAGTGGGCTGATAATTCTCAGGGGGAAAGGGGTATGGGGGGGTTCATGAAGAGAATGGACAAAAATCATACACCTATGGATGAGGACAGTGGGGGGGAGGTAAGGGCAGAAGGTGGGGTGGGAAAGGGGTGGAGGGGAGCTATGGGGGGAAAAAGGAGAAATAATTGTAATAATCTGAATAAAGATTTATTAAAAAAAAAAAAGAAAAAAAAAAAAAAGAAAATGTAAAAAAAAAAAAAAAAAAAAAAAAAGACCCATCTAGTATGAACTGTGGCTCCTCCACAGACCTCAGAGAAGTCTATTTTCTTTTCTGATTCTTGGTTTTTGCATCTGAAATTTGAGGGGATCGAATGATCCAGATGATCCTAAGTGTTTCTCTCTTAGTGCTTTCCATTTTTCATTAGTTCTCATTTTCAAATGTCTCCTCTTATTCTTGCAAGCATGACCACTAGCTTTTGTTATGAATGCACTTGTATACAAAGTGAAGAACAGCTGGAACTGAGATGTTTTGGCCAATAAAGCTTAAACTCTGAGCATTTGGCCTTTCTAATGGAACAATAAATGAGGCTATGTGAAAATATAATCCAAAACAACATAAATGCTGGCACCTACAAGAGACATTCAGACGCTTATGAAAATTCTTACAAAGAATCAGCCCCAAGCCCTAACCAGATGCCTCAGTGGATAGAGCATTGGCCTGCAGATTCCGGTCAAGGGCATGTACCTTGGTTGCTGGCACATCCCCAGTAGGGGGTGTGCAAGAGGCAGCTGATCGATGTTTCTCTCTCATCGATGTTTCTAACTCTCTTTCCCTCTCCCTTCCTCTCTGTAAAAAATCAATAAAATATATTTAATTAAAAAAAAGAATCAGCCCCAAAACAATATTTCTGGATACATAGTTAAGTTTATGAAGGGAGAGATATGCCCTAGATTCTGAATAGGACTTGGGCTGAGAATCAACTTTCTTCAGCAAATTTTCTTGATTGTACAAAAACCTGTGCCCAAAGCTGTGGAGGCCATAAGAAGGTACAACGTGGTCCCCCATCCCTGAGTTCACAGTATAGAGTTTGGTCATTAAGGGCATGGGTTTTGCATTCCTTCCTGGCTCCGCCTGCTACTAGTTTCGTGAATTTCACCAATGTACTTAATCTTTCTAAGCCTCTGTTCCCTCATTTGTAAAATGGAGGTAATAATGATAGAGGACAATGCGTCTAAAGCACGAGGCACAGTGAACCCTCAGTAAATATGAGTTTATGTGTTATAAATGTTAAAAAGAATGGGTGAGGCAAAAAAAGGAAAGTCAGCAAGTAATACAGTCAAAGGCAAGATGGTACAAGTACTATTTTAACGGTTCAAACCAACTGCTAGGAGAGCACAGAGGCAGAGGAACTAAAGCCAACGATATAGGGTATGGATGCACAAAACAGCCTGCAACAGGTAAAGAAGGTAGGGAAGAATAAAGGTCTGACTTGCTTCTTAAAGGACCCAAGATCAAAGCTCGTTATCTCAACATTTCCAAATGAAAGCTTTCCAGCATCAGAAATGGTTTAACAGTCATAATTGACAAAGGAGTTTGGGTGATGCAATGACCACAGGATGCTGAGGTAGACCTTGGTGCTTTGCAGGGACAGGAGGCTAACTATGCCAAGTAATTGATTATTAAGATATGGGACATTGCAGTCAGAGAATAAATTGGTCCAAGGAAGCCTAAGAGTTAGTATAAAAAATATCTTCCCCACCACACTCTAGTTGGCGTGTTTGTTCCTATACGTAACTCAATTCAGCCAGAGTGATGTACGATCTGTCACTATCTAATTTTCCAAGTAATAGATAACTACTAACATAGCTAACACTTTATGAAATAGCTATTATGAATAGTCCATCTTAAGGTAAGTAAGATGTCTGATGGTTCACCATTCTGGTGCCTGGAGGAGTGATGAGCACATAGTGGGCACTGGACAGATGTGTATTGACTGATGAACTGAAAAGCCTAGCAATTTTCCTTTCTTGTTAATAATGGCTAGTCATGTGTTTCAGCAATTGTTTCCAAGCCTCACTTGGGAATCTACAGACCCTAAGATTTGGTCCAACATCAACATAGGCTCTAACTGCAAATATTATTAATTTTTAAGCTATTTTTTTAAAAACTAATATTTAGTGAGCACTTACCAAGTCCCAGGCACCATGCTAAGTACTCTGCATATGAATTCCTTTAATCCTCATATCAACCCTTTGATTAGATTACTATTATTATTTCCATGTTCAAGACGAAAACTGAGGCACAGAAGGATTAAGAAAAGTAGCAAAGCCAGGATTCAAACAGGGGCAATTTGACACAAGAATCCATGCTGATAACCACCTCAGCACACATTATACTTTCTCCACAATTTCATTGTAGGCATCAATCAAGTTGACTTTCAGTCCTTGACTGAAGAAATAACAAACAGTGTGTCTTCTCTCCTCTTAAAATAAATCTTGATGGTGAGTCCCCAAGCAGTGACTTCTTGGGGGAAGTTTTGCTGACCCCAATTGTAAAACTAGATTCCAATAGGAGGAAGGAAGTGTAGCCAGTGGTGGTGATGAATGGGTGGGATATTGAATGTGAGCTGAGTAGAGAGTGAGTGACAGCAGCCACCTTGTTAATCATTTACCTGCCTCTTCTCCTTGTAAAGTACTCACCCTACTACATTTTAATGATAAGGCTGATTTGTACCATGATTTAGTGGGTTTCTTTACATGTGTCTTTCAGAGACATGCCTGCAAGATATAGCTTCTGCTGACCTTGGAAGTTTAAAGGCAGAGTCAGGCTCATCCCCATAGCACAATAGGCAGTTGCCTAGCAGATGGGACTTCAGTGGGTGGGCAACTCTCTTCCCTAGGAAAAGGGGGAGAGGAGAAGCCAATCCTTCCCACTCTTTGAGGCCTGAAACTTCTCAAAGAGGGGAAAAATAACTTATTCCACAATGACTGATGGGGCTAATATGCAAAAACCCGTGTGAGAGGAAATGTAGTGATTTTAATTCATATTAAAGAGTAAAGAGCTCATATCACAGCATTTCCTGAAAGTTCACGTGAAGAGAGGAGAATACAGAAGGAGGAATGGGGGTCCCAAAGAGGAGGAGGGGAGGACCAGGGAGGATGCCACTCACTTCACGCATGAGATCCAAGCATCCTTTCTGTCTCTCCTGCTTCCATAGCACTTTATACATCATTTTATCACCATTATTCACATTAAATTTTTCAATGAAAATGGGGCTATGTAGGCATGCTCTCCCTCTGGGGAGCACACCCATGCCTTTTTCTTCTCCCACAGGCATGCATCTCCTAAACTCTAAGGGACCCCACAAGACTTGCAACAAGGGGAGCAATGAGCAGCGGCAACTCGTCCTGGGATAATCCCTGAACCTGTCTCCAAAGTCTTTTCTCTGACTCTCCAGTGAGCTGACAACAGCCCCACCATGGATCACATCATTCCCATAATGTTTTTATGGAGCCAAAGCAGCCCCACCTAGGCTCTTTCCTGCTACTTCTCCTATCCTAAGCCCTTCCTTGTTTCACTGACCCCAGCTTTAATAAGCATACCCTCAAAAGAAAAAGGGATTATGCAATAAACATGCAAGCTCAGGGGTGCCATATGGCAGGCCTGATAACCTTGGTAACCAAAAATAACCACAAAGGATGGTGTGAACATAAATTCCTAATTGGACAACCTCGGCAGGTAGTCACATTCCAGGCCTATCGCTTCCTTAGCAAATGTCAATCTTTACCTTAGGTGAGCTGTGCCCATTATTTTTATGCATCTAGGATAACATGTCTTTAAAATGTCAGAGTGATTTTCTTTTCCTACCCCTCGAAGGCATGACTGCTGGGACCAGAGCACAAGACCCTACATTGAAGCCTACACTGTCATCTTATTCCCCACATGCTATCTCTGTGTGTTGCAGATGTTAATTATTAACTATCCTATACACACCAATGTAAATATATATATATATATATATATATATATATATATATATATATATATGTATTTCTCCATTTTTCTTTTTATCCAGTCCTAGAGATTCTCCAGCTTTGCTTCCTCCTGGTTCCTTAATATAGAGCCAATGGATTTCAATTAACCCTCCTTACATCTTCTCCTTTGATTCTAACTGCCATTCTCCAGAGCATTTTCCCAATCTGTTGAGATTTTGCTTTCAGGAATGTCCTCAAATTTTGGCTCAAATAAACTCTTATAAAACTTTTCTATAGGTTGGATGTTCTTTCATCAATAAGTTTAACAGTACAAGCCAACAAAAAAGAAAGGGAAGGAAGGAAGACAAAGGGGAAGGAAAGAGGAGGGGAGAAAGGCACCACATGCTTTATTTCACATCTGTACTATTAGGCGATAAATACTACCATTTCCAAATTATCTATGAAGCAATGGCTTTACAGATGGTAACTTGCCAAGGCCACACAGTTGGAGCAGAGCCAAGAGTCCACCCTGTTGGTCACCGAATTCAATCTGGCCCTGTCCTCTCCCTTATCAGAATTTATCATCCAATGTTTTCACGGTCATTTGCCCTAGTAGACCATGAACTCACTGCTTGGAGCAGGAATTCTGACAAATTTGTGACTTAATTAGTGCTTTCCCAGTTCAGTGCATGGCACAGGCTAGGAAAAGATTTGCTAAAGGAAGAAATGAAGAGAGGACGAAGGAAAAGAGGAAGGAAGCAAGGGGTAAAAGAGTGATTTGATGGAGGAGGAGATGGCAAGAGGGGATATCTTAGTGCTGCAATCAAGTGTGTGCAAGCAACATTATGCCCGTGAATCCACACATAGGTCCTGGAGCTGTGTCACCAGCTCTGCAAAGACAGACACTGGCAGACATGGGCTCTAACTGCAAATACAGTGGCAGGATCACATTAATCTTAAACAGTGTCTGGTACACATTATATCTTCTATCTGCGATGAACACACTCTTTTAAGGATATTATCTAGTGGTTGGGTCAGTCTTGTTCTTAGAGGCACGCTATTTTTTAACAGTCACTGAGCCAGACTCATTTCAGGTGCTTAAGGCAATGATTTCTAATTGCTTTGCAATTCTGACTGTCTATCAGTACTTGGCCTTGGGATAGAGGGCCCCCATCTTTATCAGGGCTGTATGGCAAGCATTTCATAGTTATTGCTTTTGCTGATTATCAAAGTCAGCTTGTTGTGAGATTTCAAATGATGCTGCAATGTATAACTTATAAGAGGAAGTTCCTCTGTCCCTCTCTCCCTCCCAGCCTCCATTCCACCCTTCTCTTGGAGATAACCCAAAGAACCACTGTCAGGTACACTAATAAATGCATACCACTTCACGCAGATGGGGTACTACACTATATACAGTCCTATAGCCAGTTTTTCTCACTGAATGGATTTTGGACACCTTCCCCATGGCACTGCAAAAATCTTTTGCATTCTTTTTAGTATTGCATCGTACTCCACTGTGCACCATTATTTATTTAGCCAATCTCCTACCAGTATATGTTAGATCTAGTTCCATTTTTTCCTATTAAAAACAATTCTGCAATAAAGATCTCTCTAAAGATGTAGATTACACAGAGGTAGATATGTATAAGACTGTGTGTGTATGTATTTCTTCATATAGATGTATATAATATAAATATATATCTTTGAATCTTAAGCAAATATTCTGTAGTATAAGTTTCTGGTGTGGGATTTCTGGGTCAACAGACATGCGTATATAATTTTAATAGATATGACAAACTGCCCCTGAAAAAAAATGAATTAATGTATACTCCCACCATATATTACACAGGATGAAAAGAACACTTTGGGAGTGTGAGCCAAACAAAAATTTCTTTCCTATGAGCTTTGGTTTTCCTTGTTTTAAGATTAGAACACCTCTAAGCTTCCAAATCTATGTGGGGAGAAAGTATTCGAAAACCAACTTGGAAATTACTCCTTTGAGATCAGAACTAGATCCGTAGTGTTTTGGAAGAATTGGTGAATCCCAAGGCTGCTTCCCATGGTCTCCATGGTGAGAGGGAGTAGAAAATATTTCCATTTCCCCACCCCACACACAGCCTTACTAACATGGGCTCATCGAATCCTGAGGCCCCAACTCAGACACCACAGCGCCAGAAGGTCATGTCAGGAACAGAGCAGTCCCAGATATCCCGAGTTGAGTGACGGTTATATCTCTATCATCCAAAATCCCTAGTGTTGTTATATCATAGACTTTAGCATTTGGCTATCATATTTCTATGTCAACTGGCCAAGGAGAATATAACTTCCTAGAGAGAAAGAACATGGTACACGTTGCACATCATTTGGCCATCAGTAAAATCTAAAAGTCAGGTTTCAGCTTGCTGGGCATGAGCACAAATTACCTGGCCCTGCTGTTCCTTCCACATAAACCATCTCACTTATCGGCCTCTTGCTCCTCCCCAGCACCTCCAGCCTTTTCCCAAGCTCATTTTTCATTCTGATGCTGAGGGTGAAGAAAGGGTTCATCCACATAGGTAATAAATGAACCCCTGACTTTGGAAGAGGGGTAATTAGTGCACATTATCACTCGGGCTAATGAGATCAGAGTGGTGCTGTCTGTGCCCAACATGTCTAATCAGAAATTTAAATGAAGAAGTCCCACCCTCGGTGATTAAGGAGATATTCACTGAGACACTGCACTCCTAATGCATTTGTATTTCCACTCGCCAACTCAATATCAAATGTCTTATGACAATGAAAATATGCTTGGTTTAAAAGGAACAGATGCCCAAATCTTCTTGTGCTCATTTAGAGAGACAACTTGATTTCTCTTTATCTGGGGTGTTATCCGTCAGGATTACACACAGAAACAAAGACACATGAGTCAGTCTACCTAGATTTTGGTTGGCATTGGTGTTTACGAGCTATATAAACAGAGCTTGAACAAAAATCCCACCACCACAGGGAAAAAGAAGGGGTTAGACTTGGTAGATGGTGGAAATGGAGGTGTCTAAATTCCATTTTCGTAAAAACTCCTTATTTTATTTGGACAACCATTCTGCCAGGAAATAATCTAACAAAATTTTCATGAATTCTTTTTTTTAATATATTTTATTGATATTTCACAGAGAGGAAGGGAGAGGGACAGAGAGCCAGAAACATCGATGAGAGAGAAACATCGATCAGCTGCCTCCTGCACACCCCCCACTGAGGATGTGCCCGCAACCAAGGTACATGCCCTTGACCGGAATCGAACCCGGGACCTTTCAGTCCACAGGCCAACACTCTATCCACTGAGCCAAACCGGTTTCGGCTCATGAATTCTTGCTCTATGTCTGACCATCTTCTAGACACTGTTGCCTGGAGATGGTCTGACAAAAAGAAATCAATTTTTGTACTCAGATCTGGATTTAAATCTGTCTCAGCCACCTACAAAAAGACCTTACAGAAGACACAAAGACACTAAGCCTCAATTTCATCTCTTAGAAACTAGATTGCATTAAAATGAAGAACCCTCCATCAAGAGACTGGAAAGATATGTTACAAATGAAAAGAAGCTATTTGCAATAATTGTAACAACAATAAAAATCTGGTGTACAAAAAATACAAACCTTCTGAAAACAAATAAGAGAAAGGATGAACAACAAAACAGAAAAATGAACAAAAGGTTCAGACATACACTTTACAAAGAGAAAATCCAAACGCTTAATAAATATATAAAAAGATATTCAATCTCACTAGCTATCAGAGAAATGCAAACCACTGAAATGCAAATCAAATGAAATCCTGAGATGCCATTTCATACACACACCAGAATTGTGTTGTGGGGGGGCGGGGGGGGGGAGAGAAGTCTACTAATATCGAGTGGTAACAGGAATGTGAAGTAATGGAATATTTATATACTGCTAGGGAAAGTGACTTTTGTACAGTTACTTTGAGAAACTATTTGGCATTATGTAATAAATTTGAAAATGGGCATACCCCATGACCCAGCAATTTCCAAGTTTCTACTTCAGGTACTTGCTCTTAAGAAGCTCTTTCACATGTACACCAGCATTCAATATATATTTATAGCAGCATTGCTTATAGTAATTTAAAAAATCTGGGTCTGGTTGGTATGGTTCAGTGGTTGAGCATCAACCTATGAGCCAGGAGGTCAGGGTTCAATTCCTGGTCAGGGCACATGCCCTGGTTGTGGGCTCGATCCCCACTAGGGGGCGTGCAGGAGGCAGCTGATCAATGATTCTCTCTCATCATTGACGTTTCTATCTTTTTCTCCCTCTCCCTTCCTCTCTGAAATCAATAAAAAAAAAATTTTAAAAAAATAATTGGAAATAACCTAACTGTCTATCAACTGTTGAGTGGGTAATTTGTGACACAGTCATATTGTGGAGTACTATATCATAGGAAAAATTAATTAAAGTTACAAGATACAACAGGAATGAGCCTCAGGAGCATAATATTGAACAACAAAAGCAAACTGCAAAATAATTTACATAGCATGATTCCATTTATATCACTTTGAAACGTGCAAAATTAAATACTATGTCAAACTCAAGAGTCTGACTTCAGAGCCCATCACTCAAACACAAGCCTTAATCTTCTGTGCACAGTGGGGCAAGTAGGAGTAGAACAAAGAAATATAAAAGAGGCCACTGGTGAGGATTCCTCCTCGAATCCCCTGGACCTCACGAGGCAAGTGCCTTACAGTGGTGTCTGTGGAGTGAAGTAAAGTGGACAAAGAGACTGAGGGAACAGATACAAATCATGCCTGGCAGGTTAGCTTCACGGGGGTGTTGCTGATTCTGTTATGAGAAGATTTCTTAATTCTTGGAGCCCATTAGCCAGAGCTGAAGCCAGGCCAGCCTAACGACAGCAGGGTGCCTTCAAAGGGCAGGCGCCTAGAAGGTGTTAGCTTGTGGTCTCTCTGTAAGTCCCAAGGTAACATGGAGCTGCAGGGAAGACTCCCACCCACACCTCGGCATGACAGTGTGTGTGTGTGTATACACATACATATCACATCTTTGCTTTGTCCAGGGAAGGAGAATGACATGAAGCACCTGCTGTGGTCTGGACACAACACACAGGGTCACATCGAATCTGTGCTGCAGTTTGTGTAGCAGTTGAGATCATTCCCATTTACCAATGAGAACATCAATGCCCAGAGAAGTTAAGTTACTTGCTTATGGCCACACAACTAGACTGGCATTCACACCTAAACCTTCCAGCACCAAAGCCCCATAATCATCCTATTAGGTATCAAAACCATAACCTCCCAGCCTAAAGCTGAAGGCCGTGTTAGACAACAAGGATGGGTAAGAGAGTAAGTACAGAGAGAATACAGGAGAGTATAAAGTGTCAGAAGTCACATCTACTATTGAAAAAAAATGGCTCCTGGCTACTGGAAAACCAGCATCTCAAAAACACACTAATTGGACGAGAACAAACACTAATTGGAAGATTTTGTTATGGGAAAGGATTTATGAGAGGAGATGAGTGAAAACCCAAAGCTGAGAAGAAGAAAAATGTAATAATAATTACAGGCCTCAGAAAACTCTCTTCCTAACCCTTGTTGAGACCAGAAGTCGTTAATCTCTCTATTTAAATCAGGTCACCATACCATCGGCCACTGGGCTTTCTGCCCAAATCCCTCAAAGTAAATCCAGACACCTCAGCCCACTCCCACCCCTTCACCCTGGAGACAGGAATACATTAGCTATCAGAGACTGTTTCTCTCTCCCCGCTCACCCGATTAATGATAATCTATTGGGGATGAACAACATTCAGGCTGATGCCAGTAGAATGCTAAGGGAATTCTAATTAATTTCTCAGAAACCAACACTCCTCTGACGGGTTCCTCTGCAGAAAGCCCCTGCATTTATCTGAGCCAAACAAAGCCATAGTGAGACCCGAAGCCTTTAGAAAAGGCAGCCTTTGACTTAGACTGGCCATTGCAATGAACTAGGGGTCCGCCTGGAGTAGGAAGATGGATGGAAGTCTCCCTGTCTACTTTCTACCCCACCACCAAAGCCTACCCAACACCACTCCATGACCAACCAGTCTCTCCACAGCCTTTATCCCAAATACTGCTCATTGCTATCATTCATGAAGCATGCACGCTGTGCCAGGCACTGTGGTGTAGGGGTTAGGAGCACTACTTTTGGAGTGAAACTGCCTTCATTGGAAAGGTGGCTCTGCCTTTACCAACCATGTGATCATTGTTTTAAAATAATTTTATTTTTCAACTAGAGGCCCGGTGCACGAAATTCATGCATGGGGGGGTGGCGGGGATGATGTCCCTCAGGCCAGCCTGCACCCTCTCCAATGTGGGACCCCTCAAGGGATGTCCCAGTAGGATCGGGCCTAAATGGGCAGTTGGCTATCCCTCTCACAATCCAGGACTGCTGGCTCCCACTGTGCACCTGCCTGCCTTCCTGATTGCCCCTAACCGCTTCTGCCTGCCAGCCTGATCACCCCCTAACCACTCACCTGCCAGCCTGATTGATGCCTAACTGCCCTCCCCTGCAGGCTTGATTGCCCCCAACTGCCCTCCCTTGCAGGCCTGGTTCCTCCCAACTGCCCTCCCCTGCTGGCCATCTTGTGGTGGCCATCTTGTGTCCATATGGGGGCAACCATCTTTGACCACATGGGGGCAGCCATCTTGTGTGTTGGAGTGACAGTCAATTTGCATATTACTCTTTTATTAGCTAGGATATGCATCCATATGTTCACTGCAGCATTATTTGCAATAGCCAAGATATGGAAGCACCTAAGTGCCCATCAATAGACAAATGAATAAAGAAGATGTGATATGTATGTGTATACACACACACACACAATGGAATATTACTCGATCATAAAAAAATGACATCTTGCCATTTGCGACAACATGAATGGACCTAGAGGGTATTGTGCTGAGTGAAATGAGCCAGACAGAAAAAGACAAATGCCATATGATTTCACGTATATGCAGAACCAACCATGTGATCTTGAACAAGTTGTTCAATCCTTCCAAATCTCGGTTTCCTTATGTAGAAAATGGTTACATTAAATCTATACACAGAAAGATTATAGGATTAAACCCCTAAGGCAAATAGATGATGCAAAGAAAGCTCAATATATATTAACGATTTTGATTATTATCATTCCAGTTACTTAGTTTAAGCTGGCAAAGTGGGTACTATTCATCCTGCTTCACACCTGAAGAAACCAAGACTCAAAGGGGTAAAGCCATTTATTTACTCAAGGACATAGCTCATTCTTAGCGGGCCCAGGTCTCCCATCTTCTTCAAGATGGTGTCCAGACTAGGATGTCTCTTCTCTGAATTTGTCCCTAGTGTGTCTCTCAGATTTGCCTGCAAGTCATCTTTCTGAAACAAAGGAAGGGAACCCTCATTTCAAGACTCTCTCATGACACCCCCCAGAGGGAAGGAAGCCTCTCTCTAGAGGCTCTGCCACTGATTCAGAATCCAATAGAATAGGCATCCTCCCGCGAGACTGGAGAAACAAGCCTGGGTGCTGCAGCATCACCTGCAATCTGGTCACTGCCTGGCAGCTCTTGCTCACCCCAGCCACCAACACCCACCCTAGCATTGGCTCAGATAATCAGAGGCACCGTGCTGGGACAGCTCAAGGAAGCAGGCTTTCTCAGCACAGCCCTGACCCCAGTTTCAGAGGGTGTGGTAAAACCCAGAGATTATGAAAAATCTGATTCAGAGAATGTAGGTTCTTTGAGAAAAAATAATTAAAAGTCTGAAAGATTGCTATATTATTCTACAGATAATTTCTATGTAAGCCCCGTTTTCCATTGGGATATTTACCCTGGGGATAGTTTGGGGTAATAGGGAGGCAGCCTAGTGCTTCCTAAATGGTCAGATACAATATTCATACATTGGTTGTCATTCTTGTAGGAAGTAACTATGGCAATCCTGATTGCACAACTTTGGAAGGAAATCATTATCTACTTAATGTCAACCTCAAAGGCCCAGAATGGCCCCCAAAAGATCCCATTTTCCTTTAGTAATATTTATGTTTAGAGAGTATACATTATGCTAAGTGTTTCAAACACCCCTCTAGTTGCCAATATTTGTAAACTCCTTTTTCACATGCAGGAGAAGGGTAGGCTCTTTCATGTCTCTCCAGTGGCCTTTCTTAATAGTAAGAGGCAGGAGCATGATATCATAAAGCTTATATGGGAGGAAGCTAAGCGAATCATGACCAGTACAGGGGAAGAATTCCATCCTCTGCACATCATTTCTTCAGTCCATCTTTTTTTTTCTTAGTTGATTTTTAGAGAGAAAAGAAGGAAGAGAGAAAAACATCTATGTGAGAGCAAAACATGGATCTGCTGCACACTCCCTACTGGGAATTGAACCCCCTACTGGGGATCAAGCGCTGACCGGAAATCAAACCAGCAACCTTTTGGTGCATTGGACAGTGCCTAACCAACTGATTGGCCAGGGTTACAGTTCATCTTTTAAGACCCACTTTTCCAGAAAGCCTTCCTTTTTTTTAAAGTTAGTGAAGTTGTTTTAAACATATTTGTATTGATTTCAGGGAGTAAGGGAGAGGGAGAGAGAAATAGAAACATCAGTGATAAGAGAGAACCACTGATTGGTTGCCTCCTTCACTCCCCCTACATGGGGCCAAGCCCGCAATCCAAGCATGTGCCCTTGACTGGAATCCTTCAGTCTGCAGGCCAACCCTCTATCCACTGAGCCAAACCGGCTAGGGCCAGAAAGCCTTCCTTAATGACTACAGGCATAACTCCAGCCAAAGAAAACCATGAAAATTCTTAGAAACAGTCTCAGTTGGCCCCTTATTCTTTAGTGTCCTATTCTATGATGATAATAATAATTCAGTGCACTATTTTATCATCATTGGATGTCCACAAATACAGTTATTATGTTTTAGAGATCATTGTTCAACTCTTGTATGTATCTCCCCACTTGAAACTGAATGTAAGCTGACTAAGGAAACTCCCTGTTACCTACTATGGCTCATGATACAAACTGCAGTTGAGGGAGTATGGGTCACTTGAAGGTGACACCGTTTGTATTTGTGTCTTGCCAGACTTTATATTTTTATTAGCTTTTATTAGTCCTGGTATTAGTCAATAAATCATGGAGCCACTCTATCTAGGCTGAGACTTCCAGTGGAAAGAGTAAAAAGGTCCTGATTTTCTTCCCCTGATAAGCCAGGAGGCCCTTCTCCTAGGAAGTTGCTTTTGCTTGAGTGTGAGTAAGGCCAATAGGAAGGGCTGTGTCTGGCAGGTGCTGACTTAGGCCTTATGAGAATAGGGTTTAGAGGATTTGTGAGGTTTCTACATTGACTAGCACAGCTGCTCAGGGTATAAAGTTTTCTTGTTCGCTGCTAATACATTTCTCTCTCCAGATTCTGCATCTTGCACAGAACCAACTTTGATTGGTCCAGGGGTGAGCTCATAGTCTGAGTAGAGCCAATGAGAATTCCTCTAGAAGGTGGCTAAATAGGCATTAAGAAGGAGAAGTTCTCCTTCTCTAGGAGTCCTGCATTGGGACCATGTAAGCCTGGATCTTAGAGAAACCATCTTCTGTGGCTATAGGAAGAATCCTCTCTGTGGTGTGACAGAATGACCTCACAAACAGAGAAAAGCAAAGACAAGAGGTGAAGGGGGAAAGACAGCTTCCCTAACATCATTCGAGCCACGGAATCCAGCCATATCCAAATCCACCTTCCACTCCTGGGCTTCAGTTTTTAGAGTAAACTTATTCTCTTTTAACTCATGCCAGTATAATGTGAGTTTCCGTCACTTGCACAGACAGAATCCTGACAAATACAAGAGAAGCTGCAGCAAGAGCAGAAAGTGTATTCCATGAGGGTAAGGACCTTATCTGTCTTGTTACCTAGTGTCCAGCTTGATAATTATTTGATAAATGAATGAAAAAATCTCTAGGAATCCTGAACATCTCAGCAGGAACTGGTCCAGCAAAGAGGCAAGAGGCCCAGTAAGCATTTGTGTAATCACCATTTGTTCTTTGAGGAAGAGTACTATTCCTTCTCTTTAATCTATTCTATGAGATTTTCAAGAAGGCAACTGACAGTTTATTAGTTAAACTAGAGGCCCGGTGCACGAATTCGTGCACCAGTGGGGTCCCTTGGCCTGGCCTGCGGAATCGGGCCGAAATTGGTTCTCCGACATCCCCCGAAGGGTCCTCGATTGTGAGAGGGTGCCGGCCAGGCCAATGGACCCCACCAGTGCATGATTGGGGCCTTGGAGGAATACGGGAGGTTAGCCAGCTGGGGAGGGACTGCGGGAGGCCTCCAGGGCGTGTCCAGCCACTCTCACTCAGTCTTGATTGGCTGGACCCCAGCAGCAAGCTAACCTACCGGTCAGAGCATCTGCCCCCTGGTGGTCAGTGCACATCATAGCGAGAGGTTGAGCAGCCTTAGCATATCATTAGCATATTACACTTTGATTGGTTGAACAGATGGACGGATGACCAGACGTATATTAGGCTTTTATTTATATAGGATACTCCAACTTCCTAACTTGACTCTTTTCCTTGGTGATGTACTCCAATTTTTAACTATGTATTGTGATCAGAATGTTTCTTATGTGTCTGTGGTATTTGTCTCTGAGACCTTCTGAGTTTTTAGTTCATCTACCCACCTTCTTCAGCCCACTGCAGACCCTTACCAAACTGCAAAAAAAGTCTTTGGTAGAATGTTCATTAGATGTTTTTCAATAACTTCCATTCCCCAAAGTAGAATCCTTCAGCAGTGGTAGCTTAGCAACATGACAAAATACCTCCACAAGCAAAAAGAAGCAGGAAACAGTGGGTCTTTGGACATATTTTTTGTTTGTTTGTTTGTTTGTTTTGCTTATCAGTAAGTCTAACAAACAGAGAGTGGCCACTACAGATATGTTCCCTCTGTTGGTGTTGACAGAGATGTTTGTGTACAAACAGGAAGCCAACAGAGCCCATGTGCACAAGTGGAGTCTAGCAAACCTGCAATATTTCTAAATCCCCCGGTAAATTTTTCAGCCCACTACATCCATGTGAAATAGTGGAGACTCAAAAAAAGGAAAATATTTGGAGTAAATTTGTAAGTATGGTCTTTTCCTGTGCCTTGGCAGGGAGGTATGGAACACCAAAGCAAAATGTTCGCGTGTATTCTGGGCGCCAGTGTACCTGGTGGATTGCAGCAGCCCTTGGGATTATGAAACACATGCTGAGAACATCACTCCTGGTTTGTAGGTCTGCATGCAAGGTTACTCAACGGCCTCCCTAATGAGACACTGGATCATTAATGGTAGTGACAGGAAGGACGGCAGAAAGTCAAGGCTACTCCTGACAAGGAGAGTTTGTGAGACAACAGTATGTGGCTTCTGAGTTTCACCGGCATTTGTTTTTAATATATATATATTTTTTTAATTTATTTTAGAGCAAGGAAGGGAGAGGGATAGAGAAATAGAAACATTGGTTGGCTACCTCCTCCTTGCCCCCTACTGGAGATCGAACCCACAACCCGGGCATGTTCCCTGACCGGGATCAAACCATGACCTCCTGGTTCACAGGTGGATGCTCAACCACTGATCCACACTGGCTGGGCTCACCAGCCTTTTTTTTTTTTTTTTTAAATATATTTTATTAATTTTTTACAGAGAGGAAGAGAGAGGAGAGGGATAGAGAGCTAGAAACATCGATGAGAGAGAAACATCAATCAGCTGCCTCCTGCACACCTCCTACTAGGGATGTGCCCGCAACCAAGGTACGTGCCCTTGACCAGAATCGAACCTGGGACCCTTCAGTCCGCAGGCCGTCGCTCTATCCACTGAGCCAAACTGGTTTCGGCTCACCAGCCTTTTTGATGTTGCTTCAAGGTGTCTGTGATTATTAGCCAATGAGATCACAAATGCCATCCAAACATCTGCTCATCAGTAACACTGATAAAACCAAATGTCCCAGTGTGATCTTACTCAGTCCTTATCATTCCACTGTTTTAACCTTTTTAAGTCACCCCTAGCTCCTCCAGGATAGAAGCCACTTTCCTTAGCATGCAGCATAGAGTCGTTGGTGATCTGGTACCTCTACACTCAGCCTCATCTCACACCTACACAGCATCACGCTTTTTTTCTCCAAAACCACAGGCTTCCTCAGCATTTCCACTCATCTCTCAATAGTTCTTGTTCCAATGCCTTAGCTCATTCTTTTCCCTCTGCTTGACCTTCCCAGACCTCCTCAGTGGTCAAAATTATACCCATCTCCTCCAGGAATCCTATCCTAACCCCTCTTCTCTACCCCAAACACACCACAGGCTGAGTAAGGTCCCCTTCTTAGCACTCCCAAATGCCCTATACCTGCTACTCTCATTACATTTATCACAGATCATTATAACATCCTGTTTATTATTAGTCTGTCTATTCCACTAGACTAAGACTTTCTTCTGGGTGAGAAATGTGTCTTAGGCAATTCTGAATCACCAATTCCTGACACAGAAATTGTCATATAGAGACAATCAAAAAATATTGAATAATGAATAAATTAACTTCTAATTCTTCCCTAAGTAACTCATAATTCCCCGTAAGGCACACCCACAAGCATGCACACATCCTTGCATACACACACAGGCACACACACACACACACACACACACACTTTATTACCACCTTTTAAAAGAGAGGAAAGGAGTTATAAAACAATAAAATGTCAATGCTAGAAAGTAAATTATTAATGGCTAACCTTCATTTTATGCATGAATATTTTCTGTATCTAACCCACTAAGTCATGTCCAACTTGTACATCTCCAGTGACGGATGGAAAACTTGCCCCCTCCAGAAGCAGCCTTTTCTAGTCTTGGGATACACTGTTAGCAGGTTCCTGAAATTTGCTTCACTATAACTTCCACCAACTCATTGGTCCTAGCTCTGTTCCCTAGGTCAACTCATTGGTCCTAGATCTGTTCCCTGGGTCTTCCTATATGACAGCCTCCTCTTCTCTTCTCTTCTCTTCTCTTCTCTTCTCTTCTCTTCTCTTCTCTACTCTATTCTTCTCTTCTTCTTTTCCTTCTCTTCCCTTCTTTCTCTTCACTTCTCTAGGGTTAACACTATAAACTCCTTAAAATGATGGCCAAACACTTGCGTCCTGAGTCCCCCTCATAGCCCTGGTCATGCTTCCTGGACATGCTCCAGAGTCAGCCTTTGGGGTCATCTATTCAAAACTTTGGAAATATATATTGGCATAAATTCTAAAATGAGACTCTTAAACTCCAATTAAAATCACCTGGGGAATTTGTTTTAAATGCTTCTTGGGGGACCTTAGCTACAGAGAGTCTGAGTCCATGAGTATGCATAGGGCCCAGGAATCTTTATTTTAATAAGCTGTTCAATGAATCGTCTATGGGAGGTCCACAGAACACTCTTCAAGAAACAGTCTCTTGCCCGGGTAGCTATTAGTTAGAAGATCATCCCGATATGCCAAAATTGAGGTTTTATACCCCAGTCAGAGCACATACAAGAATCAACCAATGAATAATACATAAATAAGAATAACAACAAATCAGTGTTTCTCTCTCTCTCTCTCTCTCTCTCTCTCTCTCTCTCTCTCTCTCTCTTTCATCAATAAATAAATTTTTTAAAAAAAGAAACACTCGGGAAAAACCAAGATGGAGGCATAGGTAAACACCTAAACTGCTGCCTCGCACAACAATTTCAAAACTACAACTAAAAGACAAAACGGACATCATCCAGAACCACAGGAAGGCTGGCTGAGTGGAAATTCTACAACTAGAAGGAAAGAGAAAAGCACACTGAGACTCAGAGGAGCTGCAGGAGGCATAGGTACTGAGACACGCGTGTGGAGAGGACTGGCAACTAAGTGCGCAGCTGGCTTTCTCAAGCAGGAGAGAGACAAAAGCTCCTGACTGCGCTGAACTCCAATTCCAGGCAAGACTCTGGGGACCTAGACTCATACAGGGTGAAACTGGACTGTCAGGAAAGAGAAAAGCACACTGAGACTCAGAGGAACTGCGGAAGGCAGAGGTACCGAGGCGCATGCATGGAGAGGGCAGGCAACTGAGTATGCGGCTGGCTTTCTCAAGCAGGAGGGAGACAAAAGCTCCTGACCGCACTGAACTCCAGTTCAGGGAGAGACTCTGGGGACCCAGACTCATTCAGGGAGAAACTGGACTGTCTGGCTGCGGGTGGAACTCGAAGGCGGCTTTCTCTCAAAGGTGCTTGCAGTGATTACCACGGGACACTGAGACACAGGGGCCTATTAGAGCAGGGCTGACGGGAAACCAATGCTGTCTGCTCCGCCCTGAGACTCCGCCCCATCCAAGCTGAGCACAGAGGCTTTTGCAAGTCTTGTCTCATAAGGGTGTCTCCAGCACAGAAGTTCTCCCAGCATAGACACAGTTGATCCTCACAGCCAATTTGCCTGGAGGTCAATTCCTTCCAGTGATAACAACAACAATCAAGGCTTAACTACAACAAGACTGTGCACACAGCCCACAAAGGGGTGCACCAAGAGTGTCCACCTCAGGTAACTGGGGAGGCTGAGCCACTGGGCCCTATAGGACACCTAGCACATAAAGCCACTCTATCAACTCAGGGAAGCAGCCAAAATGCGGAGACAAAGAAACAGGTCACAAATGAAAGAAATGGAGGAAAGCAACGACTGGATATAGAGTTCAAAACCATGGTTATAAGGTTTTTCAAGAATTTTCTAGAAAAGGCCAATAAATTTAGCGAGACCCTCGAGGATATGAAAAAGGACCAACTAGAAATTAAGCATACACTGACTGAAATAAAAAATAATATACAGAGATCTAACAGTAGATGAGAGGATCGCAAGAATCAAGTCAAAGATTTGAAATACAAAGAAGCAAAAAACACTCAACCAGAAAAGCAAAAAGAAAAAAGAATCCAAAAATATGAAGATAGTGTAAGGAGCCTCTGGGACAACTTCAAGCATACCAACATCCGAATTATGGGGGTGCCAGAAGAAGAGAGAGAGCAAGATACTGAAAACCTATTTGAAGACATAATGACAGAAAACTTCCCCCACCTGGTGAAAGAAATGGACTTACAAGTCCAGGAAGCACAGAGAACTCCAAACAAAAGGAATCCAAAGAGGACCACACCAAGACACATCATAATTAAAATGCCAAGAGCAAAAGACAAAGAGAATATTAAAAGCAGCAAGAGAAAAATAGTTAGTTACCTACAAGGGAGCACCCATACGATTGTCAGCTGATTTCTCAACAGAAACTATGCAGACCAGACGGGAGTGGCAAGAAATATTCAAAGTGATGAATAGCAAGAACCTACAACCAAGATTACTCTACCCAGCAAAGCTATCATTCAGAATTGAAGGGCAGATAAAGAGCTTCACAGATAAGAAAAAACTAAAGGAGTTCATCACCACCAAACCAGTATTATATGAAATGCTGAAAGGTATTCTTTAAGAAGAGGAAGAAGAAGAAAAAGGTAAAGATAAAAATTATGAACAACAAATACATATCTATCAACAAGTGAATCTAAAAATCAAGTGAATAAAAAATCTGATGAACAGAATAAACTGGTGAATATAATAGAATCTGGGGCATAGAAAGGGAGTGGACTGACAATTCTCGGGGGGAAAGGGGTGTGTGGGTGCGGGAAGAGACTGGACAAAAATCGTACACCTATGGATGAGGACAGTGGGGAGGAGGGTAAGGGCAGAGGGTGGGGTGGGAACCGGTTGGAGGGGAGCTATGGGGGGAAAAAAGAGGAACAATTATAATAATCTGAACAATAAAGATTTATTAAATAAAAAAATAAATAAAATAAAATAAAAAAGAAACACTCATCTAAGGCACTACCTATCTCGGTTTCCTCATCTACAAATGGGGGTGAAATCTGTCTTCCTCTTGGATCACAAGATAAGTTGAGATCTAACTCATAAAATTATTACAAATACCACCTAAATATTGAATGCACATTGATAATGATAGAATGGAAAGGGAGCATTCACTAAAACCTTCACATTTGAGCAAAGGAAATGCTGGTAGATGGTGTGCCTTCATCAGAAACTGAGAAGGGTTGGTCAAGGGGGTGAGAGAACAGACCTCATGCTCTTCATACTTCCAAATGGTAGTCTTTTAAGCAGCACAAAGATAAGTGATCTGTTCTCTGTATTTTCTAGATGTGTCATGGGAAGCCTTTTCCATTCCATAAATACTTATATTAGTAAATCAAATAAGCTGGAGAAGCACTTTGGCAAGATGCCAGGAGAAAAATCATGCCAGCGTTCTTTTGCTTCATTAATGTTATTAGTAAATTATTAATTGCCACTATTGATGAATTCTACAGAAAGAGAATCTTTCTATCTGAGCTATAGAAAATGAGCTACAGAGACTAAGGCAGCATAGAGACATTTCTAGGGATTGAGGGAGGGGGGCAGACTTGAAGGATGCTAGAAGCTCAGACTCTAGACCCAGAGAGTATTGAGTTTGAATCCTGGCCTTTCCACTGACTAATTTATTACCTGGAATAAGTGACTTAACCATTCAGACCTACCATTTTCTCATCTGCAAGATGGGATGTCTAATGGTTCCAATATTGTGACGTTGTTATAAAAATTAAATATCACAATGCAAGGTCCCAACTCATTAGGTATTACTTATTTCTACATCTGTGTACAAATGTGCTTATTTAATCATTTATCATTTCTTCCACATCCAGGCTGCACAAATTTAGCAGTCAAACTACTGCCTCTGTTTCATAGATGAAGACCCTAAGGCAAAGGTTTGGTAAATCACCATGGAAACCAAATTCAGGTCAGTCAGCTATGGAACCAAAGCTCCATTTCCCACTAGTCTCCCTCCCAGAATGTTGCCCTGGTACAAACACACCCAGAGGAGCCTCTCAGAGAAAACTGGCCTGATGCCCTCCCCAGGGGCACTAGAGCAATGTAAGAAAAGCTACAGATCTAGATTCCATTCTCTTCTATTATTCCTTCATTTTTCCATTTCACAGATATTTAGGGAGCCCCTTTCCTGTGCTAGGCATTGGGCTAGTACCTGGGGATACCAATGAGTGAAGCAAACATGATGTTTCTTGTTCTCACTCTATCTCTGCTCAATGTCACCTCTCTGAAGAAGTTTTCCTGACTGACCACCCTAGCCAACAGAGCAGCCTGCATCCCTGTCATACCCTCTCCCTTTACCCGTTTCATTTTTCTCCATTCTCTCACATACACATTTATTTATTTTCTTCCCCCATCTCCACCATAATGTAAGCTCAATGAAGGCAGAGACCTTCTCTGGTTTGCTCACTTTTATACCCCCAACTCCAAGAATGGTGCCTGGCCCACCGGGCATGCTCAACAAATATTTGTTGACTGAATAAACAGAGGGGGAAATCTTGAGGCTGAGGCTGACAGGGAGAGGAAATGAGTGATTTTGACTTGCAGAGTACTAGGAAGGAAATATACTAGGGTTGGCTAGAGAATAATGGGCAGGGGCCACATGGTGGATAGACAGAGGGTGACAAAGACGTGCCCTGAAGAGGTGATGATTAATCCAGGGGCTGCCCATGCACAGACAGGGAGTGAACTCTGCCCTTTGCTCCATGTGGCCTTAGGCCTGTCACTGCCCTTTCCAAGCTGCAGCTGAATCAGGATTCCACAATCAGAAGCAATTCTCACCTGCATGACCCCTCCGAGGACTTGGCAGGCTGAAGACGCTGAAGGCCAGAATAGCATTAGGACCCAGCCTGGAACGTGATACTTAACTAAAACGCCTTCATCAAATCCACACACGCACTACTGAAATTACAACAGAAAGAGCTTTTAAGCAGGGGCTTGCAGCTCAGGGAGCCACACGGCTCTGCAATATTTTGGTTATGCTCTAATTAGTTGTTAGCTTATGGTGCAGGTGTCAGATAATCTGCACTTACCAGAAAGACATCTGCAAGCAGCAACCAGCATAAAGGGATACTGGGAAGCCAGGGCTCCCTCCCCTTGGAAAAAATCCACCTTCCCCTGAACCGAATGCAGGTGGCACACGGAGGCAGCATTCAAGGGGCTGTGGCATGTTAGGGACTCGGGTGGGAGCTTGAGATTTGATGATGAGCTGCCCAAGTGAGGTGTGTTTCCAAAGCAGTAGTAGGTAGAGCAGGGCTGGGAGGGGCTGCCTGAAGGCTCACTGTAGGTGTACTTAGAGGGGATGTGTTTTTTATGTCTCCCATTTTATTAAAAACTAGGCAATATAAAACCATCACTACATCCTCGTACTAGAAAGGAAAAGCAGGCAAAGGGGGCAGAGTTAACCACACAGGTGAAATGACACCCGGACCCCCACCTCCTTTCCTCTCTGCCTACCTGAAAGCACCATTCTTGTATGGGAACCACAACACCCAGACTGAGAGTACCCACACCTACAGATTAAAGCCACCGCACTCCAAGTCTGAGAGCAAGAATTTTGTCCCCATTTTGGCACACGGTGGCCAAGTGGCCCAGGCCCATCCCTTCAGCCCTGCACCTTAAAACCCACAGCACCGGGCTGTCATCACTCTCCCTGGAATTCACTTTTTACATTAGCTTTGAAAGAGATTTGATGCTGAATGAATGGAATCAAGAACATGCAAGTTTTCATGAAAATAAAAGTTAGAAAGGAAAGAAAATATGATCCTCTGCTGGGGTGAGCTGGCCTGGGAATATGGAGGTCTCACTGGCCCACCCTGAGCAGCCATAGGCAGAACACCCAAAACCTGGAGGTGACGGGCTCGGAGAGGGAGGCACAGATCCGAAAAATATCACTTTCTGCACAGTTTTGCCAAGAGTGTGTGCTGTTCTCCACACCCTCTTTGGGTGCCAGTCTTTCCACCTGCAAAATGGGCCTAACACCACCCACCTCTTACATTTGCATAAAGATCAAGTAACGTAACATTTGTCAAGCACAAATGCTCAGTACATAGTAGGCATTCAGTAAATGAGAGCCACCTTCTCTTTCCTTATGGAAGGAGTAGCTAGTTTAAAAAGCAATACTAACGGGAGTAAGATTATGACAGAGGAAGCATGCAGAAAGGAACCTGAGCCTTGCATAATGAAGACTCACGCCATATATTCAGCCTCAGAGTTGCAGGACAACTTCGTTAAAATGATTTCTCTGGAGAAAGTGGCAGCTCAGAGATGGGTGGGTGAGGCCTCCCCCACACTGAGTCAAGGATCTGTGGGCCTAAGCATCTCAGGTTTGCCTGAGGTAGACAAATGTTCCCACCTTATCAGTGGATTTCTTTTCTAATTAAAATACATGAAATCCTGTAAGCTCCCGGTGCCCAGAGGAAGGGGAGGCGGGGAATGAGAGGAGGAAAACAGTGAGCTACCAAGAAAATCCAACAACAAAAAATTATCGCCTAAAAATGTAAGAAAAGGTCGTGATTGACCTGGAGTGAGCTCTCTGGAGACCGGGAGACATCAAATTAGGAGGGAAGAAAAAAGGCAAGAACGAATGGCCTGGAGGACCTTCCCCAAGGAGATGGGAGCTCACTGTTTGGGGCTGGTGGTACCCAATTTCTTTCTGCCTCCGCTGGCACTTTCCAAGTGATGACATGGGAGGGGGCCAAGAAGAAGTGTCCATTAAAGGACTTAAAATAGTAACAGCTGACCTTCACTGTGTACTGCCTTCATGCCAGCACTCTGCAGTCATCATCTCGCTAAAACAACTCTTAATTTAGACCATTATTATCCTCATTTCACAGATGAGGAACCTGAGGCACCAAAGAGGTAACTTTCTCAGGCCTCTTAGCTAATAGTGATGAAGATGAGATTCAAACCCTGGAAGATCCATCGTAATCATTAATATTTACTGGGCACTTACTAAATGCCAGACACTGTGCTCAACCCTTTACTCCGTCATTTCTTGTAATCCCCAAGACAACCCGAGGAGGTGGCTATTGTCATGATATCCATTTTACAGATGAGTAAACTGAGGTTCAGAAACATTAGGTGACTTGCTTGAGGTCATACAGCCAGTAAGTGGTGGAAAACAGGATCCAAACTCAGAATCCAAATCCATCTTGCCAAAGGCTATTGCATGGGTATATTCCAGGGTCTCAACACTGGAATATCACGTTCTCTGGAACAGGCCCTAGAACCTTCATTTCTGACAAGCTCCCAGGGGATGCACATTTTGCTGGTCTGGTATTACACTTTGAGAACCGCTGATCCAGGGAGAGTGGCCTGAAGAATGAATGGGGGGCGGGTAGAAGGTGGAATGCTGTGGGACACACCCTCTCAAGGTCACTTTAGGAGGCAGATGGAGGCTCTGACCACTACCTTCTGTACAGGTGAAGCTCTCTGTGACCCAGGCCCTGACCTCTGACTGACCTTCCATCCTCATCCTATTAGGTCCCAGGCTGGATGTCATAAGTTCTAGGAATCTTCTCCCCAAGCTCCTCCTGAACTTGGAGTTGGGTGTGCTCTGGGAGATATATGTCCCCTCCAGAACCTCACTGCATTAGAAAGGCTCATGCCACATGTATCTCCCCCACCATGGGATGGAAGGCCTGAAATTAAGGTTCTATATCATGTGCTGCCTTGACATCTGAAACAGGGAGGGCTTCAAGTGACCTAACCACAAGCTCCCCTGACACAAGTAAGGTCCCCTGTACCAAGGGGACCAGACACAGTTCCTGCTCATCCCTGGTGGTGGGTCAGGTCCTTGTCAGCCCCCGGAATAACTGCAACCCCACATGGCCCCGCATGGTGTACAGTGTCCTCCTCCCCCTGCTGTGAGTACAGGTGACTAATGTGCTGCTGCGGGTCCCATCTGTGCAGTGTCAGGTAGCGTGTGCTCAGCCGCCGTCCTCATAACCCTAGGGTGGGAATCCTTCCCTCCCCAACAGGGAGAAGAGCAGGGCATGAAAACACCCCAGATGACTAGCTCTGTGACAAGAGACATCTGTCCCCTTTCCTGTCCTCCCCACAGCGTGCCAGGGCACAGGCCTCCTAAGAACAGTTAAAGACACATGGGCTTAAACTGTTTCCAGACCTCACAACAGCCCTCTGAAGCTTTCATTCTTTTTGACAAATGGAGAAACTGAGGCTTGAGAGTTGGCATGAGGGACAATGTCCATGGAGAACATGGAGCTGGCCTTGCTGGGTGAGCGGTGCCCTGGTCTCTGGACCATCTTGCCAGACCTACTACCCCCAGCTCAGGGGCTCAGCAGCGGCAGGGAGTTGCATGATAAATGTTGTTGTCAATGAATAGAGAAGGAGAGGGAAGAAAAGGAACACAGCGTATCAGAATGCAAACCCCGCGGTTAAGTCTTCCTTCATCAATTCTATTGTAGTGTGTGTATGTGTTTGTGTGTGCACAATGAGTAGTGTTGTAAAATAAAACAACCGCCATGGGTCTCTGCGGAAGGTCTGAAAGCCACTGTGTCAAGTGACTTGCCCGAGGTCGCACAGTTTGGGATTTGTGGAGTCAGGGTTCAAATCCGCATAGTCTGTCTCCAGAGCCCCACTCTCAACCTCTAACCCAGAGCTGTCCAATAGAAATATGAAATAACCACATATGTACTTGAATGTTGTCTAGTGGCCACACTTAAAAAGTAAAAAGGCCACATTTGAAAATTAATTTTTCAAAGTATTTGATGTACCTCATACATCAAAAAATATTATCATTTCAACATGTGAATATTAATGTTAACATTAAATCCATACAAATTGATTTTTTTGTTTTACTTTTTCTGTTCGAAGTCCAGGAAATCTGGTGTGTATCTTACATTCCCAGCACATCCATGTTCAGACTAGCCCCGCTTCAAGTGCTCAGTAGCAGCTAATGGGTATTACATTGGACAGAACAGCCTCAACTGTACCACCTACAATGTCCCTTTAGATTCTGAATCATCCTCAGATTTCACAACATAGGAAAGTTTCCTGTCATATTCCATCCATCCCATTTATCTTCCAGGGTCCTCCTTCACGCAATGTCCATGGCATCTACACCCAAGCCCAGGGCCTGTGGCTGTTTATTCTCACCTTGCCTCCTTGTAGATTTCATACCCCTGCTGGGCCTTCTGGGAGAACAGCCCATGGGGAAGACCAGGCAGCCCAGACGAGCTGGAGCAGGGCCAGGACAACGTCTGACCAGTAGGAACCCGTGCGGGGTAATGGCCCAAATGCACTGTTTGCAAAGCCACAGGCTCGCTGGCCGCTGAACACCCACTTTCAGAAATATAGCCTCCTGTTCAGCTTTGCAGGGACACACTGGTTCCTTCCCACTCAGCCAGACAGAAATCAGTTGACCCTTTTCCATGTCTTTTCCAAAACAAGCACACTGTGGAACTGCAAAAAGACTGGCGTCTAGAGAATCCATGGGAGAAGAGGCGACTTCAGAGCCACCCATTAGATAATCTGATAAATATCACACATAAATGTGCTATAACCACGTTTGGTAGGCTCAGAGCGCCAGGTAGCCATCACCTAGGCGTGCTCACCGCTCCTGCAAGGTGAGAGAGGTTTTGGTGCAGACACAGGGGAAGGCGAGGCTCGTGCCCAGCAGCAGCCAGGGACGGGAAGCCAGGGCCAGAGAGGCACCTGCTTCCAGCTCTTTGCAGTATCTCCTGGGGCCTGCTGCTGTCTACTGAGGAAAAGTGCTTTTCAGCCCATCCACCTGGTTTGCAAAGCACTGGGAGTGCTGAATGGAGAAGACTTGCTGGGGGAATGGGGGAACAGGAAAAGGAAGCAGGGGCTGGGAGAAAACCATCAGGTACTTTTGCCTGGATGAGTGGCATCACTCCTTTGGTGGAGAAATGAAACCGTAAGCCCATGGGTGTTTGTCCCTGGCAGTGGAAGGAATCAAGAGTTCTTCCATCATTCACTGGCTCCCTATTCATCAAGCACCTACTGTGTGCCAGGTACCCCAACTGGGTCCTGGGCTGCCTCCCCTCCTTATATCCAGGAGCTTGCACACCAGCCAACAATACGCTCCAGAAAATGCAATGCTGCAGGGGCAGGCATTGAGGTATAAACAAAGTACCATGGAGGCCTGGAGAAAAGAATAATTAATGCGCCTGGGTAGGGATGGACAACTGGTATGCACAGGATGCTATAGCTCTTAACAACTCACAAGAGCTTCTCATGAGCAATCTAGTCAAGTCTCCTCATATTTATTAGGCCCAGTAGGATACACCTTGCATCACTCAGGAAACAGACCCACGCACCAAAGTACTCCTTCATACAATGGGCATAAAGCTACCTACCTCACAAGGCACAGAGAAGGCATTAGATAAGTGACAGGCAAGCGTAATCACTGCATAACAGAGATGCCAGGCATACCTGCTCTGTCCTCGTGCTCCTGTTAGAGGAGCTGCCCCACCCCCACATCACAGGATCTGTCTCATGTCCTCTATCCAGAAGACGGCTGCCTCATGACCACACCTGGCAGAGTCCCTGTGCTAGGGACTCTGTGGGCTACCTGGATTAAAAGGTTATGTAGAGCCACCTAGACAGGTATTTCTCCAACATTCATGGAAAAGCAAAAGTCAACAGTCCACTCACAATAGCCAAAACGTGGGGACCACCCAAAAGTCCCTCAGCTGATCAATAGATAAACAAAAATGTGGTATATGTATACAACAGATTAGTAGTCATCCATGAAAAGGAATGAAGTACAACATGGATGAATCATTATGCCAAGTGAAGTAAGCCAGACACGAAAGGCCACATACTATATGATTCCATTTATACAAAACTAGAGGCCCAGTGCACGAATTCATGTATGGGTGGGGTCCAGCCAACCCGGCCCCAATCGGGGCAGATTGGGGCAGGGCCTGTTGGGAGGAGGAGACGGCAGGAGGTTGGCCAGTTGGCCCGCCCTGATCAGGACCCAGTGAGGGCCGGGTCGGCCTGCGGGGAGGGCCTGCAGGCGGTTGGCTGGCGGGCTCTGCCCCCAATTGGGTGGGGGGGACAAAAGGGGGGAGCAGCCAGGGGGAGGGGCTGCAGGCCAATAAGGGTGGTTGGGGCCCATCAGGGGCAGGGCCAGCCAAGGGGAGTGGCTGCAGGAGGTTGGCTGACCAGCCGAGCCCCATATTGGGGTCGCGGAGGGTGGGTGATCAGGGGCAGGACTGGCTGGAGGGGAAGGGCCGTGGGGGGGGGGGCGGTTGCCGGGCTGGCCCCGCCCCTGATCAGGCCAGTTTGCCTGCCGCAGTGGGCGTCATAGCAACTGGTCGTTCCAGTCGTTACAGCGTTCCGGTTGTTACAGTGTTCTGGTAGCTGGCTTTTTATATATAGAGATTCCCAGAATAGGCAAATCCACAAAGACAGAAAGCAGATTAGTGGTTGACAGTGGCTGGAGAGGAGGAGGAATGGGAAGCGTCTGCTTAATTGGCACAGGGTTTCTTTTTTGGGGGTGATAAAAAAGTTCTCAAACTAAATAGTGATGATGGTTGCACAACTCTGAATGAACTGGAAGCCACTGGATTGCACACTTTCAAATGATGAAAATGGTGACTTTTATGTTATGAATTTTACCTCAAAAAAATAATTCACTAGCCTACGTTGCTCTCTTGAAAGAAGCTGGTTTGGGTAGGTTTGTGTCTGTCACAACTGAAAATCACTGACTAAAATGTGAGGATGTCCAATGTCTGGTCTGGGTCCTGTTGACTGCCCATCTGGCTCCCTCTCCTCTGCACCACACCCTCACTTAACGTAGAGGAGGGAAGACTTCTGCATCTCTGCATCAGACAGCTGGCTGCTTCCTACAACCTGCCCAGAGGTAGAGAGCATCCATCCAGGTGCATTTACTTTGGGGCCTGTCAGCGGAAACCAGACTTTATTAAGAGGATGTTAGGCCTCTCTGCTTCCCTGCTTTTGCAAGAATTCTTAATGGATCCCATGTGTACATGTCATTTTTCAGCGAAATCTAATATTTATGTCATTTCCAGGCAAAGAACATTTGAGGCTCCTGTAATGTATCACTCTTCGTTTTGCTCTACGGCACAGGCTGGGCAAATCGCTTGGCCACTTGTCACATTTCCCTCACCCACCTCCCAGGTGCAGGGTCAGGGACACCATTTGCAGGGGCAAGGAAGGGAGAGCGTGAGGTGTCAGAACAAAAATTGAACCAATGTGGCAGAAACTTCCCGGTCTGGTGTTTCACAGAATCTTGGATCTAGAAGAGACCTTGAAACTTTAAAAAGTCACTGAACTTTTTAAAAAAATAATTTTATTGGTTTTGAGAGAGAGGGGGGGCGGGGAGAGAGAAACATCGATGAGAGCGCACAACATAGATTGGCTGCCCCTCACATGCCTCCCACCAGGGATTGAGCCTGCAGCCCGGGCATTTGCCCTGACCAGGAATCGAACTGGCAACTTCTTGGTGCATAGGATGACACCCAACTAACTGAGCCACATCAGCCAGGGCAGAACTTTCACACTTCAAAGACAACAACTTTCAAATATTTCATTTAATTGCAAAGTTTGAGTGTTATATTTCTTTATAGCCAGTGATTCTCCTTGTTACAGCTTAAATCTATAATAATAAAAGCATAATATGCTAATTAGACCAGACATCCTTCCAGATGACCTTCCAGACGAAACCAGGGCTGCGAGGAAAGCCTGGGTCCCGGGTGCCAGAGGGAAGCTGGTGTCGGCAGCCAGGGGAAAGAAGGCCTACTCTTGAAAGAATTTCATGCATTGGGCCTCTAGTGATAATATAAATAGCTAAAGTTTAAAGAAGTAAAGATCGTGGGGTGGGTATATTCCCTACTTTCAAGTTGCTTACAAGAAGAAAGGGGTTGTGAGTGTGCACACTAAGTTCACATTTACATGCGTTATCTCATGAAGTGGGTAGTATTATCTGCCCTTCACAGATGAAGAAACTGAAGCTCAGAAGGTTCCATGATATGCACCAAGTTCCAACATTAAGTTTGTGAAGGAGGCAGGTCTGATCTCAAAACTCTATATTTTAAACCACCATGATATAATACAATGATTGCATAATAATGAATATTTTAGAGTTGCATATTGGGTAGAAGGCATAGTGCTTTATAATTTTCAAAGAGATTTCACACCTGGAATGCCTTATGTTCAGGCATTGAGAGGTCTGAGATGAGGGAGGTGAGAAAGGGCTGGAGACAGCAGGTGGGAGTCATAGACAGGGTGGGCTTTGAAGAATAGGTTGTATTGTAATAATTAATAGGAAAGTGAAGAGGGTAACGTGGGATAGAAAAAACAGCGAGGCAAAAGCATGGGGGTGGAGGGGTGATAAACAGGTGGCGGGGGTGAGATGTGAACCTCTTCGTCCCCAATATGGAATGTGGTCACTAATTAAGTATCTCAAAGATACTTGCTTTGGGATCCCTTCCTCATGGAACCAATAACGACAACCATAGCACCAGCTACCACTCAATTTGTAAGTAAGCCAATCACTGTGTTAAGCATGTTGGGTGATGCTCTGCTTTGCTTACCTTCCCTGGTAACCAAACAACCACAGTTCCCCCCTGGGTAATTACATACACACACCTTCAGGCCCCATGGTTCTCTCAAAGCTAAATGCAACCCCAGCTCCTCAGGTGAGCTGGATGACCCGGGCCTATGCCACTGGAGCATCATATATGAACTGATACCTCAATACTGGGTCAGAGATGGCCATGGTGACTGGTCAGAGCCAATGACATAGGACCTTTTTCCTGAAATAATACAGGGATTGGAGCTGTTGCCATCTTGGTGAAGACATGCAAGGTTCTGAAAACATTGTTGGAGCCCTGAATGCAGCCTTCATCCTGGACTTTCATTCTGGTGAGCAATACATGGCCTTTTGGCTTGTGCTCATTTGTGTCAGGTTTGGTCTCTTCCAACTGAGCAAGTCCTAATCACAAGCACATAAATGTTCCTCATTTAACCCTCACCCCAATACCATGAGGTAAGTAATATTAACAGGTATGGCCCGCCCCCGCCCCTGCTTTTTGAGGCATTGAGGCACAGGGCGGTCCAACCACCTGCCAGCTAGTAGAGGCAGGATTTGAACCCAGGCAGTGTGGTTCTAGAGCTGGCACTCCCAATCCCCATACCAGCTGGCTGGAGCCGAGCTCCCCTCTTATGAAAAACAGGGCTCTCTGCAAACCTAAAATAAGTCTTTTCACTCAAAATAGTTCCAAAGGCTTAAAATGCCTTAGAGGGCGTAAATTTTTTCCAGCTCCTTTAGGTTCACAATGATCCCTTTTTGGCTTCAGTTCTCTCCCTGAAAAGAATCATTTAAGCAATAAAAAATGTCTCTCCCCAAATCATCCTTCAACTGCTGGTACTTCTCTTTCCCAAAAATTACAGACAAAAATAATGCACAGCAGAAGAGACTACCGGGCTGCTAACGTGGATAAATGAGGGGGAAGGAAGAGATCCTGATCAACTGTGTTATGTGTGAGCATACAGGAAGCTTGGGTCAATACTTGATGGTAATTTTAGAAGTCTTCTTAATTAAAGTGAGCTCTGGGCCTGGCCAGTGTAGCTCAGTGGTTGAGCATTGACCCATGAACCAGGAGGTCACAGTTCAATTCCCTGTCAGGGCACATGCCCGGGTTGCAGGCTCAATCCCCCAGTAGGAGGCATACAGGAGGCAGCTGATCAATGATTCTCTCTCATCATTGATGTTTCTATTTCTCTCTTCCTCTCTGAAAACAATAAAAATAAGATGAAATAAAATAAAGTGGACTTTTGTCTATCACACAAAATCTTGGACTGGTGGCATGAGGAGCCACAGCTGCTACCTCCTGAATGCTTTGGAAATTAAAAAATAAAATAAAATCAATGCTGGCTAGGACAGTTTGACATGCATACGTTGTCTAGGCAATTTTCTCTCTTTGTTCAGTTTCCTAGCAATGCACCAGGGGCTGGGAAACTCCTTGATGAAGGAACAAGAAGTGGCAATCTGGAAATGGAGTGAAAGCAAGGAGAATGTGCCAGGCTGTAACCGTGGCCTCAGGGAACTAACAGGCCTATTGGGATTCCCAGGGAGCATCGAAGGTGCACTCCAGCCATGAGTATTGCTTGGCTTAATCAGAGTAATGGAGGAGGCAGATGGCTGAGGGCAAGGAGCAGGAGAGACAGGCTCTCTAACTAACTTTGAACCTCACGTCACCAAATGTAAAATGACACATTGAGACTATATTTTCCTGATGGGTACCATTAAATGGCGAAGAGGGTATATAGCACAGGGACTGAAAGCATGGGCTTTGGAATGAGAAGGAGTTGGATCTCCACCTCAACTCTGTGATTCCATCAGTGGGACCTTGAGCAAGTTACTTAACCTCACAAGCCTCAGTTCTTCATCTGTAAAATGAGAGAAGAGCTGCCTACTTCTTAGGGCTATTGCAAGGGTTAAATGAGAAAAAGACACTTAGCACAGTTCCTCACCCAGCATTAGAAGAAGAAAAAAGCTTAACCATCATTATTTTATTAGCATTATTAATAAAATTTAAAATTCCATATAACTGCAAAAGCAATAATGCCCTTCCCCACCGTAAGCCATGTGTGAATGCTTCCTGAGAAATGTTGGCAAAATAAAAATCTGGCCTTAAACATCAATCGTTTTTCAGGTAGGTTTGGGGTGTTTTTTTTGTTGTTGTTGTTTTGTATTATTACTATTCTTACTACAATACAGAGTTACGAGTATGTCTGAATACTCCCAACCATACGTTGACAATGCAAAGACTTGGACTCAATTTGACTAATGTACTAAAGCTTTAGGTGCCAACGATGGGCAGGTTAGACACACTCCAGCACTGCTTCCATGCCTGGCCACTTCCCAGCATAACCCTTTACGACTGCCTTTAAGGTGATCTTATGAGAAACTGAGACATTAGTCACATATTAAGTCACAGTCATTCTCGCTCAAGGACCATCCACTATCATTTGGATTCTGCCCAAATGATTGGGAGAAAACCTGAGAATAATTCCGGCAAACCTTGGGACATAACAGCATCTGCTTGGCCAAAAGTCTTTGTTCTTGACCAGACAATATGAAACTCCCCAGGTAGGGAGCCTAGCATGGGATGAGGCCCTATCAGAGGACTCCAGGGAATTAAGTATTTGTAGTTATGGATACAGTGGCTCCTTTTCTGCTTGTTTTGTTGGCCTCAAAATAACACCCTCCAAAGACGTCTATACTGAGTACAGTAATTCGCATAAATATTCTAATCTCTGAAACTCAGTGGCTCTCAGTGCCTACCCCATGCAATCAAATGCATAATTACACACTATCTGGAGGTAGTCAGGTTATCTCATGAATTTCAACGTAGAGAAGGCAGAACACTAGGCCAGGAATCAGGACACTGCGTTCCAGACCCGGTTCTTCTTTGATGCTCAGGAGGCCATGGGCATGTACAGCAGCCACAGAGGTGTGCCATATGGATCCCTCAGCAAGAAGGGACTGGCCACTCAGCTGCAAGGAGCTGCCCCAGTGTTCGAGCAAAGGCCCCAGCCAAAGACTGAACATGATGAGGGTAGCAGAGCCTAAGCATTTTTCTTTTTTTTGTTTGTTTGTTTTGTTAATATTTTTTTCTCTTTTAATAAATCTTTATTGTTCAGATTATTACAATTGTTCCTCTTTTTTCCCCCCATACCTCCCCTCCACCTGGTTCCCACCCCACCCTCTGCCCTTAACCCCCTCACTGTCCTCATCCATAGGTGTACGATTTTTGTCCAGTCTCTTCCCGCACCCCCCACACCCCTTTCCCTCCAAGATTGTCAGTCCACTCCCATTCTATGCCCCTGATTCTATTATATTCACCAGTTTATTCTGTCCATCAGATTTTTTTATTCACTTGATTTTTAGATTCACTTGTTGATAGATATGTATTTGTTGTTCATAATTTTTATCTTTACCTTTTTCTTCTTCTTCCTCTTCTTAAAGAATACCTTTCAGCATTTCATATAATGCTGGTTTGGTGGTGATGAACTCCTTTAGCTTTTTCTTATCTGTGAAGCTCTTTATCTGCCCTTCAATTCTGAATGATGGCTTTGCTGGGTAGAGTAATCTTGGTTGTAGGTTCTTGCTATTCATCACTTTGAATATTTCTTGCCACTCTGTTCTGGCCTGCATAGTTTCTGTTGAGAAATCAGCTGACAGTCGTATGGGTGCTCCCTTGTAGGTAATTAACTGTTTTTCTCTTGCTGCTTTTAATATTCTCTCTTTGTCTTTTGCTCTTGGCATTTTAATTATGATGTGTCTTGGTGTGGTCCTCTTTGGATTCCTTTTGTTTGGGGTTCTCTGTGCTTCCTGGACTTGTAAGTCTATTTCTTTCACCAGGTGGGGGAAATTTTCGGTCATTATGTCTTCAAATAGGTTTTCATTATCTTGCTCTCTCTCTTCTTCTGGCACCTCCATAATTCTGATGTTGGTACGCTTAAAGTTGTCCCAGATACTCCTTACACTATCTTCATATTTTTGGATTCTTTTTTCTTTTTGCTTTTCTGGTTGTTTTTTGCTTCTTTGTATTTCAAATCTTTGACTTGATTCTTGCGATCCTCTAGTCTGCTGTTGGATCTCTGTATATTATTCTTTATTTCAGTCAGTGTATGCTTAATTTCTAGTTGGTCCTTTTTCATATCCTCAAGGGTCTCACTAAATTTATTGGCCTTTTCTAGAAAATTCTTAAAAAACCTTATAACCATGGTTTTGAACTCTATATCCAGTCGTTTGCTTTCCTCCATTTCTTTCATTTGTGACCTGTTTCTTTGTCTCTGCAATTTGGTTGATTCCCTGAGTTGATAGAGTGGTTTTATGTGCTAGGTGTCCTATAGGGCCCAGTGGCTCAGCCTCCCCAGTTACCTGAGGTGGACACTCTTGGTGCACCACTTTGTGGGATGTGTGCACAGGCTTGTTGTAGTTAAGCCTTGATTGTTGTTGGTATCACTGGGAGGAACTGATCTCCAGACAATTGGCTGTGAGGATCAGCTGTGTCTACGCTGGGACAACTTCTGTGCTGGAGACATCCTTATGAGACAAGGCTTGCAAAAGCCTCTGTGCTCAGCTTGGATGGGGCAGAGTCTCAGGGCAGAGCAGACAGCACTGGCTTCACGTCAGCCCTGCCCTAAGAGGCCCCCATGTCTCAGTGTCCCATGGTAATCACTGCAATCACCTCTGAGAGAAAGCCGCCCTCGAGTTTTGCCCGCTGCCAGACTGTCCAGTTTCTCCCCAAATGAGTCTGGGTCCCCAGAGTCTCTCCCAGAACTGGAGTTCAGTGCAGTTGGGAGCTTTTGTCTCCCTCATGCTTGAGAAAGCCAGCCACGTACTCAGTTGCTAGCCTTCTCCACATGCCCGTGCGCGCCTCTATACCTCTGCCTTCTGCAGCTACTCTGAGTCTCAGTGTGCTTTTCTCTTTCCTTCTAGTTGTAGAATTTCCACTCAGCCAGCCTTCCTATGGTTCTGAATGATGTCCGTTTTGTCTTTTAGTTGTAGTTTTGAAATTGTTGTGCGAGGCAGCAATTCAGGTGTTTACTTATGCCGCCATCTTGGTTTCTCCCCCTAACCATTTCTTTTCAACATGGAGTCCACCAGTGGACAACCTGTGCCCTGGAGCTCCTGGCCCCTATCAGATATGCACTGTGGTCTGAGCCTCTCACTCCCCCAAATCCTGCTTTCCCTCTCTTGGCCTTTCATAGGTGTCAGATGGTCACCAAGTCTGAAGCTTCCCCTGATCAAGCTGCTTCCTCTCCTTGTATCTTTTGTGAGAGTTACCAACTGCTCTGCTCCAAACTCAAACTCAACATCTCTGTCCTAGAACACCCAACTAACATAGGATTGACTTTTCTAAAGCTCTGCTAACTTTTCTTATAAGCAGGCACAATGATAATGAGAAGGAGGAGTAGGGAAGGAACAAAAGGAGACAACAGTTTTGCAGGGTAATATATTGAGGTATATAAACTGAGAAGAACTCATCACTACCACCATTTACTCCAAGAAATTCTTGCATCGGGGGTGCGGGGGCAGGGGGAGGACTAGGACAGAAAAGCAGAGAAACTGCCCTGGAGTTTCTAAGGCACACATTTGGAGTCACAAGAGCCAGACCTTTTGATGTTCATAGATCTAAACCATGTGGTATTAGAGACAAAGTTTGTGCCCTAAAAAAGTAGGTTTGAAAGAGAAATCACTACACATATTTATCCTTTATATAAGTATTGAGTGAAATGAGGAAAAGAGGAAAGAGGAAGGTATGTGAGGAGGTGGTCTGTGGAGCTTGACATTAATGGGACTGAACCATGGAGGAGCCACCTGAGGGCAATCAGTGTAATCATTGTCATGAGAGGAATCATTGAGCTTCCCTTTGAGAAAACACTGACCTTCTCCCAGCTCTTGGGGCCCTAACCCACTGACTGCCCAGCTCCTTCTTGGTGAGCTCCTTCACGGCCAATGCCATGGGACTTCCCCACTTGTCTTTGCTCTGAGAGACCTCCCACTGATCACAGCAGGAGTGTCACCTCTCTGGGCCCTGAGACTTTGCTTTATCTCCACCCAACTTCCCCTCCATGGAGAAGCTCTTTCTCAACAGCTTGGGAGGCTCATCATTGACCCACAGCTTCCTGAGAGAAGGGGTAAGCCCCAGACACCTCGGGGAATGGTGTTGAGAGGTGGTGTGGGAAGAAAAACAACCCCCATCCCAACTTAAGACAGTGATGAAACAGAACTAGTAATAATAATTATTTTGTGTAGTTCTCTATATACCTACATACTGTATATGTCAGGCTCTGTGAGCTGTTCTTTCCAGACATAGCTTCAGGACTTCCTCACAACAATCCCACAAGGTAGGTAAAACACCATTCCCATTTACAAGCAAGGTAACTGAGGCTCCGGGACTTGCCCAAACTCACTTAGCTACAAGGGGAATAGCAGGGTTGCACTTAATTCAGGTCCCTTCCAATCTATGACATTATATATCTTAAGGATGAGAAATGTCCTGACTCCTCCACCTCCACCCTTTCTCTCATAACACCCAGCCTAGTGCTAGACAACTAGAAGGGTCTCAATAAATATTTTGTGGTTTAACCCATCGATTTATTTTCCCCTCCAAGGAGGAAAAAAAAAATGCTTAAAATGCTTGTGATTAAGCATAAGGGCTTAATCACAAGGAACAACAACAGCCTGTAATTATTGGAATCAAGAGTCTAGGTCAGTGGTCGGCAAACTGCAGCTCGCGAGCCACATGTGGCTCGTGAGCCGCAGTTTGCCGACCACTGCTCTAACCCAACAGAACTCCTGGTGCAGCTGCTGGAAGGAAGTGGGAGGCCTAGAGTGCACATCCATGGAGGAGATCATATTTCAGTCTTTTCATTTCATGTGACAGGAGAAACACTGATTAAAATCAGCTGCACATGTCACAAAAGGGTAACTGGGTTCTTCATTTTTCCTGCACAGAGACAGCCCCAACTGTACTCCCGGAGATAACTCCTCATGCATAAAATTACTAACAGACACCATCTATCTGATGAATGTCTTCTTAATAATTTATATCACTTGATCTATTTTCAAAGGTTAGTCTTACATTAAAATTACAATTCTGAATAGGTCAGCCTGTTATTTAAGGATAAATTATTTCACCCCTTCGTGTTAGTGTTGTGTTTGGATAATGATGAAATTTTCATTTCCAACCACCAATGAAACCATGAAAGAAATTGCTTGCTTGACCCAGCCCCTCACCCGGAGTCTTAATCCTTGGTTCACGCTAATTCACTGTCAGTTACCAGCCTGTATGCTTCAACACACTTTATTTCCCATTTCATCCTCCTGTTACTTTTCTACATTTCTCTCCCAAATTGTTGTCTGGCCATCTCTCCCTACTTCCTCTCCTCACCAGCACCACACCCCGCCTTCCCAACCAAAGAACAATCCCTTCTCAGGCCCTCTCACTGGACATACATTTTTCTTATCACTGGTCCCTTCCATTTCACTCTGAAAAGGTAATGCCTATGAAGAAGGTCCACATAGCTTTTCCCAGGCTATGACCCATCACTCATTTAGCAAATAAGGATGGAGAGGCCTTATAATTAGTGGAAAGAAGGCTAGAGAGAAGCTGCTTTGAATCATGTGAGATCCAGTTGATGAGCCAGTCCTAGTTCCAGTTTTCTCAGTGGGATGCTTTGAAGTCAGATAGTCTTGGGTTCGAATCCAACATTCCTTATTACTTAACAATTTGGGGCAAGAACATCTCTGAGAGTTGGCTTCTTCTTCTATTACTTGAGCATGATAATAACTTACTCAAAGGATTTTGTAAGAGTTGACAAGTTAAAATGGGAAAAATAACCCATATCATGCAAACATGGTTAATAAACATTTTGTTAAATGGATTATGGATAAGTGGGTAACCACTAAATGACTATTGTTATCATCAGAAAAGTAACTATTAATGAAAAACGTGCTTGGCCAAGATGACTAAAGTGGCAGCGGGGAGTAAAATAATAAGTTACCCATGTTGAATAATGGTTAAAGAGCATGGGTCCTTCAGACCTGGCTTCAAATTCTGACCCTACCACTAACCAGCTGTCTAACCTTTGACAAGTTGCTTAACCTCTGGTTTTTTGTTCTGTAAATGTGACAAGTAATACTTCCACTTCATTGGGCCTGTGGAGACTTAAATGAGAAAATTACTGGAAAAGACTTGGCATAGGGCCCAGCATAGAATAAGCCCTTTATCAGTAGAAGGTATCATTGCTAAGACGAATAAATGTAAAGCACAGTGAATGGTCTCAGCTGCATCTACCTCATGGCACAATTGTCAAGGTCGATTGAAAAAAGTGCTCTGTAACCAAATAGTACATAGGGATTTTTATGACTATTATTAGGGATAATGATGGACTGATTAAATGACCTATTAGAACAAGCACAAACTCCATGAGGCCTTGCTCTAATTGACAAGTACATGTGTGCTCAAATGCCAGAGAGAGGTATAGGGCTGGTTTGTTTAATTACAGGATAATTTCTGTTGTTGCTCTGAGTGTACAAAGTCATAAAGTGTGGATGTTTAGAAGAGAGAGGCTGAAGTAATGTGTGGAGAACTTAATTGATACTCTAAAGCTATTGATTGTAAATATGCTCAGGAGGTAGAAAAGTTCACACTGTTTTATGGCAGAAATGCTTCTTATTGGTAATTCACCTATTTGTGAAATGGGAAGAATCACTGGGCTGGAGGTTTTCTTTGTATCCAGCAGGGAGCGTTTCCTGCTTCCCAACTTTGAGGAGGCCCCCTCCAAGCCATTGGCCATGACCTTCCATTTTCTGTGTGAAAGGTTTGCTCTGAATGGGGCCAAGAGAAGGTGTTCCCACATTCCCATGGATGTCCACTACCCATCATCCTGTGTTTCTTAGGGTTCTTTCAGCTAGCTACTAGCACAGAAAACCCCTCTAACCAGCCATGCTGGGGGAAGAAGGGATCTTACTGTGGTCAACACAGGAACTGAAACATAGACCACCTTCAAAAACCAAGGCAATTCCTCCTCCTCCTCAAATGCATGCTTCACACGAATGCTCCTTACTCTCTCATCGTTTCCTAGCGTCTCTGCTACTTATCTTCTCGAATGGCTGCTCTATTCTCTCTCAGTAGACTGGCTCCTCTGTTCCTTCATGAAGGTGGCAGGGGATGATCGCAGCTCAGCTTCCACGTTTCACTTAAGCTTAAAAAGCTAGCAGGCAATTGGTCTCCAATGTGAGAGACTATTGGGAAGGTGCCCATCATCTTTGCCTATCGGGTCACATAGTAGCAACATGGCTGCCAGGGCCTTCTGAGGCTCTTTTCAGAGAGGGGTCATAGGCTGAGCAGGTATCTTAATACGTACCTACCACACTGAGGTATGGAAAATATGCAGGTAAGTTTTTAATTCCTAGAGATGAGGCCCCACCATTGACTAAAAATGTTAAACACCAAGAGCATTACTCACAGCTCTCTACTCCACAGACTTAATGGCGTTAAGAGGTATGTGTGGTGCCCCATCCAAAGACCATCTCCCATGCATGCTCAGAGGAGACCGGAAGCATGTCCCCTTGAGCCTTAAATTCTCCTCTACTAATGGCTCCATTTGGCATCGTCTTCTTCATGATGCACAAGTAAGATGAGTACCTTGTGGAACGCATATTACAGCAGAGATGGAAATACTCATTTGGCGTCAATGTAGGCTTGTTATTTCTGCTTTGTTCAGAAAGCCACAGATAGAATCTGAGAATCTTACCATGACCTAAGCTATATCCACACCACACAAAATTAATTAGATTAATTGCCAACTGTATTGCTGATGGGTTTTCATAATGACCTCTTTCTTCAAAGTGCATTGTTCTAAAAGTACTATTTCATAATTCATTTGGGTTCATAAGCTAAGGGCTATTTCTTCCCATGCTACATCTGGCAAAACTTCATCAAAAGGATGAGGTGATTTCCCAAAATCAACTGACTAGTAAATGGCAGAGCCAATAACAAAATTCATATCTCCTCATTTATAATCCAATGCCTTTTTGCTATATTGCTTTGCTTCCCTACAGGCAAATTACCTTTTTTCCCCCTTTGCCCCCCGGAACCACCCTCAACTCTTCTCCATCCAGCTCTGTGTCCTGGGAGGATCTTTACTGATTAAATTAACAGGGTCCCTTGGCCTCTACCTTCTAATGATTTGAGTCAATGGAAGGCACAAGAAATCAGAGGTCAGAGTGCATATTTTCTGCATCCTTCCTACAGCCTCTATCAAAAGCCAGCCCACAGCACCTTTTGGGCAGCCCCTACTTTCTCTAGGTTCCAGTGACACCTTCCTCCCTCCCCTTGGCCTTTCGTGGCTAAGGGTGGAAATATCTCCCAACTGTTGCACGGCTGAGGTGCAGGACCTTGCCTTGTTGGTCTCCCTTAGCTCTTCCCTCTATTAAACTCACCGGAATTACTCTATTGGAATGACCCATTCTTTTTCTGCCAGAGCTATGACTGATTGATAATCTAACAATGTGCCTTGAATGCCTGGTTGTTGTGTAATTGAGACTTATGTAGATATGTTTAATAGTCTAAATAGCATCCTTTGAGAAGGATAGATACTACAATCATCTACTTGCAACTCATCACCCACAAACCCCTTTTTTTTATTTTAGTCAAAGGGAACAGGTGTTTTTCCACACTGTGTTCTAGCTCTTCCCCATCCATATCAAAGGGAACATCCTTTGTTGGTCAGAGTCTTAAGTACAGTAGGCAGTCTGGATGGCTGGAACCCATTGCCATAAGGGATTATCTCTAGTCCTTCCTACAGGAAGCTCAAAAGAAGAGAAAATATTGAAAGGACTTACCTATCTTGGGGCACATGTGGAGAAAAGAGTGGAACTGAGAGACAGAAACAAAGAAAAAAGCAAGAGAGAGACAGAAAGAAAGAGACCTTGATGAGTTGTATATGGAACTGCAAAATTGTGCACCCAGTTCATTCTGCCTATAGGAACTGTACCTGAACATCAGGCAGTCACTTATTTTCTGATACACTTTATTCTGCAGAAGGCTAAATACAGAGTGGTCTTTAAAAGTTGATTATATTAACACACAAATGTAGAGAGCAACTTTTAACCTGGTCACCATATTCTTCTCTCTTCACCCAGATATACATACATAAGTCAACATTCCCCATGCAAATTACTCTGTACTGCTATTTTGGTGTTTACTGACCCCTGTCAGCCAACTGTGCTCAAAACACTCGCAATAATCATGCCCCAAATGAGAAATGCACTCAATCCGAGCAGCTTTTCTATGTCTCCTGACTGCCCCACGACCTAGCACAATGCCTGGCACACAGCGGGCATTCGGAAAATGTTTTTAGATGACATTGAATGACCGCAGGATTTTGGATAGTGCTAGAACCATAGAATCATGTCAAAGAGAAGAGAAAAAGATGCAGGGAGCTCTGAGAGAAAAAAGACAGCATAGGATTGTGCCAGGCTATTTCCTGTGCTCGTCTCCCCTTCCTGCTGTATAGCCGCTCTGGAGAGAGCTGCTACTTTCTCCCCCAGCAGGTCAAACATGGCTGCTTTCCTCATTCTGGCTGTAATTGAGCATCAACGCAGGCATTTCAGCGCAGGTTGTGTCTGCCGTTAGCAATAAATGCTTAACAATGGAAGACAGTAAGTTATTCTCAGAGGAGGGAACAGCATGGCTGCATTCTATCCCTGCACACCAACAAGTCCCAGACCTGAGAGGCTGTAATAAGCGACATCTCCAGCCCTCCCTGCCAGTCAGCAACTAGCTGTTCCTGGGTGACAAGAAGGCTCAAAAATAGTTTCCAGTCACTGTTTTGAGTCTCCACGAGGAATACAGAATGTCGCTGGAGGAAAAATATTCAGCTCTCCTGAAAGCATATAGCAAAGTGAATCCTTTGCTGCTGTGGTGAAATGTCTTATTTTATTCTCTCTAGTGCACCAAAGGGCAAGGGCCACCCCCAACACACCCTGTTGGCCCCCACGAGAGATTTAGGCATAGTCACACCACAGAACCACGGAGCATGCCTGATATTGCTCAGTCCTCAGAATCTGGAGATTTCGCCACAAGTAAATGCAAGATACACTTTTCTGAGTTCTAGAGCTGTAGAAACTGTTAAGGTAAATGACATTGGTCCCTACTCTGAAGGAATTTATAATCTAGTACTTAATTTTATTTTCATTTACTCATGTACTTAATGATTTTCCAACCTAAAAAGGATTAAGGTGGCTTACCAAAAATGCAAATGCTACAATGAGGTGAAATAAAACTTAGAATAAGTTGGTGAAGAAACCAGGAAAGAAGTGAAATGAGGACAAGAAGCATAAGGTGAAGCTGGGAGTGAAATCAGCACCCAAAGTGCAGGCTGTAAGATTCTACACACTAACTAGGTGTCATCCCCAATTGCACTACCGGATTCCTAGCAGACAGGATGCAGTCAAGTGAAGGAGACAAGCCAAGTCTACAGGTAACCATGAAGATGACAGGTGTGAGTTCAGGGGCCAGTCACCTGGGTCCCAAATGTCAGCTCCTTGTTGTGGAATCTAAGGGAAATCACTCAGTTTTTCCAAATTGCAGTTTCTAAATTGCAGATTTTCTAAATGTGTAACATGGGAATAATAGTACCTACTCCACGGGGTTATTTGAGGACAAAGGAATTTATATCTGTGGGAAATATTAAGCTGCCAGTATACAGTCAGTGCTCCATATGCATTGGCTAGTACAAGACAGAATATGACAACTGTTATCACAGAAGTTCAAGTTCATTACTATAGGTACATTGAAGGAAAGGATGGATTTTGACTGAGGAGGAGAGAGGGATATAGATTAGGGATCCTTTGTAGAGGTGACAGTAACCTAATGAGTAGAAGAAAGATTTGTGCTACTAGATGGAAGAAAAGAAGGAACAGTACAAGTGTTAACATAGAAAAGCACAGTAGGTGCTCAAGGAAAAAGAAGTATTTAAGAACACAGAAATGAAGATTTTGGCGGGACGTGGCGGGGGAAGGGTTTAAGCATCACTGTGTTAGTTAGGAAACTTGTGATTGCAAGTGACAGAAACCCACTGCAAACTGGCTCAAGAAACCAAAAAAGGTGTATTGTACATAACTCAGAAGCTCAGCTGTAGCTTCAGACATGCCTGGATCCAGGACCTCCAACAATATATTATCAGAATTTACTTTCTCTCCTCCCAGCTTTACTTTCCTTCCTGTTGAATTCCATCTCAGGCAGGGACACTATCCAGCAGTTCCAGGTACTCACCTTCCCAAGTCTCAGGCCAGTAGAAATACACATACATCAATCTCTTAAGAGGTCAGTGAAGAAATTTGGGGATATTTTGGAGAATAGTTCTGTTCTTCTTTCTGGACACACAGTGGCACTCTACTTCCCCAGGCCCTTTTGAAGTGAAATGTGGTCATGTGAGTGGCACCAGCCAAAGAAACATGGGTGGAAGTGGCCTTTTTCACATTCAGCTGGCAGCTTTAAGAGGCAGTCATATCCCCTGCTCTTACCATGATGATCATGGTCCTCTCATGTCAAGATAGGACTCTGTCCACCTGGGTCACTGATGAGCAAAACTCCCAAGATAACCTTCTTTGAATATGCAGATAAGGTAAGAAACATTTTTGTTGTATTACATCACTGGATTTTGGAAGTTGTTGATTACCACAATATAACCTAGTCTATGCTGACCGTTACAGAAAGAATCTCTAATAAACCAGAACCAATAGGATGTGTGTATGTATAGAAGGAGGGAGATTTATTTTAGGAATTGGGTCACACGATTATGAAGTTGGGCAAGTCCAAAATCTTCAGGATAGGCCAGCACCTGGAGACCCAGGAAAGCCAATGGTGTGGTTCAAGTTCAAAGGCTGTCTTCTGGCAGAATTCCTTCTTGCTTGCGAGAGGTCAGTTTTGTTCTTTAAGGCCTTCAACAGATTGGATGAGGCCCACCCACATTCTTGAGGACAATCTGCTTTACTCAAAGTCCCCTGATTTAAAAGTCAATCTTATCCATAAAACAAAAAACAAAAACAAAAACTCAAAGAAATATCCAGAATAATGTTTAACCAAATATCTGGGCATTGGGGCCCAGCCAAGTTGACACATAAAATTAGCCATTACAGGATATAAGCCACCATGTTGGAGTGAACAAGTACAGGTAAGTCTCTTGACAGGTACTTGATCAGAATTTCACTTCCCAGGAAAATTATTATTAAACTCATGATATGAAGCTTAAAAAAAAAATAAAAGCTTCATCTCTCCTGCCTCGGGTTACCCTCATGATTTTCTCTAGCCTAGAGAAAGAGCTTGCCAATCTCACTTTCACTGTCGGTCCATGTGGCAACCAAGTCATCATTTTCCATATGTCCCACCCTGGTTAAAGTCCTTGTGCCTCGCTCAAGTCATGTCTTCTAGAAAAATGCTTGATCTCCCTTCAATACATTCTTCTTCTTCTACAGACACAGTTGTGCGTATTTCCCACTGGCCAAACACCAAGTTCTACATGGCCTATCCCAAAATGCAGGGCAGGAAACAGTGATGTCAACCCTGTGGCCAGGTGATTTGTACAAATCCCCAGGAGCTGGTTACCCTGACCCTATCTGACATGCTTCCTTTAAGCTATGCGTCTTTGGCAGGTTTGGTTCCCTCAGAGCGCCTCATGAGCAAGTGAATCTCCTTTGACTCCCCCTTTCCATTATCTAACAGAGGCAAATTTTCTGTGGCTTTTCCAGGAAACAGCCTCAAGGTGTTCACTTTTATAAACTGGTATTAGGCTTGAATTGGATTGGCTGGTAGCACTGAAGTTGTCAGCATTTGCTACCCACCAGGGAGAACTCTTACCAAATTATAAAATAGACAGCATTACCTTTGCTCGCCCAATACCTAAATTTCCCGAGCTCCACTTTTCTTTGCCAACACAAACTCCCTCACTTCTGCTGACAATTCAAAAATCCCACATATGTAACCCTCTTGGCCTCCAATCCACACATTCAACTCATCTCCTCAGTGCCCTTCTCTCAGGTGGCTAGCAGACAAGACTGTAGGCTTGACCGACTCATTCACACTATGGCATTAATACATGGTAAGAGCTTTATTGCAAACTTTCTCAAAGGCATTTGAAAGATAAAAGATGGTTTTTTTAGGTGTCAGTCTTCATCAAACTAAGCTCATGAAACTGTGATGTGCTTTTCATTTCCCTCTGAGTGGTTCCTCCATCTCTAATAACAAAGCCCTGGATCCTCCGTGGTTTACTAGGCCAAAACATAATCATCCAACACAGGCACATAGATTCACCTTTGTGCTTTCACACAATTGCCACTTGAGAAAACCTGACCTCTTCTCCCTACTCTTCCATGCAGTCTGTGTACTCGTAGTGAAACACAAAGAGACATCCCCTACATCATCATTTGCTCTTCCCTACCCTTGAGGAGTTGAGTGGGCCCACACACAGAGAAACCACAATACCATGCAGTGAGGACAATAAAAGTGAATGGAACGGAGAGAAACTAAGATGGTGGCATAGGTAAACACCTGAACTGCTGCCTCGCACAACAATTTCAAAACTACAACTAAAAGACAAAACGGACATCATCCAGAACCACAGGAAGGCTGGCTGAGTGGAAATTCTACAACTAGAAAGAAAGAGAAAAGCACACTGAGACTCAGAGGAGCTGCAGGAGGCAGAGGTATGGAGGTGTGCACGTACGGAGAGGACTGGCAACTGAGTGCGCAGCTGGCTTTCTCAAGCGGGAGAGAGACAAAAGCTCCCAACTGTGCTGAACTCCAGTTCCAGGTGAGACACTGGGGACCTAGACTCATACGGGGTGAAACTGGACTGTCAGGAAAGAGAAAAGCACACTGAGACTCAGAGGAACTGCGGAAGGCAGAGGTACTGAGGTGCACACACGTGAGAGAGAGCTAGCAACTGAGTATGTGGCTGGCTTTCTCAAGCAGGAGGGAGACAAAAGCTCCTGACTGCATTGAACTCCAGTTCCAGGTGAGACTCTGGGGACCCAGACTCATTTGGAGAGAAACTGGACTGTCTGGCTGCAGGTGGAACTCGAGGGCAGCTTTCTCTCAGAGGTGCTTGCAGTGATTACCACGGGACACTGAGACACAGGGGCCTCTTAGGGCAGGGCTGATGGGAAACCAATGCTGTCTGCTCCGCCTTGATACTCCGCCCCATCCAAGCTGAGCACAGAGGCTTTTGCAAGCCTTGTCTCATAAGGGTGTCTCCAGCACAGAAGTTCTCCCAGCGTAGACACAGTTGATCCTCACAGCCAATTGGCCTGGAGGTCAGTTCCTCCCAGTGATACCAACAACAATCAAGGCTTAACTACAACAAGACTGTGCACACAGCCCACAAAGGGGTGCACCAAGAGTGTCCACCTCAGGTAACTGAGGAGGCTGAGCCACTGGGCCCTATAGGACACCTAGCACACAAAGCCACTCTATCAACTCAAGGAAGCAGCCAAAATGCAGAGACAAAGAAACAAGTCACAAATGAAAGAAATGGAGGCAAGCAAATGACTGGATATAGAGTTCAAAAGCACGGTTATAAGGTTTTTCAAGAATTTTCTAGAAAAGGCCAATAAATTTAGCGAGACCCTTGAGGATATGAAAAAGGACCAACTAGAAATTAAGCATACACTGACTGAAATAAAGAATATTATACAGAGATCTAACAGCAGACTAGAGGATCACAAGAATCAAGTCAAAGATTTGAAATACAAAGAATCAAAAAACAACCAGAAAAGCAAAAAGAAAAAAGAATCCAAAAATATGAAGATAGTGTAAGGAGCCTCTGGGACAACTTCAAGCATACCAACATCTGAATTATGGGGGTGCCAGAAGAAGAGAGAGAGCAAGATACTGAAAACCTATTTGAAGACATAATGACAGAAAACTTCCCCCACCTAGTGAAAGAAATAGACTTACAATTCCAGGAAGTGAAGAGAACCCCAAACAAAAGGAATCCAAAGAGGACCACACCAAGACACATCATAATTAAAATGCCAAGAGCAAAAGACAAAGAGAGAATATTAAAAGCAGCAAGAGAAAAAGTTAGTTCCCTACAAGGGAGCACCCATACGACTTCCAGCTGATTTCTCAACAGAAACTATGCAGGCCAGACCAGAGGGGCAAGAAATATTCAAAGTGATGAATAGCAAGAACCTACAACCAAGATTACTCTATCCAGCAAAGCTATCATTCAGAATTGAAGGGCAGATAAAGAACTTCACAGATAAGAAAAAGCTAAAGGAGTTCATCACCACCAAACCAGTATTATATGAAATGCTTAAAGGTATTCTTTAAGAAGAGGAAGAAGAAGAAAAAGGTAAAGATAAAAATTATGAACAACAAATACATATCTATCAACAAGTGAATCTAAAAATCAAGTGAATAAAAAAATCTGATGAACAGAATAAACTGGTGAATATAATAGAATCAGGGGCATAGAAAGGGAGTGGACTGACAATTCTCAGGGGGAAAGGGGTGTGGGGGGTGCGGGAAGAGACTGGACAAAAATCGTGCACCTATGGATGAGGACAGTGGGGGGGTTAAGGGCAGAGGGTGGGGTGGGAACCGGGTGGAGGGGAGCTATGGGGAAAAAAGAGGAACAATTGTAATAATCTGAACAATAAAGATTAAATTTAAAAGAAAAGTAAATGGAACGAAGCACAGGGGAGCAGAGGCACAAGCACTAACTATGCCCTAATGGCACTGTCCTCTCAGAACTCCCAAGCATATCATAGCCATTCAAAGCAGGGATAGTTCAACAGGAATACTGGCTGCCATATGGCACATATCCAAGGGACATCACTCACAGTTATCCAAGTGAATGGCGCCCCCTGGACTTGTACAACAGAGAGATGCTGTGGGGAAAATATGGCCCAGTTAACAACAAACTCTTTCATCGCCTAGCAAGCAATTCTAATAGACAGGTAACTCTGATCTGGGAAGTTAATGCAGATGGAAGGGAGTATCCCCTGACCTATCTTGACTTCTGATGCTCTTGGTACCTAACATGAGCCATATCCAATCTTAGTAAAGGTACCATTTGGCTCTATGACATCTTTCCCTTAGGTTTAACCGATAGATATATGGCAACAAAGTTTAGTTGGAAAATTTTAAATTCTTTTCAGGTGAGAAGAATTTTTAAATTCTTTCCATATATTGCCTAGAAGCTTCTGGAGTTCTTTTTGCAATTCTAAATTTCTTGGCAACCATTTTTAAAAGAATTCATTGCCTTTCCCAGCAAAAGAGATTTTCCTTCTAACTTTCCAGTTTGTGTTCATGGCACCATTTTCATAAGTACCCAGGCATTGTGGCCAAGCCTTCTGCTCCCTCCACCCTGTAGTTTAATATCCACTCAACTTGCCAAGTCTGTTGATTCTATCTCCACAAGTTTTCTATCGCCTGTCTCCTCATTTCCACTCCCTGGGGCACCACTTCTCTCAGCCAGTTACCTGGTCTCCACCCTCACCTTTCTTCAGTGAAACTCAAAAAAATATTCTACTGTTCTGTTCAAATACCTTTAATGGCAAGTAAGTACAAATTAAGTGTAACTCCTGATTCTGGCATGAAAGAGTCTCTCCAATATGATCTCAGTTGTTTTATCCTCCTTCATCACTTTCAGCTGCTGCTTCTCTAATTATGGTCCACTGCCTATTTATGGGTCCCAAAGATCCCTCAATAGATCACGAACTGATCCAAAAAGGCAAATCCTTTTCTCAAATCTCAAGAGCTAATTACGATCAATTCCATGAAAGACTATTTATACCTATAAGTGAACATTTTCACTGGAGTCCACTAAGCGGAGCAAAATCAGGCAGTTGTAAGCTGTAATTGACACCATTGGAGAGTCTCTGGGACTCTAATTCAGTGTTCCAGTCAACTAGTTGGCTTCCATACACCGAAAAGCTGCTACACATGTGCACACATGGATAAATGGAATTCCCATGAATATGTGTGGGTGGGATGGGTGAGGTGTGTCGTTTAATTGGTCTCCAGTAAAAAAAAAAAAAATCAACAACATGAGAAATGCTGTTTTAGGAATAGTTGAAATTCCAATCAATCAAATTAATCAACTATTTTCGGAATATGTCTGTTAGCTTTCCCGCCTCTGTTAACTCAGTTCTCTCAACTTCGTATATCCTTCCCATACCTGATTATGTAAATATACCTATTTGGGGGCCCCACCCATCAGATATGATGCTGTCTCTTTTGAACCCCAGGCAGTCCTTGCCAATTTCCTACAAAACAACTCATCCCATCAGGCATGACCATTACTTATCTCCAAAAAGAAAAAAGCACTAGCAGCCCAGCTGGTGTGGCTCAGAGGTTGAGCGGCCATCTATGAACCAGGAAGTCATGGTTCAATTCCCGGTGAGGGCACATGTCCGTGTTGTGGGCTGGATCCCCAGGGTGGGGCATGCAGGAGGCAGCTGATGAATGATTCTCTCTCATCATTGATGTTCCTATCTCTCTCGCACACTCTCCCTTCCTTTCTGAAATCAATCAAAATATTTTTTTAAAGAAAAGAAAAAAAGCACTGGCCATAAAGGTATAATCTACAATGGGGTTTCCTTGGGCTAATAGAATAGTTTTATATAATTGGGATACTTCAGCTAATCTAAATGGAGCTGTGAACTGTTCAGTCCCCAAAGATATGTAATTTCATTATAAGACTAGCAGTAGGCTGAGATAAAACATTTTAGGAAAGAAATGGCAAAGATGTCGAAGGCTGGGGCCTATTGAGAATTATAGCACCAAGAAAACTTTCACTACATTTTCCTGAATCTGAAACCTTCTCTCCACAATTGGCCTCTACTCCTGCCCAGAAGCAATCCCTCCACTACACACACTCACATGGCACCCCCTGGACTTGTACAACAGAGTGATGCTGTCGGGAGAATATGGCCCAGTTAACAACAGACTCTTTCATCACTTAGCAACCAATTCTAATAGACAGGTAAGTCTGATCTGGGAAGTTAATGCAGATGGAAGGGAGTATCCCCTGACCTATCTTGACTTCTGATGCTCTTGGTACCTAACATGAGCCATATTCAATCTTAGTAAAGGTACCATTTGGCTCTATGACATCTTTCCCTTAGGTTTAACCGATGCACACAAACACACTCACACACGCACACCCATGTGAACACACAAGTTGCTGCTATAGCCCACTTGGGAAGCTCCCTAAATGTTGCTTTTCTCATTATGGGCTTGTGCCTTGCAAATATCTTACAGAATTAGACTACAAAAATTGCACTTTCCTAACCAGCCAACATCTAAAACTGCACATTCCAACTGAGGAATTGAAGGCAACTGGGGCATGATAAAAAGAATACTGGCCCTGAAACCTGGTTGCCCAGGTTTCAAATCCAGCCCTGCCTCTGTCTAGCTGCCTGGCACTGGAAAGCCATCCTCCCTGAATCTCAGTGTCCTCATCCGTAAGATGGGGTACAAAGAAATCACTACATGCCTCACAGGGCTTTTTCTAAGGATTCAATGCAATAATGAATATGCAATAGCTATCTAAGCTCTAAAGTGCTCAGGAATTATTTCTGCTCTATTACTTAAGCGAAGGTAACCTAAACCCAGGGATTTCATCTGCTTTTCACACCCATGCAGAACATGTCAAGTCTGGGTGCGCAATGCAACTTCAGACCTTCTGTAAGGCAGTGCGGCTGAGAGTCTGGACTATGAACCTGATCAACAAGCAGAAGATAAACAAAGGCAAGGAAAGTAAAAAACATTTTTTGATGTTACCCAAACTCTGAGAAAGGACAGCCTTCCATCTATGAGGACACATTTCCAGTTACAACAGAGCCTGCGTATCGCTGCCCTGTAACGGCCCCAGTCACTAGCTCACCTGTCGCGTGCACAGGGGTGCCCAGGCTCCAGCTGAGAGCAGAGTCCCCTTAAATTTCCAGCCACCTTACTCAGCCCCTGTCTCCCGGAAAGCAAAGAACTACCAAGCCCTTTCTGCCAACATCGCTGCTCCTCCCCAGGAAGGAGATGAGGCATGAAACAGCAAACCTAACAGAGCTGGCCAGTTCCCCAGGCTACTAATATTGCCGTCTGGTGGCCTGGCTCAAGGTGCAGAATGCGATGCCAATGTAGACGTGGCCCTAAATGAGGCGACTATTTCCTCCCAAAATAGGAGGAGACTGGTCTAAGATGACAGATGCCACATGCCTGATACCCTCCAGTCATCCAGCAACAGAATAGGAGGGGGGACATTCACTCATCCATTCACTCACTGAACAAATATCCTTACTATGTTCTAGGTGTTGTTTAAGGTGGTGGAGATGAAACTGACAAAAATTCTGTGGAGTTTTCTTTCTAATGTGTGGAATGAGGTGGAGGGTGTGCAGGGGACAAAAGGACGATGGATGAATGAATAAAATGAGGTCGTTTCAGACAATGATAGATGATGCAGAGCTATAGGATTAAGACTGCAGGGCAGGTGGGGGAATGGTTTTAGTTCAGGGCTAAGGAAAGCTTCTCTGAAAGAAGAGGTGACATTGGAGCTGAGAACCAATGAGAAGGATCCAGTTGAGCAAAGATCGTGGGGAAGAGCCTTCTGGACAGAACGAGGCATGTGTCTCTATGAAAAACCCCACACCTCTATTTGAAGTACATGTTTTACTCAGTGCTTCCACAAGGGAGTTTCCATACACAGCTCATTCATGCTTCTGGAATTACATGACAAAGAGGCTGACTCCAACCATGCTTGGGAGCCCAGAAGCACAAATGATTTAGAGCCTCATGTTGCCTCTTTGAAATGGGATGTTCCTTAATCTTTCAGTGTCTCTTTTCTTGGAGGGTCCTCAAAAGCATCTTGAAAAAGAGAGAGAATCCTATATAATAAAAGGATAATATGCAAATTGACCCTAAGGGCAGAACGACTGGTTGCTATGACGCGCGCACTGACCACCAGGGAGCAGATGCTCAACACAGGAGCTGCCCCCGGGTGGTAAGTGCGCTTCCACAGGGGGAGCGCCGCTCAGCTAGAAGCTGGCTCATGGCTGGCCAACACAGCAGCGGTGGCGGGAGCCTCTCCCACCTCCGCAGCAGCACTATGGCTTGGGCTCACTCAGGTGGACCTCCCCCAAGGGCTCCCGAACTGCGAGAAGGTACACGCCGGGCTGAGGGACCCACCGAGTGCACCGGGCCTCTGGTGGTATATATGTGTATGTATACATATGTGCATATATATGTACATGTTTTCTATGTACACCCAAGTATGTATACAAATATACCTTATATTTGTGTGTGTGTGTGTATGTGTATGTGTGTGTATGTATACACACATAAAATAATTTAGACCCAACTTCTAGGCATGTCAGTAAATTTGGGATGGCCCTTGGAAAATATGTGTGAGGAATCCAGAGGAAAAAAATTGGGCCAATAGGGGAATATGTTGTCTGTTGATGATCTTGGTGCTCTTGACCGCCACCCACTTCACATCCATCCTGGGCTTGGAAGCTGGAAAAGTGGTTTTAAGAGATACATGGAGCTGATTTGGGGAACAGGTAACAGATATGCAACTTCTCAAGGTAACATTTTGACAGGAAACACAGACAGGCTTACATTCTGCGAGAATTTGCACCTTTTGGCATCTCAACAGAAAGCTGCTTCTGCAAGGATATGTCAGTTTAATGTACAACTCCCTTCACTAGAATGTCCATAAGGCTCGGGACTCAGAATGTCAGTACATTGCCTGAAATATAATAGATTCACGATGGACTTTTGCTGAATTTGCTGGATTCATATGAAGGTCACTGGCAATAATGCAAAAGATGGACCTCATGGAGGAGTGTGAAGACAAGAACAAAAGACATGAGGGGATTATTTACAAGCACATGAGACACTTCTTCGTACATCCAGAAATGCACAGGGGCAAGTCATGCAAGTTAGGAAGGTGACAAGTGGCAACTAAAGGTAGATAATTCACACTAACTGGCTCCCCTTGAAGAAGCCTAGAGATGCAAACACTGTCCAGGTTACTTATTCATTCATTCATTCATTCATTCATTTTTCACTCAAGAACATGCTTAGAGAGAGGAACAGAGAGGGAAGGAGGGAGGAAGGGAGGAGGGAGTAAACATCGATCAGTTGCCTTCTGTACATGGCCTGACCAGGGATTGAACCCACAACCCAGGCATGTGCCCTGACCAGGGATCTAACCAGCAACCTTTCGATGCACAGGACAACATTCAACCAACTGAGCCACTCTGGCTGGCACAATCCAGGTTAATGTAGCATTTTAGGTGTTCGAGAAGACTATCTCGATTTCCATGGTTAAATTATGGAACCATTTGAAACTGTAAGGAGATTATTTTGTTCGAGCATATACTCTGAACACAGTCCCAAGTAGATGCTGTATTCAAAACCAAACCAGGGTTAAGATTCTAATTTCCTCAATAGTTGCCGCTGGGCTTGCCCACCTGACTAGGAAGTTCAGGTGATATCAACATCCATGTTGTCTTAGTAACTTCCATGCCTGGACTCATAGCTCTATAGTCCCTGCTGAGAAGACAGTGACTTTTGTTTTTTCCATGGGACAAAGATTCTCACTATTGCATGTGGCTTTGCATAGGCAGCCCAGTGGGATGTAGTTAGGAGATCTTTGGGGAATTTTGACCTGAGTCACTGTGAGGAACTGAACCTTTTCCTTCCATCCACAGTACAATTCTCTTCTTCCTTTACTTTCCACCCTGCGCCTGCTTAATCAAAGATAAGCCCTCCTGAGGTCAGTGTGCAGCTCTCATTTGCTAGAAGCCCAAATACGTGTAAACTTCAGCTTGGAGTGCTTGCCCAGGGCTTCGGAGTTACCAACTTTTACCAGGTGTACCGGTTAATAATGCGGATTTTTTTCAATAGATGGAGTTACACATATGTTGATATATATGCGATTTGATATGTATGCTATTTTGTTGTATTGACAACAAACTTCAAAACTTCATATGTCAAATTTGCTGAAGGTGTTAACATCATAGATATTTTTACACTTAAAAATGTTGAATTTCATGCCAAAAAAAAAAGAGCATTTGCGGGAAGTTTTAATTCATTACTTTATTTTGAAGAAAAGTGCTGCTGAAAGTTATTGTATACTTCGGGAAGCTTCTGGTAAACATGCTCCATCTCAAGATAGTTGTGAATGCTGGTTTAAACTCTTTAAAAAAGTGATGATTGCTATGTGAAAGACAAAGAACGTCCAGGTCAATTTGAACCACGCTTTGATCATAAAACGACCAGAATGGGCCAGAAGACACGGCAAAGTAATTTTGCTTCATGATAATGCACCATCATACACTTCAAAAGCAGTTAAAGACACGTTAAAAGATCTTGCCTGGGAAGTATTAACCCACCCGCTGTATTCACCAGATCTTGCTCCTTCAGATTACCACTTGTTCCGATCAATGGCACATGCACTTTCTGAGCAGCACTTCAAAACGTATGAAGAAGTGGAAAATTGGGTCTCTGAATGGATTGCCTCAAAACAAGAAAAGTTCTATTGGGACGGTATCCACAAATTACCTGAAAGATGGGGGAAATGTATAGCTAGCGATGGACATTACTTTAAATAAAGCACTTTTGATGTTTCTCTTGAAATTATCATGTTTTCTTTTATTACAAAATCCGTGTTATTAACCGTTACACCTGGTAGAAGCCATTGCTACATGGATACAAGCTGTACAGGTGGAGAAAGGGATAGAGGCCTTCCCTGAGAAAGGAAGATCGAATACGCCCATTAATGACAAGAACCCTTAGTCAATGAAACCAGTGCACACGTGTGCTCTCTCTGTCACATGCACGCATACACAATGCATGACAACAATGTGGTACAAAAGTGTGATCTTCTATGCGCGTTCAAACTCTGGCTCCAAGTTTCTCAGCTTTGCCAAGCCTCCATTTCTTCGCCAATAAAATGGGAGTTACCAGGCCTACCTCCCAGAGCTGAGGGAAGGATGATTAAATGAGAAAATACATGTGAAACCCTTAGCAGAGTATCTGGCGTTCGCCAAGCATTCTGTAAACACTAGCAAATAAAGAGAACCCTGTAAGTTCCTTCCCATCCCCTGAGTAAAGATGGCTTGGGCAGCAGGTGATATGGTGCCTATTTCTTGAATATTCCAAGAAAACAGTTGAGTGGAGTTTGTGAGTGAGAGCAGGCGCCGTGTGATACTCTGGTTTTCACTCCTGAGATGACCTCATCAGACCCACAGCATGAGGAGTCTGGGGACAGAGCCCACATGACAATCAGATTCGCTGGCACCTGAGCCCAGTGGCAGAAACCAGCCTCCAATATAGGACTGAGCTAGTCGTTTGGCAGTTTCCCTCTCTGGTCCCGCCCAGGGCTCAGAGAAAACACATATCCACTTTTCCAGTTACCAAAACCAGACTAAGCACCTGCCCGGTCCCCAAGGCCGCCGCCTCGGCGAAGACTTCTGTTTCCCCTCTCCTCAGAGATGCTGCCCCCTCCTCCTGGTCCTGCCAGTTCCTGGGGTCCCTAGCTCACGCTCAACATCAAGTGGAGAGTGGTGGGTACGACCACCAGCTCTGCAGAGAGCTCACCCACCTCCAGCCCTGGATCTGCTGCCTTGGAGCTGTGGGACCCTGGGCAAGTCACCTAACTATCTGCAACAAGGAGAAAAAGGCTAGTCATGACTGCCTAAGGAACCAAGATGAAGACTAGAAAGCCCTTAGCACGGTGCCTGGCCTAACGCCAGGGCCCGAAGAGCAACCGTCGCCCCGGTTCCATTTGTTGAACCAGGGCAGGGCCAGCATGCAGGGGGAGGGTCCAGGGTTCACCCACCTTCAGTGGACAAGGTGGCCGGTTTGCGTGGGCAAAGCCCAGCCTTTGTAAGCGCTCTGCTTGCCGCCTTCAGCAAGACAAACAGGGAAGGGCCCCTGTGCCTGCCCAAACTTGGCCTGGTAAATAATTGATGTCCCGCCGTGTGTTCTTTTATTCAGAAACAACCTTTGAAGTTCCCCCTCGCCCTTGCCACAGGGATTTGGCGGGGAGGCCAGCAGGGAGGATGTGAGGGAAGAAACCACAGAAGTGGAATGGGCAGTGTGTGATCAGCAAGATAGAGAAACTAAAGCCATTTGGGGTATCTGTTCGGGTCTGAAGTCAATAATTGTAACTTTTAATCAAGCGAGGATTCCTAGCCAGCCAAGCCCACAAACAGGGGAAGATGGGGAAGAATACAAAAGCGATTCCAGGTAACAGCTGTGGGGGCTAGACGGCCGGCTCCCTCCTGGGGAGTGACAGTTGGTGGAAACATTCAGCAGCAGGCGAGAGTGTACCTGGGTGGGAGCAGCCAGCCAGGCCTCGCAGGGACTCATTATGAAAATATGATTACAATGGATTAGTCATCTTGTCAATCAAAGCCACATGCCAAGTAGCACCTGGCATGTGGGTGAAAATGCCACAGGACAGAAGAATTTGAAGTTGTGATTTTATTTATTTATATTTTTTACAAAACGTTCCTTCCCGCGATGAAGGGCCTTGCCGGGCCCCTAGGATGAGAAGGGGCGGAGGAGGCACTAACAGGCCCTCCAGGGAGGCGAGGGCAGGATGCACCACAGCACAGCCCTAGCATGTCCGTGTAGGAAATGTTGGATGGTGTCCTCTCCTCTTATTGTCACCCATGAGAACTGGCCCAAAGCTTGTTCCCTGTGGTATATAAGCCTGAAGGAAATTAGTATTGTCTTCCATGGCAGTCAAGAAAAGGTAATAGAGGTTAAGAAATTATTGTATTGGTAAAAGAAATTAATATCACAGCTACCATTCCTTCAGCACATAGAATGCGCCTCGTCAGGTACCCAGCACTTAATAGTCTTTTGTTGTTGTTGTTAATCCTCACCTGCGGATATTTTTCCATTGACTTTGAGAGTGGAAGGGACAGGGAGAGAAAGACAAAGAGAAATATCAGTGTAAGAGAGACACATCGATGGGTTGCCTCCTGCAAGTGCCCTGACCAGGGCTGGGGATCAAACCTGCAACCGAGGTATGTGCCCTTGACCGGAATCAAACCTGGGACCCTTCAGTCCGAGGGCTGACGCTCTATCCATAGAGCCAAACCGGATAGGGCTATGTAGTCTTTATCTCATTTAATCCTTACTAAACCCTCTGAGATAAGTACTATCTCTTTACTGAGTAAACTGAAGCTCACAGAGGTTGGGACTGGGCCAGTGCCATACCACAAGAAAAACAGATCAGCACACGTTCATAATCACCAGCTTCCGCTGACTGTTACAGAATGGAAACCCCCAACCAAAGCTCCCCCATCCCCTGTCCTGCAGTCATAAGAGCATTCTCCATGCTGCAGTGACAATTAAGGAAAAAGAAGGTAGGACACTGAACCAGGAATCAGAAGACAAGGAACTACTATTAATTGAGCATTTACTGTGCCCTCTCCTTGGATTAAATGCTTGGGTTAGTTACTTATAAAATTTATTCCTCAATGTAAATGTACTAAGGAGGTGTCATTCATCTACTTATAGGTGAGAAAACAAAATCTTAGAAAAGCTGGGCAATTGTCCACATGCTCTAGAGCTGGTAAGAGTCAGATGAGAAATCCTAAACGAGGTTGTTCTGATCCCCAAGCTTGGCTTCTTAGCACTGCTCTCTCCTGTGACATGCGTGTGAGAGTTTTAACAAATCCTCATCAACCCTCTTTCTAACCCTGTCTGCGGAGTGCTGGGCCACAGACCCATCCACCTGTGCTTTGCTTCCCCCTCGCTCAACAGGGACAATGTTTGTTGAGTCACTTGTACTCAGCCATCAGGAGGAAACGTGACCTGGGGTGGCGGGAGATAAAATTCTATCCAAATTCACAAAATTGTTATTAGTGAGGGAAATTCTAGGACAACCTAAATTTCATTCATACTTTTTAATGTTAAAACAATAAAATGAGGAAAACAGATATGTTTTCCAGCTCAGCTACATTTACCAAAAAAAGGCACATTTCACAATGTATATGTGTATTAAAACATCACATATATTATTTAGTTGTCAATTATACCTCAATAAATTTAAGGGAAAAAATGGCCCCAAAAAAAAAATAACAACAATAGATTAGCTGACAAATGAGTACATTTCTAGTTAATATAAAAATATGCTATAATCATTATGAATAAAAATGTGTGCTGAGGAAGAGAAAAAAATGAACAGGTTTTTGTAACACCATGATTGCAAAAATAGTAATAATAATAATAATAATAATATATCAGAGGAACAGGGTTGGGCTTCCGCTCTGCTCTGTTCCCTTCTGCAAAAGCACTTACTGTCCACTGCTGTGATTATCTAATTAAATGGTGTACACTTTTCCTAGCTGGTGTCACTCAGTGGTTGGAGCATCGGCCTGCAGACTGAAGGGTCTCAGGTTCAATTCTTGTCAAGGGCATGTACTTCAGCTGCAGGCTCGATCTTCAGCCCCATTGGGGCATGTGTGGGAGGCACCCAATTGATGTATTTTTCTCAGATAGATGTTTCTCTCTCTGTGTCTCTCTCCCTTCCTTCCACTCTAAGAGTCAACGCAGCCCTAGCCAGTTTGGCTCAGTGGATAGAGCATCGGCCTGAAGACCAAAGGGTCCTGGGTTCAATTCTGCTCAAGGGCACATACCTTGGTTACAGGCTCCTCCCCGGCCTGGGCCCTGGTCGGGGCTCTTGCAGGAGGCAACCAATCAATGTGTTTCTCTCATATCAATGTTTCTCTCTCTCTTTCCCTCTTCCCCTATCCCTAAAACTCAACGGAAAAATATCCTAGGGTGAGAATTAATAAAAATTAAAAAAAAAAGTCAATGGAAAAAATATTCTTGGGTGAGGAATGAATGAATGAATGAATGAATGAATGAATGAATGAATGGTTTACATTTTTTCAGGACACACCTGTGAGCGAGGGTTCAGGGTATAAATCACGTGTTGTGCTCCTCCACCTCCCCTGCATGGAGCAGAGAGCTGGTGTGGTACTGGGCACGTGGCCCAGCCCTGTTACATGTGCTCCCTCAAGCTAACCCTAGTGGAGGCAGAGAGATAAACTAAAAGGTCTCTCCACTTCCTTTTAAGGCTTCCCATTCCACAGTTCTGGGAGAATGAACACAAGGATATAGAGGAGGCATCCACTCCTCAGACTTGTGCTCACTGACTTGAAAGAAACAAACCCCTAAAAACATTTTTTTAAAGACATGTGCACACCAGCCTTTTGCAGTGACAGATGACACTGGCAGAGACTTGAAGGGTCGCATGAGCCACCATGAAAAAGGATCCGTACATAAAGTACACAAAGAAATGAGAGAAGTACATTCCGGCAACTCTGATCGATTCCCCCATTTCAGTGATACCTCCCCCGGTGCACCGCATGCAAGCAGCCAAGGCTGGAGCAGAATTCCCATAATGGGGCTGATGGATGCATATCTGAGGCTTTGAGAAATACCTGTGTGAGAATCCTGGGAGCAAGAGGCTGAGTCTGTTCACAAACTCAGCAGAAGCAGGAAGATGCCCATAGCTCAAAAACAGCCTCGAGCATCAGTGTCTTCACAGGGAACGCGGCCCCGAATAGATGATTCACGTTGTGAGCCTATTTCTGGACCTCCTCCTAAGCCTGCAGAGTGAAACCATGGTGTTCCAGGTGCGGGAAGAAAAATAACATTCTTAACATAGCTGAATCATCCCTTTGAAATATGCCGGTCACTCCTATCCAGACTTCAAAAACAAGGGCATTTTAAGAACCACCCTCTTCCAGTTCTGAAGAGATGGAAAGCACATTATACTTTTAGGTCAAAAAAAGTGACTTGTGAGTTTTCCTCATGGTGCTTACAGCAATTCAACAGCATCTCGTTTCCTCCAGGGCCAGGTGTCATGCCTCCACCTAAGGAATGGCCTTTAAGCCTCTGCCTAACATCGTCCCAACCCCCTTACCCAGCATATTCCCTTCATTGTCCAGCATAATGGGCAAGCCATCCTCTGCCATGCCCCCACATGCCTGGTGCAGTCCCACCATCATGCCCCCCTATTCATGCCATTAGCATTCGCTGGACTCCTCTCAACTTTAGGACAATCTCAGCTATTCCTCCAAACCACATCAAACGCTTCCTCCTCAAAAAAGCCTTTCCTAAATGTCTCAGTCTATATCATCTCTTCCCTCTCTGAGTTGTTCTCTAGGTCCTGAATCTGATGGTGGGCTCTCCTGTGATTTAATAGGTTCCCTAAGTTCATATATTTGATCAATCCAATGAGATATGAAAATTAATGACTTATATTTACTGAATACTTGATATATTTTCAGACATTAAACTACAACTATCATATTTACAAATACTAACATATTTAATCCTTAAAACCAGTCCATGTGGTAACACCTATAATTATCCCCATGTTACAGATGAGCAAAACTGAGGTACAGGAAATTTAAGTGTCTGGCTCAAATGTCACACCACCAGGCAGGAGTCCAGATCCTGTGACCTTAAACCTAACAGTGCAACCATAGCCTAAACTTCTCAATATCCCACAGAACCTTATACTATTGTATTTTATTTTTAGTGAGAGAAATTACAGAATGACCTAAAAATGACTCATGACTTCTCAATGCTTTTGCCCTTGAGAATTTTTCCTATGCCAAGCACTGTGCTAAATCCCTGACTTCAAGGAGCTCATAGTCAGAGTAAGGCCACAATAACTATTGGAATTGAATTGCCATAAACATGAGCCCATTACAAGTAGCCTCAACCAAGTACGTGTACAGCAGCCACTTAGCTAAAGAAGTATTAAGCTATGGTGAGAACACTGGCCTGATACTTAAGAGACCTGGGGTTTACCCAGACTGCCAATAATTTGCCATTTGACATCCAGCAAAGAATATTCCATCCATCAGCTCATGTATAAAATCAAGACCACATCAGTGAATTTGCATCTTGGCCCATCACCTGAATCACCAGTTCAATGGTTTTTATTGTATGGCCAAATAAGTATCTGAGTGAATGGAGCTAAATGAATGGCTGACTTAGCTGAGCTGTTGTGAGATTTGGAACAACCAAGACAGAAGGGGACTCTCCTCAGCTGTTGCCCTTAAAGATGTACAGTCATCCTCCTTCTTGGACTCCTTCTTATGAATTTGCCTACACACCACATATACTTGTAACCCCAAAGTCAATACTCGTGGTCCTGTCGCAGACATTCACAGACATGCTCAGAGAAGCAAAAAATAAATAAAAAATTCAATTGCACCATGGCCTGTGTGGCTCAGTTGATTGGGTGTCATCCCGGGCACTGGGGGGTGGGGATGGGGGGGGGCAGGTTTGCCAGTTTGATTTGCAGTCAGGACACATGCAGGGGCGGCCAGTGGTGTGTCACTTTCACATTGTTTCTCTCTCTCTCTCTCTCTCTCTCTCTCTCTCCCTCCCTCCCTCCCTCCCTCCCTCACACACACACACACACACACACACCTCCCTTTCCTCTCTCTCTGAAAAAATCAATGAAAAATATTTTTTTAATTGAATTGCCCAAGGGATACATCTAACATGAAGTCAGATAAGGGGATGCTCTGTTTCTTTTATTTTTTAATTATTTTTATTGATTTCAGAGAGAGAGGGAGAAAGAGATACAAACATCAATTATGAGAGAGAATTATCTATCGGCTGCCTGCTGCACACCCCCCATTGGAGACTGAGCGCACAACCTGGGCATGTGCCTTGACTGGAAATGGAACCATGAACTCCTGGTTCATGGTCAATCAATGTTCAACCACTGAGCCACACCAGCTGGCGATGCTCTGTTTCTTTTTTCAGCTCTCCTACTGGAGACAAGGGTCCTTTTCATACCCTATTTAGTGCCCCATTTTTTTCCCTTTTTGTTGGTGATTTTACTGTTTAAAACTGCCCCCCAAGCCTAGTGCTGAAGGGCTGTTTAGTGTTCCTACATGCAAGAAGACTGATGTGCCTTACAGAGAAAATGTGTTAGAGAAGTTTCCTTGAGGCATGAGCTAAAGTTCCCTCAACATCTCTGAGCCTCAGTTTCCTCCTACAGCATAAAAGGGTAGTATCTTCCTTAAAAAACTGTTACGGAGATTAAATGGAATTATTAGTCAAGGTCCTCTGAGAAGTAGATGCCATCAGAATTAAATAGTAAGAAACTTATTCAGATGGGAAATATTGCATAGTGAGTAAGCAGTTTCTCTTCATTATATACAGGTTACCAGAATTTGTAAGAATTGAATTTATTAGGGGAAACACCTGCGAGATAAAATGGAGGAGGACTGCCCAGCCAGTGTTGCTCAGTGGTTGAGCATTGACCCAGGAAACAAGAGATCATGGTTCGGTTCCCAGTCAGAGCACAAGCAAGCCCACGTTATGGGCTCAATCCCTAATAAGGGGGCATGCAAGAGGCAGCAGATTTATGATGTTTCTCTCTCATCAATATGTCTATCCCTCTCCCTTTCTCTCTCCCTAAAAATAAATAAAAACATATTTTTAAACTAAATAAATAAAATGGGGAAGGACTGAGGAAAGGCTGGGAGAGATATCAGACTATGACAGGTATGACCCCAAGTGAAGCAGAGAGGAAAGGAAGGAAGGTTGAGCAGAAAGATCTTAGACTTAAATACAGTTCTGAGGAAGTTCAGCAAGGCCATCAGGGGATCCACTGTCTCCCAGGAATGGTCCTCTTTAATGTCCATGCCACTCTCAGCTGGGAACAACCCATGGAAGCATGTTGTTGGCAAGAAGGTGTTGGTGGATTTCAGATCACAGCAGCTGGGGCCATGAGCCAGCTATGTTCTCTGCAGGTAGAGATCCAGGGGGCACATTCTCATGGCTGCCCCAGGGATCACACATGTTACAGTACTTACCAGCAAGAAAAGATAGTAAGGAGTGAAAGCAGTGCTGATTTTTACACCAAACTCTCAAAATCATTGTCAATCATCTTCATCATCACTGATCTATGTCTCAGTAAAAGTTTGCTCAAAGTAACATACAACCAATTCTAACCAAGTCTTTTCCGATGTTTTGTGCTAGCTGTAACCAGTCTTATTGATTGTGAGACCCATCTGGACATCATAAACTGCACTGTAAACCTGAGAAGTGTTAAGCCTCTGTATTTCTTCTAGATAGAGGAGGACAACCAGATGTGACTTAAAAAAAATGAGTCAAAATTTGTAAAACTTAGGCAGTGCTTGCAAATCCTGCAGCCTTCAATCACTTTATAAGGACAGCATTAGCCTCCATTGGTGTGGGAACCATCACATTACTCATCTGTTATCTGCCTAAACCACTTCACCACCTACAATCCAAGCCAGGGTGGACTTGCCCTCATCAAAAGTGAAGCAGGAAGCAGTTTCAAAATAGGTAATTCTGTCTTGTTATTCATTGAGTAAGATTACAACCCTGAGATTTCCCATTTAGATACCTGGGGTGATTCTTTTGCCCTGAAGACAATACATGTTTCATTGCAGTATTCCCTTAAGAAAGAAGAGTATGACACTCAATCAAATATAATGGGCAAAAATCATTTCTCTGTCTTCCCATAAGGAGAAGTTAGTCAATTTGGCTTAAAAATCAGAGTGGATGACTGGGAGAAAAAGGTATTCAGAGAAAGGTACATTTAGATAGAATTTCCACTTTTGAAACTGTTAGTTTTCCCCAGTCATTTAATTAGGCAGAATCCTGTATCTTTTGTCTGTTCCTCAGGAGAAAAATGAATCTATAAGGAAGCAGTAAAATATTAAACAACAAAGGTGGGTGTTCCTTTCTATTTTTATGTTTTCCACCAAGTAAAGGCTGCTGCTTGTCTTCTCACTATGATCTTCTGGCTCCTCTCCCTTCTTATGAAATGCCTAGTTCTCTGGACAAAGGGATGAGGCACATGATCCTTGACTGGCCCAGAGCACAGTCATGTGACTCAAACAGACCAATGAGAGTCCTTCCTTGATACGTTTCTATACTGAAGGGGAGAGGGCAGGACTGAGGACAGGGACCAAGGGTTTCTCTCTCTCCTCTATGTAACTAACCTTGGATTGTTTAAGTCTAAACTTCCCTATACCATGTGAAGAAAAACAGTATGTAGAAGAGAATCAAATGACCAAAGAGAAGTAGAAAAAGGGGGAAAAAAGGAAAGATCAGTCAGTCCTGATGATACTTCAAACTCTTAGCCCAGTCCATTCACAAGCCAGATTCACCTCCCCTCCATCCCACTTTTTCTAACACTAATAGATGTGCTATAGCACATAATATGTCAAGAATTCACAAGAAAAAGAGTGACTGCCAGATAAGAGTCCTGAAGATAAATGCCCCTGAATTAAGCTAAAGTTTTACATTTATAGAAGATGTTTCCTATATCTCCTAATAATTGTCCCTCTGCTTATAATAGAATTTGTGTTAACATGGTGAAGGGAAAGGACTAAGGCACTTCATGACTATAAAAGGCATATTGATCTGGAGGATGACATAAACTGTCTAAATATCAGTCCATACTAATTCCTTTAAGACCATGGTCAGCAAACTGCGGCTCGTGAGCCACATACGGCTCTTTGGCCCCTTGAGTGTGGCTCTTCCACAAAATACCAAGGCCTGGGTGAGTCTACTTTGAAGAAGTGGCATTAGAAGAAGTTTAAGTTTAAAAAATTTGGCTCTTCAAAGAAATTTCAATCATTGTACTGTTGATATTTGGCTCTGTTGACTAATGAGTTTGCCGACCACTGCTTTAGGACAAACTAGAAATCTAGCATCACTCAGTCCCTTAAGATGAACTGTAAATCTAACATCTCAGTCCCCTGGTGCCACGAGGCATATAAGTGTTTTAAAGATTAAGTGTTTTAAAGATTCTGCAAATCAGACTAGTTTTGAGGGAGGTCAGAGTTATTAAGAGAACCCATGATCAACATTTCTGATCCCAAGAAGCCATTAATTCCAGAATTACTAGAACCAAGATTCAAGATAACAAGCCACCATAGAACACTGAAATTGGGGTTCAATGACAAAGCTATTGCTCAACTCTTATTTGAAAATAGCAACTGGAAACCACTTGTCCTTTTGGATGATTTGATCAGTAAGAGGTGCAGCACTGGTTTTCAACCCTTTTTAAGGAGGTTTTCAGCTCTTGAGATGCAAAGAAAAATAGAGGGTTAGCAGTTGGGGGTACTTCCTTCTCACCCCCAAGCGGAATACGGTACATAAGACCAATCCAAGTTTAGGTGCAAAGAATGGAAGGACTACACCACACTGAGCTCTCAGGTGTTGCCAACCTGGCAGCTCCAGTGCTGCAAAGAATCAGATAATCTGAAGGCCTCTCAAGAAAGATGGTCACACCCACTTTCCATCCCACCTCTTCACAGCACTCCTGCCCAGAGCTGGCAGAATCCTCTGGATGGGAAAAGGTCACTGCTGGCTGGTTACACTGGGTGATGCCACCAACTACAAAAGGAATTCCAAATATAAAATCCAAATCTCACCTGGAAAATGTGGGTTAGATAGGACACTGTCAAACAATACAATAATAGGAACCAAGAGATTTGGTCCAGTTGTTGGACACAAACTCCATGCTGCCCTCAGTCCCAACCATAGCTCAGCTATTTATCATAACAAAGCATTATCTCGATTACCCCACAGGTGCCTTGCTGGTCACAAGAGGAAATGGTGAGATGTCCTGATTTTCATAGTTACCAAGTATAAAAATATCTTGCTTCAACAAATCTGAAAAGTATCATTCCTTACTGATTGTACAAACATACAAGGCTCAGGAAGACAGAATGTACTCCCTTTCCTTTGAACCCCTACTCTCTGAGAACAACATTGCAGGAAAGAGACAAGGGCCTACCATGAAAATATGCTGGGCCCGCTCAGCTGGGTCCTCACTGCTCTTGGCAATGCATGGATCTCCTCAGTCACCATCAGACCAGCAGACATCTTGACTTTGACTTTACATTGTAATTTTAATTGCAACTCTTCTAAATCACTCACACTTATTTCAAGCCTTCAGCACAACATTATCACTTTATTCTTAGCACAAGGCCCTCTTTCTTCACTCTGAAAAAGTAGGGTATCTACTTTGAGCTTCCTTATCTCACACCTGTCCCCACTTTTTTCTTCCCCTTGCCACCACTCTACTCACCTCCTACTCACCTCCATGAGACAGCGAACATAATAGCCTGTTCACTATACACTTTCTCCCTCTCTAGACTTCCCCCTCCTCTCTATCCTGAATACTGACTGCCAGGTTAATATTATTACAACACTCATTAACCGTTTCACAAACATATTCCATCATTTTCCTTGGGTCCTAATCACCCAAAGAGCTTGGAAGCCTGGCTATCAAGGCCTCATCCCAAACCTACCTTTCCAGGGTAGGGTGAAACCTTTCTGCAAAGACTATGAGTTAAGAAATCCAGCTTTTTCCCCCAGCCAGTGTAGCTCAGTGGATAAGTGTCAACCCATGAACCAGGAAGGTTACAGGTCAGGGCACATGCCCGTGTTGTGGGCTCGATCCCCAGTAGAGAGTGTGCAGGAAGCAGCCAATCAATGATTCTCTGTCATCATTGATGTTTCTATCCTTCTCTCCCTCTCCCTTCCTTTCTCTGAGATCGATAAAAATATCTTTTAAAAAATAAAAAAGAAATCCAGCTGTTAGAGTAAAGTAGACAAAAGACAAAGGTGGCCCCCAGTTCCATGATGATAGAAAGAGGTAGATTGGTTTGAGAGCTATTAAGGAGACAGAATCAACATGACTAGCCACTGACTAGGTGAAAGTGGGGAATGCGAATCAGGGGTGATGCTCAGGTTTCTGGCTTGGACAACTGTTTAGATAGTAGTACCATTTACTGAGATAGGGGAATATAGAATGAACTGAATATGGAATGCCTATGAGATTTTGAAGGCATGATGTCCAATTCACCAACAGTTAGATAAATGGGTTAGAGTTGAATAAAATGATCTGAGCTTAATGGTTCAATTTAGTTATCATCATTTATAGGTAAATGGTAATTGACACACAGTAAATGGATTAAATCAACCCAGAAAAGTATATGCATGAGGATAAATGAGGTCCATGATAAATACAAATAGTTAAGGGAAAGTTTCAAAAACAAGACAGGAAAGAAGAAGCCCAAGATGTTGAAGGAAAACCCAGAAAGAGTGACACCTTGCAAGCCCACAAAAGACAGGATTTCAAGAAACACGAGGGCAGATGATCATCCTTTGGATTTAGGCATAAAGAGGTCACATCTCCATGGAGATGTGTTTCCCATGGATTGGTAGGCTTGGATGCCAGCTGCACTGCAAGGACGCCTATCGTGTACACCTCAACATGAGTCTGTCTGTGTCTCCTGACACTCCTTCAACACCCCCAACTCTGATCAATGACCTATAGGATCTCCACCTGGGCACCTCACACAGCACTCATACATAGGAGGTATCCAATAAAAACTTGTAGAAAATAAATGCACATTGACTTACCCACCTTTAAAAACTCCATTTGGAAGCACAACAAAAGTTACTTGAGAGAGAAAAAGATGCTAATAGCTGCTCACTGACCTCATGTGGCATTTGTCTATCTTCCCGTCATTTCCAGGCATTAAATCAGTCATGCCCTTCCTTCCCACCTCTACACCAGGGCCAATAGACGAGGTCTTTCTGGTCTAAGTAGAATCCTAAATGAACTCTAGAGGCTTAATGCAGAGCCTAAACCAAGGAATCCAGTGCTCCTTCCTCTCTTCTATCTAATTATATTTAGTTGACACTACCAAAAAAAAAAGAAGAAGAAGCTAGTCTGGTTTTGCTTCTGATTATTTCTGTCTGGGCAACTTGTGACCTCTCTCAGAAGGTGACCACTCATCACCCACATGACAGAGATGAGAGCCATGTCAGCAATAGTCCAAGTAGCCATCATTTATTAAGCACTCACTATGAGCAGGTACTGTGCTGACCTTCCAATAGAACTTCTTTGATCCCATCAGTTTCCCTCAAAATCCTCCTTGGCTCCACATTGTCCAAAGAATACATTTAATTTGCCTCTATTTTTTATTTTATGCCTTTAAGTCATTCAAAACAATTCAAAACAAAAAACACAATAGCATACATTAAGTTAAATGGCTTTTATCAGATTATAAAAATACATGTGGGCTAAAAGAACCCTATTGTTTGTACCTCTAACAAAGTCCATCCTAAAACAATATCCTCTGTAATTTATAAAAATAGCAAAAAAATGTCTCTTGTTTCCTGGTTTAATCAACTTATTAATTGTGGCACTGACCATGTTTTGTCACTGTTGGGGCTCATTCTCATGAGGGATTATACAAACCATCTCCAATAATCTCACCTTACAAGCAGAAGGCTTTTAAAATTGCAAGGTTAAAAGGGAAACGGAAGCATTTGGTAGGGGATGCTGAACATTGTGGATTACTCAGAGACCTCATGCCAGGGGAGCAAAACACTGAGTATGGGGACCGATACTCAGAATTCAAGATTGATTTCTTCACCATTTATACTAGGTATCAATTTGCTGCCCTCAGCTCCAAAAATCACCCTTCATTATCTGCTCTGTGAAAATTAAGTTGGGTACTTTCATTTTCACTTGCCAGCTGGCATGCTGTAGAGACTTGAGCAGGAAGGGGTTTTTCTTCCTGGTTCCAGTGTGCTCATGGGGCAGGCACCTGTGGCACAGGTGACTGCTTCCCCTGCATCTGACTTCCAGGGCAGCACAGCCCGCCAGTGCCAGCTCCCGTCCAGAATCTGACTTCCAGGGCAGCACAGCTCCTAGGTCCAAGGGCACAGCCAGAGACCAGTGACTGAGGTAGGAGAGCAGATGTCAATCAAGCAACTTCTGTGTTTAGGCCCACACCCACTATCCAGATGAGGAGCCAGCACATTGAATACAGGGGACAATTAGCAGCATTGAGACTGACTGTGTTTCTCCAAAACAGAGCAGATATTTACTTAAGATTAAGAATCATTCTTACTTTTTTCCCTAGACTTCCTTTAAAAAAATAATAAAGCCACCTGCAAAGCATTTGTGGGTTTTTTTTTTAATGACTTGTTAAATCCCATCATTATAAAGAGACTTGCATCTGCAAAGGCATAAATGTTGCCATCCATTCTCCTCTCTCTCGAACTCATATTAACCTCCAAAAGAGTGGTGCCAACAGATTAAACAGACAAAACAACAAACAAACAAGAATGTTTTGAAGCAAAATCCTTCCTTGTAAGAATGACTACATATTTTTCATTTCAGTTAAGTCCAGGCTTAGAACTCTGTTTTGCTTGAATCAAAGACTGAGGTGAGCTGCCAACAGTGACTGCCCAGTGCCCGCTGGAAGAAGTTCAACCTCACAGGCTAGAACTCAAGGCCTTTAGAAACTGGCTCTGCCTTATTGGCATAGCAGCATCTCCTTCAGACCCAGAACTGAGATTCTACCAGAACCCACCCAAAAAGTTCCTCCAGTTGTTAAAATATGATAACACTCCTTGGCAGGTAAAGAACCTCATCTCCAAGACTTCACTCCCTATCCTCCAACAATCCACCAACTAACATGTTAGATGCTTGCCACAGCCAGGAGACCTCTGAGACCTGCTCCAGGCCTCTGTCAGCATAAAATCCTGTTCATAGTGTTCCTACCACTCAGCCCCCAAACTCCTGCCTCTTGTATGGCCTTTGCCAGAGCAGTTGAGGACCTCAACAGAAAAAAGAACACCCTTCACCCTGACCTTGTTACTGATATCCTGCTGGACAAATGTGCACAAGCCGTGTAGATCCCTGAGCCTGTGACCAGACACCACCAGCCTCTCTCTCTGGGGTTGATGTCATGTAGCCACTGGTGGTAATGGGGGCCTCTGGGAGACTAGAACTGTAAGATATTCAAAGGAAAACAGAAGAGCTGTTTTCCAAGCACTGTGAGTTCTATCAGTGTGGTGGGTTCTGTTAGGCACTCTAGCAACAAGCGGAGGCTAAGATAAGAGGCAAAACCCATGGGAGCAGTTTAGGTCAGGTGGCATGCCAGGAGTAGGCCCTCTACAATGTCGCCATTGAACTTCACCTCCTTTTAACAGAATAGTTAAAACCTTCTGAATTCTCACCCATCATGGGCCTTAACAACATTAATTCTATTCATTAAAATGAGAGCTATCGTGTACATGGCAAGAAACATGTTAACTGCATATTGACATATTTGAGGAATATAGGCATCAATATCATCATCCCCATTTTAGAGAGAAATAACTGAGGCACAGAACGGTTAATTTTTTTTAAATGTTTTTACTGATTTCAGAAAGAGGAAGGGAGAGGGAGAGAAATAGACACATCAATGATGAGAGATAGTCATGGATCAGCTGCCTCCTGCATGCCTCCTACTGGGGATCAAGCCCGAAACCAAGGCATGTGCCCTGACCAGGAATTGAACTTTGACCTCCTTAGTTCCTATGTCAATGCTCAACCGCTGAGCCACACTGGCCAGGCCAGAATGGTTAAATTTAAGAGACAGAGCCAAGAGTTAAACCAGGCATTCCTACGACAGAGCTGTGTTTCCTCTCTTCTGGCCTGAATGGATTACGTTGGACCTAATCAAATATGGCACTCCAATAAACATTGTATGACATGTTTGATAATAAAGATATTGAACATTTTAAAACATCAGACAGTATCATAAGAGCTGGAGAATTTTTAATGTAATTGGTGTAAGTTCAGGGGGAGCTGAGATTTAGCACCATGAACATTGATAGGAAAGTCACTGGAAGGATATGATGCCATTCTCTATGTTAAATCATGACTCAGACAGAAGCATTATTCAGCTAGTGATCAAATTAAAGCTCCCAACCATTTCTAGCATTAATAGTATGAAAATTAATAATATCATGAATGATTTTTACTACAAATGGTATCAGTTGGCAAGCAGCTTTAAACATAAATATTGTTGCGTTATATTAGATAATAAAGGAGATATAGGTTACTAGTTTATATTTATTTGCTAAGACAGTATTACTACATCAATAAATGTTTTAGTTTCAACCCTGTCTATGCCCAATCATCATGTTCCCCTCCAGTCAAACTAATATATGCTTATTCACTAACCTTCGCTCCTACAGTGACCCTCATCAACCCTGCTATTTCACTTATTTCATCTACTCAGGTTCATTCCTCAAAGGCATTCCTAAAGCACTTCCCTAGAGTTCCACTCAACCTCTCTTCATCTTAACTACCTATCGTGGGATGAATAGTGTGCCCCCAGATTCATCTTTACCTGGAACCTCAGAATCTGACCTATTTAGAAACAGGATCTATGAAGATGTGATTAGTTAAGATAAAACCATAACAGGATTAGGGAGGGCCCTAAAGCCAATGATTGGTGTCTTTATTGGAAGACGAAAGGGCATACAGATTGACACAGACAGAAGCAGCCATGTGAAACAGAGGCCGAGATTGGAGGGATGCAGCTACACATCAAGGATTGCCAGGAGCCACCAGAAGCTAGAAAAGAGACATAAGACCAATTTATCCTCCTGCGAAGAACCAACTCCTCCAGAGCAACCAACTCTGCTAACCTTGATTTCAAACTTCTGGACTTCTGAACTGTGAGTGAGTGTGTTGTTTTAAGCAACCCAGTTTGTGGCAACTTTTTATGGCAGCCGTAGGAAACTAATACCCGAGAATAATGCCCACATTTTAGTGTGTATTGAATCATCTGGAAATCTTGTTAAAACAGAGTAGTAGGCTCCAGCTCAAGTTTCTGATTCGGTGGGTCTGAGAATTTGCATGTCCAACAAGTTCCCAGTAATCCTGATGACCACATTTTGAGAATCACAGGATCTACCATCCATTTTAGCACTTAGTTACATTCACTACAGAACTTCATTACATCATCTCTTACATGATGTTTACAATCAGTTCATAAATGCTGATTGTGATTCCATCAGAGCCATAAAACCCAAGCTTTAACCTACTTTTGTTTATCCACAGGACATAATGGTAGCTGGCACTTTGCTAACATAGATAGTCTAAGCATAATGGTTGAAAGCATTAACGTTATGCTCTGAAATATCATTTTGTCATTTGTAAAAAGGGGTTAGTTGTACTTAATGGGAATTCTATTGAAGAGTGGATGAGATAACTCACATAAAATGCCTATGAGATTATCCGCTTCTAGAATGTGTGCAATAAATGTTAAGTACTATAATTTTTGAATATTGTTTTTAGTAATATGAAGAGTTGTCTACATCTAGATGGAATTTTCTGAAACAATGGATATGCCAATGCTTAACCCCAGAACTTGTCAGAAGTCTAAACTCAAGAAGTTATGGACTTTATGCACCTGATGTAGCCAGGGGATAGCTACTCATGGGTTATACAAACCCCACCACTTCTCCACTCTGACTCTGGATTAGCAGGCATTGGTGCTTCAAGAATGTTGCTTGGAGATATATTATGCCTCAATCACGCTATTTATAATATTAAGGAGTACTCTGAGTTTGAGAGACACAATATAGTCAATTCAAGAGAAATCAAGATATGTTTGATACGAAGATATCAAGTACTGAACCTCTCCTCCCAGAAGGTCAGCTACTCCGATTAAGGGGTGGAAGGTAATTAACAAAATTCAAGAATAGGACACATAGTGCAAAGTTTCGAGCTCCCAAGGCGGGATTGCACAGAGAATGTTAGTTCAATCCAACAAAAATGTGTTGAACTTGTGCATTCCAGGCAGTGTGCCAAATTTTGGCAATACTGAGATGAAAGGTACCAACAAGGTCCCTACCCTGATATTAAAGTGGAACAAGGTTTGAGTGAACATAAGCATCATTGACAGGCCAGAGATAAGAAACAGAATTCAAATAATGAAATTTCTGGGTTTGTTATTTCTTAGTCTCCTCAACTAAGAGCAATGCCTCCAGGAGGGAAGTCCATTCGTACATAGGTGTACAGTGGGAATTCTCAAACATACTCCCCAATTAACCATCAGTGTTGGCCCACTCTGACCTTCCTCTTTGGTCCAGTTATCCAGCTCTTTCCCATTTCCTTCATGACAAAGCCTTTTCTAATATCCCAGTTTCAGAATCTCAGCTCCTCATTATTCTCCATACCTTTGCTTTATCCAGATCTCTGCTTTGGTTTCCTCCCCAAAATCCAGTTCTTTGCAGGTCTGCATTTCCATTATTTTGTCCCAGTCCCTAGAGCTGAACCATAACTAACTCCTAGAATCTTAATGCCCAATCTCTGCCTCATACCCACACAGAGACCTCCCCTGATGCCAACTACCTATGGCATAGACCTCTCCTAATCCTATGCCCCCTTTGTTCCCTGAGTCAGTTCTCTCCCCATAAAACCAATTGTGTCCTCAAATAAGCATTGGTATGAAAGAAGCCAGTATTCAGGGACTCCATTTAACTGGAAAAGAAGAAATAAGAAGTAAATTCCAAATGAGGCCAGAGGCAGAGTCCCAGAGCCTGCCAAGAACAAAGTGTGCTAGCAGCAAGCAAGAAAAGGCAAAAAAGGGACAAAATGAAAATAACAGATGAGAAAAAATAAGACCCTCACCCAGAATCATAACATTGGACTAGGGCAAAGCTAACCTCACCGTCACCAAATGTCCAAGCTTCCAGTGTCAATGGAGTATGAATCCTCAATAACAATACTGCGCATCTTATTCTTCCCCCACACCCACCCCCAAAGGCATCATGACCCCTTGGCTAGAAATAGCTCAGTGGAGCAAATAACGACCTTTCTGACGCTTTTTTTTTTTTTTTTAAATAAGGTGCCACTGAAAGTGAAGGAAAAGGCATGTTGCAAGACGCTATGTCACACCATCATCACAGTGGAGGTAGATGGTAATGAAAAAAAGCAAGTATTGACAGAAAGGCACATGAAGCACAAAATGAGGATGTGGGTGGTCCTCTGATTAAGTGCATTTTTATTTTCAGAGCCAATCATAGGCCACTGAACTAGGAGGAGGAAATTCAGAAAGTCCACCAGGAAAACTTCATGGCAAGTGTGAAGAGAGTGAGACTCCTTTGTTTAGCTTGCTTTACCCTCTAAGCCAACAATAAGAGGGGAAAGTGTGTTTTCACAAACTTCACCGCTTGTCCTGGTCCCTGCCCTAAGTATCTTGTCCTGTCCTTTCTGCTCACTAAATAGTGGCACCAGGCAGTGAGTGGGCACCCACTCTGGGCCAGCAGCACAGAGCCAAATGCCAGAGCATCAGCATGGGAGATCTGTGGCCTCTGCATTCAGAAAAGCTGGTTGGGAAGAAGAACGAAATTTTTAAAATAATTATTTCATGGCACTGATAACATGTGCTGAGAAGGAGGACAGGAAGAAGGATGTCACGGTATATTCAACACAGCCTGACTTTCCTTAGCCAAAGAGTCAAGTGTTGAAAAGGCGCCCAAACAGGCATGTCACACTGCTGATATGGACCCTATGTTGACATGGGGTGTTATTTCTGTCTCCATGAATTTAATTGACCAGTGGCTCAGTTCCTTTGTTTTCCAGTTAGACAATTTACAAACTGTTATAATCTTCCACAACTTGCAAGGTATGGGGACTAGCCTTTCTCTTCAAGAGAGCCCTGGGGTTTCTCTAGGATATTGTTTTAGGAAACACTTAAAGCATGAAACTTCAAACCAAAACCAGAAAAAAAAAGACTGCAAGAAACAAGTGGAGTCCTAGTTCCAACTAGAACACACTTCATCTAAAGGAGAACATTGTACAATTAAAAAACTAAATCGGGAGCAGGAGCCTTAGATTTAATGTAGATCATAATGTCACGGCGCGATCTGGTTTTCACTAGGCTTGGTTTTCCAGCCAGTAAGCTTGGTTTACTAGTTTTATTCATATCTGGGTTGAAAATTATTGACTCACAATTAAAACACGCAATCTTCTGTAGAAAAGTTTCTTTTTATCCTAGGGATCCCATCTGATCCCTACAGCCAATCCAGTAGAAATATTTATCCTGCCCACCAGGCATTTAACCTGGAATAGCACAACTTTATTCCCATGTCCTCCAGTCAGTCAGTGAACCCATGAACTTAACTGGGCACCCTCCAAACATACTGTGGGAAATGTTCAAAATGAACAGGGATGTGGTTCCTTCAGTCATTCTTAGTCTCTGGATTCTCAGATACAATTCAATGATTCTTAATAGGTTGAAATGAAAACAGTGCAAATGAGTTAAACAGATTCAGCTCGAGTATGAATATGAAAACAGATTCAAATGAGTAGAAACAGCCTGAATATAAAGAAACTTAAGAAAACACCAAAACAGACTTATTGAATGAAAAACAGGGATCAGTTCAATCAAGCATAGTTAGGTTGAGCCCTATAATTTAGCATTCTCTTTGCAGATCAAAGTGGAAAATAGTACAAGACAGAGAGAATGAAGATGGAATCTACAACGCAATTGCTTCTGGCACCTATGGGCAATAACATGTAGGCAAGTGCTATTCAAAGGACCCATCTCCAAGATACTGGTTAAACCTCTGCAAGGAGATGAGGAATTTGGGTCAGGATATAGATCAATGTACTACTTCCTTCTTTGAGAGAATCCCCCCCACCCCTCACATACACACATACTTAAAAATGCCATCTGGCCTCATGGTACCGTTGACTTGCATGCTAGCTCAAGCTCCTTCTGTCATCAAGGATGGGTAACAGTTTAGAGACTCAGCCGGTCCCAAGACCACACTTGAAGTGGAGCTGGGTTAAAGAAAAAGAGCTCAGATTCTGGCATGGGAAGGGGGTGGTGACCGGCTGTGAATCACAGCTTCATTACTTCTGTCTATGCCTCAGTCTACTCATTTGTAAAGTGAAGATAACACTGCCACCTACTTCAGTAGGTCATTGTGAGGATTACACGGGAAAGTGTCTGAAACACTTAATGTGCAACCTGGCATGTGACCAGCAATAGCAAAATATTACTCAATCTTAATATCCCCCCTCTTCATACGTTAGAGTTGAAAAGAAACTCGGAGTTAACAGTATCCCTTCCCATGCAAATGAGTTCTTTCTCCTATGACTTTTACTCCTCACTACATAAAGCAACAAGAATAAATCCACAAGGCGGTACATAGAAATGGTGACCCATGATCAGACTTCCTAGGTTCTGGTTCTCACTGACTACAGATAGCCCTGGGGCAGTTTATCGACTTCCCTGAGCCACCATGTCCTCATCTTTTAAGCTAAAAAAGTAAAACAGAGGGATAATGCTTCGTTAAGAATAATATTACCCCTGCTGTATATGCCACACTCATTGTATCAAAAAAAAAAAAAAAAAAAAAAAAAAAAAAAAAAAACTCTGTGAAAGCATTTTTTTAAGTATTTTTTTATTGATTTCAGAGAGGAAGGGAAAGGGAGAGAGAGAGAGAAACATCAATGATGAGAGAGAAACATTGATTGGCTGCCTCCTGCATGCCCCCTGCTGGGGAAGGAGCCAGCAACCCTGGCATGTGCCCTGACCTGGAATTGAACCGTGACCTCCTGTTTCATAAGTCGCTGCTCAGTCACTGAGCCACACCGGGCAGGTGAAAGCTTTTTTTTTTAATTAGCTACAGAACATGAGTACAAATGTAGGTGTCCAAGGAGGAGCCCCCACAGGAGCATATCAGGCAGCTGAAGGAGCATTCATGTCTGTCCTGGTCCAGAGTCACCGGTTCTCAAGTTCCTTCGCCTACTTGCCACAGACTAGTCCCCTGGTCGGCTACCATAGCAACTTCCCTCTGTGTTTGGCAAAAAGCTGAGAATGCAACACCCAGGCCGTGTCACTGTCCATCAGCTTCCCAGCTGCCTCTGGGAACCCACTGCACGAGTTAATTACTCATCGTGAAAAAGCCATTTATCCTCCAATCCCTGAGCGCCGAGCTCTTTCAGGTTGTTGCCCTCTCCATTTTGGAACCTTGTTGCTTCTAATTGGTTGTGATGTCCACCTTCTCTGTCTGCGCAGAATATTCTCCCTGGTTCTTCTCTTCTAAGATTTCCCTACTTCCATACTTGCTCCCATTTTTATTAATTCTGGGTTTTGGGAAATCCTTGTGGACTTCAGATAGAAGAGCAACCTTAAAGTGTCAGTTGGGGAGAGAGAAAGTGACAAGCAGATAGACAGACTCATCTGCAAGGATACTGACCTGAAATTGGAAACTCTCGCTGGGCAGGGAAGGCCAGAAAATGAGGAGCTGAGGGGGGAAAGGTGGGTACTGGGATGGAGTTCTATCCTACCGGTAGAATTTGACCTCAGGAGACATTAGAAATGGTCTAGGTCAAACTTAAATGTGTATAAAAATTACCTGGGTACTCTTACTCCTTGCTGCATAGAGCAACGGAAAACAAAGATATTATTAGCTATAAACAGTAACTAGAGCAGTGTCTCCTTAAGATGCAAAGTCTAATTCAGTAGTTCTAGGGTCCTAAATTTTTAACACACTCCCAGGCCATGCGAACACTGCTGGGTTCTAAGCAAAACAGATATGAGTGGCTAATAAAATGGGTAGTCTGTGAATAAGAGGCATGAAACGGGGCAGACAGGTTGTGTTTCAGCCTGATTCAAGGAAGACCATCCTGATGAAGCATCTATTTACACACATAAGAAACTCGTGTAGATTCCTCCTTTGTGGGAGGCATAGATGCTGTAAGCTTTCTCCTCTAAACATAAGGCAAAGAGCAGGACAAAAGGCTTCTCCCCCATGAAGTCTGTAATGCAATGACATACTATAACTTGGGTCCATTGGTGGACCACGGGTGAGACCTCAAGCACCCCGGGCAGAACACCCACATCCGCAAGTACCCTCAGCAAGGCCTGCAAAGAGAAAGTGGTCCTCCGCTCCTGCCCCCTCTTCTGCCCTTGCTGCCTCAGTGTCACATCATGATCAGCTCCTCGACCAGGAGGATCACAAACAGCCGCTAACTAGTCTCCAGGCTTTTCTTGTTCACTTCCTCTCAACAGCCAGGAGCAGTCTTTTTTTTTTTTTTTTTTTTCATGTAAATTAGAATGCTGCTTGTGCCCAAGATGGAGTAACAGAGAACAGATTTACCCTCCTACTCAGAAACAAAAGTTACACTACATAAGACAATGGTTTTGAAGACACTGAACTGAGGCAATGAGAGAGCCATCCCCATCCCCGGGAGATGGAAAACAAATAAAGGAAGCCAGCCCTAGGGTTTCCCCAGCTCACTGTCATGAGACAGCTTCCTAGCAGTGGCTGAGAGGGGCCCAGGCTGGAGCCCGTAGGACTCCCTGAGCTGAGACAGAGCTGAGGGTCTGGGAAGCCCCAAGTGGTGGGAGGACAGAGAAGCAAGAGTGGCACAGACAACCAGCCTGGATTTCTGCACCAAGTCCCCTCGGAGCGCTCAGCAGAGTACTGATCAGCACATCCACGTGCGAAAACTCCCAGGGACAGGGGAAGGGGCGTGTGCACAGGGGCAGGCACACAATGGGAAAGATTAGGTAACAGTTCCCTGTGATCATTCCTGGGGACTCGGGCCCACTCCAAGCCTACTGAACCCACAACTCTGGGGGTGGGGCTCAGAGATCTGTGTTTTAACAAATATTCTGATGTTCACTCACTTTTGAGAACCACTGCCCTAAGACACTGATTCTCACCCCTGGCTGAATACCAGAACCATCGGGAGATCTAAGAAATCCGGATGCCTGGGCCCCTTCTAGAGAATAATCAAATCAGTCCCACACAGTGGGCCTGGGTGTGGCCCAAAAACTTGCATTTCTAACAAGTTTCTGGATGATTCTGGAGCCGTTGTCTGAGAACCACTGGCCCAGGTGTGAGAAGGGGTGACACCTGTCCATTACGAGGCTACAGCTAGGGCAGCAGGCAGAATCTGGTCGATTCCCTCAAGCCCCTCTAATGATGGGGAAATCACTACATTCCAAAATATCCTATCTGGGGACAAAGCTAATTATGAACAATTTCTTACTTAGCGAGCAAAATCTAGCTCCTTATAACCTTTCAATAGTTAATCTGTACTAAGTATTCCCCCCCCTTTTCTGACTTTTTCTCCCCTTTAAAGGGATTGAACCATAACTGCTCCCAAGCTGCAGGTCATTATTTTCAGTAAAATAATGCTCTTTTGTCAGTTTCTTAATATTCGAACCCTATTAGGACTGCGGTGCTCAAACTTCAATGTGTGTAATAATCACGTGGCAACCTGCTAAGAATGCTAACATTTGGGTGCCCACCCCCCAGAGCTGCTGATTTAATAGTGCAATGTGGGCCCAGGTGCCTGCAGTTTTATAAATACCAGGGCTCTTCAGATGCTCTGTGGCCACGTACTGGGACCTACTACCCTAGGAACCTGCTCCCAAGTTCAGTAGCCAATGAAGCATTTTCAGAATGGATCCTTCCAATGAAGCATTTTCAGAATGGATCCTTCCAATATATATATATTTCAGAGAGGATAGGAGAGGGAGACAGAAACATCAATGATGAGAGAGACTCATTGATCAGCTGCCTCCTTCATGCCCCCCACTGAGGGTCGAGCCCACAACCTGTGCATGTGCCCTGACCAGGAATCTAACCATGACCTCCTGGTTCATAGGCCGATGCTCAACTACTGAGCCACACCAGCCAGGCCTAATCATTTTTAAACAAAGACACAGCATCCTAAGGCCCCCTTGTCTTAACATGGAAAATTCTGCTAAAATCTTTAGGTATAATTCTGCTAACAAGGGCCTCTGCTGTTTCCAGGTGGCCAGGATGCAAGATGACTGCTGAGGTTTATACACACAGGTCTCTCCCCCATCCCCCCATTAGACAAGGTTGGTCCCTCTCGCTGCCCTGGCTGAGCCAACAGGCTCAGTGGCCTTGGCAATGGATGGAAATCACATTCATTTTTTCCTACCTTTTTCCTAATGTTTTCACCCTTTTCTTCTCCTCAGATCCCACCCCTTCTCTTTATCCCAGGGGTGGGCAAACTTTTTGACTCGAGGGCCACAATGGGTTCTTAAACTGGACCGGAGGGCCGGAACAAAAGCATGGATGGAGTGTTTGTGTAAACTAACATAAATTCAAAGTAAAGGAGCGGAGGGGAGAGCAAGAGAACCGGATAGAACAGCCGGATCCGGCCCGCAGGCTGTAGTTTGCCCAAGACTGCTTTATCCTCTAATAATGCCAATAGCTACTATTTGCGGAGCCTCTATTTCAAAGCTGGCACCAGGCTCAGAACATTCCATCTTCTATGTCATTTAGTCTCCACAATCACCTGAGTTCAGCCTATTGTACAAGTAAAGGGAAGTGTCACCTGGCCTGGGTCACACAACTAGTGACTGGCAGCACTTATCTCTGACCCTAAAGTGTCTGATCCCATAACTTATTCTTTTGTTCCCTCTCCTCTTTTTTTTTTTTTTTTGTCCTTTCAACCCCCTTCTCTGTTCCCTCTTCAACGTCACCTTGTCTTTCTCCATCAGTCTCAGAGCAGAAGTCACTGCTCTGACTGACAGCAAGAGCCCAGAACATAGACTTAGAGGGCATTTTAAAATCACATGCATGAGACAAAGAGGGTGCAGGCTATCCCAGGGTGGGTGTGAATGCCTGTGTCATGGACCAGGGAGGGGCTCCATGTCCGTTGTACATTTGGGGCCCACAGCGGAGACAAGTGAAAAGCCAGCAGTTAAAGATCCTTGAGGCTTTGACTGGGTGCTGTCTGACACGTGTTATTCCAAAATCACATTCCCATTCCTAGTTAGCCAAGGCTTGCTAACTCGCAGGGCTCCAGCAAAGACTCCTCTGCAGGTGGTATATGTACTTGGCACCAAGGAGGGCAGCCTGGGTAACAAGCGGGGCTGACTCCTTTCCAACAGCTCTCCTGGCCCAGATGAGAGCTGTGTATAGACATTTGGCAGAAAGCTTCCATCCGCTCCCTTGCCAAGAAGTCCAAGCCATGCTGAGCAGAGAATCCCTCAGCTTTCATCTGCAGCGTTTCAGGCTCCTTTAAGCATTGGTTAATGGTGAATGACTCATTCAGCTCACTCAGGGTGGTTAGCCCAGATTCAGCTCAAGTTAGCTACAGTTCCACAATCACTGCCCCTGAAGGACACACCGTCTGGTTGGCTGCAAGTGTAGCTCTCGGACCTTCCAAGGATTCCTTTTGCCTTGGAAGCCCTAGGAGCTTCAGGTCTGAGACATCCAGAATACACGAAAGCATATAATTTTCCCATCCAAGTAGCAAGCAAGTATTAGTGTATTTCATATGGGAGGGAAAATGTCCACTAAACACAAAGACTTCTCTGTGAACTCAAAGAAGATTTCAGATAGTTACTGAGCAGCATCATTAATGGGCAGATAAGGATTTTACACTGGAAAGTAACTTTATAGAGTCTCAGTTTAGTTCAGCTAAGGGTAGGTACTTCCTGATCAAGTTGGAAAACCAATGAGTGTTGGCCATATTCAAGACCAATCTACATAACTTTGGGCAAGTCCCTGATTTCCCTAACCCACAGTTTCCAAGTCTCTATAGACGGAAAAATAGCCCCATCCCATAAATCTCAAAGTTGCTTACATCCATCCTATATAATAAAAGGCTAATATGCAAATTGTCCCCTCGACCGGGAGTTCAACCAGCAGGCAGGCCGGCCAACCGCCCATGTCCCCACCCATGCATGAATTCATGCACCGGGACTCTAATATCCTATCTAATAAAGAGTAAATATGCTAATTAACCATCACTCCATCACAAAGATGGCTGCACCCACAGCTGAGGCCAAGTTCCCATAAGGAGCCTTAATAAGCAATTAGCAGGGACCTGAGGCTACGCCATCCCCCACCCCTGTGGGGCTTGACAGGGGACCTCGGGCTGGCAGGGCTTGACAGGGGATCTCAGGCCACGTCCCACACCTGGCGGGGCTTGATGGGGGATCTCAAGGCACGCCCCCCCCCCCACCCTGGTCTGGGCTGGGGGACCTCAGGCCACACCCCTCGTCCTGGCGCCAGGCCAGGGGACCTGAGGCTACGTTCCCTGCCTGGTGGGGCTTGACAAGGATGGGACTAGCCAAGTCTGGATCTATCCCAATGGGGGGCGGGGGCGGCCGGGTCTGGGTCTCATGCGATTTTGAGGCACGTGTGGGTGGGGAGGGACTTGACTCTGGGTCCCATGGTGTGCCCCAGACTCTGACAGGAGGAAGGTTTTCATATACATTTTACTAATTTTCTTTCATCTCTGACACTTCTATTATAGAGAAAGGGCAAATAGCAATATTAAATTATTTCCTCTAATTAATCCCCTTTTAATGTGCATGAATTTCGTGCAGTGGGCCACTAGTGTGTGTGTGTGTGTGTGTGTGTGCTCGCATATATATATACACACACACTGAGTGGCCAGATTATTATGCATTCAGAGATCATAAAAATCTGGCCACTCAGTGTATATAGATTAGAGGAGATTATAGAAACTGGTTCATGCAGTTATGGAGGCCAAGAAGTCCCACAATCTGCCATCTGCTGGCTAGAGAACCAGAAGAGCCAGTGTTGTAAATCCAGTCTGAGGTGAAGGCCTAAGCATACCTGGCGAATAGTGTGAGTCCCCGTGTGAGTCCGAAAGCCCAGGTGTGCGAGGGCATGAGAAATGGATGTCTCAGCTCAAGCAGGGAGACAGAGAATTTGCCCCTCCTCCTCCTTTGTTCTGTTCAAGCCCTCAACAGATTAGACGAGGCCCACCCGCAGGGATGAGGGATATCTGCTCAGTCTACTGATCCAATGGTAACGTCTTCCAAAGACACCTTCACAGACACACCCAGAACTGGTGTTTTACCAGCTATCTGGGCAGCCCTAAGCTATCTGAGCTCAGTCAAATTGACACATAAAATGTATCATTCACAAGAGACTCCTTATGGATCATGGTGTGGTCCATGCCTGCAACCTCATCTAATGAAAACTGCCCTACCCACAGCCTTTAATGAGGAGGTAGCCACATTCCGTATCTACTACCCTCATCGCTGTCTGCCAACAACTCCTTGGACCAGGGTGGCACATATGTCCTAAGATAGGCAATTCATGAGCTGGCAATTCATGGCCCTGAATTCTCATGAAGATAAAACCCTCTGGCTAATCTCAGGAAGTTAAAACAGGGAACCAATGGGAGGATGACCAAGCCATTAGAAGAAAACACATAAAGAAGCAGAAACCATGAGAGGAAGAAATAAGGTAGGAAAAAACTGTGGCAGGTTTGGAACATCAAAGGTAATTTAAGGAAATACACTCAAAGAAGCCGAGATGGAGAAAAGATCTAACTTAAGTTCATGATGAGCCACCAGAGTGCAGATCCACCAACACCTACTGCTGATGTCTCCGTAGATATCTTTAATCTGGTTCCTGACTCCAAGAAACCAGATTACACCATGGTTTTGTCTCTTACATTTCCTGTGAAATCCCTGTTTCCCTTATTGCCACCTGGCTTCTCTCCCAGGTGAGGGTGCTACAGGTCTCTGTCTCTTGCAGCCAGAAGGACTTAATTCATATGACAACTGAGTGTGTGAGAGTCTGGTCAGATATTGATGTGACAGATATGAAAAGGGGTCTATCCCCAGTAATAACTGCAGGGACCCCATCAAAGCCCAGCCATTTACTATGAGTCTTCACAGCCTTGGGCAAGATAAAGTCTTAGTGATCCTTGCCCTTCAGCTTCCTCCCAGGCTGAAGACTGGACTTGTCTGAGGAGCTTGGACATACACACTCCTGAAAGGGGAGGTACTGATTTGCATAATAGTTATGCCAGAGCTTCAACATATTCCCTTTTCTCCAGAATGCAGCATGTCCTTTAAAAAAAAAAGTAGTAATAATAATAATCAAGGGAAGGGGCCTTTAATGATTCCTATTTTCTCCTCCCAGTTTAATGCAGGCAGCAAGGGAGATGAGAATTCGTGGACTAAGCAATCCGCTGGCTTTGCTGTTAAAGTGATGTGTGGTAGGGACAGCAGCAAAACCTGCTTAATGCTCAGAAACACCTGCTGGGAAATATTTTTCTGCATGAGTTGCAAACAGTATTAAAACAATTTTCTTGCCTTTAACAAAAGAGGAGCGGTGGTGAGGGGGCAGCTCTGTCTCTATGGGCTAGGATCGCAGAACAGACCTGGAGAGAATTAAGAGATAAGCCAGAGGCTGGGAGAGTAGACAGGGGGGGGTCTCTAGCTAACTTTGGCCTGAGAACTCTGCTGAGTCAGCCCTTGTTCTGCAGCTCTGGAAGGAATTTCTGGCTCAGGCCATAAATTCCCCCTTGGCCCTCCTCATTTCTGAGTTTTCAGGGATTTCAGAGTGCACTCTCAGCCTTGATTCCCTCTAGCCAATGTGGCAAATGCATTTTATTGAGTAAAAAACACACATCCAGCTCTCTGTCTCTCTGGGGAGGTCGTGAGCTGACATTCCCCTCCTGTCCATTCCTCCTGCCCTAGTTCCAGTTCTGAGCATCTTTCAGTAGAATTTTTCCAGTGGCCACCTACCTGGTCTCTCCATTTCCAGTTTCCCTTCCCTCCCATTGGTCCTCCACACTGGTGCCATAAACATCTAAAATGAAACAGATTGTACGGGGCCAATGTCCAACAACGTCCATGGCTTCCTTTCAGCCATAAAATTAAGCCCTGACCTCTGAGCTCTGCTTGCCACAATCTGACCTAAAGCCACTGATCCACCTTTCAATCTTCTATTACACTCACACTATCACCTTCACTCACTTGCTCATGATTCCTTAAGCCAGTGGTTGGCAAACTGCGGCTCACAAGGCACGGTTTGCCGCTGTGTTGACTAATAAGTTTGCTGACCACTGGGATAGGGGCTTAATCACAAGGAACAACAGCCTGTAATTATTGGAATCGAGAGTCTAGGTCAGTGGTCGGCAAACTCATTAGTCAACAGAGCAGCAAACCGCAGCTCACAAGCCGCATGTGGCTCGCAAGCCGCAGTTTGCTGACCACTGCCCTAAGCCCTCCCGGATGGTTCTTCCCTCAATGCCTTTGCTCTTACTATCAGTTCTCCCAGGAGTACCATTTTCCTGCCTAATGGGTTCTAAATCTCAAGCCCCAGGAGACTGAACAAATAATGGCATCATGGACATAAACAGGACATGTGGAAAGTAACAAGTTCAGGTTCACATAATGTTGAGGTTGGAGGGGGATCGTTGGGGCTTCCAAAAATGTGCAAGAGACTGGGGAGTGTTTTACAAAAAAAGCACATCCAAGCCAGTGGTGTAACTTGTGGAGTCACTGTCTAGAAGACAATACAGAGTTAAACCATGGGTTTTATCCTGTTCGCTAAGGAAGCAGGTGTTCCTGGTGTATCTCTCTCCCAGCTCTGATGAACAAAGCTCTTGTTTCACATATTTCTCTTCTCAAAGTTTCATCAGGCTACATGGGACCTCAGACATACCTGAATAATTCCCCACTGAGGACGAAAGAGGGACGGACGAGCAGCCCCAGTGGTGCGACACTTAGTGAATTCTGCCAACACTGTTATTTCGGTGTGGACCTCTTCTTTGGGGCCACTCAATGGGTGTCACACAACCACACTCGCAGTAGTGAATTGCATTTTTCTCTGTGTCTTTTCCTCAGAACACACACAACCTCCTCCCTCATTGTGTCCTACTTGCAAATAACCACACCAACATTGTACATAGTACATACTCTGAACTCGGAACGTTTCCTCTTCCTCAAATTGCTATCCTCTCCACAGAAATAAGTAAAAGAATACCCCCAGCACTGCTAACAGCATGGAAGCCCAGGTCAAAGGTCACCTTGTCTGCGGCCTCCCCTCATCTCACTGAAAGTCCCTAAGGTAGGGCTGGTGACACCCTCTGCCCAGGCTTCCCTTACTGGACGCTGGTATCTCAGAAGCTCAGATGCAAACAAGATTCAAAGGACCAAATGAACTGAGGAGGGGAATAAAGGAGAAACACTGGGTTAGACCGTGGCCAATGGCTTTGGGCAAATGCACACATCCTCCCGTTGCCATTTCAGCAAGACCAGAGTCTTCTCATAACACTAATTCCTCCCTGGATCACTGCTTCCCAGAGTAATCACATAAATCCACCTAACATTTAAGCAAAAGGATATTGAATTTGGCAGATCAGTACAGTGTATGTTTGCCTCCTGGTGTGATAAGGTCACCTACTAGGAAAAGCAGGCGAAGGTGCTGAGTGCCACATGAGAGGTGGCCAGAGGGAAAAATAATTGGGGAGAATCAAGCCAGAACCTCCAGGAAGCACAAGCCTGAGGTGTCCAGCTGTCATTAAACACAGGTCAAAATGCGTCCTGGGACCGACCCCAAGGATAGGAAAATGGGCATTCTTCTGTCTGGAACCCCAAAGAGGCAGGTTTTCAGCCCTAAAGTGTTGAACTTCAACTGCTCACACCTGATCTGATGGTTTTTTTGCATGTCACGTCACAGCCCTCTGAATCTAAGTTGCATCCAAATTTTCAGACAAAACCCCCCTGTTTTCCTCATTCAGTATGTCCCAGAAGCTGACCGAAATCTCTCAAAGGTCATATGAGGAAACAGACATCTTCCAGGGGTGTTGATAGGCGCATAAATCAGTACCACCTTTTGGGAAACAATTGGGCATGTCTAGCAAAATTTATAATGAACATAAAGTTTCATATGGAAATTCCACTTTTAAGAATTTATCCGAAAGATATATTCACACATGGGCAAAACTATGTGTACAAACTTGCCTCGTTGCAGTGATTTTGTAGAAGCCAAAAACCAAGAACATTTGAAATGTACATCAAAAACAAATCTAGTTAGCCCTGACCAGTACGGCTCAGTTGGTTGAGCGTCATCTCATGCACCAAAAGGTCACTGGTTCAATTCCGGGTCAGGGCATATGCCCAGGTTGTGGGTTGGGTCCCCGGTCACGGTGTGTACAGGAGGCAACCAATCAATGTTTTTCTCTCTCTTCCTCTCCTCTCCTCTCTCTCTGAAATCAATCAAAACATTTTAAAAAACACACATGAATCTGGGTAGAACATGCCAATGAGATATGAAACAGCCATTAAAAAGGATGAGACGAGTCTAAAGGTATTATGATAGAACAGATGAGCTCCCAAATGTATTGTTAAATGAAAAAAGGTGCAAAATGGTATGATAGCATGCTATTGTTTATGTAAGAAACAAACAAAAGTGGGATAATATACATATGTACGTACAAGCACACATACATGCACACATGCATATACACACACATACTCATATCCATGTATAAGCATATTCTTTCTACAGAAGGGTACATAAAGGCTTCTGAGGACACAGCGTAACAATAGTTGCCTTCCAAGCATGGAAGGAGAAATTTCCTGTAGGTTGTTTGAATATTTTACTCTCTGCAAATATGATAGATGAGAGAGAGAAACAAATTTAATGTAAATTATTTTGTAAGTTTCATAAGCATAGTAGCTACAAAGGCCCTTCAAAGCTACACATTCAAACAACTTCCAACCCAGCAGGAGGGTAGAGCAGGGATGAAGGAAGAGACAACAAATAAATATTAACTTGCCATCATCCGGGTACATAAGATACAATTGTGCACATTATCCACAGGCCTTTTTTCCATTCTAAGACTCATTAACCCTGATACACCAACATTCTTTTGCACTATTTCAGCACACCACTGGTTTGCAGTGAAAAGTAATTTTTCAAATTACCTTAGGAAAATAAAATTTAGGAAGGTAAATCTACTCACCTAGAGACAACATGCTCAAGTCAAATATAAGTGGTTTATTGGAGTGGATGGTGTGCCTTGAAAATCAGAGGGATGGTATGGCTCAGTGGTGAAGCATGGACCTATGAACCAGGAGATCACAGTTCAATTCTTGGTCAGGGTTGTGGGCTCGATCCCCAGTGGGGATGTGCAGGAGGCAGCCAATCAATGATTCTCTCTCATCATTGATGTTTCTATCTCTCCTTCTCAAATCAATAAAAACATCTTTTAAAATATTTAAAAAAGAAAAGAAAATCAGAGGAACAGCCAACCATGAAGACACACTTTCTAGTGGGCAGGTGAAAGAGACCTGTTTGGGGTGCAGTTTGGTGTAGGAAACCTCCCACAGCACCCCCAGCCCACCTGATTAAGTCTCCGAGTTCCCGTCACGCCCTCCAGCACACCACTTACCACGCTGTGTTACAATTGACTTTTTACCTATCTGTCCCTCGCACTAGACCATGAGCTGTTCCGGTCCAGGGGCCACGTCATTATTGTTTCCTCAGCCGCTCGCTCGGTATGTGCAAACAGAAGATGCTTAATACACATTTGCTAAATTGGCCGCGGCAGCTTCCCAGCAACACAGGCAGGGCTCATCACACACTCTGGCTGCCATAACCTTCGCACAAGGTTGAATGTTGCTACCTTTGACTGTGTGTCCATGTCTGTGTCTGACACAGGGGGCTTTCAATGATACAAGTTGGAATCATTAAGGATGTGTTACCTGAGGCAAGTGACTTCATCTCCTGGAATGTGTTGTTATCCATGAAACAGAGATGTCACCTACCTTGTCAGACTGAGGTGAGGAGTAAATGAGATTATGTAGGCAGCCTACCTTACACGTGGCAGCCACAAAATAAATGGTAACTTACCGTAATGTCTTTCTTATCTTCCACATCTAAAAGGTGATCCCATCCTAACCGGTTTGGCTCAGTGGATAGAGCATCAGCCTGCGGACTGAAGGGTCACAGGTTCGATTCCGGCCAAGGGCATGTACCTTGGTTGCGGGTACATCCCCAGTAGGGGGTGTGCAGGAGGCAGCTGATCGATGTTTCTCTCTCATCGATGTTTCTAACTCTCTATCCCTCTCCCTTCCTCTCTGTAAAAAATCAATAAAATATATTTTAAAAATAAAATAAAAGGTTATCCCTTCTAAGGTAAGTATTCTCTCTCATGTGTACCTTCCACATGCTCACCATGGTACCTGTTGCATACTGAGTGTTCAACAAATTAGAGGAAATGTATACTTTGATGCTGTCAGACATGGGCTGGAATCTAGGATTTACCTGATTGTTTAGCTAAGTGTTCCAGGCAAGCTACCTCACCTCTGAGTCTCCTCTGAGCTTCTTATCCATAAAATGGGTATGTTATTGCTTATCTCATGGAGTCAGGGTAAAGATAAAATGAGATGATACATTGAAACTATGAAAAGCCTGAGTGCAGTGTCACTAAATAGTAGCCCTTGGTATTACCTATAATAAAACGCAATCCTCTCTGCACAGTGGGGCTTTGAGGCACAAACACAGCCTGTGTTGTTTTTACAACTTCCCCTGGGAGCAGACAGAGACGGCGTGCAGAGTGATGAGACATATCCTGCTAAGAACTAAGTTATAGGACAGGTAACCTACCCCTGGCTGGTGTGGCTCAGTTGGTTGGGCATCATCCCATGCACCAAAATGTTGCCAGTTAGATTCCAAGTCAGAGCACATACCTGGGTTGCAGACTCAATCACTGTTAGGGGTCATGCAGGAGGCAGCTGATAGATGTTCTTCTCTCTCTCTCTCTCTCTCTCTCTCTCTCTCTCTCTCTCTCTCTCTCTCTCTTCTCCCTTCCTGTCTCTAAAAATCAATTTTTTAAAAAATCTTTAAAAGACAAAACAAAAAGATTACCTAAAGGCAGCACAACCCCAGGTAGGAGAGGAATGATTTGTCTAGGGAAGTCCATCGCTTTGCTGAAAGCAGCCCAGGAGGACAGCCTCTAGCAGGCCACATTGGAAGGTTACACGCTGCCCAGTAACCAGGGTATTGTAGTCCCCATTCCATAGCAACAGAACTGAGGTTGACTAACGTCACTAGGAAAACTAGGAAGTAGTAGAGCAGGACTCTAAACCTAGAACTCTGGGCAATTAGCCCAATGCTCTTCCTGCTACATCATCTGCCTTTGAAAAAAAGAAAAAGGAAAGAATAATAGTGATCATAACCTACCAAATCATAATAATAGGTGAAATGTCTCAACGTACCACTTCAAAAAGTTAAAACTATGACCCTCCCATACAAATATAAAATGAACATATGCCAAAGATATATTTAACTCACTAATGAGGAAACCGGCTGGATAGTGACGTGGTTCAAAGGTCATTCAAGGAAAAGAGATTTATGTAGACAGGAAAGATCAGACAAAGTAAGTTTGCTACCTTTGTCAGGTTTGAGCCCTAAGGGGTAATAAAACTTTAACCTTTGAGGTAAATCTCCTTCAGAGACCAGAAATTGTTTGAATGTCTACTGAACAAAGGTCCATGAGTTATTGTGCAATTTCACAGGGTCTGGTTCCTAAGAAATGATAAATAAGAAGATAAACAAAGGTACATGCTCTAAAATTAAATGATCCTTAACCAACTTAATACTGCAGGGACATGCATTCATCTTTTCCCACGTTTCAATAAGCTTTTTTTGTTTTGTTCTGTGTGTGTGTGTGTGTGTGTGTGTGTGTGTGTGTGTGTGTGTGTGAATCCTCACCCAAGGATATTTTTCCATTGATTTTTAGAGAGAGTGGAAGGTAGGGGGAGAGACACAGAGAGAGAAACATCGATGTGAGACACATTGATTGGTTGCCTCCTGCTTGCACTCTGACCAGGGCTGGGGATCAAGCCTGCAACCGAGATAGATATCCTTGGCCGGAATTGAACCCGGGACCCTTCAGTCCACAGGCTGACACTATCCACGGAGTCAAACCAGCTAGGCTTGGTAATCTTTTAAACATATCAAGTTTGCTTACTTTCCGGAAGGCATTGTGTTAGCACTTTATGTATATTCCTTCGGGTGATCCTAACCACAGCTCTCTGAGATAGTCACTGCAATGATCCCAATTTCACAGATTAGAAAAGTGAGGCACAGATGGGGTGACTGTCCAAGGTCATTAGCTAGTACGTGGTGTAACAGGAATTCCACCCCAAGCTAATGGCAGAACGTCCATCCTTAACTAACATGCCATTCCACCGCACCAAGATCCAGTCACGTGACCTCAGCCTTGACAGGAGGGGCTGTCTCTCATCCTTGTTGAATTCCTAGCACCTGGCTCAGCGTCAGACAGACAGACAGACAATAAGTGTAAGTTTTTCTTGTCTACTCTAAAGCTAGGACTAAGAAAGCTCTGACCCAGACCATGAATTAGTAAGGGCCAGCATGTGCTGGACACTGAGCTGGGTTCATGAACTAACTCGAGAGTTACCCTGAGCTACTCAGAAGCATATAACTATTAAATGAACATAAGAGACAGGGCCCTGCCCTCACAGAGCTTATAATCCAGTGGGGAAAACAAGCATGAAAAAAGACTGACAACAAAACAGGATGTGTACCAGGACTGGAGGGTACAAGGAGCTGCAGGGGACCACAATATGTGGGCATTGTGTGGTCCAGCAATCGGGGTCACTGGAGTATAACCTTGGCCATGGGTGACTGCTGGGCCCTTAGAAACCGTCTCTTTCCATTTCAGGCCAAAGTCAAAGATTAGCCTATCCTAATATATAAAAACCCTGGGTCCATCACATCCACAATGACCGGAGGCTCGACCAACTGGAAGTCAGTCCTGCAGTCAGCACTGGGTTGCCATGGTGACCCAGCACTGACTGCTTAGGGGGCTGCGAATCAGGCCTGGAGGAAGGCCTGAAGAGAGAAGCAGGGTCTGATCCATAGCCTCTGTGGCAGCTGTTGATCAGCACCTTCCTCTCTCTTTCTCTCTGGGCATGGCCAGCAGCTGCACCTCCATTTCTCTACAGGCCTCCACTGGGGCTGCTAATCAGCCCTGCCTTTCTGATAAGGCCTCACTAATAGGCCCAGAGATGCAGACTGGCATAGAAACTGACCAATCAGAACCAAATCTGGGTGAAGTGTGAGGAACCAACGGCTGCCTAGGATGTAGAGCTTTTGACGCTGACTGGCATAGAAACCGACCAATCAGAACCAAATTGGCCAGCAGAGGAGGGCAGTTGGGGGGGAGATCAGGCCTGCAGAGGAGGGCAGTTGGGGGCGAGATCAGGCCAGCAGAGGAGGGCAGTTGGGGGTGATCAGGCAGGCAGAGGCAGTTAGGGGCGATCAGGCCAGCAGGGGAGGGCAGTTGGGGGCAACCAGGCCAGCAGGGGAGGGCAGTTGGGGGCGATTGGGCCAGCAGGGGAGTGGTTAGGGGGTGATCAGGTTGGCAGGCAGAAGCGGTTAGGGGCAATCAGGCAGGCAGGCAGGCAAGCAGTTAGGAGCCAGCAGTCCCAGATTGTGAGAGGGATGTCTGACAGGGATTGGGCCTAAACCGGCAGTTGGACATCCCCCGAGGGGTCCCAGATTGGAGAGGGTGTAGGCTAGGCTGAGAGACACCCCCCCGAAGTGCACGAATTTCGTGCACCAGGCCTCTAGTGTATTCATAAACATATTGAGGGATTGGGGAGGCTGGGAGAGGATGATGGCTGATGTGTCAGTCCAGTGGACCTGTGCCTTCTTATCAGACATTCAACAGCACCATGCATAGTGGACTTTCAAATAATATTGGACAAATTCATCCACTTGTATAGATAGATTCATTATGACTATTTTTTGCAAAGGTTAGATACAACAAATAAAATAGCATAATATTAGATTTTTTAAAATATACTTGAGAAAGTGTAAAAATATATTTGAGAAAGTGTAAAAATATACTTGAGAAAAGTGTAAAAATATACTTGAGAAAGTGTAAAAATATACTTGAGAAAAGTGTAAAGAGCTGGAGAAAGTGTAAGTTGTCACTGGAAGTGTCAATTGCTCAAGTGAAATAAGCCCTGGCAAGCATGTCAAACTCCAGGCTGGTGGGCCCACCAGCCTGGAGTTTGACATGCTTGCCCTAGAGAAAGTATCTCTGAGCAAGAAAAAAAACAAAACATTGCAACAGAAAGAAGAATGGGAGCGCCATGCCTTTAAGAGTTCTGAGTCACATCTCCTCCTGAGAGGGGTGCCCCTTGCCAGCTATAAGGAAGAGAATCAGACCCGGTCAGTGAGCCTGGCAGGGAAGAAGCCAATGACATATTTTATTCAATAGAGCTACTCTCTGTTTGCCCAAGTCAAAGGGCATTAGGTAATGTAGCATGGGCCAGCGGGCGTGGAGCTACTGACGGTCGCGCAGGAGTTAGCCCAACGTGTTGAGGCTTCCCACAACCAACTGACACCAAGCCCAGACTCAGCTAGCCTCTTTCCTAGAATTCACAATGTACAATTCCATGCACACCTCCAGGCCCGCGGATTCCAAATGTCTTAGCCACTGGGCATCCCAAGAGCCTACCAGAGCACAGAAGAGACGCCATCAATGCTTATCCTCCCAGGTGTGTGCCCGCTCTGCCAGACCCGGGCTCTCTTGACCTGGGGAGTCCCCGTCTTAGCGTCTGGGTGGAAAGGAGCTTCGTGTCACGCCTCTCTGCTTAAAGAAGAGCTTCGCTTACCTGGCTGTGACAGGAAGTCGATGAGAAGCCGTGTGATTTGTGGAGCCTGGCTTTATCAAGCAGAGATGGATGGGCCAACGTCGGGCCGGCCTCTGGGGCATGGTGGTACTGGGCCAGTGAGCTCTTCTGGGAGGAAGGGCCAGGCGGACGAAGCATGGCAATTTTTAATGCAGTTCTGAGCCCTTTCTGAAGGGAATTTACCTCTGAAGCGTTGATCTGGGATCTTTGTCACTGAGGTCTGCACCTTTCAATAGGGAGAACTCCACGTTGGCTTCTGAGAGGAGGTGGAATATGCTTTTTGAGTCTTTTTTTTTCTTTTTTTTTTTAATTCTTGAGGTAAAAGCTAGAAACATCTAATTCTCCAGGTGTTCTCCTACAACACTGATCGAAGCAACGGAAGTGTGCAGAGATTGTAAAGCCCAATGGTTTTTTATTTCCAAATCCAACTGGGTTTTCCAAATGCTTTATCTACCACCTCCGAGTAGTGGAGCAGCCACGCGGAGAGGAGAGGGCTTGTTTTTCCAGGATCTTGAACTGTCTAGGCCGGAGATTGACACTGTCTTTGCAATGCAGTATTATTGGAACACGCCTTCCTTTGCGTGCTGGCTATGGCTGCTTTTATACAATGGCAGAAATGGATAGTGTGACAAAGACAGGGGGATTCACAAAACCTAAAATATTCACTACCTGGGCCATTACAGACACTGTTGCTGACCCGCGACCTGGGCTATCCACACATTTTGCTTTCTTTCCAGGAGAAAACAAAGGACATTCCCCTGGCACACTGCTATGGAAACTTGCACGGAACCTCCCCGCCTGTGCTAACCTAAGAAAGTATCAAGGCTAATTTTGTAGCTATTTCACCAATGCATTTTGATTTACCCTTCACTCACAGTCTGTTGCAGCCTCTGAGGGGTTTGTTTTGCCCCAGGGCAGGGGAAATAATTTGCCAGTCTTCCGCAGGACAATAGGCGAGGTGGCCAGGCTGTTCTGAGGGGGCGTTTTCTGTTGTGTATGGGTTTCATAGGATTTCAAACCCACTTGTTTATGACACAAATGGAGCTGTTTTTAACAGTGAAGTAAGATGTTTCAGGATAGCATCATCTCATCCGTTGTGTTTAACCACTCAGTAGTTCAGCGACTGAGTGCACCTCTGGGGTTTGCCTATACTTATTGATATAAAACGTGTGAAGATGTAACTATGGCAAGGGGACATTTAGATCGTAAATACTCAGAGTTTGAGGACCATTCAAGAGTTTTGATCTGGGCAAAGTGTTTCTTTGCTGATCTAAACAGCTTCTCCAAACACTTTTGGGACTACTCTTTCATGGGCAGTGGGGAAGCCTGGCAGTGGCCCTCGACAGGAGGTCATGTGCCCAGCAACACCAGCTCCAACCTCCCCTACAATGCACTCTAGAAACCAGGGACTTTGTTTTTTTTGCGCTGGTAGCTGGAAGTAGGCTCTGAATGGACTAAGCCATCTCTCCTGAGTACCAACTTGTGAAAGATGCACCTCAAACTAAATTTGGACTTCGTGCCTTTCATCTCCCCTGGCCTGGAATAATAGTTTAGTTCGTCTATCATGGCTTTGGAGCATTCTTATTGGCTTATTAAGAGGTATTATTCTGGCCCTAGCTGGTTTGGCTCAGTGGATAGAGTGTCGGCCTGCAGACTGAAGGGTCCCAGGTTCGATTCTGGCCAAGGGCACATGCCCAGGTTGCAGGCTCGATCCCCAGTAGGGGGTGTGGAGGAGGCAGCTGATCAGTGATTCTCTCTCATCATTGATGTTTCTATCTCTTGCTCCCTCTCCCTTCCTCTCTAAAATCAATAAAAATATTTTTTTAAAAAGAGGTATTATTCTGTATGCTATTGGCTTGTGAAATTGTTTTAATTCCTGCAGTGAACCTGTATTATATAAAATACTGGAGAGATGACCTCAGTGTCTGAGCATGATTTTGCTGCCTGAAACAAAACCGCCACACCCTGCACCCGGCGGGCAGTTACACCCAAAATAAAGAAACCACATTATTCCTGCACTGGAGGGACGTTGTAGCCCTGGCTGAAAGGAAACGATATTGAAGCCACTTGGTCAGTCACTGTTTGGACAGCACTTTCTGGTTAATGCTATTTGCCACTGCCTCCCTTTCCTTAATTCCAGGCCAAGTGTGGATCTCTGGTCTCTACTCAATTACTCCCATGGCCAGAAGTCACATGTGGATGCACAAGGGTTAATGGGAGAAGTGGTGCTAAATGTCAAAATGTATTGCTCTGGCCAGTGTTTCTCAGTGGTTAGAGTGCCAGCTCACGCACTGAAGGGTCTCAGGTTCAATCCTTGGCCCCAGTTGTGGCACATGCAGGAGGCAACCAATCAATGTGTCTCTCTCAAATATATATGTATATATGTATATATGTATACTAGAGGCCTGGTGCATGGATTCGTGCACATTGAAAGGAAATTAGAAGAAATATTTTAGAGGCCAGGGAGGGACCGCAGGAGCACTCCAGGGTGTGTCCAGTCCATCTCGCCCAGTCCTGATCGGCCAGACCCCAGCAGCAAGGTAACCTACCAGTCGGAGAGTCTGCCCCTTGGTGGCCGGTATACATCATAGTGATTGATTGAACAGTCAAATGGTCGAACATTTAGCATACTAGGCATTTATATATATATAGATATGTATATCTATAATAATAAAAGCAAAATATGCTAGTTAGACCAGACAACCTTCCAGATGAAGCCAGGGCTGCAAGAGAAGCCCAGGTCCCAGATGCCAGAGAGAAGCCGGTGCTGGCAGCCAGGGGAAGGAAGGCCTATTCTTGCACGAATTTTGTGCATCGGGACTCTAGTATGTATATATATTCCCAAAAATGGTTAAGCCTATACTTATCACCCAATAAAGTTGTTGTGGTTAGTTCATTTGCTCTTTCTTTGATTCATTTGTTCATTTATCCATTCAATAGATATTTAATAAACACCTAAAACATGTCAAGCATTGACCTGAATTTTGGGGAGATAGAAATGAACACAACAGAGAACAATTCTACCTCCTGGGGCTTATGTTCCAATATAAGGACAAATAAACAAGTAAATGAGCAAAATTTACAAGTCATGATCATTGCTATGAAGGAGACCAGCAGGGAGAAATTATAGAGAGTAACAGGGAACCTAATAGAATTCTCATTGCCTGGCATATGACCTGGTACACAGAATGTGCAGCAGTTTCACTTTGAATGATTGAGTGTGAACCCGAATATTTTAAATATTGTATGTGCTGTCCCTTCTAGGTGACCAGGTCAGGGCAGCTCTGGTTTGTAATCTGGACTAAAAGAAAGAGAGGAAAGGCTTACACAGCACTTCTTGCCTCTAAGAAAATGGTGATGGATAGAACAACAACACCTCCTTCCAGGGAGTTTGCAATGACAAGGCATGGGCTTTACAAAGATCTGTCTCAACAAGCGAATTTGGAAATGAGCACTGAGCTCCATGGTTAAGAGAGCAAGATCTCAAGTCAGAAGTCCTGGGTCCAAGACCAGACTCCGATACTCCTCATGATGTAACTGTGAGCCAGGTCTTAACATGTCCAAGCCTCAGCGCCTGGTCTTTAACCTGGTGTGAAAACAGTACCAACCACTTAGTATCATTATGAGAATTCAGAGACTTAACATTATGAAAACCGCAGCACTGAGCCAAGCATGCTGCGAGCCTTTAACAAGTACTACAGTCCCTTGGGCTCTCTGCACCTGTTTTCTTATCTGTGCAAAGAAGGTAACACCTCACAGGAACATTGCAAGGATTGAATGAATTAATCCACATAACACACCTACAACAGTAAGTGCTCGATGAGTATTAGCTGGCATTATTAATAATCTGATGCACTTGCTGGTGAGTGTGGGTGTGAGCCCATCCCATTTGAAAAGCAGAAATAGAAATAAGGAATGTGGGTTCTAAATGTCTGAGCAAATCTACAAAGGAGTCAGATTAACTGAGCCAGACCCACCTAAACCACTGATGCCTGTGGAATAAATTATTTTTTTTATTTTTTTAAAGATTTATATCATTGATGTTTAGAGAGAGGGGAAGGTAGAGGAGGAGAGAGAAAAACATTGGTGCGAGAGGGAACATCAGTAGGCTGCCTCCTACACACCCTCTACCAGAGATCAAGCTTGCAACCCAGGTATGTACCCTGACTGGGAATGGAACCAGCAACCACTGGTGCATAGGACGATGCCCAACCAACTGAGCCATATGGGCCAGGGCTAGAATAAATTCTTCATCACTGGTGATGGGGAGGGTGGGATGCGGAATCCAGCATGACTCTAAGAATCTCAAAGTTTATATGCCTAGCATGCATTCATGCCTCCTCTGAGTTCATTCATTTATTCAACTCTCATTTTCCAGTTCACATTCTCCTGTGTATTGTTATCGTGTTTCCTCAGGAGGAGGGCCAAGATTAGAGCAATCATAGGGTCTTTCATCCCCTCGCTCTGAAGGCCTGCTTCTGTTCCAGACTGCAAGTCCCGTGAGGCCAGGGGCTATGCCTGTGTGGATCTTGCTGGGTCCCAAAAGCCTATGAGGTACCTATGGGGTCTGGGCTGTGTATGAATTACAGGGATGCAGAGAAGCAGACAAAAGGGGTGGGGAGTTTCTAAAGGTCTTTGCCCACCATGGGTCCCCCACCTTCTGATAAGAAGCTATACACATGACCCAAGTACAACCAATGCTGGTCCGGGCATGGGCCTGTGATTCCAGCTGAGCTGATCACAGTCCTTCCTCCCATTTTTTGGGCCAGAGCTGGTCACAGTTTCTTTTCCTCTCTGGCCACGAGCTATGGGAACGACAGCCTGCGGTCTCTGAGGGCACATTTCCCTGCACAGGAAGGGCCTCATCTGGAACAAAAGCAAGATGATGCCACACAGAAGTTGCTAAGAGGAGAAGTGAATTTAAACAGTGCACATGTCCCCATCTCCAGTCACCAAGGCCACCTCTATGCCTGCCATTGCCACAGCTTACATCAAAGAAAACCCAGAGCTGGACCCTAGGCGAAGTAGTAAAAGCAGATTTTATTCAGGAACTGTTGCAATAGGAAAATGAGACCTTAGTATAGAACTGGCTTCTGTTCTGAGTACTGCAGGCCAAGTATAGATTTATAACCAAGAATCAAATGGGGAAGGTGGTGGAAAAATTAGTAAAAGTGAAGATCCGGGGTAAGGGGAATTCTGGTTTAACCCATCTAAGAGGATTCTTACTGAAAACAGGACTGGCTGGGAAGGAGGAGGTGTAGGATGAGGAACCTGATCAGGTATCAGGGGTGGTCAGATTCGGAAGGTGGGGCACTCTTGCTAAACTGACTTGCAGAGTTGTTGCTGAAACTGGATTTTATAAGGAGGTGCACAGATGGGCTTAGGAGAAGCTTCAGGAGCAGGACTAAAGTTTGGTCCAGCCAAGAATCTGTGCTATTTACTTAGACCAGTGATTTTCCACTGGTGTGCTGCAAGAATTTTTAGCACATGCAATAGCTAACTACTTAGTCAGAGGCACTGACCTCTTTTCCCTTAGATTGTCAAAAAAAAAAAAAAAATGACAACAGCCAACACAACAATAGCCGTCTGGTGTGAATGAATCAAAATTATACCTATTTGTTATTGTCAGATCACCAAAAATATAATATGTGTTTTGGTCTGCTGCAGAATGTTAGTAATTAGTTTATGTGTGCCATGAGATGAAAAGGGTTGAAAATAGCTGAGTTGGACCAACATATTCCCCTTTTGCTTAAGCCAGTCACGTTCCCTTTCCTTCCTTGTATCCTAGTCTAAAAAGCCTCAAAGAAGAGATGATCAAGTATATTATCAACAGCAAAAATATGACAACGTAACTGTCACATATTGAGGATTTATTCTGTGTCACACACTGTACTATATATGGTTTTCTGCATCATTTCATTAAATAGAGGTAGACACTAACATTACCCCTTTTTCACAAGGGGAAACAAGCACAGAGATATCAAGTAATTTGCCCAAGGTCACACAGCCAGAAAGTGGCCAAGCTGAGATTCAAACCATTGTCTGACATCAGGGCCTAGCACAGACATCTGCCAATAGGTCTTCAAGCATGTTTTCTGGACTACCTGCAGTAGGGTTACTTGGGGTGCTTATTTAAAATGCAAATTAGACTTTGTCCTCATTTACTGAATCAGAAACTCAGGGGATTAGACTATATCGAATAATAAATTGGTGGAGGCTATCTAGAAAGAGACCAGAACATACCATTTTCTTGGCAATACATCCTCATCATTATATTCACTATTTATAAAAACAGATCTGTCAAATCAGTGGTGATGTTATTTCAATCTTTGACAGTGGAATGAGAACAAGAATAAAGAGAAGGAAGGATAGCAATACAAATGGACAAAAATCAAGAAATCGTTTCCCCAGTTTGATCCCTCTCCTCCATAACCAAGTGGAGCCACTGACTAAAAACCAAACCAAGGGTAAGCAAGTTTAGCAACTTGGCTGACAGAATATTATAAATAACTAGAGGCCTGGTGCATGAAATTCGTGCATAGGGGAGGGGGGTGTCCCTCAGCCCAGCCTGCATCCTCTCCAACCTGGGACCCTTTGAGGGATGTCCGACTGCCCATTTAGGCCCGATCCCACTGGATCCCACATCCCTCTCACAATCCAGGTCTGCTGGCTCCCAACTGCTCGCCTGCTTGCCTTCCTGATTGCCCCTAACTGCTTCTGCCTGCCAGCCTGATCACCCCCTAACCACTCCCCTGCCAGCCTGATGCCTAACTGCTCCCCTGCCAACCTGTTTGCCCCTAACTGCCCTCCCCTGCAGGCCTGGTCACCCCTAACTTCCCTCCCCTGCAGGCCTGGTACCCCCCAACTGCTCTCCCCTGCAGGCCTGGTACCCCCCAACTGCTCTCCCCTGCAGGCCTGGGTCCCCCCCAACTGCCCTTCCCTGCAGACCCAGTCACCCCCAACTTCCCTCCTCTGCCGGCCGGGTCACCCCCAACTGCCCTCCCTTGCAGTCCTGGTCCCTCCCAACTGCCCTCCCCTGCTGGCCATCTTGTGGTGGCCATCTTGTGTCCACATGGGGGCAGGATCTTGACCACATGGGGGCAGCCATCTTGTGTGTTGGAGTGATGGTCAATCTGCATATTACTCTTTTATTAGATAGAATAGAGGCCTGGTGCATGGGTGGGAGCCAGCTGGTTTGCCCTGAAGGGTGTCCCAGATCAGGGTGGGGGTTCCCTTGGGGTGTGGGGTGGCCTGGGTGAAGGGCCTGTGGTGGTTTGCAGGCTGGCCACACCCCCCGGCGACCCAAGCAGAGGCCCTGGTATCTGGGGTTTATTAATCTTCTACAATTGAAACTTTGTAGCCTGGAGTGGAGCCAAGCCTTCTGCTCACTCGGTGGCGGCAGCCATTTCTGTTGGGATTTATGTATCTTCTATAATTGAAACTTTGTAGCCTTAAGTGGAGGCCAAAGCAGGCCAGGGCTGCAGAAGCTTGGCTTCCTCCATCCCCGCAGGCAACCCTAGCCTCCTGCTCTCTCCAGCTCTGTGGCTGCCGCCATTTCTGTTGGGCTTTATTTATCTTCTATAACTGAAACTTTGTAGCATTGAGTGGAGGCCTGGGCCAGCAAGGGCAGGTGGAAAGCTTGGCTTCCTCCATTGCCAGGGAAACCCAAGCCTCCCTCCTGATCTCTGTGGCTGCAGCCATATTGGTTGGGTTTATTTGCATATTCCCTCCTGATTGGCTGGTGGGCATGGCTGGTGGGTGTGGCTGGTGGGTGTAGCAGAGTGATTGTTAATTTGCATATTACTCTTTTATTAGATAGGATAGGATTCTCTCCCTTGTCTACCTTCAGCGTGTGGCTTAGCACTCCACGGAGATAAGCAGTCTTCACATTACTTCTTTAATTGAACAAACAATTTCAGACAGAACGGCTGAAAGCACTTTGAGCTCCAAGAAGAATCAAGTTAGATAATAACAAGAAGTTATTAAGTGGAGGTTCGATTCTGCCTTTGTCACTTTCTTCCTCTGAATTGCTTTGCTTTCTCTCGTTCTGGAAAGACGTTTTCAATTCATTCTCACATCTGACTTTGTTTGGGTTCACAAACACACACCTCCAAATCATGTTCTCTTGCTGCTCCTCCATTGACTTGTGCTCTATTTATTATACTTCGCCTCCCTCCCCCTCCCCCATTAAGTTTCTGGCCAGAAAAGTTTTATCCGCATGTGGCAGGCTCACCTCTCTGATGACCTGCCCCTAGGAGATGATGGGCAGCTGTCCTCATTCTTTGTCAGGTCCTCACCACCAGCAAGAATTGCATTTCCGCAGAAGGGAGAGGGCAGAATAATGACTCTGAATGTGGAGTTCAGTACCTGCTCCTGTGAGCGACACAAGAGCATGCCTGGGTTTACAATTCTGTCCTAAATCTACTCATTTTTGTTGTGATTGTTGGGAAGAGGTCCAGAATCCACTTTCTATGACCCCTTGAGCCAACACAGAAGGGACGGAAACCCTGTGAATTTTAACTGGGCACGTGGTAGCCCAAGCCCATCAGAGGAGCCATTTCACAAATTCTTCTGAGTCCCAATATTATGACATTTCCCCCTATTTCCTCCAGATCTCATCGCTGATACACACACCCCACAGTCACCATGGCAACCCACCCGAGGAAGGAGGAGAAATTTCCTCATATGTAATATCTTTGGGGTCTTATCATTCATTATTTCATGATTTGCATCACCATCAAATAGGCCTCAGCCAAACTCCGTGACTTATACCAGCACCTAAGTACCTACAATACAAACACTTAAAACCCTAAATAGCCAGATTTAATATATCGTATAAGGTGTGCTACCCCCAAGCCTCTAGACTGAACATAGCACAGACATCTTCAGGCAGAGTTGGAAACAATAGGAAAGCCATTTTGCAAATAGATGGCCCTTGAAGGCTGTTATGCGTTGAGGAAATGACATCAGATACGAAACAGAGAATGGTGGGCTAGGAGGTCTTGGAAATGGTCTTGCCTTCTGTTTCACACCAGTTCTGTTTGGATATTAAATCTCTGAAACCTTGACTCACTTGATACCCCGAAACCCATTTTCCTAACCTGGACTCTTCACGTAACAAGTAAAGCAATGCACGATGTTTTCTTGTGATTGTTTTAACGAGGAATAATAAATGAATAAGAATCACCTTCCTTCAACCAACACCATTTAGCCATTTTGCTGAAATGATTGGTCAAGTTACACTGGAGCTAGCAGGGAGGGATTCCTCACCGTGGTACGGCGTGACAAGGACACCCTGTCGCTGGAACAGGCATAGGTAGTGTCGCCTGCAAATGACTGAGAACTCACTAACCCTCCTGGACCTGATTGAGGACTATGTTCTCAGGGTCAATGACAGGAAACTGAATAACAGCCTATCTCGACAGAGAACTCACAGGCCCCTTTGGATCCAATCAGATGTTGACACACAGACTTACATCCTACTTAGACAAAACTTCTCTCTCGGGCTAGATAGAGCTCTCCTTTCTATTTGAGGAAACTGAAGTACCTTTCCTAAGGGATGTGAGTCTCCTTTGCTTAGCTAGCAATCAATGCAGCTTGTTCTGTCCTACTTCAGTGGCCGTGGGTCTGCTCTGTGATAGTCCCACCTACTTCTTCAATTCTATTACACTGTCCAACACAACAGCATTATTTCTCATGGATTGGGACATCCATTTATCCATCCATCTACATAGTTATTATTCCACCCAGCCAGTAAATACTGTGGTACTTACCAACCTTTTTTTATTCATTGTTTTAATCCTCACCTGAGGACATGTTTTCATTGATATCAGAGAGAGAGGAAGGGGGAGGGAGAGAAACACCCATGTGAGAGAGAAACATCGATCAGCAGCCTCCTGCACACACCCCAACTGGGGATTGAACCCACAACTGGGTATGTGCCCTGACCAGGAATCGAATCCTCGACCTTTTCGTGTAAGAGATGACACTCCAACTATGCCACACCAGCCAGAACTTACCAATCTTTTTAACTTCCTAGCACACCTGGACAATTTTATTTCACATGGGAGTGAACAGAGAAGCTGCTAGAGGTGGGAGGAGACTGCCTCAGATCCCTGGCAATCTCTCTCCCTGCCTGGACTCCCCAAGGGCAGAGGACTCAGTAACTCAGCATATCCGTCACCTCTCAGAACACACATTTGTGCCAAGGCATCGGGGTGGCATGGGGAGAGGCGGGTTCTGAACAACTGTATTCAAACCAAGAACTGGGCTAATCCATGAACATACGACTAACAAGCCTGGACCTGGCCCACGAGGAGCTTACAGCCAAATGAGGACAAACCACGAACAAATTATTTCAACAGTAACAAGCGCTACACACGGGAAGTTATGGGGGTGGCTCGGGCACGTAACAGGAGTCCCACCTAACAGGGGAAGCCTCCTGGTCAGAGCTCAGTGAACTGGGGACGTGACCCAAGAGAACGAAGTTGGGGTTCCGCACTGTGGGGAGGTGAGAGCTGTACTCAGCGAGGTAACACTGTGGAAAGGACTAGCTGTGCCGGCTGGCTCCTCCTCTCTTTGAGATTATGATGCCATCTGACTTCTTGCTCTCTTTGACTTCACTGACCCCTGGCCATTGTTGCATATCTAAGATACTCCCCGAATATAAAATAATTTCCCAAGGATGTTACCTTTGCATGCCCTGCACACATTACCTGTTACAAGAAAACATCACCACCCTTATTGGAAAGCTGCCGAATATTGAGAGGCAGACTAATGATGCTTAACATTCATCAAGCTCTTAACATTTATCGAGTGCTTGCTATACACAAGCCACAGTGATGAGCATGTTTACACGAACTGTATCTTCTGAATCCTCACAACAGCTCTGCAAAGAAGACACTGTGTGTCCCCCCAGTTACAGGTAAGATTGAAACAGAAAGTCACTTACCCAAGGCTGGCGGGGAGGGAGCTCAAGTCGAAAGCAGGCAGCCCGAAGCCAGAGCCCTTGTTCATAACAGTTGGCGACACTGTCTCCATTGGGGTGAGACCAGAAAAACCCAAGACCACAAGCAGGAGTTTATAGCCAACGGGAACATTCCTTTCCTGCAACGCCACTCACTCACTGAACACTCCTGTTACAAACACTTGCTTATCGACCTGCACCTCGAGCTCTCGGGTGGAAGGTGTTTACAGGGCACCCTGGCACTCAAGAGATAAACCAATTTCTATGGTGCAGAGTGTGTTAAGTGGACACAGGATACCAGGAACCGTGTACGGAATCAGGTAGAACCTTAGAATCGTAGACTTACCCTCTGGAAGCCACCTCAGAGAACAGGAAGCTCGAGATATTGGGCTGGTCCTGCAGCTTAGCTCTGGCATCTGAGACCAGAGCCTCTATAACGGGATTCTTCACAGCTGCTCTCAGACTTGCACGAGCTCCCCAGGTGGTAATAATAATGCTGGTCTGGAGCCACAATTGCAGATCTAGAGCAAGCTCCTCTCTCACAGATGGAGAAACTGCCCAGCCAGTGTGGCTCAGTTTCTCCATCTGTGAAAGAGTGTCGACCTATGTATCAAGAGGTCATGGTTCACCGTAACCGGTTTGGTTCAGTGGATAGAGCGTCGGACTGCAGACTGAAGGGTCCCGGGTTCGATTCCACTCAAGGGCATGTACCTTGGTTGTGGGCACATCCCCAGTAGGGAGTGTGCAAGAGGCAGCTGATCGATGTTTCTCTCTCATTAATGTTTCTAACACTCTATCCCTCTCCCTTCCTCTCTGTAAAAAATCAATAAAATATATATTTTTTTTAAATAAAAAAAAAGGTCATGGTTCAATTCCTGGTCAGTGCACATGCCCAGGTTGCAGGCTCAATCGCCAGTGGGGGGCGAGCAGGAGGTAGCTGATCAATGATTCTCTCTCATCATTGATGTTTTTCTCTCTCCCTCTTCCTTCCCCTCTGAAATCAATAATATACATATTTTTTTTAAATATGGAGAAACTTAGGCATAGCAGGATGAAGTGAGTTGCCTGGGATCATGTATCCGTTTTTTACACAGCCAGAAGTCTTCTTTCTTTAAGCCTGTGGCATTTCTATTATTTCTCCTCTCCCTATTTTCCCCATCTAAAAACTATATTTTTTCCTATAGATTGTTTTTCCTTTATAACCACAGAAAGCTTGTCCATCACTGTGGTAAATGTGCGGAATTAGGAAGTTGCAAAATAAAGTAGGACCATGCCTCTTCAATAAACTATCTTGAAATAATATTAAATCCCTCTCCGTTTTTCACTCTGATATCTAACAAGCCCTCTCATGCATTCTGCTTGGCCCAAGGTCAACACCAAGGAAGTTCACGGTTGGGGTCAGGCATCCTCGTTTTCCACACAAACCTTAAGACTCATGCTGCTTCTCCAGTGATTCTCACGGTCCATGTCAGAGAAAACAAGAGCCAGTGCCCATGCCCAGTTCTAGTTTTGCTTTGGGTTGTCAGTCCTCCCTCCTGGCCTCTGTTTTTCTCCTTGTTTGTTTTTTATTTTTCCTTATAAAATGAGAAGCGTAACCTCTAAGGTCCCTCTTGCAGCTCCAACTTTCTACAGAAGTTGTGGAAGCAGCCTGCATGAACCAAAGGAAGCTGAATGACAGTGAGTTCTATTTGAATAGCGCTCCCATGGCACACAACCACAGGGAGACAAACAGTCCAGGCAAATGATGTGGCCCATGGTGGGAGAGAGACAGGGAACCATTTGGGTCTCAAAAGATGGGAACAAATGACTCAGCACATTCACAGCGACTCCTTCTGTTTACCTTCCTTCCCCTCCCCCGAAACGGAAAAACAGATCCAGGACACACGTGAGGATTTTCCAGACCAATGATTTCTCACTTATGCTTGGCCAGGAAGACCAGAGAGGTGGAGGAGGCTTTTTTTACAAATAGACAGGCACCGTGGAGGGACCCAGACTATTGCTCGGTACAGGGAAGTCCGCTCCCTGCAAAACAGCCAAAGGTATGCCAGCCAGAAATATTGTGAAGCCAGATTGGCCCCCTTTTAGGTAAAAGGATGAAACTGTCAAAAGGCTAGAGCTCTGTCATTTTGGAATCAACGCCTGTCAAGGAGAAAAGAAAACTATTTTAGGTGCAGAATCTGTCTGAGAGCCAAGGTCAGAAGCGAGCAGGTCTTTCTCATTTTATTCATTTTTCCGCAGGTGTGGAAAGATTATATCTAGCAGAGGAGGCTTTTAGCATAAAATAGGCTCCTGTGGCTGCATTCCCTCGCAACTACAAGAAATATAGAGCTCTAGAGATGGCTATCTGTTTCTTAATCTTAAGGTAGAGGGCAGAGAAAGTTTTCAACTTTAGTTTTTGGGTTTCCTGAATAATCATTAGTATTTTTAAGCACAGACACTATTAACAACTCCCATACTATATCATTTGTCATCTAAGGTCTTGCATATTGTATGAGGGGTTTTGCCAAGGCATCAACATACATATCTCAGTAGCCCTTAAAAAAAAATGGTGACTATGTTTGCAAATTAGTACTGAGCTCCCATTCCGGTTACGAGTTCAATTTGCATTTGAGCATTCTCCTTTGCTCTGAGTGATTACTTATACAGAATGGAGCAGAGTCTGGTATAATGGGAGAGGAAAAGCTGATGGGATTTACTGGCTTTTCTTGAAACTTCCAGGTGAAATCCATGAACAGGACACATCCTAAAATACCTTCATCTCTTTGGACACAATCTTCAGGCAAAGCATTTAAACTGTGTCCTGAAGACTAATGATCCAAAGTGATTACTGACTCAGGACAGTTATCATGGGCTTTTGTATCGAAGGTAGTATGAGCAGTCCTGCGTAGGGACTAATGGGAGGCTCAGTACCTCTTCCTGCTACCCCGTGCCACTGCGGGCCAGCTCTGCTTACCAGACCTTTCTTCTTATGTTGGCCCAAAGCTCTGTCCTCCTGGAACTTCAGGCAAGCAAGCCTGACTTGCTATGAAGTAAACTTGAGGCACCATAAATCAGTATTATTCACAGCTCAATCCTTTTATAACATGACTATGTCCACGCTGAACTTTTTTAAATAAAATAAATACTTGTGCTGGCCTTTAACACCACTTCATGAAAAGCAACAGTGGGCCATTAATTCTTAAAAACAAAAATACCTATTTGGGCAGAGAGGGTGTTGATTCTTAGCACTTGGGAAGAGGGTGGTATTCTGGGAACTAACATTTTAAGGTTCTGCAGCTACATGCAGCTGTTTTAATTGGAATTACATAAAATTTAAAAATTCAGTTTCTTAGCCACTCTTATATCCTATGTAATAAAAGTCTAATATGCTAAGTGTCCGGTCGACTGGTCGGCTATTCAACCAATCAAAGCATAATAAACTAATGATATGCTAAGGCCGTTCAACCACTTGCTATGATGTGCACTGACCACCAGCGGGCAGATGCTCCAACCAGTAGGTTAGCTTGCTGCTACGGTCTGGCTGATCGGGACTGAGGCTAGGCTGGACATGCCCTGGAGTCCTCCTGTGGTCCCTTTCCGGCTGGCTAACCTCCCATGTCCCTCCCCAGCCCCAATTGTGCACCGGTGGGGTTCCTTGGCCTGCACCCTCTCACAATCTGGGACCCCTCAGGGGATGTCAGAGAGCCGGTTTCGGCCCAATCCCGCAGGCCAGGCCGAGTGACCCCACTGGTGCATGAATTCATACACCAGGCCTCTAGTTGACATATAATAATGCCATATTTCAGCTCCTCAATAGCTGTGGCTGTGGGCTACCATCTTGGACAGCATAACATAGGACATTTTCATCATTTGAAAGCTTAATTTGAAAGGGATTGAAAGCTTAATTTGAAAGGGATCTTTCAGATCTCTCTAGCTCTACCTGCCATTTAACCTAGGATTCTGTATAAAATCCCTAACAGAGTCTAAAAACTTGATGAAGGGAAAACAATGATGTTTAAGGTCTTCTGAGAGAAGTTTGTCAAAGTGGTTAAGACCCCAGGTTTGAGGGTTTGAGCTTCATTCAAACCCTTGTTCTTCTATGTCCTAGAGACCAAAGATCCTGTGTAATATTGGCATATCACCTCAACTCTGAGGCTTGGTTTCCTCACTGCCCATGGCCTAGCCAGTCTCTCTCCACTTCCTTCTTCCCTAGTAATAGAACCCAATATATTTCAGTGGTTAACACAGACCCCTTGATTTCAGAAGGGCGGACCCCACTACAGATCCAGGACAAGCAGTGCTGTATGATGAGATGTTGGGAGAACTCTGCTGGAGAGGAATTCCCTCCCCAAATAAAAAGACAATACCTTGCGAGGACAAAATTTTGCATCTCTTCTTGCCCGCTGTGTGAACATAATGGCTGGAGCTACGGCAGCCCTCTTGCAGCCATGAGGCGCCAAGCATTCGGATGAACGCCAGCATACTAAGTTTGGAAGAACAGAAGAGAACACCGGTCTCTGAATGGCACCATTGAATAGACACACACATCTTTACTGTTTTATGTAACAAAAATGAAACTCTATGTAAGCTTCCATAAGCTCTGTTTACAGTTACCTATATTCAAATTGATATTTCACCTTCTATCAGTGGTTTGGCTGTTTTAACCAAAAACCTCAAAGAAAGGAAGTTTTAAAGATAGAATTTTATTTCTACCTCAGGTAAAAGAGATCTGAGGTGGACAGTCAAGCAGAGGTACAGCTCAATAGTCATGAGGCCTCTGACTGCTCTCTTTCTACTCCCCCATTCTAGCACTGGGCTTCCAGCCTCGAACTCACTTCATGTTCCAAGAAGGCTACAGGAGTGCCAGCTATCACAACGGCATTCCAGACAGCAGGAGGGAGGAAAAGGGAAAAACAAATGTGCACCCTTTCATGAGTTAGCTTCATGTAGCAGCCAGTCTGAAAAGTGCCACACAACTTCTCCGCTCATCATTTTCAGCTCCTCTGTCAAAGCAGTCACATGGCATTCCTGGTTGCAAAGCAACCTGGGAATGTAGTCTTTGAATGGGGAGTCATTGCCACCCCAATAAAAATCAGAGTGAGTTCTGGTCTTTAAGAATAAGAAAAGAATGGTTCTCAGATGACAACTGTTGTAAGACAAAAAGAGCTGATACAAGTAAAATGTTTGGCCTGGTGCATGATATATCGTAAACCCTGGATGAAAGTTGAGAGTAGGCTGAGAAGTAAAATATCTTCACTTCTGAGTGATCATATAACTGGTTGGTCTGTGCTGCATACCTTAGTCATTTGTGGCCCATCTTTGTTTTTCTCCCATATTCTTCTACTACCTATGCTATTGTTATTTTCTTTACATCATCTCAACTTTCATTTCTTTATTTACTTATTTTTAATCCTCACCCAAGGATATTTTTTCCATTGACTTTTTTTATTAGAGAGAGTGGAAGGGAGACGGAGAGACAGAGAGAAACACTGATGTGAGAGAGACACATGGATTGGTTGGCTCCCACATGCCCCCAGCCAGGGCTGGGAGCCTGCAACTGAACTACGTGCCCTTGCCCAGAATCGAACCCAGGACCCTTCAGTCCACAGGCCAATGCTCTAACTGAGCCAAACCAGTTAGGGCTCAACTTGGCTTTTAAACTTAAATTTAAGTATATTATTCCCATAAATAGAAAAACCAATATTTTTCTAATAAAATAAAAAGTACAACTATTAAAATTAAATATTCACTTTGGATATTACCTAAAACCATCTCACCTGCCACATTTTAGACCACATTTCTTTATTGAATGCTCTGGAATAAATGAGTTCAGTGATTGATTGCCTCCAGTTTGCTTTGGTCATGAATCAATCTTGGCTGCTATTTATATGCTTCATCTAACATTGTAAGATGGAGATTATTCCTTAAATATCATTAGTAATTAGCAAAACTGGCATTTTCTTTCGGTTCAACCAACCTTTAATGAGAATTGATGGCGAGAAGAACATGGTTATGGGACTTAACAGAAGGCTGACACATTCAGCAGCTTTGCTTTGCTGGGTTTTTTTGTTGTTGTTGTTTTTTTTGGGGGGGGTTGTTTGTTTGTTTTGTGATCAAATCAAAGGGTAGATTTATTGTCTGTCCCTGTTACACAATGAGGTGAAAATGTCTCAATACAGAACTTCCTAAGCCTTGTCTCTGTGTTGGCTTCCCACCGCCCTGGCAGCCCCAGGACAGGCGCAGGCCCACGGACACAGGACAAGAGAAGCCAAGTCCTGCTGGTTCACTTTTTACAATGATTCGTTCCACAGGCTTTGGGCACTTCTTGCTTTTCCTTTCCCAGCATCTTCCTCTTTTCAAACTCCTTGTAGATGGTTTTCCCAGCTGCGCTCTGAAGGGCAGAGGTGTTCTCCTCCGCCCCACCTTTTCCTCCCGCAATCATGGCACTGGCATGGCCCATTCTCCTGACAGGAGGAGCAGTCAAGCCAGCAATGAGGACTCCACAGGCTTGGCCTTGGGACCTGAATTACGTTGCTTCAAAAATTCAGCCGCATTTTCTTGGGCATTCCCATCAATTTCACTAACCAGGATGATGCCTTCTGTGGCCGGATCGTTCAGAAAGACATCCAGACAGTCAATAAAATCTGTCCCGGGACCCCCGCCCTCCCCCCCACCCCCAGCCCCATGCCCTTGCACAAAGACTGCCCCAGTCCCATGTGCATTGCTTGGTGAACCGCTTCATAGGTCAGGGTGCCAGACCTGGACATGATACCGATTCTCCCTTTCCTGAGATATGGCCAGGTCTGATGCCAATTTCACATTCTCCCAGACTGATGACACCGGGGCGGTTGAGCCAGATCAGCCTGGTGTTTCCCTGGCGCAGGATTCTGTGCTTGACCCGCACCATGTCCTGCTGGGGGATCCGTTCCACCCTCCTTGACGGTGTTCAGGACCGGCAGGCCCAGGTGCGTCTTGCCTCCTTTCCCTCCTCCAACAAGCTTGGTGCCGTGTTCCAGTGCCTGCTGGCTCTGAACGGGGCCCTGATTCCCCGTGAAGCCCTGACAAATAGCCTTTGTGCTGTTATCCACGTACAGAGGGAAGCGGTATAGGAACCAGGCCGAACTCCATTCTGTTGCGAGAGGAAGGGGCGAGGCAGGAGGCAGGCGGCCGGAGCCATGGTCACGGTAACAGCGGCATGGGCTCCAGCAGCTTTCCTTCTCTCTTTTCTTTCAAGATCCAGACAGAATCCTACTAAGAGATAACTATTAAACACAGCATCAGCTTCCGGGTCTCTTTCTGATCTCTCATTGATCTGTGTTTAACTTTCGCTGTCAAACTTCTTGCCCTGACATTCACTGTTCCCTTGTCGCCTCCCTGGCATGTTCAAGCCTCCATGATTCCTCACCTACTAAGGCTTCGCCCCAGGCAACCACTAAGCCTATCATGAGGATACAGTAAGACCACACAGTGCGAGTTCTTGGAAAATGAGACGTTCTCTACAATTTAAGATGATATCATCTAAGCCAACCGCCTGCGTGCTGAAGTGGTTCCCAGCATGGGCTCCACAGCCAGAGTACCTAGCTCATCGCCATCTATACGCTGTGTGACCTGGGAGAATTTACTGTACCTCTCTGTGCCTCCGTTTCCTCCTTTGTAAGATGAGGATGCCACACAAGGTCATGTGAAGATGCGATGGGTCGGTACACATACAGCTGCTCTGGTAGAACCTTTGAAATGATGGCTCTCAGAACATCTCAACCATCATCTTTATTATCTCCTCGTGATATGTAAGTAGGTCAGGAATCCACCCACATTGCCTTCCGGTGTGCCAGAAAAATGGTTTCTTTATCCATCTCCCTAACAGACCTGCCCTTTCACACACCAGGGTAGCGGGAAACAAGGGAGCAAAAAAATGACAAAACCCAGCTATAATCTACTCCCGCAGGCCTAGACCCACACAATCATTCCTTAGCGAAAGCTCGCTCTCTTTAGGTATAAATGTTCGGTCAGATGTTCACTCCCTCCCGCTCTTCTCTGAGACGTGTCCTGGGACTACGGGAGTGGATTTATGTAAACTCACTCAGGGTGGAGAATCTAGTGCCTCCTCACGTGTTGTGACCTCACTGGTCTCACTCTGGACCCAGCCCTGGGCAACAGTGCCCTGGTCTCAAGTTGGCCTGGGGATGTGAGCCAGCCTGCTGGGGACCTTAGTTGTTACTGGTTCTTCCTCTGAGAGTCCTGCTTCTGCTGAATTCGGTGCCTGACACACCGCATTGGGGTCCTTCTCCAATCGGTTCAATCTCACCCCAGCTCTTGCCAAAGCTGCTAAGTCTCAGTCACCTCCTCCATCCCAAGCCCAGAAGTCAGCAGAACCACTGCCTCAAGTTAGAAGTGTGTGTGATGTAACTCCATCGTCATTGTGATCGGTGCAGCTACCACCCTCAAAATTCCCACTGCATTACCCACACTTCTAAGTTGTCAGCTACCCCATTAAAAAGACCTCTGTTACTGTCCTGACGGTTTGCCTTTACTGTAGCCAGACAACCACACCACGAAGGAGAAAGCAAGTCAGTGTTTAACTTCCCCGACGGTCTCCAGAGCTGAACTGACATTACTAATGGTCACCATCAGAGATGCAGGTGGAACGGAAGTGGGCCTCTGGGGAAACCCTCTGGGCTCCTGCTCCATTGGAAATGGACGTGGGAAAGGGGCGGCGTCTGCAGGCGGAGAGGGAGCAGGTGACAGGAACGATGGTTTGCTGCGAAGCCTTGAGCAGGACTGAGGGAGTGCAATGCCACGATTTTAAACCATTTTTGTTAAAAAATAAAAATAAAAAGTAGAGAAGAGGGCAGAAAAGGTCTCTTTCAAATAGCAGATGTGATTGATCTGTTAGAATATAAAGGAGTATAATTTTTAATTTTCAAGAAATCTTTTTAAGGTATCATTCTTATTTTGACATGGGGAGCCTCTAATTCCATATTCTGGGGCCTAAAGAAATACTACAGCTAAAAGTTCTGGTGAATGAAAACTATACACATGTAATGAGCACCTCTTGTATGTCAGGCTCTCTGCTGAGAGGGGTCACCAGCTCCACCAGGAAGCCACGGTCTTTTCTCACCAGAACTATTGCAAACGCCTCCTAGCAGCTTCCCCGCTTCCATTCTTACCCTGCACACAGCAGCCAGAGACACATCTGAAACTTAGATCAGTCCCCATCACTCCCCTGCTCAACTCCCCACCTCCAACACTGCCATCACTCTCAGAATAGAGTCCACAGTCCTAACCTGGACCTCCTCCACCCTCAGTGACCTGTCCCCTTCTCACATGACCTCTAACTCCTGCCCCACAGCCCCGCCCTGCCTCACTCTGTCATTTAAACTCTCCAAGCAGATTCCTACCTCAGGGCCTTTACACCAACTGCTCCCTCTGCCTGGAACTCTCTTCCAGAGAACCGCGTGGCTGCTTCCAGCACTTCCTTCCATCTCTGCTCAAACGTCACCAAAACAGAGAAGCCACCTACAGAAGACAGCACACAGGCACCCCTTTCTTCCCCGTCTCTCTCCTTATTTTCTTTTATTTTTCTTCATACCTGATGTATTATATTCTTATTTTTTTAACCTTATCTTCCCTTGAGACTATTAACTTCAAGCAAGCAGAGATTGTCTGTTTTGTTCACTGCTACATCCTCATTTGGAACCTAGGACAGCACCTGGCACATAGTAAGTGCTCAGTAAATGTTGGTTTGGATAAAATCATTGTTAAATGGATAAGGAAATGTTAGGTGCTAAGGAGACAGAAAGGTAAGCTACAGATCTCTGCCCTCAATTAGCTCACAGTTGGGTTCACAGTTGAGTTCTTTCTCCAACTGAAGAAGTTAAAATTGGAGGCAGAAGTCAATTCCAAGGCATCTGCCTCTCACACTCACACTCAGAAAGTGAACAAACATACTGGTGCCTGAATCACGTTTTCTAAACTATCTGGTAAGTCCAGTTCATCTAGTAGTATGCATAAGAACGATCACATTAGATTTTTGTATCTCCTTAAAAACCAATCTGTCACCACTCACCAGAAGTGGCCACGTGACTTCTCTCTGTCCCATGATGGAGGCAAGTAGAAGCTACTTAATAACTGATAGGTGACTTTCCTCAAATATCAGTCCCAAGAAAACAGGAGCGATGTGTCTTTAAATGGGATGTACCTTTTCTGACTGCAAGAAGGTCAATAAGATTTATGGTTTACCTAACGTGTAAAGTACTTCACTTTATAGTGATTCCCCTAGAGAGCTGGAGAATACTCAATAACCTTTCTTCCACTGAGGCAAGTAAAATAATCGTTACTATTAGAAATGCAGTTTTCTATGGACACATGTAATACCTTAATCAATAAAAAAATTTAAAAAAAAAAAGAAATGCAGTTTTCCCATGAAGGTGGAGGAGCGCGCCATGAAACTGACGTCAGTGATAATTCTCCTTCCTCGTGGGTTTTGTTTTTTTTTAATTGTTGTTATTAATCCTCACCTGAGGATATTTTTTAGAGAGAGTGGAAGGGGGGAGGGGAGAGAGAGAGAGAGAGAGATAAAACATCAATTGTTTCATAATTTGCCTCCCACGTGGCCAGGGATCGAACCTGAGACCCAGATACATGCCCTTGACCAGGAATCAAACCCATGACCCCTCAGGTGCGCAGACTGACACTCTAAACACTAAGCCACGCCAGCCAGGGCTCTCGTGGTTTGTTTTAATGGAGGTAATGTGATGAAGATACTCTCTCCCTGTAACTGGTTGTGTGGTAAAGTGATTTTAAAAACACTCACCCTCTGATAAACCCACTCCTTGTATTATTTGTCCCCATGGTAGCTATCATGAGATAATTTAGCTTTGAGCACAAACCAGGGCCTGTTGGTGAGATATCAACCAACTATTGCATAGCAGGGCCCCTGCAGACCCTAACTCAGGACATAGTTTTCAAAGGTCTCCTATGAAAATATCTCCAAGGATTTTAAGTCAGATCAACTCAATGTCTAATAGGAGGATTTCTTAGACAAATTTCAAGATGTAAAGTACTACAGGCTTCTGTATCATACTTTATAATTTCTGAGGTGCTTTTGTCAACTCATTCAAGTTTTACAACTCAGCATCTGAGACATTATTATCCCTATTTTAATAAATGACAAAACTTGGGCAAGAACCTCGATTTTATATTTTCCAAGTCCAGCAGCCTTTCAGATTGAAGAATCAGAAGGAGACTATTAAGTACAAAGATTTAGAATGGACATTCACCCATCTTGGGTACAATTGGCTTATCCCAGAAACAGTTTGTGCCAAGCCTTTGAATTATATGTACCCTAAAAATTCCCAGCATTCAGCGGGAAAATGTCACTCTGACATGGTTTGTTTGGGCTGCAGCACTGGAGCAGTTGAAGTTAATCTTTTCCTTTCCTTCACGGACTTTGTAGAGCTTTGTGCTCGGTACTGTGTGGGATACAGAGAAGTACATATTATAGATTTTGCCCTTCAAGTTTTTATTGCTTAATCAGGGTAAGGGGAGGGTAAAGACACACAGTGTGAAACCACAGCTTGAGAGAGCAGAGTCTGAATTTGCAGTCTCTGTGTTTGATGTTTAGGGAAACTCATGTGAAATAGTTTGCATCGCTTGGCAGAGGAGCATGAACCACTGCTTTCTTGTCATGGGTCGGCTTTTTCAGCACGGAGAGAAGATTGTTCAAGGTACTGGGGACTTTCTCGCGTCCTGCATTAGGACACACAGCTCCTGTGTGTGAGACGAAAAGGTGGGAAGAAACAAGAGGACTGGGTGAAGCTGTAAAGAAGAAGGATCTCTTACCCTTTGAGACAGCATGGATGGACCTGGAGAGTATTATGCCAAGAGAAGTCAGCCAGTCAGAGAAAGACATATACCACATGATCTCACTTACATGTGGAATCTAATGACCAAAACAAACTGATGAAAAAAAATAGGACCATAGACACGGAAGCATGCAACAGACTAACAGATCTCAGAGGGAAGTGGTGGGGAGGGAGGGCGGGAAGAGATGAACCAAAGAACTTATATGCATATATGCATAACCCATGGACACAGACAACAGTGTGGGGAAGGCCTGGGGTGGGGCAGGAGCTGGGTGGAGGGAGCAAAGGGGAAAAAATGGGGGACATCTGTAATACTCTCAACAATAAAAATAACTTTAAAAAAAAAAAAAGAAGAAGAAGAAGACTGGGTGCGCCCATCACCAGGGTATGGCTTCCAAATCCCACTGTGACAGGAGAAAGCAATTCATTTCTCCCTTCAACAAACATTGACTGAATGCCTCCTTTGAATGAGGCAACGTGATAGGCTCTGGAAGGATACATACAAGAATAAAAACTTGTTTCCATCTTCAAGGAGCATGGCAGAGGCCAAACCCTGGGGTTTGTTTGTTATCCAGGGAGAAGATTCTTTTGTGTGCATGTGGAAATTTCTGGCCCTACGAGGGGAAAATATGTGTGAGAATGAAGCCCGGTTCTGAGGTTAAAAGAGAAAGTCTGGGGTCACATTGAGAGTCAAACCTCTCCTGCAGGTTGACCAGTTAATAACTTAATAAATCACCTTTTTAAATATTTAACCAGATTGTGTAGAGCTTTGCAACTGAAAGCATCATGTGTGTGGCACTAACAATTTCGGTTCATTAGATTTTCCTTTATTCTGGCTTCTTTTCCTTGCTCAAAATCCTTATGATGTTTTTCCTCCACTCGCCCTTCTTAGACATCATTTCTAGCCTCCTCTTGGATAAAAGGTCAGTGGTCTCCCCACTTTCTCACAGGTATCACTTATTCCCATTGACATTTACACTTGAGTAAACCTTAAACTTCTCTGACCTTTTTGGGAAAGCTAGATTTTAAAGAGATATTTTCTCTGTTTTAAAACAGTACACTCTTGTTGCTTTTCTTTGCTAAAGGCCATATCACTCCTAGGTAACTTCGATTTCTTGTGCACCCACTTAGACTTTCTTACCCCCTGTAGAATGAGGCCCTGCTTCTTTTCTTTCCTTTTCCCTGCAGTGTGGATGCGATGTATGTAGACACAGGGGAGCTACTTGACAGTGAGTTTAAAAAATATTTCGCACACACCACTCTTAGTCACGTACAATAAGTAAGGGAATGAATCAGCCCTGATATGTTCCATTTGGGGTGGAAAATGAAAAACAACCAATGTAGGAATTTGAGTGGGAAACTGCTAGATACAAGTCTAAAGTTTGGCCTCACTCACAGACTCAGTTCTGTGTGAGAAAGACACGTGGAGTCCTTCCCTTGGCTGACTTTGGGGAATCCATAGGCAAAAGAGGAATAAGACATAGATTCAGAGTTCACCCGCCAGTGACCCTAAGAACATTTTCAGTCCATCTGCCTGGAAACGAGTCCAAATTCCTCTATCCACTGGGGGATGGTGCTTCACACTTGACCTCTTGTCCACTGCTCAGCTCCATCAGGCACTTCCTGCAGCCATTTGTCTTGCAAAGGCCCATCGGGTGGAGTCTCCTTCAGGCACTGTGCTGCATGCTTTACCCCTGTCATGTATGTAACTCTGAAAGGTACCTGTACAATGGGCATGATCAGAGTGTGCAAGGAAACCACCGTGTGGAGGGTTAGGAACTTTCCTAGGGCCCCTCCACTCATGAGTGGTAGAGCTGATCTCCAAACTGAGATTAGTCTGAAGTCATAACCCGGGCGTTTAACTGCTCATGTTGCCGAGTCCCCTCCCTTCACATACACTGAGGGGCCTAGGCTGATAGGGCACACGATTAATTTCTTAAACATTTTATAATAGGACATACCCATCAGCCGAAGGACCAATCTCACTTGGAGTGATTTCATCTATAATAATAAAGCATAATATGCTAATTAGACCGGACGACCTTCCTGACAAAGCCCAGGCTGCGAGGGAAGCCCGGGTTCTGGGTGCCAGAGGGAAGCTGGTGCCAGCAGCCAGGAGAAGGAAGGCCTACTCTTGCACAAGTTTCATGCATCAGGCCTCTAGTGCTGTTATAATAGTTCTGCTGGGGAACTATTGGGGGTGGGTGGTAGTACTATAGTCACAATCTGTTAGGGCCACCACCTCCCTCTGGGTCTGCCTGACTCCAATCCAGGGCCCCATCAGTGAGGAATCTCAGGTCCAGAGAGAGGCAGGGACTTTCCCAAGATTAGGATTTGAGCTTCTCAATTCCCAATCCAATGTTCTACTCACATAAGCAAGAAAAAACTCTTTCCTCTCTAAGTTCAAAAGAGAGTTGGTTCACCCCTAACCTGAAATTTTAGACCATATCTTTTATCTTCATTTCTTTCCTCTTGGGCCTGAATTCAAATAATTGGGAAAGGGTGAAAGGGCAAAAAAATCATAAAAAGAGGGAATTCTGATAATACAACTTCTTGCCACATGAAAAGGTCAAATGGTGCTCTGTTTCAGTCTGTAATAGGCTACAATTGGAGAAATCCCAGCCATGAAATACCAGGCAATTGCCTGACCTTTTTAGTTGTGGCTGCAAGTGCTTTGATTCTTGGGACACTCTATATTTATATCTGAAAAATAAACATTAAAAAGTGTTTCTCGATACCCTGTTTTCATGATGTAAAATGTAACCTCCATGCATGTGTGGGGGACATTGTTTGTTGGTGGTTTGGTTTGTTTGTTGTGTTTTGTTTTGACTGTCAAACATCCAAAATGCCCTTCCTATGGCTTCAGCTACCCTTCTTAGGAAACTTGGTGGGAAGCAGGATCCACCTCCCACTGTAGAAGCTGAAGAGGCAAGACCAGCCTCCCTTGCAGCGAGATCATAAGACCTGGGCTGCATAAAGACTTTCTTGTCACCTCTCCCCAGATCCCAGTTTACTTCTAACAAGTAATTGCTTCACTATTCCTTGTATCATGGTTAGTAGTTTATATGATTCTCTCTTCTTTTTACCCCTTTATTTTATTTTTCTTCCATCACCATTTTCTCCCTATATACCCTCTTGGTCATCGAATTATTGTGAGGCTACACTGAAATAACAAATCTAAAATGCCCATGAAAAATAATTTATTTTTAAAATAAATAAAATGCCTAGAACACAGTAGAAATACAAGTATTATTTATTGCAATATTTTCAACACATAAAATTCTAGACTTCTATGGTAAAAGTTAGTAAACATTGGTAACGGGTGCCAATAGACTAAGATGCTTGGAAATGGGAGGTAGCACCTTGGACAGCTCTAGAGGCTGCCCCGCTTTCCTGATGCTGTTCGAACACAAAGCACTGTATTTTCCAGCCTCACCTCTCTGTAGAGAAAATCTAAGTGCTCTCTGATGCCTTACAATTACGGGATTGCCAGTCTCCAAGAAGAGGGACATCCTTGTCTATTAGGGATCTGAAATGTATGTCATGGTCTAAATAGCTCTCACTGCAGAATAACAATGAATGTAATATAATGTTATTAAACAATATTACCTACAATAAATTTAATTAATTAATAAGCAAGTAAATGAATAAATAAATAATACATACAGGGGTAGGCAAAAGTAGGTTTATAGTTGCTTGTGTGGGAAATAATATAATAACTAATCAATAATAATGCAGGAATAAACAGTGTGTTTCAGGTATTCACAACTGTAAACCTACTTTTGCCCCACCATGTATAAAGAATCTAAGCTCTAAGTCAGCCCGTGATTTTAAATCCTTGTTCCCCACTCATTAGTTGTGTGACAATAGACAAGTTGTGTGGTATCTTAGTACCTCATTTACCTTCTCTGTTAGGTGGGAATAATTATAGTAACTACTTCATAGAATTTTAGTGAAGACAAAAGATATTTACATATAGTGTTTATAACAGCCTAGCACGCAGCAAAGCCTCACTAAATATTAGCTGTTAGCTGCTGCCGTAAGGCCACAGACTGGTTCTCTCCTGCCCTTGCCATAGAATCAGGTGATCCCAAGAAATGCCTTTTGCTTCCTCAACTGTGAAACCAGAGAGTTGGACCAGAGCAGATATTTCTAACATGGATTACACAGAACCTGAAATCTTCCATCATGTTTATCCCAGTACTTTTTTTTTTCTACTTAACTCTGTTCCTTTGTTCAGTCATCCTTGGGTGTGGTCAAGAGGCAGACTTGGAGGAACCTGGGGATCCTGGACACCATAACCCAGCCCTTCAGCTCAGGTCCCTGACTTCACTGCTTTAAATATTGGATGGGGGAAAAAAAAAAAAAAAAAAAAAAACATTAGGTTTTCAACATTCCTCTGGACCTAGGTTTTCTGATCCTTCCTCAGGCTTCACTACAACACCAACACTAACTGTTGAAGGAGGGGCCTCAAAAACAAGGGAAGAGGCATCAGGCATCAGTCTACCCAGGCCATTGCCCTCTCTCTGCAATCCATCAAGCTCTTCCTTGGCCTCTCCAGCTATTCATGTCAATAACCCCAGAGTGTTGCTCTAAGTGGCAGGATGGCCCACATATTTCAGTCTTTTGTTGCGCCTTTCTTACTGAGAGTCCCTGAGACAAAGCCATGCAGCCCCACAGCCCTGTTTGCAGACCTGCTTATGAGTTTCCCCTTGAGTTCCCAGCATCTTTGCTCAAGTACTTTTGGAAGTGTTATGAACCCAAACAGTTTCCTGGCACACTGCAGCTTCTAACATGAGATCATGGCTTTAAATCTCAAAATCACAGTATCCCTGGTTATTAATAGCAGGGGATTTCAGCTCAACACAATGCTCTGGTAGACTGCCAGCAATCCAAGTTTAACATCCTCCAGGGTGTGAAATTAAAAGAAAAAAAAAATCCTAAGAGCCTGAGAATTTCGTTCATTTGAACTAGAGTTTTAACTCCTTCTCTACAATTTCCATTAGCTGTAAGATCACTGCTCTAAATGATTCAGGATCAATTTTTTTACTGCTCCTAGGGCAAATGACTATGGCTTACTTGTAGCCTTGGTGACTCGTGTATAGTAAGTGCTTGTAGGAGATTGGATTATTGCTCAATAATAGTCACTTTCTCCTATTCACTTCCATAGGAGGAATAAGTGTCATTGATGTTGGGCTTGGCCATGTGTCTCGCTTTGGCCAATAGGATGCTAACAAAGGAGCTACAGCCAAGGCTGAAAGGTGCTCATGCAGTTAGATATACTCCCTTGGATCTCTGCCATAACCATCAGAAGAAAACATCTAGGCCAGTGGTCGGCAAACTCATTAGTCAACAGAGCCAAATATCAACAGTTCAATGATTGAAATTTCTTTGGAGAGCCAAATTTTTTAAACTTAAACTTCTTCTAACGCCACTTCTTCAAAATAGACTCGCCCAGGCTGTGGTATTTTGTGGAAGAGCCACACTCAAGGGGCCAAAGAGCCGCATGTGGCTCGCAAGCCACAGTTTGCCGACCACGGGTCTAGGCTAACTCACTGATCCCAGGAGAAGTATAAGAAATAGGATGTGCAGAACTCCATGGCTCCTGCTGAGCCCAGACTGTATCTAATACATTTGAAAAGTTAATAGACACAACCCATAATTTGTTATTATTACTTAACACCAGGTTAAAGAGACAAAATTTTCCAATTTTGCTATTTTCTCTCTTTCCTGCACTGACCTTGTCTCCACCCCACAAATAAGAAAACTACCCCTTTTGAGAAGGGCAGGGCTGTCCTGAAGTCATACTGAGCTGGAGGAAAACTCCTCAGAATTTATTAGAATCTAGAATTCCCAATAAGCATATAATTGAACATGTTTTTACCACCGTGGTAAAACTGGACTGAAAATTAAAAATTCATTACCTAGTGCACTTTACAGAAGCTATGTTTTAGCTCCTTGGAAAAGGTTCCCAATCCACTCAATATAGCCAAAATAAAAACACAAAAATCACCAAATCAGGTCAGATCCCTAGTACCCTTCAGCACGGAGTTCTCAGGCAATTGAATAAAACAAAGTTGCCCTTGATGAAAAGTTAGGTTGCAAGCAAAAGACCCCTGGTTGCCCTTAATAAATCATCCTGAATCTGTCATTCAAGTCAACTTCTGATAAAAGTATCTGGTACCAGACTTTCCCTATGCCACAAAAAAATAAAAATAAAAAAAAGACTGCCCTAGCCAGTTTGGCTCAGTGGATAGAGTGCCGGCCTGTGGACTGAAGGGTCCCAGGTTCGAATCTGATCAAGTGCACATGCCCAGGTTGCAGGCTCTGTCCCCAGTAGGGGGCATACAGGAGGCAGCTGATCAATGGTTCTCTCTCATCATTGATGTTTCTATCTCTCTCTCTCTCTCTCTCTCTCTCTACCTCTCCCTTCTCTCTGAAATCAATAAAAATATTTATTTTTTAAACGACAAATCAAGGAAGCCACTTTTCTCAGGCATTGGACAATAGTACAAGAAATGCAACTCCTAACAGACAGGAAACTTGGCTGTGCTGCAAACCCCCACCACCACCACCACCAGGAGCAGCAATAAATATGCCTGGGGACAATCCTAAATAAGGCACAGTAAGCTGACATCCAAGCCGAGCATGGTGGTCCTGCTCAGCTGGGCAAAGATCAAGGTTTGGGACAGCTGAAACAGCTAGGAACTGTGGGGCAGGGCACTGAGAGGACAGAATTACAACAGAAGAGCACCCCAGAAGTTTATGTTGGGGTCCCAGTCCAAGGGCTGAGCTCACATGTATTGGATGAGACCAGGCTTACCTGAGACTGCTGCTGTAAGTTTAAGAATGGGAATGTGATACTGGAGTCGGGCAGGGGTGGGCAAACTTTTTGACTCGAGGGCCACAATGGGTTCTTAAACTGGACCGGAGGGCCGGAACAAAAGCATGGATGGAGTGTTTGTGTGAACTAATATAAATTCAAAGTAAAGGAGTGGAGGTGAGAGCAAGAGAACCCTCCGCTCTTTCGGCTCCGCGGGCTGCATAGAACAGCCGAACGGACCGGATCCGGCCCGCAGGCCGTAGTTTGCCCACGGCTGGTAGAGGAAATCCAGCCTGACTAAGTAGAAAGACCTATTAACACCTCATTTCCTCCCAAGGCAACAAGTTGACATAGCAGAAACTTTGCCTCTATGCCTAAGGACCATGTCTACTCTAGGCCTGCCCTACCAAAGCCTGAAACCAAGCCTTGACCAAGTCCAAGGAGGAAAAAGCTCAGAATCTGGTTCCCACCAAATTAGAGGGGCTTGTGAACTAGCTATGTTGGGTTTTTCACAGATATGGCATAACAAAACATAAGACCAAGTTTACACAATTATGAGGTGATAACCCAATCATTGAACTATCTATTGAAATCAAAGGTAAACCATCTTCAGAGAAAGATTACAGAATGAGAGTCTACAAAATGTCATCAATGAGCAGTACACAATAAAACATTGCAAGATGTGAAAAAAAAAGACCAGAAAAATGTAACCATCATGAAGAAAAATCGTTTAAGAGATACCAACACCCAACAGAAATGAAAACTGACATTTACACAAAAACCTGTACACAAATGTTTAAAGCAGCTCTACTCCTGATTACCAAAACCTGAAAACAACTCAAATGTCCTTCAGTGGGTGAATAGACTAACAAATATTTGCATGTCATCCAATAGAATGCCCCTCAACAATAAAAAGCAATGGGGTATTGGATACTTACAACAGGGATGACTCTCACAGGCGTGATGCTGAGAGAAAGAAACCAGCCTCAAAAGTTGCATACTGCACACTTCCATTTATTTTACATTTGAGAACAGGCAATATCACACCTACAGAGAACAGAGCAGTAGTTGTCCAAGTATACAGCTGAGGGAGGGCTTGACTACAAAGAGGCAGCAAAGGGAATTTTCTGGATGATGGACTCATGCTACATCCTGATTGTGGGGGTGGTCACAAGAACCTATATGTGTGTTAAAACTCATAGAACTTCACACCAAAAAGTGAATTTTTTTTTCAGTTTCTTTTTTTTTTTTTATTGTTTAAAGAAACGTGAATTTTACTATATGTTAATTTCTAAAATAATGCATAAAGTCTGCAAAGAAATGGGATATAAAGGGAATATTATATTGTTTAATATATTTTTATTGATTTTAGAAAGGAAGGGAGAGAGAGAGATAGAAACATCAATGAGAGAGTATCATTGATTGGCTGCCTCTTGCAGGCCCCACACTGGGGATCGAGCCTACAACCTGAGGATATGCCCTGATCAGAAATAGAACCATGACCTCTTGGTTCATAGGTTGACGCTCAACCGCTTAGCAACACAGACTGGGCTAATTTGTAGAGTCTTTTTTAAAAAAATAAATCTTTATTGTTCAGATTATTACAATTGTTCCTCCTTTTTGCCCCCTTGGCTCCCCTCCACCCGGTTCCCACCCCACCCTCTGCCCTTACCTCCCCTCACTGTCCTCATCCATAGGTATACGATTTTTGTCCAGTCCCTTCCCGCAGCCCCCACACCCCTTTCTTGCCAAGAATTGTCAGTCCACTCCCTTTCTATGCCCCTGATTCTATTATATTCACCAGTTTATTCTGTTCCTCAGATTTTTTATTCACTTGATTTTTAGATTCACTTGTTGATAGATATGTATTTGTTGTTCATAATTTTTATCTTTACCTTTTTCTTCTTCTTCCTCTTCTTAAAGAATACCTTTCAGCGTTTCATATAATACTGGTTTGGTGGTGATGAACTCCTTTAGCTTTTTCTTATCTGTGAAGCTCTTTATCTGCCCTTCAATTCTGAGTGATAGCTTTGCTGGGTAGAGTAATCTTGGTTGTAGGTTCTTGCTATTCATCACTTTGAATATTTCTTGCCACTCCCGTCTGGCCTGCATAGTTTCTGTTGAGAAATCAGCTGACAGTCATATGGGTGCTCCCTTGTAGGTAATTAACTGTTTTTCTCTTGCTGCTTTTAATATTCTCTCTTTGTCTTTTGCTCTTGGCATTTTAACTATGATGTGTCTTGGTGTGGTCCTCTTTGGATTCCTTTTGTTTGGGGTTCTGTGTGTTTCCTGGACTTGTAAGTCTATTTCTTTCACCAGGTGGGGGAAGTTTTCGGTCATTATTTCTTTAAATAGGTTTTCAGTATCTTGCTCTCCCTCTTCTTCTGGCACCCCCATAATCCAGATGTTGGTACGCTTGAAGTTGTCCCAGAGGCTCCTTACACTATCTTCATATTTTTGGATTCTTTTTTCTTTTTCTACTTTTCTCAGGCATTGGACAATAGTACAAGAAATGCAACTCCTAACAGACAGGAAGTTGTTTTTTGCTTGGTGTTTTTTGCTTGGGTGTTTTTTGCTTCTTTGTATTTCAAATCTTTGACTTGATCTTTTGATTCTCTAGTCTGCTGTTGGATCTCTGTATATTATTTTTTATTTCAGTGAGTGTATGCTTAATTTCTAGTTGGTCCTTTTTCATATCCTTGAGGGTCTCGCTAAATTTATCGGCCTTTTCTAGAAAATTCTTGAAAAACCTTATAACCGTGCTTTTGAACTCTATATCCAGTCATTTGCTTTCCTACATTTCTTTCATTTGTAATCTGTTTCTTGTCTCCACATTTTGGCTGCTTCCCTGAGTTGATAGAGTGGCTTTGTGTGCTAGGTGTCCTATAGGGCCCAATGGCTCAGCCTCCCCAGTTACCTGAGGTGGACACTCTTGGTGCACCCCTTTGTGGGCTGTGTGCACAGTCTTGTTGTAGTTAAGCCTTGATTGCTGTTGGTATCACTGGGAGGAATTGACCTCCAGGCCAAATGGCTGTGAGGATCAGCTGTGTCTACGATGGGAGAACTTCTGTGCTGGAGACACCCTTATGAGACAAGGCTTGCAAAAGCCTCTGTGCTCAGCTTGGATGCGGCGGAGTCTCAGGGTGGAGCCAACAGCGATGGTTTCCCATCAGCCCTGCCCTAATAGGCCCCCGTGTCTCAGTCTCCCGTGATAATCACTGCAAGCACCTCTGAGAGAAAGCAGCCCTCGAGTTTTGCCCGCTGCCAGACAGTCCAGTTTCTCCCCGAATGAGTCTGGGTCCCCAGAGAATCGCCCGGAACTGGAGTTCAGCACATTCAGGAGCTTCTTTCTCCCTCCTGCTTGAGAAAGCCAGCCGCGTACTCAGTTTCCAGCCCTCTCCACACATGTGCACCTCCATACCTCTGCCTTCTGCAGCTCCTCTGAATCTCAGTGTGCTTTTCTCTTTCCTTCTAGTTGTAGAATTTCCACTCAGCCAGCCTTCCTATGGTTCTGGATGATGTCCCTTTTGTCTTTTAGTTGTATTTTTGAAATTGTTGTGTGAGGCAGCAGTTTAAGTGTTTACCTATGCCGCCATCTTGGTTTCTCCGAGCTGTAGAGTCTTTTTCTAAAAAAATATATTTTATTGATTTTAGAGAGACAGAAAGAGAGAGTGATAAAGACCCCTCCTCCTTCATAACCCTTACTGGGGCTTGACAACCTGGGCATGCACCCTGACTGGGAATTAACTCAGAGACCTCTTGGTTCATACTCAACCAAGTGAGCCACAATAGCCAGGCTGTAGAGTCTTTCTTTAAAAGGAGTATTGTTTCATATCCTTGCCAACACTCAGGGCTAACAGTCTTCCTTTTAAGTCTTTTTAATTAGTTTTCATTGTATTTCCCTGAAAATTAAATGTACATCTACCACATAAACCCAGTTTCACTCCTGAGCATTTACCCAAGACAAATAAAAAATGCATCCAAACTTGTATAAGAATGTCCATAGCAATTTTATTTCTTCCAAGCAGCCCCAAACTGGAAATAATCCAATGCCCATCAATAGGAGAATGGATAAATACATGTTTATATAGAAGTGTTTTTCTTGACTCAGCCAAACACTCATCCATTATTGCCAACCTACTATGTGCCAGGCACCATATTAGGCAGGGAATGAGCATCCTAATGAACCTGACAATTATCTTGTTTACAGAAATATGTTTACTTTTCCCTGAAGGGGGCACTAAGAAACCAGTGCAAATCCTTTTTAAAAGCATCATTGCTCTTTTAATGTCTGTGAATATGCACTCCCAATAATCACCATTCCACTGGAAAGATTCCTCAGAGAAGCTCCTTATTGTCCCATGGATTGCACATCTTGTGAAAAGGAATTTTTAAAAACCAGCATTAGTTTGACAAGGCTGCATATTTGTTCAGATTAGAAGCTGCTTACAATAGGGCCTATAAATGCAGAATTAATAAAAATGGATGTTGGATGTTAAGGCCAATGCTAGTCCTAAATATAAATCACAGGATTCAGAAGTACATTGTGTATGGAACATTTAGCATTACTTTGCATAAATGGATTTATTTAGGAGGTATATTTTCTGAGACTTTTGCATTTCCTTTGGTCAAAGAATACCATCTTCTCTGGGTATAAAATTTGGGGGTCACAGCTGAGGTCTCTGGGAACTCTGCAGGCCTTAGTCATGTTCTCTTCACTTAGATATTCAAGCAAAAAAAAAAATGGAAACTAACTTGATTTGTGTCCTTTTAAAATAACCTCTTTTCTTTCATTTTCTCTAATGTTCTGTTCAGAAGCTAGATCCTAAAATTTAAAATCCTTACCAGGGTTTGTCTTGACACAGATTCTATTAAAGGTTTGCCTGAAAAGCCTAGGAAACATTTTCCATCCAAGTGTTTTTTTGAGTTTTGCAAACTTTCTTTCTATTGTTCCATCAGTCATTGCTTATAATCTCTTGCTCTGTATCTTTCGTTCAAAATTCCTACTACTTCTAGGTTACACTTGTCACCTCTGGCTTCCGTTTCTCTCCCTCTTTTCATCTTTAGCACCCTGCTCTGCATTATGGGGGACCTGGTAACAAGTACCCCCTCAGCCAATGACATTTTCTACAGCGTAGTCTCTACTTCCCCTGCTTTAATCAACAGTCCCAGCTCTCATTCTCATTTCAGGCATTTTCATATCTCTTCACCCCAGACATTTTAAGAAATCATATCCTCCCTGTTTATCTTATTCAGAATAAATTATCTCCTCGATTTTGCTTCTGTTCATCAGGAGGTCTATTCCAAGCGAAGACCTTTCCTCTGCGTCTTGGCCTCCTCACTCTCCTTCCCTCGCGGCGTATCTTCCTCCCCGCCCCCCCACCCCACCCTATCAATAGGAGAATGGGTAAGTGAATGTTTATATAGAAGTGTTTTCCTTGACTCAGCCAAACACTCATCCATTATTGCCAACCTACTATGTGCCAGGCACCATGTTAGGCAGGGAATGAGCAGCCTAATGAACCTGACAATTATCTTGTTTACAGAAATATGTGTACTTTTCCCTGCAGGGGGCACTAAGAAACCAGTGCAAGTCCTTTCTAAAAGCATCATTTGGAGGATGGGTGCATGGTGTTCGTGCAACCTCTATGGCTCCAGCTTTCCTGGGCTCTGGTTTGGAGAGACTCTTGCTCTCTTAAATTCGCTGCTCACAGAGAAATCTTAGCGTGACGAAGAGTGACAAAACATGCCACGTGGCGTAAGGATTATTTTGAGCTAAAGGCACTTTTCAAAGCAGGTGCAAGAAGGGCATTCTACTCTCCCCTTTTCTTCCTGGAAACAGGACATAGAAACTCCCCCGTGCCAGGAGAAAAGAAGCACTCTTCAATGGGGAATCACAACTGAGAGAAGTCTGCGCCAACAGCCCTCGTGTAAACAATTCTTATCTGCCACTAGCCTCCCCACATAGGTTAGTCACGTTTCCTTCCACAAGTGCCTCTCTTGGTTCAACCCAATGTAAAAACCTTTAGGGTTTGCCACTGCTTTGGGTCTCCACTTCCTTACGGGAGCTCCCTGGGCACATAAAATGTCTGTGAAATACATTTGTATGCTTTTCTCCTGCTCAACTGTCCTACATCAAGTTAATTCTTAGGTTTAGCCCCCCACCCCCCCCCAAAAAAAAAAAAAAAAAAAAAAAAAAACTCCAACATAGTGGTGGGAAGATTTTGCCTCCCCTACGAGCCACAGGTTCCTAACTCAAATGCCCTCAAGCTCGGGAGGGGAGTTGAAAGCCCAGGAAGCGCAGGGACCTGGTGCTGAGTCAGGGCACCACTGCTCAGCCCTATTTGAAAACCTGGATGTTTTGGCAAAAGAAATTGTTTACATATTAACAACTACTTTGGACATTTTTTTGAAACTTGGTCCAAGCCAGCCACACAACACACACATGTACTAGTAGACAAGATCAGTTGCTTGCTGATATCCTCTGAGATAACGAACCCTGCTGAACTGGATTTTGCTTAAACAGACCCAAGCAGGCTCCCCTCACAGCTCAGGGACAAACATGCTCACAACAGGAATTCCGAGACGGGCCTCGAGCATCAAATGTGGGAGATGGAGGTTGGACTGCAAAATATTCCAATCCTAGATCTACGTTTCCTTCACCCTTTCACTCCAGCTGAGAATCTCCTCCCCTCATTCCACCACCCCCACTTACTGACATCCTCCTGTCCCCACCCCTTAGGGACCAATATTAGTTCATCTTATCTTCAGTCTTTCCTTCTACAAAGTACTTCTCTACCACTTTTCTTTTAACTCTCTTCTTATTTTTCACTCTGAGTGTTATCATATTAATATGTAATCAATATAAAATTTATTAATGGAATTTCTTTCACATCCAGCTCTCAAAATGATCTCGTTGCAAATTTTCTGTTTTTCCTGGCCAGGTCTGGAATTGGCTTTTGATAAATATTTATGAAAGTGAAAAGGGGTTTTTTCTGCCATTTTAGACAAGAAGAAAAAACCTTCCAATTATCCATTTCCCCTGTTTACAGGATGAACACCTCCAGCTTCCCATCACATCAGCATCTGAGCCCCAAAGGATCCGCCTGTGGTCCCAGCTGTGGAAGCCTTGGTTAGCACTTTCCACGGTTACCAACTCGCTGGCCCCACCTGGTGGCCACTCCCTGCATCCATCAGACACGGTGAGTACAGAGATCCAAGTCCCTGAAGGTGAAACAACCCATTTGCCTTGAAGAGAAGAAATACCTTTATGGCCAATGTTTAAAGGCTCAGATGGACACCACAGGAAGTTCTGCCCAAGAAGATCTCCTCTCTGTTCATCCATCCTCTGCTTTCTGGGGTCAAAACTTTTTTTAAAATATATTTTTATTGATTTCAGAGAGGAAAGGAGAGGGAGAGAAAGAGAGAGAGATAGAAACATCAATGATGAAAGAGAATCATTGATTGGCTGCCTCCTGCATGCTCCCCACTGGGGATCGAGCCTGCAACCCAGGCATGTGCTCTTGACTGGAATTGAACCCAGGACCCTTCAGTCCACAGGCTGATGCTCTATTCCACAGAGCCAAACCAGCTAGGGCTGGGGTCAAAACTTTTTTAAAAAATACATGTGTGTGCATGGTAGAACCACCACACCATGACACCGCCTGCACCACCTAGAGAATTTACTATGCGGCCTGCACTTCATAACCTCACAATAGTCCCACAGTGGAAGAACAGAGACTGCGATCAAGGAACTTCCCCCTTCTGCCTGCCCTGAATACCAGTTCACTAAACACTAAACTCCAGCTCTAGAATAATCCTGTGAGGCCATGAAGCTCAGCAGCAGGCTCTCCAGTTAGCATCATGCTGTCCAATAGGGAAGCCGCAGCCAGATGTGACTGCTGAGAACCTGAGGCATAGCCGACAGACCAAAGACGCGCTGCCAATGTAAAACGTACAATGGATGTTGAAGACTTGGTGTGGAAGAAAGAATATAAAATATCACATCCATAATTGTTCTAAATGGCTACATGTAGCTATGACAATACTTGGAATAGATTGGGCTCAATAAAATGTTATTAAAATGACTTTCACTGGTTTTCCTTTAATCGTTTTATTGTGGCACTAGATCATTTTAAATTGCATATGTGTCTCATGTCATATTTCCATCGGACAGTGCTGATCTAAGTAGCTGAATATTTTAAGGCCACAGCTCTCTTATTTGTCAGCAGAAGAAAGAATATCTCTAAATTAAATTTTAAATTATTTTTTTTAATTTTTAAACTATCTTTTAAATTTTTAAAAATTATTTTTAAATTATTTGTTGTGTCTTTTTTTTTTTTTTTTGTACAAGTCTCTGTGACAGAGAAAAATACCTGGATCTCCTGCTCATAGGGTGGCCACTTTCGTCAGCACCTTTAAATTTTGAAGATGGCCTCCCTGAAGCTAGAGCCAACCTGCCCAGGAAATCTTGTGAAATCTTCTCTAGAAGACGTCCTAAGGGGGTGTGCGGTGCACTGCGAGGGACTCTGGTCCAGAGACAGAAATATAGGGATCTATATAGAGAGCAATTCAAAGAAACTATAAAAATAAATACATTTATTTAAAAATGTTCTCTCGCATTGGTAATTAAAGAAATGGACATTAAAACATGAGGTCTCCTTTATAGCCCGTCAGGACCCAGGCGTCTTTAAAATTACAGTCAGAGTAAGCAAGGGTGTATGGAAATCAGCACATTGGTTCCCTGCCTTTCTAGAGGGTAACTTAACAATATGGAAAACCAGCCTTCACACTGCGCATGTGCTCTGGTCCAGCAAGTTCACCTCCAGTGACTTCGTCGGAGGCCAGCATTGTGGCTGTGCACAATAACTTTTCTGCAGGGGCATTCGTTACTCTGAGGATTATAACAAATGTAACACCAAACAAATTTTTTTAAGTAAGGCACATTGACAAAATAGAATAGTTTGCTACCATTAAAAATTGTGTTGCAAAATATTTAATGGTCAACTCCTTCTCCCCTCTCCCCGTCCATATTCCTCAATTCAGCCTATATGGTCTTTTTATACTGAGGATCACGTCGCTCCCTGTAAAGTCCTTCACTGCCTTCCCTGTAATTAGGATGAAGCCCCCAGTCCATACAGGGCGCCAGGGATGTGAGCCTGTCTCCTGCTTCAGATTCACCTCCTGCCAGGCTCCTCCCCCAGCCTGGAAACTTGCTGGCTCTGGGCCCTCACTCATATAACTCTGATTGGATGCTGCCGCCTGGCCCCTTGCCCACTCATTTTCACCAAGCCCTCCTCATCTTAGAGCACGTGGTGGTCAGGGCCACTTCTCCAGAAAGCCGTTCCCTAGCCTCTCAACCTGCACGAGGTCTCCTGGGTCCTGCCTCCCAGCACCCTCTCCTTTCCTCCCTGTGATTTAGCACCGCTGTGACTCTGTAGTAATGACTATGATGATTTGTTGAATGCCAAATCCCCACCTGACTACAGGTCTCAGCTCACACCTGGCATATAGGAGATGCTCCGTGAATGCATGCTGAATAAATTAATGATATCCTAATTAAGTAAGAGGCAGATTATATTGAAATAAGTCAGGCAGAGAAAGGCAACTACCATATAATCTCACTTATATGTGGAATCTGAAAAAACAAAAAACTAGAATTCATAGACACAAAACAGATTGGTGGCTGCCAGAGGCAGGGGAGGGGGGGTGTTGAGCAAAATGTGTAAAGTTGGTCAGAATAAAATAAATAAATAAATAAATGCTGGGGATATAATGTATAGTATGGTGACTATATCTGATAACACTGCATTGTATATTTGAAAGCTGCTCAGAGAGATCTTTAAAAATCTCATCACAAGAGAAAAATAACTATGTGTGGTGATGGGCATTAACCAGACTTATTGTGATGATCATTTTGCAATATATACAAATATTGAATCACCTGAGAGTAATATATGACATTATATTGCCAAAAAGCAGGTTATAAAGTGGTATGTGTAATAGGATTTCAATATCAATAAAAATGTGTATATGTATATCATTGTAACATATCTGAACACAGAAATAAATTTTTTTAAAAAAAGAAAAAACAGAAGAAAATCTAAGCCATTAATAGCAACTAGCTCTGTGTCATAATTTTACTTTTTTTTTTTAATCCAGATTTTCTGCAGGGAACATATCTAACTTTCAAAATCAGGAGAAAATTTATTTTAAAATGAAAGCTATGAGACTCCACTCTTACCAACAGTTTGATCTTGAGAAACCTCAGCTCTTCACGGCTTCTTCATTATAAATGGGGTGAGGATTCCTCTCCTGACTATCTCCTAGAAGGATTAATGGAATAATGTACTTGCAAAGTTTTGCACATATTTCAATAATCACTCTAGGTGTTTGGGGGAATGCAGACACCACACAGGGTCACAGGGTCTGCCCGGTGGTTGTGCAATCTGCACATAGCACAAGGAGATGACAGTTGAGTAAGTGGAACACATGCCTTCCGATTGGCATATTGATTGACAGTGGTTACCACCCAGCGAGGTGAGAGTTGGAGGCCTTTGGAACACAGAAGGAGGGCCAATATGACGAAAGAAGTGGGTAGAGTTTCACAGGAACAAGGACCAAGACCAAATGCTGGGAAGCAGGTGGCCTGCAGAACCCAGCCAGGCTCCCAGCATGGGTATGAAAGGTATAAGTTGAAACTTGAAGTTACTGGGAGAGATGGCATATTTTGTGTTGAAAACAACTTGGTGGACTCTTCCTGCATTCTCTTGGCAAAGAAACAGTGATTATGGGCAACTTCTTTGGGATCTGCTCTGGCTGTCATGGAAGACAGCAGCTCATTTCGTTTATTCCATAAATATTTAGTGAGCATCTATAATGTTAGGCACATGCTAGGAACAGAGGCTCAAAAGAACAAACAAGGCACAGTGCCTGCTTTCAAATAGCACACAATTGAGTCATTGTGATTTTCTGGTCAGAAGTTCCCTCAACCTCCCCCAGTGCTGCCATGACTGTTTTGTGTCCCTACTACACCCATTTCAGCCTTCAGTCACCTGGGAGCCTACAGTCTCCTAGAGAAGACAGATTCTGAATCTGTGTCCATAGCACAAGGCTGTGATATATGGTTTTCAATGAACAAATGCCTTAATTGCCTGAATAATTTTGCAAGCCAATGCCAATAGAGCAGTGAAGATCATCTAGAGCAGTGGTTCTCAACCTTTCTAATGCTGTGACCCTTTAATACAGTTCCTCATGTTGTGGTGACCCCCAACCATAAAATTATTTTCATTGCTACTTCATAACTGTAATTTTGCTACTGTTATGAATCGTAATGTAAATATCTGTGTTTTCTGATGGTCTTAGGTGACCCTACTAGCGGTTCTCAACCTGTGGGTTGCGACCCACAAGTTGAGAACCACTGCTGTAGAGCCTAAGACCATCAAAGGCATTTCTGTTGTGTTACTTTGACCTTGAGTTGTAAACTTGCATTGTTTATTGTAATTTCTTGACATGTACCTCTTCAACAGAAATGCCTTTGAAATGCTGTTTTCAAAGTTTACAGAAAGGGTGCTCAATATCCACACTAAGGATACATAACTGAATCATTTTGCTCCCTGTCTACCAGTAAAGAATGCTAAATCTAACATCCTATGGGGATGCTCTACTCAAGTTGATGGACTCTCGGCCCTCTGAATGAACCCTGACTTTTCAGCAGCTTGCCCTTCTCATGACAGCTCTACTTACTGTGAGTGCACTTTAGACCTATTCGAGTCCACCAAGCCCAGCTAGTATCTCTATGATGAGGTGTCCATAGATGACTGCAGGCCACAGAGATCCCTCCATTCCTCAAAGCTCTCATCATGGGGTCCCTCTACTTTGACCTCTTTAAACTCATCTTTTCAACTGTTCAAGTATTTTTGTTTGTCCCTTCCATTAGACTCCAGTCTCCTTAAAGAAAAACACTCTATACTTTTAAACCACAGGAGCTAGCGCAGTCTCTTGCATTGAACAGGCCCTCAACACATGTCCACAGATCTTGCGCTGCTGGATTCAAGCCAGAGAATGGAGGGAATCATTCTGTCAAGGTCTTGGAAAACATCTGTGTTTTTTCAGTGCATCATTTGCCATCCATCACAGAGGAGATTGAAACAGAAAAAAGTAAAGTAAAGTACAAGGTCATTTGCAAGAGCCCCAGAAACTCTATTCCCCAAGGTTGGAATGTCCTCTCCCTTTCTCCAAACAGCAAACCAGATGGTCTCCTAAATCTTGGCTTTCGTGGTTTAACTCTAAGTACAATGTTAGTTACAAATGAGTTCAGTGATTCAAAATCACTAGTAGATTCTATCCAGGCAGTCAAGCTTCCTCTCTCTCTCTCTCTCTCTCTCTTTCTCTCTCTCTCTCTCCCTCTCTCTCTCTCTCTCTCTCTCTCTCTCTCTCTCTCTCTCTTTGTGTGTGTGTGTGTGTGTGTGTGTGTTTCTCTCTCAGGCACGTGCTAAAAACAGAGTGTGTTTGTCATCACCCTTCCTCTTGCTTCCTGTATTAAAATTGCTTAACTGTTTAGAAAATGAAATGAGCCCAAGACTACCAGACCCAGCTGAAAGCAACGGGCACTCCAGGAAGCATGAGGTAGCAGCAGCTAGATGGTTAAATAGCCTCCAATGATATCGAAGTCAAATTGAGACACACAGATCAGGAAATGCTACTCAATTGTGCAAATGCCACAGGCCAGGTGTTGAACTCAGAGGTGCACATATATTTGCCTAGGTGTTTTGCCAATGTGGTTGAAAAGAAACCCTTTAAAGTAAGTCCTTGGAATTGCAAATGTTGGGAATAACTTTTCAAGGTCATCTGACCCATACCCTTCCAAATGCACATACTCAAATTCAGTTCAAACATTTCCCCTAAAGGAAACTTATGACTTCGAGAGGGAGTCCAATTGGGAACATTTCTTATTTGAGTTTGTTTTCCCTAATATGCTCAGCACCTTTCAACACCCACTTATTAGTTCTTGTTATACTCTCTGAATCTAAGCAGAAAAAAAGAGCCTCCACATCCATGGGATAATTCTTTTCAAACAATTAAGAAAGCTCTCAAGTCTTCCCTAAATCTTAATTTCTTTAAATATCCCAACTACTTAACTGCTCATTACTTGATTTAATCTCAAACTTCTGCACTTAACCTGCCTACATCTTTCCCTGGGGGAATCTCTTCCCTGATAGAGCCCTGCTGAGTCAGCTTGATCAGGTTTTATAACACATGGCTCCGCCTCCTCATCACATTTGATTGGTTCAGGGGTGAACGCCTGGCACAAGTTCAGCCACCCATTGGCATCCTGTCTGACCAAAACAGATGAGCTGAGCCAATCAGGTATCTCACCTGAAAACTGGGAAATGAGTAGCTGAGAGACTGTTGTCATCTAACCGTGGGCTACTGACAAGGTTCTTAGGCAAAGGAGAGGCAAAATCAGAGTTTTGCTTAAGGTGGCAGCAAGGAGAATGGAAATGAAGAAAAGAGCTTAGAACCAGGTCGTGGTTGAGTAGTCATTCCAGTACCAGGGTGATCCAAGAGTCCCTTCCCCAAAAGTGACAGTTTCTTTCATGCTAAGTTGGCAACGTGAAAGTTGAATCGCATGAGCCTGTTTAATATCACCTTGAAACAGGTTTCAAGGCACCCATGAAAACATATCTTTTCTATGTTTTCTTTTTTTTTTAAGCTCACTGTGGCATTTAGAATGCTCCATAGCAAATTGAATTCAAGTACTTATTTTTTTTTTGGGGGGGGGGGAGGGTGGTTCTTGTGTGAGAAGCCAGTAACCAAATGAGGTGGGATCATAATGTAAGCAACATCAAAAACTTCAGCTATAGTTTGACTGGGCAGAAGATGATGGTGAACATGTGTTAGAACCTCAAGGAGGTTCTTCATGTGGTGGAATATGAATACTACACTCCCCCTGAACCAGGAGTTTTGAAATATTGCTACTTAGCTTTGGCAACTAAAAGGATGTGTTCCTCCAATGTGACAGAGCCCACATGAACTTACAGAAACATCCAGGGGTCAACGTAGAACCCATCCTAGAACCCAGACTTGGCAGCAATAGACCACAGTTTATTCTAATCTATAGCCAACTTTCTATCTACCTGGATGGCAGTTTGAGGCATTGGGTAAAGTCAAACAGCCCATGAAAGATTCTTCACTTCCATATTCAAAGATTGCTTACAGAAAAGTGAGCCACTGTCATTAAAATAATCAACCTTAGGTTCACAGAATGATCTTGTTTTACCCAATAAACTGTTCATTGTGGGAATAAATGTTTGAGAACCTTACTATCTACACAAGAGATCATGAAACAGAGCTAAAGTAGAGGGAGGGAAATAGGGGGTGTGCAAGGGAAGGGAAGAGAAGGCATTTCAGAGGCAGGAATTACAGTATTTGATGACTAAGCATAATGACTGAGAAAGAGGCAGGGAACAAAGATGGCACATTCACTCAATCAACAAGTGCCCACCAAGTGCACCCTGTGCCCACCATGTGCTCCACACTTTGCTGGCTGTGGAGGCTGCAACCCCGACCTCCATGGAAGATGATGCAGACAAGATAGTAGGAAATTACAACCAAGTGGGGGAACAGATGATGCTGCAGAAACAGCTAGAAGGAGAAAACTAACAGAGTTGGGAGATATCAGAGAAGATTTCCCAGAGGAATCAGTATTACAGTTGAGACCTAATAGAGGTGCTGTATAAAAATTAGCTGAGAGAATGGGAGATCACAGGAGTGCTTCAAGGCATGTGCCCTGCATCAGGCTTACAGATTCAAATTTGCCAGTTGTGTGACCTTAAGCAAATTATTAATTTGCTTTGTTTCACTGTCCTTATACATTAAGTGGCGATAATAATTCCTTCCTCGCAAGGCTATGGTAAGGACCAAATTAAAAGAACAAAGCTCTTGGCACAGTGACTCTCACATGGTAAGTGCCAAATGAATAGTAGCACTTCATATGACCAAAGGGAAAAGCAAAGGAAATGAGATTCAAGAAAGAGCTACTAGTGCTAGTCAATGGAAGAGAAGTAGCCAGGGCATCAGGAGTGTAACACACACACACACACACACACACACACACACACACACACATACACACACACACATGAAGGGAGCCACGTCTTTGGACAAAAGCTCTTAGGGCAGAAATGGAGCTCATTTGGATAATGAGGCACCTTATCAAGACTCCATTTTTGACCACTTACTCCCATGTGACAAAACTACCCCCCTTGTCTGTGTCTTAGTCAATAGAGAGGGTGGACTACATTGGTCATTCTGAACCTAGGATACACAGGCACCTAGGAATTCATGAAGATGCTAACAGATTCACAATCTATTCTCGACATACATTTTTAAGACCCTGAGGCGATCATAACTCTTTCAAGCTGATTCAAAGCTCCAGTGGACATTGCACACCTATAACTGATCCATAATCAGAGGGAAAATAAATTAATAACATCTGATTAAATGCCATTGTTTCTTTTCAAAACTGAAAAAATGTAAAAAATCGGGGTGATGGCAGTGAGGAAGTTTGACAATCCTAGACCAACTGGTTTCAAATGGTCATTCCAGCTGTAACATTCCAGAATCCTACTTTTACCTAATGTCAGATATCTGATCTTTAAAAACATGGGGTTCAGAGTTAGAGAGGCTGGGGTTCAAATCCCAGCTCCAGCACTCGCTAGCTGGATGACCAGGCCCAAATGATTTCACTTCTATAAATCTCAATTTTGTAATAACTAAATTGAGAATAAAATAGCATTTTCCCGACAGAGTTGTGGCAAGGAGTGAGATAATGCAAACTTTAGTCATTGGTGTATCCCTTCCTGATCTTAGCCATATCTGCATAAAACCTGAAATATTAGTTAGGTAATAATTTTATTTATTTTTTACTCAAATTATAAAGGAACGTTTATTTAGAAAGTTACAGACCTAGTACAAGTGAGCCAGCTGGGCTGTGTGAGCTCAGGAAACAAGTTACAAAAGCAAAAGAAGGGCCCCAGATGCTTAGGAGAGGGAAAGGCAAAGGCAAGGCCTGGGGGGGAGAAGAGGGGGAGGGAAAGGCGCGAGCGAGCTCCCAAGAGGCAGCGCGCGCCAGAAATAATTTTCTTTAAATCAACCCATGTTTTCACTTAAATTGATGTACTTCAACAGAAAACTTTATATTGCTACCATAAATCGACAAGCAGTACCACTATAAATTGATAGTAACCACAGGAATAATGCCAATAAAAATTGTATTGAAAATTTTGTCTAATAAAATAATTAAAATTTTGTTAAATTCCATGTAAATATTGCTTCCTGCTGAAGGCTCTGTGCCCACGGCTGCCCTCTCTTTGTTAAAATGGAGATTAGCATGTATAAAAATGGAGTTAAAAATGGCAACTTCAAAATAAGGCTTTCTCCTTGAAGTAATCAGAAAGCTCCAAAGAGAATGAAAAAGGAGACTGTGTGAGTCAGTGTTATTCTGTGCCTCAACTGGGTATCACCTAAAATAATCTCTGAGAAGACGTATGCCACATTTGGGGTACACTGAGACAATGGATTCAAAGCACTTGTCACTAGGCTTGTTATGAAGTAACTGGATAACTGTTTGTTTTTGGTAATATTGTTAACGGCACCAAGCCAATGGTCTGAACACAGGCCCCTGCCTACTCCATGCCACCCAGGATGTGTGTTTTACTTAATTTTTTTTTTCAGAGAGGAAGAGAGAAAGAGATTGAAGCATCAATAATGAGAGAGAATCATTGATTAGCTGCCTCCTGCACACACTCAACAGGGACCAAGCCCACAACCTGGGCATGTGCCCCAACCAAGAATTGAACCGTGACTTCCTGGTTCATAGGTCAATGCTCAACCACTGAGCCACTCTAGCCACCTGCCGGGGTTCTGGTCCCAGCATTATGAAGGGTTCAGCAATCTGGAGAAAGGTTGTGCGTAGATTCAATAAGGAGTCCAAAGATGAAAGATAGTTTTGAATGCCATTGGGGGTCAGAGGAGCTTCAGCTAAAGGAGCTAAAGACTCCTTGTCTCAGGACCCTGCTTTTTATTAACACAATTTGTCCTAAGGCAAGGTGGAGATAATACACTTCAAAGGGTAGGGTTTCAAAGGGTAGGGTTTACAGAAGCATTGTCAGATTGGGGAATAGCCTACAGCTGTTCAGGTGTTTGGCCAACAGGAGGCAATGACATGTAGATTAAGATGCCCTGAGCTGTCTGGCAGCAAACGATTATCCTATTCAGGTTTGGGGGAGATGCTTTTTAGCTGTTCCAACAGATGATTACATATGTGGCTCAGCCCTTGTTGAGCCCCCAAGCTTTATCAACCTTTTGATGAAACTCTTGTAATTATGACATGCTGGAATTGGCTTCCGGCACCCACCCTGGGTATTGACAGCCTGGCCACATCACTGTAGAAGCCCTGGCACTGCCACTCACTTCTTCCTGTGTTTCAATACCACTTAGTCAATTTATTCTCCATAGCACATCTTTAATTCACTCTTTTGTCCACATCCATAATGACCACCCATCATATGGCCCCAGTTCTTACATCAACTTATCCAGCCTTCTAACCTTCAAGATGCAGCTGGAATCACTGCTCTGAGAAGCTTTTCCTGACCCCTGTGCTGGACAGAGGCCACAGCCCTTTTTCCTGTGCACCCTGGGCTGCCGACACAAATTTTTGTTATAATAAGGGCCTGGCTACATGGCTGTGTTCTGTTTATATCTGTCTTTCCCACTCAAGCATTAATTTCTAGAAGCCAGGGACTATGTTTAGCTCACCTATGTCATTTAGCTCATAATAGATGCTCAATTTAGTTTTTATATATGGATGCAAGGAAGAATGGAGAGAGGGATGGTTGGATGGTGGATGGATAGATGGATGGATGAATGGATGGATGGATGGATGGGTGAATGGGTAAATAAATGGGTGGTAAGGGGAATAGTGAGTCTGATCATGGTAGATCACATTGCTTCTGACTTTATTTCCTAAGACAGAAGAAAAACAAGGTAATTCCTCAGAGTTGGCTTCATTCCCTCTTGTCCAGCCTCTGTACCTCCCCTTCCCACACCATCCATGGCATTTTCCTCATCTTACAAACACCTAATGACTCCGGCCTCCACAGAAACTACCCTGGCTGCTTGTCAGGAAACAAACAAGTCTACAGAGAAAGGAAAATAAATAAATAACAACAGTGACACCTCATACTTGGAGGCCTGGGAAATGAACTCCAAACGAGAACTGAACTCAAAACCAAATGTTTGGCTTTCAATGACAACCAGCTCCTTGGCGGAAAGCCTCAGCCCCCTCCTAGGACCACTTAGAAGTTGTCGGCCCAAGCTCTTCCTGAGAAATGCAGTCTGCCCGACACCTTCCTTAGGCAAGGAAGGAATTCCTGCCAAGAGAAAACAATCGAACTTTCTACCTGCTACCTCAAGGCGGTTCATAGTTGGTATTTTTCTACCTTGGGAACTTTCCAAATAGTTCCTGGGGAATCAGACGGTGTTTGGAGAGAGCTTACTCAAACCAGCAGATTAACACCTGTCAGTGTGTGTCACACACACACACACACACACACACAAGTCAGGCTTTTAACCTGGCGCCTCGTTGCCATTCGGATTCCACAGGAATTTATGTCTGACAGTGTGTAGCTGCTTAGGTGCCATAAGCCTGGGAACAAGATAAGCTTCCAGGGAGTGGGTGAAATTGAGAAGAGGGGCTGAGGAGGCGAGGGAGGCATGCTGGGAGGGCCCTGGGGGAAAAGGCACGAAGCAAAAGGAAACATTTTCCATGCACCTGACTCCAGGAGACTAAGCTCCTGGAAAAATGCAACAACACGGCTCCTGCTCCAGATCATGGAGCCACTTCTCTGCTCCTGCCTCCTCTGCAAGAACTTGCCCTCAGATCTCGCACAGAAAAGCCAGGTTCAAGGCCTCGTTCTCACGTCCACAGCTACCACATTCAGCTTTTGCCCTTTTCCTTTCGCTGATGTCCACTGCAGTGAGGTACCCATGCCAACAGAGGTAGGCCCACCTTCCTGACTGGTATGCCTGGTCTCAGCACAGCCTGATGGAAGCATCGAGCTCTAACTACACATAACAGGCAGATGTAGACCTGGAGAGTCACCGAGCACAGACGAGGGGCAGCCTCACCAGCCAAGTGCACAGTGTTTCCCACGTGGAGTCCACCTCCACAGTCTCTAGTGATCGGGGCACCCACTTCACCAGGCAAGTCATGAGAGCCATGATGAAAGTCCTGCAAACTTCTTGGAATTATCCCTGTCTCTATCACCCTCCATCATCAGGCAAGGTCGAGAGAACCAATGGGAAAACTGGATCCAAGCAGAACAAGCCTTAATCACCTGGGTGAGACGGCACAAACTGAGGAGGATGTGCTAATGTTTTGTTTTTCCAGATTCAGGGAAATCTTTTCTCAAAAGAAACCTTTTCTCCTTGGCTATCAACAATTTGGTAAGATATACCTTTGTGAACAAAGATGAAACGTTTACTTTTCTCTCTACCTGATCCCTCCAGAATTCAAAAACTCAGAGCATTCTTATTTTTATGATAATATATTTATTTGCATAAGTTCAATAACAATCTCTTCTCCTTGTAACAAAACACAATTGGGAGCACTGGCTGTGTTACCAAGGCTTTGACAGGAATGTTAGATTTGAGAGAGATGTACGTGGACTCAGATATGACCAGACAGCTTCAAGGAACTGCTGGGGAAAATTGACCTGGTGTCCTGCTTACAAGGTTCCAGCAAAGCAGTCTGAGAAAGAACTTATGTGGACAATCACTATTCTTGCTATACTTACATGGATAATCAGGCCAAACAATGCAAACAAATTTAGTTTTACTGAGATTTTCTTTGATTAAAAAAAAATATGGGTAATTATAGAGAAATACTATGTTTTCTTTCACCTTTGTAGCTATTAGAGTTCTGTTTGTTGTCCTTGAGGTTTTTTTAAATACCTGTAAACTGGATCCTGAATTCCAGTTTCCTCAAATATCTGGCTATGCCTCACCAAGCTGATGTTTCTAATTTTCTTCCACCCTCCCGATTGGGAATCACCATGCTCCTTGGAAGGGACTATCCCAGGCCACCCTCGCTACCCCCAAAGGATGTCCTGGTCTAAAATAATCCTTTCTTTTCTTTTGTCAATAGCTCTCTTGCCCCACCCACCTTCCTATAAAAACCTTCCATTTTGTAGTACCCCTCAGAGCACCATTCTAGTTGCTAGATGGGATGTTGCCCAATCCATGAATCATTTAATAAAGCCAATTAGGTCGTCAAATTTACTCAGTTGAATTTCATTTTTTAACAACAGATTTGGGAGTGATACAGATCCAAGCTCAACGGTGCAAATTGCTTCACATATTTAAGCTCGAATCCCTCATTATAGAGATGTTGTTTGTCTTAAAGGATTAAATATGACAATTAAATTAAGTGATGTAACATAGAGTAAAATGCACGGGGCCCGTTAGCAAATAGGCACGCAACAAATATGTGTTGAATGTTAAAAGAATGATGGACTCCCTATTCTGACCCCTGGTTATAGAAATCCAGGGAGATCCTGGACTCTCCAAGAGCAGCTTGCTCAGTCCCTGGTTTCCATAAACAACTCCTTCTCGCCACCCCTTAAAGCCTCAAAACAGATCCTGGCCTTGTGTCCCAAGACATACCAGGACAGGCAGTGGGAGCAGTCGGCCCTATGTGCAAATAATAAAGGGGTGCATTGTCTTTAGAGAATTTAAAAGTAAAAGTCAGTCTGATTTTATTATCACCAGGCACTACAATTCTAAACAATGTGGATAAAATACTCCACCCCACCTCCCACCTGGGTCACTAAAGGATTATGCACGATGAGTGGACTGAGTGCATATCTGGCCCTAACACTCCCATCTGGATGGGTCAGAAGCCAAACCCCTGGACAGATCCAGCAACTAGAGATAGTTCTAGATCTTCATATCTAGTTCATATCTACTTATCCAAAGAACTCCTAAAGCCTTTTAGTCCCAAACTGTCTTGACAAGAACACAGTATGAGAATAAAAGGTGAAGTTATTATAGGCCAGAAAGTGTGTAAACAGGCCCGGACCAGAATAAATAATGGCCCCATTTATCAGACAGACCCTTTCATCCTCCTCTTTCACTGCCCCTTGTTTAGTGTTGTTCAATGGGCCTAACCTCCTTGAAAATTGTAGCTTGACCCCTGGGTGGTCTTAGGCCTATATTTCATTTTTATATATAATAGGAAAAGGGGGTGGGGTGCCACATGACAGAGCTGGAGCAGCTACCTAGTTCAACTCTCATAAATGAGGAAACTGATGATGCTCAGAGAGATAAAGGAACCAGTCGAAGGTCACACAGCAAGTGAGTGACAGAAAAGGGAGTGAGCTCCTAACTGTGGCATTATGAAAAGTGAAGCAGTGCACATAAAGTGCCAAGCTCTGTGCTGGCACCTAGTACACAAATAATAGGCGTTGTGTTGTCATTGCCCTTAAAATGAGACTAGAACCTACATCTCCAGGCTTTAGGGAAGGCTCTTCCCAGCACCCAGCTCCGTGGCCATCCAAATGAGACAACACCCCCTCCAGAGACACCTCCCTCTCACCTCCTGGCCCCTCTATTAAACAGCTCTCCTTTATAACGAGTCAATCTTTTAAAATCTATCTCCTTGGCCCATATGCCCATTGGTTAGCCCTAGATTTAATCTCACTAGCATTGTGCCTTTCACAAAGAGATTTCGACCTTAAATCAGCATGTATTGGTCTCTGGATCGAAACCATCCAATTAACCTGACTGGATAGTAAAAAAAAAGAGAGAGAGAGAGAGAGAGAGAGAGAGAGAGAGAGAGAGAGAGAGAGAGAGAGAGAGAGAGAAATGTATCTTTCATCAGTCATTCACCTAGAGAAAGAAAAGGTCAGTCTTTATCTTAGTAACAAAGAGGACACCTTAATCATGGCACACCAGCTGCATAAATCAAAACAGTGAGTTTACAGGAGGCAAATGCCCTCTACTAGGTAAATTAAGATGAGCACCTCAATGGGGTACCCATTACCCTGACAGGAGCAGGAAGAAAGCTGGTCCCTCAATCTTCCCTCTGAAAAGGCAGCATTGATTAGACACGGACACATCCATGTCTGAAGAGCAGGAGTGAAAACAAAGAAAAAGGAGGCCCGGAACGTCACCTTTCCACCCAGCCGCACGCAGAACATTCCACACGGTCTTACAGCTTCACACAGCCTTTCATACTCTAAAAAGATTGCTCATCGTTTTATTTGGCCCTCAAGAAAATTCTGTGATGTAAGTAAAGAAAGCACTTGGTTTTACAGATGAGGAAATGAAACGAAGAGTGGCCAGATATGGGATAGACGGGCCATTGATTCGTTCATTTTGGCAAATGAATAAATGCCAAGCACTGTGCTAGATTCTGCAGGGGAGATGGTGGGCAAGACACCCTCCCTCAGAGAGGAGAAAACAGAGACTAAACATACTCTTGGGATAAGGGTGAAGGCAGGGGAGCAGAGCAGGAGAAACATCAAATCTGGACGAGGGTGTTGAAGGATGAGCGGGAGGCAGCCAAGCGGAGACTTGGACTCTAGGAGACAGGCTTAAAAGAGAGACCCAAGAACATAAAGCAGGTAGGTGATGTGCTGAGAAATGCCAGCAAAGCGTGTACACACACAAACAGCAGGCTACAGGAGACCTCTAAACAAGGAGATGGGAAGCAGAAGGCTCAATCCACAGGTTCCTGGGTCTTCAGAAGGCCCTTGAGTTCCATCATGTTGGTTTGAAAGGTAAGGGCTATTTCTTCTTCCTCCTGACCTCTGTTTGCCTCACCTCCAGCCAGGACAAGGCTGAACACACAAGTCCCAAGACTTCCCTCCAGTCTCTCTCCCTGGACAATAGCCAGGACCTGCCAGGGCTTTGCATCTCACCAGACTGACACTAAGAAGAACAGGGCATTTATCTTCTACATTTGTCTCGAAACTTAAGCCCTGGACATAAAGTGACATACCTAGGCCAGGAAGAAAAGGATGGTAGGCATTATGGAAAGAGGAGAGACTTCGGAACCACTAACATTGTTTCTGTTGACACTTGCAATTGTTCTTTCAAAGAGCACAAGTGAGAAATGCCTCAAATTTAACGTGTCTCTTTTTGGAGTCAGATTGATGGATCTTTTGGTGAACTATGTATTTTTTTCTATTTTTTTAATTGATTAAGGTATTACATGTGTCCATATTTCCCCATTGCGAACTATGTATTTTTGAAACCGAGTTCACATGGGGTATTATATTCCCACCTTTATTCCCATGATTGGGGTGGGGGGCGGGTGTTTGGCTCCTTGAGGTTCTCCTTGTCTAGTTGCTTCTCAGTCCTCTCTTCAACACTGAGTCTCTTCTGGAACCACTTTCTCCCAGCTCTGAGTTCCACTCTTTCTAGTTTGTTTTCCAGAATTGTAAAATGTTTTGTCTTTCCTCAGTCAACAAAATTTATTAAAGTTATTTTGCTGTAAGTTGCTCCTCCAGCACCCCTCTCCAGCTGCCATAAATTCCTAACACAGCTCCTCTGTGCTCCGTTACCATGGAGGCTGGGCAGCTGTTCCGACATTGCTCAGAAATAAAAAGCTCTAGCCACAGTCCTCTGAGCCAGACTCCCACTCAACCAGGCAAATGAAGTTTCTCTTGCACCCCATGGAACTCTAAGATTACAATGATGGTTCTACTCTTTATATCTTGAAACTACCAATGTCAACCTGTGATCTGGGGCCACTGGTGGCCAAGAAGTGTTCATTGATTTACTTAACAAGTATAGCATACTTACTACTTATAAACTCCACCCTCAGTTTCTTTGTAGGAAAACCCTATTTCCATTGCACATATCACAGTCTGAAATTATATTTTTATCTTGGTTTATTCTGCTTCTCCCAACAAAACATATGTTCCATGGAAACAACTTCATCAGTTTCGCCCAGAATTTTATCCCCAATGTTCAAGGTCTGATACACAGTAGATACTCAATAAATATTTGTTGGATGGCTGGACCGATTGACAGATGGATGGATGAATGGATGGATAGAGAGTGTTAAGGTTAAGGCACCATGAGGACTACTCAATCCACTCAAGGATTCTACAAATGGAACAGCTGATTTTTCATGCCCAGCTGATTTTTCAATACAATCATGACTGGGTGTTCTCTTGCACATAAATCTTTTTATTTCCCATACCAGGCATCACATCACTTGGCTCTCAGTCAAATAAGCACCTTTATTTTCTGCCTTTATGAGGGGAATTTGGTCACACACATTGGAAGTCAAAGTTCAAGACATCATTGATGAGGTTGGAGAATTTAACATGCGGGATAGTTTAAATACTGTCTTCTGAAGATTTCTGGGGCATTAATTAAATAAAACATATTTAATGGCACTTAACACCAAGAATCTAGAAAGACTAGTGAAAAATATGAGGCTTCAAACAGAATAGAATCACTTATTGGTTTATTATATTGGGTGCCAAAAAGATTCTGTCAGGAAAAGGGGGAATTTCTCAAATTTTTAAAATATTTTGATAACCACTCTTATAGATAACTAGAGGACGAGTACATGAAAATTCGTGCATGGGGGGAGGGGGGTCCCTCAATCCAGCCTGCCCCCTCTCACAGTCCAGGAGCCCTCAGGGGATGTCCTACTGACAGGTTAGGCCCGCTCCCTGCAGTTTGGCCTCCCTCTGTAGAAGGCAACCTGGCCGATCATGGGAAGGCACTGCCCCCATCACCCCACGGCTGCTGTCACTGTGGGCCCCCGGGGCCGCTGCAGCTGCCAGCCCTCGCTTCTTAGCACTGGCCTCACCCACCGCCCACTGGTGGGTGGGGGGCGATCTGGGGCCAGGCCGGCTGGGGGAAAGGCTGGGGGAGGTTGAGGCACAGCAGGTTGCACCCCGTCCAGCCTCTGTGAAGGCGTGGCACTGGGACCTGCCCATGCCTCTACCTCTGTGGCTGCCTCTGTGGAAGAGGTAGCACTGAGACCTGGACCACGCAGCCCCCTTTCCCGCTGCCTCTGCTGAAGGGGCCGCAGTGCTGGACCCATCCACACTGAGGCCTCTCCCGCGCCACCTCTGCAAAAGGGGTGGTGGCAGCAGCAGCAGCGTCACCTCCGCTCCCGCGGTGGCACCTCTCCTGCACTGCCAGCCCTCGGCCCTTGCAGCCACTGTGGCTTTGTCTGGATGGACATCCGAAAGACATCCGGTCTAATTAGCATATTACCCTTTTATTAGTTTAGATACCTAAGGCCTGTTAACATAAAAACATTGAAACCTGTAAAGAATTTTTGTGAGTTTATTTGAGCCAAACTGTCGACAATTGCCAGAAAGCAGAACCTCAATAGATTGAGATAATGCTCCAGAGAATGGCAGGTTTTCATCTATTTTTATGCATTACAATCAAAGGAGGGGACGTAGGTGGGTTACCTGAAATCCATTGATGATAGATTAGAGAGGCAGGAGAAAGCAAAGCGGGGGGTGGGGGGAAGGAAACCCCTGGAATTGGATAAAAAGCAAAATGATAGACACATACTTAGGTGGGTGCAGGATAGTCAACAGTCAACAATTAAGATGATAACAATAATGAAGGAACCCAAGGGGTCCGGAAAAAGGGAAGTTACAAGTTACCCATACATTTCAAGGATATGTTATCATAGATGCAAAAAGACAGATAGGCTCAGTTAAGGGAAAAGTTGACCTTGTCAGTGAAGATACCAGCCTAGGACATAACTACCCACCATAACTGCTTCTAGTTAAAGTTTAATTTCAGAGCATCCTTTGTGGTTACTTTAGGTCTCTGAGTTTGCAAGACTGCCATGCAGGCCTTCCCTGAGCCTGCCAGGTTAGCAAGTGGACCCTTTCATCCACAGGCCCTTCCATTTCTAACCTACCATTTTCCTATTTCTACTCAAGGGCTCCAAGCTCTTCTTTTCATATACCTTCCACACTTAGAAAATAAATCTATAAATATATTTACAATGGAGCTCTGAATCTTATTTACATAGATCAGTATATCCTTGAAAATGGAAATATAGCCATATATTATACAGATTGCTATACTTCCAACTCTTTTTTATCTTTATGACAGATGTGTGAATTTTGTATGATAGACCATCTTCTGTCCTCCAGATTGGCATTTGTGAAAACTGGAATGCTGAGCTTTGTCCAAAATCACACAGTATGTTATGGTTAAACCAAGGCCAGACCCAATTCCTAATCTTGCCTTTTTGCCCTGATTGAGGAAGGTAATGAATGACACTCTTCCCCTTCCAATCCATGGCAGGCATTACTAAGCAACCACTGTCCTCCTTCTCAACTTCATTTAAAAGCCACTACCAATCAATATCAGATCGAAACCTGAGAGTTGAAACCTATTACCTTCATTGTACTAACCGAGTTCCCTCTGCAAATTAGGAAGCCCCTGGTGAAAACTAATCCAGGGTGAAAACTGCTGCTTGCAAAAGGAGAACGAGCAGTAGAGGAATACAAGGAAGGTGAGTGAGTAGGGCAGGAGATGGGGTGAATTTGAATTTTACATTCTATAGTTGCCTGAAAGTCAAAAGACCTGGGTTTCATTTTCCTCTAGTTGCTGCAGGAAACAGGAATGAATCATTATCACCACCATGAAATATTCAACTGTTACATGCAAATGGTTGTTAATTACATTCCCTGCTCCCATTAAAGAGGTAAATGACTATTTCAACCTCTCCCTGGGTGACCAGTATGTACATATCCCATCCCTAATTTCTCCATGAAAACATTTAAATGGTGCTCTTTACAATCAACCCAGCTTTAAAGGGGGCAGCTTTGGAGGTGATGTATTAACTCTGAAATAACACTTACATAAACGCAAATGATCCTTAGTTAGGGGAAAACAAATATAGTTGCAGCTCTTAGAATCTTTCTTTCTTGGATGATTCATTCTTATTCTTAATTTAGCAAAAATCTAAATTAATAATAAAACTGATAACATAACATACCTGAAGAGGTGAGTCAGCCAACACCAACAGACCATTTCCTCTGCATCTTTCCTATTTTCTCCCAATAAAGAGCTTTAAAAAGAGCTGCTTCTAAAATTAGCATTTAGCAGAAATAAAAACCTATTTATTATTTGCTGGGAAACTAGAACAGAGATAGAAATATGACTGTGTCCAGGGATTGATGTGTTTCCCAGAATTCCAACCCAAAAAAAGGTTGTTGAGATCATGCTGATACGGGACAAGTGGGCAGGGGGGTCCTCTTCCCCACTGGGTGCTGCTGGGGGTGAACTTTCTATGATATATTAAAAAAAAAAAAATTTTTTTTGAGACTCACATGGGAGAATAAGTGATTTTTATTTCCATGAAATTAAATCCCTGTGTTTCCAAAGTCCCATTTCCCTAAGTCCAGTCATAGAAGAAGTGTAGCTGGGGTTTCAGTAAAGCTAGAAACAAAGTCAGTGTCCAAAGTCTGCCTCCATGTTAGAAGTGGATCCAGTTCCATATCAGGCTAGTTACAGTCCATTAGTCTATGTGAGTGTGTGTGTGGGAGTGGGGGGGGGGGGGGGGGGCGCCACCTGGCTGTGGACCGTGTGAGCAAATAGAAGGAAGCAGGAGCGAAAGAGCTCCACAAGCCAAGAGTCACGTGAGTCCCAAGATAGCAGGTGTTTTGTTTGGGGAATTGAGTATCCCAAATCTTCCCAGGCTTGCAGTGGCCATGCCCATTTTGGCCAACCATCTCTGTTCCTAGGTGTGACTGACAGGCAAATATCTTCCCTATGTCATCCCAACTCTACTGGGCATGTGTCTATCTTCCCTTTGTCCAGTCCCTTCGCCTCAATGTTCTGTAGGGAACATGCTGATAATGTCTGGCCCTCTCTTTGCTCCTTTCCTGTTATGAATAACCAGCTAATGACAATGATATCAATGTGAGTCTGAAAACACCCTCCTTTTGTGTTCTGAAAAAGAGTCACACCACTCAAAAAAAAAGTCTGTAAACTGGAAATAAACATTTCCCTGCACTGACTATCATCTGTGCCTAACCTGAGCAGATGGGGCTTTGGGTGGGTCTGCAACATGAGATCACTGAGTCTTCTCCTATTGAATTGTAAATCAGATTGCAATCTCAGGCACCTGGGGGCAGGAGACATGGGGTCATCCAAGTTGGAGTGACCCCCTTCGGCTTTCATTATGACCTCCTCCCCCCAGATCTTCCTTGGAGGCCCGTGTCTGGGACATCCTGGACATCAGAAGGCTTTGCATTCTGACGCTTCTGGCTAATCCCCAAGCTCAAGTCTCTCTAGCTTGGCCATAAGAGCTGCCATTTATTAAGCACTATTATAGGCTTGGCACTGAACTCAGAGCTTTATGGATGTCACCTCATGAAGCCCTGAGTATGAGGTAGGTGGCTACGGTCATCTCCATTTTACAAATGAGAAAAACCGAGACTGGGATAGAGGAAATGATTGTTCCCGAGTTCTCCAGCTAGTAAGTGGCAGAGCCTGAATTAAAAGCCAGATCCAGGGCCTTTGCACTAAATTCTTTGTAACCTTGCCTCATAGCCGATGACATTTCATTCAGACACTTGAGGAAATGGTAGAGATGGTGGGTTCTGCCTGGGTCCTTCAGCCACCCATTTGCTGTGCTGAACCAACAAAACATTTTTACTATCAGGATCTAAAATATCAAGGAGATGACTTTCTTACTATTGCCAACGATGGCTTAAAATGAAAATGTTACGGGCATTTGTGTTTTGGTGACTCAGCAGATGAAATTCTTTTCCATGTTTGGGGAATTTTCTCTACCGAAGCTTCTTGTTAGGGTTAGGGTTAGGGTTGGGGTTAGGGTTAGGGTTAGGGTTAATTTTGCTAAATTAAGAATAAGAATGAATCATCCAAGAAAGAAAGATTCTAAGAGCTGCACCTATATTTGTTTTCCCCTAACAAAAATGTGACCCTTGCCTTTCCTTGCCTGCTTTGATGGTTGGACATGGGACATGGCCACACCCATCTGCTCAGATAGTTCCACCCAGGAGTTAAAACAGCAGGTAGAGACTCAAAGAAGTAGAGACTGTGAAGAATCTGTGCTAAGGGCACATGTTAGAAAAAAAAATACCCCATTCCCAGGGGAAGCAGGACCAGCAGTATCCATGTACTAGCAGCCACACAGGCCATGGTGTCCAGGTTAATGGCAGCAGGACTAGGACCTCACCAGCCCAGTTCTGTGGCGAGGGTCTGTCTGCAAGGCCATCCTTGCTCCTAGCTGCCCAGTTACCCAGCCTTTTAGGCCACATGGGGTTTGCCCGAGGCTCTCAATCAGTTTCTGTTGCTCTGATAGACCAGGGAAGCAGAAATCTAGGATCACAAGTGTTTCTATTCTCCACAGTCTCTTGACAATCACTGAAGGGGGCAGGGAAGAGGCAGGAGGGTCTAAGTTTATGATAAAATCCAGAATCGGGAATTTCTGCACCCACAGATAAGATTATCTGTCTAGGAGTAAAGGTCAGCTCTGAAATAACTCATTTGTACATACCACTGCTGTTAAACTGACCAGGTCTGCTGTTGCCCCCAACAGTCAAGCTTCTCCCCAGCAGCATGGAGCTGGATCCCGGCAAAGACCATGGGGTTTGCAGAAATACGAGCAAGATAATGTGTTTCCAGATTAAAGAGAAAATATTTGACTACTACTAAATAAGGCAAGGAAATTACCTGCATGAAGAAGGCTTTTGTGAAAGAAAACATTCTACACAAATCATGTGAATAGAAACAGAAATAAGCAGGGTGCGTGAGTCCCAGGCTTTGTACTGTGTGACTCATTACACTTTCAAACCTGTGTGCCTATGGGGAGTGGGTGTTAAATGTGTGCCAGCTACAAAATGATGCTGGGATGTTTTCTACCCACAACATTCACCCCTTAAAATTCCCAGCTGCTTATAACTGTGTTTCTGGTAAGATGCCCACACATACTTGTTTCATTCAACTATGATCCACCCAATGTGTGCCCTGTGTTAAGCACTTTTCCGGCCTAAGAAAACAGATGAATCAGGCGGGCCCTTGTACCTGAGAACTCTTGGGCTATTTCAGAAATGGTCTCATGAACAGATACTCGCAATGCAGTCTGACAAGAGCTGACAAAGAGAAATACAATGCGTGACAGGAACACGGATGATGATGGTGGACCTGCCTGGGGAAACTGGGAAAGATAAGGTCTATTTAGGCAAATCTCAAAGGAAAAAAATATTATGAAGTTGACTCTTAATGTGTACAGTCATCAATGTTGTCGTTTTACACACTGCAGGTACCTACATCCACTTTCTCAATCCTAATCACGCTCCGATTTCCTTCTGAGGATTTACCAGCATACCATTGGGTTTAATGAAAGATGGCAATTCTAGGTGCCCACCTCCCAATACAGAAGCTCAAGTCACCAGAGCCTGCCTCTCAAAATAGCCAGGAAGCATTCCTGCAGCCAATGCTCAGCCAGTGGACTTGCCTCCGGGACTTTGAGTCTGGACGAAATAGTGCTGCAGGGGGAGAAGGAAGAGTTGATGGTAGACCAACCAATAGACAAGCCAGGCTCCTATGACCATGAAGTCTTTGCTGTGGTTCCTACTGCCCAACCTTTCTGAGTCCTGTTTGGTCCTTCCCCAAACCTGGTCCTCCAGCCTGTCTTGTGCTCTACGAACCTCCCACAATTTCTCCCTAAGAAATCCAGCCCCATTAAATTCTTATTTACTTAAGTAGCAAGAGTCTTTGCAACCAAGGGTCCCTTGTAGCTGGACCTCTCATGGTAGAGCACAGATCCCACCAGAGCTCTCCGTAGTCCAGGTCACATCCTCCTTGCCAAAGACCGCCGACCATTTCTCCTACCACTGCTACCTTCACATTCCTCTTTCCTTTCATCTGTCCCATCAGGTATCAACAGCTCAATTCCTCACGTGAAAATCAACAGCCTCAAAACCCAAGAAGTTATTTTACTGGTAATCAAGGCCATATCTAAGCACTGGTTAATGAGAAGCTGTGCATATGCCCTCCTAAGACTTTGAAAACCATGAAATGTAATGTTGCAGGGTTGCCCACATATAGATTACTGAGCTGGAAAAATGATGTTAGACCTCAAGTATCCTTGCTTTGGGTTTAAAGGTGATTAAGTTGAAAGTGCTACCAGGGCTTGAGGAATCAATTAAATTGAATGTATGGAATGGAGTATCCATCTCCACAACTTGTTATAAAAGGTGTTAGGAGCTTACTGTCCAGACGGAGTGGCCAGAGGAGCTTCTTGTTCAGACTCTGTGCACAAAATGAATGAGCTGACGGCAGAGAGTTATTGCTGAGAATAATAAGCAGTTACTACGACTATCTATCAAGTGTTTCAAGAAGGCAGGGACCAGATCTATTTTGCGCATTGCCAAATCCCCAAAGCCTAACTAACACATTGGAGCAAGTGCTCAATATTTTTTTGAGTTAACGAATATCAGGCATAGGGCTAAAGACTTTATCTACATTATCTCACTTAGTCCTCTCAACACTGTGGCAGGCATTGTTCTCCACCTGTAGCAGATGTGACAATGGAGGATCTGAGAGGTTAAGCAACTAGGAAGTAATGAGAGTTAGGATTTGAATCCAGGCTCAAGTGACTCTAAGGCTTATATTGTTAAGCGCCATGCTGTGCTGCCGTGCCCTGCACTGCCCAGGCAGCAGCACCAAGGGGCCCAGGGTCCAGGGGTGGAGGCAGATATGGACAGAATTATTACTGCAGGCAGTTGAGCAACACAGGGTTAAAGAATGAGACACAGGTGATGCTCTGCTCACATGCCCACTGCCAGTACCTTAGTTGACAAGACTCACATGACTATCTTTGCCACCCCCTAGGGCCTCATTGATTTCCATTTTTAGGTTCCTTCACCAACTCTCCATTCATTGCACTGCTAGAAATGGGATATTCCTATGTCACAATTAGGTCATTCCTTCTCCTGCCTAAAACTTGTCCATGGTTTTGCCGTTGCCCTCAGGATAAAGCCCAAAGCCTTGCTACTCAAAGTGAGGTCCATGGACCAGCAGCATTTTTATCAACTAGGAGCTTGTTAGAAATGCAGAATCTCAGGTTCCACTCTAGCCCTCTTCGAATCAAAATCTGTATCTTTAACAAGATATCCAAGTGACTCATAAGCAGATTAAAGTTTGAGAAGCATGGGCCTGAAGTGTTCAATGAATCTCTCAAGGTCACACCTCACACTAAGGCCACTCTGAACATCTCCCTGTTCCTTTATGTGCCAACTCTGTCCATGCTGCAGTGCTTTACCTGTGTTGTTTCTGTCCTTCTAAGCTACCCTCCTTTTCCCTCGGCAGCACCTTCCTCACTCCTTCAGCATTAGTCTTTAAAAATCGGTCTTTCCAGAAGCCATGCTGCCCATCATCCCTGTTCCAACCCCAGCAATGTCAGACGCCCCAGCTATGCATGCTCATAGCCCAGTGCTGGCCTCATCTGCAGCTGAGGGTTAAATTCTCTCTCATTCTCTCTCATTCTCTCTCTCTCTCTCTCTCTCTCTCTCTCTCTCTCTCTCTCTCTCTCTCTCTCTCTCTCTCCAGCAAAACAAGGAAAGGATCTGGTCTGTCTTTATTCTCATCATATTCCTGCTGCCAAGAGCAATGCCTGGCATAAATACTACTTAACAAATCACTCTATTATAAAACAACTAGTAGCCCTGAGCATGAATCCGTGTGCCAGTAGCTCTCTGCAGGGCCTGGCTGCTCCACGCCTGCTGCCCAGAGGCTCTCCCTGGCCCAGAGGCCCATCCGTGGCCGGGCGCGGAACACTTGCCTTGTCACCGGGGCGTCGATGCAGGCGTTCCCCCCACACACACACACACACCCGCTCCGTGCCCACTGCCCAGAGGCCCTCCGTGGCCAGGGTGGAACACTTGCCTCGTCACCACGGAGACAAAGCAAGCATTCTGCCAGGCCGCTCACGCTGCCCCCTCTCAGCAGCCGCCCCCCCCCCCCCCCCCGCCCTGGGACTGGGGGACTCGGGAGGGGCTGAAAGGACTGGGCGCCGCCATCCTGTGGCTATGGGCACCGCCATCTTTGTGACAGAGTGATGGTTAATTTGCAATTACCCTTTTATTAGAAAGGTTGTTCACCCTGGCCAGGTAGCTCAGTTGGTTAAAGCATCGTCCCAATACACCAAGGTTGCAGGTTCAATCCTCAGTCAGGGCACATACAAGAATCAACCAAAGAATGCATAAATAATTGGAACAATAAATTGATGTTTCTCTCTCTCCCTTTCTCTCCCTCTAAAGTCAATAAACTAAAAAACAAAAACAATGTTCAACTCTCCAGTTGTACTGTCATCCAGCCCACATTTCTACCTTTGATCCTCCCCAAATTGAAAAAAAGAAGCATGAAACCTATTTAAATGGCATTTCTCTCCCTAATGTCTTTTGTGAGGAATCAGCAAAAGAGGTGACTGATAGCTCAGACCAACATACACACACTCATACATGCTCACCCAAAATAACAGCAATTATTCATTCATTCCTTTGGAGAAGGAATTTATACACTCAAGTCAAAAGGGTGAGGTGAAGGAGCATCAGAAAAGAAAATCAAGTCCCTGCAACATGTGCTGAGTCATGAAGATGCTGCAGGAAGACCCACAAAGCTTTAAGAAGTAGGGATAGAAAGGTAAGAAAATATTTAACAGACAGGCTACAAAAAAAGAAGTGCTGGGGGTTGATCCTGTGCCATCTGTCTCTAATTTTCTTAAGAGCTCAGTGAGACTCTGGGGAATAAGTGAAAAATTAGAGGATTTTTTTTTGAAAACTTGTGACAAAATACAGCCAAGGAGAGGTTACATTAATATGGAAGATTCTTCACACCCATGGTGACAACTTAAATCATGTCTTCTTCCCAATTCCAATAAGGCTGCCTTTATACCATTTTGCAGAAATCTATGCACGAATTAACATAAAGTTACTGACACATTCATATAACAGAAAATAAAGTTGAATTGGATTGTCATCAAATCCCCTAGAAAGAGAGAAGAAAAACTAACTAATTTTAAAACTTACAAAGATTTTACTTTCAGCAACTTCCAAGACACCAGCCCCTGCTTTCAGGCTCCAGGTTTGATACTGCCTCCCCCCAGCTCTGGGAGGGATGATTAGCACGTGACTGGCATACATCAAGTCCCTCTTCCTTGTGTCCATAGCAGGTACCACAGTGTGCTTGTCACCCTTACCAGAATGTGGCTTCCCAAAGCTCATCCACACCATGTTCCAGGCAGCCACCATTAACCGATCAGGACCGGCATCCGAAATGAACCTTCTCTGCCTTTGTTCATTTAGAGCACGATGCCCTTCTTAAACACAAAGCTGATTTTCTCCTTTCTTCCCATGTAGCTGCACATTTGGCTCCACTCCCCTGATCTAACAACCGAAGATTTTTATTTGAATCCAAGAACCCTTTCCATGCACATCTTGAACAGAGAGGTCTTCTCTGATTCAAGTCAAATGTTAATTCAGCCTGGCCAGTGTAGCAGTGTAGCTTAGGAGGTCATGGTTTGATTCCTGGTCAGGTCCCTCTCCCTTCCTCTCTGAAATCAATAAAAATATATATTTTAAAAATAAGTGTTAGTCTATTTAATGCCTTTCTTTTTATTGTGCTTTTTTAAAGCATTCTCAATTACATCACTATTGCATTCTCAGAAAATCCCTGTGAGTTACATTGTTAACCAAGTAGTATTATCTCCAAGAGAACTAAGATCCAGAGAGTCAAAATGAATCACAGAAAATCACCCAGTGAGTTAGAGGAAAAACTGGGTTGAACATCCAGGTTGCCTAGCTGCCACTCCACACATTTCACACACTCACCACACTGCCTTCTATTCATCTACATCTCTTAGGAGCAGGCTTCTTCCCTCAGCTTCCTCTTCTCCACTTGAGCTCTATACACATACACATATACACAAACATACATACTCAGACACATGCAGTCAGGGATACATACACATACACGGACAAACCTGTACACAAAAGAAGGTAACTATACCCACATATGCACAAAGATACATACCTGCCCAGAGAGAGAAACATAGACAGACACAGAGATACAGAGGTATACACTCAGAAAGACACACAGAAAAAGACACACAAAGAGATGCACATATAGACAAGGACACATACACACAGACACACACAGAAATACATACCCACACAGAGAGACACACACATACAGAGACACATACACGCACACTTTCTAACAACTTTCATTTCATTAGCCCCAGGTGAGAAATCCCATTTTCCTGTAGGACTTTACCAATATGAGTCATGGAGAACATCCCAGCCCCTGACTTTCTTCCTCAAAGAACAGGCCTCCCTCTGTGAGCTCAGTGATAAGAGCACGTTAGATGGGAGATTATGGCTCTTAGCAGAACTGGCATGTGGCGATCTCTACAGCTCTCATCCACTTATTAATCAATCATTCATAACCTCGTTTGTGTTGAGATATTCTCAGAGGCTGTTATGCTTATAATGATTAACCAGGGATGCACTGTAGCTGTCACATTGGGTTCTGATGATCCCATCTGGGGCCAAATCCCTATTTTAACTGTCATATTTGCTTTAAGAACATGCTATTTGTGCCATCATCTCATTTCCCAAGAACAGAAGCATTTGCTCTTGGTACTAAAAATTGTAATGGATCTCTGTAGAGGGGTAAGAGGAGAGAAGGACCAAATATAAGAGTGAGGAAGTGTAAAAGTAATACAGAGTTCAAATTGTGGTCTTTTTTTAGGGTCTTAGGCTGTGGGAATAATGACAGCCCTCTTCACCTTCTTCCTTCAACACTTCCTAATTAGGCCAGGCTCTCCTTATGGGAAGTTTATGCAGATCCTGTTGCTCACCTACCTACTGGTAAATCCATTCTCTCTTGAGGCTGCTCTGTGGTTGCACAATTCCAGGTTAAAGAGTCTTTGCCTCTGTCCACAAGACCTTATGCTCAAGGAAAGTCATCCTATCCTTAGGCTCAGCTGAGTACAGTTCATTACGTTCTTTTTGCCAGTGACTGTTTTGGGAAAAGGCATAGAAACCAATTCTGGTCATGAGCTTTGGGGAGAAACCCGTTGGTAAAGCTTCTGGGAAATGATCTCTTTTTCTACTTCTGGACATTGATGTGCGAGATGATGATTCATAGAGCAGCTGCCGCCCTCTTCACAGCCATGAGAGGAAGTAGCTCATGGGCTGAGCACGGCTGAAAATTATTTGACACTCCGCCTACAAGAGGTGGTACCTATGTTCCTCCGCTAAAATTGGTGGGCGTGGCGGGGGGGTTTTGAATACTTTAGCCAATACAATATGACAGAAGTGACACTAGGTCCTAACAGGCCCTGCATCTATTGCCTGGTTCTCCTGGAGCATTCACTCCTGACATGCTCATTCCGAGGAGAGCCATCCTCTATGTAAGACCTCCCACTGCCCTGACTCCATCACGCTGGAGAAGCTAAGTGCAGCTATTCTGGCTGGTGGTCTCAGCAAAGCCCAGCCCTCCAAAAACCCAAGGCCCCAGACGTGTGAGGGAAGAAGCCATCTCAGGAATGGAACTTCCAGCTCTTGCTGCCTCCGTTCCCAGTCATCTGAGTCACCTCGGGTCACTCACGGCATCCCAGCTGAGGCTCAGAGTCATGACGCAGAACCAAAGCAGCCCTGTCAAGTCCTGACCCACAGAATCCAGGAGTAAAAGAACATGGATTCCACGCCCCTCTGTTTTCCAGTGTTTGTTTAGTCAGCAAAAGTAATTGGAACAAATGGCAGAATAAGAAGATAGAAAAGCCCGGCTCCTTGATGACAATGCTGTGTGGTTAAATTAACCAACCTTGGGGCTGCCTCATCTCTGGGCTTCTGGTTATTGAGCTAGTAAGTCCCTCCAGTGTTTAAGCCCTTTTGAGATGGTGTCTTCGTCTGCTAGGCCTGCCATCACAAAATACCACAGACAGGGTGTCTTAAACAGCAGAGGTTTATTTTCTCACTGTTTTAACGGCTGGAAGTCCAAGGTGAAGGTGTTGGCAAGCATTGTTTCTTCTGAGGCCTCTCTCTTTGGCTTGCAGATGGCTGCCTTCTTGCTGTGTCCTCACATGGCCTTTCCTCTCTGCACACCCAAGCGTGGTGTTGCTCTTTTTATCCAAATTTCCTCTTCTTATAAGGCCACAGGTCAGATTGGATTAGGGACCACCTCAATGGCCTCATTTTATCTTAATCACCTCTATAAATACCCAATCACCAAACAGTCACATCCAAGTTACTGAGGGTTAGACCTTCAACATATGAATTTGGGGTGGATGCATTCCAGATCATAATAGGTAGCTTCCTTACTGCCGAAATCATGCTTTAAGAAAAATGAGAGAAAAATAAACCACTCTGACTAAGCAAGTGCTGGAATAGCTCAAGAATTAAAGAGAATGATATGACAGAGCAACTCCAAGAATGTCAGTGACTAGAAATGGGGCTTCAGTGACACCCAAACATATGTTCACTTCTCTCTTTCATTCTGATTCTCTCTGGGATTTGCCTTCATTCTCTCAAGAGCCACCACACTGAGCATTATCTTGTCACTCTCACACTGAAATACATCAATCTCCCAGGGGCTTACAGGAATGCTGAGGGCAATAAAGCTAGGACTGGCAGAATTCCACACACCTGCTCAGGGAGAGCAGCAAGACGCTAGGTGTTGTACGTACAGGAGTAATTGAGGCTTCTTAGCTTACTGGAGCTGCCTGCCATATGCCTACCCACCTTTTGTCCCAGCCAAAGACACACTGACTTTATGCTACCAAGAGGAAAATGAACCATGAGCTAATCTGGTAAGAGCAAAGACATATGGCAGCCTTCCTGGAACTCATGGGAGAAAAGTTGTTGAAAAGTGCTGAAACTGAGGCTTCTGCTATTAATGAGCCAAAAATCTCATACCACATATGAACTTTAAAATAATTCTTTCCTTCAAAAACAAAAAACAAAAAAAAGAGAGTAACCTAAAACCTGAAATGTAAATAAATTATCACATGTCCAGAAAAAAAAAACATTATGAAATCATTTAAAAAGAATGCAGCATCTTTCTAAGTAACCTATAAAAATAAAAGCAAGGTGCATAACATATATATAGCATGCTACTGTGGGAAGAGGGGGGATGAATATATATCTATATCTTTTTAAATGTATGCATCATCTCTGAAAAAAATGCCAAAAAAACTGGTAACAGTAGATGCTTCAGTATAGGGAAACTGGAAGAGTGGGGCAAGGAATGAGAAGAGAGATCAATATATAGTAAGTAGTCTCCCTTGATCTGAGGTTTCACATTCTACAATTTTGGTTAGCTTTGGTCAACCACAGTCTGAACATATTACATGGAAAATTTCAGAAATAGAGGAGAAACCAAGATGGCAGCATAGGTAAACACCTAAACTGCTGCCTCACACAACAATTTCAAAACTACAACTAAAAGACAAAACAGACATCATCCAGAACCACAGGAAGGCTGGCTGAATGGAAATTCTACAACTAGAAGGAAAGAGAAAAGCACACTGAGACTCAGAGGAGCTGCAGGAGTCAGAGGTACTGAGACGCGCACGCGGAGAGGACTGGCAACTGAGTGCATGGCTGGCTTTCTCAAGCAGGAGGGAGACAAAAGCTCCTGACTGCACTGAACTCCAGCTCCGGGCGAGACTCTGGGGACCTAGACTCATACGGGGTGAAACTGGACTGTCAGGAAAGAGAAAAGCACACTGAGACTCAGAGGAACTGCGGAAGGCAGAGGTACCGAGGCACATGCACAGAGGGCAGGCAACTGAGTGCGTGGCTGGCTTTCTCAAGCAGGAGGGAGACAAAAGCTCCTGACTGCACTGAATTCCAGTTCCAGGCGAGACTCTGGGGACCCAGACTCATTTGGGGAGAAACTGGACTGTCTGGCTGTGGGCAGAACTCGAGGGCAGCTTTCTCTCAGAGGTACTTGCAGCGATTACCCTGGGACACTGAGACACAGGGGCCTATTAGGGCAGGGCTGACAGGAAACCAATGCTGTCTGCTCCACCCTGATACACCACCCCATCCAAGCTGAGCACAGAGGCTTTTGCAAGTCTTGTCTCATAAAAGTGTCTCCAGCACAGAAGTCCTCCCATCGTAGACACAGCTGATCCTCACAGCCAGTTGGCCTAGAGGTCAATCCCTCCCAGTGATATCAACAACAATCAAGGCTTAACTACAACAAGACTGTGCACACAGCCCACAAAGGGGTGCACCAAGAGTGTCCACCTCAGGTAACTGGGGAGGCTGAGCCACTGGGCCCTATAGGACACCTAGTACACAAAGCCACTCTATCAACTCAGGGAAGCAACCAAAATGCGGAGACAAAGAAACAGGTCACAAATGAAAGAAATGGAGGAAAGCAAATGACTGGATATAGAGTTCAAAAGCACGGTTATAAGGTTTTTCAAGAATTTTCTAGAAAAGGCCAATAAATTTAGTGAGACCCTCGAGGATATGAAAAAGGACCAACTAGAAATTAAGCATACACTGACTGAAATAAAAAATCTTATACAGAGATCTAACAGCAGAATAGAGGATCGCAAGAATCAAGTCAAAGATTTGAAATACAAAGAAGCAAAAAACACTCAACCAGAAAAGCAAAAAGAAAAAACAATCCAAAAATATGAAGATAGTGTAAGGAGCCTCTGGGACAACTTCAAGCATACCAACATCAGAATTATGGGGGTGCCAGAAGAAGAGGGAGAGCAAGATACTGAAAAACCTATTGGAAGAAATAATGACCGAAAATTTCCCCCATCTGGTGAAAGAAATAGACTTACAATTCCAGGAAGTACACAGAACCCCAAACAAAAGGAATCCAAAGAGGACCACACCAAGACACATCATAATTAAAATGCCAAGAGCAAAAGACAAAGAGAGAATATTAAAAGCAGCAAGAGAAAAACAGTTACCTACAAGGGAGTACCCATACGACTGTCAGCTGACTTTTCAACAGAAACTATGCAAGCCACACGGGAGTGGCAAGAAATATTCAAAGTGATGAATAGCAAGACCCTACAACCAAGATTACTCTACCCAGCAAAGCTGTCATTCAGAATTGAAGGGCAGATAAAGAGCTTCACAGATAAGAAAAAGCTAAAGGAGTTCATCACCATCAAACCAGTATTATATGAAATGCTGAAAGGTATTCTTTAAGAAGAGGAAGAAGAAGAAAAAGGTAAAGATAAAAATTATGAACAACAAATACATATCTATCAACAAGTGAATCTAAAAATCAAGTGAATAAAAAATCTGATGAGCAGAATAAACTGGTGAATATAATAGAATCAGGGGCATAGAAAGGGAGTGGACTGACAATTCTCGGGGTAAAGGGGTGTGGGGGTGTGGGAAGAGCCTGGACAAAAATCGTACACCTATGGATGAGGACAGTGGTGGGAGGGTAAAGGCAGGGGGTGGTGGGAACCAGGTGGAGGGGAGCTACGGGGGGAAAAAGAGGAACAATTATAATAATCTGAACAATAAATATTTATTCAATTTAAAAAAAAATTCCAGAAATAAACAATTCATAAGTTTTAAATTAGATGCCATTCTGCGTAGTATGATGAAATCTTGCACCTTCTGCTCTCTCCCACCCAGGATGTGAATCATCCCTTCATCCCGCATATACACACTGCATACTCTCCCCCTCATTAGTCACTTAGTAGCCACTTAGTAGTTGATCTGGGTTATCAGATCAACTGTCACAGTATCACAGTGCTTGTGTTCAAGCAGCCCTTACTATAGCTTCACGCTGTGTCACATGCCTAGATAATTCACATCACTTCATCTCATCACTTAGGCATTGTTTCTTCTCACATCAACAAGGGTGAGTACAGCACAATAAGGTACTTTGAGAGGGAGAAACCACCTTCACATAACTTTTATTACAGTACATTGAATAATTGTTCTATTTTATTAGTAGTTTTTGTTGTTCACCTCTTACTGTGCCTAACTTATAAATTAAACTTTATCATAGGTATGTATGCACAGAAAAAAAATAGCACATATAGATTTTGGTGCTATCCCTGGTTTAAGGCATTCACTGGGGGTCCATGGATAAGCGGGGCAGGGCGGGGGAGCCCTCCTGCATACCATTTCAACAGTATGTCGAACTCTACAGAAGAAAATATTAATAAACTTGAAGACATGGCAATAGGAACTATCCACAATGAAACACAAAAATGAGACTAGAAAAACAAGTGAACAGAGTTCCAGGAAACTGTGAGGCAACTTTAAGCAGTCTAGTGTGTGTATAATTTTGAGTCCCAGAAGTAAGGGGAGAGGGAAAAGGTACTTAAAGAAAAGAACAACCAAATCATTCCCAAATTTGATGAAAATAAACTCACAGATCCAAAAAGTTCAATGAACCCCAAACAAGAACACCAGGGCACATGATAATCAAATTATCTAAAATCAGCCCTGGCCGGGTGTCTCAGTTGGTTAGAGCATCCTCCCGATATGCCAAGGTTGTGAGTTCAATCCCCAGTCAGAGCACACACATGAATCTACCAATAAATGCATAAATAAGTGGAACAACAAATCAGTGTTTCTCTCTCTCTCTCTCTCTCTCTCTCTCTCTCTCTTTCAATAAATAAAAATTTTTAATTGTCTAAAACCCATGATAAAAAGAAAACCTTAAAAGAAACCAGAGAAAAAAGATACATAAATACAAAGAAAGAAAAAATAAGGATGACAGCAGGCAGAAAGCCAGAAGAGGGACCTCTTTCAAGTACCGAAAAACAAAAGTCTACTTAGAATGCAATATCCAGTGAAGATTCTTTTGAAAATAAAGCCTTTTTTACATGTAATAAAAGCTAAAGGAATTCATCCCTAGCAGTCAACACTATAAGAAATGCAAAAGGAAGTCCAACAGGCAGAAGAAAAATGGTACCACACGCAATATGTCAGTAAATATATAGAATTTTGTTCTTATTTTTAAATCACTTAAAAATGTTTAAAAAGTAAAAGTAATGTATCAGGATGCATTTTATTATAAAAGTATTATATGAATTCCTATATGATTGCAATACAGAAACACTTGAATGATCAATCAATTGAAAAGGCATGCTAAAAAGCAACTGGATTCAGTTACAGTTTTCAATGGATGTTTTTAAACTTTAATCATAATATTATCTACATATGTTTAAAAATAGGCATGCATTATGTACAAATGCATATGTGTAAATACATTTGTGAATAGTATTTGTTCTTGATGAACCTATGGATTTGTGCACTTCTTGCAACAACCTACTACTCCAGGGTGTTCTACAAGCCACAGATAGGGAAGCAGGACCAATTTTCTTCTGTAAATCAGACAAGAACCCTATGGCAGTATAAACATTGACACTTCCATCTCATTAGCACCTTGATAATGGACCATTTTATATATTCAGGTGTCTAAAATCTACTTTATCATCACATCTGCTATACAATAAAGCAGAGCCTTCCGCGCCACAGGCATCCAATAAATAGTTGTCCAATGAATGCATGGCCTCTCCGATACCATTAATATATGGCTGCGATTTTCTGAAGGCTACTAGAAAAACATTAAGTCCTGAGTCACAAGTGTCAGGACCCATATCTAACTTGACTTTCTCTTCTCAATTACCTCTGTCTTTCCCACTACTCATCTTTAAGCTCTTCATGCCATGCATGACTCCAACAATTCCAGACACATTCTCCGAGGCTACATGCCATTGGCAGAGCCCACCACGATAAATTAATCTTCAGAGATGGGCTCAAAAGGATATATTTAAATCACAAAAAAAGACAGGTCAGAGCTGCAATTATGATCAGTGAAGCAGACCTCAGTGTGTTGTGCATAATTAAAATGACTGTCGGACTGACCTGTATATATCAGCTGGAAAAACATTTCTTTCTGTAGAAGCATAAGAGTGAAACATGAGCAGATTGTTGTACCTAGGTGCAAACTTGACCTTGAAATAAGACAAGATGAAATACTGCCGTTTGTGACAACATGGATGGACCTCGAGAATATTATGCTAAGCAAAATAAGTCTGTCAGAAAAAACTAAGAACCATCTGATTTCACTCATATGTGGGATATAAAATTGAAATTCATAGACAGAGACAACAGTGGTAGCTATCAGAGGAAACGGGGTGGAGACTGGGGCAGGGATGGTAAAGGCTGCCAAATATTTGGTGACAAAGATTATTTGACTTTGGGTGGTAGATACACAATGCAATATGCAGATCATGTATCATAAAAATGTACCCTTAAAACCTAAATGATCCTATTAACCAATGTCACCCAATAAATTTAATTTTTAAAAAAAGAAAGAAAGAATTTGACATTTCCATACCCTGGTACTGAAGACTGTACCTGCCTCACCTATTGCCTTTGGCCTTGACAATTTCAAGATGTGAGAAATACTACCGTCATAAACCACTCAAAAGGGTCAAAGATTTGTGGCCTGGTCTGATCTCACATTGTCAGACTTCCTTAAAACCTGAAGGAGATTGAACCCTAGCCAGTTTCGCTCAGTGGATAGAGCATCCACCTGCAGAATGAAGGGTCCTGGGTTTGATTCCAGTCAAGGGTACATGCCCCAGTTTCAGGCTTGATCCCCAGTAGGAGGCGTGCAGGAGGCAGCTGATCAATGATTCTCTCTCATCATTGGTATTTCAATTTCTCTCTCCCTTTCCCTTCCTCTCTGAAATCAATACAAATATATTTTTAAAAAGCCTAAGGGGGTTGAAAAAGAAGACCTTTCCTCTGAGAAGTTCCCAGTGCTTGCAACATTTAAAACACACCTGCCATAAACAATGGATTCCCACCCAAGCTTTATCTCTTTCACTCCTATTTTACTTACTGCCTCTCAGTTTTCCTCAGCGGTGCCCCTCTCGTCCCTATCACTTGGCTGGAACTGAAGACATTCTCACCATTTGCTCCAGTCAGCTTCACGGGAACGAGGAACTGTTATCCACACCCTGCCTACAACCTGGGCTCAGGCAGAGTGGGAGAGTCAGCGAGCCTCGCTTTCTTCATTTCGTATTTGATTGAACAATATTAAAAGAACTGTTAAAGTTATGGAACTCCCTGCTCGCATTAGGTTTAGGATGGGGTGGCTAAGGATATATATAAAAAGAGTTATTTTATTCTTCTTCTCCAGTAATAACATTTAGCACTCAGATATTGCTTTTCATCTCCATCGCTCTTTATAAACATTAACTGTACAATTTCACTACATTAACTGCCAAGAGAGAGTCGGAAGTGGCCCTATAAATTTGTAGTCAGCTTGGTAGCATTTATTGTCTCTCACAATGATATACTACACCCAAGAGCCTATGTTTTACCCTGGTTTAAGGTAGGAAGGTTAGAAAAAAGGGAAGGGGAAAAAATGTCAGATTTTAAAATAACAGAGATCTCAGAAGCCTACCCAAGATTCCAGGGGGATAGCCTATGGATTTAGAATGTGGAATTAGAATAGTTAGTGAGCTGAATGATATAACTAAATTTTGAATAATAGTGTTATGCTTAGCATAACAATTTTTTTCCCCTTTCATTGAATTTATTGGAGTGACACTAGTTAACAAAATACTATAGATTTCAGGTGCACAATTTTACAACACATCATCTGGACACTGTATTGTGTCTTCACCACCCCCAGTCCAGTCTCCATCCATCAGCATTTATCCCCCCATACCTTCCTCCACCTCCCCCCACCGACAATTTGTATTTTTTTTAAAAAAAAGCAAATGTTTCCAAATCCCTTCTGGCAGAGAAAAGTCCCTTCAAATTTAAATTAAAAACTTATTTTACTATAGTGAGAATATGAATTTAACATAAACAAAAGGCATGCTATTGTTGTTGTCATTATTGGTAAATCTTTTATCCCTCACCTCTCCCTTAAATCATGTCTTAGGGAAAGTCTCTCCAAATAATAACAGTAGCTACCACTTGTTGAATATATACATGTGTGTGAGTCACCATGCTAGGCACTTCCAATACACTGATTTGATTCCATTTCCCCACCTGCAAAATGAAGGAATTTGTCTAGATCAGAGAACTACAGCCCCTGGGCTAAATCCAGATGCTATTTCTGTAAATGAGGCTCTCTTGGAACATAGCCATGTCCATTCATTTACAAATTGCCTGTGACCGCTTTCCCACCACCAGGGCAGAGTTGAATACTTACCACAAAAGCCCTGGGGCCTGCTTAAAATATTTACTATCTGTTGTTTTTTTACAAAAAAAAAAAAAAAAAAAAAAAAAAAAAAAAAAAAAAAAAGCCATCCTCTGAACTAGAACATAGCATCAAAGAAGCTTCAAATCCTAACATCCTATTCCTCTGACGCTGTAATGAGAACTCTTTCTCCACTCTATCATTAGCATCAAACAGCAAAAACAGCATATTGGCCTGAATTTGCCTAGGCATTGTTATGTAGCCTTCTCTACCGGTGTCAGTTCTTCGGGAAAATATTCTTTGTGTTTCTAATTCTGTGACTTACTTATTAGTCCATTGTTGAGAGCTAACAACTTCAATTAATCCCAAGTTAATAACTGTTGATAACACCCACTTCAACTATTCTTTTTCCTTTCTTTATTGATTAAGGTATTACATATGTGTCCTTATCCCCCCATTGCTTCCCCCCCCTTCCCCTCCCCTCGCTCATGCCCTCACCTCCCTGGTGTCTGTGTCCATTGGTTAGGCTTATATGCATGCATACAAGTCCTTTGGTTGATCTCTCCCCCTAGCCCCCACCCTCCCCTACCTTATCTCTGAGGTTTGAGCATCTGATCAATGCTTCTCTGTCTCTGGATCTGTTTTTGTTCATCAGTTAATGTTGTTCATTATATTCCACAAATGAGTGAGATCATGTGATATTTATCTTTCTCTGCCTGGCTTATTTCGCTTAGCATAATGCTCTCCAGGACTATCCATGCTGTTGCAAATGGTAGGAGTTCCTTCCTTTTTGCAGCAGCATAGTATTCCATTGTGTAGATGTACCACAGTTTTTTAATCCACTCATCTGTTGATAGGCACTTAGGCTGTTTCCAAATCTTAGCTATTGTAAATTGTGCTGCTATGAACATAGGGGTGCATATATCCTTTCTGATTGGTATTTCTGATTTCTTGGGATATATTCCTAGAAGTGGGATCACTGGGTCAAATGGGAGTTCCATTTTTAGTTTTTTGAGGAAACTCCATACTGTTCTCCACAGTGGCTGTACCAGTCTGCATTCCCACCAGCAGTGCATGAGGGTTCCTTTTTTGCCACACCCTCACCAGCACTTGTCGTTTGTTGATTTGTTGATGATAGCCATTCTGACAGGTGTGAGATGGTATCTCGTTGTTTTGATTTGTATCTCTCAGATGATTAGTGACTTTGAGCATGTTTTCATATGTCTCTTGGCCTTCCTTCTGTCCTCTTTCGAAAAGTATCTAGTTAGGTCTGTTGCCCATTTTTTGATTGGATTGTTTATCTTCCTTTTGTTAAGTTGTATGAGTTCCCTGTAAATGTTGGAGATTAAACCCTTATCGGAGATAACATTGGCAAATATGTTCTCCCATGCAGTGGGCTTTCTTGTTGTTTTGATGGTTTCTTTTGCTGTGCAGAAGCTTTTTATTTTGATGTAATCCCATTTATTTATTTTCTCTTTAGTTTCCATTGCCCTAGGAGCTGTATCGGTGAAGATATTGCCACTTCAACTATTAATAAAAATATTACGCTGAGCAAAATAAGCCAGTTAGAGAAAAATAAGTATCACATGATCTCAATCATGTGGAATCTAATGAACAAAATAAACTGATGAACAAAATAGAGCCAGAGACCTAGAAGCATGGAACAGACTGACAAATTTCAGAGGGAAGTTGAAGGTGTGGGGGGAGAGATTAACCAGGAAATTTATATGCACATATGCATAGCCCACGACACAGACAATAGTGTGGTGAAGGCCTGGGAGGGGCAGGTGCAAGATGGAGAGGGTCAATGGGGGAAAAACACACAAAGGGGACATCTGTAATACTTTCAACAATGAAGATAAATTTTGTAAAAATAAATATAATTATGGGACTCTAATAAATTATACCAATAAAGAAAAGAAGATAAAATTCCATCACTTCTTTCCTCACTCTCTCAAGTCATTGCTTCTTCTCCATCCATTTCCCTGCCATCATCCTTGTCTGTTGCCACGTCACATTATTGCCTGAGCGTCATTCAGCCCAATCCTAGGCAAGAAGTAAGAGTCTACAAATTTGAAATCCAAGACTCATCTTTTGAAAGAATAAGAGCAAGGAATATGACTTTTTCTTAAGTGTTTTCACTTATTTCTAAGCTCACAGAGATTGCACCAGCCCATGGTCCTCACAGGGGCCTTGAGGGATGTAGCAATGGGAGAAAGAGCACAGTTTCCAGGCCTTTGGTTATGCAGAGAAAACTCAGAGCCACAATGAAGTGAAAGGAATTCTTTTCAATGTTAGAGGAATAGAGAGAACGAGGAAGAGGAAGAGGGGGCTGGAACTGCTATGGGCACATGTTGCTCAGGGAATATTCTTAAGGAACAGGAACGTTCAATATTCAAACATAAATCATACACAGTACTGCAGTATTAATTATCCCACCTCCCCAGTGTTTCAGGAACATTAGCTTGACCTCACTAAATCACTAAGTCACTTTTCCTTCCTTAAAGAAAAATAAGGGAGGATCCAAGATGGCAGCGTAGGTAAACACCTAAACTGCTGCCTCACACAACAATTTCAAAACTACAACTAAAAGACAAAACATCTATTACCCAGAACCATGGGAAAGCTGGCTGAGTGGAAGTTCTACAACTAGAAGGAAAGAGAAAAGAGCATTGAGACGTGCACAAGCGCTGAAGAGCTGAGGAACGGAGGCGCGCAAATGGGGCTGGCGGTGGGCAACTGGGAGCGCTGTTTTTTTCAACCCGAAGGGAGACAAGCTCCCGATTACTCTGAACTCCAGTTTCTGGGAAGACGCGGGGGACCCAAACTCCTACAGGGAGAAGCTGGACTGTCTGCCATCGGGTCGGAAAGTGAGGGTGACTTGCTTGCAGGGCTGCACGCAGGAATAATTGTTTACTGCGCTGGGGCGCGGGACGCGGGAACTTGGAATCGCGGAGACACAGAGCCGGCTTACTGGCAGCCATCGCTGTTTACCACACCCTAGCCTAGTGATGCCCTGAGACCCCGCCCTGCACAACCTACAAACCCACCCAAGCTCCAAGCAGTGGCTTTAGCATATGAATGACCTGCCCTATCGCAGCTTAACATAGCAAATTTGCAGCCCGGGTCAGACAGCTCCAAAACCTCCAAACCCCAAGCAAAGAGGAGAAAACTGTAGTTCTCACTGTAGCTCCTGCTGGGTGGCCTCAGACAGTAGCTGACCTGCACCCCATTAGAGATCCAGAAGCCAGTGTACCTAGTGGTCAGTGTGAGACACCAGATTTCAACTACTCACATCCATAAGTGACACATTCAAGAGGCAGACTCAGTGAGCGCCAAAGCCCCACTGAAACAAGTCCTGCACCATAAGCATGTCTCCAGTGCAGAAGTTCTTCCATTATAGACACAGCAGGTCCTCACAGCCAATTGGCCTGGAGGTCAATTCCTCCCAGTGTACCAACAGCAATTAAGGCTTAACTACACCAAGACTTTGCACTCAGCCCACAAAGAGGTGTACCAAGAGCGTCCACCTCAGGTGATTGGGGAGGCTGAGCTACTGGCCCCTATAGGTCACCTACCACACAAAGCCACTCCATCAACACAAGGAAGCAGCAAAATGCAAAGACAAAGAAACATGTCACGAATGAAAGAAATGGAGGAAAGCAAACTACTGGATGACATAGAGTTCAGAACCACATTTATAAGGTTACTCAAGAATCTTCTAAAAACCGCTGAGGAACTTAGTGAGACCTTTAAGGATCTTAATGAGAATGCCAAAAAAAATGGAAAAGGACCAGTCAGAAATTAAGCATACACTGTCTGAAATAAAGAATATACAGAAACTCAACTGTAGATCAAAGGACCCCAAGAATCAAACCAAAGATCTGAAATATGAGGAAACAAAAAACACCCAACCAGAAAAACAAAAAGAAAAAAGAATCCAAAAACATGAAGATAGTGTAAGGAGCCTCTGGGACAACGTTAAGCATACCAACATCCGAATTTTTGGGGTACCAGAAGAAGAGAGAGAGCAAAATATTGAAAACCTATTAGAAGAAATAATGACAGAAAACTTTCCCTACCTGGTGAAAGAAATAGACTTACAAGTTCAGGAAGCACACAGAACCCCATACAAGAGGAATCCAAAGAGGACCACACCAAGACACATCATAATTAAAATGCCAAGGGCAAAAGACAAAGAGAGAATCTTGAAAGCAGCAAGAGAAAAACGGTTAGTTACCTACAAGGGAGTACCCATATGACTGTCAGCTGATTTCTCAGCAGAAACTATGCAGTCCAGAAGGGAGTGGCAAGAAATATTCAAAGTGATGAACAGCAAGAACCTACAACCAAGATTACTCTACCCAGCAAAGCTATCATTCAGAGTTGAAGGTCAGATAAAGAGCTTCACAGACAAGAAAAAGCTAAAGGAGTTCATCATCACCAAACCGGGATTACATGAAATGCTGAAGGGTATTCTTTAAGAAGAGGAAGAAGAAGAAAAAGGTAAAGATAAAAATTATGAACAACAAAATGACATCAAATACATACCTACCAACAAGTGAATCTAAAAATCAAGTGAAAAAAAAATCTGAAGAACAGAATGGACTGGTAAATATAATAGAATCAGGGACATAGAAAGGGAGTGGACTGGACAAAAATCTTACACCTATGGATGAAGACAGTGGCGGGGGTTAAGGGCATGGGGTGGGGTGGGGAATCAGGTGGAGGGGAGCTATGGGGGGGAAAAAAAGAGGAACACCTGTAATAATCTGAACAATAAAGATTTATTAAAAATGAAAGAAAGAAAAATAAGGGAAGAGACTGGAAGAACAGAAACAGCTTTCTTAATTTTTTCAAAATAGTATGACTCCCTGATTTATTGGTGGGAAGAAATGCAGAAGGATAAGGGTCGCTGTTAGAGAGCCCTGGACACCAGCTAGGCAATCTTATAAAGTCTATGCCATTGTTTTTTCATTCCTATATAGGAATTTGCTGTCTATTTTTAAAAGTGCAGAAGTGTGTTCCTAGAACTTTCCAGAACCTGACCAGCCAGTGCCCAGCAGTCTCTTCTGTCACCTATCTCCCTGAGCGGCCCGGAGAGCAAGGAGCTCATCCAGCAGACATCAGAGTTAAACTCCAGTGGCTGACCCTCTCAGCCCCCTTTTCCACACGCCCTCCCTCCTGAGCTGATTCAACCTCAAGATGCATGCAGAGCTCGAGTCTTTTGAACTTATTTACAAGTTTTATCATTATACTTGCCCACATTATGCAAGCAGTTTGCAATCTCCCCTAATTCTCTGACTTTAATTATATAATTGAACAAGCCCAAAACTCATTTTTCCCAGGAAACATTAAACATTACCATCTTAATGAAATTTGTAATGAAATAGTCCACTCTGCATGCAAATGACCGGTAGTGGCTGGGCCACTACCTTATCGCTGGGCAAGGCAACAAGACAGATGCTCCTTCTTTTGTCAGTCGGGGCGGGGGGGCGGGGAATGGCAGGCTCGCCCACACTTTTGGCCGGAATGATAATTCCACAAGACAAGAAGACAGGCCTCTGTGAGATACATGGATATAATTAAGATTGGGTGACAAGACTTTAAATGAAGTAGGAACTGATCTTAACCTATACAAATCAAAACTTACTTTCAAAGCTGAAAGAACTCAAACTTTTCTTGCCAATTAAAGAAAAAAAAAAAGTTAGCAACTGTCTTCCCTTCTCCGGAGACCAGAGGTCTGAGAGATTGACAGTTCTCTTCTCGACTTGCTTCCCAGGACTGAACGAAGGAAATGGGCAACATGTAAGAAACGTGGGGATCTTGTGAACTTCTCTGCATAATGAATGAATGACTCTTCAAGTGTCGGTGCCTTCCCAGCTGCATTTTTCAAATACCCTTGTTGCATAAAACTCAGATCCTTTATGCACTACACACTGTCCTCACGCCAAAGTCCCTGCCTGCCAAGACAAGGCAGGCAACCTGTTCACACTTTTGTCCAAACAGCACGGACAACATGTCCTGGGCCAAGTAGACACCAAATTAAAGCACTTAATGATGGCCACTGTTTATATAACAAAGTCCCAGTTCCCGAGCCCTGTCAAGTCTTTTCATTGCCAGAAACATGTCAAGATGCCCAAAGGCTCCCCACAGAGCCTTACCCTGAACATGTATAGTCGTTAGAGAAGAGAATGCAATGGCTGCACCTATCACAGTACCTAGCGGAATAAATGTTACTTCCCTCCCTCCTAAGCGCCTCCATTTTTCCACAGAAAGACTTAATGGCAAAGGAAATTTTTGTCTGTAACGTTTTTAACAATTTTTAAATTATTGAAGTATCGTTCACATATCATATAATTTACCCATTCAAAGTGCACAATTCAATGATTTACAACATATTACATTATTAATTTTTTAATTGTGGCAAAATATCTGTCATAAAATTTGCCATTTTTAAGTGTACAGTTCAGTGGCATTGATTACATTCAAAATATTGTCCAACCATCACCACTGTCTATTTTCAAAACTATTTCATCTCTCCAGACAGAAACTCTATAATCATTAAGTAAAAACTCTTCATTCCTCCTCCCAGAGCCCTTAGAACCCTCTATTCTACTTTCTGTCTCTATGAATGTGCTTATTCCCAACATCTCGGATAAGTGGGATCCTATAATATTTGTCCTTCTGTGTCTGGCTCAGTTCACTTGACATCTCGTCTGTAAGGGTCATCCATGTTGCAGCATGCATCAGAATCTTAGCTCTTTTTATAGCTGAAGAATATTCATTAAATGCATATACCACGTTTTGTCTACCCACTCATCTGTTGAATATAAGCTTATTTTTTAATACTTTGAGTGCAGAGATTTGAGAAATTCATACTCATTTCATAGCACACTCCTGTCTTCAGTCAACATGTGCCCCCTCTCAGGTTTTGCTCATTTCTTCATCCCTAGGAGCTTCTCCCAGCCCCCCTCCTCCAACAGGCGTGCACATTAATGTGTTTGATGTAGGTCCCTAATTATGTACGTTGGTTTATAAAATATATAATTGTATTGTTTGAATTTATACAAATGAATCTAATTTATAGAAATTCATTCTGTTTCTTACTTTTTCACTCAACGCTATGCTTTTAAGATCTACATTTATGTGCTCACTTCAGCAGCACATATACTAAAATTGGAACGATACAGAGAAGATTAGCATGGCCCCTACGTAAGGATGACACGCAAATTCATGAAGCATTCCACATTTAAAAAAAAAAAAAGATCTACACTTATGACTGTATCTTATTGTTTGATGTTTAGTCTCTGAAACGTGGCATAAAGGGATTAAATGGTCCCGTGCTATTATCTATTCTCCACTGAGGAAGCTGACTCCCAGGGCAACTTCTGTGTTTCTCTGTGAGCACTGAACAAATCTCTTAATCTCTCCAAGATTGATTTCTTTATCTATATAATGAGGGGGTTACACCAGATCAGAGTCATGATGGGCAGTGTACCTCAAATGACCTGGGAAACTTTGCCAAAACAATGTACCCAACTCAACAGCAAGATCCAAGACAGTAAAGCCCTGGCATAAACAAGTATTGGCGGGGAGGAAAATAAAACACTTTCCAGATGATTCTGGTGTGTATCCCTAGTTAAAACCCCCGTCCAAGATGGATCTCCGAAGTCCTTCCCTTTAATATACTAAGATTCTACGATGATAAGCAAAGGTCCTACAGAAAACCAAAGGCTAGCAGCTGGCAGTGAAAATGATGCCTGTGTCCCTCCTCTTTGTTTTCTAAGTATAAAATCCATTTTAAAAAGCATTTAGGCTACTTTATTGCTACCTTCTATAAGTACTATATTCCAAGGATTAACTGCTCCCTGGTTAGCACACTCATCCATAACTCCTCGGGCTCAGTCCCTCCTTAGTTTGGATCATGCCCTCTGGTCCTTTTATTTGATAAAAGCTGCAAGAGGCTGGGAACATTTTTCATCGCTATTCCCATCAGAAATTTGTGTAGCTCAATAGGGTCACCTCTGAGTCTCTGCTTTTGCAAGGAATACAGATCTGGTTTCTAGAGTTTGGTTTGAAAAGAAGATGCCTGGACTATTCTCTGTGTAAACAGCGCTGCTCTGCCTCATCCTTTGGGCCTTGTTCTGAATTCCGTAATCAGAACTCACCTTCACAGTCTTCCTGGCCTCCAAATAGCATTGTTTAAAACTTTGGAAATACGAACTATAGGAAGAAGAAAATATTATTATGATCCCACTCGGTGAAATAACGTTTTTCTCTCATATATGACCCCGGCCCAATCGTCTCAGTCAGTTCAGGCTGACATGACAAAGTGGCTACGCTGGGTGGTTTATAAACAGACATTCCTGTTCTCACAGCCAGAACCTGGAAGCCCTAAATCAGGTGCCAGAAAGGCCGGTTTCTGGGGTGAGCCCTTTTCTGGGTTGCAGACTGACCTGTATCCTCACCTGACGAGAGCGAAGAGAGGAAGCAAGCTCTCTCGAGACTTTCATGAGCATCCATCTCATCATGAGGCTCCACCTTCATCGTCTCCCAAAGGCCTCACCTCTAAACCACCACATTGGGGGGTGGGGTTTTAATACATGAATTTTTTTTCTTGGTGGGGGCGGGAACACAAGCATTCAGTCCATAACACTCTTATCTATTTTGTTAGGTCTGATCAAATAATTGAATTGATACCCCTCCCCCAGGAACTGGCTTTTCAGGTCATTTCACTATGGACATTCCCTTTGCTGAGACCACATTTCACTTGCTGTGACCACATCCTACTATCTCCCCTCCGGGTATGCATGAAGAAGTCTCCGCCCAGAATAAAGCCCGCCAAAAGTCCTTTAAAAGCCGCTGACTCCCATCACTGGGTGCTGGAGCCATCCAGGCTCAGCCACCTAGTGTGCAGATGATCGAATAAATTCATAATCCCTCACCATTCTGGCCTCATACGTTCCTCCTTCAGCGACCTAAAGGCCTCACCTCTAAACCACCACATTGGGGGATGGTTTTAACACATGAATTTGGTGGGGGGACACAAACATTCAGTCCATAAAACTCTTATCTATTTCACTTAGTGGGAACTATATTGGTCCCATTTTGGGCCCCAAAGTCAGAAATTATGTTTGTCCTCTCTTTTCCTTCCTCAATCCATCAGCCCAACCTCCAAATACACCCTGAATCCACCCCTGTCTTTCTGTTCCCATTCCTATCACCACACACCAAACGCCATCATCTCTCACCCGGTGGCTCACTTAGCCTCCCTGGTAAGTTGCAGAAGGAGTGAAAAGATATCGACAGGACCAGAAAACGAAAATATCCAGATTGGCTTGAAGACTTAGGTCAGAACTAAGGAAATTAAATTTCATACAAATAAATGTAAGCCTTTGCATTTACTTGCCAAAATTCCATGGCATAAGTTACCAGATGAATAAAGGGCTTGGGTGATTTATTTGACTGCAAGCTCAATTAAGAAAACAATGTGATGTACCCAATGAAGAAAAAAGAAAGGTTCTTACTACTTTGGCTGAATGAATAAGAATGCAGCATCCAGTACAAAGGGTATAATATAGTCCTTTCATGCTGGTAGCACACAGTGTTTCAATCTATGATACACATTATATATGAATATCCAAAATTGATTGAGCAGGATTCTGAGCAGAGCTAAATTGGGTCACATGAACAACAGCTGAAAAAACTGGGGACACTTGTCTGGGAAAGACTGTGAGTCTAAAGGGCACACCCACACTTTGGAACACATGAGTATGCCCCTGGCAGAAGGAGAAGTCTCCAAACAGGTAGTTCCAGGAGGGGCAGACTTTGATTCAAAAGAAATCCTCACATCCTTCATAGATCAGCTGCAATGCCTCTCCTCAGAGAAGCCTGCCCTGTTTACCCTGTCTGAGTAGCCCCATCACGTTCCACCACATCACCCTGTTTCATTTCCTTCCTTGCACATATTGCCAGCTCACGTTATCCTACTTTTTGCTTAAGCATATGCTGCCTCCTCGACTTTAATACACCATCGGTGAGAGCTGGGGTCTTGTTTATCCTGTTCATCACAACATTCAGGACCCAGGAAAGTGTAAGGCGCATAGTGGGAGCTCAATAAATCCTCAGAAAGAAATGACTGCCCTCCTCTCCAGTCGCTTCCAGCATTAAAGGGTCATGAACAGTCATTCTCAAGGAGACTAGCAACAGCATTTGGGGTTCCTGCTGGGAAAAGGCCTGCCGAGAGCTGAGTTCATTATCTCCCGCCTCCTGGGGCTTCCCCCTTACTCAGTAGTTTTCATCCTGTGACTCAATTTGCAGGTCCACAAGCACAGATTTCTTGGATATCCTCTGGCCTCGGAGTGTCCTTGGATCGGAACCTTACTTTGGGTTCTTCCCAGAGAGAGCTCCTGTTTGCTCTCTGGACTCAGATGCGGCTTCCTGAAGTCCAGGACATTGTGACCTTTGACCTTCTTCATGCTAGATCACGTGGAGGTGTTTGAAGACCCAGGCATTGTGGAAGCCAAGTGGAAGTCTCCAGAACACTGCTGCCCACAACCTGGCACATCCCTTCCTAAAAGGTGAACCGAATCCAGCAGGTGGGTTTTGTCTCCAGTCACATCTTTAGAAGGCTGCTTTAAAGGTATAGCCACCAGAATAATGTCACCGCAGCCTAGAGACAGGCAAACCTACCAATGGTGTATTTTTAAATTAAAAAGCAAGTTAAAAAACAATAGGTTGAATGTAACCCTATTTCTCTTGTAAAATAAAATACATGTGAAAGGTCTGGCAGGAAATACACTGAAATGTCAACTGTGTAATCGCCAGGTAGGGGGGAACATGGGCATCTTTCTTTTCTTTTTTTATAACTTTGAAAAATCATTTGCAATTATCCAAAAGCAACTTTTTACTTTCAAATTTCCAAAAAATGGTAGTTTGGGGTTAAAAAAAAATGTGGTTTGCTAAAAAGGTTGTTTGACTCTGCACTTGGGACCAATTAGGAGGTCGGGGAGAGGAAGGCAGCGGGCAGTTTCTCCCTTTAATCCTCACAGCCCGCCCTGAAGCAGTAGCCCCCTTTTATAGCTTGGAAAACTGAGACTCGGATAAGGTTAGCAATTTGCTGAAGGCCAACGATTTGGTAGAGATGAGATTTGAATCCAAGCCTGCACAGTGCTTCACAGGAAAGACACACGTTCTCCCTCTAAGCTGGAGCCTGAGGCTGGGGCCACAGAAGCACCAGTCCTTGGGTTTCGGTGGATTTGACATTAATGAGTCTCAAAGTTTCAGATTCCTCTGTCCGTGATCAACTCTGTTACCCACGGAATGGTGCATGGCAGCGCTGAGGACACCTGGGAGCTCGTTAGGAATGAAGAATCTCGGGCCCCATCTCACACCTACGGAATCAGACTCTGCTTTTTAGCAGGATGCCCAGGCGATTCACCTGCTCCTCGCAATCCGAGAAATGCTGCTTTTAAAATGCCTCCCCAGCCCCACTGCCTACCCAGATTGCTATGGAAACCACCATCCCCGGCCTCTCCTCCCATGTCCCTTCTCTTCCCCTGAAACAAAGCTCTGTCAGACATTCACACCAGCCTCGGGGCCCAAGAGGAGAAATGCTACCCGCCAAGACACTTTATTAATCAAAATCATGCCTGGCACTTCCTGGTTTATGTGTGTGAGCCTCGAGGCTAGCTGGGCCTGGTCCCTCCACACCAGCCAGAGCAGTGGTGGGCTGATAAATGTTTAACAACCAATTTCCGAGGAGTAAATACTCCCACCAGGACCAATTCCAAGCCCCCGCGATGATGTCACTGGACATGGACTTGAGAAGGGATGTGCACAATTGGCTCACAGGAGCATACAGGGGCAGGGGGCATCAGCCCCAGCGCCCCACTCAGCCAGAGCCTAATTTTTCTGAGTCGAGATCCTTTGTATGAAGAGGGGAAGCTACAGTATTATTTCAGCTAATGAGGACATAATGTTTTATTGTTGGCTTCCACAACCATTTAAATTTATCCATCTCTAATTAGTTTTGGCAAACAGAAAATGACTCGCCAAATATAATCTGCCACAGCCTGTCAGACCGTAAAATTGTCTGTGCCGGCTGTGCGCTCAGAAATCGGAGGGAGTCCTGGGTCTGCAGTGGAGCCAGCCTGGGGAGCCTGGGCTCAGCCTCGTGAATAAAACATTTCCAGCAGCTTGTAGGTGGGAGCGGAAAGGGGTTCAGGCAGAGCCTGTGCCATATATTTCCGCCTAACTCTTCAGTGTCTACTCTTGTTCTTCATTTCTCAACAGGGACAAGGTAGGGCAGCAGCGCCGTTCTGAGTTAGGAAGATAGAAAGTCCAGTTGGGCATCCGAGGAGGAGCTGGATTGACAGAGCGGAGAGGGCAGGACACATGGGTGATGGAAAACTGGGAACACACACAGAGAGGAAGGAAATGAGAACCATTTGCAACACATTGAGTAGGTCTGTTTGGCTGGAGGACAAAGTTGTTCATTGTTGTCATCATTATTAACTGCCACCCATTGAGCATTTACCATATGCCAGGCTCTATGCTAAACATTTTAAGCCAATTATCCCATTGACTTCACTGAAATCCTGTATCATCACCATCATCGTCATCATCATCATCATCATCATCATCTCCATTTTACAGGGGAGGAAACTGTGGTTTAAAAGTTTAAGATATTTGCTCATGGTTGCACAGCTAGTAAGAAAAGGGGGCAGACTCCAACCCAGTTTTATCAGATTCTGAAGCCGATGCTGTAAGCACCTCAATACATCACCTTAAATGTGTGGGATGGCAGGGGTGTGGTGGGAAAGGGAGATGTCCCTCCCTGAGAAGCTTCCTCTGAGCAGTCAGAGGGCAGAAAAAATGGAGAAGGGAGGGACCACTGACTCTCCCCAGGTCCTGAGGGCTGAGAGCGGAGTACTGAGTTCCAACAGCCTCACCTACATTCTGCCCAGCTCAGACCTCTCAGTTCCAGAAATGACATTTTCAGAGGAACAGTGACAAGGCAGAGGGGAATGACGAGATGGTGGGAAAACTCAAAAGCCACCCTTGTTGGGAAGAAATCAGGCCAGAAAGGATGAGGCTGAACCAACAAACACATTTGTCAGAAATGGCTGGTTCCTCTTCCTCCAGGACACAGCGAGACCACGTCTTCCAGTTGTCCTCGCAGGTCAGTGTGGCCACAGACTGAGTTCTAGCCAATGGGACGTGGGTGGAAGTGATGCAACAGACCTCCAGGCTCGGGCCCTGGAACTGCCCATGCACAATCATCATGCTCTTTCTCCTCGGGGACCATTGAAACGTCTGTTGATGCAGGCAGAGCCTCAGGATGGAAAGAGCCTTGTCTCTCAATTACTGCTTGGAGACAAGCCTCTCACCAATCAAAAACACTTAACTAAACTTTATATGAGTAAGAAACAAACTTGTATTTATTAAGGTTCTCATTTTAAAAGGCACCCTTGCCAAAGCAACTGGACCCATTAGCCTGGAGAAAATTCGGAGGTGGAGAGTGATCATGATACTCAACTTCAAATATCTGATGGGCCACCACAAGTTAAAAGATTTGTTGATGATACTCCAAGACAGGTAACTAAGACCAGAGACTGATCATAATCCACAGTAAGGAAAAGCATGCCTAACAATCAGAAATGTCCTAAGATCTGGCTCCTGTCCACTCTCCAACCTCATTTCCCATCACTCTCTATGGGCGTCCCACCCTTCCTTCTGTTCCATGAACTCTTTCTTGCCTTTGGGCCATATGCATGCAGATCCCCCTGCCTCAAGCACTCCTCCTCACACCTTACAGGGCTTACTCACATACTCATTCAACAGCTGTGTATTGCTCTGCACCATGCCATGCCAGGCTCTGTTCTGGGTTCTTGGCATACAGCAGTGAACAAAACAGACAAAAATCCCTGCCCTCATTGCCCTGACCGGTTTGGCTCAGTGGATAGAGCATTGGCCTGAGGACTGAAGGGTCCCAGGTTCGATTCCCATCAAGGGCATGTACCTTGGTTGCGGGCACATCCCCTGCTGATCGATGTTTCTCTCTCTCATTGATGTTTCTAACTCTCTATCCCTCTCCCTTCCTCTTTGTAAAAAATCAATAAAATATTTTTTTTTTAAAAAATCCCTGCCCTCATGGACCTAAATTCTGTCCAAAGATAAACACTATTAACAATGACTATAATAAATGAGTAGCTAATATAGTATGTTAGGTGTTGAGTGCTGAGGAATATAAAGAAAGGCATGGCAAAGGAAGGAGGGTTGTGCGTTCTGGGGCCAAGGTGGGGGTGTACCAGACAAGTAGCCATTTGAGGTAGGGTGCCCATGGTGATTGGCACCCTGGCATTTAACCTCATGGAGAAGCCGATACTTGAGGGAGGAAAGGAACTTAGTCAGAGAGTATCTGAGGGAGAGCATTCTAGGCAGAGGGAGCAGCTGAAGTTCCTGTGGTGGGAGCATCTCTGGTTTGTTCAAAGAACAGCGCAGAGGCCAGTGTACTGGAGCGGAGGGAGTAAGAGGGGGTTGAGCAAGAGAGGGGATGAGTGAGGCAACAGGAACACCTGAGGCTTCAGATTAAATGTCACTTCCTAACAGAGGCCACTGGGAACCCCCAAATCTGAACTACATTTCCATCCCTCAATCCCATTATCGTCTCTCATAGCCCATTTGTCTTTTATGACATTGTGTTCATTAGGTAGGGCGCCACAACAAACTGCGTGCCAACAGGAATGTATTGTCTCACGGTTCTGGGGGCCAGATTCTGAGGTCAAGGCGTCAGCAGGACTGGTTCCTCCTGAAAACGTTGAGGGATCCATTCCAGGCCTCTCTCCTTGGTTTGTCGATGGCCGTCTCCTCCTTGTGTCTCTTCACATCATCTTCCTTCTATGCATGTCTGTGTCTAAATGTCCCCTTTTTCTAAGGACACCAGTCCTATTGGATTAGGGCCCACACTAATGACCTCATTTAACTGGATTGCCTCTGCAAATAAGGTCACATTCGGACAGACTAGGGGTTGGGACTTCAATGTGTGAATTTAGGGGAAGACAATTTAGCCCATAACAGACATTGAAGTTATAATTATTTTACCCATGCATTGAATTGTTTAGTGTCTGCAACCTCTGTAGGTGCCACCAAGGCAGGGCCAAGCTGATTTCAGGCATCTCCCCGCACCCAGCACCTGGTCCAGTGCTGGCAGGTGCTCCTGCTATTTGGTGCTTCATTAATATTTGTTGACCACATGAGTGGCTGTTGGAGTGAGCTGCCTCCAGAGGCAGTGGCTACCAGCCGCGGAGTCACTGGGACGGAGGTTTGGTAGTCATCCCAGGACACAAGTCATCACAGCGCGAACTCTAAAACCCGTTCCCACCCTGCGAGTTTGTATTTCCCTGGCCATCCTGAAATAAAGCCTCAAGTTCATTTTGTTCTGCTGCAAACAGGCAGAGCAACCTCCTCCGGCCCTTCAGTTCTACCACCTTCTTTCCTTCCCTTGAAAAGCCTCTTCCCTCAGGGCTGCCCCTCAGGGCTGGGCTGTGTTGTGTTGACAAATTAGAAATCCTACTGGGTACCCAGCCTGATTCTGCCCCATTAGCCATCTGAAAGAACCACCAGGTAATAACTCCTGTAGTTTTAATAAAGCCGGGGTTGCTTAACTCCCTCCTCTCCTGTCCTCCACCCCCACTGCAGTCTCCTTCACACAGCCAGTTACTGTGGAAGGACACTGCCTAGTGTGTAAGTGGGAACCTTCTGGACGGAGACCAAGAAAGCATCCAAACCTTCATCTGGAGAAGCTTGCAGGAAAACGGCCAAGAGAGCAAATGTGTAGTGCAGACTCTGGTCTCCGTTCCTTGTCCGCGTGCTGATTTGGGGTGGAACTTGAGAGATGTCATTTAACCGTTCTGGGTCAGAAACTTAAAGTAACAGAAACATTTAGAAACAGTCGAATGGCTTGCTAGGGTGGTGGGACTGGGTGTGTTTTTGGTTTCTTCCTCATTCATTTTTGCTTCTGATGCCTTAATGCTACTTGTCCAACAATTACAGTTTGCTGTTTCATCACTAAACTAGGCATGTTATTGATATGCCCCAAAAGGGAGTCAGACATTTGCTCACCGGTGTATGTGGAATAAGCTTCTTTTTTATGCATTTCTAGAGCCAGCTGGGGCATGGTGAGTGGGGAGCAGGGTGCAGCAAGACCTTTTAAACCCCGAAAACTTGGCCATCAGGAGTGGGGCCACACCCAAAACACCTGAAATAAGATGGTTCCCCAGAGGGGAAGTCAGGTGTGGCTACTGATTAGGAAAGAAAATATCTGCCCCCCGTCCCCCCAACTCCCGCCTCCCCCGGCATGGCTCAGTGGTTGAGCGTCAACCTATGAACCAGGAGGTCACAGTTCGATTCCTGGTCAGGGCACATACCCGGGTTGTGGGCTCAATCCCCAGTGGGGGGTGTGCTGGAGGCAGCCAATCAATGATTCTCTCTCATCATTGATGTTCTCTCTCTCTCTCCCTCTCTCTTCCTCTCTGAAATCAATAAAAATATTTTTTTAAAAAAGAAAAGAAAATGCCTGGCCAAGAATGACACCAATAGTCACTATATCAGCCAAGATTTTTTACAGCAGCAACTCACATGGGCACAATATTTTCCTTTTTTAAGCCGTTTCACATACTCAATCTCATTCAACCTTCAAAATGCCCTTGTGAGGTCCTTGGTTATCATACACGTTACAGGACACAAACTGACTTGGATAGATTACTGTCTTCATTCTTCCCTTGCACACTAGTGATGTATCAGCAAAGGTGGTGATATCTACAGCACAGAATTCTGTTCCTGGGAAGAATTACGTTCCATGGATTCACTTAGCCAGGACATTAGAGATGGATTCTTGTAACTCCCAAGAGGTATGAAGGCTAAACCATCAGGTACCCAAATGCCTGATCAGGAAGCCCGACAGGCTGGTGCAAAAGTTCTCAAGCTTCTCCCCATTGAGACTCAGGTGACAGATGACAGCAGCGTGTGATGCACCTCCAGGAACATCCTCCGGTTCACACACAGGTCCCAGTCACTCACTGACAGGACTTTCCCACCTGAACAGGAAAGCACCCTACAGCACAGGTGAGCCAAAAGGCGGGCAGGTAACTCATTGGATACCTCCAGATTCTCCCAACAACTAGCATGGGAAGCAGCTCTGAGCAGCAGCTAAGAGCACAGCCTTTGGTGACAGACGGTACATGGCTTTCCATATTGATTCTCATTCTTTCTAGCTACGTGACCCTGAGCAAGTTTATTTACCTCTCTGACCCTCAGTTTTTATAAATTGGAAATAAGAACACCCATCTCCTAGGATATCCCAGTGAGGATAAATAAGATAATACAGTAGTGCCCTGGATAACAGCATTTCAGTCAACACAGACCCGCATACACAATGGTGATGTACCATATAGCCTAGGCATGCATGCTCGGTGATGTTTGCACAACCACAAAGTCGCTTAAGGATGAATTTCTCAGGGCGAATCCCTGTCATGAAGCAGAGCCGGACTGTGCGCACATACAAAGCTCTTTCCAACAGGCTTAGCACACAGCACGTATTCAGTCATTGTTAGTTCATTATAGCAGCGGTAGTGCTACTAGAAATCACTTGAAAACTCCTTCAGAAATGACCACAACACACTAGACAAGCTCTGGCTCTGAGTGGCCTTGTTCTCAGAGTTCTGCCCATGAAGAGTTGAGAGTTGGGCAGTTGGTATGATAAAGATCAAGATGAAAGCTGGACCATTCCAGTGGAAATCCTGCCAATTTCTGTGGAGTTTCCTCATTGAGAATGAAACCCTGTGGAGGGCATAGGAGAAAAGGTTAGAGAACCCATAAAAAGATATGCTGATAAATCAAGGGAGAGAACTTGGCATGCCCAGCAACATTTACAAGCAAAACACACACAGAGATCTCTTTGGAAGACTTCTGAAAGAAGGAGGGGGGTGGGCCTTAACGTACAGGTAAGATTTGGGTGGGAGAAAAGAGGCAGGCACAGCCAAGGATGCAAGACAAGGAGGAGCAAGCCCATCGCCAAAGCAGGAGTCTGTGCCAGACCTCTGGGAGCAAAAGTCTCCTTTGCCTCCTTCTCCTTGCCTCTCCCATCATCCCTGCCCTTCCCTAAATAACTCAGCCCTTTGGCTAAGCTATCAGGATGTTCCAGGTTGGTTCTGCTTGCAGGGTTTCCCTAGCAACCTAATTAAACATAGCACATTTAATTGAATCATAGTAAAGCCCATAGCTAATGCCTCTACACCCGGAGGGGAAAAGGTGGGATACGATGAAAACCCACTGCGTCTTACTGGTGCCAACTAGAACGCTGTAGATATTTTCAAACCTCAGCATAAAAAGAATGCTATTGGAGGCAATATCATGTATAGATTAAAGTAATCTCCCAAACAAGAGAAGAGAAGATATCCCTTTTCTACAACAACAGTTCAGTAAATTTTGTTTAGCTTGCGTAGGATACTGTTAATTACAGTAATTTATCAAAGTGGCACAAGGTGGTATTCACACACACAAAGAGTACTTTCCCACAGTGGAAAATCCTCAGTTTTATATAAGCTGAAGCTAGTACTAATTGAATTTTCACTTGGGTAGATAAAATCTTTAACAACTCCGGAATAACTAAATGCTCTTTGCTCAATGATGTGGATCGGGATGATTTACAACACCTTTCACACAATCATGCTAATTTTGCTTTCATATGATTAATTAAAACAATATGTTCATTCTTCCTAAAGTGGAATTAGGGCACCCAAGGAGGTGGCTTTTATTACCAACTTCCCTATCCAGCAATAAAAGCAATGTTCACACACTGTCTTCCAGAAAGTGGTAGGCATACAGGGCCCTGATGGAGAGACTTGGTCACGTTCAGCATTATGCTTTGGAAGGCAGCAGAGGTGAGTCTGATGGGCAGAGAGATGGTTCTAGACTTCAGAGCTAAAAAGGATTTTCGAGGCAATCTCATGAAAACCTACCATTTTACAGATGAGAACACTGAGGCTTGGCAAGGCCAACAAGCTATTCCCAACTTATAAGGCCCCATTTTTCTTTTTCTTTTTTTTCCTTTCCTTTTCTTTTTTTTTTTTTTGTTTTGTTTTGTTTTGTTTTGTTTTGTTTTGTTAATCCTCAACTGAGAATATTTTTTCATTGGTTTTTAGGGAGAATAAAAGAGAGAGGGAAAGAGAGAGAGAAACATAGATATGATAGAAACACCTCAATTGGTTGCCTCCCACATGAGCCCCGAACAGGGTCCTGGCTGGGGAGGAGCCTGCAACCAAGGCACGTGCCCTTGACCGGAATCGAACCCAGGACCATTTGATCTGCAGGCCGAAACTCTATCGACTGAGCCAAACTGGGTAGGGCACAAGGCCCCATTTTTGGTAGAGCTGGTATCAATATCCAGCCACCCTACGACTTAACCTAGTCTTCTGGAGAAAGAGCACTGGATTGGGAGTCAGCAAACCTGGACTTAAGACCCAATCCTAGTGCTGACTCACTGTGGCACCTTACAAGGCATTGAATCTCTCTCACTTCCCCCTCCTGTAGAATTGGGATGATAGCATTGGCACTGTCAATCTTCCAGAATAAAGGGCCATGAGATAGACAGCGTTTGAGGCACTCCTCCATGCCTAACCCCCATTGTCTCCTAAATTTCCCAGACCCCTCTGCCTCAGTGCCCATACCCTCCACTTCTTAGAATCCTCAAAGGGGCCCCCTAGTGCTTTCCAGCTGGAGAAGCTGAAGGCTGGGAGACAGCAAGGTCCACAGCTAATTAGTGGCAAAGGTGGACTGGAGCCCACCAGCACTGCCCCCTCTCCATGCTGCCTCCTCCCCATGCCCGCTCCCTCGGAACCCTGCCCTCTGCCGTGGGTGACAGCGGATGGCAACTCTCTTGGGTGATGATCCTTAACACCAGGGGAACCCCTATTCACTCTGAGGCACCAGTCCACCTAACCAGTCCACAAAAAAGAGACCCTTTTTTATCAGGACCTCTGATATGTGACTAAATTCTTCAGCAGTTAAAGACAGAAAGTGCCTCAACCACCTTCACTTTACAGTTGAGAAAACTGAGACCCAGAGCGGGGGGGGGGGGGGGGGGAAGTACCATTTATTAAATACCTCTGATCTGCCAGACCTGCTTAAGATACTTTCTCAGGTGACCCCATTCAAGGACAAAAAAGAATGTATGGCTTATCCAGGGTCATCTGGCTGCTAAGAAACTGCTCTGTTGTACCTGCAAATGTCAGCCCCCGCACAGCTTCCTCCCCGACTATTTATGAGCATGAGTGTGAACTAAGTACTTTACATGTGCTCGTTCAGTTAATACTTCAAACAACCCTCTACACTGGGTACTTCTCTCACCTCCACTGGCGAGATGAGTCACCTGCCGGAACTCACGCGAACAGTGAGGCCTAAGGCTGAGATTCAAATGTCCCCAGAGTCCACAATGTGAGCCTGTGCCCGCCCTCCCTCCGCAGCCACCTGCCACGTGCTGCCTCTCCTTAAACTTCTGCAAGGTGTTTGCACCTACAGGGAACGATGCTCCCCATGCAAGTACAGAATAAAATCAATTAGGAGGCGCCAGATACAGGTGTCACAAGCCTTCAAACGGGTAGCACAGAGACTTCAAACGGACCTTCAAGAGCTCTTGCTTCTCCCTAGGGGTCACTGGCTCTGGCTCCAAGGATGGCATTCGCATAAGGACAGCCCTGCTCTCAGCCCCAGGCCCAGGTTAATGGTGCTGGAGCCAGTGGCTACCTCCTACCCCTCCCTTCTGCTTCACGCCCCATTGGAGCGGGCCGACGGCCAAGTTCATCGGTGGCAGACTCTTAAAACCCACTTGGCAGGTGTATGGCCAGTTTACCATAAAGACCTGTGGGTTTCTCTAAGCTGACCTGACAATCAAAAGGAGGGAAAGCAATAAAATAAAAAGCATGGGCGATATGGGCCATTACAGCAGGGGGAAAAAATGAGAGATTTATGATGAAAACATTATTTCATTCCTCCATTAATTCATCATTTTTATTATCACAACTTCTACCTTCTCAAACTCAGTACCTGTGAGCAAAGTCTAGAATGACACCAAATAGTCCAATGTTTCTTCTAGATGCTTTTAAAATGAAAAAGCAAATTACAAGGATCTGTATTTCACTTCTGCAAAGCAGAAGGCATTGTGCATGTCTCTGCAAAATGGCCATAAATTATTTTGTCATCTTTTGAAGATAATTTCAGGTAGAGAAACAAAAACATAGTATACACTTCCCACAAACCACGATAGTAAGACTCAGTCAGCCCAGATGGACTAGTGCTAAGACTGTGAGCTGAGGAGTCGACTGACTGGGTCTTATTTCCGTCTTAACACTTACAAACTGTGTGACCTGGGCAAGCTATCTGTCTCGGCCCAGCCTCACTCTCTTCTCTGTGATGTAGGGAGCAAGTATGCAAAGTGGTAGAGTCCTTATAAGGACTGAGATTATGTATGAAAATTCTCAATACATGTTAGTGGCTATCAGCACGTGGTTATTTATTTGTGTCGACAAATATATTTGTTACATTAATGAAAATTCTTCCTATTGGAAGAAACAGAAACCAGCGGAAATTAGCTTAAACGAGAAAGAGAGGGAATGCACTGGCTGACTCACCAGGACGCACATGGTGGTACTGGCCACAGGCTAGTCAGGATCCCAGGCTCAGGCAGCATTAGCATCTGGCCAACACTCTGGATCTCATCTCGGCTCTGGTCTGCGAGTGTCCTCACTGTCTCAGCTCCTCGGGGACATTGCTTCTGGGATCAAATCCCACTGCTCTTGACACAGGGTCAAGATGGAGCTACCACCGCCACCTGCAATTCAAAAAATTCCAGGGAAGTTATTTGCCTTTTCCAGGGGCGAGGGAGGTGGGGGGCTATAGTCAGCTAACCCACCAGAACCACATGGGGCAGGAGGGAAGTTTTCCAAAGGGAGAAGGGTGTGTTGCGCTGGGAAGACTACAACAATAGGTGTTTGTTAGACCTGTTTTTAATACGTGAACATCATGACAAAATCCCTTTAAAGAGTGTACCCTACCTACGGAGGTCTCTAATATTCAATACACACACATTATTCAGCAGACAGTAGAGATGAGCACAAGTTGTACCCACTTTGCAAACAGAGGAGAGGAGTGTACTCTCGTCCACCCTCCACAGTGCCCGCACAGAGCAGACACCTGGACAGAGCAGAGCAGAGGAGCGGGCTTCTTGGACACCTCGGACAATTCAATAAGAGTCCTCTCTCAGCCATGACAGTTATGTCAAGTGCAATGTCAAGACTGAGGGAGTGGGGTGTCATGGGAATGCCCTTAGGAGGAGCCCAGAACCCCCAAACCCACAAGTCTGGACACTTGGATAAGGACTCCTTCTGGACACCGGTATGCATAGGACCTCCACCCCTTGTGGGCTATAAGGACTCAGAGCTCCGACCATTCAATGTTCGAGCTTGGCTGTACCTGGGTCACACTCAGAGCCCAACGGGACTTCCACTCCACAGGACATGTGCTGCCTCTGTGGCTACCTGGCTTGAGACCAACACCCACCTGTCCGCCAGTGGCCTGGATTGCACACCGGACACTTGCTCTGCTCCGTAAGCTCCCCCTCTCTGTGGGTAACCGATGTGCAACTCTACTGGCTTACTTGGGCGGTCTCCCCTGGTAAACCTGGCATTGTGGGAAGACACAACATGTGTGAGTGACTCCTTTTGGGGAGGCTCTCTTGCTCATAATACACTCTCAGACATATTTCTGAAGTGACTAATAACTTAGCTCTGGAATCCAATTATGTCACTGTATTGTTAGTTGGGATTCATTAGATTACGCTTCAGTTAAAAAAATGTAACTCCCAAATCTTTGTGACTCAGCACACATTTATTCCTCACTCACGCCAAGCCCACCACGGCACAGGTGGCTCTCCAGGGCCACTGTCCTCAGGAGAAGCTCAGAGGCCCAGGTGGGTGGGGCTCCCCCATCCTGCCGGGCACTCTCTGTAGCATGCAGCCTCCTCAGCCAACACGCAGAAGAGAGTGCTAGGGGCATCTCCTACTGGCAATTAGGTCCTTCACTCCAGAGGGACCCGAATCATTCCGCTCACAGCCCTTTGGCTAGACCAGGTCACCAGCCCCAACTACTGCAAAGAATTGGGGACTATCCCTTCCATGTGCCTGGAAGGAGAGGAGAGTCAGATATGTGTGAGCTCTAACCTTCTCTACAAAAATCAATTAAAGTAAAACTATGATCCATAAGAATTATACCCCAATTTTTAAATATTAAGAGGATCTGGAGAAAATTGCCTCAAACCTATTCATAAGGCTTTCCTGCTGCTCCATCACCGCACACCATTCCCTGTATTTCTGACTAAACCCATATGACAGTCCAGCAGGGCTAATTCCATTTGAAAGTTCCGTTTATTTATTTTGCACACTCCACTCTTACAAATGACCTTCAAAATCCAATTGATCATACAATTTTACTAGAGGCAATTGGCAGTTCTTTGCAAAAAGCCTTTTTTTAAAACATATATATATATATATATATATATATATATATATATATATATGCCTACTCTTTGACTCTGTAATTCCATATCTATGATGTAAGCTGAGAAAATAAGCATAGGTGTGCACACAGATTTAGCCACAAGGATGTTCCTTGCAGCCCACTGATCACAGGGAAAAGTAAGAATTAACCTAAATGCCAGCAAGTGTGTGTTGGTGAAATAAGTTAAAGTGTGCCCTCACCCCAGAGAACATGCACCCATTAATAATCACACTGTGAAGGCACCTTTATTAATGTGAAAAGAAGTTTGCGGTACAATAAGTTGGGGGGAAGCAGGCTATAGAATGGTATGTATATCGCATGTGCCTGGGAAAGATTCCAGAAGAAAATATATCAAGGAATTAATAATGTTTGCTCCTGTGTGGGCAGGATTAGGGATATTTTTATTTTCTCTTTTTTTGGCTAGACCAGCGGTCGGCAAACTGCAGCTCGCAAGCCACATGCGGCTCATGAGCCGCAATTTGCAGCTCTGTTGACTAATGAGTTTGCCAACCACTGGACTAGACTAAATGTTACCATGTAGTTGGAAGCTGTGAGGATTAGGCAATTGTGGCATATTGTGTGCAAAGAGGTAAAGGATAGTATATGACAGTGGTTTGCCAACCACTGGGCTAGACTATTATTTTCTGCTATTATGGGTATTGCCTTTGACATAAGAAATACGGGTCGTTTAAATTATAAATAAACAAAATTTGTGCACAGGGGGAGGGGCGGTTCCCGCAGCCCAGCCTGCACCCTCTGCAATCAGGGACCCCTTGGGGGATGTCGGACATCCCTCTCGCAATCTGGGACCACTGGCTCCTAACCGCTCACCTGCCTGCCTGCCTGATCACCCCTAACCTCTCTGCTTGCCTGCCTGATCACCCCTAACTGCCCTCCCCTGCTGGCCTGATCTCGCCCCCAACTTCCCTCCCCTGCCGGCCTGATCTCACCCCCAACTGCCCTCCCCTGCCAGCCTGATTGCCCCTAACAGCCTCTGACTCGGCCCCCACCACCATGGCTTTGTCCGAAAGGAAGTCAGACGTCCAGAAGATGGCTGGTCGACCCGGTCTAATTAGCATATTACCCTTTTAGTAGTATAGATAGATTATATAGGATAGGATTGCTTAAATGGGTGGGGGGGGGAGCCTTTTTCAGCAGGAGGAGATGCTCTTGGCAGACAAAAATACATAAATCCTATATCTGGACTGATGGCCAGCCATATGCACTATACTGCCAAACCGGTCATTAAAAAATTGAACTGCTTTCTTACACCTTACACCAAACAGCTGTTGCCCTTAAAACCCCTCCTCAGCCCCCACCTTAGGTTCTGCCTTCGCAGTTCATCTAGATTAGGTTTCATTGGTCGGTTTCTATGCCAGTCAGTGTCAAAAGCTCCACCTCCTAGGCAGCCATTGGCTCCTCACACTTCACCCAGATTTGGTTCTGATTGGTCGGTTTCTATGCCAGTCAGCGTCAAAAGCTCCACCTCGCCCTGGCCAGTTTGGCTCAGTGGATAGAGCGACAGCCTGTGGCCTCAAGTGTCCCGGGTTCGATTCCGGTCAAAGGCATGTACCTTGGTTGTGGGCACATATCCAGTAGGGAATGTGCAGGAGGCAGCTGATCGATGTTTCTCTCTCATCGATGTTTCTAACTCTCTATCCCTCTCCCTTCCTCTCTGTAAAAAATCAATAAAATATATATTTTTTTAAAAAAGCTCTGCCTCCTAGGCAGCGATTGCCTTCTCCCACTTCACCCAGATTTGGTTCTGATTGGTCAGTTTCTATGCCAGTCATTGTCTCCAGGCCTATCAATGGGCCTGATCAGAGAGGTGGGGCTGATCAGCAGCCCCAGCAGAGACCAGAGAGAAAGAGAGGCACAGCTGCTGGTCAGGCCCAGAGCAAAAGAGAGAGGCAAGTGCTGACCAACAGCTGCCACGGAAGCTACAGATCAGACCCTGCTTCTCTCTCCCCAGGCCTCTCTCCAGGCCTGATCCTCAGCCCCCTCAGCAGTCAGTGCTGGGTCCGGGCTCCCGCAGCCAAGGCAGTCAGTGCTGGGCCAGCACTGACTTCCGGTTGGTCGAGCCTCCGGTCATTGTGGATGTTACAGACCCTGGGTTTTTATATATTAGGATAATATCCTTGGGCTGATCATACATCCACTGCTCATAATAGGGCTTCTACCTTGGAAACCTACTGTGGGTGATTAGGTTCTTTTAGTGTTTACTGCTCACAGTCACTACTGATGATAGCAATAGCAGGAGGATTGGGGGAGACAGCACTTCCCAGTGCATAAGCCCTTTCACAGCCGCGAGAACTGTAAGGGAAAGTAGCACAGGCCTTGCTAGCCTCCTCTTACAGCTGAGGCTCCAGGTCACAAAGTGACTTGCCCAAGGTTGGGGATAGAATGAGCCTCTGGGACTCTTCCCAGTCATTGTGCTGTCCAACGCCAGGGAATATCACTGTGTTCCAGAGGTGCCATTCTTATAGAATATCAAGTGAAAAGCGCCCCCTAGAGTTGTGCAGTGTCCAGTCCTGCTCAAATCCTTGCTAGGTAGCCACGGGCACTCCTACACTAATTAGCCGGCCTGTGTCAAAGGTGGATTACAGGTAGGTAAGCAAATTAGTATTCATCAGGTACTTATTGGCATCCCTATACACTAGCACTGTTGGGGTACTACCTGAAACCAGTAAGTTTGGCCTTTATACTTTAGGCAACAAGGAGATATTTGAGAGTCAGACCTGTGTTTTAGAAAGAAAATCCTGGCATAAATAAGAGTCAGTGGAGATGAGACAGGGAGATCAGAGGAGGCATGGAGACCAGTGAGGCAGGAGGCTGCTGCGATTGTCTATACAGGAGAAAATAAATGCCTAACCTAAGGCAGAGGTGCCGAGTGATGGAGAGCATCGGCACCAGCATCATTTTGAGAACATTAGCAGGAGCTACCATATACTGAGCACTTACTATGTGCCCTCGGCTCTGCTGGTGATTCACACAATGATCCCATTCAATCTTCAAACTAACCCTACTAGGTAGGTACTATTATTATCATCCCCATCTCTGAGATTAGGGTTCAAAAGAGTTAGGTCACCTGCCTAAGGTCACACAGCTAGTGTGCGGCAATTATTTCAACTTAGGCCCATGTAACTTCAAAGCTTGTCCTCTGAGCCATTGTGCTAAGAACCAGTAAAAGAAGGTGAATGGCTAAATGGATGACAATGATGACAGGAGGAGATAATAAGCTCACTTCCAAAAATGTGGAATGTCATGGAATACCCAGACAGACAAATCCTATAGACATGGAGAAAGGCTGGGGCTGGAGATGAAGCTGACGGCATGAGAACGAACAAGCTCATGGAAAGAATGCATGGGGCAGACAGCCTTGAGTGGAAGCCTGGAGACCTCAGCCTTTAAAGACTAGGGAAGCTTTTTTTTTGTCTAAAGTTTTACATATGTCTCCTTTTCCCCCGATTGACCCCCACCCCCACCCCAGCCATTCCCCCCCGGGCAAGCACCTACCGCCCCCCCCACCCCCCGCAGTGTCTGTGTCCATTGGTTATGCTAATATGCATGCATACAAGTCCTTTGGTTGCTCTCTAACCGCCCACCCTCCCCACCTCCCCTGCCATTTGTCTCTGGATCTATTTTTGTTCATCAGTTTATGTTGATCATTATACACCACATGTGAGTGAGTTCATATGATATTTATCATTCTCCAACTGACTTATTTCGCTTAGCATAATGTTCTCCATTTCCATCCATGCTGTTGCAAATGGTAAAAGTTCCTTCTTTTTATAGCAGCATAGTATTCCATTGTGTAGATGTACCACAGTTTTTTAATCCACTCATCTGCTGATGGGCACTTAGGGTGTTTCCAAATCTTAGCTATTATAAATTATGCTGCTATAAACATAGGGGTGCATATATCCTTTCTGAGTGGTGTTTCTGGTTTCTTGGGATATAGTCCTAGAAGTGGGATTACTGGGTCAAATAGGAATGCCATTTTTAACTTTTTGAGGAAACTCCATACTGTCTTCCACAGTAGCTGCACCAGTCTGTATTCCCACCAGCAGTGCATGAGGGTTCCTTTTTCTCCACATCCTCACCAGCAATTGTCGTTTGTTGATTTGTTGATGATATCCATTCTAACAGGTGTGAGGTGGTACCTCGTTGTTTTGATTTTAATCTCTCGGATGATTAGTGACTTTGAGCATGTTTTCATATGTCTCTTGGCCTTCTGTATGTCCTCTTTCAAAAAGTGTCTATTTAGGTCCTTTGCCCATTTTTTTATTGGATTGTTTATCTTCCTTTTGTTAAGTTGTATGAGTTCTCTGTAAATTTTGGTGATTAAAACCTTATCTGAACTAGCATTGGCAAATATGTTCTGCCATGCAGTGGGCTTTCTTATTGTTTTGTTGATGGTTCTTTTGCTGTGCAAAAGCTTTTTATTTTGATGTAGTCCCATTTGTTTATTTTCTCCTTAGTCTCCATTGCCCTAGGAGCTGTGTTGATAAAGATATTGCTACAGAGGAGGATCCAAGATGGCGGCGTAGGTAAACACCTAAACTGCTGCCTCGCACAACAATTTCAAAACTACAACTAAAAGACAAAACGTCTATCACCCGGAACCACAGCAAAGAGGAGAAAACTGTAGTTCTCGCTGTAGCGCCTGCTGGGTGGCCTCAGACAGTAGTTGACCTGCACCCCATTAGAGATCCAGAAGCTGGCTGAGTGGAAGTTCTACAACTAGAAGGAAAGAGCAAACAGCATTGAGAGGTGCACAAGCGCTGAAAAGCTGAGGTACAGAGGCGCGCGAATCGGGCTGGCGAAGGGCGTCTGGGAGTGCTGCTTTTTTCAACCCAAAGGGAGACAAGCTCCCAATTACTCCAAACTCCAGTTTTTGGGGAGACGCGGGGGACCCAAACTCCTACGAGGAGAAGCTGGACTGTCTGCCATGGGGTCGGAAAGCGAGGGTGGCTTGTGCGCAGGAATAATTGTTTACTATGCTGGGGCACGGGACACGGTTGGAGACTCAGAGCAGGCTAACTGGCAGCCATCGCTATTTGCCACGCCTTAGCCTAGTCACGCCCTGAGACCCCGCCCTGCACAATCTACAAACCCACCCAAGCTCCAAGCAGTGGCTTTAGCATATGAATGACCTGCCCTATCGCAGCTTAACATAGCAAACTTGCAGCTGGGTCAGACAGCTCCAAAATCTCCAAACCCCAAGCAAAGAGAAGAAAACTGTAGTTCTCGCTGTAGCGCCTGCTGGGTGGCCTCAGACAGTAGTTGACCTGCACCCCATTAGAGATCCAGAAGCCATTGTACCTAGTGGTCAGTGTGAGACACCAGATTTCAACTACTCACATCCACAAGTGACACATTCAAGAGGCAGACTCAGTGAGCACCAAAGCCCCACTGAAACAAGTCCTGCCCCATAAGCGTGTCTCCAGCACAGCAGTTCTTCCATTATAGACACAGCGGGTCCTCACAGCCAATTGGCCTGGAGGTCAATTCCTCCCAGTGTACCAACAGCAATCAAGACTTACTACACCAAGACTTTGCACTCAGCCGACAAAGGGGTGTACCAAAGGCATCCACCTCAGGTGATTGGGGAGGCTGAGCTACTGGCCCCTATAGGTCACCTACCACACAAAGCCACTCCATCAACACAGGGAAACAACAAAATGCGGAGACAAAGAAACATGTCACAAATAAAAGAAATGGAGGAAAGCAAACTACTGGATGACATAGAGTTCAGAACCACATTTATAAGGTTACTCAAGAATCTTCTAAAAACCGCTGAGGAACTTAGTGAGACCTTTAAGGATCTTAATAAGAATGCCAAAAAAATGGAAAAGGACCAGTCAGAAATTAAGCATACACTGTCTGAAATAAAGAGTATACAGAAATTCAACTGTAGATCAACGTACCCCAAGAATCAAACCAAAGATCTGAAATATGAGGAAACAAAAAACACCCAACCAGAAAAACAAAAAGAAAAAAGAATCCAAAAATTTGAAGATAGTGTAAGGAGCCTCTGGGACAACTTTAAGCATACCAACATCCGAATTTTGGGGGTGCCAGAAGAAGAGAGAGAGCTAAATATTGAAAACCTATTAGAAGAAATAATGACAGAAAACTTTCCCTACCTGGTGAAAGAAATAGACTTACAAGTTCAGGAAGCACACAGAACCCCATATAAGAGGAATCCAAAGAGGACCACACCAAGACACATCATAATTAAAGTGCCAAGGGCAAAAGACAAAGAGAGAATCTTGAAAGCAGCAAGAGAAAAACGGTTAGTTACCTACAAGGGAGCACCCATACGACTGTCAGCTGATTTCTTGGCAGAAATTATACAGGCCAGAAGGGAGTGGCAAGAAATATGCAAAGTGATGAACAGCAAGAACATACAACCAAGATTACTCTACCCAGCAAAGCTATCATTCAGAGTTGAAGGTCAGTTAAAGAGCTTCACAGACAAGAAAAAGCTAAAGGAGTTCATCACCACCAAACCAGGATTACATGAAATGCTGAAGGGTATTCTTTAAGAAGAGGAAGAAGAAGAAAAAGGTAAAGATAAAAATTATGAATAACAAAACGACATCAAATACATACCTACCAACAAGTGAATCTTAAAATCAAGTGAATAAAAAATCTGAAGAACAGAATGGACTGGTGAATATAATAGAATCAGGAACATAGAAAGGGAGTGGACTGACAATTCTCAGGGGGAAGGGGGTGTGAGGGGTGCAGGAAGAGACTGGACAAAAATCTTACACCTATGGATGAAGACAGTGGCGGGGGGTAAGGGCATGGGGTGGGGTGGGGAATCAGGTGGAGGGGAGCTATGGGGGGAAAAAAAGAGGAACACCTGTAATAATCTGAACAATAAAGATTTATTTAAAAATATATATATTGCTACAACATATGTCTGATATTTTGCTGCCTATGGAGTCTTGTAGGATTTTTATGGTTTCTCATCTTACATTTAAGTCCTTTAGCCATTTTGAGTTTGTTTTTGTGTATGATGTAAGTTGGTGGTCTAGTTTCATTTTTTTGCATATATCTGACCAAATTTCCAAGCACCATTTATTGAAGAGACTATCTTGACTCCATTGTATGCTCTTGCCTCCTTTGTCAAATATTAATTAAGCATAATGGCTTGGGTTAATTTCTGGGTTCTCTATTCTATTCCATTGTTCTATATGTCTGTTCTTGTGCCAGGACCAGGCAGTTTTGAGAACCGTGGCTTGGTAATATAGCTTGATATCTGGTATTGTGATCCCTCCAACTTTGTTCTTCTTTCTCAGGATTGCTGTGGCTATTCTGGGTCTTTTTTTATTCCAGACTGAATTGCTTTTCTCAGTAACCTCTAGTGCTTTTGAACACTCAACATATGCCAGGCACTGTTCTGTACACCAACTCATTCAATTCTAAGAATCACCTCATTAGGTAGGTACCATCATTGTCCCTCTTGTACAGAAGGGAAAACTGGATCACAGAGCAGTTGTCCAGAATCACACAGCTAGAAGGACTATGAAGGCATAGTGGATCCATTCATGAGGAAATAGTCACCACTTGAAAGAAGAAGGTGAGTGGACAGGATTTCTAATCAAAGTGGAATGTAGAAATGAAAATCCCAGAGTTCTATGAAAAGTAAAGAATTAGATGACTTTGTTTTTGGAAGAGGCCAGAGAAACGCCGTTAGCCCCAAGCCAGGCACATGGGAGGATTGTGTTGTCTGGCCCTCCGTGTCTGTGTGGGGCCATAGGGCGAGGTCTGTCCAATGAATTGTGAGAGGACATGACATACGTCACTTCTAGGCCCATTGATTGCCAGTGAGAGACCCTCGACAGCACTCTTTTCTTCTATCCTAGCAATCTCCATCACCCTGAGACCCGGCCCAAGAGGACATGGAGACAAGTCCCCAGCTAACTCACTGGGCACGCGGCATGAATGAGAAATAAGCCTACCTGATGCAAGGACTTAAATATGACCTGCATGGGAAAACTGAGGAGCCAAAGAGAAAGAGATCAGCCCAACACCACAGAGCTGGCCGCCTGCAGGCAGCGAGGGGCAAGAAGCCCAGTCTCTGGCACCCCCCTCGTACCTTCCCTTCTACCTCGCTGGACATGCCACGCATCTTGCAAGTCTCTGTCCCTTCTAACCCGAAGCACATTCTGCTTCTGTAAATCAATAGCAAAGGCTGGATTAAACTAATCGTTGCCTAATTTTTACAAACTGATTCCTGGTACAATGCATTCAATACTCAGTTTTCTCAAGAGGTAGAGGGAGAAGGCATGTGGGTTCTGGAGGGATGCGGGAGGGTGACTCTGCTCTATTATTTATAGAATCAGGGCTAATTTAATTAAGTTTTGACAGAAAGTGCTCAATTTCGCAGACAGTTGCCACCCGTTCCTGCTACAGTCTGGGTCTCCTCATAGAAACTGACTCTGTTCCATCTTCCTGTTTGATGTATGAGGCTCTAAAACAGGGAGTGAGCAGGTCACCTTCGAAGCAGCCTTTGTCATTGCAATAACTAGAAGTAATTTACGGGCGCATGGAATTTGGGTTCTCTGTCTCTGACTGGGCAATAGACTGAAATTACAGGCTGGATGCTGGCAGCCAATCGGAAAGTCAAAGTGACTCAGAAAGGAGTCAGGTCTTCTAGAATCTAGGAGAAGGAAACATCGGTGTCCACATGCAGCAAAGATTTTGGACCCAGCCTGCCTCTTGGTTATTTGGGATTTACTTCACCTTTGAGGTGTCCTGGGAGGCCCTCCCCCCATCCAAGTCCCTCCCATCCTTCAAGGCCCTCCCTGACTACCCTAACCTATGCTATACACTGTATGCTCTGACTTTATCATTCCTTTGGCACTTGTCACATTCTCCCTGTTCTTTAGATTTGTATGTCTGGACTCTGCAGATCATGTTTCTTATAGAAATAGGTTTCATCTCATGGGCCAACTCTGGTGAATGAGCGATGGCTGCCTAGAGTGCTATAGTGTTAAGAGTAGAGTGATTGATTAGCAAAGTCTGCAGTGGGCATGGCCGGGTTTTTTAAAAAAATGTATGGCATATAAATTCTTTAACGACAGGGTCTATAACACTCCCTTCCTTATATTCCCAGGAATATTTGCATAGACGCACAATGCATGCTCAAATATTATCTGATGACTAAATATTTTAACAATGACCTAACTCTAATGGATTAATCATATTTGTTCTAATTATGATTCCTTCAAACAGCCCCTAACACACATATGTGTAGACCTGACTCCCATCAGAAATGTTTCCAGAGCTAGAGTTTATATGTTTTTGACACACCAGCCACCTTTTCTGAATCTGAAAATATGAATGGCTTCTTAACTCCCAGTGCTATGGTTATTAATGATTTTCAGCATTTCTGTAACTAGCAGCTCATTGATTTCTACCTAGCTTTAATGAGGTAAAAGGTTACTTCCATTTTACAGATTTGAAACAACTTGTTTAGTAGCACAAACATTTACCAAGTCTAATAATCACTTAAGTTCGAGGCCAGTGTTTCCTGTAGTTATTTTCCCACAGAACATCAGGACTTTTATAGGGCCACCACATGTTTTTATTGTGGATAAAGAAGTTTGGGTCCAGATGGTGTGGTGCAATAGTTGAGCGTCGACCCATGAACCAGGAAGTCATGGTTCCATTCCCTGTCAGAGCACATGCGGGGGCTTTGGGCTCGATCCCCAGTAGGGGGCATGCAGGAAGCAGCCAATCAATGTTGGTGTTACTCTCTCATCAGTGTTTCTCTCTCTCCCTCCCTCTCTAAAATCAATAAAAACATATTTTTTTAAAACCAAGTTTGGGAAATATCAACAGGTTATCCTATGGTAGGACTTCTCAGAGCTTCTGCTACATGGATGTGCTTGGTGAACTGCACTGAGAGCCCCTGACATGAGATATTTCTGACCTATGTGACTCCAGAACCCCTTTAGACAAAAAGGGCTCATCAAACTCCTGTCCTCACACTCATCTGAAGTTACCAGCAGGGATGGCAGAGGAGTTGGGAGCCTGGGCTCTGGAATCCCCATGGGTTCAAGTTCTGGCTCTAGCACCCACTGGCTGGGGCCTGCGAGGAGGCACCTGCTCCAGCCTCTGCTTCCCTGCCTGTAACATGCAGATTCCAACCGAGGGAGACAGGTGGCGAGAGTGCCCAGCTCATGTGAGCCCTCGGGAATGTTAGCTGCGATGAATGCCCAAGAGTGCACGGCAGAGTGGGATGTATTTAGAAACAGCAAAAGGCCGCAGGGTGGGCTCCTCAGAAAGCAGCTCCCACGTGAAGTTCAGCGCAAAGGAGGTTGCCTACGGAGTGCTCTCGAGGTCAACATGGGGGAGGGAAAGGGGGGAGGGGGGAGGGGAAGAGAGGGGAGGGGAAGGGAGGGGAGGGGAGGGGAGGGGAGGGGAGAGAGAAAGCTGAGCTGTGATGCAGCCCAAGGACAGTGCCCCCAGGTAGAGGTCTGAAGTGAAGCCACCCTTTAGGCATGACCTGTAGGACTGGGGAGGCAAGACTTCACAACCACAGGGTCAGCCGTTGGATGCAGGCCACCCTAAAGGACTGACCTCGGGGAAAGAGACTCCCTGCAGCTTGGCCAGTCCCTCGGGGCCACCAGCATTCCCGGAAGCTGGACAAGTCCTCCAGCACAGGGGCGTCTGAGCAGTACACACATGTCCTGCATACAACAGCCACCACCACCACCACCACCACACACACACACACACACACACACACACACTCAACAAAGCAAAAGCTTCCTCCGACCCTCTCAGAGGGAAACAGGGCGGTCTGCAGACATCAACCTAGCCTAGTCATTTATTCATCATTTATGAATGTCTTCCATATGCCAAGCCCCGGGGCTTAGGGCTTGAGAAACAGGTACTGAGTCTGTAGCAACAATAATAATAATGTTTTCTCTTAAAGTTTTAAGGCATAAAAATAAAGTCGGAGAAACACAGGAGGAAGAGATATCAGATCACTTGGAGCCGGGATATAGTCTCAGGCGATCAGTCACCTGTCGGCCAGTATGAAAAGGTGTTCATGGGAGTGAAGAAAGGGACGCTGCAAGTTTTCCCCCACAGCAATACATTTAGTGGTTCTCCCGGTGACTGGGCGTACCCGGCCAGTTCCCAGGTTTGGGGAAGCCTGGGCAGGCTCGAGGTACAGGAGGATTTATTGCTTAAGGTACTTAAAATGCCTCCCACTAAATCTGTTGTGACCTTCCCCCCCTGCCCATGCCCCCAAGTTAACCACAGCCTGGGGCTGAGCAAAGGTGAACTGCACAGCCAACCAAATAAAAGCAGCCCCAAGAGACAGGTACGTGCCTGTTGGTGGGGAGAGAGCACCCTCCGTCTTCGCATCCCTGGAAGGCCTGGCTGCTTTCCACTCTCCCCACCTGCTCCTCTCCCACCTCACTCCTCTAATGTTCTCCTTCTCCTCTCTTAAGGTTTTCTCCCTGGGGGCCCTCAAGCATTGTTCTGCTTTCGCAGGAGATGGATCTTGCTTTTCTCAGTGACCTTCTCACCTGTTTAAGTCATGTCTTCTCAAGAAGGTAGCAACTAACATTTCACATTTGCATGGCACACGACTGGTTATGACCTGCTGCTGGGCCTCACCCGCCAAGAGGCAGTCACTGAGGAAATGAGCACATCTGCTCTGGAGATGAGCGCTCGGAGGCCCAGGGAGGCAGAGCCATGCCCAAGGTCCCAGAGCAAAAGGCCGGTCAGAAGCCAGGCCTCCTGCACCACAAACCAGCCCCCCTCACTGCCTCGCGGCCACAGGAGCCAGGCCTCGTGTTGGCAATGTGTAGGACAGGTGATCTGGGTGATAGGCAGGGGATTACCTGGGATCCACAGTGAGGACAGCCACCCTCCCAGGTGCCCTGTGTCTGCACTTATGTGCAATATATTGCCCATGCCGAGCATACCTCGAGAAGCCAAAGGGGTTTTCCTCTTTGCATTACCATCTAGCCAAAGCAACAGATTAAAACTTTGGAATAAAACAACATGGGTTTGTTTGTTTTTAATATATATATTTAAATATATTTTTATTGATTTCAGAGAGAAAGGGAGAGGGGGAGATAGAAACATCAATGATGAGAGAGAATCATTGATTGGCTGCCTCCTGCACACCCCCCACTGGGTATCAAGCCCGCAACGCGGGCATATGCACTGACCTGGGATCGAACTGTGACCTTCCGGTTCATAGGTTGAAGCTCAACCACTAAGCCACGCCAGCCAGGTTTTTTTGTTTGTGTTTTTACCTTCACTGTCCCAAGTGAATTTAGGAAATTAGCGTCCTCCAAGCCTGAATACTTTTCTTATCACAGTTCTTGCTTTAAAATTCTCCCAAGCATCCCTCTAAGAATGAATCCTTGGCAGGTATTCATTCTACACCTTTTCTTTTACTCAGCAAGTACTCACTGAGCACCTCAGGTGGCCAGATGCTGGGCTAAGTGCCCAGGAGTCAGCTGAGGGCCAGGCAAACAGAGTCCTGCCCTCGGGGGTTCTATAGTCTGCAGGATGATACGGTTATTGAACAGGTAAGTACAGTGCAGAATTTAGAAACATGGCTCTTGGTGTTGGTGGGAGTTTAAAATAGTACAACCTTTATGCTTGGCTGGCGTGGCTCAGTGGTTGAGCATTGACCATGAACCAGGAGGTCATGGTTCAATTCCTGGTCAGGGCACATGGCCAGGTTGCAGGCTCTATCCCCAATAGGGGGCATGCAGGAAGCAGCCAATCAATGGTTCTCTCTCATCATTGATGTTTTTTTCTCCCTCTCCCTCTCCCTCTTCCTTCCTCTCTGAAACCAATTAAAATACATTTTTTAAAAATAGTACAATCTTTATGAAGAGCAATTCTAGCCATAGCTATAAAAATTTTAAACGTGCATCAGTTAGGACCCAGCAGATGCAAAAGCGAAACACAGCAAACTGAACTAAAATATCAGATACTATAGCAAGGGCACGAAGTTATAGATATGAAAACATTTGTTTCAACTTTGTTAGTAATAGCAAAACAAAGGCGGGGGGAATGAAGGAGGGAGAGATATAGTTTTTAAAATGATGGTACACTCATACCATAGAGTATTATGAGCTCAATAAATATAGGAGATAGATCTATCTGTCCTGAAGGGAAAACATTTATGAAAAATGCTAAGTGAAAACGAGCAAGCTGGAAAACAATGCATGTGTTTTCTAATATCTAATACGGGGACACGGAGCTACACCTATGTAGGCACATACGGGCATGTATGTGGGTATGGATTTATAGTCACAGGAAGAAGTTAGAAAGGATACAGACCAAACTGTTACCAGGGACTCTCTCAGGAATGGGATGGTGATGGTTTAAATGGATAAACTTCAGAACTATTTGCAAAGTCACTTTACTGTTGTAATTTTCAAAACCCAGGTTAGCGACTAAGGAGTATGAAATGCCCGGATGGGGAAGGAGGGAGTGCTATTTCTGAGCACAAGCAAGAGTCAGTCATCCTTCACTAACGTGTTTTTCCTGTGAGCTCCAAGCTGTCCCAGCAAGCCCCCAAGCATCTGGCAATTTATAACCCCACCTAGTGGCTAACAGGTGAATTTCAGACACCAAAACGGAGTAGGGAAATACATTGTTTTGCAAAAGGAGAGAGGACGTGATGGACTGCATGGCCAAATGCTGCAAAATACTAGCGACTAACAGGGGTCCTCAGGAACCCCACTGACCTCGCAGCTGGCTGTGAGGAGAGAATGAGTATGTATAGAGGCTAAGATTCCCAGTTCACACACTTGCTTGTGCGAGAAACACAATTTCTCTTATTTGTTACAACTCAGCTAAGCCTGTTTGGAGTTCTTCTTCTGCCAGGATGGAAGAAACTTATTTTCAGTCAACACAGTACAGCCGGCTCTATTCCCGCCCCCACTCCCAATATTCGCATTCACTGTCACACCAGAATGTGTCAAAATTCACGGGTGGGGTGTCTGGGTGCCCTTGTGCTGGGAGTGGGGTTAGGTCCACACAGTCTGCTGTAAGATGCCCCTGTGCCTTTGCACTTGGCTCCTTCTGAGACCTGCCACACCCCTTTTTCTTCTGCTGCTCCCTTCCTGGTGCTGAGCCCAGGGCAGCACACGGGGTCCCTCTCTCCCAGGTCCACGGAGTGCATGGCTCTCACCCTCCGCCTCAGCTCCTCTGCACACAGGGCTCTTTGTCGAGTCCGGACAGGGCTGCGGGCGTTGTAAACCCTCTGCCTTCCACACTCTTAACGTCAGCTGGTGGGAGCACGAAACGCCCGCAGTCCTGCCCAGCCTCACCGAGAGGAAACGGGGGACATGGTGCAGGGCCAAGTAGGGCACGACCCAGGGCTGGGCGGGGTGGGGGTGGGGGGCGGGATACAAGTGGGAAAGAGAAGAGGCTGACATGCCATGTGCGAATGTTTGGTGAGGGGCATATAATTAATTGCCTCGGTTTAAATCCCCACGCCGCCCCTCACCAGGAGAGATCAAACTACTTCAAGGACAATAGTATCCACCTCGGGGGTCATTGTAGGAATGGAGGGAGACGGAGGGATGCAGACACTGAATCAGTCTTGCTCCTTTCCATTTTGCTTACAAATCAAGACCAAAATGGTCAGTGGTCCATCGCAATTCAATTCAGAGCGCTCTATACAGCGCCCTCTGCCTGAAGGTCTGAACGTGAACTTCACACTGATAGCACTTACTCTCCTGAGGGATGAGGCCAGTGAGTAGTGTCACCCTCATCAGCTGAGCCTCCGCACGGAGCTCCCAGGCCAATTGCTCTTCAGGAATTATAACTGTGCCCAAGGCTGGAGCTGGTTGGAGCTAATGGCAACCTCTGCTCAACGCCTCCTCGGGGATTCCTCTCCAAGACTTTCTCGGAAAAGCCTTGACACATCTGGATGCTATGAAGCCTTGAACCGAGGAACAAACCTGTCCCTGGACAGATGAAGGCACTGGCTTTCCCAGCTTTAACAGCACCTGAAGCAGCGTGCTGGACTGCTCCCCGGGAGCACTGAGGCTGCAGGCCTGCAGCAGGGGCCGTGAATTTTTGTTTCTAACAATAAGGCCTCCGTGGTTGATGGGAGACCATTCTTTGAAAAGCACTGGATTAGGTGAAAACACAGCTCAGTAGGAAGGGCCAAGGGGACCTCTAAGTCAGAGATTTGCACGTGTAATTCATTCCCCCTGGGGTAAGCTTACAGGTATCATATAGGGAAGAGTGTTCTGATCTTGGACATACCTCGCTCAGTCTCACATTTGTTAGCACTCATTTTTTCCATTAAAATGGAAAATATTCTGACCAATGATTCTCTCTCATCATTGATGTTTCTCTCTCTCCCTCTCCTTCCTCTCTGAAATCAATAAAAATGTATTTTAACAAATGGAAAATATTACATGGCAGGTGCCTAGAAAGTTTCAGGCCTCATTGGAAAGAGTTTCCTTCAACTCCCCCCAAATACCACTCCAGCATAAGCCACCTGGCCAGGACCAGGGAATCCATTACATACACATTCCTCCCCACATCACTCTCACCCTCTTGTGGATTGGCTCCTTCTTCCACAGACTTGGTAAAGCAAGGCAGCCACTAAACTGGGCACCTGCCACTCACAAGTCCCTTCTTTAGAAAGTCCCCCTGATCCACGGAGGGGGTGGGGGCCATGGGACCCTGCTTCCTGCCATTTCTGATAAATAGACTTGACCAAAGATCAGCCAATCAGATTCACTCCTGGGGATTTGAAATTGGGATTCAGAGACATCTAGTCAGCACCTGAAATTGGCCGAACTGACCATTGCCAGAATTCACCTGACAAGCAGAAGAAATTAAACTATGGGGGAAAGAACAGAGTGACTGCACACAGGTGCAGAGATGACAAGCATGCCCCTGTGGCATCCCAGACCCCAGCTTATATCTCTTCCTGAGGCCTCCCTGGGGCCTTCCTCCTCCCCTCCCCCTTGAGCTCCATGTGACACTTTACGTCCTCATCATTATTTTCCCTTTTCTACTTTAGCTAGCTCTGGTCAGAATCTCTCGTTTATTCAGTCAAGGGCTGTTTGAGCAGCCACACTAAGCCAGGTGCTGTCCTTGGTGCTGGAGAAACAGCGGTGAATACAACACACATTCCTGATCCCTTGGAGCTTACCTGCAACCAGCTCTGTTATCTGCAACCCAGGACACCACTGTAGCCCTTACACCTGCCACAATGTAGAGAAATGCACACACAGAAGGAAAAGTTGTAGGAAAATATATCCAGTTTATTGAACATCTACTACGTGCCAGGCACACTGCTAAGTGCTTTACATGCACCTTCTACCACAATAACCCTATGAGGCAGGTACTACTATCATTCCCATTTGCTCAAGGACAGACAGAATTCACACCTACATAGTCTGAATCTTGAGAGCCACTAAGAGACCAGAGAGAGAGAAAGTTCCAGAACAAAGGCAAACAATGAGGGAAGATACACACACATTTACACTCACACAGAGAGAGAGAATCCGGGCCAGCCATATCAGCACAGACAGGCATCCTTTAGTTCTTTGTCAGGTGCTGCCTCTCTGCTTCACCTCCACCCCAAAAGGAGGCAAAAATCAACCCCTCCCTCTTCGGAAACAACCTTGAGGAGCAGTTGGGCTCGCTAATACTTTAATTGGACCAGAGCCTTCCAGATGCAGCCCCTGAGAACAGCAGGACGCATTTCCACCTGCCTTTCAGAACACATGCCCTTCCTGGGTTGCATATGAATGCTTTTAGGCAAATGCCAGAAACCACTTTAAATGCTTTCCACCAGCAGGTCAGCACTTACCTACCGGATGCCTCCCCAGGAACCCCATTCAGGTTCCCTTTCAGTCCCACCCACCAGGCTGGGGGAGCAGGCTCTGATCCGGATGGTGTGGATAGTCTCTGCCAACAGCCTCTCCCCGCTCAGTGTGGGCGAGCGAAGCCTTCAAAGGCTGGCCAAGGCTCCAAGCCCGCAGAGCCTGGGAAGGACCCAGGACTGTAAGAGGCAAGAGCAGCCTTGGGTAAACTACGGCCCGCGGGCCGGATCCGGCTGTTCTATCCGGTTCTCTTGCTCTCCCCTCCGCTCCTTTACTTTGAATTTATATTAGTTCACACAAACACTCCATCCATGCTTTTGTTCCGGCCCTCCGGTCCAGTTTAAGAACCCATTGTGGCCCTCAAGTCAAAAAGTTTGCCCACCCCTGGGCAAGAGAGAACGGGGAAGTGGGGTGCAGAAACACAGTGAGTGCACCTCAGCTTCCTCATCTGTGAAGCCAGGAACCTCCAGTCTGCCCTCCTAGAAATAAGTGCCATTTACTAAGCCCAGGCACTGTGCTGGGCGCATTTGCACATTATTTTCAAGAACCCCAGTAGGTAGAGATGACTGCCCCCCTTTTATAAGTGACACAACGGAGGTTCCCAAAGCTAAAACTGGTTCACACAGCTAGCAAAGGGCAGAGGTGTCATTTTCCAAGCCCCATGCTCTTAGCCACTAGCTGGTTCCGCTGGACTCTTTGGGGAGGCAGAGCCCCCAGCGTGTCCTCAGAACTTGCCAGCAGTCGGCCCAACCCAGCTGTAACTGCTTTCTCACCTCCCAACCCCACTTCTGAATTATCTTCTAACCCAGCTGCAGGCTTCTTGGAGCCATTTTCAGGATCCAAAAACAGAAGGCTTAACCCCAGAAGGTCTCAGCTGCCACACAGCCCAGCAAGTTCGTTGAGCTCTGACACAAACGTGCTGACAAACCCATATCCCATCGATGGGGACTAGAGATCTTCAAAAACAGAAATCTGAGACGTACGGAGGGAATTTGGAAGTGGGAAGTGGGATCAGAGTTTAGGCTTCACATGCTTCTCTAAAGAACTGTAGGAAATGTCTGCCTTAAAGCCTTAGAGAGGGGAGCTTTGTGATAGATTTGGGAAAACCCCTTTGAAACCCTGCCCAACTCCCCGTCCTCTCTGCTGGTAAAACTCACTCACACTGCCATTTGGTGTTTTCTGCTTTGTTCTCACACAAGTTTCAGGGTGAGCTCTCTTGCTCTAACCAACTAAGCTACCCGGCCAGGACTGGGTTCTTCTTTCTTTTTGCTGTTTTAATTGGATGCTTCTTGCTTTCCTATATTCCAAATCGCTGGTTTGATTCTCGGCTTTATCTACTCTACTGGTTTTTTCCCTGTTTTTTAAAAGCTATGCTTTTATTGATTTATAGAGAGAGGAGCAGGGAGAGGGACAGAGAGACAGAAACATGGATGAGAATCATTGATCGGCTGCCTCCTGCACACCCCCCATGGGGGATCGAGCCTCCAACCCGGGCATGTGCCCTGGCTGGGAATCGAACTGGTGAACTCTTGGTTTGTGTGTCAATGCTCAACCACTGAGCAATACGGGCTGGGCTCTACTCTACTATTAATTTTCTATAAATTATTCATTTCAGTTAGTGTATCCTTAATTTCTGACTGGTTCTTTTTTATGGGTTTTATGTCAACTTACATGCTATTCAAGTTCTCACTAAGTTCCTTGAGGCACCCTTACAACCATTTGTTTTGAACCCTATATGTGGTAGTTCTTTTTCTGGAGATTTCTCCCATTCTTTCACTTGGAACCTATGTGTCTGTCTCTGAATTGTATCTGCTTCTCTGTGTTTGTTTCTGTGTGTTAGGTAGTGCTACGACATCTCTCAGGTGTGGTAGTGTGGCCTTGTGTAGTAGGTGTCCTCTAGGGCCCATGGCACAGCCTCTCCAGTCACCTGAGCTGGGTGCTCCATGCGCACCCCTGTGTGGGCTGTGTGCACTGTCCTCTAGCAGCTGAATCTTGCTTGCTGCTGGCCTCACTGGGAGGGATTGACCCCCACAGGCTGATGGGAAGGAGTCGCTGTGTGGGAGTCAACCTGCGGAGCGGGACTTGCTTCAGTGGGGCTTTGGTGTTCACCAAGTCCATCCCTTGAGTGTGTCGCTGGTGGAGGTGGTAGGATTGTTATCTGACATGATCTGAAGCTGTTCACTGGCTACAATGGCACTGGGGCCTCCTGAGAAAGACAGGTATCACGTGATCTCACTCATATGTGGAATCTAATGCACAAAATAAACAGATGACCAAAAAAGATTCAGAGACATTGAAGCATGCCACAGACTGACATATTTCAGAGGGGCGTGGGGGGAGGGGGAAGAAATTAACCAATGAGTGTATATGCATATATGCATAGCCCATGGACAGACAATAGTGCAGGGAAGGCCTGGGGAGGGGGTATGGTGGAAGGGGCCAATGAGGGGGAAAGGAGGACATCTGTAATAAGGATAAACTTAAAATTAAAGATAAATTTTAAATGGTGAATGGTCAAGGCAGGGCCACAGTCAAAGTTGCTGGGGAGATCAAGCCACACTCAAATGTCAGACGGGAAGGTGCCGAGCTCCAGGGAGGCCAACCATGAGGTACGGGAGATGAGCCAGAGGCTGAACGCAAACGGCTGCGGGTGAGAGCAGTGCCAGAAGCACATGCTGTGTGTGCAAGGCGAGAGGACGTGGTCCCGCGGGTGACGGAGGTGTGCGAACTGCCGAGGGGTTCTCTGCACGGGATTCACATCAGGAGGGTATCCAGCAGCACCATGATCTTCAGAAGCATCTTATCCACAATGCCTGCTGAGCTTGGGAGACTGCCTGGAGCCCCCAGAGGTCAAGAGGAGAGGCTGCCCTCGCTGTGGGTCCACCCCTCGGCCCCCACCTGAATGAGACTTCAGAGACTGGACTGTTTTTCTTAGGGCCCTTCTCCCGCCTGTGCTTCTCTGCTCCCATGTTTGTGGGGCTTCTTACTAAAGTATTTTGTTCTCTCAAGTTTTGTAATAAACTTGATTCTCCAGAAAGATGTATTGGGTGCTTTGTTTTTCTTCCTCTGCACAGACTGGGGCTGTGCATCCTGCAGTTGGAGAAGCGTGCAGTGATGTAGCACTAGGACTTTGTGAGGGGAACTCGAGCAGGAACAAGTGTGGTTCTGCAGGGAAAAGGCCAGTGCCCAGCCTGCCAGATGGGTTCCAGGCACCGGGGCACAGCAGTGGGCGAAGCAGGCAGAGGTCTCCATTCTCATGCAGCTGATGGCCTGGGTGCTCTGTGACCTCAGCAGGAGTCACCGCTGCTGACCTGTTGGCTTTGCCCAGTCCCTCTGTGCTGCAGACATTCTCAGGTGGGCTTTCCCTGTATATAAGTCAGACTTTTTTAAAAAATATATTTTTATTGATTTCAGAGAGGATGAGAGAGAATCATGGATCGGCTGCCTTCTGCACACCCCACACTGGGGATCGAGCCCGCAACCTGGGCAGGAGGGGTCCCTACTCTGGCCCCCACATTTTGGAAGGCCTTACATGTCATAAAAATATATGTTAAATATGTTTATTAAATAGAGGCACCTTTGTTGGTCAGTGTGCACACTAGCACGCATGGCCTATTCCCTAACCACCTGCTCTCATACCAACTCCACTTGGGCCCAGGGAAGGGGTGCTGAAAAGAAGATGCTGAGTCTGAATGCCATGAGGTCTGTGGGCAGTACCTCTGCTGATATCAGAGATGGACAGTGATGCAGAGTGTGCGGAGGGTTTGTGGAGTGGGAGTGATTCGTTAGAGAAAAGACAAGTTAATTAATTTGTCCAATCCTTCCACCGAGATAGCATAAATGTGATAGATTCTTGAATAGCGAAGCATCATTTTCCGTCCAGTAGTGCTGAGTGTCCATTTTTTTGCTTCTCTTTTTCTAATATGTTATTCAGGATCTGTACAAACTAGCATGGTATTCATAATCACAGACGGTGACTAAGGAATATTTGCCATATTAAACCATTCATCTGTATGGGCAGTCATGGAAAGATGGCCAAAACGTATTAGGTAAACAAGCAAGGTGCAGGATGGTATGTATATTATGACCCCGTTTTCTTCCAGTTCACATGCGTAGAGATACATCCATGCAGTCGTAGTAAACTTCTGGAGTTTCCTGTCTTTCTGGGGACCCAGTGAGAAGGGAATCTTACTCTATTTCATGCCCTTCTGAAACCTTTGAACATTTTTTAGTGTTACAGATTCCCTTTTAAAAACTAGCATTTAATCAAAAAGAACTTCCTTATACACTGAGTAAATTTCCTTTTCCTTTTTATCTGTATTTTCTAAATTTTCTATGTGAATATGTATTATTTAGCGACTTTTAAAAAATTCATCTCTAGTAAAGTCATAAAAGTTATGGAACGTACGGGAACCAATCACTTTCCCTTATTAATTAGCCCAATGTGCCTCCACGGGTTTTCTGTCTCTATAGCTAAGAATACGTGGCTTTCTGGTCATGCTGGGAAATGAAGCCACTATGCAGTGTGTGTGTGTGTGAGAGAGAGAGAGAGAAAGAGAGAGAGAGAAGGAAGGAAGGAAGGAAGGAAGGAAGGAAGGAAGGAAGGAAGGAAGGAAGGAAGGGAGAAAGAGAGAGGCAGACAGAGGGGGCAAATACAGGGAGAGAGACAGACAGACAGAGCCAGAGAATAATCACAACAGCTGCCCAAATCCCCTGGACCAGTAAACCCAGGGAAGCAGCACCGATAACACCATTAGAATAATGCTTCCTCCTGGGATGTGTCTGGAAAACTTTCCCAGCATCACTCTCTTCTGGAAATCACAAGTCCAGGTCCGCTTGGGTAGCATGGAGATGCTAACAGAAGCTGAGGCCGAGACAGAACCAGTCCCAGCCCTGATGTCAGGTTCCTGTCAGCCCTTTAGACTGCAAGGCCCAGTCTCACAGCTGCTAGCCTGCTGACCTTCTCACGCCTCGGCTCCTGGGTCCCGGTCACTCCAGCACCCTCCCCCATAGCACACACCCTTGCACACAGGCTGCCCAAGACTCTGGAGCCAGAGCAAGCAGCCTCCACAATTCTGAGCTTCATACCTCTAGCTCCAAATCCCTCAGCCTTTTCTTTAAAAAAAAAAAAAAAAAAAAAAAAAAGCCTTATTAGCTCTATTCCATTTCATCTCATTCTAAAACCCACTAATTCATTTGGGGAAACAGGCCTCTTTTGATCTCTGATTGCCTGGCCATTCTTAATTGATAACCTGCCTTGAAAAAAGAAAGTCACCATTAGCTGTCCCATTTGCAATGCCCCAGAGCTACAATTATGGAAACCCCACTGGTTGAACAGAACTTTATTCCAATGAGGCAAATCATTAAGAGACGGAGAGGTGGGGGGAGAGCAAGAGAAATAAAGACAGAGAAATGGAGACAGAGACCAAGAGTCCCACCAACAGACACAGAGACAAAGGAGATAGACACACAGAGAGAGAAGGAGTTCTTCAAGCCTCTAGCACCCAAAGCTTCAGCCAGGACAGTTTTCAGACAGTCCTGGTTGTTTTCTAAACTCAAGACTTGGTAAAATCCCCAGGCACTTCCTACTTCCTTCACCACAGATAAGAATAGGAAGCCGTGCCCTGTACCTGACAGTTCCACCGCACAGCAGCCGCGATCTTTCCATGGCGCTTAGCCATTACCCTAAAGGCCTCTGCATCCCGCACCCTTCAGGGTGAGCCAGGTGGGAGTCGCTGTGCCCTTGCGGATGCTGAAGTTATGAAGGCTGACGAGAATGGGAGGAAGGAAGCAGAGGGAGGTGGTTCTCGGGATGGGGGGCAGGGGCGGGACTGGGAACAAGTTCAAAGGAAATAGACTTCACTACCAAGAACTTTGAAGTAATCAGCTCTTCTTAAAAGAATGCTCTGTTACTGTGTCATTTATAGGTGTCTTGGGTGCAATTTCACTCTCAAGAAATATGTGTGCAGTGTGCAAGCACATCACTGGCAGGCGGGGAGTGCTTAAGAGCTGAGTAGAAGACTCTTTTCTGGAATATTCTATTGCAATGCAAAACAGTGTGTGTGTGTGTGTGTGTGTGTGTGTGTGCAAACACACACACAGACAGACACAGACACAGCGAGTGACCAGACCCCAAGGTAGTTTCATAGGCACCCAATGCCCGACAAGGTGACTGGCCATCCCGGGCCTTATTACAGAGCCTCGGTAGGAAAGAAAATGGGAATTCGACCCCTACAAACACAGCTTGCAGATGACTGCTGCGGCACCTACTTAATTCTTATCAATTTGCTTCGAAAAGCCTGACACAAGCATTTCTGAGCCCTAAACAGGGATGACTGCAGCTAAAAAATCTGATCAGCAAGCTAGTTGCTAAATTCAATGTCCAAATCCCTTAATCACGGGAAACATGTTTTCAAATGATGATACCTCCTGGGAACTGTACTGCACCTTGCATTTTCCACGTGCCTACACCTGAGTGGTCTCAGGTGAGCCACTCCTGGTGCTGGCACAGAGGCAGTGCTGCGCCCAAGGCTGCACAGGTGCCGAGCAATGTCCCACCTGTACACTGTGGCTGAGTCAGAGGCGAAACCCCCACCTCCGGGGCCTTCCTACAATGCCCGAGAAACCTTGCACAGTGACTGAGCCTCACATTGTATTTTTTATTAACTTTATTGAAGTGACATTGGTTAATACAGGATTTAAGAGTATATTTCTATGATACAAGAGCCTCGGTTTTAAATGTCACTGCTCTGCTAGCTCGGTGAGCATTCACGCTCACTGTCTCCCTGTCAGGGTCTTGCTCCTCCCTCAGCCTGGGATGCTCTTCCCCCAGGAATAGCCACGTCTTCCTGGTGATTCACATCCCCCAGCTCAAGTGTCTCCTCCTCAGAGAGGCCTTCACTCACCACCTATCACAATGACATCTCTTGCTTTATTGTCCATGTAGACAATTTACCGACTACATAGCACTTTGCGAAATTGTTTTCTGTGTTCATGTTCTTGTTCACTGTCCCAGAAAGAACCATGAGGACAGGACCCTTGCCTAACTTGTTCACCATTCTATACCACACGCCCAGAACAGCAGGTGTCACACAATGTTTCCTGAATGACTAAACTACTTCATTAATAGTCATAAACTACCTTGTGAAACCAACAGGAAGGCAGGATTATTCCCATTTTACAGAGGACACCCAGAGTGAGTGACTTGCTCAAGGTCTCACAGCTAGAAAGTGAGAGTTGGGAAAAGAACCTGGGTTTTTGACATCAAGTCCAATGCTGCCTGGGCCACATAGCTTTCTTAACACCAAGAGTGTGGGAAATGAGAAAGTCTCATGAATCAAGAATTACATTCTGGCAGGAGAAACCAAGATGGCGGCATAGGTAAACACCTGAAATTGCTGCCTCGCACAACCACTTCAAAACTACAACTAAAAGACAAAACGGACATCATCCAGAACCACAGGAAGGCTGGCTGAGTGGAAATTCTACAACTAGAAGGAAAGAGAAAAGCACACGGAGACTCAGAGGAGGTGCTGAAGTAAAGTGCAGAGGTACGGAGGCACGCACACGAAAAGGGCTGGCAATTGAGTACATGGCTGGCTTTTTCAATCTGGAGGGAGACACAAGCTCCCAACTGCTCTGAATTCCAGTTCCAGGCGAGACTCTGGGGACCCAGACTCATACGGGGAGAAACTGGACTGTCTGGCATCGGGCGGAACTCGACGGTGGCTTTCTCTCAGAGGTACTTGCAGCAATTACCAAGGGACACTGAGACCCGAGGGCCTCTTAGGGCAGGACAGACAGGAAGCCATTGCTGTTTGCTCTGCCCTGAGACTCCGCCCCATCCAAGCTGTGCACAGAGATTTTTGTATATGAATGGCCTGGCCCTTTGAAATCTAAACTTACCTAACAAACTGCAGCTGAGTCAGAGAGACCCAGAACATCCAAAAGAAGACCCAAGGCCCCACAGCAACTTGCACTGCTTCATAGCTGGGCCTCATCTGGGCACCTCCAAAACCCAAACAAAGAAGAGGAATCTGCAGATCTCTCCGTAGCTCCTGCTGGGTGGCCTCAGGCAGAGGCTAAATTAGCACCTCCTTGGAGATCCAAGAGCCAGTGTACCCAATGGTCAGAGTGGAACCATCCAGATTACTCCTCAGATCCATAAGGGACACACTCAGAGGGCAGACTCAGTGAGCACCAAAGCCCCACTGAAGCAAGTCTTGCCTCTTAAGGGTGTCTCCAGCACAGAAGTCCTCCCAGCGTAGACACAGCTGATCCTCACAGCCAATTGGCCTGGAGGTGAATCCCTCCCAGTGATATCAACAACAATCAAGGATTAACTACAACAAGACTATGCACACAGCCCACAAAGAAGTGCACCAAGAGTGTCCACCTCAGGTAACTGGGGAGGCTGAGCCACTGGGCCCTATAGGACACCTAGCACACAAGCCACTCTATCAACACAGGGAAGCAGCCAAAATGCAGAGACAAATAAACAGGTCACAAATGAAAGAAATGGAGGAAAGCAAACAACTAGATAGAGAGTTCAAAACCTTGATTATAAGGTTTTTCAAGAATTTTTTAGAAACAGCCAATAAATTTAGTGAGACCCTCAAGGAGATGAAAAAGGAACAACTAGAAATTAAGCATACACTGACTGAAATAAAGAATAATATACAGAGATCCAACAGCAGACTAGAGGATCACAAGAATCAAGTCAAAGATTTGAAATACAAAGAAGCAAAAAACACCCAACCAGAAAAACAAAAAGAAAAAAGAATCCAAAAATATGAAGATAGTGTAAGGAGCCTCTGGAACAACTTCAAGCATACCAACATCTGAATTATGGGGGTGCCAGAAGAAGAGAGAGAGAAAAATATTGAAAACCTATTTGAAGACATAATGACAGACAACTTCCCCCACCTAGTGAAAGAAATAGACTTACAAGCCCAGGAAGTGCAAAGAACCCCAAACAAAAGGAATCCAAAGAGGACCACACCAAGACACATCATAATTATAATGCCAAGAGTGAAAGAGAAAGAGAGAATATTAAAAGCAGCAAGAGGAAAACAGTTAGTTACCTACAAGGGAGCACCCATACGACTGTCAGTGAATTTCTCAACAGAAACTATGCAGGCCAGACAGGAGTGGCAAGAAATATTCAAAGTGATGAATAGCAAGAAACTACAACCAAGATTACTCTACCCAGCAAAGCTATCATTCAGAATTGAAGGGCAGATTAAGAGCTTCACAGATAAGAAAAAGCTAAAGGAGTTCATCACCGCCAAACCAGTATTATATGAAATGCTGAAAGGTATTCTTTAAGAAGAGGAAGAAGAAGAAAAAGGTAAAGATAAAAATTATGAACAACAAATACATATGTATCAACAAGTGAATCTAAAAATCAAGTGAATAAAAAATCTGATGAGCAGAATAAACTGGCGAATATAATAGAATCAGGGGCATAGAAAGGGAGTGGACTGACAATCCTCAGGGGGAAAGAGGTGTGGGGGATGCGGAAGAGACTGGACAAAAATCGTAAACCTATGGATGAGGACAGTGGTGGGGGGGCGGTAAGGGTAGAGGGTGGGGGGGAGGAACTGGATGGAGGGGAGCTATGGGGGGGTGGGGAAAGAGGAACAACTGTAATAATCTGAACAATAAAGACTTATTTGTAAAAAAAAAAAAAAAGGAGAAAACCAAGATGGCAGCATAGGCAAACACCTAAACTGCTGCCTCGCACAACAATTTCAAAACTACAACTAAAAGACAATGCGTCTATCACTCAGAACCACAGGAAAGCTGGCTGAGTGGAAGTTCTACAACTAGAAGGAAAGAGAAAAGAGCATTGAGAGGTGCACAAGCGCTGAAAAGCTGAGGTATGGAGGCGCGCGAATCGGGCTGGTGGCGGGCGACTGGGTGCACTGCTTTTTTCAACACAAAGGGAGATAAGCTCCCGATTACTCTGAACTCCAGATTCTGGGGAGACGCTGGGGATCCAAACTCCTACGAGGACAAGCTGGACTGTCTGCCATCAGGTCAGAAAGTGAGGCTGACTTTCTTGCAGAGGTGCACCCAGCAATCATTGTTTACTACGCTGGGGCACAGGATGCGGGAACTTGGAAACACGGAGACGCAGAGACGGCTGACTGGCAGCCATCGCTGTTTGCCACACCCTACCCTAGTGACTCCCTGAGACCCCGTCCCGCACAATCTGCAAACCCACCCAAGCTCCATGCAGCAGCTTTTGCATATAAATGGCCTGCCCTATCACAGCTTAACCTAACAAACTGCAGCTCTGGTCAGACAACTACAAAACCTCCAAACCCCAAGCAAAGAAGAGAAAACTGTAGTTCTCGCTGTAGCTCCTGCTGGGTGGCCTCAGAGAGTAGCTGACCTGCATGCCATTGGAGATCCAGAAGCCAGTGTATATAGTGGTCAGTGTGAGACACCAGATTTCAATTACTCACATCCATAGTGACACATTCAAGAGGCAGACTCAGTAAGCACCAAAGCCCCACTGAAACAAGTCCTGCCCCATAAGCGTGTCTCCAGCACAGCAGTTCTTCCATTATAGACACAGCGGGTCCTCATAGCCAATTGGCCTGGAGGTCAATTCCTCCTAGTGTACCAACAGCAATCAAGGCTTAACTACACCAAGACTTTGCACTCAGCCCACAAAGGGGCGCACCAAGAGTGTCCACCTCAGGTGATAGGGGAGGCTGAATGACTGGGCCCTATAGGTCACCTACCACAGAAAACCACTCCATCAACACAGAGAAATAGGAAAATGTGGAGACAAAGAAACATGTCACAAATGAAAGAAATGGAGAAAAGCAAACTACTGGACATAGAGTTCAAAACCACATTTATAAGGTTACTCAAGAATCTTCTAAAAACCTCCAAGAAACTTGATGAGACCTCCAAGGAGCTTAGTGAGACCTTCAAGGACCTTAATGAGAATGCCAAAAAAATGGAAAAGGACCAGTCAGAAATTAAGCATACACTGTCTGAAATAAAGAATATACAGAAATTCAACTGTAGATCAAAGGACCCCAAGAATCAAACCAAAGATCTGAAATATGAGGAAACAAAAAACACCCAACCAGAAAAACAAAAAGAAAAAAGAATCCAAAAAGTTGAAGATAGTGTAAGGAGCCTCTGGGACAACTTCAAGTGTACCAACATTCGAATTATTAGGGTGCCAGAAGAAGAGAGAGAGCAAAATATTGAAAACCTATTAGAAGAAATAATGACAGAAAACTTCCCCGACCTGGTGAAAGAAATAGACTTACAAGCCCAGGAAGCGCAGAGGACTCCAAACAAGAGGAATCCAAAGAAGACCACACCAAGACACATCATAATTAAATTGCCAAGGGCAGAAGACAAAGAGAGAATCTTGAAAGCAGCAAGAGAAAAACAGTTAGTTACCTACAAGGGAGTACCCATATGACTGTCAGCTGATTTCTCAACAGAAACTATGCAGGCCACACGGGAGTGGCAAGAAATATTCAAAGTGATGAATAGCAAGAACCTACAACCAAGATTACTCTACCCAGCAAAGGTATCATTCAGAGTTGAAGGGCAGATAAAAAGCTTCACAGATAAGAAAAAGCTAAAGGAGTTCATCACCACCAAACCAGTATTATATGAAATGCTGAAAGGTATTCTTTAAGAAGAGGAAGAAGAAGAAAAAGGTAAAGATAAAAATTATGAACAACAAAATGACAACAAATACATACCTACCAACAAGTGAATCTAAAAATCAAGTGAATAAAAAATCTGATGAACAGAATGGACTGATGAATATAATAGAATCAGGGACATAGAAAGAGAGTAGACTGACAATTCTCAGGGGGAAGAGGGTGTGAGAGGTGAGGGAAGAGATTGGACAAAAATCTTACATCTATGGATGAAGACAGTGGTGGGGGGTAAGGGCATGGGGTGGGGTGGGGAATCAGGTGGAGGGGAGCTATTGGGGGGGGAGAGGAACACCTGTAATAATCTGAACAATAAAGATTTATTTTAAATAAATAAATAAATAAATAAATAAATAAATAAATAAATAAATAAAAGAATTACGTTCTGTACCATTGATTCATTCAACAAAAGTTCTGAGCATTTACTAAGTCTACATAGTATGTTAAACACCATGCTAGATAAAAGGGACAACAAATAAGATATACTTCCTACCTTCAAGCTGCCTACTGTCTTCTAAGAGAGTTAAAATAAGCACATAAATATCAATACAACACAATAGAAAGTTTTAAGTGCTGCTATGGACTGAGCTGTGCCTCCCCGACCAAATTATATATTGGAGTCTGTGCCCCCAATGTTGGCAGCATCACTCCAATTTCTGCCTCATGGCCACCTTCTCTGTGTCTCTGTGTCTCATCTCTTACTCCTCTGATAAGGACACCAATCACACTGTGTTAATGGCCCATCCAATTCCAGTCTGTCCTCATCATAACTAATTTTATCAACAACAACACTATCCTATCTAATAAAGAGGGAATATGCTAATTGACCCTCATGCCACTGCAAAAGATGGAGGCGCCCACAGTCAATAAGGAGGGAATATGCCAATTAATTGCCATGCCCTCAAAGATGGTGGTGCCCACAGCCACAAGATGGTGGCACCCAGTCCCCTCAGCCCCCCAGCCACTCAGGGCTGGCCCGAGGCACAGGCAAGCCTTGGATGGTGGCTGCCCAGCCGCCCAGGGCTGCCCAAGGCCCAGGTAAAAAGGGCCGGCCGAGGCTTGTGCTGCCGGCAGTGGCAGCAGCAGAGGTGTGATGGAACATCACCTTCCCCTGATCGCCGGGTCGCCTCACGCACCTGAGGGCTCACGGACTGTGAGAGGGGGCAGGCTGGGCTGAGGGACCCCCCCAGCCCCCCATCCAGTGCATGAATTTTCATGTTCCAGGCCTCTGGTTTCCAAATAAGGTCACATCCTAAGGTACAGAGACTTCAACTGTGCCCTTTTTAGAGGGCACAGTTGATTTAATTTTGCCCAAAAAGACTCTTTTTAGAACTTTTTCTGGAAATAATGGGAAAGATAAACCTCACCCCACACAGTTTGATGTAAAAAATATATAAACCGAAAGCTGTCAGGGCCCCCAGCCCACCATTAGAAAGGGTCTTGCAGAAGGCAGAGCCTGAAGAAGGAGAGATGGAACAAGTACTGATGGCCGTCTCCAAGCTCCTGGATCCAGCCATGCCTGATGTTGCACTTTCTAGTTATGCAGATTATTACATTCTATTTATTAATCCACATAATTGGATCACTTAAAACCAATAGCCCTAACAAACAAAGAAAACAGAATCATAAGATTTTAAAAGTATGTGACAGCAGTAAGAGGAAAATCAGAGCCACCCCCAAACCTGAGTTATTGGGAGGAAGTAGGACAAAGGGAAATCAATAGGAAAAGTATGTTTTGGGGGAAAAATGAGATTAGTTTTGGGTTTCTTGAGCTTAATATTTTAGGATGACATGAATGGAGCTATATTCTATGGGACACAGGAAACAAGATCGGGATCCAGGGGAGAAAAAGTATTACCTATCATAAGTGTGATTTGTGCTGACATAGAGGGACGTGTGAGTTCAGGAAACAGAAGTCACTCTAGGTATATCAAGCAGAAAAAGGTTTAATACAGGGAATTACTCACACAAAAAAAAAAATAGCATTGAAGGCTAGGAGGGGCTGGAGTCAGGGGGTCTCCCCTTAGACTGTGGAGCTCAAGTTCATGCCATCATAGATGCAATTCCAAGGTCAGGAAGCTCCCACCACCACTGTCCCTTAAGCCCTGGAGGCTGGTGGCCTGCCATTGGAATGCTGAGTCCTGTCACCACGCTGCCTCTTAACACATCGCCACCACCTTGTCTCCCCACAGCCCCACTGCAGAGAGAGCTCATTGCAAGGACAACTAACTGGTGGAACTTTCTTGTATCTGAAATCCTAACTGCAAGAAAGATGGGTTAGCTTGCCAATCTCTCCACTTAGAAGAAAGAGGAAATGGCAGTTGAGAAAGCCAGGTTGTGGATTCTCCCCCAGGGGATGAATGACTATGACGAACATGCTAAAGGAAGAATTGGTTGTCAGTGCAATCCCTGCCCAGCCTTCAGCAAGTGCCATCCCATGCTGAGTGAGTCTCCGTTTCCCCATCTGTGAAATGAGGCAACCGAACGATGTGATTTGTAAGGGCCCCAGCAGCCCAGCTATTTTAGAAGTCTGTGAAGACACCCTCGCCCTGACTCGGAGTTAAACTGCTTTCTTCCTGGGAGTATTATCTTCCCAGTTGACAGGCCAGCCCCACACATTTGAGCATAATCGTTAAACACCTGGCGCGAAATGCCGCCCCACATACAGTTTAATAATTCACATTCTGGTCCGATTACTGCGAGTTTCATAAACAAGTGCTTGTTAGAATACAGTCGTTTCCTCCAAGCAAGCGGGGCTTTTAGAGGGGAAATTACGATGATTATCTTCAAGATACAGACGTGAATAACATAACCATCCCTCTCCCCGTCCCCTTTCATGCTTTCTCAGAGCAGGGGCTTCTAGCCAGGAGTGTTTTCATCAAAACACATCTGTCCTGGGTCCTAGAGGAGCGTAGGGATTTTCTAAGGGTCCTGTTTATTACTTACTCGTCTCTGACTTGCTTACTGCTGCACGTGAAGTAGGAGGGAGTCCGGCGGGGTGCTGTGCAGGAGACTGACAGAGAGGCAACTGTGTGGCTTTGAGCATCTGACCTCCTTCTAGTCTCTGAAACCCCTTCTCTAAAGTAAGGGGATTGGACTAAACCAGGAATTCTTAACTTGGGGCACATGGCAAGCCTTGGGGAATTTCAGCAAAGCCTAGATCATATGCGGTAAGTTGTGTAAGGGACACTCGTGTCCCCAGTTTCTATTGAGAGAATAATGTGGTCCCAGAGACACTAACTCCATGTCAACTCCATGGCAGAGAAGGTGACCCAACTAAGACAATCAGTGCTCTCGGTTTGCCGGCCAAGGTATTGGTTCAGAGATGTTCACGTGCCTTCACCTTACATTCGGATCACATCTGATAACCCTTGCTGGGGATGTTGAAACAGAGACACTCCTTCCTGCCAGACATAAGCAGGTAAGAACCAAGTGCCAGGAACTTCCACCAGCTGTCTTAGAAGCCACAGGGGAGACAGCCTTGGGCTGAAGTTGACATTGTAGGAGGCAGAGCAGAGAGACATAGAGAAATGAGAGTCTTGCCGGGTTGCAGTGGCTCAGTGGTTGAGCGTCCATCTATGAACCAGAAGGTCATGGTTTGATTCCTGGTCAGGGCATATGCCGGGGCTTCAGGCTTGATCCCCATTAGGAGTCCCTATCAATGATGTTTCTTTCTCATTGATGTTTCTATCTCTCTATCCTTCTCCCTTCCTCTCTCTCTAAAAATCAATAAAAACATTTTTTTAAAAAGAAATGAGAGCCCTAGCCCAGTGGTCGGCAAACCGTGGCTCACGAGCCACATGCGGCTCGCGAGCCGCGGTTTGCCACTCTGTTGACTAATGAGTTTGCCGACCACTGTCATATACTACCCTCTACCTCTTTGCACACAATATGCCACAATTGCCTAATCCTCACAGCTTCCAACTATACGGTAACGTTTAGTCTAGTCAAGTGGTCGGCAAACTCATTAGTCAACAGAGCGGCAAACTGCATGTGGCTCGCGAGCCGCGGTTTGCCGACCACTGCCCTAGCCGGTTTGGCTCAGTGGATAGAGCATCAGCCTGCAGACCAAAGGGTCCCAGGTTCAGTTCAGGTCAGGGGCACATACCTTGGTTGCAGGCTCCTCCCCGGCCCAGGCCCTGGTCCAGGTGTGTGCAGGAGGCAACCAATCAATGTGCTTCTCTCACATCATCAATATTTCTCTCTGTCTTTCCCTGTCTCTTCCACTATCTCAAAAAAAATTCAATGGAAAAATATCCTCGGGTGAGGAAATAAATAGAAAGGAAGGAAGGAAGGAAGGAAGGAAGGAAGGAAGGAAGGAAGGAAGGAAGGAAGAAGTTAGAGTCTTGAAGAAATTGTTAAAGTGCTGGATCAAATGCTACCTGACTACCATGAAGATTTTAGTTACATGAACCAGTAAGTTTCCTCCACTGTTTAAGATGCTCTGAATGGAGCTTTCTATAACTTAAAACAAAGAGCAGCTCTAAGTGATAGTATGTTTATTTGTGAAATGTTCTCAGGAGAGAAGCCATAGTTTCTGGGAAATCTTCAAATGGATCTGTGACCCAAACAAAAAGATTTAAAATCCTTAAGCTAGAAAAATCTCTGAAGTCCCTGGCAGCATTAGCATGCTGTAATCATGTGAATCTATAAAGCTCTAAATTATTGGTTTGACTGATAATGTGTAACTGTCGCCATAGTAAAATAGTTTTATTTTTTAATAAAGTTGAGTTTTCCCATTACAAAAGAAACACATACTCATTATGAAAAATTTGTAAACTCTTAAGAAAAAAAAAAACTAAACAGAAAAACCACCATTGTTAATGTTTTGGAAATTTCCTCTTAAATTTTTCATTTTTCTATGCATAATCTTTGGGAGGTTTTAATATAGCTGAGTTCATATTATATGTGCAATTTTGTATCATATTTTTTTCACCTGGCATTACCATATAATTAATTCCCACATCATTTCAAATCCTTTGTAAACAGCCTTTTAAAATGGCTTAACATTCCATTGAATGGATATTCTATAATTTACCAGTTAGATGAAATGAGGCTGTATCCAGGGGGTTTTCTTTGTTTGCTTGGTTGTTCTGCTATTATATTTCTTTTGTAACAAAGGACTCCTTGCTGAATGCAAAGGAGGAGACACCAGCCAGTGCCCATCACCATGTCAGACCATGTGGGGAAGAGGTGAGAATGCCTCTGGCCATGGGGAAGCCTGCTTTGCCATAGAGACAACCCTTTTTAAATTTTGTTATTTATTGATTTTAGAGGAAGAGAGGAATGGGGGGAGGGGAGAGAGACAGAGACAGGTATGGATTTGTTGTTCCACTTATTTATACATTCATTGGTTAATTCTTATATGTGCCCTGACCGGGGATTAAACCCAAAACCTTGGCATTATTGCGACAATGCTCTAACCAACTGAGCTACTGGCCAGGGCACCATGGAGACAACTCTTATGGGGCCTATAGCTATCCAATATTAAGCCACCTCTGTCCCTCTCTGACTTTTCTTCCATTTGGGATGCGTTCCACTGGCTTCTCTGCCCCCAGAGATGGAGTGCCTGCCCTGACTGGTGGGCTCAGGAAGGAGCCCTGTTCCTCTGAGGAGAGGCCAGGAGGGGGCAGGCCAGAGGGAGTGAGGAGCCCTACACTCCCACTCAGGTGATTCTGCCAGGCTCAGAGCCCAGCCAATCTTTATCTTTCCAGAGGGCACCTCAAGGACATCAATGTGGTTGAAAGGGATGGGGGCGGGGGGGGGGGGGCGGTACAGGGGGAAGAACAGCCATGGGGGAGGAGGTACATGGTTTCTGTTTTCTGAGGTAAAATGCAACACTCTAAAATGTACAGTTCATTGGCATTCGGTACAGTCACAATATTGTGCAACCTCCACCTTTGTCTAGTTCGAACATTACTATCATCCCAAAAGGAAACCTCATTAAGCAGTCACTCCCCACTCTCCACCCCTCCCCAGCCCCTGGCAATCACTCATCTGCTCTGAGTCTCTAGGATTTACCTATTCTGGATATTTTACACAGATGGGGTCACCTCCAGGAGATCTCTCCAGGTGACAGCAACTCTCACAACTCATTCATTTTGTAGATAAAGGCGTTCTCAAAGCAGAGCAGGGAGAATTCTTCCATACCCTCCCCTGACTTCCCCCGTTGCCATTGTGCTGCCTCTTGGCCTTGGCTGGCCAGTCCCCCATTACTTTCCCTTTCACATTCACTCTAAAAAAAAAACAACAGCCTTCCCAACCAATGAGCTAGGAATTGTGCCTCCTCCTGAGCAGATGACCTAGGCCCGTGGTCAGCAAACTGCAGCTCGCGAGCCACATGCGGCTCTTTGGCCCCGAGTGTGGCTCTTCCACAGAATACCAAGGTCTGGGCGAGTCTATTTTGAAAAAGTGGCGTTAGAAGAAGTTTAAAAAATTTGGCTCTCAAAAGAAATTTCAATCGTTGTACTGTTGATATTTGGCTCTGTTGACTAATGAGTTTGCCAACCACTGACCTAGGCAATCCAATGATTCAACCCTTTCTTTCTTGGCTCCAGAGGGCCAAGACCACAGTGGCACTGATTTAGATTAGGGCCCGGCAGTCCAAACAGTGGCACAGGGATCCGAAATGAATCACATGATTGAACTGTTGCCTCTGCTCCCACTCCCATTAGCCTCCACCCTTGGCTTGGGAGCTCTGAAAACTGCATACATCCTTATAATGTATTCTCTCCCCTTTGCAAACAAATTCTAGTACTTCCCGTAACCCCTATGGTCGTGAGCAGCGAGACTGAGTTATCATTCCTGCCTGTGAGTGTTTTCCCTTCTGGTTGGAGATGGTGGAGAACCTCGGAGCTACCCCAAATGATGCTGCTAGGGTGCAGGGCGGGAGAAGCAGAGGAGGAATGACTGATGGGAAGGCAGGACCAAAGAGGTCAACGGGAGATGAAGGGCTTCAGGACTGGAAAAGGACCTCTAATGTCTCAGGACCATCCTGCAGAAACATGAATGAAGACTGAGACCACCTGGCTGCCTTTGGAAAACAATTGGACACACGGCACATCCCTTGCCTTATTCCCTGGGCCCTCACCTGACTTGAAGAAAGAGATACTCACCAAGGACCTAGAAATCCATTTCCCACATCTATTCCAATCTCTCTGCATCTCAGCCCAACAAGAAAACTACCTACATTCACATGACAGGAAAGGAGGATGATTGACAGGACAGATGAGACACAGCCTCTGCCCTCTGTCCAACCTCATCCCTCCTGTCTTTCCCGGGTGCGCTCTTGGCATTCTGCCGTCTTGCACATCCACGTGTGATCAGGAGGAATCCTGGCTCTCCTCAGTCGTGGTTCCAGTGGTCCCCACCCCCACCCAATACGCACACACCGCCAGCATCACGGAGTCAGTAGGCGAGTGCCCAGGATCTCTTCGGGAGCTTATTATTCCGTGGTGCCGTTCCTAAACCAGGAAATGGATGTTGTATAGCGACCAACCCGCCCCTTAGATACACACCTGGAAGCCCAGAGCACTCCACTGATCTCCTCGGTGTTAGTATCCCGGGGCTGTCGTGACAAGTTACCACAAACTGAGAGGCTTAAAACAACATTGGAGGCTAAAATTCCAAAACCACGGCACTGGCAAGGCCACACTCCCTCCGAAGGCGCTGGGAAGGAATCCTTTGCCTCTTCTAGCTTTGAGTGGTTACCTTGATGGTTCTTGATTTGTGGTAGAACCACTCCGGGCTCTGCCTCTGTATTCACATGGTCCTCCCTGTGTGTCTGTGTACAAACTGCCCTCTTCTTATAAGGACACCAATCATTGGATTAGAGCCCACCCTACTCCAGCAGGTCCTCACTTTAACCGATTACATCTGCGAAGACCCTATTTCCAAGGAAGGTCACACGCACAGGTACTGGGAGTGAATACTGGAACATACCTTTCGGGATAACACAATTCCGCCCACCACACCCTCTAATAAGGACCCAACCAGAAGCCTGTGGCATGTTAACAACAAAAAGATTGTCCTCCTGTCAGTTCCTGGGACCGAAAAATATATATTGTCATCAACACCACAAAATACCAATATTTACTGAGCACTTACTAAGTGCCAAGTTCTGTGCAGCTATTTTACGTGAATTTTCTTGTTAATCCTCATGATCACCCTATGAAGTAAGAACTGTTATTACCCCCATATTACAAGTGAGGTATTGAAGCTTTAGAAAATTAAGTAACTTACCCAAGGACTGTAATAATAGATCCAAGATTTGAACCGAACTCTCTCTGACCCCAAAGCCCACCCAGGTTCTTCTATACTTTACCTTTGAGCTAAGCTGTGTGACTTTGGGCAAGTAAGCAGCCCTCTCTGGGCGTCAGTATCCTTACCTCTAAAAACAACAGTTCCTGCCCTGGCCGGGTGGCTCAGTTGATTAGAACATCATCCTGTGCACCAAAAGGTTGCAGATTTGATTCCTGGTCAGGGCACATACCTGGGTTTCAGATTCGATCCCTGATGAGGGTGTATGGGAGACAACCAATCTACGTTTCTCACATCAATGTTTCTCTCTCTCTCTCCCTCCCTCCTTCCCTTTCTCTCTCTCTAAAATCAATTTTTTAAAAAACATATCCTTGGGTGAGGATTAAAAAAAATGTAGAACAGTTCCCCTAGGTTCCCAAGGGCTCTTCTGCCGTGAGCCCACGGCCTTATGAGTCCTTCCTACATTTGAAATCCACCCAGAAAAACCTGCTCCCTCCCCCAACCCTCCCCGAGAGCAACCAGACATCTTACAGAGTGTGTTTATGAAAGATTCCAATAAATAGGACTTCAAATACCTTTCCCAAATTTCTGATACAGAGCTCTGACAGCCTCATCAGAAGCAATAACCATTCTTATCTACATTTATGCTTCAGGGAGAGCCTAACTGACCCACGGAAAGACCAGCTCCAGCTGGTACACACCCCTTACAGCACTTGGGGAAAACTTGCATTTCTAATCTGTTTCTTATGAGCGGTGTGCTTCTGGAACTAAGCGCGAGCATCCAGTTTGCAATGTCTTTCACCGGACTTAAACGACTCTTTCATAGTCCAATGCCAGAGAACAGGTTCATGGGTGGAAGGGCCTTCCTGATCCCCTCCTCCTGGAGTTTCCCCTCTAGGCCCAGATGTGGGCTCTGGACACCGTGGCAGGGTGGAAGCAGGCAAGGGGAGGGGGTGGAGAATGTTGGGAAGATCGGGGACCCTAACTGGTGAAAAGACAGCGCTAAGAGCAGGCTGGAGCCTAAAAGATCCACAGACCCTAAAAGGAACCACATTTATTGGACGCTACTAGCCTCAGGCACATTTTCTCTCGCAATGCCCTCGGCTTTGTCAAACTCTCAGCAAGTAAGCGGGCGGCTTGGGCAAACCAAACGAGGCTCAGCTGTGAATGAGCTTCAGGGCCAGGTGTGGCTGATCCCAAAGCTCTTTCCTTACAGCCCACGGATCACACAGAACGAAGGTCACCCCCTTTCTGGAGCTTCCATTGCTATTGGTGTCACAGCTGACAATTTACAAGAGCACGCACTCTTTTTTTAATATTTTTTTCATGGAGGAGACAAGATTTTACTCAAATAAAACCAGGAACAAGTAAGATTATCTTCGGTGCGGAGTCCCAGGCAGAATCAGTGCTGGGGAAGAATGCAGGAGGGAGGGGAGAAAGTGGCCTCTTCATCCTAGGCTCTCCTCCCTCCTGCCCCTGCTGCAAAGTGAGAATCAGGGGCTAAACGACCTCTGCAGTCTCAAAGATCAAGACCTGCCCCTTGTCCACCTGTCCCTCGCCCTTGAGCAGAGCAGCAGAGCCATGCAGGCCAAACTTGCAATCCTGCCTCAACAGCCTCCCTCACCTGTAGGTGAGGGGGATAGTCAGACCTACTTCATTTACACTCTGAATCCCAACCAGTCTCCCTCCCTCTGCTCCAGGGCCCTCTCCAAGTCCAAGCCCCTGCCTAGCTACCTAACTCCCTCCCTCCACTCTTGCTCCGGCGAGCCACATCCACTACGCAGCAGGCACAATTAAAAAGTAAAATTCTATCCACAGAAAATGTGTGGCTAATTTTTACATATATCCTAGCCACAGCTCTACTTTGCATATGAACCAAGTAACGCTCGGAGCAGCTGTGACTCACTGGAGAAGCTCGCTCCACGTCCGGACTTCTGAGACCAGCTCCGGACCTCCTCTGCAAGGGAGAGGGAGCTTCACTCCACAAACACGCGGAGAACCAACCTCAGGCTAGTTTCCTGATGAGTCTTCTAATCGCTCCATCCAGCGCAGCTGCGCCTGCAGAGACTCGCCTCTTCCATGGTACCACGCCGAGGGGCGGCTGCTCCGACAGACAGCTCAGTACAGATACATGTCATTTACTCCTTTTGTGACAATTAATTTGCTTGGGGACCAAGGGTGTTCAGTGGTTAGATTAACACGCCAAGAAAAATTAAACATTGATGTGTCCTTTATCTCTTCTTTCTACACAGATAAGTCCTAGCAGTGTCTACAAGATATTTTATTGACAGTGTTTATCTATTCGAATTGACTCCAAATTACACCTGAGAAACAGGAACACACCACAGTATTTTTAAACAGAAGTGGTGACCACAGAGGGCCAGATGGTAAAGAAAGTGTCTAGCTTGAGATTGTGGTGTAACATAAACTCAGTGCAATATGACATCAAGAATCAGGCCCCAACAGGTCAGAGCTCAATAAAGCCTTGGAAACACACATCGGGGGGCCCTGAGTCCCTGTTTAATGATAGCATTGTGCTAGGGATGCAGAAGGGTTTTGTCTCATGTGCCAGCTTGGTGCTAATTTCCAAACTACTGGGTTGAGAAATAGTCTGAGGCTTGGCTAGAAGAGTTCCAGTCACAGCATAGAGCAAATTATAGTTCCCCGTATTCTTGCCCTCCACCCGCTCTCCCACCTCACTTAGATCATGCCTGTCTCTTTCATATGGGCTGCCTGGTGTCAATTCAGTTTCGGGCTTCTTGAGATAGGGCAGCATAAAGGTTAACTTGGAACCAGAGACCTGTGTTGGAAACTTAGCTCATCCCTGACCACTTGTATGACCTTGGGAAGTTACCTAACATCACCGGTCTTGTTTTCTCATCTCACAAAGGGGATACTATCGCCCACCTCGTAAGATTGTCGTGTGGATTAAATGAGACAATATGTGCCAAGCACTAAGTGCAGTGCCTGGTGGCAACAAGGGTTCCATAAATGGGCTATTATTATAGACTAGAGGCCCGATGCATAAAATTCATGCAAGGGGCTCCGCCCCCGCCCACTGTGGCTTTGTCCAGAAGGTCATACGGAAGGACATCGGGTCTAATTAACATATTACCCTTTTATTATTATAGATGCCCACAATGCCTGCCGCTGTGTGAATCCCTAAGCACACGTTCAGCAAGTATGTCTTAGTGGTTATCCCGGGGTGATAGAGTGAGTAGCCTTCTAATTGTTTCTTACTGTATTTTATTAGTACCAGGCAGTATTACTGAGCACATGTTATGTGCTAGGCCCTGTTGCAGTGTTTTAGGCATCTTCACTCATCTAATCCTCATAGAGTAGGATCATGCTGGGGATGGGGGAGCAGGAACGTGCACCCAGGCAGTGTGGCTCCAGCACCTGCCCTCTGAGCCACTCTCGCCACCTCAGCCAAGGAGTGTTACTTCTTTCGTAATCAGAAAAACGAAATATTATTTTTAAAGCAATTTAAGATGTTAAATACACATGGATTGAATGGCTGTCAACTCCCCTCTAAATCTGTAAGAACCTCAAGTCTGAGATATTGACACTTCTTTGAATTCAGACTAAAATTTTTATTGAGAGCAGGGTGTTAGGCATTGAGCTAGACACTGGGAAATACAATAGAAGACGCAATGTCTTCCCTTCAGTGCCTTGCAGATGTGGAAGGTGAATTATTATTGCAAACAGCTCATATTCATTTAGGGCCCAGTATCTGTGCTAAAAGCCTTGTCGACATTGTCTCCTTTAATCCACCTAACAAATCAATGAAATGGGTACAATTAATATCCCACTGTGCAAATGAGAAAACAAAATCTTCAAGTGGTAATACCTTGCTCAGGCTTCCAAAAAGTAATATCTTACAGGCTAATTGCCACGTGCTGCCAAAGGCAGTGATTTCTGTCCATCTTCTCTTTGTCCACCGTGTCTTAAAAAGGTCACCTGACAGGTGATTGCAACATTCCTGGCAAAGTGAATACCAACCTTAAAAAAGTAAATATCAACATATAAAAAAATGTTTTTATTGATTTCAGAAAGGGAGAGGGAGGGAGAGAAACATCAATGATGAGAATCATTGATCAGTTGCCTACTGGGGGTTGAGCCCAAACCACGGCCATGTGACCAGGAATAGAACCGTGACCTCCTGGTTCATAAGTGAATGCTCGACCACTGAGCAACACTGGCTGGGCAATACCAACTTTTAAATACACTCCCATCACTAAACATCAGTGTATTTACCAGACATTAAACTTTACAGGCACATACTTCAGAGCTGATGAGTTCTAAACAATTCCACTCCGAGTTTACGGACCTCTTCTTCAGTCCTCCCCATCAGCAAGCACTTCTTTTCCCACCTTCAGCATTTGCTGCCTTCCTGTTCTTGCTAATTCTCAATTTCAAGATGTTCTATTACACCTGATTTATGGCCCGATAGGGCTCAGTCTAGCCCAGAACCTTGAGCTTGTGAAATGCAGGGGTATGGGGCTGGCTGGGGGGACTTACTAATGACTGTGTTCACCTTAGTGCACTGCAGGGAATTTTTTTAAGTAAAAAAGGCTCAAGAAGCAGGGCGTTGCAAACAGCCAATTATGAATAACAATCATCGGATGGCCGAGTGCAGTTCATCTTCCAGCTCCTTTGGTTTTCATCTAATTAAATCTTCCATTTCCACGGGCAGCATGCGATGCAAGCTTGTGTCTGCCTTTGTCGGTGGGAGATAATCAATAGGAGAAATGTGGATGCATTTCAGCATTAGCAGCTCAATTGGAAGTTGTTTTATTTTAATAACATCCTTGCCTTCTTTCTGTTCAGGCTAAATTGACAGCTTTGATGAGTAAGAGACGACAGAAAACTGGTTTATGTTATCCCATTAAGAGTAAAGAAATCAGAGAATGAAAGGGAGCTGAGAAAGAAATTGAAAAACACTTTAAAGCTGCATTTTCTTTGTTAAGAGGAAAAACAAACAAAAATGCCTGCCATTCACTCTAAAAGATCATCAGATCTATTTGGTTTCAGCTGGATATACCTTCCAAAACCCTGACAATGAAGTCCCACTTTTGGAGGTTTTCCACCACTTCTATTTGAGGCTCAGATTTCGTTATTCTTGGTTCATTTCTACTGGAGCTGCAATGCGGATTAGGGAGAACCAGATACAAGATGGTATTTGTTCACCAAAAGTGAACTCAAAGCCCAGCTGCTCACATCCTCAAACAATAGGCCTGGGGCGGGGGGGGGGGGGGGGGGCGGGGAGGGCTGGACACCTCAACAAGCACAGGAGGTCCACCGGGCGAGGCATTTACCAGAACCCGCTGCGGGATGTACACTGGCCTGTGGGCCAGAAAGACCTCTCTTTGGAAATCCTGCCTGACGTAGCCGAGCACTTACTTGACAGTGCCATGTGAATCTCTCATCTAAAAATCCGTTTTGCCACAACGAGATACCACCTCACACCCATTAGGCTGGCAATTATCAAATAAATAAACAAAAAGTGTTGGTGAGGGTGTGGAAAAATTGGGACACTTGTGCACTGTGGATGCGAACGTAAAATGGTGCAGCCACTGGGGAAAACAGTTTGGTGGTCCTTCAGAAGACTTAATGTGGCATTGCCATGTGATCCAGCAATTCCACTTCTGCGTCTATACCCAAAAGAAGTGAAAGCAGGGACTGGAACGGGTATTTGTACTCCCAAGTTCATAACTATTATTCACAACAGCCACCAGAGGGAAGCAACCGACATGCCCATCGATGGACGAAGGCGTAGATAAAATGTGGTATATGCCTGCAATATTATTCCGCCTTAGAAAGGAAGTTCTGACACCTGCTACAGCATGGATGAACCTTGGAGACATTAAGCAGAGGGAATATGCCAGTCAAATTCTCTGGGGTACCTAGCTAGAACTTTGTCCTGAAGCCTGCGGAAGGTCACTGGAGGGTTGTCAACAGTGGGAGAAAATATTAGAGAAGGTGGCACAGATGGGAGAAGAGTAAACACTGAGCTATATGGTTTTAGGCCCATAGATATCTGTATATTTCACTCAGTAATGGGCTTTCTCCTCTCCATTAACACATATAATTAACACTTTGACTTAAGGGAAAACAAATCATTGAAGGAAATGCCACATTTAACACTCTCACCTTGCACCAACACCTTCTCAGAACAGGGAACTGGATATAAAGTAACTAGCTGCAGTCAGGTCAAGCTCAGCTTCAGCACAAACCCCAGAAGGGCCCCTCTCTCATCCTCTCTCTTCGCTGGGAAGAGGGGACCGGGCTTCCCATGCTTCTGCGACTTAACCAAAGCTTCCCACTGCGCTCTCCATCTGACCCCCGCCTTGTGCCAAGCTCTCTTTGGACCCGTAACATCTGTGATGAGCAGGCTGGGTCAGAAAAGTTTTGCTCAGATTAGAACCTGCACACCAAGGATGGCCCATGTCATGAAACCTTATCTCATTTAGACATCCTGTCACTTACACTACCATCACTGAATATCATTCTAAATAGCTGCTCTCCATTGATTTTTTTTTTTACGTCCACTGGTTTTCTAAGAACCCAGAGAATTCCATGGCATTTGTGCTCACAACCATTGATTGTCTCCCCTTGCCTGTGCCTCAGAAGAGAGCTGGAGAACCAGTCCCCTACCCGACCCCAAGAGTTCTTGTGGGCACTTGGTGGAAGTCTGGGGACGAGTTTGCAGCTGAGTGCGATCTCCTGCCCTATCTCAGCATTCCAGAACCCACGTGAGGATTTTTATAGTCTGTTACAGTGTAGCCGATTGCTTCTCACCCTTGTGGACAGTGGTGCTGCCTCTGCTTCCTGTGCTCTGCCAGAGAGGAGACTCCGTAGCTCAGCTCTCCTCCGAGGGGCCTCTCTTTGGTTGCCTCACAAACTCATCTTTCTCATGGGCTGAACAAAGTAATGATTTTGCAGTCTATCTATTCTCATGTTAGGGCAGGAATGATGTGCTGAGCAGCTGTCCATATCCTAAGACGACGCATACAAGCATTTAAACCCACCTTTATCCTATAGCAAATGTACACCTGAACCTGTAGGAAGCTATTTTTATTCTTCCACAAGAATCATGCTGCTTTGATAAATCTTTCTAGCAGTGTAAATCACCCCTCAATCTTCCAAAAATTCTTCAGCCTTTTATTAAGCTTCCCAGGTGACCTTAGAATTATATTGTCTAGTTAAAAAAAAAAATACTTTCGACATTTTTATTAGAATTGAACTGGCTGAATTATTGAGTTGTGCCATCCAATAATGTGGTATGCCCTACCATTTATTTAAATCTTCAAGTTCCCCAGTAAAGTTTTACAATTTTATTTATATGGGTCCTATATACATTTCTTATGTCAAGTTTATTCCTAGATATTTTTTATATTTGTCTTTATTTTAATGCCTTTTTAAAAATTTGTATTTGCTGATATTTGTTGTCTTAAAGCATTGATTTTTATATAGTGATTTTGTACCCAACTGCTTTATTGAACTCTCCTTACTTCTAATAATTTTTCAGTTTATTTTCTTGAGTTCCTCGGTAGACAAGTATATACAAGTAATATTTTGTCTCCTCCTTGCCAAAAAGTTTTCTCTTATTTCATTTTGACTTGCTGTGTTGACTAAACTTTCAGGAAATATTAAGTGACCATGGACAGTGGGCACACCTGACCTTACCTGACTTTGGTGGGAAACACCAGAGCTTTACCATTAAGTAGGATGATACCTGAGGCAGATACTCCAACCCCCTTTCAGTTTGAGAAAGAAAAAAGCACTCACAACTAGGCCATGCAGTCCTCCATGCTGGACATAAACTGTCTCACAGAACACCAACTTGGACAAGGCCACTCTGAGAACGTGAGGAAATGAGGTAAAGCGAGTCCATACCATCCATAATTTTGTCTAAGCACAGACAAAAATAGGGTCACTGTGCCACCCACAAAATACCAAACATCCCCCTCTCTTGGTTAAAATGAGTGACTATTAATTCTTTATCAATTATGCCTCTTTTCTCACCCTCATTTGCCCACCCCAAATATATAAGATTTATTGAGATAATCACAGAATTCTCACCGCCACACACACTTTCCAACAGCACCCAACCTAGAGCAACCCCTTGCTTCCTTGGACTCCACAAATCATCCTACCCAGAAGTTCTAACACCTTCTTGTTGAGACAACCATGGCTCCCCATGGTGTGTGTTCTCCCTTGGCACAACAACAAACTGAACCTGTTCAACTGCAGCTGTGTTCATGGTGGTCTCCGGCTGGAGGACATTAACAATAAAAAAAAATGGTTTTTAATTTTAAAAAGTTAACAAGACCAAGTGAATCAGAATCATTGGAGCAAAACCGAGATTCTACATCAACGAGCAAGCACCAGACTCTTCCTCTGCATACGAAAGTTTGAGAAACACTGAACTAGGGCTGTGAACAGAGTAGCTTCTTGTCAATGAAAGCAAGTATATCACTGAGAGCCAGGAAGCACTGGGCACTAACTTAATACTAACAATTTTCTGCTCACAAAAGGTAAGTGAGCACCACCTACTGCCTTGCTTAGAATGGAATGCTGAGATTGCTTCAATTCCTCTCAGTAATTGAATTTACTCTGAAAAAAATGAATCAATCCTAAATAAGATATCCAACCTTTAGAAAGCATTGTTAGAGTGGAACATGAAAACAGTATTAATACCTAGAAGAAAACTTTCTGAGTTAAGGGTTTTTGGAGTTTTATATTAAATATATGTAGTCCTATAATTTCAAGATACTATTAAAACAGTAAAGGAAAATACAATCCCTCCTCCATTGGCCTATACCAGTGGTCGGCAAACTCATTAGTCAACAGAGCCAAATATCAACAGTACAACGATTGAAATTTCTTTTGGAGACAAATTTTTTAAACTTAAACTTCTTCTAATGCCACTTCTTCAAAATAGACTCGCCCAGGCCGTGGTATTTTGTGGAAGAGCCACACTCAAGGGGCCAAAGAGCCACATGTGGCCCACGAGCCACAGTTTGCCGACCACGGGCCTATACCAACAGTGAAAGGAAAAACAGAACCACAGAATGCCCTAAAATACTGCAATAAAACAACATGCAGGTATGCTCAGCTCCACACTCCCTCCATTCCCAAGGGAAAATGAGAGAAATAAGGACAAGCTTTCTTATCCTGTAACCTACTCATGTTCAGTATCAAACTTCCACCTGTAGTTCACTAGTTGGAAAGTTAATATTCCCTTCAAAAAGCCTAGTGAATTCCAGTCTGTTACTATGTCTAAAGCAGATTTCCCCTTCCAAGTTGCAAATGCATAAAACATACCCAGAGGCTCAGAGAGATGGGCAATCTTATACACAGACAAAAATAGCAGTTGTACTTCGTATTTCAATAATTCAATTACAAGTCATAAAAAGCATCTGTCTTTAATTACTGTTTGTTTTTAGGAAATAAATGGCAAACTATGTACACTGTGGAGTCTGAATTCCGCCATCATAGAGTGTGAATGATGGTCCGGTTTCGAAGCTGCTGAATATATTCTTTAGCGTGGGTGACTGCTGTCTTTGGTGGTTCAGGTGGAGGTGGAGAGCCTTCTACCAACTTCACAAAATAATGGCAATAAACCTTCTCCATGATCCCAAAGCGACCTCTGCCATGGTATCGAATGCGTTTCAGGTACTGGCCTCGGCCTGAGGTGGACTCGGCTAGACAGGGAAGAAAAAAGAGAATTATAGGAAATGACTGTACTCACGGGACTCTAGCTTGATCATTTGAGCAATTTCTGCCCTTTCCTTGACTGGATTATAAGACTACATGAGCTTTCTGGCTGGCTAGAGCAGGCTGGTCTCAAAGCAAATATCTCCTGAGTACTAAGGACCAGGCTCTCTTCTAGGTGTTGGAGAAAACAGAGTGAATGAGACTAGCAAGGACCCTGCCTCCATGCAGTATACACTACAGAGGAGACAGAACATAAACATGCTTGCTTCCGTTAGTGACAGGTGCTATGAGCAAAATAAAACTGATGGGGTATTGGGGGGCAACTTTACGTAAGGGGGTGTCAAGGGGCACCCTTGAGGAAGAGACATTTGATCTAAGATCAGAATGAATCATCCAGGCAAATGTCTACGGGTAAAGTGTTCCAGACAGAGGGAACAGCACGTGCAAAGGTCCAATCGTGGCATTGCGTTTGGCCTGTTTTAGGAACGGAGAGACCAGCCTGTTGAAGCACAGTAAGTAAGGTGACAAGTGGAACAAACAAGGGAAAGAGCTCAGAGACCAGAAGGCAACATTACATAAAGCCCTGTAGAGTGAGGTAAGGAGTTTCTATTTTATTCCAATTGTGATGAAAGCCCCTGGAACCAATAGTTCCCAAACGCTGGTTCTTGGCTAGCTACATCAAACTAACCTAGGGACTCTATTTTAAATACTAATGCTAAGACCCCACCCCTGGAGATTTTAATTTAGTACATTTGAGGTGGGCTTGGAAATCACATCCTGAGCAAACATCACCATTCCCACGGGCCCCATTCTGATTTCCAGCCAGTTTTAGGAACTCCTGCATTACAGCTGCCCCTCAACTCCCATCCCCCACACTGCATGGCAAAGTTTGACCTTGTAAAATTTGAAGAAATCTCTTAAATAGTTCATAAAAAGAAATCTGTTCACCCATAGTAAATCAGAGTAGTAACCACCACCTATTTTCTGAATTTACTTAATTACTTTTTTTAATTTAATAAGCCTTTTAAAAAGGCAAAATCTATAGACTACATATCAAATTCACCCACTTCAGTACTTTCCATTTGCATATTCTTACTGTGACATAACTTTATCGATACAGGAACTATATCAAAGTATGCACTTGACAACCTAGGTGCCTTTGCTTATGCCATTACCTTAGTTTGACAATTTTTCTCATGAACACTCTTTCAAAAGCCTATCTTCAAAATCTAATTTTTCTAGAAAAATCTCCACGACTATTCTAACCCATACTGACCTCTTCTCTACTCCAATACCATTTATCTATATTACTCCTTTTTGTCCCAAACCATATGCTATCTTGTGTAAGTGTTCATGTTTCCCCTGTATAGTCACTTCTTCAACCAAACTTCTAGTCCTTCTGTAATGCCCCAGAAAGTCATGCTCCACAAGAAATAGAAATGATTTTATAATACATACTCTGCTAATATAATATTTTCAATAGACATCTCTGGTAAGTTTGCTCAAATTATAAAATAGGATTCAAAGTTTTCCAAGAACATATAATACTAACAGTGTACACAGTTTTGTTCCAACTCAGAAGAACGATTCATGTATCCTTCCAAAGGGCTACTACTGCCGAAGAACAAAATGACAGGCGCTAAAGGTTTGAAACTGCTACTAAGACACACCGTCACTAACTGTGTGCATAGTGTGCACATGGAAGGTACTCAGATACTTTTTGAATGAAAGAGAAAACATTAAGACATCTCAAAAATAGGAACAACCTCCTAAAGGTAATGTCCAATAGGTACCATGTAGTTAAAATAATGTCAATATTTCCGATCACTAGCATTTAGGTAATTGAGAACCTTGACATTTTAACATTAGAAACTCTCCCTTCCCCACTTCATCACTCTTAGCCCAGAAGACTGATTTACAAAGTCAGTCGATCACTTTCTCTAGTGAATCACTTTAGATGCCATGATTCATTAAGCAGTGACATTTTATTAGTCCATGTCCACTTGTTAAGGCTATTCACAGTGTCATTAGTCATCATTATAAGTTTGAAAGGGAAGTGAACTTTCAAAGTCTGTGGTCATGCAACACCAGGTATTAGCTTTAGACTGATGTCAGGCATCTGAAGGAATTACTGTATAACGAGAACATATGCTACCAAAAAGCACTTCCTTTAAATACCTATCCTTACCTATTCTAAGTGACTGCTGACATGAAATGGTAGCCAACAAGTAGTTAGTCTTTCAAATCTTAAAAGTCTATGGAATAAAATGTCTAAGCCTTTTCCAAAAATACAATAAAATAAATCAGTTTCCCACATTTTATCAGTAAGAATCACCAGGGTACTTACTCAGGCCTCTCCCCTAGTTTAAATCAGTGAGTCTGTGGTGAGGCCTAAAAATCTGTATTTTTACTAAGAACCTCAGATGATTCTTATCGGGGAAATTTGGCAAATACAAGGATAAAATGCCTGATATGTCATGGTAAGATATTTCATTTTCCACTAATCTCTTTTTCATTCCTAATGGGATTAGGCAATAAAATACTTAACAAATGAAATTTTAAAATCATAAGACAAATCCTGCCCTGGCTAATGTTCCTGAGTGGTTAGAGCGCGGGCCTGTGCACTGAAGAGTCTTGGGTTTGATTCCCAATCAAGGGCACATACCTGGGTTGCAGGTTCAATCCCTGGCCCTGGTCACCCAGGACACGTGCAGGAGCCAACCAATTAATGTATCTCTCTCACATCGATGTTCCTCCCTCTCTCTCTCTCTCTCTCTCTCTCTCTCTCTCCCCGCTTCCCCCCTTCCCTTCCACTCTCTCTAAAAATCAATGGGAGCCCTAACCGGTTTGGCTCAGTGGATAGAGTGTCGGCCTGCGGACTCAAGGGTCCCAGGTTCGATTCCGGTCAAGGGCATGTACCTTGGTTGCAGGCACATCCCCAGTGGGGAGTGTGCAGGAGGCAGCTGATCGATGTTTCTCTCTCATCGATGTTTCTAACTCTCTATCTCTCTCCCTTCCTCTCTGTAAAAAAATCAATAAAAATATATTTTTAAAAATAAATAAATAAAAAATAAAAATCAATGGGAAAAATATCCTCGGGTGAGGATTAAGAAAAAAATAAGGAAAGAAAATTATATGACAAATCCAAACTACCAGCCCTAATTAAAAGGTTTTTTTTACACAGAATTAGATGAAAAGAGGGTGCAGGTAGGGCAGAGGTTTTTCAACAGAAATGTGCATAATGAGACCAATGAATTAAAGGCCCATTCATGTAAGACGGGTTAAATTTATTTTTGCTCAGTGGCAACAATGGACTTTGCTCATTCATTTGGGGGGACAGGATTAAGCTCCTCACCCTATCTCTCTCTCTCTACTACAATTATTAAAATGGAATTAAAGACAAATTCTATTTCATTTGTATCTGAATTCCATTACCAAGTGTTGTCTATCAGCTAAGAAGCCCACACATTCCTATGAAACTGAATAACATTGATTAAATCTGATTTTATTTTCAGCACAGCACAGGAAAGGTCACCAAGAGGTTTTAAGCAAATGGTCTTCCTCTTCATCCATTTCACCTCTTCCAATAATTCTGGGCCCTCCCAGTATTATTTATTCATGCTGCTCCCGGAGGAAAATGCTTAAGATTAACTACTGCAGCCCTGTATCTTCTAAGTTACCAGATTGATTTCCTTCTGCATCCATGCATGTTATCAGAATATATTTTAAAGTTTCAGCTTTAAAATAAGATATTTCCATTGAGAATCTTAACTCATTTGAATTTCAGAAGTAGGTGTGGTTTCAGCATCAATTCCAGATGAGTTGAAGTGAGATTTCAACTGAACCAGAGTAAGTATCTCCACTAGGACAAAGGTTATGTGACAAAGAGGAATTCAGATGATTTTTTCTACTCTAATTGTTGAAAAATTATAAGGTACAACAAATTTTCCCCATAATAATTCAGCCCTTTTCCCTCAATTTGAAGAGTAGCAGTTCCCCCATATCTTGAATTTAAAATATCTATAATAAAAGCGTAATATGCTAATTAGACTGGATGTCCTTCTGGACGACCTTCCGGATGAAGCTGAGGCTGGGAGGGAAGCCCAGGTCCCAGGTGCCTGCTGGCAGCCAGAAGGAAGCCCGGGTCCCAGGTGCCAGAGGGAAGCCGGTGCCAGCAGCCAGGGGAAGGAAGGCCTACTCTTGCATGAATTTCGTACATCGGCCTCTAGTCTTTAGATAAAAGAATCCTCCCTATATGTAGGTTTAGCAGATGAAGAAAATTCTGCTTAGACATCAGCATCTTTGTTTGATTACAAAACTGCTGAAGTTAGGAGTAACTGCTGCTGAAGTGAGAAAAAAACATTAACTCCAGCTACTGCTCCACTTTACTGTGGTGTTGGGAGGAGGCAAGAGAACTTTGTAATAATCACTGATCTCTTTCTGGAAAAAGAGCTGTGTGAAGGTATACTACAAAAAAATCCCTCACACTTTGTACAAATGCTTCCCAAAGCATTTCACTTACATGAGTTTAATTTGATGTGGAAAAAGCATGCAAAACCGAAGATAATGCTTCAGGATGTAATACTAAAGGGGAATTAACACACCTGGGTCACCTGAGTCTTCCAAGGCCCTTGGCTTCTACAATTCAACAGATCTTCCACTCTGGTCATTGGAAGGTTAATCTACAGGACACCTTTATGGGTTAGGCACCTGGCTTGGCACATTATGAATAAAGACTTTTTTTAAGTCCACCTATGATCGTTTGGGTTGACAAATAATTCATTTAAAACAAAATCAATTATGTTCTTTCTTAGTTTTATTATGATTAAAGGACCACTCTATGTACTACCTTGGTATCCATTACTCAATAATTATTGGCAATAGGTTTCATAATCCCAGTCTCATTACAGAACAGGTAACAATAAAGCAGTAAGGTTATTACCATTTACAACAGGTTAACATGAGCACGCTGAAGACAGAAGAGCTATTACCAGCAATTTTCACTGGCAAACGCAGCCCTAAGTAATTAGATATCAAAGACTATTGTTGGATAAAGAACCTGACATCGCTATCAGAAGAGATTTCCAACACTAAAAATGTTAAAGATCTTACCTATGTATAAATTGGATCTGAATTCCACATTGTGGTCTCTCACTGCCATATCTTGTGCTTCTAAAAGAATCTTAAACAAGGAAAAGAAAGGCATTCATATGACTGACCCTGAACTAAAGTGAAATGAAGTTTCTCATTTCTTGTTATCTCTATGACTGCTAATCACATGCCTCCATTTTACAGTCAATTTTAAAAGGAGAATATCAAATGATAACAGTGCCAAGGAGAAGGGGTACAGTGAGCTTTCCTTCCTCAGAGAAGAATTGCAAATGCAAGGAACACAGTCCATCCGGCCAGGTTTTAAATGGAATGTGTGAGCTGTGAAGGAGCAGATAGCAGCCCTTGCAGCAGTGCCCTTCATAATGATTATCATGTCTTTGAGTCTGAGACTTGCCAAAAAGTTCAAGAAGCTCAAGAACTAAATCTTATTGAAAATACTTAAACTTCAGAGCCACAGTAACCATTAACAATATCAGACATGTAGAAAAAAACATACTTGAAATTTTCCTTTAGGAATTATTACATTTAAACTTCATACATATTTTGAATTAACTTCCCCCAGAGCACATTTTTAGAAACAGGAAAATTGTCAGAAATAACAGAAATCAGATCTTTCACTCCTTTAGATAAAGAATATAGTACAAAACTGGTACACAACAGACGTTCAGTAATTGCATTCTGAATTGGATTAAATATTGGCATTGGATTATATGGAACCTCTTAGAAGTCTGAGTCCATCAATTGTTAACTATTCACCTACTAAACTGAAAAGATAAGATCTGACTTTAGGTGAGAGACTTAACTGAAGTATAGGAAATAATGCTGATATCCCTGGATATCCTCAAACCAGCTTTCTGAAACAAGAGTCAGTGAATTTACCATCAGCCCATTTATACATAGTAAATCAGCTACACTTAGAGCTGGGTCTTTAAAGATCATCTAATCCAATCCCACCTATTTTACAAACAAGAAAAATGGGACCAGACAGATTATCACAATAGAAATATGAGAAAAAGGACTAGACTTCAAGTCTCCAGAATCCCAGTCCAATGCTCTTTCTACTCAAGTAGTTAGAAAATCATAAACTCTCAGTTGTGGAATTGACCAAAAAAATCTTATAAAAAATATATCAAGCCCCAAATCATTAAAAATAAGATTTATCACTATCACTTCAAATATAAATGTCTGGTGCAAATAAACGCATCACAAGAAAAAATGCTTAAAGCACATGACATTCCTAAGGTATAAGGACATTAATGAAACTGAGCATCCTAAATCTGTATTATATAAACTAGGCATTAACACCAGGGAATTCAGAATTTAGGCTGAGCTTACTAACACTTACAAGACAGCTATGCACCCCTCACCTCAAATCTTAGTTTACCTCTTTAATTATTTGGGCTCCTTTTTTGTCACTGAATTCCAATTGAGCCAAAGCCTGGTCAATGGACATTCCTCGAATCTAGAATTAAGGGGTGACAGACAAGAGAAAATAAACAAATTAATTTACAAAATCAATGTTCTCTTTTCAATGAAAAAGCAAGTCTTTTTTTTTTTTAATTCTTTATTATTGAAGTATTACATATGTCTCCTTTTTCCCCCATTGACCTCTCCCACCCGCTCCCTCTCCCCAGCACAGGTCCTCATCCCCCTACTGTGTATGTCCATTGGTTATGCGTATATGCATGCATACAAGTCCTTCAAAAGTCTTACATAATCTAAATAACTTCTAAAAAATAGCTAAGTAGTTATACGTTGATTATGTCTCAATAAAACTGGGGGAAATTTTTTAAATTAAAACTAGTGGCCCAGTGCATGGATTTGTGCACATTGAAAGAAATTAATTAGAAGAAATACTTTAATATCGCTATTCGCCCTTTCTTCATAATAGAAGTGTCAGAGATGAAAGAAAATTAGTAAAATGTATATGAAAGTAATATATAAATTGATTAATAAATAAACAATAACATGACATAACAACAAAGACATGATATAAAAACAACAAAAACATGACATAAAAACAACAAAACGATATAAAAACATTGATAAAAACAATGACTGATAAATTGATTAAACAAATTCTAATATCTCCCTGTATACCACATTAAGAGTAAAGACATTTTCAGAGTGCTTGACTAATTTCCCTTGTGATGAAGTATTTACAACTTTAACGTCACACGCTCTTGGAAATGGAGAGAAAGCAACATGTAATTGAACATGTCCAAAAACGGGTTCAGGTAGGAATATTCCTACTCTGTATAGAGTTTGTTCTTGTGATTTATTAATAGTCATCACAAATGCTGGCATTACGGGAAACTGTCTTCGAGTTTATTCAAATGGGAGGCCAGTGTCAGAAAGGGACAAATACCACGCATGCACGAGTCAACGTTTATTTTTAAATTGCCAGTGCGCGTCAAATGTACCAACCAGCCGGTTGGTCAGTCAGTTGGACGGATGGACAGTCAGTCACTTAGCCTTTTATATATATATAGATAGCTAACTAAATGCAGGCAAAAGAAAAGTTTGAGAAGGAATACCACTGTCAAAATCAAGCTTAGACATGTTAACCATAAAAACCTAGATTGTTAATAGTTTCAATAACATTAAAAGAGAGAGCAGACATGACAGAGAGAGATCACAGGTGGGCTAGGACCACACTAGGCAATAAAGGCATCTCTTTCTCCTACAGGACAAATGCATTACATGTATATTTGCTGCATTTGTCTCCTCTCATACCTACATTTCATTTTCCAGAGAAAAAATATACAAAGCATCAGTTTTGAAACAGGTTGAATCAACTCTTACAGGTGAATAAACTTGTTTTCTGGATTCTCTGGTTATAGCCAGATTCCTGATGCCTTTGTTCTAAATATCTATGTATCCAATGTGACACAGTTTCTCAGAAGAAAGGTAAAAATTAAGCAAATCACTCATCTCTGAGCAATCATTTTTGGACAACCTACCAACTGTCTGAAATGCAATTATATTCCTCACCCTTTAGAGGCAAATTTTTTTGATTTTTCAAATCCTGGTGGAGAAGTCATAGCTTAGCTTCTTTAACTAAAGTATTACATGGTAATAGTTATTTTAGCTTACCAATTTTGCCAAATACCACATCTTGTCTTTGCTGTACTTTATTTGTCTTCGACAATGGTAGATTTCCTTACAAATAGAAAAAAAAAAACTTTAGCAAGTTTATACCAAAATGACAATAACGGTGTTGCTCAGTGGTTGAACCAAGAGGTCACAGTTCAATTCCCGATTCCAGGTCAGGGCACATGCCTAGGTTGCAGCCTCAATCCCCAATGAAGGGTGTTTAGGAGGCAGCTGGTCAGTGATTTTCTCTCATCACTGATGTTTCTGCCTCTCCCTCTTCCTTTCCCTCTCCCTTCTTCTCTGAAATCAATTAAAAAAAAATTTTTAATGACAGTAACACAGTGTTAATAAAGTTTTGACTTTCTATGCCTAATGAAAATTCTGTCATAAGAAATAAAAACATTATTAAGATTTGCAGATTCTTTTTCCCTACACAAAATTATATATTTTCCAAAGTCTGACTCTGTTAAAAAAAATTACTAAGGGAAAAATAGAAAGTACAAAATGACTAGTTTGTGCCAATATATGCTATATTTTTATCCAGAGGAATAGTAAAAGATTTAAATGAAAGTATTTTTAAAACATTTAGCTGGCTAAAAGGACAAAAGAAAAAGAATAACAAGGAAAAAAGTTTCCTATTAGTGAAGAGAACAATGTGAAATGGACAAAATAACTGTTTTTACCAGTATTCTAGGTGTTTGGTCAAAAGCATAGATTCTAGAACAGGGGTGGGCAAACTTTTTGACTCGAGGGCCACAAAGGGTTCTTAAACTGGACCGGAGGGCCGGAACAAAAGCATGGATGGAGTGTTTGTGTGAACTAATATAAATTCAAAGTAAAGGAGCGGAGGGGAGAGCAAGAGAACCCTCCGCTCTTTCAGCTCCGCGGGCCGGATAGAACAGCCGAACGGGCCGGATCCAGCCTGCAGGCCGTAGTTTGCCCACGGCTGTTCTAGAATCAGACTGCCTGGGTTGGAATCCTAGCTCTACCATTTACTAACTACAGAACCCAAGCTACTTAACCTCTCTCGGCCTAAATTCCTACTTCTTTAAAACGAAGATAATATTACCTACCTCATAAAACTATAAGAATGAAATAAAATAACATGTTTTAAAAAAAGCACTTCACATTGCCTAGCACATGGTAAGATCTTAGTAAATGTTAGTTTTTGATATCTTCTATTTACAGTGGTAGGTACATCCTATTTAATTTTTTAAAATATATTTTTTATTGTTGACAGTATTATAGATATCTCCCATTTTCCCCCTGACCCCCATTTAATTTTTTTAAATCAATCATCCATTAAACAATTTATAGTTCACAAAACAATTATCAAATTTTATTTGATCTAACTCTATGAGTTGGGAGAGGAAACATTTTATAATCCTTTTACAAAGTGAAAACCAGAGAAATACAATGTCTGGCAGATATATCTTTGAAGTTCCCCTTCTGACTCTAAAACCTGCATTCTTTCCACCACTATATACTATTACCTCACCTATACAGTAAATGACGTAAAGTTATTTGTTAGGATATAATGTGCAAAATAGTTATTTGAAGGAAGCAAGAGGAGATCTAAATTATGAAACACACTAGTAGCCCTGTGCATGAATCCATGCGCCAGTAGCTCTCTGTGGGGCCTGGCTGCTCCATGCCCGCTGCCCAGAGGCTCTCTGCGGCCCAGAGGCCCATCTGCGGCCAGGCACGGAACACTTGCCTCGTCACCACCGCAACCTGGCCAGAGGCCCATCCACGGCTGGGCGCAGAACGCTTGCCTCGTCGCCCCGGCGACAAAGCAAGCGTTCCACCAGGCCACTCACGCTGCCCGCTCTCAGCAGCCGCCCCCTCGGGACTGGGGGACTCCGGAGGTGCTGAGAGGACTGGGTGCCGCCATCTTATAGCTATGGGTGCTGCCATCTTTGTGACGGAGTGACAGTTGATTTGCATATTACCCTTTTATTAGATAGGGTAAGCCAGTAGCTACATACTACCACTTTAAAAAAATGTAGGAAATGTGTCAAGGCAAGCAATAACAAGGAGACCTGAGAATTTTCTAACATTCTGACTCCTGCAGGAAATTTTCAAATGCCTTAGAAACAGCAGTTTTCTCAAGTGGCCATCTTTTAATCTGTAGCACATTTCATTTCAGTTGCAATAGAAGCTGACAGGCTGAAAACTGTAGCAATACCCTAATTACATTTACAGCAATAAAGTGTCCTGGGGACCACAAGAGAGGAAAGAAGAACTGTCATGACTGATAATATTAATTTGCAAAAATTAATACACTCAAAAAAATATTTTCTATAAAAACATTTCAATTCTTGGTACCTCATGGTGGGTTATCTTTAAACCTGAATTGTAGATAATTATCTTCAAATTTTGTAAAAAAGATATTGTAATCCTGGCAAGGGCATGGGATAAGAGGAATCAAGAGTTTACAAAAAAGAGGAAAGTTATTCAATCCTCCTCTTCTAAAACTAAAAAGCTCTACATTTACTTTAGGCAGGTGCCATGCCTAAGGATACTTTCTTAAGATAAACCTTTAAAAGATGTTTGCTGAACTGAATTATTTATAATTAACATAGTAATTCTATTTCTAAAGTACTTATCTCAGTTTATTTACTTAACTAACCACATGGTAAATGAGGTAAACTTAGAATATAATGCACAAAATAGTTATCTAATGAAGTAAAAGTAAGTCTAAATTAAGAAACATGAAAACCAGGAACTGTTAAAGATGATGAAAAAGTGTCACCTAATAAAAGTCCTTACAAGAGCCTATGGGAGCCCTAGCCAGTTTGGCCCAGTGGATAGAGCGTGGGCCTGTGGACTGAAAGGTCCCAGGTTTGATTCTGCTCAAGGGCATGTACCTTGGTTGTGGGCACATCCCCAGTAGGAGGTGTGCAGGAGGCAGCTGATCAATGTTTCTCTCTCATCGATGTTTCTAACTCTCTATCCCCCTCCCTTCGTCTCTGTAAAAAATCAATAAAACATATTTTTTAAAAAATAAAAAGAGCCTATGGGAATCCACACTAATAATATATAAGCATGGCTTTTTATCAATAAAATATGGCTCTTGGAGAAACCAAGATGGCGGCATAGGTAAACACCTGAACTTGCTGCCACGCACAACAACTTCAAAACTACAACTAAAAGACAAAATGGACATCATCCAGAACCACAGGAAGGCTGGCTAAGTGGAAATTCTACAACTAGAAGGAAAGAGGAAAGCACATTGTGAATCAGAGGAGCTGCAAAAGGCTGAGGTACGGAGACACGCGAGCCCGTGGAGAGGATGGGCGGCTGAGTGCGTGGCTGGCTTTCTAAAGCGGGAGGAAGATGGACGCTCCCGACTGGGCTGAACTCCAGTTCCAGGCGAGTTTCTGGGAACCCAGATTCATTCGGGGAGAAACTGGACTGTCAGGAAAAGAGAAAGCACACTGAGACTCAGGGGAGCTGCGCAGGCAGAGGTCCGGAGGCACGCGCGCACAGAGAGAACTGACTGCTAAGTGCACAGGCGGCTCAGTGCGCGGCTGGATTTCTAAAGCGGGAGGGAGACGGAAGCTCCCGACTGCACTGAATTCCAGTTCCAGGGAGTTACTGGGAACCCAGACCCATTCGGGGAGAAACTAGACTGTCTGGCAGTGGGCGAAACTCAAGGGCGGCTTTCTCTCAGAGGTGCTTACAGCGATTACCGAGGGACACTGAGACCCAGGGGCTTCATAGGGCAGGGCTGACGAGAAGCCAAGGCTGGCTGCTCCACCCTGAGACTCCGTCCCATCCAAGCTGAGCACAGAGGCTTTTGCAATTTTGCAAGTCTTGTCCCATAAGGGTGTCTCTAGCACAGAAGTTCTCTCAGCATAGACACAGCTGATCCTCACAGCCAATTGGCCTGGAGGTCAATTCCTCCCAGTGATACCAACAACAATCAAGACTTAACTACAACAAGGCTGTACACACAGTCCACAAAGGGGTGCACCAAGAGTGTCCGCATCAGGTAACTGGGGAGGCTGAGCGACTAGGCCATATAGGACACCTAGTACACAAAGCTACTCTACCAACTCAGGGAAGCAACGAAAATGCGGAGACAAAGAAACAGGTCACAAATGAAAGAAATGGAGGAAAGCAAACTACTGCATATAGAGTTCAAAACCACGGTTATGCCGAAACCAGTTTAGCTCAGTGGAGAGAGCGTCAGCCTGTGGACTGAAAGGTCCCAGGTTCAATTCCGGTCAAGGGCACGTACCTTGGTTGCGGGCACATCCCCAGTGGGAGGTGTGCAGGAGGCAGCTGATCGATGTTTCTCTCTCATCGATGTTTCTAACTATCCCTCTCCCTTCCTCTCTGTAAAATATCAATAAAATATATTTTAAAAAAAACAACAACCACGGTTATAAGGTTTTTCAAGAATTTTCTAGAAAAGGCCGATAAATTTAGCGAGACCCTTGAGGATATGAAAAAGGACCAACTAGAAATTAAACATACACTGACTTAAATAAAAAATATTATACAGAGACCTAACAGAAGACTAGAGGAACGCAAGAATCAAGTCAAAGATTGAAATACAAAGAAGCAAAAAACACTCAACTGGAAAAGCAAAAAGCAAAAAGAATCCAAAAATTTGAAGATAGTGTAAGGAGCCTCTGGGACAACTTCAAGCGTACCAACATCAGAATTATGGGGGTGCCAGAAGAAGACAGAGAGCAAGATACTGAAAACCTATTTGAAGAAATAATGACTGAAAACTTCCCCCATCTGGTGAAAGAAATAGACTTACAAGTCCAGGAAGTGCACAGAACCCCAAACAAAAGGAATCCAAAGAGGACCACACCAAGACACATCATAATTAAAATGCCAAGAGCAAAAGACAAAGAGAAAATATTAAAAGCAGCAAGAAAAAAACAGTTAGTTAGCTACAAGGGAGCACCCATACAACTGTCAGCTGGTTTCTCAACAGAAACTGTGCAGGCAATACGGGAGTGGCAAGAAATATTCAAAGTGATGAATAGCAAGAACCTACAACCAAGATTACTCTACCCAGCAAAGCTATCATTCAGAATTGAAGGGGAGATAAAGAGCTTCACAGATAAGAAAAAGCTAAAGGAGTTCATCACCACCAAACTAGTATTATATGAAATGCTGAAAGGTATTCTTTAAGAAGAGGAAGAAGAAGAAAAAGGTAAAGATAAAAATTATGAACAACAAATACATATGTATCAACAAGTGAATCTAAAAATCAAGTGAATAAAAAATCTGATGAACAGAATAAAGTGGTGAATATAATAGAATCAGGGGCATAGAAAGGGAGTGGACTGACAATTCTCGGGAAGAAAGGGGTGTGCGGGGTGCAGGAAGAGACTGGACAAAAATCATACACCTATGGATGAGGACAGTGGCGGGGGGAGGTAAGGGCAGAGGGTGGGGTGGGAACTGGGTGGAGGGGAGCTATGGGGGGAAAAAAGAGGAACAATTGTAAAATCTGAACAATAAAGATTTATTAAATTAAAAAAATAAACAAAAAATAAATAAAATTTGGCTCTTATAGAAATGGTTTTTTAAACAGTTTGATCTACAGGGTGGGGCAAATAATACAATAATTAATAAATAATAAAACAAGAATTAGCTGTTTCAAATACTCACAACTGTAAACCTACTTTTCCCCACCTTATAGTCTCAGTATACTTTTAATTTACTTAAAATAACTTTTATCAAAGATACTTCAAAAGTAAACTTAAGCCCAAATTAACAAAGTATGACTATTATAAGGAAACTGTATTAATTTCTTTCTGGCTCATTTTCTTTACCATGATGAACCCACATGTAAGATAAAGCCTACATAGGAAACTATATTGTTTGGAAATGTGTGCTAGTTAAATTAGGCAGGTAGTCTTAAAATAAAAGGAGTGACCTAAAACATGCCTAACTTGGTGACATTCTTTTTAACTTACTGCTATAGGATGTACTCAATACCCCATCCACTATGATTTGTTTAACTACATATTCCAATGCTGAAGATCAGAATGATGTAGAATGGGAAATATTATCTCTCCCTCTGTTAAATTAGAAATAAAACTAATTTTTAAAATGTTTGCAGCCAGCAGATTGGTAAGCCTAAGAGACACTGCACATAATGTCACAGTGCAGGAACTATGTGGCTCGATGAGCAAATTATCCCCTATTAATAAAGTAGGTATTTATGAAGGGCATTAATATTTCAGTCATAACAGGTATTAGTGATACACCAAAAGTTCCAAAAGGTTTACTCACTCAACACAATCTGTACAACACAGAAAATTAAACTAGGTTTCTCAAAGTGCCTATATAAAATCAAGCCAAATGTTTTCATACAGGCACTTGTATAATAACTATAAATGATATAAAAAAAGTTAATCAAAATAGTTTCAGGAAATACAATACATAACAAATGAGTGGATTGGCATTGTTCTTCCTTTGCTAAAGTTAAGTAAATGACCTACTGTTAACTATTCTAATTTTGACATTTGGGATGTATCCTGGAATACATTGTCTTTTTAGTAACCAAAACAGACTAATGCTACAAAATATAAAATTTTGCTCTTAGATTCTGGACCTGACAAATATTATTATGATTTATTTACTTCCAATCCTATCTAAAAAGGAAATATGCAAATTGACCATCACGCCATCACAAAGATGGTTGGCGCCCAGTCCCCTCAGCCCCACCAGAGTCCCCCAGTCCTTTCAGCCCAGCTGGTGGGGGAGGGGGAGCGGCAGGCGCACGGTGCAGCCAGACCCACCCTCAGGCCCCCAGCCGCCTAGGAACCACCCGAGGCATAGGCAAGCCTCGGATGGCTGCTGGCCAGCCGCCCAGGGCGGGCCCGAGGTGCAAACAAGCCTCGGATGGCAGCTGCCCAGCCACGCAGGGCCACCCGAGGGTCAGGTAACCAGGGCCAGCCAAGGCTTGTGCTGCAGGCAGTGGCAGCAGCAGGGGTGTGATGGGGGCTTCACCTTCCCCTGATCGCCGGGTCGCCTCCCACCCCTGAGGGCTCCCGGACTGTGAGAGGGGGTAGGCCTGGCTGAGAGACACCCCCTCCAGTGCATGAATTTTCATGCACCGGGCCTCTAGTTAACATATAAGTTCAAAGAGCTGAAGTAAGAAGTAAAGAAAGCTCATTAATTCTAGGAAATATGTGATTTATGATAAACTGTGCAAATGTGTAACATTTTGTAAATTTTGTTTAATTACAAAATGGAGTCAATACTTAATAGTTCAGTAATAGAGATGGAGGAGGGTATAGAGGGGATAAATGGTGATAAATAAAATAAAATAAAGAGAAAAAATACTTAATAGTACAGATTCTGTTACAAATCTAATTTTAAATTGTGATGGCAAAAAAAAATATAAAAATTAAAAATTTGTTTAAACTATTAGCATCTCTTTCTCCTCATATTTCCCAATCAGGTGGGAATTCTTTAAATCAATAAATTTAACTCCCTTAAATGAGAAAATAAAAAGAAAACATAAAACTGTATTAATTCAGATCAATACTTAGATAGCAATTGAACCTTAATAAAATGTATGCGGTCAAGTTCATATAAAAAATAAGCAAATAACAATATTTTGACCATATGGATTATCCAGGAGCCTTAAATCCCAAAGGCCTTTAAAAGAAGTTAGCTGAACTGAATTATTTATAATTAACATAGTAATTCTATTTCTAAAGTACTTACTTCAGTTTATTAACTTAAGGATTCAAATGTTCCCTTCTTGTTTATGCTATCACTACTTGCTTAAACTTTTTTTATTATTATTATTGATTTCAGAGAGGAAAGGAGAGAGAGAGGAAAAAAAACATCAATGAGGAGAGAGAATCATTGATTGGCTGCCTCCTGCACACCCCACACTGGGAATTGAACCATGACCTCCTAGTTTATAGGTTGACTTTCAACCACTGAAACACACCAGTCGGGCATAAACTTTTAAACAGATGTAAATATATTCCACAGCAAATTCACAGTAAGCTGGATATCAGTCATATCTCAGACAAGCAATCACAAGCAATTTGAAGAGAAGTGAAAGAATTCTGAGCAGCTAAATATTAAGATAAAACTCGATTAAATTCAAACCTTATGTTCAAAGATTTGTGAATTACAAAACAACCAAGTGTGTCTATATTCAAATATAAAACATTGGAAAACCATGTATGATTTAAATACTGGTCAATAGTTAAGTCATTCTTGCCCACTCTTCATGCTCCATTATCAAGAATTCATTAGCAAACCCCTTGAAATAAAAAAATCAGTAAATCTCAAACTACTAGCTTAGAGTTAAGGCCCCTATCCAGGAGGTTAATAATGTAAGGCAAACAAATACCATCTTTTAAAACTTCCAAAGAGATAAATCCAGTACATTTTCTTTATCAATTAAAGGATTATGCCAACTACTGTATAATTTTTTCTTTTCTTAACATGGAATAATAAATCACTGCCAGCCACAGAAGAGAGAGCTTTATCAAAATTTAGAAATTGGTTCTATCACAAACTTACTGCTGGTCTCCGAGGTTCTCCAGGCAGTTGTGGAGGATAAACAATTTTATTCTTCTTCTCCCATTTTCGAGAAATGTCAAGAGAAGCACTTGTGTGGATGTGTGATTGGGGTAAAACACTCTGAGATGGAAGAAGCCTGTAAAACAACAGACATTTAGCATCTTTTTGCAGAGCCTATACGTCTTCTGAACCATACCGGTTCCATTTTGACAGAAACTATGTAAGGATCACAAATGGAAACATTCTATACATATTCATTAACAGAGACTGCTTTTACATAAAAAAGCTCAAAGAGCTAGTTTATCAAAGGCTAGGAAGAATGAAAATTTAATAACTTGAATAAAGTCAAATAATAAATATTCACCCAAGATCTCTTGCTCTCACTGACCAATAAATACTGATTCTGTATTATAAGTCAGCCCAGTCCTACAGCAGATTTAAAGGCATCGATGACGTGATGTGTGGATTTCCTCAACTTTGTTGGGTAAGAAGACTAATAACATTATTTTATAAACACTAAGAAGTTAATGGATAAAGTTGGCATGATGTGCCTCCTGATAAAAGAACATGCCACCCACCATCCATGAAGTAGTCTTTCCACAAAAAATTAACCTAAATTGATAAAGCCTCTAGATTCAATACAGGAAATACAGAGACAGGGGATCATATCAAACAACATCAAGAGAACGCACTCAGCAAAATCCAAGCTGTACAAAACTCTACAAGACAAACAACCCATTTTCTTCAACACATAAGCTCTAAGGGGAAAAAGAGAGCTGAATTAAGAACCTACAGATTAAAGATGTAATAGAAATAATTTCAATGTGTGGACTATTATTCAGAAGTATGACAGCTACTTAACCATGGGAAATTTGAACATTAAATGGACATTTGATTCTTAAAGAGTTACATAGTGAAATATTTATGGACGAAATAAGATAGTGGTTGAGATCCGTTTCAAAATATGATGGGTGAGAATAGAGGCTATAGCTAAAACAAGACTAGCCATGTGTTAATAACTGCTGAAGTTGGGCGCTGGGTTCATCATATTGTCTACTTTTGTGTATATCTGGATATATCCAAGTAACACAACAAACTTCGGTGTTTCCTTCCTGCCTATAATATGGAGTCCAAACTCCTTAGCAAGACACATAAGGCCTTTCATAACCTAACCCTAACCAGGCCTTTCAGCTTATTCACTTTATGGCCTAGCCACACAGACATGTTTTGTTCCCTGAATAAGGCACGTACTTTCATATCTCTACATTTTTGTTAATATTGTTTTCTCCTCCCTCATCTCCTGAGAAATGCTTATCCTGTTTAAAGTTCTACCTCAAAAGTCACCTCGTCCATCTCCCAGACAACCGCTCCCCCAACTATCTCAGTACTTTGCTCTTGCCAGCCATACAGCAATAAGCTGGACTACTGTACTTGTGGTACAATGAGTTCCTGTAGTAAGGATATAGATTTGAGCATCGAGGGCAAGTCTGACATCCTTTGTGTTCCAGCACCAAGGACAACACCTAGCATAGGGATAATGAGTAAATATTTAACCCAGACTTCAATATCCAAAGTTGTTGTATATTGGCATATTCTCACACAATACATGCAATTGGATGATATGCTTGGCAACACCTTTGCTTTTAGCCCTCAAACCATTCAGGCTAAATAATTTTTTTTTAAATCGACTCTTCCAGTGGCTCATTTCTCCTACTCTACCTCAAGTAACCATTTATATCGTAATATTAAGATCAGTGCCATCTAAGTACCTGACAAAATCTGTACCTTTGCCATCCACATTTAGGTTCCAACGTTTTAAATGAAAAGTACGAAAGTAGGATACATGATATTAGAGGGCAGGATTTCCTAATGAAACTATAAGCCAGGTGATGAGGGCAGAGAGTATGGAGTCAAGCAGACCTGGGTCTAAATTCTAACTCTAATTTACTAAGAGAATGGCCTTGGGGAAGCCACATAACTTTCTAGATCTCAGGTTTCTCAACAGTAAAAGGAGTAATAATAGTAATTACTTCATAGGCTTCTGCAGAAGCTCAAATGAGATACTGTAAGTTAAATACTTAACCTGACACTTCATAGGGCTCAGTAAATAGTAGGTATTATTTTTAGGTTGAGGAGAAGAATACCTACCTCACTCAATTGTTGGTAGATTAATAATTAATGTGCTGTATCTTACAGTATCAAGGAGATGATAAACACTGATAGCTAATATTAATTTTAAATTAGGCCCTCTGAGCCGTTAATTCTTTCCTGTTCTCCAAAAATATAAATCCCATGACCTGTAAACTTTATATTACATCCTTTCAAATCTTCCCACATTAAGTCACATCATTTATGTTTCTACAAACTTGTAATTAACTTGGGGTACACGAAATTTGTCACCTCTTTGGGCTTCATTTTCTTTCTCTATGAAAAGAGCAATTGGACTATATCATCTTTAGGATCTTTCCAAACCTTAATTCTGCTTCCAGTCCAAATATACATAAGAAATATACATTTGGTCATTTAGATAACCAAAATAAATTAAACACATTATGAATTAATAATGACACAGCTTTCTGAATACCACCTACAATACTTTCAGTGCTCAAATGGTTCATAAAATGAATTATCAAGTAAAAACACAACTACTGTAATCAAATTAAATCATTATTCCAAATTGGGTACTTAATTCAGAAGTGTATTAAATCCAAAGTTCTTATGTGCCCTCTCCTGGCCTGCTGTTAGAATAACACTAAATTAAAAAAAAAAAAAAATGAGGTAATCATAAGGTAGAATTGAAAAAAAACTAATTCAAAATTGAGGCTTTTATAACACCTTTTTATATGAGAAAGCCTATGAAGGGTCACTCGAGAAAACAAACTCAAGAAAATGACATGGGTTATTGCTATTGTTTTCCAACAAACATTAATTTTTTAAAATTGATTTTAGAGAGGAGAAACATTGATGTGATAGAGAAACATCAATCAATTGCCTCCTGAACACACCCCGACCAGAGATTGAACCTGGGTATATGCCCTGACTGGAAATCAAACCCACAACTTTTCAGTGTATGGGATGATGCTCCAACCGAGCCATACCGGCCAGGGCAAACATTAAATTTTAGTTTGCCTGGAGGTCCAGTTTACTGTTAGCATTCTAAAGAATCAAAGTAAGCTAAATCTTTTTTTAAAATATGTTTTTACTATTGATTTTAGAGAGAGAGGAAGAGGGAGAGAGAGAAACATGGATGTGAGAGGGTAACAGATCAGCTGCCTCCTGCATGCCCCGCCCTGGGGACTGAGCCCACAACCCAGGCATGTGCCCTGACTGAGAATTGAACCTGTGACCTCTCAGTGCATGGTACTGTGCTCAACCAACTGAGCCACACCAGCTAGAGCTGTTAAACCTTTTTTTTTTTTTTAACCAGTAAAGGACATCTAGGATCAACTTTTGTCATTTTGAAATTCAAGTATCATCACTAATAATAGCTTTTCATTTACTAGGAATCTGAAATCCTGTTAACTTCACTGTAAGTAGGTGAACCAACTCTCCAGAGTGCTTGTCCACACAACATGCACACAGGTGGCCCGCAGTAAGGTGAGACTGCCAGAGCCACACAGAAAGCAGGTGGTAGACTAACACTAGCATATGAAGCATTTCCTTACTCTCATTATTCTGGTGTTTCCTGTCTCCCGATACTTGAGGATTACGTTTAAGTATCACTTTTTAAATTCTACCCACAGTCTTTAGGCATTGAGGAGTACTAGATATAAGCCAAACTTTAGAATTAAGAGTTAATTCCGATAAGACAGGGACTCTGAAACTTTCCAAAGTCACAATTAAAAGAAAGAACTAATACTTCCTATTTATTATTCAAAGTTCATTCTGAAATTCAGAACAAGATATACCCAAGTCCCAAGCGAAGATAATACTGGCCTCAGGCTCAATCTTGATAATATCATGCTATATGCATCAAGGAAAAAATTCTTTGTTCCAAATTTACTTCTGATAACATTAAGTTAATCCTACACTTGAGACTGAATAAAAGAACAGCCTCCCTCTTGCCTCATTTAAATCTAAAATAAAGGGCTGAAGTGATATGCATATTCTCATAACTCAGTATAATCTTACTTTGTCAAAGTCAAGGACAATCAAACAAGGAAACAGCTTAGCAAACAAAAAAAGTAAAATTCCAGCAACTTTCAAAGTTTCCCAACCTCCGCACTACTGACATTTTGGGCCTTTGTTGTGGAGGGCTGTCCTGTGCCTTATAGGATGTACAGTAGCATCCCTCACCTCTACCCACCAGATGCCAGTAACAAACCCTGCCTCAGCTGTAAGAAATAAAAATGTCTCCAAATGTCCCCTGGGTGGCAAAACTGCCCCCAGCAGAAAGACACTATTAGCTAAAGTGACAGCCAAAAACAAACAGTTAATTTTTGCAAAACAGGGAGCATGAGCTGTCTGTTCCGAAAGGTTCTTGTTATTATGTCGTACATATGTGGGTGGTTAGTAAGCCAGATTTTCTATGTAAGCCAATGCTAGCTAAATGCCTAAATTTTACATTCTTCAACCGAGGATATGTCTTTTAGGTTTTTTAATTTATTTTAGAGAGAGAGAGAGAAAGGGAGAGGGAAGGAGGGAGAGAAACATTGATGTGAAAGTGAAATATCCATCAGCTGCCTCCCATACACGCACCGACTGGGGCTCAAACCTGCAACAGGTATGTGCCCTCACCTGTTATTGAACCCTTGGCCTTTCAGTGTACGAGACGACGCTCCAACCAACTGAGCCACACTGGCCAGCCTAAATTTTATGTTTTTAAAAAATATATATTTTTATTGATTTCAGAGACAAAGGGAGAGGGAGAGAGAGATAGAAACATCAATTTTACATTTTTATTCATAAACCCCAAGTGGACCCTTAAGGCTGCCTGGCATTCCTATTATATTTCCCTTGTTCATTTCATCTCCTAGCCCCTACAAACAAGTATCATACCTTTTCTTGCTAGTCAAATCTCCCATATCTCCTCTCTCACTCTCAATCTCAACTGTTAACAATGCTTATTTAGCTAAGAAAAATCAAACAATTGGAAGATAATTTTCACAAGCTCCCACCACCTAATCCATATACCTACCCACATCCATGTCCATATATACTTACTACCTTCTCTCGTTATTATGCATGAAATGTCTACGCCCTAGCTAGTACCACTCTCATCCCTTCTCCCTAGATCCCATTCCTTCCACTTAGTACTCAAGTACATTGCTCAGGCACTTCTTTCTTCCCTCTTTCTATCAGAAATGTTTTCCTCTCTGTTGGATCACTCCCATCAGCAAACAAATAAACTCAAATAGTCTCCCAACTTCAAACCAACCCTCCCCTAACCAAGTCCTCTAACCAAGTCCTCTAACTACTGCTGCAAAACTCTATTGTGTACTGCACTAGTCATGATTGTGTCCTCACTGCATAGTGAGCATTACAGCACCTCATGCATCACAAACAGATGCTTATGTTTAGGTGTGATGTCCCAGTGCAGATTCCTAGCTTGAGGACTATTAAATTACAAACACAACTATGAGTGTAATACATATTTTTCTGGGAAGATGCTTTGTGGGTTTCCTCATACTCTCAAATGGGTCTGTGACTCAAATTTAAGAACCATTGTTTTAAAAAGCAAGAAATCACAACCCCTCGGGTCACAAGGTAAGATTTAATTAAGAGAGCACAAAATCAGTGTGGTTGTCAAATCTTGCTGGTCATGCAATCAGAACTCTTGAAAGCAGGGATGAATAAAAAACAGAGATATTTTCTACCACCAAAATGTACTCTTCACTTCAAACTTAAGTCACCTCTTCCCAAAAAACTTTCCTGACAAACCTCTTCTGTGCCCATCACTCTGTCCTTCCCATAGTGTGACAGGACACTATTTAAAGCCAGAGGAGCCCTGACCGGTTTGGCTCAGTGGATAGAGCGTCGGCCTGCGGACTCAAGGGTCCCAGGTTCGATTCCAGTCAAGGGCATGTACCTGGGTTGCGGGCACATCCCCAGTGGGGGGTGTGCAGGAGGCAGCTGGTCAATGATTCTCTCTCATTGATGTTTCTAACTCTCTATCCCTCTCCCTTCCTCTCTGTAAAAATCAATAAAATATATTAAAAAAAATAAAAAAAAAATAAAGCCAGAGGATTTTTTGTTAAGATCCTAGATTTGCCATGTATTAACTGTATAACCTTCGTAAGTCACAAAATTTCTCAAATGCATCCACCAGTGAAATGGGAGACTTGGAATTCAAAGGTTGGAAAATGTCCGTTTGCTACCAAATACAGCCTATGGAAAGGTTTCATCTGGTCAAAGCCTTTAGATGAGGAATGCACTCTAAATTGACACAGGCCCTAACACACACTCTCATTTTACAAAAACCACTTCTCCTAATTAATTTATTTCTAGCACCTATATGCAATTAGTTTCCAAACACTGAATTAGATGATCCCTAAGATTTTACAGTTATCAAGGGCAGTATTTATACCTCTTCTACTTAGTTTTCATATGATCATTTCCCCATTAGAAAGTCCAGAATAGGGATTCATAGAATTATATAATTTCAGAACTAGAAAGAGTCTTACGAGATTATCTAGAAAATTCCAACCATCTTGTATGACATTGATGAAAAGACTGAAGCCAAACTAAGTTATTTGGCTCAGATCTTCCCAATATAAATCACTGCAGGACAATTAAATCAACAAACATTAATAAAATCTTTACTTTGTTCAGGACCCAATGCTGGAGCTACAAAGAGAGACAAGAACTGACCCTATCTGTCCAGGGTTCACAGCTAGTAAAGGGCCTAGACCAGCCTTGGGCAAACTACGGGCCGGATCCGGCTGTTCTATCCGGTTCTCTTGCTCTCCCCTCCGCTCCTTTACTTTGAATTTATATTAGTTCACACAAACACTCCATCCATGCTTTTGTTCCGGCCCTCCGGTCCAGTTTAAGAACCCATTGTGGCCCTCAAGTCAAAAAGTTTGCCCACCCCTGGCCTAGATACATGCACATGAACTGACTACTCAAGGCACACATGCTAAAAGGAAGGAGAAATTAATGCCTTTCATTTTTAGTGAGACTTGAGAAAACCTTCTGAAGGTGCAACATGTGAATAGGGAATTAAATACCAAGTAAGGACTGCTGTTGTAGACAGGAAGTGAGGGCACAGCATGAAAAAGCCCAGAGGCAGTGTATGCACAACATATTCAGAAGACGGTAGGTTAATCGGCATGGCTGCAGTAGAGTAAGAGAAGAAAACCTAAGAAAGCAAAGTGTACACAAACCCTAAGGGCTGTGCCCCCTATTTTCTTCGTTAGCCCACCTCTTCATCCTCTTGAAACAAGAACCTAGGATGGAGAGAAAAAAAACAAACCCAAAACAAACAACAAAAAACGGGAACTCAGTAATCATTTATAATGATAAAAGCAGCAATGGCAGTTAAAATTTAGGGTGGATGATTATATAACATGCACTGTCCTAAACATTATCTCAATCCTCTTGAAATAATATATGAGGTAGGTACTACTATTCCTCTCATAGCAAGAGAACTGAAACTTAGAAAGATAAAGTAACTTCCCCCAAATCACACACTTAAAAAGTAGATTTGCACCCAACTTTTCTGTCTCCAAAGCCTATATAAACCAAAATAAAGGCTGATCAGAAAATTTACAATCAGATTATCAATCTCCAAATATCAATTGCTGTACTGAAAAAAAAAAAAGGGAGGGGAAACAATTCGAAAGGAGAGGGGGAAGGCTTCTTGCCAGTCCTGATGCAACTGCATCCCCTAACCTTAAGGAATGCTTTGGTCCTAAGGTCAAAGGACGCACTGGAGAATCTATATATATATAAAAAGCCAGTGTCCGTGACGACCAAACGACCAGTCACCATGAGATGCATTGAGCACCTCTCGGTTCCTCCCTCCACCCCCGGCCAGCCAGCAGAGCGGGGCGGGGCAGGACTGGGGACTGGCGAGTAGGCTGAACAGCTGACCTCTTGGTCCCTGTCCCCGGCCCGCAGGGTCCAATGGATCAGCGATGGTGAACGGGGGCATCAGGGTGCGTGGCAGGAGGACCGGGCTGGCTGTCAGGCCATTGGAATCACCATCTCATCCCCAGCTGCTCAGGGGCTTAGGCCTGTGGGAAAGCAGGCGCCAGTGACTTCGCCTCCATGCGTGTGTGCCGGGCCGGCCGCTGATGGAACGCGCTGCCCACTCGGGGCCACTCACACCAGGGCGGCTAGGTCACGGGCACTCCCCAGAGCTTCCATCAGCGCCTCAAGCCCCAGTGGCAGCGGCCGTGGTGCCCGCGTGAGTGGCCCCGAGCAGGCTGTGCATGCCATCAGGGGCTGGCCCCGCACGCGCACATGGAGGTGAAGTCGCAGGTGCCTGCTTTCCCGCAGACCTGAGCCCCTGAGCAGCTGGGGATGAGCTGGTGATCCCAAAGGCCTGAAAGCCCGGGAGCAGAAGTGGCATTCGGCCTGGGAACTAGCGAACGGGCAGAAGATGGCCCTGATAGCAGGAGGTTAAGCCCTAGGGACCCAACCTGCATGATTTCGTGCATTGGGCCTCCAGTCCTATATTATAAAAGCCTACTATGCTAAGTGTCCGGTCGTCAGTTGGCCGTTCAACCAATCAAAACATAATATGCTAACGATATGCTAAAGACGCTCAACTGCTTGTTTTGACATGCACTGACCACCAAGGGGCAGATGCTCCGACCGGTCCGGCTGATGGGGACTGAGAAGGGACGGACATGCCCTGGAGCCCTCCCGTGGCCCCTCCCCGGCTGGCTAACCTCCTGTGTCCCTCCCCGGCCCTGATTGTGCACAGGTGGGGTCCCTCAGCCTGGCCTACACCCTCTCGCAATCTGGGACCCCTCAGGGGATGTCAGAGAGCTGGTTTTGGCCCAATCCCGCAGGCCAGGCCAAGGGACCCCACTGGTGCACAAATTCATGCACTGGGCCTCTAGTACAGTATAAAGCTTCAAAACCTCCTATAACTGAGGGACCTTAAGCAAGTTTTTTCTTTGGAGGACTCCAAGTTCCTTGTCTGAAAAATGGGGACGTACACTACATAGGATGGTACAAGAACGAGATAATGCATAAAAAGCGAGAAACACAACCCCAGGTGCGAGGTCAGCGACACTGTCTGGAACACACAGGCCCTGCAGGTGTAAGCAGGGCACTGGAGGGGGAACTAGGAAAGCGGGGCACTGCGGCATGGTTGGAGAGTCTGACCATGTTCAGAAAGATCAGAAGGGACTGTTTAGAAAAGACATTGCAGCCCAAGCTCATTTGGTTCAGTGGATAGAGCGCTGGCCTGCGGACTGAAGGGTCCCAGGTTCAATTCCAGCGAAGGGCACATGCCTAGGTTGCGGGCTCCATCCCCAGTAAGGGACAGTTCTGGAGGCTGCCGATCAATGATTCTCTCTCATCATTGATGTTTCTATCTCTCTCCCTCTCAGGCCATTGGAATCACCATCTCATCCCCGGCTGCTCAGGGGCTTAGGCCTGTGGGAAAGCAGGCGCCAGTGACTTCACCTCCATGCGTGTGTGCCGGGCCGGCCGCTGATGGAACGCGCTGCCCACTCGGGGCCACTCACACCAGGGCGGGCGGCTAGGTCACGGCGGCTTTCCTCTCTCAAGTCAATAAAGAAATTCTTAAGAAAGAAAAGACATTGCAGGCAATCCTGATTCCCTGAGGGCTGCGTAATAAGGCGGCGGAATGTCACCTCCATGGCCCTAGACTCAGAGCCTAAAACAGAGCCCGCACAGAGGCTCCTAGTAACTGAAGGACTAGTAAGGCCGTGGCCCTTCTGCAACTCCGAGCCACTTACCCCAGCGCCAGCTTCCGCCTCAGATTCTGCATCCATAACGCACCTGCAACAGCAACACAACCCGTCAACTCAAACTCCCACCTCCTCTCCTTTCTACCGCCCCTTAACCACTAAAATCCTCACCTAGACGGTCCAGTACAGCCGCCGCCATCTTTCTCCTCCCCTCTACGGAAGCCTCCGAGCTCAGTCAGCGTCTGGACAGAACGCATGCGCGATTCTCCGCTCCTCCCCACTCACCTCCTCTCCCCGACCCCTACCCCGCCCCCGGCGGAAAACCCGGCAGCACCTACACCTGCGGTGTTGTCATGGAGACCACCAATACGCAGCCAAGGTACATAATTTTAAGGCGTGGTCAGCCAACCTTGCTAAGGAATGAATGACTTAACAAAGGCCGAAAGCTAGTCAGTTTCCGGAAATTCATCGGGATCCAGAAGAATTATGAAACCTCACCTCACAAAAGGTCTGAAAGGAATAGGGAAGCAGAGACCTTGAACAAGCCACCTAACCTGGACGGGCCTCAGTTTTCTAGCCAGTAAAACAGAATAATTATCCTTACAGCAATTTTGTTTTAAGATCTCCACTGTAGATCACGTGGAAAGATCTTTTATAAAACAAACAGTTCAAATATAAAGTATGATGTCCTAATCCTTGTTAATCTCCAGGTTGACCTACAAGAGATAAAAGTTAATTATCATCGGGCACTTGCTACTGTATATGTCCAGCAAGCATTTCACCAAATCTCAGTATTCCTCACGGCAATGCAACGAGGCATAGATTATCATTTTCCTTCTTCAAATGAAGAAAGAGACTTAGGATAAGCTAAAGTCTCTTTGGTAACAACTGGCAAAAACCAGTAGTCAACCTAAGACTTTATGCCTCCAAAGTTAGTACCCCTACCCATATCCAGATACATGCGTTTTACCTCTCTGACTGAAGATATCTCGGGTTTCCTTTGCTCCATACGCCGGAGTGCCAGATACCCAATGCAAACAAGCAATACAGGAGTAGGAGAGTGTAGTGCAGAAATGTGAGCACCTTAGCCTGTTTGAGTTGGAAGGAAACTTCCGTTCTTTTTCCTCCACAGCACTTAGCACATAGTTTCACAGAGTTGGCATTCAATCAATGGAGTCACTCTATTATTCTTCTCCCTGAGTTACCAAGAACCCAGAGCCAGAGTTTCCACCCAATATCACAAACTCTTTCCTTTTTGAGTTCTGATTGGAACTTTTACTTACTTGTTAGATATCTTTAGATATATCCTTGTAGCTATCTTTCAACCTTTTCATCTCATGGTACACATAAACTAATTACTAAAATCCTGTGGCACACCAAAAAAATGTATTTTTTTGCCAATCTGACAAAAAAAAGGTATAATTTTGATTCATTCATACCAAGCCGCTGTTGTTGTGTTGGCTGTCCTTATTTTTTTATTTGACAATCTAAGGGAAAAGAGGTCAGTGCCCCTGACTAAATAGTCAGGTACTGCGTGTTTTAAAAATTCTTGCTATCTCGGCACACCAGTTGAAAATCTCTGCTTTAAAGCATCTCCAGAGTTAGCAAAGTGCCCTGGCACGAAGCGTTTAAAAACTACTTGATGGGGCGGCGTTAAACCGGCAGTGCGGGAAGATGACTCTACCAGTCTAACCCGATAATTAAGTACCTTGACTGTAGGAAGCGAGAAAGCCTAACCCCGGGGCTGGGCTCGGGCAGCGACAGACCCCGCCGCGGGCGAGGTGGGGAGGCAGAGCACCCCGAACGCCGCCCCGCCTTTTCCAGCCCTGCGGCTCCGGGAGCGAGAGCGCGGTGCGGCCTGGGCCTCGGCGCGCGCCGTAGCAGCGGCCCCGGGGGGGCGGAGCTCCGAGTTAGCCCCGCCCCCTTCCCGGCTACGGCGTGGGGCTGCAAACGGTTTGTCCCAGTCGCTTCTTACCTCTTCCCTGGTGGCTCGTGATCATGGGCCAGGAACCGCGCACGCTGCCGCCCTCCCCCAACTGGTACTGCGCCCGATGCAGTGATGCGGTCCCCGGAGGCCTCTTCGGGTTCGCGGCGCGGACCTCCGTCTTCCTTGTCCGCGTGGGCCCGGGCGCAGGCGCGATCCCTGGGACGCCCCCATTTCGAGGTAATTCCCTGTCCCTGCCCCCACCTTTCCTGCACTTCTAGCGTTCCCTGGAGTCGCCGAGTGTGCGTCTTCAGCCACCCCCTTCTATGGATGGAGAAACTGAGGGCCAGGCAGGGGGAAGAGTCTGCTCACAACCCCTAAACTGAGTCGCGTCCCGGTCTCCAATATTAAGCTACACTGCGCTGTGGATGAGCGGTCCCGCCTCCCGGCGCTCTCACGAGGGACTGCCCGCTTACCCGCAAAGTTATCTCTGTCCAGACCCAGAAATTTTTAACATTATGGCCTCCCTCCCCGACCCATTGCACGCGGATCCCTTAGGAGCCTTCTTGGGGTTGGGGTTGCCTACAGCTCCAGGCCCTAAGCAAGACCCTACAAATATATGATACTCATTTCTGTAAGATGAATGAATTGAGCCAGATGCTTTTAGGCTCCAAACTAGGTCTTGATTATACCTTGGGGTATGGCATGCCAGATAGTCTACACCAAACGATCTCTGACCAGACCTAAATAAGAATCCCGTTCTTCGTTTGGGCTGCTTCTCAGCCTGTGAACTAGGCACATCAGGGAATATCAACAGCGTTTTACAGTTGAGAGGACTGAGGCTCAAGGAAATAAAATGAACTTGTCTTAAGTCACGTGGCAGAGCCAGTACCCACACTTGGAGTTTTTGACTGTGAGTCCCCGGATATTTTTGTTATATCATGGAATAAGTGAGATACCACTCATCTAACAACAGCATGATTCAGCCAGAAATCTTTTTTTTTTTTTAAATATATTTTATTGATTTTTTACAGAGAGGAAGGGAGTGGGATAGAGAGTTAGAAACATCGATGAGAGAGAAACATCGATCAGCTGCCTCCTGCACACCCCCTACTGGGGATGGAGCCCGCAACCAAGGTACATGCCCCTGACCGGAATCGAACCTGGGACCCTTCAGTCCGCAGGCCGACGCTCTATCCACTGAGCCAAACCGGTTAGGGCCAGCCAGAAATCTTAGGTAGCACTTTAACCTGGAGTCTGGTTTTGCTTGAAGTCATAGGGGAGCTGGTGGGACACACCGAAAGAGTCTCTGGCTTCACGTTTTCTCATCATCCGGGTCAATACAACCTTTGTGCCACCAGCTCTGATGATGGGACTGTGAAAATCTGGGATGTAGAGACAAAAGCAGTTGTGACAGAACATGCACTCCATCAGGTACCATGGCTTACTGGTTTCTCAGACTGTTGTTATGTATCTATCTATCTATGCCAAGGGTTCTTTTGTTTCAAGTATAGTTTTGCTAGCTCATTTGTGCAAGTTAACTTTTACAATTGTGTTTATAAATTAAATAAGAAGCTCTATGTTGTCAGAAACATTTTTGGAAGGCAATACTTATAAACCAAAGGTCAGCAAGCTACACTGCTGCCTGCATTTGCAAATTGTTTTACTGTAATATAGCCAGTCATTCATTTAAGTATTGTTCACAACTTCAGTATTGGCTGCTTGCATGCTACATTCGCAGAGTTGAATAGTTGCATCCGAGAAAATTTGGCCCACAAAATCTAAAATATTTACTGTCTGGTTAGACTGCTGATATAAACTGTAAATCCGTAAATGAAACTTGATTTACCTGTCTTTTGAGAGAATGTAGGAAAGGAAAACAGTTAACTTAATCTTAGTAAGAACTCTGCCTTAAAGCTGTTAAAGAAATTATTTTAAATGGTTCTTTGATCCTCAATAGCCTAAATTCTCCTACCATTTGGTTAGTATAGTCTTGATACACAAGTGGGACTAATAGTATTTATTAGGTACCTATAATGTGCCTCATTATACTGGTGAAAAACTAAGTGAAAATTAAACATTGACAAATGAGAAGCAAGTATATTTATGTTTTGTTTTAAAGCATACAATATCAGCATTGCATTGGTCTCCTCGGGTAAAGGACTTAATAGTATCTGGAGATGAAAAAGGAGTGGTTTTCTGTTACTGGCTTAACAGAAATGACAGCCAGCACCTCTTTATAGAACCCAGGACAATTTTCTGCCTTACTTGCTCACCTCATCATGAAGACTTAGTAGCCATTGGGTAAGTACTGTTCTGTCTGTATTGGTCATTTATTTTTGCTTATGATCATATTTTGCATTTGCTTTACCCTCTCCTGTCCATTTATTCCTCAAAGGAACCCATTTATAGGTGTTAACCACTTCCCCTGAGCCCTTGGTGTCCTTTAGTCCTGTGATCTCCAGGTCCTACTGCCTCTTCCACTCTCTGTTGTTAATTCCTAGGTTTCTACGATAGCTTACTTTCCTCATCCTTCACATCTTCACCTTTTTCTCTGCCTTTACTTGCCCTTGGATATAACATTTACTCTCAGAGAATCAAATGACTCAGCTCTGTCTCTCTGGTTCTCAGCTCTCCCTCTAGGTTGGGAAAGTGATCTGGCATTGGGATCTGTCTCCTTATTGATCACCAAGGTTGTTTCACGCGAGCTGCCTGAGTGGGCTTCCCCTTTCCCTCACCACTCTGTTTACTTCTCTCCCAAAGATGTCCATTTACTCTGATTTGAAGACTGGATAAGCACTAGAAAGTGACTGGAGAGGATTCAAGAGGCAGGGGAGGGGAGTATAAGGTAGTAAAGTATACAGAGAGACTACATTTTCACACTTCGTTTCCCAAAAATGTGTATAGACATGAAGCCAAGAGGTATCTGGGGGTCAAGGGAGTATTAGACAGAAGATAGCAAGGGCATGCTTTTATGCTGATGAAAATGAGGCAGAAGAGAGAGAGCTTTTTACAGGGGTGAACCGTGATAAATACAGGAGTGACGTGGAGAAGTCCAGAGGAGAATGGGTCCAGAAGACTTAGTAGCCATTGGGTAAGTACTATTCTATCTGTATTGGTCACAAGTAGAAAGAGCAGCTGAGACTATGGAAATAGTGCAGGTAGGTTTGTAGATCTGTTGCAAGGAGAGGGTGCTTCATTCTGATGGCTTCTGATTTTCTCAGTGAGGCATAAGTCAGAGAGGAGATGGAGTCAAGTTCATGGTGGGGATGGGACTAGATGCAGGAATAAGGTATGAAAACAGTCATTTCAGAGAATCCTATCTAATAAAGAGGGAATATGCTAATTGACCATCACTCCATCACAAAGATGGCTACACCCACAGCTGAGGCCAAGTTCCCATAAGGAGCCTTAACAAGCAATCAGCAGGGACCTGAGGCTATGCCCTCCCCCACCCCCATGGGGCTTGACAGGGGATCTCAGGCCCCACCCCCTGCCCTGGTGTCAGGCTGGGGGACCTCAGACCACACCCCCACCCCAAGGTGTGCTTCCTGTCCTGGTGCTGGGCTAGGGGACCTCAGGCTGTTCTCCTCCCCCAGCACCAGGCCAGGGGACCTGAGGCTGTGCCCCCTGCCTGGCGGGGCTTGACGGGAACTCAGGCCGCACCCCCACCCAGCAGGGTTTGATGGGGGACCTGAGGCTGCACCCCCCCTCCCGGTGCTGGGCCGGGGGACCTGAGGCTGTGCCCCCACGCCTAGCGGGGCTTGACGGGGGACCTCAGGCTGTGTCCCTCACCTGGTGGGGCTTGATGGAGGATCTCAAGGCATGCCCCCAGTCTGGGCTCGGGGAACTCAGGCCACACCCTCCATCCTGGCACTGGGCCAGGGGACCTGAGACTACACCCCTGCCCGGCAGGGCTTGACAAGGGTGGGACTGGTCAGGTCTGGATCTAGCCCAATGCGGGGGGGGGGGGGGGGGGGGGGGGCTGGCCAGGACTGGGTCTCACACGATTTTGAGGCACATGTGGGTGGGCGGGGACTTGACTCTGGGTCAGGTGGTGTGCCCCAGACTCTGACAGGAGGAAGGTTTTCATATACATTTTACTAATTTTCTTTCACCTCTGACACTTCTATTATAGAGAAAGGGCAAATAGCAATATTAAATTATTTCCTCTAATATAATGTGCACGAATTTCGTGCACCGGGTCACTAGTAGGAAAATGAACGAGGAAAATTGTAGGTTCAATGGTCCCTGTTGAGTGCCAAGCTAAGGATCATGGTCATGACTTTAAACTATTCACACTGGTTGAGAAAGGAGATGGTTGAATTCAATCAGGTTTGAGGTTTTGTGGAGTAAATACCCCTGAGAGAGAGGGGACAAGGCGATAAGGGTTTTTTTAAGGAGTGAATAATAGTGAAAATGGAAGGGGTCTGTGGGTCGGCAGTCTCTGTGCAGTTGCGGGGAGGAGGATACTAGAGAGGGAGCAGAAAGGGTAGCAGGTAGGGGTCAGAGAAGGTGAAACCAAACTGACCTAGAAAGATGAGCTGGAATTCACAAGAAGAAAAGAGTCTTTCAGGTACAGTCAGACACCGGATTGAATGAGAATGATTGTTTTCCAATGACCTTCAAAATGGTGATTATTTCTTGAGAGCTTAATAGCTTGACTATTAGGTTACAGAACTTGGTGGTTTTCAAAGTCCATGTCTTTGAAGATTAACAAACTCTATGATTTAATTTTTTAATAAAGCTGTAATGAGGAAAAACTTTATAAAAGGAGAAAACTAAGTAAATAAAGCTGTTACTGGTATTTTTCCCTGTAGAAGTATCTGTCATGTAGGAAATGCAAATAGGTGCACACACATTGGAGAGCAGCTTTGCATTTCTTAGTAAAGCAAAGATGTGCATATCTTACATCCTGACAGTTGCATTACTAGGCATCAAACCGGAATTGTCTCAGGTGTATATAAGAACATTATTGGCAGCATTTTTTGTTTGTAATAGCTAAAAATGTAAGCCCTTTAAAAGGAAAAGGAATAAAAAAGTTGAGGTATATTCAGATAATGGAGGACTACACAACAGTATAAATGTCTGGCCAGGAACAGTTACATGTGCCAACATGGCTGACTGACGAATAGAATGAGTGAAGGAAGCAAGCTGCAGAAAAAGACCACATATCATTTATATGAAGTTTTAAAATACATATATATATATATATATATATGCCTAATCAACCGCACGACCGGTTGACCGGTTGTGATGACGCACACCGACCACGAGGGGGCTGATGCTCAGCACAGGAGCTGCCCCCTGGTGGTCAGTGGGCTCCCACAGCCAACCTCCCGTGGTCCCTCCTCCCCCCCGCCCCACCCAGTTGGCTGGGGCCAATCAGGACTGGGCAATTGCAGGCCAGGCCGAGGGACCCCACCCATGCACAAATTTGTGCACCGGGGCCTCTAGTATATAAAATAATTCTGTATCTTATTTAGGAATGTAAACAAAGAAAGGCTAGGAATGATGTAACCCAAAATTCACAAATAGCAATTTCCCTCTGGGGAAGAGAGGGACAGAGTTTGGGTGAGATATACAGAGGACTTCAACTGTATTGGTAATTAGTCTGAGGAGTAGATACTTTGTGTCTGAAATACTTTACCACTTAAAAAAAAAGCTGTTAGAATTTCTCAGCCTCTTTTGTACTCACTGAATGATAGTCTTGGAATATCCAGATCTTGAATTAAGAGTTCTGCAGCTTTTGTTAAGTTTCTAGTTGGAAAAGCAGGATTGCTGGTATAAAGAAGGAATTTTTTGGGTATATTAAAACAATTTGAGTATAATTAGAGGAACTGCTGGGCCCCTATAAGAACTTAGAACTTAAGCATGCTCCAGTTTGAGCTTTGTGCCAGGTAACATGTGCACTATTTCTATTACAAGATTGATCATGGAGGAGGATCTGAAAAATCAGGAAGCATGATTGAACACTTTAGAAAAAGGACAAAGTTAATTATTTCTTGTCTTCTCCCCAACCCCCATTTTTAACTTTTAAAAATGCACAATAACTCCCAAGGCAAAATTTTACTGGAAAACAAAATGTTTTCTAACTTGTTTTTCAGCTATAAGGATGGCATAGTGGTAATAATTGACATCAGCAAGAAAGGAGAAGTTATTCACAGGCTTCGGGGCCATGATGATGAGATCCACTCCATAGCCTGGTGTCCTCTGCCTGGTGAAGACTGTTTATCCATAAATCAAGAGGAAAATTCAGGTAGCCGGCATTTAAGGGAGGGTTCTGTACTCTTTAAGGCTAAAGAACACAATGTGTAGAATTGTATCATTTGAATTATATTTAAAATGTGACTTTTGCAGATCAGGTCTATGAAAGCTAGAGCTAAGATCCTGGAACCCTTGCAAACTATTTTTACTTTGAGATAAGTGCCTGTTTCGTGTAACAGAATTACCATCTCTATCCTAGAAGAACCTGAACTTCCTAATGGGAAAGTTATAGCACAAACTCCAGTAACAAAAGGCTGCTACTTAGCCACTGGAAGCAAAGATCAGACCATTCGAATCTGGAGCTGCTCTCGAGGCCGAGGTAAGATTGATGTCTAATAATTTCTTTTGCAATATAACCTATATTGATCCAAGAGGGGCATAAGGATTTTTATTCTGCCTTGTTGTACTGAGAGTATATCATCTGTCAACAGCAGTTCCTGTACTTTTCTATGCAGAAAGTTGTTTCCCAACCTAGCCTAGAAGAGAACTCTGTGCTCCTAACATCTGGCTTTGGTGTTGGAGGTGAGGGTTTCTGTTACATTCATAGAAGGGTCACTATGTGGCATGGGGGATAAGATGTTTGTTGAGACTGGGAATACTGGAACTTGGCAAGGCCTTGATCAGAGGAATGGAAAAGATCACTAGAGTTAGAACTTTTTTAAAAAATACATATTTTTATTTATTTCAGAGAGGAAGGGAGAGGGAAAGATAGAAATACCAATGATGAGAAAGAATCATTGATTGACTGTCTCCTGCACACCCCATACTGGGGATCGAGCCCACAACCTGGGCAAGTGCCTTTGATTGGAATCAAACCTGGGACCCCTCAGTCCGTAGGCTGATGTTCTGTCCACTGAGCCAAATCAGCCAGGACTAGAGTAAGAACTTTTAATGCACAAATGAAGAATAAATAATATACACCCACTAAAGACGTGCATATTTAAATGTAAAAGCTCAGTCATTCAGCTTTCCTAAGCATTTCTTTGAGCAGAACTTTTACCATAGATTGAGAGAAGATCCAGGCAGAGTGGATGTTACCTGTATAGTACAAATCAAACCTTTCCCTTTATAGCAGTCTGTTTTCTTCATTTAAACGATACAGGTTTTACCATCTGTCCAAATGCATTTGTGCATGTAAAGCAAGTAGCATAGTTAGGGCTTAGTCAGTGGTAGCTATTAGCATAATTTGGGAAAACAGAATGTTTTAGGATTTGTGGGTGGCTTTTGGACATACTTTGGCTGATTCTCCCAAGTAGGGATAACATCAAGCTACGAATCCATCCAGAAGGGTAACCTCTAAACTTTAATGATGCTGAGGAATACAAAATATATAATAAATAAATAATACACTTATGCACAACCGTCTTCAATTTTTCTGAATCAGAATCTCTTGGGGTTGGGCCCCGGCTTATGAATTTTAGAAATTCCACCAGTGGTTCTGATACACCGTAGAGACTAAGAACCACCGGTTAGTAGCATGTCAGGGGTGGAGGGACTTCCCTGTCACATGTCAATGCCAGCTTTGTCCCCTTCATTGGATTTCTTCACAGCTAGAAGAAGGAACCCTACCCTCTGTCCTGCCAACTTTGGAGAATCAGATTGTGTTACCACCTGGGTGCTCAGTTCTAGTCAGAAACTCACTTTCTCGGCCTGTAAAAGCTTTGATTTAAATTAGCTAGACTAGTATTAACCACTCTGCATAATAGTGTTACCAGGAGAAAATTAGGTCTGAATCCTAAGTAACCAAACTAACAAACTTCTAAACCACAAACTATTCAATAGTTCCCTCTTATCTGAGAGGAATACGTGCCAAGAGCTCCACAGGATGCCTGACACCTCAGATAGCACCAAACCCTATATAGACTTACGTTTTTTCCTGTACATACATACCTGTGATAAAGTTTAATTTATAAATTAGGCACAGTAAAAGATGGCTACAGCCACAGAGAGCAGGAGGGAGGCTTGGGTTTCCCCAGCAATGGAGGAAGCCAAGCTTTCTGCCTGCCCTTGCCGGCCTAGGCCTCCACTCAAGGCTACAAAGTTTCAATGATAGAAGATACATAAACCCAAACAGAAATGGCGGCAGCCACAGAGCTGGAAAGAGCAGGAGGCTAGGGTTGCCCCCGGCGATGGAGGAAGCCAAGCTTTCCACACACCCTGGCTGGCCCAGGCCTCCGCTTAAGGCTACGAAGTTTCAATTATAGAAGATACATAAATCCCAACAAAAATGGCTGCCGCCAGGGAGCAAGCAGAAGGCTTGGCTCCGCTCCAGGCTACAAAGTTTCAATTGTAGAAGATAAATAAACCCCAGATACCAGGGCCTCCGCTTGGGTCGCCAGGGGGTGTGGCCGGCCTGCAAACCACCACAGGCCCCTCGCCCAGGCCGCCCCACGCCCCAAGGGAACCCCCACCCTGATCCAGGACACCCTTCAGGGCAAACCAGCTGGCCCCCACCTGTGCACCAGGCCTCTATCCTATCTAATAAAAGAGTAATATGCAGATTGACCATCACTCCAACACACAAGATGGCTGCGCCCATGTGGTCAAAGATCCTGCCCCCATGTGGACACAAGATGGCCAGCAGGGGAGGGCAGTTGGGAGGAACCAGGCCTGCAAGGGAGGGCAGTTGGGAGGGACCAGACCTACAGGGGAGGGCAGTTAGGGGTGACCAAGCCGGCAGAGGAAGGAAGTTGGGAGCGAACAGGCATGCAGGGAAAGGCAGTTGGGAGAGACCCAGGCCTGCAGGGGAGAGCAGTTGGGTGGGGGGAGGGGGGCCAAGGCCTGCAGGGGAGGGTAGTTGGGGGGGACCCAGGCCTGCAGGGGAGGGCAGTTGGGGAGGGGGTGACCAGGCCTGCAGGGGAGGGCAGTTAGGGGAAAACAGGCTGGCAAGGGAGCAGTTAGGCATCATTCAGGCTGGCATGGGAGTGGTTAGGGGGTGATCAGGCTGGCAGGCTGAAGCGGTTAGGGGCAATCAGGAAGGCAGGCAGGTGAACAGTTGGGAGCCAGCAGTCCTAGATTGTGAGAGGGATGTCCGACTTCCCATTTAGGCCTGATCCCACCGAGATCGGGCTTAAACGGGCAGTTGGACATCCCTTGAGGGGTCCCAGATTGGAGAGGATGCATGCTGGGCTGAGGGATACCCCCCCTCCCCTGTGCACGAATTTCGTGCACCGGGCCTCTAGTACTGTAATAAGTATATGAATGACTTTGAGGCCATTATTAAGTAAAATGGATTACCTGAACACAAGCACTGTGAGACCACGGTAATCTTATCAGATCACCCACTAAGTGACTAACGGGTGGGAAGCATATACAACATGGACACATTGGACAAAGGGATGATTCGTGTTCAGGGCAGGACAGCACATGATTTCATCACACTACTCAGAACAGTGCAATTTAAAACAGTGCAAATTAAAATTATGTCTGGAATTTTCCATTTGATGTTTTTGGACCATGGTGCCACAGGTTACTGAAACCACAGATAAAGGGGGTCACTGTGTTGTGAGCTGCTGATGACTTTATGCACCCATGGACCTTCTTTCAATCTGCAGGTGTGATGACTTTGAAATTGCCCTTTCTGAAGAGAAGAGGAGGTGTGGACCCAACTATTAAAGAGCGCCTTTGGTTGACACTCCATTGGCCCAAGGATCAGCCAACACAGCTGGTATCTAGCTGTTTTGGGTCAGTCTTTTTTCCTGGTCATGCCCTTTGACATATTTTGTTTTCTTCTCTAGCCTCAGGAATTCCTAGACTTGAAGATGGAAAAAGCAGTGGCTGAGGCTTATATTATGATAGGCCATTTGTATTGGAAAAATCATGGGATCAATATCTGTGTTGTGTAATAAGAGAGTTGTGAAAAGATCAAATAAGTATAGCCTGGTGGTTAAGAATGGACTCTGAAGTCAGGCAGAATTGAATTTCAGAATCAGTCCATGACTTACCTGCTATGTATTCATGAGTAAAACCCTTCACTTTTCTGAGCTTCAATTACTTCACATATAAAAAGAGGAGGTATCTCCTATCTCTTAGGATGATTAGAGCCATTCATTAAACAAAATTTGAGTATCAGCTTTTAGTTGCTTGAGATAATAAGTGAATTTAACAGAAAAGGTCCTGCTTTTAAATGAAATAATACAGGTAAAGCATATAGAAATCTCACCAAAACATTAATCATGGCCCTACCCTCGCCACCCTCACCCATAAGAGAGATATTATATCTTAAAGCCTTTGGGGCTATGCAAATTGTGGCATTTCCTAATTAAAGCTGTTAGGAAAATCTGTTCAAAAGCAGTCCAGTATAGTCACATGGTCCAGAAAGAAGGAAAGCTATGAAAGTACCCTTCCGCCTCTGATTCCTCCAGCTACTTGGTTCTCCTCCCTGTAGGACCGATTCCTTGTTTTTGTGTGTGCTTCCAGAGATACTCTGCATGTTTCAGCTTTTCTCTACTTAAAGGAACAATGAACAGAAATTATTTTGCAACTGGACCCACGCTCTGGCCCAGAATCTCTTCTTTCCAAATGGCTTGTGAAAGAGAACTAACGCCTGTCTTCCTTCGCAGAGGTGAATTGCTGCTGTGGGATCTCACTCAGTCTTGGAGACGGAAATATACCCTCTTTAGCGCTTCAGCAGAAGGGCAGAATCATTCAAGAATTGTGTTTAATTTATGTCCGTTGCAAACTGAGGATGACAAACAGCTGCTGCTTTCCACATCAATGGACAGAGATGTAAGGACAGCTTATTCCTGTGTTCAGCACGGAAAAGCGATGGTTTATGACTTAGATGGGATTAGAGGGCTTTTTCAAACCAGCCATCAGTTCCATTCATACCCCCTCTTACCTCCAGTTCCTATTTCAGTTACTGTTACCGATTGGCACTAAATACATGAACAGCAGAGAGGTAGGGCGAAGGGGAGGAACCACCAAGATGCCTTTTTGTTAAGCAGATGTGATAAAGAAGAGTCGATGTGTCCAGGGAAGGATATGTGAGGTCATCATGCTTTGGCTTTATTATATCCTTGTCTATAGTTAGGTAGCAGAATCATCTGCTCTTGGTGAACTCTCTCTAAGGGAGAATTGGCTTAAGAGTCTATGGCCTTACTCTTTTGCAGTTAAACTACTAGACTCATTTGATAGACTTTTTCTCCCAAGTCCCTCTGTTACACAAGTTACAATTAAAAACTTAGCACTGCTCTTCCCATCAGTATGATATTTTGCTTTTTGAGATAACACTGATTTTTCCAGTATCTTGAGACCATCTTTATTGCTTAGAGTTTGCCAAATGAGGAAATTACCAATGTGCTAATCCAATAGAGTAGAAAGGCCACTGACCTTGTAAGTGGCAGGCCTGGTTCTGGTTTATTAATTGTATGGCTCAGAATTCACTTGACATCTCTGGGAATAAATGTATGCTAAGATCCCTTTGAGCTCTACAATTTATTATTGTTTTTTTGGGTGTGTTTTTTCTAAGACATGCTTTTTCCGATTCCTAGTAGAATAGTTAAATTACATATCCTTGTTTACTCTCTAAACCCATCCTGTTTGAAATGTTGATTCCTTTTCCTGTTTCTCTGATCTTTTTCATATTTAGGCCTTAACCCTTCATCTTTTCAGGTAAAATGCTGGGACATGGCCACCCTGGAGTGTTGCTGGACCCTGCCTTCCCTTGGTGGCTTTGCCTACAGTCTGGCTTTCTCTCCTGTGGACACAGGCTGTTTGGCCATAGGCGTTGGAGACGGCATGATCCGTGTATGGAATACAATCTCCATAAAGAACAACTATGATGTGAAAAATTTCTGGCAGGGTGTCAAGTCCAAGGTTACAGCGGTACGGATGCTCTCTTTGAGCTTACTATGAACTTATTTTCAAGTCAGTAATTCTCTTTTAGAGAATACCTTTTTATTTAAATGAACTCTGTTGGGAATCACAGGGTATTTTCAATTAAGTTTGAAACGGGGAAAAGTGAAGAATTCTTTCTAAAAAAAACTATTATCTCCAAATTTAGGATTTCAAGTTAAAGTTTTGTTCAAGTCATCATGTTTTCTAATAGTAAGAAATTAGAAATAACCTGGATGTGCATTCATGGAAGACAATTATTATTATAACCACATGGAATGGTATCAAACTATTAGAAATGACAATGCAGATCTTTATTTTTTTGTGAAAAGATGGTAATGACTCACGAAGAATGCAAATGACAAAACACAGAAAGCACATTACAAAACCACATGTATAAATTTTTTGGTTTTTTTCCAAAGTGAGACCTCTGTTGTGGCCATTTAATCTAAAAGCAATAAATGTTTCTCCACTCCATTCACCCATTTCCATAATCCATTGAAATACTGTTGACAGTTTGTGATGTGTCTTTCAAAATTTTGTTAATTATTATTAGAATCATATTTTCTAAATTGTTCTGGCATTTTTTATCCCCATTCAACAGTGTATCATGTACATCATTTATATGTTTGAACCCTTTTTACAATTGTATATATCGTAAGCTTATTCACCAAAAAATTCAGTACTGGCAATGGGTGTTTTGGGGGTAAGATTACAAGTAACATACTTCCTTGTTTCTCTTTTAAATAACGAGAACTTGTAAAATTAGAAGACACCAAGAGCAAGAAAGTTTTCCATTTAAACGCCTGAAGGATAATCTGAGAATTCCCATTACAATCTGTCTTTTTCCTCTCTCTTTTTTTTTTTTTTTTTTTTGTAGCTGTGCTGGCACCCAACCAAGGAAGGCTGCTTAGCTTTTGGAACTGATGACGGAAAAGTGGGATTGTATGACACCTACTCCAACAAGTAAGAGAGAGATGATTCTTTGTTTAGGCCATTGACCAAAATGTCAGTGATGATGTTTGAGTTCAGAAACCCGGACGTGCATCAAAACTGGTCTGGGAACATCTTTAAGGGTTTGATTCTGAACTTCTTCCTAATTAGGAATATGACCGATTGACTGTTCAATGACTGTTATTTGTTACAGTTTCCAGAATTTGCCATTATAATAAGAACAATCTTTACTATATACTATTTTATATTTAAAGAAATAAAAGGAGTTTGGCTCTGAGACTGAGGCTTGAAACTCGAGGTTTAATTTTAAAAATGTATTTTGGCCAGCGTGGTTCAGTTGGTTGAGCATCATCCTGTGCACAAAAAGGTCACCTGTGCGATTCCCGTGCAGGACACAAGCCCAAGTTGCTGGTTCGGTCCCCCGTCGGGGTGTGTGCTAGAGGCAACCGATAGATGTCTCTCACATCGATGTTTCTCCTTTCTCTCCCTCTCCCTCTCTCTCTTTTAAAAATAAGTAAATAAATGATTTTCAGGTAATGGTGGTTCTGACCTGTGGGAGTATAAAGTATTTCTTTTCCCTTGATTTTTTAAACAGTAGTTCTATAATATGACCTAATGTCCAGCCACATACAAATTAAATTAAGTTTTATTGGAACCCAGCCATCCTCATTTGTTTATATCTTGTCTGGGGCTGCTTTCATAGTACCACAGCAGAGTGGACTAATTGTGACAGAGATAGCATGGCTCAGAAAGCCTGAAATGTTCACTATCTGGCCCTTTGCAAGATAAGTTTGCCTACCTCTATTGTACATTATTTGCTTCAAGTGAGAATTATTATACTGTGGAGTTAACCTTTTTGCAATTATTTAAGTACTTATGTATAATCTACATGTAGTTAACTATTTTTCTCCTTTTTTTTTTCCTCACCCAAAGAGCGAGGATATTGTTTCCATTAATTTTTAGAGACAGTGGAAGGGTAGAGTGCAGTATAGGGGAGGAGAGAGGGAGAGAGAGAAGAAAGAAACATGGATGTGAGAGAGACACATTGATTGGTTGCCTCCCACACTTAACCTGACTAGGGGTGGGGCTCGAACCTGTGGAATCCAACCTGTGACCACCCGCCTCTGAACCTGTGACACCCCCTCTGGTGTGCAGGCCGATGCTCTAACCACTGGACAGTGCCAGCCAGGGCTCCAATTCCCCCTCCCCCCATTTTTAATTCTCAAACAAAACTATTTCAAAGAAACATCTAAGAAAATGAAACAATATAACACTAGAAAAGGAATGAATTAGGGGGAAGGATGTTGCTGTGGACAAATTATTCTTAAGCATTCAGCCATAACTGCTATTCTGTTTCTTTTAGCCAAAGAAATTTTGGTTTATTGTCTAGAATAATAACAATCAATATGTCAGACACATGGAAGTAAATAAGTCAACAGCTAGTTCAGCCATAGGTTCCGGAATCTTGGAATTCTAAAGTCATACAAAGAATATAGTATGCACTGAAGTTAATAACCACACTACCTTTGACTAACACCTCACATATTATTAACCACCACAGCAGCCTTAAGAAACACTTTTGAGACCAAGGTTTCTTAAAAAAGAAAAAAGAAAAAACTTTAAAGTCTATCTAAAATCTTCTCTTAGTTTAAGAATGTGGTATTAATGACAGGGTAAACCTAAAATGACATTTAGTCTTTTACTTGAATATGAGGTGGAGACGTTTGCATGGTGATAGTGCATGCTTAGCAGTAACTTTAGTTCTGTGCTAAGCAGTCTGCATTTTCTATCTAGTGCTGTCTGTCTCTCATTGTGATAGCCTTTACACTGCTATATAACTACAGTCATATTAAAATATTGGACATTTAAATAAAGTGGGCAGCTCAGAGGGAGAGATGGGGAAAATGTTTATAAACTGACCAGATGAGCGGGTTGGTTTGGGTGGGGAGAGGGAGATAACATTTTTTCTGTGTTTAAAGTGTATTTGAGACTTATTCATTTTGTTAGTAGATATCATTACATGGTATGTCATTTAAGTATTTGCTTCTTTACAAATCAGCTATTTGGAGAAGGGTACTATTAAATTGTTTTTCTCTTATATCAGCAAATAAGTTTATAATAAGTGCCTTTTAGAGGGAAAAAGTGTGTTATTTCCACTATGCCTTTTTGTTTAAATCTTTCTGTTTGTAATCCCCTTCCTCTTAGACCTCCACAGATCTCCAGCACATATCATAAGAAGACTGTGTATAGTTTAGCCTGGGGACCACCAATACCTTCCCTGTCACTTGGTAAGTGTCTGAGCCATTTTCTTACAAATGCAGAGTATTCTCTTTCTTACAGTTTAATCCTAGGATATTCGAGAGTCCTAAATATTCTAGTGCAGTGACTGCTTATGCTGGCTGCTATGTAGCCAGGGGTCTATGAGGGCAAAGTGCTAGGTGATAGGTCAGAAACCATTCACCCAGAATAAGCCTCCCTAAACTCTAAAGCAACTGAGACTTTCTCAAGGGATCTCTTTTTGCCTTTCATTGTATTCTGATGCTTTTCCTCTCCTAGTCCCTCAGCCTTGTCTTTCTCTTTCTTTTTTTCTTTTTTTTTAATTTAATAATCTTTATTCAGATTATTACAGTTGTTCCTCTTTTTTCCCCAATAGCTCCCCTCCACCTGATTCCCACCCCACCCTCTGCCTTTACCTCCCCCTGCTACTGTCCTCATCCATAGGTGTACGATTTTTGTCCAGTCTCTTCCTGCATCCCCCATACCCCTTTCCCCCCGAGAATTGTCAGTCCACTCCCTTTCTATGCCCCTGATACTATTATATTCACCAGTTTATTCTGTTCCTCAGATTTTTTTATTCACTTGATTTTTAGATTCACTTGTTGATAGATATGTATTTGTTGTTCATAATTTTTATCTTTACCTTTTTCTTCTTCTTCCTCTTCTTAAAGAATACCTTTCAGCATTTCATATAATACTGGTTTGGTGGTGATGAACTCCTTTAGCTTTTTCTTATCTGTGAAGCTCTTTATCTGACCTTCAATTCTGAATGATAGCTTTGCTGGGTAGAGTAATCTTGGTTGTAGGTTCTTGCTATTCATCATTTTGAATATTTCTTGCCACTCCCGTGTGGCCTGCACAGTTTCTGTTGAGAAACCAGCTGACAGTCGTATGGGTGCTCCCTTGTAGGTAACTAACCGTTTTTCTCTTGCTGCTTTTAATATTTTCTCTTTGTCTTTTGCTCTTGGCATTTTAATTATGATGTGTCTTGGTGTGGTCCTCTTTGGATTCCTCTTGTTTGGGGTTCTCTGCGCTTCTTGGACTTGTAATTCTATATCTTTCACCAGGTGGGGGAAGTTTTCGGTCATTATTTCTTCCAATAGGTTTTCAGTATCTTGCTTTCTCTCTTCTTCTGGCACCCCCGTAATTCTGATGTTGGTACGCTTGAAGTTGTCCCTTACACTATCTTCATATTTTTGGATTCTTTTTTCTTTTTGCTTTTCCAGTTGAGTGTTGCTTCTTTATATTTCAAATCTTTGACTTGATTCTTGCGATCCTCTAGTCTGCTGTTAGATCTCTGTATAATATTTTTTATTTCAGTCAGTGTATGCTTAATTTCTAGTTGGTCCTTTTTCATATCCTTGAAGGTCTCGCTAAATTTATTGGCCTTTTCTAGAAAATTCTTGAAAAACCTTATAACCGTGGTTTTGAACTCTATATCCAGTCATTTGCTGTTCTCCATTTCTTTCATTTGTGATCTGTTTCTTTGTCTCCGCATTTTGGCTGCTTCCCTGTGTTGATAGAGTGGCTTTGTGTGCTAGGTGTCCTATAGGGCCCAGTGGCTCAGCCTCCCCAGTTACCTGAGGTGGACACTCTTGGTGCACCCCTTTGTGGGCTGTGTGCACAGTCTTGTAGTTAAGCCTTGATTGTTGTTGGTGTCACTGGGAGGAATTGACCTCCAGGCCAAATGGCTGTGAGGATCAGCTGTGTCTACACTGGGACAACTTCTGTGCTGGAGACACCCTTATGAGACAAGGCTTGCAAAAGCCTCTGTGCTTAGCTTGGATGGGGCCGAGTCTCAGGGCAGAGCAGACAGCATTGTTTTCCCACCAGCCCTCCCCTAATAGGCCCCTGTGTCTCAGTGTCCCATGGTAATCGCTGCAAGCACCTCTGAGAGAAAGCCGCCCTTGAGTTCCACCCGCTGCCAGACAGTCCAGTTTCTCCCCAAATGAGTCTGGGTCCCCAGAGTCTCACCCGGAACTGGAATTCAGTGCAGTCGGGAGCTTTTGTCTCCCTCCCACTTGAGAAAGCCAGACGTGTACTCAGTTGCCCGCCCTCTCCGCATGTGCGCGCCTTGGTACCTCTGCCTTCCACAGTCCCTCTGAGTCTCAGTGTGCTTTTCTCTTTCCTGACAGTCCAGTTTCACCCCTTATGAGTCTAGGTCCCCAGAGCCTCGCCCAGAACTGGAGTTCAGCGCAGTCGGGAGCTTTTGTCTCCCTCCCACTTGAGAAAGCCAGCGCGCACTCAGTTGCCAGTCTCCGCATGCGCGTCTCAGTACCTCTGACTCATGCAGCTCCTCTGAGTCTCAGTGTGCTTTCCTCTTTCCTTCTAGTTGTAGAAGTTCCACTCAGCCAGCCTTCCTGTGGTTCTGGATGATGTCCCTTTTGTCTTTTAGTAGTAGTTTTTAAATTGTTGTGCGAGACAGCAGTTTAGGTGTTTACCTATGCCGCCATCTTCGTTTCTCTCGTCTATCTTTTTCTTATTCCTAAAGTGATAGTTCCTTCGGAATATCTTTCAAAATGAGTGCTCAGCAAAAATCTTTGGTTTTTCTATAATGAAACATCTGTAAATTTCCATAGTAACTGCATTACATAGAGAGAATAGTGTAAATCATCAGAACTCAAACAGCATTGCAATCATCTTTCATTCATTCACTCAACACATGTTTACTGGATCCTTGATTTGTGCCAGGCAGAGTTCTAACAGTGGTGAGAGTAAAACTTGCCCTTACAGAAAGCCATCACAACTACTGTTTGCGTCTTAAAAATCAACAAGAGGATTGCTGTAACACTAAGGAAATCTCCTTATAATTAGTCATAGAAAGTCCTGCAGCTCCATATATTTAAATGCCCAGGGTGGAGTACTTATTTTTGAAAGAAAACATAAAAATTCAAAAACTTTGAGAACATGTTTTCTGATTCCAGCTTTGGCACCCCATACCATTTTGAATGACAGAAGAATGTTTAAAACAAATATGTTACATTATAGATATTAATGTAGAATTATTAGTATGCCGTTGTTACTTTTACTCCCAACAACTAGGTTCAGACGCAAAGAACTGTGGCTTTATTACACTGTATTAAAACAATTGATAGTATGATATGGTGGTGCTTTGGCTGGTAGAATGCAAAACTGATAAGCTTTCTTGTCTCATATAGGAGGAGAAGGAGACAGACCTTCCCTCACTTTATACAGCTGTGGAGGGGAGGGGCTTGTCTTACAGCATAACCCCTGGAAGCTTAATGGAGAGGCTTTTGACATAAACAAACTCATCAGGGACACCAATTCAATCAAAGTAAGTTCTTACGATTTAAAGTCTTCTCTTGATCTCTGTATCTTGATTTTCCATCTTTCATAATAAATGCCATTATTAGAGATATCCATTATGCTCAGACTTCTTAGATGTTCTTTAAAAACTCAGTGAAGCAGAAACCAGTTTGGCTCAGTGGATAGAGCGTCGGCCTGCGGACTGAAGGGTCCCAGGTTCGATTCTGGTCAAGGGCATGTACCTTGGTTGCGGGCACATCCCCAGTGGGGGGTGTGCAGGAGGCAGCTGATCGATGTTTCTAACTCTATCCCTTCTCCCTTCCTCTCTGTAAAAAATCAATAAAATATAAAAAATAAAAAATAAAAACTCAGTGAATTAATAAGTTATAACATGTATCGTAGAATTCTTTATCCTTGAGTAAAGCAAAGAACTTAACAACTTATCTCAGTTGCATTGGTGATTTATCGTAAACTTTCAGATCTTGGTTATAGAGCATTCTTTTCCAGCCAGCCAGTTCCTCCAGACTGAGGCCTTGGTAAAAATAACTTGGTAATACGGCATCCACATGTGGCTGCGGGGTATTTTGCTCAAGATGGAATTGTCATTTGTTTTTAATTTTTTAATGAAGTAATTATAGATTTATTAAAAAGCTGCAAAAATAATTCCATTATCTTTGACCCAGATTCCTGCATTTAATCACATTTGCTTTATACCTTATCAGTATATCTGTATGCCAGAACTATCTTTTGAAGTGAAATCATAAATGCTAAGATTTCCTTATTCTTTTAAATGAGCATTTTTTATTGTTGCTCATTATTCTTGTATGGCTAGCATAAAAACAACATTTAATCATAAACTGAATTATTTTTATTGACTACATTCCTCCATTGTCTTCTGTATATTATCTGAACATTAACATTCAACAGTGATTACAGAGACCAGATTCCTGTTCCCAGTGAGCTTTGGGTTTTGTAGCAGTTGAGTGTATGGATCAGAAGCTCATACAAGGAGTTTTGGCTGCAAATAGAAATTTAGAATCCCTTTACAGGAATGGTTGCTGAAAAAGCTGTGGGTGCCTGGCCCGTGTGGCTCAGTGGTTGAGGTCACTGGTTCACTTCGTATTTAGGGCACATGTGCAGGTTGTGGACTCGATCCCCAGTAGGGGGTGTGTGGGAGGCAGCGGATCGATGATGTTCTTCTCTCATCAATGTTTCTATCTCTCTATCCCTCTCCTCTAAAAAAATTCATTTAAAAATATATAAAAAGAAAAAAAAAAGCAGCTGTGGGCATGTATGAGGTGGTCTAAAGAGATAAGAAGAGGGTCCAGGCAGCCTTGGGGACCAACATGAAAAGAAACAAAAGGGATAGGAAGAAAGCAAGGGCAGGGTGTATGGTTTTTGTTAAGGAGACCATGACCCCTATGTTGTCAAAGCCAGCAGATATGTTTCATTCTTCATTGTGGGATAAAATTATTTTAATGAAGCTCATTTCACAAGGTTAGACATTGTAGACATTTAGTGTTTACTGGCCTCTTTTTGTCCCAATTAAGAAATTATAATTAGAACATTCGCTCTTAGTAATTCTTTGGTTATTATGTAGATTATTTACAAGAATGGCTATTGTATAATTGGAAGATTTTTAAACTCTAGGGATTTTTTTCTCTAGTGCTGTCATCATTGGTTTGTAAGCTATGCAGAGAAGAACAATGTTTTTAGTCAAGATTGGTTTATTTTGCTTTCTAGTACAAACTACCTGTACACACAGAGATCAGCTGGAAAGCAGATGGCAAAATCATGGCTCTTGGCAATGAAGATGGGTATGTGTTTGTTTCTTTAAAAAAAAAACAATAACAACACTTTGTAACTGCACATATATTTGATTGCAAGCTGGCTGATGCCATCTGTAATGTTAGCTGGGGAAGTCCGGTTGTATTTGATATTCTGATTTATCTTTGGTGTCTGTGAATGATCCAGGAGCTCTCTGCATCTTTGAAAATTGCAAAGTTGGATATTTTCATTCCAAGGAGTGTTTGCCTACTCAGTGTTTGGCTGTTTGATACTTTGCAAAATGCTCATCTCCTGCACTGAACTGCCTAAATTTCCCTTCATTTTTTAAAATGAAGCCCAGGCATAAGTCCTCTTTAGGTCTCACCATGCCCTTTCCATGTTGTTGAGAGTAACAATCCTAATTCAGCCATTGGTTCATTCGTTCTTCTTTTAGCTTCTCTCTAGCACTGTCTATTACAAGAGCCTGACAAACACTTTTCAAAGAGTTTGGGGATTTTTTTAAAGCTGAAATATTTGTTTGAGAGACAACCTTTTGTCCCTGGTTTTAAGAGAGTGATAGATAGGGTTATCCTATTCCACTTCACCTTTCCCTGACTGAGGGAGTGAAGGAGATACCTGTTTGCGTTAATTGTACATTTATTGTCCATCTTTCATATCTTGATGTGTTTATTATTTCAGATCAATAGAAATATTTCAGATTCCCAACTTGAAACTGATCTGCACCATCCAGCAGCATCACAAGCTTGTGAATACCATTAGCTGGCATCATGAGCATGGCAGCCAGCCAGAGCTGAGCTATCTGATGGCCTCCGGGTCCAACAATGCCGTCATTTATGTGCACAACCTGAAGGCAGTCATAGGTAACTTTGGTTTCTTCTATACTGGGGTGCGATCCTCTGTTTAGCTACTTTCCATTCCAGTCTCTATACCGTTTTACTTTTTACTATTAAAATAAATGTTATTCTTATTTTTTTCTGTTTTCAAAAGTAATACATTCATCTTATTTAAAATAAGAAAAATTTCAAATATGACATATATGGTAACTAAGAAAGTAAAGTTCCTCCCATAATCTCATCCCTCAATAATAATCAGTGTTACCAGTTTGCTGAATGTTTTCTCCAGATTTTTTGTTTTGTTAATCCTCACGGGAGGATATTTTTCCCATTAATTTTTAGAGAGAGTGGAAGGGAAGGAGGTAGAGGAGAGAGAGCGTGCATGCAAGAGAAACATCAATGTGAGAGACACATCAATTGGTTGCCTCCCAACTGGGGCCAGGGATTGAACCCGCCACCCTTCAGTCTCAGGCTGATGCTTTAACTATTGAGCCATAGTGGCCAGAGCTTCTCCAGATTTTTTTAAAGATTGGTTATTGGCCAAGTGGCTCTCCAAAAAGACTGTTCCAGTTTATACCCTCTTCCTGTAGTGTTTGAGTATTTTACACACAACGCACATCCCATTCACATGTTTCACTGCATCCAACTCTCACAACCCTGTGAGGTAGCTTTTGTTATCCTCATTTTCCCCTCATCTTGTAGAGAGCAATCCTGAATCTCCAGTGACCATTACAGAGCCCTACCGGACCCTCTCAGGGCACACTGCCAAGATTACCAGTCTGGCGTGGAGCCCACACCATGACGGAAGGCTGGTATCTGCTTCCTATGATGGTACAGCTCAGGTACTGTTGTGTCTCTGGGAGTGGGTTCCTCACTGTATACTCTAACTTTCCTCTTTTCCCCAGTTGTGTGCGTCCCCCTTCCCTCACTGTTATCTTCTACAGAAAGGGATTTTCTGAGTTCTAGGAGGCATCTTAGTTTTATTCCAGGCCCTTGTCAGGCTTTGATTGGATTGTTGTTTTTTATTTAGATCAGTGGTTCTCAACCTTTCTAATGCCGCAACCCTTTAATACAGTTCCTCATGTTGTGGTGACCCCCAACCATAAAATTATTTTCGTTGCTACTTTATAACTGTAATTTTGCTACTGTTATGAATCGTAATGTAAATATCTGTGTTTTCCGATGGTCTAAGGCGACCAACAGGTTGACAACCGTTGCTATAGAGCTTAAGACCATCGGAAAACACAGATATTTACATTACGATTCATAACAGTAGCAAAATTACAGTTATGAAGTAGTAACGAAAATAATTTTATGGGTGGGGGTCACCACAACATGAGGAACTGTATTAAAGGGTTGCGGCATTAGTAAGGTTGAGAACCACTGATTTAGATGAAAACGAAAGTATTAATAGAAACTAGTTAAATTCTAATTTTAAGATTTCATTCTAACTTATCACTGTCAGTATGATGGACTTATAAATTTATGTGAAAACAATTTTTAATAATAAAATGATAAGTCAGAAATCTCCAAGTTGTAAAAAGTAAAGATGAGCTGCCAAGCCTGAACTATGAGGTAGGAGTTTCAGGTATCAGAACCAAAACAGACCTTGGGAACTGGAGGGCAATATCTGGGGTGGATGTCTGTCTCCGTGTTGAGACAGTAGGGGGTGTGCAGAAGGAAGCCTATTAGTGATTCTCTCTCATCACTGATGTTTCTGTTTCTCTCTCCCTCTCCCTTCCTCTCTGAAATAAATTTTTAAAGAAGCAGGTAGGACACTGATCAGTTGCCCAGGTACTTGGGGACAAAAGAATCACCTGTGAGAAATTAGAACCCCAAGTATGCACACACGTGCAGGGTGGGCTGAGTTAGAATTCTCTTTATAAATAATATACAGTACTATTCCAGGATGGTGAAATCCGTAGGCCACCTTTAGAAGCTTACTCAAAATCACCCCCACAGGAAATAGCACTCTCTGAAATTGAACCCTTAAGAGGAAATTACAAATCACAAGAGGAAATAAGTATGTACAGATCTTTAAAATACTATTTTTCTTATCCCCCAGAACAATAGAATAACTAGACATTGCCTATTCTGTCATGTGACTTTTGGCTTTAGGTGTGGGATGCTCTCCAGGAAGAGCCTCTATGCAATTTCCGAGGACATCGAGGTCGGCTGCTTTGCGTGGCTTGGTCCCCCTTGGATCCAGACTGCATCTACTCAGGGGCAGATGACTTCTGTGTGTACAAATGGCTCGTTTCAATGCAAGAACATTCCCGGCCTCCCCAAGGTCAGTGAGAACTTGGAGCCCAGAAATGCTCACCTTCTTCCCCACCTCCCTTCCTCAGTAACTGAGTTGATCAGGGGCAAGCGAGGAAGACATTCACACGCGGCAGCTGCAACGGTATGGCAGGGTGCTGGAGCCTATGCAAGGAAGGCAGCCCTGGGGAGCCTGAGGACAGCACCCAAATAGTCACAAGTATTCCTGGCACCCAGGTCTTGATTTCTAAATACTGGAGGTCATGTTTCAATTCAGTCAGGGCACGTGCCCAGGTTCCGGGCTCCGTCCCCAGTAAGGGGTGTGCAGGAGGCAGCCGATCAGTGAGTCTCTCTCATTATTGATGTTTCTATCTCTCCCTCTCCCTTCCTCTCTGAAATCAATAAAAATATATTTCAAAAAATAAAAAGCCTTTAAAAAATAGTTTGAAGTCAGAAGAAATCTGAGCCTGTTCCAAGCTGAAGGAAACTAGAGACATAACAAGCAAGTACAGTGTGTGATGCCTTTTGCTGTAAGAGACCTTCTTGGTAAAACTAATGAAACCTGAATGAAAGGTGCGGCGTAGACAGTAGGAGCGTATCAGTGTTAATTTCCTGATTTGAGTAGTTGTGCTGTGATGATGTAGGAGAACGTCCACGGTTGTAGGATACACACACTAAAGTATTCAGGGTTAATGGACCATAGTATTTCTGATTTAATTACATCCCAAAAGGTTAACATTTGGATAATGTAACTAAAAATTCATTGTGAAGGAAGGGAAAGGATAAGAATGCTACCCAAAAAGAGTAATGAGGGTTTGGAGATGATTTAGAGTGCTTTTAACCAACAATATAATTTTAGTGTATCCTTTTTTCACTTTTGCTTTTTCTGCTATTCCTCTAGGCAAGAAAAGTATTGAATTAGAGAAAAAAAGGCTCTCTCAACCTAAGCCAAAGCCCAAAAAGAAGAAAAAGCTCACCTCGAGAGTGTCCGTAAAGCAGGAGTTGTATGATGGGAATGAAGAAGAGAGCATAAGGGAGAGCGTGGGGCCTGTTGAGAATGGCAGCGTGTCCGACCAGGAGGGAGAGGAGGAAGCCCGGGAGCCAGAGTTACCCTGTGGTGTCGCCTCCGTAGGTATGTGCCGGAGTCCCATGTCACCCACTCTCTAGGACTAAAGAGTCGTGACCAGAAACTTCTCTGCCTGTGACCTACATGGTTTCCCAGCTCCTTAGGTTGGGTAGTATTTATGGTGCCCTTGAAAACCACATTAGGTTTGTCAAAGGGTCCTTTAAGCCTCCAACACCTTTGAAGTGTTAGAGGGGGTTTAGTGGATGATTGGTGTGGAAATAGCGAAGTTCTGTAGAGAAACTTCTCCCCAGCTTGGGCAGGTACGCCTGTGGGACAGAGCAGAGCCCGGGAGTATTTACATAGAAACTCACATGGGAAAAGTTCTAATAATTTGATATCGTCATCCATTTATTGAAAGACACCACTGTTGGTTACAAATGCCTGACCTGGAAGCTACCACCACTCTGGGAACTTGTTTCCACCTGGTGGTGTTTTCCTAAGAAAATTATGAATGATGATGAAGTTCTTTCAGTCTGTTAAGTTATAGTGACAGCTCTCAGATTTCTTACAAACTGTTTTTCTGGGTTCCATCACTAATTTCTAACAAAGCAGTCTACCACAGATATTGACGGGGAAAAGGTCAATGAATATCATTTTGGCCCTTTAATTCTTTTATATATTTACCTTCAAGCTCTGGAGCCTGTTACCTGTTGAAATGAATGACTAAATGACAATATAAATAGAAGCTGCGAATCATGTTTAACTCTAAAACAGTATTTTGATGTGAAAGCATTAAAGTGGCTAAAATATATGGTACAAAGTCACCCCTGACCCTCTCCATCCCAAGGCGTGGCTGTTGGACCTGTGGTTTGGATAAATAAAGAGCTAAAAGCATAATGGATTTATTTTTTTAGGTCCATCAAAATACCTTTTTATTGCAAAATTACTGCACAAGAAACATCCTTTACCCCTGTAGATCAGCAGCTTGTTTTAAATTCATGGTTGTGGTAGGCTCAGGATTGTGACTCCATATCACATACCCTGAATCTTTTCTATTAGTAAAGTTGTTCCTTATTTGTATAGTTAAATATGCAGTTAGTACTTTGTTATCTAAATATGTAATATCCTTTGTCACCTGAGCAAAGTTTGGGAACTTTTGAGCTTATGGTTGTAAAGTTGTGGAAGCTACAAGCTTATATAACTTTTCCTTAGATTAATTAGTCAAAGTTGTAAGCAACAAACTTAGAAAATTCTGGAACACAGTGTGTGAGCTGAGAAAGGGAAACCACCCATGCTGCCTTTCCAGAGTATTTGATCTCACATTTTGGGTAATAGAGAAAATTGCACTGTTAAGCCTGGTATAGTTCTTAATTTTCAAAAAGAACTAGATTGTGCATTGTTCTCATCCAAACTTTTTTTCTTGATGTAGTTTCTAGAGAACCAGTAATATGCCCTCCAGTTTCCTTAGGCTTAGAAAAGCCAAGAGTCATCGTTAATAATAAAGTCACTTTACTGAAAAAGGAACCACCTAAGGACAAGCCAGGTTGGTATTTACTAATTAAAATACTTTGTTAAAATGTCCTCAATCAAATGTTACATGCAACTGAAAATTCAAAAGTGTGGGGTTTTAGTTGTTGTTTTTAAGTTTTAAATACTTACAAGTGTTATTTAATTATATCTCAATCTTGAGTCATGCTTATTTATTGATTGATTATTGATTTGAGAGAGAGAGAGAGAGAGAGAGAAACATCCATCAGTTGCCTCCCTCCCGCATGCAATGACTTGGAATCAAACCCAATCACCCTTTGGTACACGGGATGACACTCCAACCAACTGAGCCACACCAGCCAGGAAGGGTCATACTTTTTAAAACATTTTTTAGTACTTGATGAAGTGTCGTTTTGCAGTTGATATTTCTTCACACATGTTCACTGGGTCATGTTTGTGTGTGCTGTGAACATTGCCTCGAGCTAATGTAATTTGAAAGCTTCTTTATAATAGTAGGGACTTTCTTTGCCCAGTGGTATCCTCCAGTAGGTTACATTCACACAAGTGGGCATTCGGTTTGTGTTTCTGATCTGCTGTTCTTCAGACAGTCTGTACTTCTATTACTTTTCAGAAGCCTTAGTAATCAAGAAGCGAAAAGCCCGTTCCATGCTTCCACTGAGTACAAGCCTGGACCACAGGTCCAAAGAGGAGCTTCATCAGGACTGTTTGGTACTAGCGACTGCAAAACACTTCAAAGGTACAAAAATACACTTCCTTGGCCCATCCGTAGTCCTCTGGGAACTGGCACAGAGAGGCACTTATTTGTTGAATGAATGTGTAAACAAATATCCAAAATTGTATTTCTATATTCTTTTCCATTCTTCCCTCCCCATACCCCATTGCCAAGCTCCCTTTCTTCACCCTAACCTTAACCCTAATCCTAACCACTGTCAACACTCCCCAGTGCTCTGCTTTTATTGTTATAAACCAAACTAGAGGCCTGGTGCATGAAATTCATGCACAGAGTGGGGGGATCCTCAGCTCAGCCTATGTCCTCTCGCAGTCCAGGAGCCCTCGGGGGATGTCCAACTGACAGCTAAGCGAGCCTAAGCCCACGGGGAGCGAGCCTAAGCCCACAGTCAGACATCTTTAGCGCTGCTACAGAGGCGGGAGGGGCTCCCACCACTGCCTCTGCACTCGCCAGCTATGAGCCCAGCTTCTGGCTGAGCGGCACTCCCCCTGTGGGAGTGCACTGACCACCAGGGGGCAGCTCCTGCATTGAGCGCCTGCCCCCTGGTGGTCAGTGTGTGTGTCATAGCGACCAGTTGTTCTGCAGTTCGGTCGATTTGCATATTAGCCTTTTATTATATAGGATTGTTACCAGCCATCTGTGTGCTAGAATTGGTATGATGGTTTAAATATCTCAGCATGGCCGAAACCGGTTTGGCTCAGTGGATAGAGCATCGGCCTGTGGACTGAAAGGTCCCAGGTTTGATTCCAGTCAAGGGCATATACCTTGGTTGTGGGCACATCCTCAGTGGGAGGTGTGCAGGAGGCAACTGATCGATGTTTCTCTCTCAATGATGTGTATAACTCTCTATCCCTCTCCCTTCCTCTCTGTGAAATATCAATAAAATATATTTTTAAAAAATAAAAATGAAATAAATATCTCAGCATGAATGAACAGCATCTTCATGTAGAAACAAAATTATTTGCTTATTGGAAATATCACAATATGGCAGTTCCTTTAAGAAAAATTAATGGCCGAAACCGGTTTGGCTCAGTGGATAGAGCGTCGGCCTGCGGACTGAAAGGTCCTGGGTTCGATTCCGGTCAAGGGCACGTACCATGGTTGCGGGCACAACCCCAGTAGGAGGTGTGCAGGAGGCAGCTGATCGATGTTTCTCTCTCATCGATGTTTCTAGCTCTCTATCCCTCTCCTCTCTCTTCCTCTCTGTAAAAAATTAATAAAAATATATTTTAAAAAAAAAAAGAAAAAGAAAAATTAATGGACCTTTTTTACAGAATATTTTTTGGTTTTAATTTTCCAAAGCCTTCATCTAATGCCTGTTATTTTGATATTGCAGCAGTTGTATGTTTTTAATTTTACATGTTAAAAAGGAATGCACAGTATAAAAAGAAAATAAATCTGGCTCCCATCTCTAACACCCACTCCTCCATTTCTCCCCAAGGCCACATTACTATCATTTTGTCTCCTTCTATGCTCTTATTTTATGCTCTTATTATATACATAGCCCCCATTTTGGAACTTTGATGATTTCTTATAACTTACACAATTAACCATATAGTTTGTTTTATTTTGATTGTTTTTAATATATTTTTATTGATTTCAGAGAGGAAGGAAGGAGAGATTGAAACATCAATGATGAGAGAGAATCATTGATCGGCTGCCTCCTGCACACCCCCTATAGGGGATAGAGCTCACAACCCGGGCATGTGCCCTTGACTGGAATCAAACCCGGGACAAACTGTCCACTAAGCCAAACTAGCTAGGGCTTAACCATATAGTTTTACATTATTTCCCTTATTGGGAAATTACTCAAGTTGACTTTTTTAAAAACAGAGAATGAATACTGAATTCCTTTATGGTAGATCATGGTGATCATGAAGGGCATTTCTTCACTTGATAGTTTTTTTGTTTTTACTGCATTTAAATACATATTAAATTTTGGGTTGGCTTTTTACATTACTTCCTCCTCCTCCCCGCCCCCCAATCTTTCTCTGAGCAATCTATAAACTAAATTGTCTCATTGGATTGGCCCAAGCTAAGTTTAACAAACTGTATATATTTTCCTATTTTGCTACTTTTGTCTCTGTTAGGGTAAACAAGGGCATAGGACTCTTTCTCAGGGTCTGGGCATAACATTCGGAAGTATTTAGGCAGAAAACAGTAACCTGTGTAATCACTTCATCTGATTTTTTTTTTCTTTGTCTTTTTGAATTAGCAGAGCTAAATGAGGATGTGTCTGCTGATCTTGAGGAAAGATTTCACCTGGGACTCTTCACAGACAGGGCTACCCTGTACAGAATGATGGAGGTTGAAGGTGAGGCACATTTAGTCAACACAGTCCCCTCCAGCTTTATGATTCCCTAATGCTTTGCACACACCTCTTTTATGGCTACCATCCTGGGGCCTTGAATGGTTGGTTTTACATGCCAGCTAACTAGGTTTTGGGCTCCCCAATTTGCATACTTACAGATCCCTTGCATCTGTCATAAGACCCTAAACATAACATACAGTGCTCACTGAGTGACTGAGTAAAGGTGAATGGGTGGACAAGTGACTGAGTGGGCTTCTGGCCCCATTGTGAACACTCTGGGAGGTGACTTCCCCATTAGCTAGTGACTTCGTATTCTAGGAGTTTGTTGCTCTTTTATCCTGCCTTTCTTCTTTTTGTAGAAGTTAGTGTAGACAGGTGTTGCTGAAACAGCTTCCAAACATTATCTCTCTTCCATATAGGAAAGGGTCATTTGGAAAATGGCCACCCTGAGTTATATCACCAGCTTATGCTTTGGAAAGGAGACCTAAAAGGTGTTCTCCAGACTGCAGTGGAAAGAGGGGAGCTGACAGACAATCTCGTGGCTATGGCACCAGTGGGTATGTTCTTTTCAACTAAAGTTCTATCCTCTCTAGGATGCCCACTAAAGATGGATAGTGTCTTAAAGGATAATTTCACCATTTCTAATAAATTTAAAATGCACATCCCCCTCAACTCAGCCGTTCTAATTGTAAGAATTGAACTGTATGCACATGCACAACGTGATACATATTCATGGACTATTGTTGCAGCATTATTTGTAATAGCAAAAGATCACAACAACCTGTGTCCATCAGTGAGAGACTGGTTACATCTATACAGTAGAAACTCCTACAGATACCAAAAGAATGAGGCAGCTCCATGCATTCTAATATGGAACAGAATTCCAGAATATAGAAAGTGAAAAGAAGCGAGGTGTAGATGCGCAAAAGCATATTTAATACTCTTGTCATTTACATTTATACACTAGAGGCCCGGTGCATGAAATTCATGCACTTGTCGGGGGGGTGTTCCCCAGCCTGGCCTGTGCCCTCTCACAGTGTGGGAGCCCCACGATCGATCTCCCCAAAGAGGTAGGCCCCGCCCACCCATCTGGGGCTCCTTGATGGATTGCCCCAAAGAGGTAGGCCAGAGTCAGGGGTCCCACCTCCACACTGCACGGAGCTGCCGGGACCCGCCTCCGTGGCTCTGCGTACGCAGTGTCACGTCCCCGCCCACCACGTGCACCTCGCCGCACACGCAGCCCCACCCACCCACATGCAGCTGCTACACACCAGCCTCCTGGTGATGGACTGTTACAGTGTGAGGGCCTCACGTCGTGAAGGCATGACAACCACATAAGCTTTTATTAGTATAGATGTATGGTTGTGTATTCATAGACTATATTTCCAAAGGTTTCAAAAGAAACTAGTAATAATGATTATCTCTGAGGAAAGGATTGGATGATATGGTTGGGAAGATGCTAGGATAACAAGGAAACCTTTTATGCCATGCCCAGCTTTTTAGCTTTTTATTCAATACTAGAGGCCCAGTACACAGATTCATGCACCGGTGGGGTTCCTCGGCCTGGCCTGCAGGGATCAGGCCAAAACCAGCAGTCTGACATCCCCTGAGGGGTTGTGGGGTGCGAGAGGGCACTCTGCAAAGTTGCTGTCACTGGGCAGCTCCTGCGTTGAGCGTCTGCCCCCTGGTGGTCAGTGTGCATCATAGCTACTGGCCAGTCAGCCGGTTGCCTAGGCTCTTATATATTTAGATAGATGCACACACTCCCACACACATACACAGAGAGTACATAAGTGTATCATGGATTTCACAAACTGAATACACCCTTGTAACCAGCACCCATTCAGAAACATAACATTACTTGCACCCTTCTCTCGTGCTCCATTTCCATCAGTATCCACACACCCCAACAAGAGTAACCACTACCCTGACTTCTGTACTTTTGGTACCTTTTTAGTTTTGTGTTATTACATAATCAAAGAAACAGTTTACATGGGTGTAGGGAGGAGTAGGTGAAGCAAATGATCTATAGTGGCGATTGAATTATCTAAATGTTCTGCTTAATACAGTAACTAAAAAGGTATTTTCAACCCATATGTACATGCTTTTCTTTTTTTTCCTTAAACTTGCTTCTTATTTGACCACTTTTTTTTTTTTTTTTTTTTTTTAAGCTGGCTACCATGTGTGGCTGTGGGCTGTGGAAGCTTTTGCCAAACAGTTGTGTTTTCAGGATCAGTATGTCAAGGCTGCCTCTCACCTACTTTCTATTCACAAAGTGTATGAAGCTGTGGAGCTGCTCAAGTCACACCATTTCTACAGGTCTGTATAACCCTACAGTTGAAGTAATAGTTGGACATACCATGAAATTAATCTACTTAACAGCTCTAGCATAAAACCTTTACAGTAATTAAACGTGTGAAACATACAGAAATATATGTATACTAGCTTAACAAACATCAGTGCACCTACCACCTATACTTAACAAATGTTAACTTTTATCAATGTACGCCACTGATCTTTTTTTTAAACTTTACTTTTGTAAGCTCCTTTGTTACTTTAACACAAATAGAGAAGACAACGTAAGACAAATGAACTGCTTAATGGATTATTAAAAGAAGAACTCCCTTTAGCTCCATATATGAAGAGACAGAATTTCCCAGCCACCCCAAAAGCTCTCCATATGTCCCAGTTGTTGTGGTTGTTTGTTAAGTATAATATTTAAGATTTAGTTGAATTGCTCTTCCCCAATTCTGTCCTCATCCCTTCTCTAGAAGTAACCATTTTCCTGAGATTGGTATAAATCTTTCCTGTCCAGGTCATGCTGCTTAACAACAGGGGAGACATTCATGCATCATTAAGCAATTTCATCATTTTGTGAACATCAGGTTCATGTACACAAACCTAGATGGTATAGCCTACTACTACTACACATCTACTAGGCTATATGGTACAGCCTAGGCTACAAACCTGTATAGCACATTACTATACAAAACACGAGATTAAATCAAGCACATTATAAGTAGAAAGAGTACACTTTGAAGTAATAATAAAAAGTATAGTAAATACATAAACCAGTAACAGCCATTTGATATCATTATCAAGTATTATGTACTGCATGTGATTGTATGTGCTATACTTTAAACAACCTACAGTGCAGTAGGTTTGTTTACACCAGCATCACCACAAACGTGAGTAATGCATTGCACTATGACTTTATAATGGCTATAGTGTCACTAGGCAATTATGGTCCTTATGGAACCGCCATTATATCTCCAGTCCATCGTTGACTAAAACATCATTATGTGGCGCAAGACTGTACATATGTAAGTACCAGCAAACAAAAGGAGCAAAATATTTCTTAGATGCAGCATATAGTTGGATCTTGTTTTTTTATCAAGTCAGATAGTCTCTTCCTTAAATTGGAATGTTTAGCCATTTACATTTAATATAAATATTGGTATGATTGATTTAAATCTACCATCTTGCTATTTGTGCTGTTATTTCTTTTTCTCCCATTTGTTTTTTATCAACTGAATATTGTTTGTTTATTTGTTTGTTTTTAATCTCTAACTAGAGGCCCGGTGCATGAATTCGTGCACCAGTGGGGTCCCTCGGCCTGGCCTGTGGGGTTGGGCCAAAACTGGCTCTCCTGACATCCCCCAAGGGGTCCCAGATTGTGAGAGGGTGCAGGCCAGGCCGAGGGAGCCCACTGGTGCACGGTGCACAATTGGGGCCGGGGAGGGACAGAGGAGGTTGGCCAGCTGGGGAGGGACCACAGGCAGGCTCCAGGGCGTGTCCATCCCGTCTGTCTCAGTCCTGATCTCAGTCCTGATCGGCCGGACCCCAGCAGCAAGCTAACCTACCGATCAGAGCATCTGCCCCCTGGTGGTCAGTTCTTGTCATAGCGAGCAGTTGAGCAGCCTTAGCATATCAGCATATTACGCTTTGATTGGTTGGACACTTAGCATGTTAGGCTTTTATTATATAGGATACTGGCTTATTTGTTATATTCCTTTGTAATTTTTTAATGATTACCTAAGGGTTTAGGATAAGCATTTTTAATTTATGACAGTTTACCTTCAAATAATATACCACTTCTCACAAATACCATATTTCTTTCCTTCCTCCTACTCTTTGTTGTTGAAACATTTTTAAATCATTTTTTAAACATTGTTTACATTTACCCACATACTTATTTCCAGCACTTTTCATTCTTTTATGTAGATCTGAGTTTCCAGTTGCTATCAATTCCTTTTTCGCTTAAAGAACTTCACCTTTTCTCTGTCGTGTGGTTCTGCTGGTGACAGATTCCATCCACAGCTTTGTGTGTCAGTACTTCAAAGCTGTCATTCTGTTTTCTCTTGGCTTGCATTGTTTTTGACATGACTCTACTGCATTTTTTTTTTAATTTACTGAGGTAACTGGTTCATAACATTATATAAATTTCAACTGTACAACTTCAAATACCACATCCATTATGTACTCTAGTTTCTTGCATTACCATATATTTGACCCATTTTGGCCCCTTCATCCTCCTCTTATCTTTGTTATATAGGAACTATGTATTTTTTCTCTATTTTCAGTACTTTCTCCATCACTGATTTTAAGCCATTTGATATGATGGCTTTGGTGGGACTTCTGTTTACCCTCCTCATTTTTCTTCCTTTGGAGTGTTGAACTCTGTTTTGGCAATCAGTAAAGTTGCTTGTGAATCAGCTTGATCTTTTCAAGGCTTTTTTTGAAGCTTTCCTTAGGACAGGTTAAAGAAATCCATACTCTGGAATTAGTTTGTCCTCCTACCTTCTGCTGTCTTTACTGAATGCCTCGTATGTTCAATAAATCAGAACTTTCATGTCTGACTGGTCAAAACTCAAAAGTCCCCAGTCCCCGAGTAAGCTCAGGGATTTATTCCCTGACTTCTCTTTGTCCAGCCTTAAGGAGGTTCCCACACATGCATGGCCTTATGTTTAGCCAAAGACTCAATAGGATCCCTAAAGGAAGTTCTGGAGCTCTTTCTCTGGACAGCTTCTTCCTTCCCCTTAAGTTCCGGTTGTTTGATCTCTTCTAACTCATTTTTACTGCTTCATCAAGGACATGGACCTTTCTCTTTTTAAACTACAAGGGTCACTACCTTGATTCTTGCTCAGATGCCAGCAGTTATCCTCCATTGCTCTTGCACAATCAGTGCAAATGTCAACACAGGGAGAAAAGGCAAATAACCTCTTAGCATCATTATTATTAAAACAGGTGGGTTTTGGGGGGGTTTTTTTAGGGCTTAAAGTAAAAGTGAGTTTGTTAGTGAAGCAAGCAGTGAGACAGAGAGTAAGGCCACTCCACAGGCAGACCAGCCCCTAAAATAGTTTTGACCTCATCCACCCAAAAGGGCCTTGGGGACCCCAGGAATCTGCTGACCTGGGAGAAGAATTGAGCACCAGCATGTGGTTTAAGTAGGAACACCTCAAAAGGGATGGTTTGTCCTATCTTGCAGCCCCTCCTAGGGGCCCCTTACAGAGAAGCCTTTTCTTTTCAGATTGGCTAATTATCTGTTCTTGCCTCTAGGGAGGCTATTGCAGTTGCCAAGGCCCGCCTGCGCCCTGAGGACCCGATCCTGAAGGACCTGTACCTCAGCTGGGGAGCCATCCTTGAAAAAGATGGCCATTATGCTGTCGCTGCTAAATGGTAAGCCTGGGGGAGACAGGAGTGCACCAAACCTAGAAGAGCTGTCACAGAAGAGCAGAATGAGAGTGGTCAGCTTAGAGGTGGAGGTCAAGTGTCTAGAAAACAAAAAAGCACATATGTATTAAATCAGCTTTGTAAGACTCATCAAGATCTACCTCCTTGGTAGGTATGTACAGCATCCTAACTATTCACAAAACCCCAGCAGCAGTAAGAAATCTCTTTTAGGGACATCTTGCACCATCAATTAAGAAAAACGGGAGAGAATGACTCCTTTGCTTGGGTTCAATTCAGCAAGTATTAAGATTCTTTTATGTCCTTGATCCATATAAGGCTCTCTCCTCTGCTGGCTGGACTCGGCTGAGAGCCGGCGACAATGGCTACCTGGGACCACAGGAAGGCACAGGGGCGAGGAAAGGCCCACAGAAAGAAATGATTTGACCCTCTGAGAGGAATAGGAGATCTGTTTATGACACTTTGAGTTTTGTTTATAGCTATTTAGGGGCCGCTTCCGCTTATGATGCAGCCAAAGTTTTGGCCAAAAAGGGGGATGCAGCATCGCTTAAAACGGCCGCAGAGTTGGCTTCCATCGTGGGAGAGGATGAGTTGTCTGCGTCCCTGGCTCTCAGATGTGCCCAAGAGCTGCTTCTGGCCAGGAACTGGGTGGGAGCCCAGGAAGCCCTGCAGCTCCATGGAAGTCTGCAGGTCAGTCTGTTATTGCATCTTCAGATATTTAAGAAGAAAGGGCCCCACGTCCTTTTCTCATCAAACTCCGGGTGAACAGCCCAGTTACACAAGCTGTACTCATTGGCAGGTGTCCTGCACATACTATCCCACCGAAGTACCCTGGCTTGTCAGTTGCCATATGCAAAGTAGGAGATAATGTGGTCATTCACAGTAATTCCCATTGCGCATCAGTTTGTGTACAACACCCATGAATAGACTCGTCAACTGAGCCCCTGCCTGGGCTGGCAGCGTAGAGGTTGTTCGTTGATGTCATCAGCACATCAGTGACGAGGGGGGTCTCTGAAGAGGAAGGGGGACTGGCTCCAACAGAAATCATGGTGCTCTGCCTGTGGCTCCCTCTTCAGCTGTATGCCACCAGGGAGTGTGAGACTGAAACCTTTGGGTAAATGTTTTGTGCCCATGTGGTTAAAGATGACTGGCTTCCACTGCCCTTGTGTGTGTGTGTGTGTGTGTGTGTGTGTGTGTGTGTGTGTGTGTTTCCTCTGCCTTTTGTGACACATCAAAATTGAGATGACTTTAAAGGCAGCACTCTCACCTAGGTGCTGTAAGATTAAGCTACATGTTGTTCTGATAAGGGTTATCTTGGCAGCGTGGCACAGAGACCTTCCCACGCGTCATTGAGAAAGTAGTGTTTACAGGGGCACACAAGGAATCTCGTGGCAACTAAAAACCAGCAAAAATTTCCCCAGGCTTTTCTCTGGCTTTCTGCTCTGTTCCAGCGACTCTCTCTGTTAAATGTCTGGACATGGCCCCACCCACCGCTCCAGCTCCGATCTACACCGTTTGTCTGCTCCCGCACCTTCTGCCCATTAGGCTCTTCTCTGTACTCCCTTTTTCAAGTTTGGGCAAGAGAAGGAACGGATGAGCCCAGACCATCTTTTCTCAGACAGGGGCACAAATCTTGGCTGATCTGTGTCTTAAATTGCAGTGGGCAGGGCTATAGTGGGGGTTCCACGTTATAAAAATGGTTGTTTGGGCTCCAAGGGCTATGGAAGGAATTCCTCCAAAGGGTATCTGGAAAAGCTGTCTGCTTGATCACTTTCCCCCTCAGGTACAACTCACATTGGGCAGGCAGTCACTAAGGGGGTCTGGCTGCTACAAGGGGACACTGAGAAACAGGGAGGCTGTCTAGTCAAGCACTTTGCCTGCATAACAGTTCCTCTCCTTTGTTGGGTTCCAGGGCCAGAGACTGGTGTTCTGCCTTCTTGAGCTGCTCTCTAAGCACCGGGAGGAAAGGCAGCTGTCAGAGGGTGAAAGCTCTCCCTCGTCTTACAACACCTGGTCCACAGGCATCGCAGGGCCCCTCCCGGAGAGGGTGACTGCAGTATGGAGGAGCGCCTTCAGCCTGGACACCCCTGAGCAGTATCAGGCAGCACTGCAGCAGCTGCAGACAATCAAGTACCCATCTGCTACAAATAACACTCCCTTCAAACAGGTACCCATCTGCATGAGCTTCTCACGTTAATCACTCAGTTGTAGGAATTCCTTCGTCAATGCCTACTATAATAAGGAAACAAGTCCGATGCCAGTTTGCATTTCAGAAAAGACTAAGGCAGGCCCAGGAACCTGGAAAGATCCCTTCAGACTAACTAAAGCTCTGTAGCTTTGAAGTTAGATTTAAATCGTCATTCCCTTTTTTTTTTTATTTACAGGGGTGACACCATTTATTGACATTCCCTTTTAAAAGGAAAAAATAAGTCTAAATATATAGGAAAGCAGAGAGAATAATGTTCAACCAGAGTTAACAAATGTTCACATTTGTCATTTTTGTTTCATAATATTTTGGGGGGTTGTTTTGTATTTGCTTGTTTTTTGGTAAAGGAAATACAATCCAGTTGAAATCCCTTATGTTCTGTTCCTCAGTCCCATTCCCCTTCCCTAACCTAGGCACCGAACACAGCCCCTACATCAGAACATGTGTATCATTTTGTTCATTGATTGTTGCAATGACCATTGTTTGTCAAATCTACCCAGAGATCCAATTGATTCACTGTAACTATTCTACCCGTCCTATGAACCTACATCTCAATTTACCTATTTCTCTTTTGAAAATGAGGGGACATTACTATATTATTGATGAACGAGACTTCCTCAAATGATATGACACTTTGGAAAACGGTGTGGCAGTTTCTTATAAACATTCATGTGCCCAATGACCCAGCAATCTACTGCCTAGATATTTCATTAAAAGAAACAAAACCAGGTGTCCACACAGACTTGTGCACAAATGATTACAGCTTAGTTCACAACAGCCAAAAACTAGAAACCGCCCAAATGTCCATCAGCTGGTGAATGGATGTGCAAGCTGTGGTACATCCATACAGAGGAATACTATACTGTGCAGCAGTAAAAAGGAACAAATTACTAACACACAAAAGCATTATGTGAAAGAACCAAGACACAAAAGACTACAGTTCCATTTATATGAATTCTAGAAACGACAAAATTATAGTGGCAAAAACCAGATCAATGGTTGCCAGGGGCTGGGGAGAGGGAACTGTGGCTGCAAAGGGCACATGGAAATATTTTCCAATGATGAAAATGTCCTGTCTTGATTTTTGTTGTAGTTACAGCATATATATCTATATGGATATGGATATATTTATCAACACTCGTCAAACTGCTCACTGAAAATTGATAATTTTTCTTATAGTTCAGATTTGCTTCTTGTTGTTTTTAATTATAGATTTTAGTTCCAGAAATGCACTTTTTGTTTTAATTGCACACAAATGTGAAGGCATTTTCTTAACATGAGTAGACTTTTACTCAGACAGTATACGTTGTTGTATAGCTAGATATGAAAGCTTCAGATAGGGAAGCAAAAATGAATGGTGGAAGGAGGACCTTTCTTAAATGTCGACGGTGTGTACTTCTGTCCAAGTGCAGTTAATGGGAACACTGAGGTGTCGTCCCAGTGCCTCCTGTGGGGGGATGTTTAACAGACTCTGGCCTCTCCCTCCAGCTCCTGCTTCACATTTGCCATGACCTGACTTTGGCAGTGCTGAGCCAGCAGGTGGCCTCCTGGGACAAGGCTGTGGAAGCTCTGCTTCGGGCTGTGGTCCGGAGCTACGACTCGGGGAACTTCACCGTCATGCAGGAAGTGCACTCAGCCTTTCTTCCTGAGGGTAAATGCCCCACGCACACCACTGAGAGATGGCTCTGGGGTGCTTATTGGCTGGTTGTGTCATTTAGTAGAAAGTGTGAGCTGTCTTACCTAGACTCCTAAGAGACACAGCCAGAATGTCTGAGCCCTTTACCTGGCCCTACCTTACGCCTCCTACTTACTTTCTACACGGTTTAAGAGCAAGAGAAATAGCATTATACTCATAAATTATTAAGACTGGAGAAGCACAAAAGATAGACATTTCTTGCTCTGGCTGGGTGGCTCTGCTGGAGTGTCGTCTCACACACCAAAAAGGCTGCAGCTTCCATTCCTAGTCAGGGCACATACCTAGGTTGTGGGTTCGATCCCCAGTCAGGGCATGTACAGAGGCAACTGATGAATGTTTCTCTCTCACATGGATGTTTCTCTCTCCTGCCCCACCCCCTCTCTAAAATCAGTAACATATCCTAGGGTGAGGATTATAAAAACAGATAGACATACTTGAGTTGCATAGTCACTGAACCAAATCACTGTGACTTTTTTCCACAGACACAATAGGATCCCCAGAGCCTTCAGTCGGACAGATTGAATACATTTTATATCATGACCGTAGCCTGTAGCAAAAGAACATTGTCCTGAGCCAGTAAATGTTTAGCTTTGGTTGGCTTTTGGTGGGAGGTAGATCACTGCTGTCCTTTTCTTGGAGTCTCTTAGGCGATAGGAAATGACATGCAGGTAGGAGGCCAGATTTCTGGCCGATACAGAAATGCACAACCCCACGTCCTTTCCTTCTTTTCCTAGGCTGTGATCACCTAAGAGACAAGCTGGGTGTCCATCAGTCCCCTGCCACACCAGCTTTCAAAAGTTTGGAGGCCTTTTTTATCTATGGGCGTCTGTATGAATTCTGGTGGTCTCTCTCCAGGCCTTGCCCTGAATCTAGTGTCTGGGTAAGGGCTGCTCATAGACGGACAACCTCTGTTGAACAAAGCCAGCGGTTGGATGATGCCAGCTCTGAAGAAACTGACCCCCAAGCTCCTCAGCCAGAGCCAAGCAAGCCTCCAGGACTAGACATGAGACTCACAGAAGAAAGTAAGCGAATGCTGAACACTTGTAAGGAGCTTTTTTCAGAAAAGCACGCCAGTTTCCAAAACTCACAGAGAACTGTTGCTGAAGTTCAGGAGACCTTGGCAGAAATGATCCGCCGACACCAGAAGAGTCAATTCTGCAAATCCACAGCGAATGGTCCTGATAAAAATGACCCTGAACAGGAAGCCGAACAGCCCCTCTCTAGTCCTCAGAGCCTGGGGTAAGTACTGAGTCAATACAAGATGGAATTAAAAATACCCTCCTGGGTTCTCCCAGAGTCACAGCACAATCAATACATGACGAGATTGATCAGGACACTTGGAAGCAGCATGATTTAGTGGTGAACACACAGGCTTTGGAGTCAAATGTGGGTTCTAGTCCTGTCCCTGCTGTGACCTCAGGCAAGAGTCTGTCTCTGAGCTTTAGGTCCCTCGTCTATAAATAGGAATACCAACTCCTACCTTTGCTTAAGAATTAAATGAAATCACAAAATTATTATTAACAGTAGTACAGTAAAATACCACCTTTGTGCATTAATAAGTAGATTCCCCCCCAAAAAATTAATCATGTAAAATGAGATGTATTATTGCATCACTAATGAAAACTATTTAGTTGTTCTGTACTATCACAAAAAAATACACAAAGAGGGTAGTACACAGAACTGCTCACGAACTGAGAGAAATCAAATGATCAAATGCTGTAGGATCCTAATCACTTCCATTGAAAAGAGGGACCAGATGGATGACAGTAGCCTGTCACCAATCACTGTAGAGCTTGCATTATTATAAGGCACTTTGCTATGGGTGTTTGCAGTGATTAAGTTATTGATTGGTTATTCTGATGAGTGCCTTTTACCTTATGTCCCCCAGCACAGTGCCTAAAACATAGTAATTAGAATACTGATCAACTTAAAGCTGTTATTAACTTTACAAATTAAAATTAAGAAGCTTTAACGTCCTTATACTAATTGCTCTAAAAATACTCCCACTGAAATCTTGATTCAGAATTCTGAATTACTTCTCCAATAAACTACCACACTCTAAGCAGCTTTAGGTTTGGTTTTAATAACAAAAACACTGAAAAGTTCTCTAACCCAGTAGCTCTTACCCTTTGGATCATAGGACCCTTTGAGAAGCTTAACACACTCTTCCAGGAAAAATGTGCATACATACACTCCATGAGCCCAGCTCTAACCATTCCCCAAATAAATCTAGGCCCTCTGCTCTTGGCTGCAGATTGAACCCCCTAAGAGTCCTGTATTTTCATTGGATGTCTAAGGAGTGGGGATTTGGAATATAAGGAATAATATTGCATTTTGAAAACTTTGTCACATCATATTAAATTGCCTTCTCTTAAACTTTTTTAATGTATTTTATTGATTTTTTTACAGAGAGGGAGAGAAATAGAAAGTTAGAAACATCAATGAGAGAGAAACATCAATCAGCTGCCTCCTGCACACCCCCCACTGGGGATGTGCCCGCAACCAAGGTACATGCCCTTGACCGGAATCGAACCTGGGATCCTTGAGTCCGCAGGCCGATGCTCTATCCACTGAGCCAAACTAGTCAGGGCTTAAACTTTTTTAAAGATGGGAGATAAAGACCCAGGTGATAAATGAATTTTATTTATACGCAATTGGGATAAAAGTTACCTAGGGCAAAACATTTATGACTTATACTTTTCATTATTATTCACCAGTAAAGAAGAGAAAAATGAGCCACTTTCTCTACCTGAATTAACCAAAAGGCTTACGGAGGCGAATGAGAGAATAGCTAAGTTTCCTGAGAGTGTTAAGGTAAGATTTATAGCAGTTCATTTGGTAAAACATTACAATTGACTATAACCAAATTCTTTAAAATCATCTGCTTTTCAGTTTCTGAAATCTCTACACATTCCAGAAATGTGCTTATAAGTTAGAATCTAGTTGCCTTTGGTTAGCTGAAATGTTTTGTGAGAGTAGAATTATTGACAACAGAAGCAGTTTTATACCTCATCTTCAGAGAAATCTAACAAATTTTCTAACTGGAAGGTAAAGTAAAATTAAAGTTAGTGTCATGTATTTGATAGCTTACAGATGGATAAATGTATTTGGATGTGGCCCTGGTGCGAGCCACATGCGGCTCTTTGGCCCCTTGAGTGTGGCTCTTCCACAAAATACCACGGCCTGGGCGAGTCTATTTTGAAGAAGTGGCGTTAGAAGAAGTTTAAGTTTAAAAAATTTGGCTCTCAAAAGAAATTTCAATCGTTGTACTGTTGATATTTGGCTCTGTTGACTAATGAGTTTGCCGACCACTGCCTTAGACTAACTGATGAATAACAAGACATTGCCTGTCTTCTCTCACAAGACATCGTGAGAGAAATGGCCCAGCTGTGCCTGAGAAGTGTCAGGAAAGACTCTGTGTTACTGGTGCCTTCTATGCAGGTGTTGTGACTCTTTTGCAAATGCTTCATTTCACTTTCATCTTTCAGACCTGGCCCTTCCCAGATGTGCTGGAGTGCTGCCTGGTCCTGCTTCACATCGGGTCCCAGTGTCCTGGCAGCGTGACCCAGGAAATGCAGCAACAGGCCCAAGAGCTGCTTCAGAAATACGGCGGCACTAAAGTTTACCAAAGACACTGCCAGACCTTCTGCACGTGAACGTCCAAGGACCTTTAAAATAAATTGCATCAAATTCAAAACGTCTGACACCTTTCACGAACTCTGCTAGGCATTTGCTCTGATCCCTAGATGTTTTTGCAGTGATCCAAATAATACAAAACGAGGGTCAAGTTTGAATCAACTCTACCCTTAAAAACAGAATCTGACTTTGGACTCAGTTGTGGTTCCCTACTAAAGGATCTTCAAAAGCCAGCAGTAGTTGTTAGAACACCTGCAAGAGTAATTGTTGGTCATCTCTAAAGCCTTATGTAGATTTCATCCAAAGAGGAGAAACTTTTGTCCAAAGTGTTATGTTCTTATACACAAGCTACCTTTATAAATGCTTCCCCTGATCGTAAACAATGTCGTTCTTGTTTGAGATAGAATTGCTGTAGTTTATGACCATTGGTATCATTTTTTAAATTTTGTTAACTTTGGTTCTCCCCTTCTACTCTACTACTAACTACTACTTCTACTGAATGTGAAACAGGCCTTATGCATCATGTTGAGTCTTTATCCTAGGTCAAAAATTTGGTTTTATTGTTTCATGTAATTGCTTATTTGAACAAATCATTTACTAAAGTGTTCGAAGAACAAATAACTAACTCAAATGAGTCTTAGCCCTTCAATTTTGATGGTGATCAAAATAGCTCAGAAAATTACTGTTTCAGTTGTTCTTAATCTTTTTTGGATCACAGGAGAATTAGATTGAAGCCACAGATGATCTTCCAAGAAAAATGCATATTCCTTCTGAATTTTGTATATGTACGTTTTGGATCATTGGACTCCGACTTTTGGATCATGCATAATGGACCCTACATACTAATTAATTACAAACCCTTGTTCTTGTATTTATTTATTTTTAAACTAATGAGCATTCTTTTGAGGCCTGTTCTTTTCTTTGGTTAAATAGTTGGACATTGTCAGAACAGATGTTTCCGTAATATCCCAGTTGCTAGAACATAATAATTAGACAGCTGGGTGGGGTTGACGAGGAGCACTCTTTCCCAATAACCGAACTGATTCATGGCTTTTCTGCAAGAATTTCACTAACATGCTAATTCACCACATATATAATGAGTGGTCCCAGGAAATAGAGTTAATACTGGTTTCCAAGTAAGGCCAAATAATCAGCAACAAGTGTGAAATGTTCCACTTACACAGCTGCTCATTAAAAAGCTTCCTTCAAAGTGAAGCCTCCTGTATGCGAGCCACCTTGTGGAAAATGGAGGCAAGACTTTGGGGATACACAAGATGCTCTGTTACCAACCGCTAATGTCCATTTCTAGAGCCAGGAATTCATAGCTATGAAAGATCAAACCTGCATGCCAGTAGTTAAAAAGAAATCTTTATTATACAAAATTAAAAACATAAATATATTTACAAGCATCTTAAATACCAGCTTATAATACTTGACATTTTTTAATCATTTCAAATTGAGTTTTCTATAAGCTTTTAAAATGCAAGACTACTCATCCACTTCAGTGAGTTACCAGTTTCATTTCCACCATTGCAAATGGGTTTTTTGGGTTTTCAAAATTGTCCATACTGTCATTTAAGAAAAAAAAAATACAGTGTACTTTTTAAATGACTAGTTTTTTTGGGGAAAAAATCACAGTCCTGAGCTTTCTACCCCAGTTGTGGGATATTACTCCACGAGAACTCTATAAAGCAAATTCCTTACTGCCCTGTTTATATGAACTACTAAAACTTTTTGAAGATTCACATTTCTGGCACTCAAATTAATCCATCTCCCTAACCTCTCAGGTTTGCTAAAAGGAAAAGCGGAAAAGAGAAAGGTGGGGGAATACAAATGCCCATCTGAAATCACAACAGACTTACGATCCAAAAATCTGATCTTAACTAATTTCCTTCAGGATCAAATCTATGATTTTGTTACATGAAAACATAAAGTGATTTCAAATGATGCACGTGTGACAGCAAATTTCAGTGGCACAATAGGATATAAAGACATTTAAGTGGCTAACTTAATGCCCACTCTGGTGTTCCTTATGAATAAAGAGTAGACAAGTTCAATAGAATTTTTTAAGGTAAGTTATCATTACCTGGTCTTCAAATTTCAGCACTGAGCATGTAATTCATTTCCATGAGGAAAGCAAATGTCCTCGAGAAGGGTCAAAAAAAAGGAATAGACTCAACACCTATCACCCACACTTAACAAGAATACCATTTTGTTCTACTTTTCCTGGAAGCCCTCAGCTCAGCTGAGAATCATAGTAAGTCTTCATCAGAGATTAGCAACAAATTTAAAAGAAAAAGAATGACAACAGGTAAGAGTTATATACATTTTACTAGTTTGTTTCTCACTCGTCCTGGGTATTTAAAAAGGTGTCAAATGAGCCATGGATGCTGGTGGCAGGAGGCAACTGGAGAAGAGGCCTAGGGATGAGGAATAGGTAAGACTTGTTTACAAATTCAGAGCAAACTCCCCTCTTCTGGATCTAAAAGACTTCTTTGTCTTTAGTAAAACAAAAGTCTCTCTGTTCGGTGGAGATGGTTAAGTACAGCTTGCTCAAAAGTAGCGGTTTCTCTTGGGGAGGAAGATAAGTATACAGTCAGCACAGTAAGCACCATTCTGGGGTGGGCCCGCTCCGCAGAGCCTCGCCACCATCACTGCTGCATGTTGTTGATGATCGCCAGGATGCTCATCTTCTCCTGGGCAGAGTCCACATCCTCATTCTGCTTCTGGGCCACTCCCGTGCCCAGGCCATAGAGCCGCCCACAATACTTGGCATCATCAATACTGTCCTCAAAAAACAACTGCAGAATAGGACAGAGAACCCGTCGTAAGAATCATGCCAAGTCTCAATACCACCACATCAGTACTTCCCGGCTCTCTTAGAGCCCTCAAAATTTGACCAACTAGAAATCAATTCCATACAGAAAGGTTCCAAGCCTTTCCACGCTCCTTTGTGAACAGACCTATTTTCCATGAGTTCTTTTACTGCTAGGATCCCTGTGCTGCTGCTGTTTAAGTACAAGTGTCCCATTTCGTCCTTTCTCTTTAGCAGGCAGTGCAATGGTTGAGAGCTTGGGCTCTACAGACTGACTCCCTGTGTGACCTTAGGAAAGTCACTTCAACTCTGTTCTTCACTTAAGCCCCAATTCCCTATCTATAAAACAGTCATATTATAATAGGTTGTCATGAGTGAGATAATGGACATTAACCACTTATAACAGAGCATTATTTCAACCCTGGCACTATTGGGCAGAATGACTTCGTTGGGGTGCGGGTGGCTTGTCCAATGTAGGATGTGTAGCAGCATCCCTGGCCAGTAGCACACCGCCCCCTCCAGCCTAACCCTCAGGTTGTGACAACCAAAATGTCTCCAGACACTGCAAAGAGTACTTTGGGGAACAAAATTAGGAAGAATGATGCTGTCAGCTTTGTTCTTTCTCAAGATTGCTCTATTTGAAATTTTTTTGTGGTTCCATGTAAATTTTAGGATCGTTAGCTCTATTTCTGTGAAAAATGCCATTGGAATTTTTGCTTTGGATAGTATGGACAGTTTAACAATATTAACTCTTCCAAGCCATGAGCACGGATTATTTTTCCACTCATCTGTGTCATCTTCAATTTCTTTCATCAATGTCTTAATAGTGTTCAGTGTACAGGTCTTTGGTTAAATTTATTCCAAGGTATTTTATTCTTTCTGATGCAATTATAAATGGGATTTTTTTTCTTTAATTTCTCTTTATGATAGTTCATTATTAGTGTAAAGAAACACAATAGAATTCTGTATATTGATTTTGCATCCTGTAACTTTTTTTTAAAATTGATTTTGAGAGAGAGAGAGAGAGAGAGAGAGAGAGAGAGAGGAAGGGGAGGAAGGGAGGGACATTGATTTGTTGTTCCACTTGCTTATGCATTTATTGGTTGCTTTTTGTATGTGCCCTATCCGGAGATTGAACTTGCAACCTTGGCATATCAGGACGATGCTCTAATGAACTGAGCTATCCTGCCAGGGCTAGTATCCTGCAACTTTACTGAATTTATTAGTTCTAACAGTTTTTTGGTGAAGTCTTCCATAGATATCATGTCATCTGCAAATAGTGAGTTTTACTTCCTCTTTTTTGATCTGCATGCCTTTTATTTTTCTTGCCCAACTGTCCTAGCTAGAACTGCCAATACCATGTTGAATAAAAGTAGCAAGAGTGGGCATCCTTGTCTTGTTCCTAACCTTAGAGCTGTTGATTATGATGTCAGCTGTAGGATAAGTGGGTGGTCTAACAAACGTGTTCATATTATAGAAATCAGAAGAAAAACAAATAATTAGAGCTGCTAGGAACACCAAATATACTTTTGATTTGGGCATGCTGAGTGGCCTCCATTTCAGAATGCTTCTTTGCTTTCCAAACTATATTTAATATATTGAACATCATAACAAACAGAAACAAAAAACTGCTCTCAATGTAGTCATCAACTTCCAATAGAAACTATAAATTTCAACAAACCTCAGCCCACAAAGGTCATCCATCTCCTTGCCTTACCTCTTTCATCCTGAAGAATGCCATTCCTGTCAGCAGTGAGTCTGAGCCTGCCTGATGCTGCCTTCCAATTCTCTGCAAATCTAACTGATCAGCAACTTCCTGAAGACCTCCCTGGAGATGTAAGGAAAACAAAGACAATATTACAGACCCAACACTCCCCTACTAAAGTCAATGAAGTCCATTCTTGAGTTTATTTCTTCTGGTGATGGAACAGGCCATTTACTTAACAGGCCTTACCCCAGCCCTCCAAATGATACATTGTGTTATGTTCCATTTTTCACTCCTTTTTTCTCTTTATCATTAATTTTGTCAGATCTCTTCTCCATGAAATCTTAATTGCTATAAAACAAAGCTTAAGCCGAAACGGGTTTGGCTCAGTAGATAGAGCGCCGGCCTGCGGACTGAAGGGTCCCAGGTTCGATTCCGGTCAAGGGCATGTACCTTGGTTGTGGGCACATCCCCAGTAGGAGGTGTGCAGGAGGCAGCTGATCGATGTTTCTCTCTCATCGATGTTTCTAACTCTCTATCCTCCTCCCTTCCTCTCTGTAAAAAATCAATAAAATATTAAAAAAATAAAATAAAAAGGCAAACTCCTTTAAAAAAAAAAAAAAAGCTTAAGAAATAGTAAATGCCAGCCCCGGCTGGGTATCATCCCAATAAACCAGGGTTTTGGGTTCAATCCCCAGTCAGGGCACATATAGGAAGCAACTAGTAAATGCATAAGTGGGTGGAACAACAAATCGATGTCTCCTTCTCTCTCTTTCTCTTGCTCTTCCTTCATTCTTTCTCTCTAAGGTCAAATAAAAATTATTTTAAAAGAAAAAAAGTAGTAGTAAATGCCAATCTAATTCAAATCAGCAAACCTCATATCAATAATGTATTAGGGTAGTGAGTTCTTAAACTATCTAGAGAAGCCACCTTTTTCATCTCATGGCACACAAATTAACTGCCAAAATTATGCAGCATACTATTTTTTTTGTCAATCTGACCCTTTTGGCTCCAAAGTGACTTTTTCAAAAATCAAGTGTTTATAATTGTATATAAGGATACCTAGTACCAAGAGTTAATCAATCAGATACTAACTTATTATGTGCCGTGACCAATAAAACGCAATGCTTATTATATGACCTATATATTCCTGGTTCTAGACAGGGCATTCACATTGGACAGCTATGTGTTGGCTATTGTCTTTTTTTTTATTTGACAGTCTAAGGGAAAAGATGTCAATGCCTTTAACTAAATAGTCAGGTATTACATGTTTTGCGGCACACCAGTTGAAAATTGCTGGTCTAGGGTTAAGAACTCCTCTGAGAGTCTGGTACACTACAGACCCCATTCCTGACAAATTGCACATACACCGCCTGTTACCAACTGGTATAGGCCTTGAGTGAAGAAAGCCTGCCTTATGAGAGAAGCAGAGAGCTCCCTCAGGCCCAGGTTAAAGACAATAACCACATAAATTCCTGTGGCAATTAGCTATATATACAACCTGTCTAGTACAATGTTGGCATCTAGCAGGTACTCAAGAATGCATGCTGAACAAGTAACAAAGCAAGATGATAAGTCTGCTTTTTTGGCTTTTTTTGTTGTTGTTACTAGTTTAAAAAAACATATTGTACCTTAAGATTTTTGCAACTCTTCATCAGGTATTTCACATCATAAATGGATGGGAAGAAAAGGTTCAGAATATGAAAGAATTCATGTTCCTCTTCTGGCAAACGAGAATCAGTAAGTAACTTTACCATGTAGCCAAAGTCATAGCCACTGCAAGGAGAGAGGAGGCACTAAGTGAAAAAGCAGCAGTTATTAGGCCCCCGCGTTCAAAACTTTACTTCACAAAATTCATGATGCTACCACCTTTCAGTATTCCAAAGCAGTTTATCCTACTGTGATCTGAACATTCCATTGAAAAACAACACAAACTAATATGGAAGAAAACTCAAAGGTTTATATATAAATGTGTGTTTTATTCATGAAAAATTCAGAAGTACTGGCCCTGGCTGGGTAGCTAAGTTGGTTAGATCATCATCCCAATACGTCAAGATTGCGAGTTCCATCCCCAACTCAGGACACATACAAGAATCAACCAATAGACCTGGCCAGTGTGGTTCAGTTGGCTGGGCATCATCCCATACACCAAAAGGTTGCTGGTTCGATTCCTGGTTAGGGCACATGCCCAGGTTGGGGGCTCAATCCAGTAGGGGGCATGTTGGAGGCAGCCAATCAATAATTCTCTCTCATCATTGATGTTTCTGTCCTTCTCCCTTCCTCTGAAATCAATAAAAATATATTTAAAAAATAGTAAGAATAAACAACCAAGTGCTTCGATCCTCTCCACCCACCACTTTCCACTCGGAATACACCCACTGGCAGCTACATGATAGAGCCCATTACTGCGTAACACAAACCAATATGAGCTCCAAATTGTTTTTTGAAAATCTAACATGAGTAATAGTTACCATTTCAACTTCATAACTGCTAGTGACCAACAGAAGAGAGCATAAGAATTCAATTCCCTGCTCCCAAACCGAGAGCTACACATTCTCTGGAGCTGACCTGTGAAATGAAAGCCATTTGACATTGTCACAGAGAACCACCCCTGATGTCATAAGCAGCTCCGCAAAGTGCAGTGTGTCAATCCCTTCCTCTTCATGCTTCTGAAACTGCAGTCCTGAGTTTGCAAGGAGATCTATGGAATCCTGAGAGTACATGTCCTCTCTAAAAAAGAAGGTGTTCACGTCTTAGTTGATGGATAATGTAGCAGAAATAGTGGGTAACAGTATATCACACTTATCATAGAACAAGTTTTCTTTAAATGCTTTCCTTATTTAAGAATACAATTCCTTTTTTCCAGTATTCCAGCAAGCATAAAAAGTAGATGATCTTATCTCTAACAGATAAAAAAAATGCGATTTTTGCCATAAAATAAATGTCCTAATTATAAAATATCCACATTTTGCCACTGTTTAAAGAAAAATCTCAAATAGAAGGAAATGAAAAAAATTAATCTATATATATAAAACCCTAGTATGCAAATAGACTGAAAGGTGGAACAACCTAACAACTGGTCGCTATGATGTGCACTGACCACCAGGGGGCACATGCGGAACATGGCAGGTATCAGCTGTGGCAGGATGGTGGAGCAGGTGAGCGGGGACACCAGACCAAGGCGGGGTGCCGATCGCTGTCATCGGGGTGAGCCTCTGGTGGTTACTGAAAATACTTTGCTCTCGCATGCCGCAGTCTTGCCAGGCACTTGCACCTGCTGCCAGCCCCGCTTGCACCCGCTGCTGGCACCCGGCGCCGGCCCCAATCACCCCTGAGGGCTTCTCCACCTCCCCCTGCTCCTGAGGGGCAATTGGGGCAGCAGCTGCTGCTCATGCTGGTGCCAGCCCCAATCTCTCCATGCTGCCATCAGTTGTAAGCAGGGCCGGCACTGTCAGCACATGGGAGCAGCGGCAGGTGCGGGGGCTGCCGGCAGACAGGGGACCAGGGGTTGCGGTGGGAGAGGCTGGGTGGGGGCGTGAAGGATGGTCTGAGACCTGCCCCTGTGCCCTCCTCAGCCTTGTGGCACACAGTTCCTTTCAAGGTGCACAAATTCGTGCACTGGGCCCCTAGTGTTCTTATAGTCCCCCACAGAAATAATAACTGTTAACAACTCAGTTTATATATCTTTGCAGACTATTTTCTCTGCCTACACATACACACCTCCATCCCTTCATCTTTATAACACAGTTCATCTTTCCAGATCAATACTCAGACGTATCACAGTCTTTGTAACTCCAGCATAATATTTCACTGTAAAGATATATCCCTCAATTTAAACACAAGAATATTTAGAATAACACAAAAGAAGGGAAATAACTCATTTTCCATTAGATTTCACTGTTTTCCTTTCTTTTGTTTTTCACATAAATTTAGGCAAGATAACTGGAAAGAAAACCACAATTTTAATTTTTTTCACTAAATTAAAACTGGTATTGAATTACAATCTTTTGCTTTACCTTATATAAACATCTTAAATACAAACAAATCCTGCAATAAAAATATTATATTATTTTGCATATTATATTATCATTATCCTATTAATAAAAGAGTAATATGCAAATTAACCATCACTCCACTGCACCCACAAGCCATGCCCACCAGCCAATCAGGAACGAGTATGCAAATTAACCCAACCAAGATGGCTGCAGCCACAGAGTGAGCAGGAGGCTTGGGTTTCCCCGGCAATGGAGGAAGCCAAGCTTTCCGCACACCCTGGCAGGCCCAGGCCTCCACTCAAGGCTACAAAGTTTCAATTATAGAAGATACATAAATCCCAACAAAAATGGCTGCAGCCATGGAGCGAGCAGGAGGCTTGGCTCCGCTCCAGGCTACAAAGTTTCAATTATAGAAGATAAATAAATCCCAGATTCCAGGGCCTCCGCTTGGGTTGCCGGGGGGGGGGGGGGGGGGGCGTGGCTGGCCTGCAAACCACCACAGGCCCCTCGCCCAGGCCACCCCACGCCCCAAGGGAATCCCCACCCTGATCCAGGACACCCTTCAGGGCAAACCAGCTGGCCCCCACCCGTGCACCAGGCCTCTATCCTATCTAATAAAAGAGTAATATGCAAACTGACCATCTCTCAAACATACAAGGTGGCTGCTCCCATGTGGTCAAAGATGGCTGCCCCCATGTGGACACAAGATGGCCAGGAGGGGAGGGCAGTTGGGAGGGACTAGGCCTGCAAGGGAGGGCAGTTGTGGGCAATCAGGCCAGCAGGGGAGGGCAGTTGGAAGGGACCAGGCCTGCAAGGGAGGGCAGTTGGGGGCGATCAAGCCTGCAGGGGGGGGGCAGTTAGGGGTGACCAGGCCGGCAGAGGAGGGAAGTTGGGGGCAACCGGGCCTGCAGGGAAGGGCAGCTGGGGGAGACCCAGGCCTGCAGGGGAGAGCAGTTGCGGGGGAACCAGGCCTGCAGGAGAGGGCAGTTAGGGGTGACCAAGCCTGCAGGGGAGGGCAGTTAGGGGTGACCAAGCCTGCAGGGGAGGGCAGTTAGGGGCAAACAGGCTGGCAGGGGAGCAGTTAGGCCTCAATCAAACTGGCAGGGGAGTGGTTAGGGGGTGATCAGGCTGGCAGGCAGAAGCAGTTAGGGGCAATCAGGAAGGCAGGCAGGAGAGCAGTTGGGAGCCAGCAGTCCTGGATTGTGAGAGGGATGTCCCAGATTGGAGAGGGTGCAGGCTGGGCTGAGGGACACACCACCCCCCTTCCCGTGCACGAATTTCATGCACCGGGCCTCTAGTGTTACAAATAACAGGCTTTGGGCAATGGACTAGAAAAATGCAGTTAAAGGAACAATCCAGATTATCTCCTAAAATAATTCTTTGAAAGTCAAAGAAATCTTCAAAACACATGGACAACAATAAAAAAATTATTCCTGAGCTATCAAATACTCTTGGTGCCTAGTTAAACAAAGCTGTGTTGGAGCCTAGCTGTGCCCAGTGTGGCTCAGCTGGTTGGAGCATCGTCCCATACACTGAAAGCTGATGGAATCAATTAATGGTCAGGGCACATACCGAGGTTGCAGGTGCAACCCCAGGGATTGTGTATGGGAGGCAGCCAATCAATGTTTCTCTCACATCGATGTTTCTCTCTCTCTCTCTCCCTTCCTCTCTCTAAAATCCATGGAAAATATATCCTCGGGTGAGGATTAAAAAAAAAGAGCTGGGCTGCCCAGCCTGTCTTGCTCAGTAATTGAGTGTTGACTCAGGAACCAAGAGATGGCCTGTTCGATTCCCAGTTCAGGGCACATGCCCAGGTTGCAGGCTCAATCCCCAGGAGGAGGGTGCAGGAAGCAGCTGATTGATGTTGTTCCTTTCTCATTAATGTTTCCATCTCTCTATCCCTCTCCCTTCCTCTCTTTCTAAAAATCAATAAAAACATTTTAAAAATTAAAATTACTGGGGCCTAATAATAAATACAGTAACACCACCTCAATCAATCAGCAAAGTGACAGTCTCCCCTCAACATGCCCCTTAAAATTTACATTACCCCCAAAAACTGAAAAAGAGAATTACCATATGATCAAAAAGAATTACCATATATCAAAAAGAATTGCAAACAGGGTCTTGAAGAGATATTTGCATATCTATCTTCACAACAGTACTATTTACAATTGTCAAGAGGTGAAAACCCAAACGTCCACCAACAGATGAATGGCTAAACAAAATGTGGCATATACATACAATGCAATATTATTCAGTTTTAGGAAGAAAATCCTGCCACAGGCTACAACATGGATGAACCTTGATGACTTTATACTAAGTGAAATAAGCCACTCATAAAACAATAGATACTGTAGGGTCCCACTTAAACAGAAAGTAGAATGGTGGTTAACAAGAGCTAAGGGGATGGAAAAAAGGAATTGTTATTTAATAGGTATAAAGTTTCAGACTTGCAAAATGAAAAAGTTCTGGAGGTCTGTTTCACAACAGTGCAAAGACAGTAAATTTTATTTTTTACCACATTTTTTAAATTACATCAAAATTTTACCACTACCAAATAGGCTTGTTTCAACTACCTTTGATTAGCACCCACTCTGTATCTTATTTTTATTATGAAAGATACTATTAACCCTCTTTTACAGATAAGAAAACTGAATTACAAAAGGGAAAATAACTGACCCAACGTCAACCAGTAAAGAAATGGCAGAAATTCAAATACTGATCTCTTAACTGGGAAAGTGACTTGACTTTAAATAGCTTTATTGAGATATAATTCCCATACTACACAATTCACTCATTTAAAATACACAATTCAATAGTTTTTAGTAAAGCACATATTTGCAACCATCACCACCAATTATAAACCATTTCATCACCTCAAAAAGAAACCCCGTCTCATTAAGCAATCACTCCCCATTATCCTATAATCTCCCTACCCCCTGCTCCAGAACCACTAATTGATTCTAGATGTGCCTATTTTGGACATCTCTAATAAACAGAATCATATATGTGGACTTTTGTGTCTGGCTTCTTTCCCTTAGCATGTTTTCAAAGTTCATCCATGTATAGTATATATCCATACTTTATTCTTTTTTACTGCTCCATAGCATTCAATTCCATGGATATACTGTTTAATTTATCCATTTGTCAGTTCACAGATATTTGGATTGCTTCAACTTCATAAATAATGCCTTCATGAATAATGCTGCTATGAACATTCACATACAAGGTTTTGCATGGATATGGTTTCAAATCTCTTAGACATATGCCTATGAGTAGAACTGCTGGTTCTTCAAATCTCTTGGACATATGCCTATGAGTAGAATTGCTGGGTCATATGGTAACTCTGTTTAATCTTTTGAGAAATAGCCTTTCTAACTGGACTATTTGTTTTCCAAAGAGGCTGTGCCACTTTACATTTCCCATAACAATGCATGAATATTCTAATTTCTCCACATCCTCCCAACATTTATGTTTTTTTTTATTTTAGCCATCTCGGGGTATGAAGTGGTATCTCACTGTGGTTTTTATTTGCATTTCCCTAATGACACGATTATGAGCAACTTTTCATGGGTTTATTAGCCACTAGAGGCCCGGTGCACAAAATTCATGCACAGGTAAGGTCCCTAGGCCTGGCTGGCGATCAGGGCTAATCGGAGCCTTCCGGCTGTCAGCCGGGGCCTTCCTTCATTCCCTGCCACCCCCTGGTGGTCAGCACATGTCATAGCAAGCAATAGAACTCCTGGTCTTCTAGCCGAACTCTTGAGGGAACACTGCATATATGGAAAATAGATTTTATCTCTTCGTTGGAGAAATGTCTACTCAGATCTTTTCCCTGTTTCTAATTGGACTACTTGTCTTCTTACTGTTGACTTTTTAGAGAGCTTTAAGGGGGACTTTACTTTGAGATTATTTATTTCATCCTCTGCTTGACTGCTCTGTCCAACCCTTACCTGGGTTTGGTGGAAATAAAACTTAAAATTAATAAATTCAATTAGAAATCACAATCTGCACAAATATAGCAAACCTAAGAATAATACTCAGAAGTATCTCAGACACTTACGTAAGGTTGAATTTGAAGTTGAACTGCCAAGTGTTGATTCCAGAAGGGTATTCTCCCTTCTCATTCGTGAATGTAAGGCCCAGCTGGATAATTTTTAAAAGGTCAACATTGCACCGCAAAAGCTGATACTGGTAATCTATGGAACTACGAAATTCACCAATTGGTCGCACCACAACACCTGGAAATTCTGTGTCCTGAAAAAAAAAATCATCATAAGGTTTCACTAAATAGTGGATGCTGAATTGATCATTCATAAACAAAATTCTTACCTCAATTTATAAAAATTATGTGACAAGCCCCAAGATTGAACAAAAAAAAAACATCTATCTTAAAATACTTATCTTGTTGACATCTACAGAAGCACTAAAATCACAAAGCTTTACACAACAACTTGGAGATCCTAGCAGGACATGAATAGAAGTAGGTGATAAACTATAGATAGATATATAGGCAATTAAGAACATTCTAAGTTGAGAACAATATATAAATAAAAATATAGAAACAGGGAAGTGAAAATGCCAATCAGGAAAAAGGAGTAAAGCAAACTGGGTATGAAAATGGTTAGGAGTTGTGGGTGCTTTCATGCCTCCTTTAAAAGAGGCCCTGGGTATCACCATGATACACACATGTCCCTCTTCAGCCACTCAATGTCAGGCAGGTACGTGGCCCCTATACTGCCAGATCTTTCCAATTTTTCCAGAGATGGCAAAAATCTGGAATTTAAGTAGGTCCCTTGATTCTTAAATGCTGACAATGAATTTTTAAAAATTGTTTTAAAAACTATACAAATGTACCATATCTGTGAGATAGATATGCCCTATGGCTTTAAAGACTTTCAAACACAGAGTAACATTACAAAACATCAAGGTTACATCCTTCTCAGACACACTGGCTACCCTTGTTTCATAAAAGCAATATAACCTTCTATCATGTTTAATATGCCATCACTTTAGTGTGATCACTTATTTCAAAATCTCTAATTAAGTACTCCCTAAATCCATACCAGAGATGAGTCAAATAGAGTAGAATAGAGCTCTTTACCATGGCAATATAACTGTAACTGAGCACAATTTCTCGGATCTTCCTCATCTCTTCTTCTAGATTGCTGGCCCAGACTTCACAGATAACCTGGCTATTCTCCACAAGTGCCGCAGGCATCCTGAAGAAACTTGAGAAGTCACTTTCAGCTGACTATGATAGAGGGCAAGCCAATGGTTGATCTGACCTAAATTCAAAAACACATTGTGCAATCACATAAATTTACATGCTGGCATAAGATGTCAATAAAACAAAGGCATCAAAACAATATTTTATCATCACTTACCAGTTTAAGCTAAAACATTGAGACTGTCAGTTGGTCTGACAGTTGTGGGTTATTGTTAAGCTGATTAAAACATTGAGACTGTCATATTATTTACTCCACACACACACACGTAGTTCTTTAACCTAAAGAAACTAAAATTATTAAGAAACCTGAAGAAACTTTTCCCAGGCTTCCCTTTTAAATAAAAGGGAAGTAAAAATCACTACCCTACACCAGCTTTCAGCTCTCTCTACAACACCTACAGATTGAAATAGTCCCGTGACCACAAAAATGCCCTTATCTGTAACTTTCACAGCACTTTGCTCAGATATCACGTAATGGGAACTTTTCTAAAGAAATCACTTTAGCCAGTTTAAATGTACCTGGACGCTCTGAAAGCTTGAAAGAATGTGGACCTAAATTCTCACACTTCAAGTCTTTACACTTATATGATGAATATGGATCTGGGACTCTCCCCCTTCCTCCCAAAACAGGGAAATTCTTTTTCCCTACTATTCAAAAGTCAAATAGAAGTAGAGGCAATTAACTAACAATATAGTGCCTCTTTATTTTTTTTACAGATTTTTATTGATTTCAGAGAGGAAGGGAGAGGGAGAGAAATATCAATGATGAGAGAATCATTGATCAGCTGCCTCCTGCACACCCCCTACTGGGAATTGAGCCCATAACCAGGACATGTGCCCTGACCAGGAATCCAACAGTGACCTCTTGGTTCATAGGTGGATGCTCAACCACCGAGCCACATCCGCTAGGCTATAGTGCCTCTTCAGATTTGTGCAAATAGTGATTTAAGTTGTAAAACACTTGCTAATTTCAACCTTAATAATCACAAGAAAAATTTGAATTTGAGTTATTAATGTCTACTTTTAAACACATAGTATTTTAAAGAAACCAAGCAGCAATTCAACAATCAAGACAGAGAAGATAGCAGGTATAAATTCGACCAAAACCAGAATGGTGTATATTCTGGGAGGAAACTGAGGAGGGGACAGTATTATGCAAGATAAAACTCCACATGGTTCAGCCTCAGAGTATGCTGTTACTTTAGCAAACGCAACGTAAGATGCTTAGTTATAAAAAGACTAAAGGAAGTTATCATAAAAGCATTTACTTAAAAGGCAACCCCACCACATGGATCCTCAATATAAGATGGTCACATGCATTTTAGTTTCTAGGAATTTCTCCCTGAATATACAATGAAATTCCTACAAACAGTAAAATGCACATGACTGCCAAAACCGGTTTGGCTCAGTGGATAGAGCGTCGGCCTGCAGACTGAAGGGTCCCGGGTTCGATTCCGGTCAAGGGCATGTACCTTGGTTGCGGGCACATCCCCAGTGGGAGGTGTGCAGGAGGCAGCTGATCGATGTTTCTCTCTCATCGATGTTTCTAGCTCTCTATCCCTCTCCCTTCCTCTCTGCAAAATATCAATAAAATATATATATAAAAAAAAAGCAAGGAAAAAATGCTTTCTACTTTCAAATTACAGTAAGAATCTGGAAAACAAAATTGGCATTCTCAGGTGTCATCATTTCTCTGAGAAACTTTTAAGAAACTAATCTGTTGGTTTGTCAGTAACCCTCAAAGATTCCATGTATTTAAGGCACACTACACTTTGAGGTGCTTCTCTAAAATCACAGCAGACTTTCCATAAGTATTCTGAAATTTACGTAGACTGTGGTATCTACCTAACAAATATAGGTGGACACTCCTTAAAGGCAGAACCCATTCTTCTCATTTTCAATCGGTACACAATGGGCATGAATAACAGGTTTGCAAATGAACAAATAAACATCAGAAAAGGGCAAAAGCTCAGACTGAATGTGGGCTTTACTATCTATATATATATAAAAGGCTAAGTTGATGCTAAGTGACCGTCCGACTGGTCGCTATGACGCGCACTGACCACCAGGAGGCAGATGCTCAATGCAGGGGCTGCCATGATACGCACTGGCCATTTACAAAGAAACAGCACCACAGACCTGGCGCCAACAAAGCAACACTCAGCTTCCCCCAAGTGGGACATAGGCCCCGCCACCACCTCAGAGCGACACCCCACCAAATTACAGCCGACCCTGCCAAGACCCCATAGTGCAAAATGTGGCCCACAGCCCAACCCATTCTGGAAACGGTCGCTGTGGGCGCCAGGTAATGATGTCACGTAGCAACGCCTGGCTTCCTCTCCCTAGCGACTAGCCTCCATGGAGTTTCTTCAGCCCAGGAACATGACTTGCTTTATTATCAGGTGGAAACATTTCACACTTTAACCAAATGTCTGTGAAGCGTTTTCCTGTGCCTCATCTCATTTGATCCTCACAGAAGTCCTGGAGTAGGTAGATAGGAGACTCCGTAGAATCCTATTTTCTTTTCATTAGCCGGAAAATGGAGATTTAGAAAGTTTAGAAACTTAACCCGACTGAAAAGAAGAAATGGTGGACCATGAAAATGATTTCAGGTTTTCTCACTGCGCAGAATATAGTCAAATACTGCTGCAGTTAAATATTTTACCCTTTGTTCTCCCTGCATGACCTACAATAATAATCTGCTTCGTGTTGATATTTACTGCTGTGTTGCTGACAATTACCTGAAAGAGAAGTTGGGGTGCCTCAATGGGCTGGAAAAAGTTTAGCTACATCAGAAAGCAGGTCTAATTAAGCAAGTTTATTCTATATATATAAAAGGCTAAGTTGATACGCACATGCGCAATACATATAAAGCACTTGCTGGTGCCAGTTGCACACATGTGTTTCAATCTGTCATTGTTGACCACGAATTTGGTTGACACTTCTATTATAGAGAAAGGGAGAATAACGATATTAAAATATTTCTTCTTCTTAATTCCCTTTCAATGTGCACGAATTCGTGCACCGGGCCACTAGCCTAATCATAATTAAGAAAATGTCAGGCCCTAACTGGTTTGGCTCAGTGGATAGAGCGTTGGCCTGCGAACTGAAAGGTCCCAGGTTCAATTTCGGTCAAGGGCATGTACCTTGGTTGTGGGCACATCCCCAGTAGGGGGTGTGCAGGAGGCAGCTGATCAATGTTTCTCTCTCATCGATGTTTCTAACTCTCTATCCCTCTCCCTTCCTCTCTGTAAAAAAATCAATAAAATATATTTAAAAAAAAAAAAAAAGAATATGTCAGGACTCAGAATTTTAGGTTCTAAACTATGCTTAAGGTTTTCCCCAGCAAAAGGGCTTTAAGCCATTTCTAAGCCCATTAATGTCAAATCAATACCACTTAGCTTCCTTATTTCCCTAACTGAAACCATTCACTTCCTTTTTGGTGTCATTTGAAACACAACCGTAAATTACTGTAGAGGAAGTATCAGTCCTGTAGATGTTTCCATAAAAGCAAAAGCAACTAAAGGGACCCACAGGGGAAAATGCCTTTGGCCTCCAAGCAGTAAAAAGCAAGATATGTATACTAAACCCTTAGAACCAGGCTCCCCAGCTAAGATACTCTTATATTTGTACCAAAATAACTCAAAAAACAATCTGAAGAGGCTCCCTCTGGTCAAGGACAGTATGAACATCATTATGAATAATTACTACAGTGTATTAAAACTTCTCAGAGAGGTTTATATCCATTAGTTCATAATGAACTAAGAAAATAAACTTAATTGGTCATCAGTGGAGAATGCTAGTGAATCAAAATTGTATCTTATCTTTCTGATATAAGCTGTACCTCGAAGCAATCACACAGCTGAGGGTTTCTCTTCAGAGAAGTTATACAGCTAACAAGTAAATATGAAATGATAGAATTATCATTATTATGTGACTCCTAATGAGTAATCATAATGGCATTTACATGGGATAAGCAGAAAAGGCAAATCTATGAAGACAGAAAAGTAGGCTACAGTAGTGGGATGAGGATAGGAGTTTAATGGAAAATGGGCATGAGGTATCTTCCTGAGGTGAAGATTGCTCCCAAACTCAATTACAATGATTGCAGAACTCAGTAAATTTCCCAAAAATCATTGAACTATAAATTAAAATGGGCAAGTTTTATAACATGTAAATTATACTTCAGCTTTGAAACTTGTTAAAATAATCACAATGGTTGTTATCATAAAAAGCAACAAGGTATCATGTGTCTCTTAACAAAACACATCACTGCTATGAAATAGTCACACACCATTTAAGGAGAGAATACGTCTGAGAAATGCATCATTACATAATTTCATTCTTGTGCAAACATCATAGCCCGGAAGTATTGCTCAGTTGGTTGAGTGTAGACTTAGAAACCCGGAGATCACGGTTCCATTCATGGTCAGGGCACATGCCTGGGTTGCAGGCTCGATCCCCAGTGGGGGGCATGCAGGAGGCAGCCAATCAATGATTCTCTCTCATTATTGATGTTTCTCTCTCTCTCTCTCTCTCTCTCTCTCTCCCCCTCCCTCCCTCCCTCCCTTTTTCTCTAAAGTCAGTAAAAATATATATTCAGCCCTAGCTAGTTTGGCTCAGTGGATAGAGCAAAGATCCAGGGTTCAATTCCAGTAAGGGGCACGTACTTTGGTTGCAGGCTCCTCCCCGGTCCCAGTCCTAGTTGGGGCACACACAGGAGCAACCAATCAATGTGTTTCTCTCACATCAATGTTTCTCTGTCTTTCCCTCTCTCTTCCACTCTCCCTAAAAATCAATGGAAAAATATCCTCAGGTGAGGAGTAACACACACACACAAACGTATTTATAAAAAACATTGTAGAGTGCACGTACAGAAACCTAGATGGCACATAGCCCACTTCACACTTCACTATAATATACTAGAGGCCAGGTGCACAGGGTAGGGTCCCCTCAGCCCAGCCTGCACCCTCTCCAATCTGAGACCCCTTGGACATCCCTCTCACAATCTGGGACCACTGGCTCCTAACTGCTCACCTGCCTGCCTGCCTGCCTGCCTGATCGCCCCTAACTGTCCCCCCTCCCGCCACCGGACTGGTCACCTCTAACTGCCCCCCACTGCCGGCCTGGTTGCCTCTTACTGCTCCCCTGCCAGCCTGGTCGCCCCATGCGGCTTGCTGTTCAGTTGTTTGGTTGTTCCTCACTAACCTCCCTGCCAGTCTGGTCACTCCACGCAGCCCTCTGTTCAGTCGTTTGGTCGCCCCTCACTAACCCCCCTGCCAGCCTGGTCGCCCCATGCAGCTTACTGTTCAGTTGTTTGGTTGTTCCTCACTAACCTCCCTGCTGGTCTGGTCGCTCCACGCAGCCCTCTGTTCAGTCGTTTGGTCGCCCCTCACTAACCCCCCTGCCAGCCTTGTCGCCCCACGCAGCCTGCTGTTCGGTCGTCCATGTGGTTGTTTCGGTCGTAACAGCCCCTCTTTTTATATATTAGGATTATTATTTTTAAAAATAGGTTTTTATTGATTTCAGAAAGGAAGGGAGAGGGAGAGAGAAATAGTAACATCAATGATGAGTGTGAATCACTGGCTGCCTCCTGTACACCCCACAATGGGGATCAAGCCTACAACCCAGGCATGTGCTCTGACTGGGAATCCAACCGTGACCTCCTGGTTCATAGGTACACACTCAACCACTGAGCAACACTGGCTGGGCTTTTATTTATTTAGATAATATATAGCCTATTGCTCCCAGGCTACAAAACTGTACAATATGTTATTGTACAAAACAACACAAAATGAATCAAGCACAAGAGAAAAGGATGCAATTAAGAAAGACGATTCAGTAAGCACCAGATGTATGAAGCTGTTGCAGGTGTAACATCATATACTATTTTACAGCAAACTTTTTTTTGTAAGTAGAAAGAGTACCCTCTAAAATAACACAAAAAGTTCATAAACCAGTAACATAGTCATTTATTATAATTGTAAAATATTATGTACTGTACATAATTGTATGCCATACTTTTTTAATCCTCACCCAAGGATATGTTTTTATTACTTGAGACAAACAGACACATCAATGTGAGAAACATCAATTAGTTGCCTCCCATATGTGCCCCAACCAAGGATAGAACCCAAAACCTAGGTATGATGTGCCCTGACCAGGAATCGAACCTGCAACCTGTTGGTGTGCGGGACAACGCTCCAACCAACTGAGCCCCCCACCCCCGCCACTCCCACCCCCACCCCCCCAGGCAAAGCTATATGCTACAGTTTTATATGACTGGCAGTGCAGTAGATTTACACCAGTATCACTTCAAAGACATTAATAATGTGTTTCACTTAAATGTAAGGATAGCCATGATATCACTAGGCAGTAGAAATTTTTCAGCTCACTTATAATCTTACTAGAGGCCCGATGCACAAAATTCGTGGAAGAGTAGGCCTCCCTTCCTCCAGCTGCCGGCACCGGCTTCCCTCTGGCACCCAGGACCTGGGCTTCCCTCCAGCCACTGGCAGGCACCCGGGACCCGGGCTTCCCTCATAGCCCTGGCTTCATCTGAAAGGATGTCCGGTCTAATTAGCATATTACACTTTTATTATTATAGATAGGACCACCATAGTACATAGTATATGCAATCCATCATTGACCAAAATATTATGCTGCACATGACTATCGTTTTGTGGGGGAGGTGGGGGGAGGAATCTAATTTGAATCTGACCACAACTCTAGATTTAACTATCAATTTACAGGAAATATAGGGGACAAAGGAACAAGTTAAATGACACCACAGAAGTTCAATCAGCACCCTGGCTGGGTGGCTCAGTTGGTTGGAGTGCCATCCCAATACGCCAAGGTTACGGTTTGACAGTCAGGGCACATATAAGAGTCAGCCAATGAATGCATAAGAGCAACAATAAACTGATGTTTAAAAGAAAAAGAAAAGCAATCAGCAAAATACAGAAACCACTGTGGAGCCCAGCCGGCGTGGCTCAGTGGTTGAGCATCGACCTATGAACCAGGAGGTCACAGTTCGATTCCCGGTCAGGGCATATGCCCAGGTTGCGGGCTCGATCCCCAGTGTGGGGCATGCAGGAAGCAGCTGATCGATGATTTTCTCTCATCATTGATGTTTCTATCTCTTCCTCTCCCTTCCTCTCTACAATAGAAATGGAAGGGAGGGAGGGAGGGAGGGAGGGAGGGAGGGAGGGAGGGAGGGAGGGAGGGAGGGAGGGAGGGAGGGAGGAAGGGAGGGAGGGAGGGAGGGAAAGAGAAAGAAAGAAACTACTGTGGAAATCTAAAGACCCATCCAACTTCTTCAACAAATTGCAAGAAATAAAAGTAAGAATAGCCCTGACCAGGTAGTTCAGTTGGTTTAAGCGTCATCCCTTATGCCAAGACTGCAGGCTCAATCTCTGGTGTGGGCACAAACAAGCAGCAACCAATGCCCAGCCTGCGTGGCTCAACCTCTAAGGTTGAGCGTCAACCTATGAACCAGGAGGTCAGGGTTCGATTCCGCCAGGGCACATGCCCAGGTTGCAGGCTTCATCCCCAGTAGAGGGCCTGCAGGAGGCATCGGAGCAGTGATTCTCTCATCACTGATATTTCTCTCTCTCTCTCCCTCTCACTTCCGCTCTGAAATCAATAAAAATATATTTTAAAAATCAACCAATGAATCCATAAATAAGTGCCACAACAACATTTGGGAAATATAATGAACAACATAAACTGATGAACAAAAATAGAGCCAGAGGGGAAAAATATTCTAGAATAGAAATAATCCTGGTGTTTGCAGATTTTTAATATTTCCTACAACTTTTGTGATATCATACTATGTTAGTACAGTTTTGGTAATATTACACTTAAAATCCTTTTATTCTTGAAATACTAATGTTTATTGCATGTAACATATTTAAGACCATTTTTCTTGAAATATTAAGGTTTATTGCATGTAACATTATTATATTCAAAATCATTTTTCTTGAAAAAAAAATCCATGTTTCTCTCTCTCCCTTCCCCTCTCTAAAATCAATAAATAAATTCTAGAAAACATTTTTTGTTTGTTTAATCCTCAGCCGAGGATATTTTTCCATTGATTTTTAGAGGAAGTGGAAGAGAGAAGAGACACAATGTGAGAGAGACACATTGAATAGGTGTTGCCTCCTGCACACACATCTGACCAGGGCCGGGGAACCTGCAACTGCAGTACGTGCCCTTGACCGAAATTGAACCTGGGACCCTTCACTCCACAGGTCAATACTCTATCCACTGAGCCAAACCGGCTAGGGCTAAAATTACTTTTTAAATAGTAAAAGACTCTCAGGAGACTTATCAACCAATCAAAATGTGTAGATCTTAGTTGGATCCAGCTTTAAACAAACTATTGTTGCAGCTGGGGGTGGAGTGGGGGTGGGGGTGGGGGGGTAAGCTCTCACATTTTTTGAGACCATTATAAGTCTTAACAATGACTGGCTGGTTTTACTTTTTGTTTTGGGTTCTTGTGAGGGTTCCCCCAACCCCCCTTTTTTGGTGTTACATTATATTGTGGTCATGATGTTTAAATGAGTCTTTATCTTTTAAAGATAATGCTAAATATAGATGATTGGTACTAAATATGGTGTTGTTTCAAAATAACAGTGGAGAAAACGCCTCTCAACTTTATGCAATGCTGTGTTCCTCTGCATTTTATAAATAAGAAACTGAAATTCAGAGACATTAAAGGCAGCATCATGCCGTGGCCGAGTGGCTCAGTTGGTTGGAGCATTGTCCCATACACCTAAAGGTTGCAGGTTTGATTCCCAGTTAGGGCACATAACTAGGTTGTGGGCTGGATCCACAGTTGAAGGCAACCAATCAATATTTCTCTCACATCAATGTTTCTCTCTCTTTCTTTCTCTCTCCATTCCACTCTCTCTAAAAATTAATGAAAGCATATCCTTGGGTGAGGATTTAAAAAAAAAAAAAGCAGCATGATTTCATTTGCAAGAGAATTTTTTTTAAAAAAGCTAACCACATACCTGACAAATGGGGAACACAAAAGCAGACTATTGACAAAATATGTTAAGACATTCTTGCACCAAACCCTTATCTAGGAAAACTGTTGGGAAATAGACAATAGAATGTAAGCCCCTAAATGTAGTGCCATTCAAAAATTGAAGAGGAATCAGCCCTAGCCGATTTTGCTCAGTGGTTAGAGCGATGGCCTTCGGACTGAAGGGTCCCGGGCTTGATTTCAGCCAAGGGCACATGCCCGGGTTGTGGGCTCGATCCCCAGTGTGAGGCATGCAGGAGGCAGCTGATCAATGATTCTCTCTCATCACTGATGTTTCTAGCTCTCTCTCCCTCTCCCTTCCTCTCTGACATCAATAAAAATACATTTTAAAAAAATTGAAGAGGAATCATATTATGCACCTTTACCTTAGCATAAATTACTGGGTATGCTAGCCAAAAAGAAAAATAATAATAATAATAATAATAATAATAATAATAAGTAGTAGTGCCAGCAATTCTGCCTGCCACTTTCCATTCAGTCAGGACTTGCTCCTGAATGAGCCTAATATGGGAACCACAGACACAATATTCCCCTCGGTTAGTCTTCTTCCTTTTAAGCCTCTCAGTACCTGCATCTCACAAAATACACTCCACAGTGCAGAATGACTAGGTTCTTCAAATATCTATTTGTGCAATACAGTCCCTAAAGGTAACCTAAGTACTTTATCTGGTTTAGGACCAAAGAAAGAGTAACGAGTTTCAAAGCTGAAGGAAAAACTGAGTCTGCTGGATTTACTGAGAAACAGGCCTGCCATCTCCAAAATTGCAACTTCCTAAGTAATTTTTTTAAATTTTATTTTATTGTTTAAAGTATTACAAATAGCAGTATATATATCTCCTTTTATTCCCCATTGACCTTCCGCCAGCCTCCCTTACCCCTGGCACATACCCTCATCTCTTTCCCCCCCCCTCCCCCACCCCCGCCCCCCCGCCCCGTGTCTTGTGTTCATTGGTTGTGCTTATATGCATGCATACAAGTCCCTAAGGAATTTTGAAGGATGAATTTGATCGCATGCAATGTCTGCCTCACAGGCTGACTTTAAAATGACTCCACATGAGCTACTTCCACTAAGAAAGCAAAAGACAAGCACTAATTGATACCTGTTGTTTCCCAGCACTAGACTGTACAATAAAAGGTCCCTCTCTTTCTCTCTCTCTTACACACACACACACACTCTCAATTACTGAGGTCCCTGCCCTGTGCTGATCTGTAGTACAATCTGTTCAGATCATTCCTGAGGACCTGTAGAGTAAGACAACTCCAAAACAAAGCTTGTTTACCCAGGAAAGCTCTGAAGAGCAACTAATGATACAGCCACCTGAAAGCTTTCTCCGCAAGCAATCCAGAGCAAGCTTGGGAAAAGAATGCTTGGTTTTTCTGGTTTTGTTTTAAGTCTAAGTGTGCAAGAAAACAATAAACATCACATCCCCCCCACCCTCCGCTAGAGGCTGAACAAAGGCTTGGCGGCCTTTGCCTACGATGGAAAAGGAAACAGAAGCACGTTAGAAGAGATGGCAGCAACTTGGAAGAGGGTCCTCTCCATAAACGACCACAGTCGGTGGTCGTCTCCGCCGCCGCCTTCCTCGGCCTTCCCCCCAAAGTGAACTTACCCTGAACTGAACCTCAGTAAAACCACCCGCGGAGGCCAGATCTGAGCGTCGGCTCCTCCGGAGCCGCAGCTCCGGCTCATAAAGCCATAGCACGGCCGGGAAAGTGGCGGGGCCACAAGAACCAAGAAGGGGGGCAGGGCAGCCTGCAAGGTTCCAAACTCGGTCCTTTCTTCTACACAACGGCCCGTCACCATTCTCCTCCCGTTCTGGATGACCCACCCCCTTCACACTCCTCCCTCACCTCCTCCTCCTCAACCCTCCCCCCTTTTTGTGCAAAGCAATTCAAATTGCAGGCCGAAGGGGCAGACAGACCTAAGTTCGAAGCCACACCACCGACTAGCCACGGGGCTTTGCATAAATCACTTAACCTCCGGCATGCCTCAGTCTACCTATCCTATACAATGGCTTTAACAGCATACACCTCGGAAGACTGCAGTGGAGGAGCCTATTGAAGGTGCTTTGTAAAGTCCTGGCACACGTCACTAGAGTATTATTGTCCTGAGGAAGAGGCTGTTTATATTACTACTATCCCATGGGCCTCTTTCTCGTCTCGCTCACCCTGCCTCTCAATACGCCCTGCTCCCCTTCCTCCCACAGGCCCAGAGGGCCTCCCACACCCTCTTGCTTCCCGTTCCTCTCTGGTCGGCGCGGGCACGCTTACCCTGACAGGCAGGCCCGCGAGAGCTGGCGGGCTGGCGGGCAGACTCCGCGGGAGCGGCGGTTGCGGCCCCTGACCCGGCGCTCTCTTCCCTCTGCCCCGGATCTGTTCCTAGGATCCAGCGGGCCAGTGAGATGAGCGCCCTCGTACCCAGAGCGACCTTACGTACCGCCCAACAAACGCCCTGGCTGTGCCACTCTATCCACCCGGTCCTCCCAACTCGCCTGCTCCCTTCGCGTCACTCCCGACGCGCGCGCGCCGGGCAAGCCTTCTCCTCCCCTTCGGCGCGCCCCCGCTAAAGCCCAACCGCTGAGCTCGCGGGAGCAAGCGCGCAGGCGCAAAACTAAGAAAATGGCGGAGCGGGGTGGCCTCGGAGGACGCGTGCGGAACACAGCCGCCCTAGGCCTTCGCGAGATTAGTCGCGCTGACTCAATTTAATCTTGATCCCAACTCCTCCATTTTGGTTCTCCATCCCTGCACCAGGGAGGGGCGTGGTCTCGAATTAGCCCTTCCTTGGTGGGCGGGGCCTGGATGGACCAAAGGAGGTGGCCCGCCATACCACATCCCAAATTACAACGCTTACTTCTCCCTAATTTGAAGGATCTTCAAATCTTTGGTAGGAGCGGATTTTGGGGAAGGTTGGTGGGGCGTGATCCTGACGTTTCACTCTGTATTAATGGGCTTCCCTGGGCCCCTCAACAAAGGATCTACCTTACGGTCTCCTTTCGGGCAAACAGTTATTAGGGGTGGGGCAGCACCCCCAAACCGAGCGTGGGTGACGTCCGCCGAGGCCCGCCTTCCTCCTCCCAGCCTATGGGAGCCGGGCGAGAAACGTTACCATAGCAATGGGCCCACCAGAACCTACTCGAGTTACAAAGAGCACGCGGACTCCCCTGGGAAAGCTGGGGCGAGCCTGGCGTCGCTAGCTTTCCGTGGACCTGGTGGACGCGAGGCAGGCTCCGCAGGTTTCCATTGCGAGAGCGAGGGGCCTAGCCTAGGAGGTCCTGAATTCCCTATAAATCCTGTTTGGAAAGGCTTTTGCCAACGCCTGGCCCCGGTAGCGGTTAACGGGGCCGGGATGCCTCGCTGCCCGTGGCCTCCAGCAGGAGAAGGAAGACAAAGCGCTGACATCCCGCCCGCGGCCACCAATTCCCGGTTCCTGAGAGGAGACGAGCACCGTGCTAGTCCTGGAGGCTTTCACACCGAGTCACTGGGCCTCCCCACTTTTAAACATTTCCCTCTAAGGCAAGCCTCCAAAACCCTACGTCCACTTCCAAAGCTGGGCGCAGAGCTGGCCTTCAGCAGCAGTGTCCAACCAGATAGCCAGACTCTTCTCCAGGGGTGCGCCCCCACCCCAACCCCCAGGGTAGCATATCACAGGCACTCTCTGAACTCTTCACCACAAATGAGTGTCGCCTCCTTGTCTGTAACAAAGAGATGTGACTAACATCTCACAAGGCGGTTGTATTAATAAATGGAAAAAGTACCCCGCGCTGAGGAAAATATGTGTGTTCAATGAATGTTTCTGGTGGTCTCTCAATCCTGAGCCAGTCCAGGTTTGTTAGTTCTGCGGCAGACTTAGCAGTCATCCATTCCGTTGAGCAATGCTGTGATGGAACAGCCAGGCGGGACACCCCCTTCCCCTTGTCCCGTGGGTTTCCCATGCCCTTTCACCCACTGACAGCTAGGCTCCGGAGGGGAGAGCCCTCTCACAGAGCAGCGGCCTTCACAACCCTTCCTTGGAATTTTGTTTTTTCCTGCAGCACTCAGGCCTGGTGTGCACTGAAACAATCCAACAGGAAACATCTCCACCCCCCTCACACCTTCACCTAGAGCATGGTGTTTATTTCTCAGGTTATTGAAGATAAATGTAAAAAAACACACGATGGGTGTGTATTGCAGGAGCTGTTGGAGTGTTTGTTGTAAACAATGGATTTTATGCTGCACTTATGCTAGTTCAAAATTAGAACAAAATCACTGATTCTCTTTGGGAGAAAGGCCCCAAACAAATGGGAGGGCAGTTGGGGAATATTTTCATTAGCACAATGTTATATTTATTTTTTTAATATATTTTTATTGATTTCAGAGAGGAAGGGAGAAGGAGAGAGAAACATCAATGATGAGAGGAAATCATTGATTGGCTGCCTCCTGCATGCCCCCTACTGGGGACCGAGCCGCAACCCGGGCATGTGCTCTTGACTGGAATCGAACCCAGGACCCTTGAGTCCACAAGCCGACGCTCTATCCACTGAGCCAAACCAGCTAGGGCTATATTTATTTTTTTAATAGATTGTTTTTGAACTACGAAGTATAGAAAGTAAGACTTAATAATAATTTATCAGCTGGGAGCGTATAGGTTAAAAAAAAATTGAGAAACACTAGTTGTAAATGGATCTCCCTAAGACCCAGTCAGGGTGCTATCCTTGGCCAGCTAGGCTTTCTGTTATTCCCAGTTCTAAGTAAATCTAACAGGGTGCGTTTCTTAAAGTGTAATGTGTGTGCCAAGATAAAATGTAATAAAAATAGGTTTGAAATATTTTTAAAATGGGGAAGAAGGTAAATATGTCCAGGCATACAGTACCATTGTAAATCACCCTCTGAGCCCAAGTCTCAAACACTTAGTATAGATGCCTGTCAATTGACTAATCCCATTGTTGGAGTGCTCCCTTCACCCCACCTCCAAAGTAAACAAGGTCTGTCACTTTGTATAATGTCTTTTATCACATTATATATTTATCTTTACATTCAACGGCAAAATGCACCCAGCTGGCGTTTTTTTCTTGGTATCATTGGAATTAACTTCCTGCTTTCACAGTATGTTGTCCCTGTTCTTTCTACATAATAGAAAAACCTTCTGACTTGAAAATTATCAACACATCATCAAACTTCCCCTGAATATAAAGCAAAGGTCGTATTTCATGACTATGCATTTGAGTATTATTTTGACCTTTTGATTACAACCTGAAAAGCCTTCAGATCTCTGATGAGATCAGAGTTTATTTTTTTAAATCCAGAAATAGATATCAAATCTATTTTATTCATATCTTATTTGATCTTCTTTGATGTTAAAGTCTACTAAAGTAACACTTCAAAATTTACTAACAATAATAAGAATACATTCCCCTAATTTCACGGAAAGTAATTAAATAATTTAAGGTCACCCAGCTCCCAGAGATAAGACCAGGATTTGAATCTTCTAATATAAGATTAGGTGTTCATCCAGTTTTGTTCATGGGCCATTTGATCGGGGCAGAAGCCCAGGCTGACACTGGAGGATACACTGGTGAATGAAATAGACATGGTTCCTGGCCTTGTACAACTTAACATTTGGTGCCAGGGACTGACAATAAGCACGTAAATAAGCATTGAGTAATATAATAAACAAAAGGATAATGAGAAACTCTGATAACTACCGTGAAGGAAACTAATAGGGTAAAGTGACAGAATAACTGGATTGGGGCAAGATAGGGGGAATTACTTAGGTCAAAGAAGGCCTCTCTAGGAAGATGCAGTTAGGCAGAGATCAGGACGGGATCAGAGAGAAAGGGGGCATGAGGAATGGGAGCAGTAAATTTCAGGCAGAGGAAAAGTGAGTTTTATGTGTAAGAGGTAGTAAAAGGAGGCCAGGGCGGCTTCGGAGAGGTGAAGCAAAGGCAAAGTAGTTCAAGGTGAGGCTGGAGAGGAAAACAGAGACCCCGGGTGAGCCAAGGTGTGGGAGGCTTTAGACTTATACTCTTCAAAGGGCACTGGGAAACCAGAAGGATTTTCCTGACCTGATTTATGTTTTTAAAGATTACTTTGACTCTTACAGACAGAGAATGGAGTAAAGGCAAAAACATTTAACTTTTTTTTTAATTACACTGAATTTGATTTTTTAAAAAGAAAGCCTCTCCCAGGTATGGTAAATGTTGCCTATGGAAATATTAAGTAACAATTTAGGTAATTTTACTAGGTGATTCTGATTGAGAATTCATTAACTACATCCTTTTTTTTTATTATTAACTAGAGGCCCGGTGCATGAAAATTCATGCACTGGAGGGTGGGGTCCGTCAGCCTGGCCTGCCCCCTCTCACAGTCTGGGAGCCCACAGGGGCGGGAGGGGACCCAGCCATCAGGGGAAGGCGATGCCCCATCACACCTCTGCTGCTGCCACTGCCAGCAGCACAAGCCTCGGCCGGCCCTGGTTACCTGAGCCTCTGGCGGCCCTGGGTGGCTTGGGGGCTGAGGGGACTGGGAGTCGCCATCTTGTGGCTGTGGGCACCGCCATCTTTGAGGGTGTGGCAGTCAATTAGCATATTCCCTCCTTATTGGCTGTGGGTGCCACCATCTTTGAGGGTGAAACAGTCAATTAGCATATTCCCTCCTTATTGGCTGTGGGTGCCACCATCTTTGAGGGTGGGGCAGTCAATTAGCATATTCCCTCCTTATTGGCTATGGGTGCCGCCATCTTTGAGGGTGGGACAGTCAATTAGCATATTCCCTCCTTATTGGCTGTGGGTGCCGCCATCTTTGAAGGTGGGACAGTCAATTAGCATATTCCCTCCTTATTGGCTATGGGTGCCGCCATCTTTGCAACAGTGTGAGGGTCAATTAGCATATTTTCTCTTTATTAGATAGGATTATATAGGATTTCCGAGAGGAAGGGAGAGGGGGAGAGCGATAGAAACATCAGTGATGAGAGAGAATCTTTGATCAGCTGCCTCTTGCACACCCCCACCCCCAACTGGGGATGGAGCTTGAGTGGAATCAAACCTGGGCCCTTCAGCCTGCAGGCTGACACTCTATCCACGGAGCCAAACCAGCTAGGGCAACTACATCCTTTTGATTATTGTTATTGTGGAACTCTCCAAGGCTGCTAACTGAATATTCAGTACTTTACAAAGAAGAAAGGTGATCCCTGCTATAGAACCCTTCCTGTAGGTAGGCAAATAAAAATACAGGCCAGTGGAAAGCGTTAAAAGTAAAACTTGCCGAAACCGGTTTGGCTCAGTGGATAGGGCGTTGGCCTGCGGACTGAAGGGTCCCAGGTTTGATTCCGGTCAAGGGCACGTACCTTGGTTGCGGGCACATCCCCAGTAGGAGGTGTGCAGGAGGCAGCTGATCGATGTTTCTCTCTCATCGATGTTTCTAACTCTCTATCCCTCTCTCTCTCTTCCTCTCTGTAAAAAATCAATAAAATATATTTAAAAAAAAAAAAAAAAAAAAAGTAAAACTTGTCTTTTGGGACTCTGTAGGCAGTTTTAAACTTCTCTTCCCTTCGTCTCTCCCAATCCCTGGTATTACATACATCAAACCCAGCATCTCTCTTGTTACAACCAGATCTCAAAAAATCTGTGATTTTTTTTTTATATACCAGTATTGAAAATCTTATTTTGAACTTCTCTAACATTCTGTAATGTTCTAGAAACAATGGGACCCAAAGGCTTCAGAATATCTCGGAAGTTTCTAGCCAAATGTGTTTGTTTGGGGTTTGGGATAGGGGATGTATTCCAGAAAAATTTAAACACAGTTATAAATTTCAACTCCAGGTTATCAGACATTAGAACTGGGAGGGGCCTCAGAGATCCACTAACCCATCTCACTCATTGTACAAATGAGGAAACAGACTGAGAGAGACCAAGCTCACAAAGCTGGTGGTGTCCGCTCTCAGGTGGAACTCAGACCTGCCTCTTGCAGGGCCTCAGGACCCCTCAAGAGCACTTCGTGGACCTGGCCAGGTTGCTCAGTTGGTTAGAGCGTTGCCCCATATGCCAAGGTTATGGGTTCGATCCCTGGTCAGGGCACATACAAGAATCAACCAATGAATACATAAGTAAGTGGAATAATGAATCAATCAATTTTTCTCCCCCCCCCCCCCCGCCCTCACTCTCTTCCTCTCTCTAAAGTCAAGTTTTTTTTAAAAATGCCTGCACATGGCTAGTGAAAAATAATTTTTGTGCTTGATAGTGATGCTTGGAGCATTAGAAAGTATAAGTGAGGAATAATGTTACATGAGAGCAACTAGATTAAGGTGGGCCTTGGAAGTCAGGTAGCAAAATTTTTTTTAATCTTTATTGTTCAGGTTATTACAGTTGTTCCTCTTTTTCCCCCCATAGCTGGTACCCACCCCACCCCCTGCCCTTACCCCCCCCACCACTGTCCTTGTCCATAGGTGTACGATTTTTGTCCAGTCTCTTCCCGCACCCCCCACACCCCCTTCCCCCTGAGAATTGTCAGTCCACTCCCTTTCTATGCCCCTGATTCTATTCTATTCACCAGTGTATTCTGTTCGTCAGATTTTTTATCCACTTAATTTTTAGATTCACTTGTTGATAGATATGTATTTGTTGTCACTTTGTTGTTCATAATTTTTATTTTTACCTTTTTCTTCTTCTTCCTCTTCTTAAAGAATACCCTTCAGCATACTATCTAATAAAAGACTAGTATGCAAATTAACCGTCACTCCACGACAAAAATGGTGGCGCCCATAGACACAAGATGGCAGCGCCCAGTCCTCTCAGGCCCGCCGGAGTCCCCCAGTCCCAGGGAGGGCTGCCGCTGAGAGCAGGCAGCGTGCGGCCGGGCTGTTGGCCTGGGAGGCAGCCGTGCCCCCCAGCGCGATCCTCTCCCAGCCGTGGCCTGGGCCGGTGGCCTGCGAGGCGCCTGCGCACCCCCGGCGTGATCCGCTGCCAGCTGCGGCCCCGCCCGCGCCTCCCCCCTTCACCCCCGCTCTAGCGAAATCCACTCCTAGCTGCGGCCTGGGCTATGGGCCTGGAAGGCTCCCACACCGCCTATCCGCGCCCCCCACCCCCCAGCGATCAGCTCCCATCCGCAGCCGGGGGTGTAGGCCTGGGAGGCGGCCGCGCCCCCCAGAGCGATCCCCTCCCAGCGGCAGCCTGGGGTGTCAGCCTCCAAAGGGCCTGCGCCCCCATGGAGTGATCCCCCACATACACACCTATAGCCTTGGAACTTCCCTTGCCCCCAGCCGAGTGATTGGAGATGGGGGGAGGTGGTATCTGGACGATGCTGCCCAGCAAACCTCTCCCATTGGGTAGAAACTTCTGACCAGGTTAGGGAGGTAAATGGGTTTTGTTTAAAATCTTTAGAAACCGCAATGGGAATGTCTGAGGTAGGGTTTCACATCGGAAGTAACTTGCAACTAATTTCTGAAGGCAAATGGGGACATTGCAGTTACATTACTGGAGAGTACCCCGAGGTCCGGAGGTTGGTTCTGCAGGGGCGGTGGTGGGTGCTCCCCACCCTGGTTCCTCAGCACCTTGGGCAGGGCTTGAGCCCACTCAGGAAGGCCTTTTCCCCTACAGTTTTCACCAAGGCAGGGAGGTTTTGTAGACATGAATAAGAAGTGCCCACGCACAAGTCCTGAAGATGCCGGGGCCCGCAGAAATGACAAACAAACCGGGAAAAGAGCAAAACCAGAAACACCACCGATCCCCACATAGATCATCTTTTTCTTCAGATGACGGTGTGTTTCCCTCTTCTTCATCTTCTGGAAGCAAGACAGATTCAAGTACTGACGATTCTACCAACGGAAAAGTTAAGAGAAAGAGAGGACAGAAAGGGGATAAAAGGAAAAAAGAAAGGACAAAAGATGAAACATCAAGAAAAAGAAAGAGAAGGAAAAAAGGAAGAAACAACCACATGATATCACCTTTCCAAGGTCTCATGAAATTCCTGTTTATTTTATGACACTTTTAGTTTGGGTTTACATTTTTACTGGTTTGTCAAGACCACGGCAGGTACACTGTCCAATATGTTAAAGAAAAAACCCTATCTAGTAAAGAGGGAATATGCAGGGGAGGGCATTTGGGGGTGACCGGGCTGTCAGGGGAGGGCAGTTGGGGACGATCGGGCCAGCAGGGGAACAGTTAGGCGTCGATCAGGCTGGCAGGGGAGTGGTTAGGGGGTGATCAGGCTGGCAGGTAGAAGCAGTTAGGGGCAATCAGGCAGGCAGGTGAGCAGTTGGGAGCCAGCAGTGCCGGATTGTGGAAGAGATGTCTGACTGCCTGTTTAGGCCTGATCCGTGTGTGGGATCGGGCCTAAATAGGCAGTTGGACATCCCCCGAGGGGTCCCAGATTGGAGAGGGTGCAGGTTGGGCTGAGGGGACCCTCACCCCGTGCACGAATTTCGTGCACCGGGCCTCTCGTTTCATATAATACTGGTTTGGCGGTGATGAACTCCTTTAGCTTTTTCTTATCTGTGAAGCTCTTTATCTGCCCTTCAATTCTAAATTATAGTTTTGCTGGGTAGAGTAATCTTGGCTGTAGATTCTTGCTATTCATCACTTTGAATATTTCTTGCCACTCCCATCTGGCCTGCATAGTTTCTGTTGAGAAATCAACTGACAATCGTATGGGTGCTCCCTTGTAGGTAATTAACTGTTTTTCTCTTGCTGCTTTTAATATTCTCTCTTTGTCTTTTGCCCTTGGCATTTTAATTATGATGTGTCTTGGTGTGGTCCTCTTTGGATTCCTTTTGTTTGGAGTTCTCTGCACTTCTCAGACTTGTAAGTCTATTTCTTTCACCAGGTAGGGGAAGTTTTCTGCCATTATGTCTTCAAATAGGTTTTCAATATCTTGCTCTCTCTCTTCCTCTGGCACCCCCATAATTCTGATGTTGGTACACTTGAAGTTGTCCCAGAGGCTCCTTACACTATCTTCATATTTTCGGATTCTTTTTCTTTTTGCTTTTTTGGTTGGGTGGTTTTTGCTTCTTCGTATTTCAAATTTTTGACTTGATTCTTGGGATCCTCTAGTCTGCTGTTAGATCTCTGTATATTATTCTTTATTTCAGTCAGTGTATGCTTAATTTCTAATTGGTCCTTTTTCACATTCTTGAGGGCCTCACTAGATTTCTCGGAGGTTTCTAGAAGATTCTTGAGTAACCTTATAACCGTGATTTTGAACTCTATATCCAGTAGTTTGCTTTCCTCCATTTCTGTCATTTGTGACCTGTTTCTTTGTCTCCACATTTTGGCTGCTTCCCTGTGTTGATAGAGTGGCTTTATGTGCTAGGTGTCCTATAGGGCCCAGTGGCTCAGCCTCCCCAGTTACCTGAGGTGGACACTCTTGGTGCACCCCTTTGTGGGCTGTGTGCACAGTCTTGTTGTAAGTAAGCCTTGATTGCTGTTGGTATCACTCGGAGGAATTGACCTCCAGGCCAATTGGCTGTGAGGACCAGTTGTGTCTACAATGGGAGAACTTCTGTGCTGGAGACACCCTTATGGGGCAGGACTTGCTTCAGTGGGGCTTTGGCACTCACTGAGTCTGCCCCCTGAGTGTATCTCTTATGGATGTGAAGAGTTGTAATCTGGATGGTCTCACTCTGACCACTGGGTACACTGCCTCTTGGTTCTCCAAGGAGGTGCAAAGTCAGCCACTGCCTGAGGCCACCCAGCAGGAGCTACGGAGAGATCTGCAGATTCCTCCTCTTTGTTTAGGGCAGGCATCCTCAAACTACGGCCCGCGGGCCACATGCGGCCCGCCGGGTGCCGCTGCCTGTCCTGCTTAGCAGCCGACTCGTCCTGGGCCCACAGTGCGCATAGGAATTTGTTCATAGTTTGTTTTTTTAAACTATAGTCCAGCCCTCCAACGGTCTGAGGGACAGTGAACTGGCCCCCTGTTTAAAAAGTTTGAGGAGCCCTGGTTTAGGGTTTGGAGGTGCCCAGATGAGGCCCAGCTGTGAAGCAGTGCAAGCTGCTGTCCAGCCTTTGGCCTTCTTTTGGAAGCTCTGGGGCTCTCTGACCAAGCTGCAGTTTGTTAGGTTTTAAATTGCAAAAGGCCAGGCCATTCATATGCAAAAGCCTCTGTGCACAGCTTGGGTGGGGTTGTAAATTGGGTGGGGCGGGGTCTCAGGGAATCACCAGGGTGGAGCAAACAGCAATGGCTGCCCGTCAGCCCTGCCCCGAAGAGGCCCCCGGGTTTCTGTGTCCCGAGGCACCGTGCTGGAACAATGATCGCTGCAAGCACCTCTGAGAGAAAGCTGCCCTCGCGTTCTGGCCCAATGCCAGACAGTCCAGTTTCTCCCCGTATGAGTCTGGGTCCCCGGAGTCTCGCCCGGAACTGGAGTTCAGAGCAGTCGGGAGCTTGTATCCCGCTCCCGATTGAAAAAGACAACAGCATACCCAGTTGCCAGCCCCTTTTGCGCATGCCTTCGCACCTCCTACCGGACTCAATGTGCTTTCCTCTTTCCTTCTAGTTGTAGAATTTCCACTCAGCCAGCCTTCCTGTGGTTCTGGATGGTGTCCGTTTTGTCTTTTAGTTGTAGTTTTGATGTGGCTGTGCGCAGCAGCAAGTTCAGGTGTTTACCTATGCCGCCATCTTGGTTGTCTCTCCAGGGAGCAAAATTTGATCAGTACACAAGATAGACTTGTTCAGCCAGGGAATATATACATTACATAAATACTTGGAATAATGAAAAACAATATGGGTACCTCTGAAAGGAGAGATGAGGAAAAACATGAACAAGTTGTACAAAATGTAATTAATTTGTGAGCAAGCATTCATGGTCCTTTATTAGCCAAATACAGTATGACACACCTATACAACGGGGCAGCATGCAGACATTAAAAAGAATGTGATATCATTTAAAGGTACTATATGAAACAATTTCCACATTTGAGTGTTAAATCAAAAAAGCAAGGAGCAGAATACCTGTGTATGCGGTTTCTAAAGAAGAGAGGCAGACATACGTTTGTATTTACATAAACAAGCCATGGACAGATAGAAAAAACACTGGGTTGGGGAGAGGGAGTGAAAAGACTTTTTCCTGTCCACTCTTTTGCCCCTTTTGTATTTCGTATCAGATGCACATATTGCCTATTCAAAAATAATTTTTAGAAATTTAAAAATAAAAGCTCGGTTCCTTTTCAGAGGTGCTCACCAGTTCATGTCATGGATCCTGGATCCTAATTTCACCTGTTTCAATCAACATGTAAACGTCACCTCTCAAGGCACCACTCACTAGTATAAGCACATGCACCTCTTCTCCCTTGCCTGCCCTCCCCAGCAATAAAAGCAATTAAAAAAGAGAGAGAGAATGAGCTTCTCTGGTCCATGTAACCTTTTTATCTGCTTGGACTGCCTGCCTTCTGCTTTCCACATCTCTTACTGAAACTGCCTCCTATGGGACAGCAACAATTTCTTAAGTTGAGGAAGATGAAGAAAGTTTTTAAAAAGAAAACAAAAGCCCAAAGTTTGGCCAAGTGCCCTCTTTCAAGCTCCTGCCTGAACTGCGGATCTCCTCTGGGTTTTAAGGAGATGTTCTTTGGCAGGAAGGGCACTTTCTGTCTCCAGTCCACACAGACGCAGACTTTTTTCTCTTGTCACGTGCCTGGCTCAAGCCAGTGAGTGGGCTGCTGTGTAACTAGATCTCCAAGGCCAGCCTCCTGACCCACTCCAGTAACAACACAGGGTTAGGCGACTGCAGCCGCCTGGGTAGGTAGGGGCTGAAGGGGAAGAGAAAGCAGCCCTGAGCTGTGGCCCGGACATTGGAGGAGCTGAGAAGCAGCCCACTGCAGAGGTGAGTGGGAACTGCTGGGGAGGGAAGCTCTTTGCCAAAGTCAACACCAGTCCAAGTTCATTTAAAGAAAAGGCAAGCCCGCCCTAGCCGGTACTGCACAGTAGATAGAGCGCCAGCCTGCAGATTGAAGGGTCCCAGGTTTGATTCTAGTCAAGGACACTTGCCCGGATCGCAGGCTCAACCCCCCAGTAGGGGCATGCAGGAGGCAGCCAATCAATGAGTCTCATCATTGATGTTTCTATCTATCTCCCTTTCCCTTCCTCTCTGAAATCAATAAAAAATATTAAAAAAAAAAAAAAAGAAGGAAAAGGCAAGCCCTGGCCAGTGTGGCTCAGTTGGTTGGAGCATCGTCCCATACACAAAAAAGTTCGCATATTCGATTCCTGGTTAGGGCATATACCTAGGTTTCAGGTTCCATCCCTGTCGGGGTATGTAGGGGAGGCAACCAATTGATATCAATGCTATTTCTCTCATATCAATGTTTTTCTCTCTCTCTGTTCATCTCTCTAAAGATCAATAAAAACATATCCTCAAGTGAGAATTAAAAAAAAAGAAAGAAAAAAAAAAGGCAAAATACATTCTCATGTCTGGCACCTCCTTGTCCTCTCCACTTAAGATCTATGTCTGAACAATGTCCCAGAATGTTTTCTTCCCTCCTTCCTTCCTTCTTTATAATTAAATAATCTTTAAAATGTTTGAGGTAAGATTGGTTTATAACAACATTATACTTCAACATCTGTATATGCTGCATCATGCTCACCTCAAAAGTCACGCTTCCACCCATCACCCTGCAGGTGACCCCCTTTCCGTTGTGCCCTCCCTCCACCCCCTTCCCCTCGGGTAACCACCATCTGTTGTCTGCCTCTGTAAGTTCGCTTTTTGTTTATTTTGTTGTTGTTTGCTCATTTGGCTTTGTTTTTATATCCCACATATGAGTGAAATCTTTTTCTATCTGACTTCTTTTACTTAGTATAATACTTTTTTAAGGTCCATCCAATGTTGTCATAAATGGCAGGATTTCACTTTTTTATGGCTGAGTAATAGTATATAGACCATACTTTGCTTATCTTTAGTTGTTGATGGGCACTTAAGTTATTTACATATCTTTCACAAAAATTTTTAATTTATTGATTTGAGAGAGAGAGAGAAACATTGATGTGTTGTTCCACTTACTTCATTGGTTGATTCTTGTATGTGCCCTGACCGGGGATCGAACTCACAACCTTGGTGTAAAGAGACAACACTCTAACCAACTGAGCTACCCACCCAGGGCTACTAGTATTTCCATATGATGACTATTGTAAATAATGCTGCAGTGAACATAGGTGTGCAAATATCGTTTCAAATTACTATTTCATATTCTCCAGATAAATACACAGACAAGAAATAGCTGGGTCATATGGTAATTTGAGGACTCTTCATACTGTTTTCCATAGTGGCTGCACTAATTTACAATCCCAGCAGCAGTGTACAAGGGTTCTCTGTTCTCTGCATCATTGCCAACATTTGTTATTTCTTGTCTTTTGGTGATAGCCATTCCAACAGGTGTGAGGTGATTCTCATTGTGGTTTTGATTT